>NC_091477.1:118569767-119769767 GCF_036971445.1 Narcine bancroftii | reverse complement strand
ACTCCCAACAATACAAGTCATATCTGTTTTTAAGCTGTGCTGTTTCCGGGATAAAATTTTCCTGGCCTTCCAGTGTGAACAACTCTAATCATTTTTGCGTAGGATCATGGAATTTTTTTTACAGCATGTGAATGGGGTTCGAATCCAGAGCTGTCTGTAAGAAGTTTGCACGGTCTCCGAGTGGGTTTTCCCTGGGTGCTCCAGTTTCCTACCATCCTCTAAAAACGTTCGTGGTTTGTAGGTTACTTTGTAGGTGTAACAGGGCGGCATGGGTTTAAATAGCCAGAATTAGCTTCTACTGTAGTTAAAGTAAAATTTTAAAAATTAACATTAAAAAATTAAATTTAACCTGAGAAAGTAAGGGAGGCCTCAGTTAAGTCTTTTGTCTAGGGACAGTGCAGCATTCCCTCAGTGGTGGGATCTGTGATGGTGCAGCTTGAAAGGGAACTGAACCAGAACCTTTTGGTGGCACGGAGAGCACAGCAGTTAGTGCAACACTGTTACATCGCCAGTGTCTGGGGTTCGAATCCATTGCTGTCTGCAGGAGTTGTATGTTCTTCCAGTTTCTTCCCACCCTCCAAACACGTATGGGGTGTGATTTGGGTGTAATTGGGAGGCAGGGGTTTAAATGGCCAGAACCCCCATCTATCATAATTAACCATAACAATATAAAAATTATAGTATGGAAATAGGCCATCTCGGTCCCTCTAGTCCCTCACCGATTTAAGTGAAACTCCACTCGTCCCACCTACCTGCTCTCAGCCCATAACCCTCCATCCCCCTCACATTCATGCACTCATCCAACTTTCTCTTAAATGACAAAATTGACCCTGCTGCAACCACCTCTTCCGGAAGGTCATTCCACTCAGCCACCACTCTCTGAGTGAAGAAGCTTCCTCTTATGTTAATTCTAAAGTTTTCCCCCCTAACCCTTCACTTATGACCCCTCGTTCCAATCTTACCTCCCCTCAAGGGGAAGGGCCTTTTCACATCTACTCTATCTATCCCCCTCATAATTTTAAATACCTCTATCAAATCCACCCTCAACCTTCTACGCTCTTATGAATGAAGACCCAGACTAATCAATCTTTCTTCGTATTCTAGATACTGTAATCCAGGCAACATTTTTGTAAATCTCCTCTGCACCCTCTCTATCGTGGTGTGAATAAAAGTTTATAACAAATTTAAATTTAAAAAAAATTGAAAAATTCTGTCTCAGTGGAGCTCACTAAAATCCATCTACTGCCATTCAGAAAGGTCCAGGAATGCATAATACATGTGACATGAAAGATAAAGAGTTTGGGGGGGGGGGGGGTGCGGTGTGGAAGGATTACTACTGATGAAGCAGGATGTGGAGAGCTGCAGAAAGAGCTGGATGTGGAAGAATGGTTGGTGAAACGGCTGGATTACTGGAGGTTGAAGTGTACCCCGACGGAGATTGTTCGGGCTACAACTCTGGTATCTCTGTTTATCCGGATATTCCTGCAGAGGTACTAGAGAACAAAACTATTTCTGCAATGTAGGAACCTTGCCAAATGACTGATGGGTGAGTTATTTCCACTCCCCCATCATCCCACTAAGTGATTTCTGTGCAGCCAGTAAACAGAAGCTAAAAATAACCTGAATGGATTGCAGCAACGACAACATTCACACGTGGAGAGAATAGGTCGAAGGCACAGGGACGACAACAGTTGGTGAAAACGGGTCAGAATTCACCTTCTGCTGCTTTCGGAAACACAGGGCAAGTCTCCTCTTTGAAAGTTAAATCAATAAACCTGAAAATATTTGGCAATTTAACATTTAAGGGCAGAGTTAAATAAGAAATTCTGCAGATGTTGGGGTCAAATGTGCTGGAGAAACTCAGAATGGTCAAGTAGCATTTATGCCTGTCGAAATGTTGGTGATCCTTTACTTCCTATGGATGCGCAATGACCTGCTGAGTTTCTCCAGCACTTTTGTGTGTTGCTACCTTTAAGACCATTCTCTCTCCTGGTCAAGGAAAGCTTTGATATTTGCAACAAATGGCATGAACATTGAGCCAATGTCACCAACAGGGAAAATTTCAGCCACATCCCATTTAGGTTGCATGACAAAGCAGCTTGATTATCTTAAGAGGAAGATCGAGCATCTGTCAGATGTACAGAAACATTCTGCTCAGTGTACAGAAGAATGAGGGGGGACCTCATAGAAGCAGATTGAATGCCTGGACATGTACATGTAGAAAGATGGTTTCCCACAGAAGGGATGTCTAGGACAAGAAGGCACAACTTCAGGACTGAAGGGCACCATTGAAAACAGAGATGCAGAGGAATTTAATTTCTTTTCCCAGAATGATGAACCACAGGAATTTGTCATCTCCTTAAATCTATGCTCTCTAGTTTTAAGTCCACCTAGACTGAGAAAAAAAAAGCAATTAATATTGACCTTCATGGTTTTATAAACCTCTATTGGGATCATCCTTTTACACTCCAGGCAGAAAAGTCCCAGCCTATCCAACCTCCCTTTAATTCAAGCTCCTTGGTCCTGCTCACTTGGACACTCAAACCTGCTCCCTCAGTTCCATCCTACTCTCACTTTGGACTCCAGCATTGTTATATCAAAGCCCATGATAAGCTTGAGAAACTGCACCTAAACTTTCATCTGGGAATCCTGCAGGATTCTCAACTCAACATCAAATTCAAGAATAATCAGGGCAGAGGTGAGGAGGGACTGCTTCTCCCAGAGAGCAGTGAATCTGTGGAATTCTCTGCCCATGGAAGCAGTAGAGCTTCCTCACTAAATAAATGTTAGATAGATTAACCATTGTAGAGGAATTAAGGGGAATGGGTAAAAGGCAGGCAGGTGGATCTGAGTTGACCGCCAGATCAGCCGTGGTCTTATTGAATGACGGAGCAGACTCAACAGGACACGTGGCCAACTCCAGCTCCTGGTTCTTGTTCTTATTCAAATATTGAAAGGTGTGGCAGAGGAGATGTAGAAAAGTTGCTTCCCATGATGGGAGAGTCTAGGGCAAGAGGGCACAACTTCAGGATTGAAGGGCGTCTGCTTCGAACTCAGATGTGTAGGAATTTCTACAGCCAGAGGATGGTGTATCTGTGGAATTTGTTGCCTGAAGCCATTGTGGAGGCCTGGTCATTGGATGTACTTAAGACAGAGATTGATGGGTTCTTGATTAACCAGGGCATCAAATGTTATGGGGAGAAGGCTGGCAGTGGAGCTGAGTGGTAAAATGGATCAACTCATTGAATGGTGTGGCAGACACAATGGGTTGAATAAAATTTTTCTGCTCCTATGTCTTGTGGTCTTATGAAGTACCGATGCTGGGAATCTGGAGCCAACAACGAGGGCCTCAATGGGTCAGAGAAGTTGTTCAGTTAAGACAGTGCAAGGTCAGTATCATTTTACTAACAAGAGGCCGGTTCATGAATCTGACAACAGCGGGAAAAAAACTGTCCTTGAATCTGGCGCTGTGTAGTTTTCAAACCTGCTTTTGTCTGATGGAAGGGTGGAGAAGAGAGTGTGGCCAGGGAGAGATGGGTCATTTAATATGTTAGCGGCCTTCCTGAAGCAGTTTGAAGTTCTGGTCAATAAAGGGGAGGTTAGTTTGCATGATACATTCACAACTCCCTTCAATGTCTTATAATCTTTGGCCAAGCAATTCCCATGCCAACTTGTGATGTATCCAGACAGAATACTTTACATAGTGCATCTGTAAAAATTAGTAGGAAACATTGGGGATATGATAATGATCTTCCTGATGCTCTCTTTGGACTGCATCAGTAATATAGTTAGACCAGGGAAGATCATTGTTATGCTCCCACTACTGTTCAATCACGTTCTTCAGTTCTAGTAGTACATTTTGCAATCCACATTTTGAAAGTAAAATGTGTGACTGACATAAAATATATCAGAGTCTGATTAATGCTAAAAACAATTCCCAAATATGTAAAGGAGAGTTTTATGATATTTTTTCTGATTTTATTTTAGTGAAAAATGAATATTTCTAATCTAATCGCACTATTTAATGTATATTTTTGAGCAATGATTGAGTTGACGATAAGAGATAACGAGAGAAAGCAGTGATTTGTGGTGTTCAAAGATACAAAAATACATCCAGAACACATATCCCGGGGCCAAAATGTTTGTGGTCTCCTTATTGACGTCAATACAAACTCATGCCATGATTACTCAATATCTGCAATTTCTTAATTAGTTTCTCAGTGAAAACTATTCAGATTTTGTTAAAGTTATGACCAATATTCTGCCTTAAAAGAGTTCACACCTGTACTTGCCATGCACCAAAGTGCTGGAGAAACTCAACAGTTCACCCAGCATCCATGAGAAGTTAAGGGTGGCGGAGGCAAGTACAATGGTATATTTTAAGAGAATGTTAGATAGGTGTAAGGTACTGAGGTAAATAGAGGGTTATGCAGTGGGGAAATTCTAATCAGTTGTTAGAGCAGTTTGTTGAATGGTCCTCTTCTGGTTCTGGGCTATCTGCCCACATGGACACAAAATGGCAGTATGTTTACACAGATGCCTGTGAGATAACACCCATTATTTTCAGTATCTCAAGAACCATCGTAAATCCTTTCATCTCTTTGGCTTCAACTGCAGAAGCAGCCATTTCGGCTTTCAAACCAGCTTTAAACTTCCATCTTAAAGAACCATGTGTGTTTAAAATGCTAACATCTTGTCTTTGAGCCCTTGTAACCACCCAAAACTAATTATTAAATCATATTTAGAATAAATATAGCTTAACATTAACCTAAATATTAATATTAACACAGATCCTTTACATCAATGACTCTGAAGGGACTCCCTTTTGTTTCTCTTTCTCTCTTACTGTAAGGGGGTGCCAAGTCACACTAATGGCAACTTGTTGCCTTACAGCAGGCAGAAGGCAATTTTGTGTAATATTGCAGCATAGTACAGACCCTTTGGCCCATGATGCTGGGCCGACCTATATATACCCATAAAAACAACTTAAACCCTCCCTATGTACTAACCCTTTATTTTTCTTTCATCCATGTGCCTGTCTAAGAGTCTCTTAAATGCCCCTATTGTTCCAGCCTCCACCACCACCCCTGTTCTGAACTATTACGTGACAATAAAGGAATCTTGAATTTTATGTTCATTTTGATTCTTCTGCTAATCTAGTGAAGACAATTTGAAATTCCATTGGACCCAAAGAATGAGGACCATGAACACTACATAATTTGATCTCCTTGCTTCCAAGATTCTTCACATTATTTCACAACCTTTTCTATGATGCGTGAATTATAGTAAAAGAAAAATTCAGCTGGATTTTATCACCAGGAAGATAATAAAACAGATTATTGGCATGTGCTGGAGATGGGGTTGAAACACAAGAAATCTTCAAGAAACACAGGACACTGTAAGCGGAATCAACATTCTGGGTTGCAGACCCATCCCAACTTCTAGCGAAGGGTCTCAAACTGAAATGTTAGCTGTTTCTCTTCCGCAGATGTTCAACGTAAATTCATTGTTGTACACAGAAGGAAAATGTACAGGAGCACCAAATGCTGCTGCCATAAGGTAGTAAAAAAATAAATGACTACAATATGCCAAGAAGAAAAACAATGAACGTCAAAGAATGCAGAAATAAGTGTTCATAGTTGCAATCAATCTTGTTTCTTGTGCAATTAATCTTCCTGTCAATGTTTGCATTTGCAATTAATGTTTATTTCTGTCTCCTAGTTCAGATCGCTTCTTAGATTGTTCAAACATCCGATCCTCTCCCAAGGGATTGCAATATTCCGCAAGGATCCTGAAGATTCAGGAGCCCCTCTCCCCTAACATAATGTGTCATGGTTACCAGCTCTAACTAAATGTATGAATATCAGGTCTAATGAAGGGGACCCTAAATGAGCTGTTTCTCTTTCCACAGATGCTGTCAACCTGCTTAATTTTCCTACAGTGTTCCCTTCGTGTTTTTCTCCGAACCAGAACATAAGTCAATAGGAGCTGGAGCAAACCCCTTGTACCATCCCTCAAGCTTGCCCATCTTTCAAAAGTGACCTATCCTGGACACACAATACCTCCTCACTTGTTAGGAAAATACAACAGCAACTGCACTTCCTGTGAAGACTGAAACAAGCAAGGCAACTGGCCACCATCCTGTCAACTTTCTCCAGAAGTTTTATTGAGATCATCCTGGTTGGCTGCTCTACCACCTCTCCTCCCCACCCCCTCCCCCACCAAGATCATTGTTTAAAGAGGGGTCACAAAATCTGGAGACCCCTACCACCCCGCACCAAGCATCCTCAAGCTACTCCCATTGGGAAAGAGATACAATGGTATCAGAGCCAGACCATCAGGCTGAGAACCAGCTTATTCCCATGGTCAGTGATGATGCGGAACGACTGCTAAAACATCTCGCCATGACTCTACTATTAATCAATAACATTGATTTTAATACATGTACCTATGTACTGTGTATATGTCATTGGTCTGTACAGTATGTGTGTTATGTGTGTACACATATTGCATTGTGGACTGGAGAACGCTGTTTCGTCTGGTTGTGCCGATACAATCGGATGATAAATAAACTTGAAATGAAATGAACTGAACTGAATATGATCATGGCTCATCTATTGGGGATTCAACTCTTCTTATGCGTCAAGTCCTTGTCACCTAATTCCTTTATTGATCTATCTCTCCACCTGAAATATATCAAATTATCCAGCTTCTGCAACCCTCTGGGCCAGAAAGTTCCAGAAATTTACCCGCTGAGAGAAGATCTTGCTTCACAACTTAAATGACAGCTGGTAATCTGTAACCCTGTGGCTCTTCCACTTTCAACAACCTCAAATGTTTGAATAAGATCACTACTTAATCTCACTTCGACCTCTGAGCAGCAGGTACAGAAGCCTGAAATCCAGCACCTCCAGGTTCAAGAATTCTTCCTTTCCAATGGCTATCAGGCTCCTGAATCTCCCCATGTAACACTGATCAGGGACGGCTCCAACACTGCAAAAGGACTGATGTACTAGCAAGTCACTTTTCTTTACCCTAATATTTATTATCTATCATATTTTTATTTTCTATTTCGATTTAATTCAATTAGTTTAAAGCAGTGGTTCTCAACCCTTTTCTTTCCACTCACATCCCACTTTAATTAATCCCTGCACCACAGGTCCTCTGTGATTAGCAAGGGGTTGCTTAAGGTGGTGTGTGGGTGGAAAGAAAAAGTTTGAAAATCACTGTTTTAACTTCCCTTATTGACTCATTATGTGCACAGTTTCATATCTCCAAAGGAAATGGGATAATTTTTCTCAAGCAAATTATTTCAGTAACAATTGGATCTAGAGCAGTGATTCTCAACCTTCCCTTCCTACCCATATCCCACCTTAAGCAATCCCTTACTAATCACAGAGCACTTGAGGCATAGGGAATACTTAAAGTGGGATGTGAGTGGAAAGAAAAAGATTGAGAACCACTGGTTTAAAGTTGTAGTTTTTCTTTGCAAATACCAGTTTGGATGCAGCAAGAATTTTGGTGCATATGTTGACAATAAGCTCATCATCTTAAACTCCAAGGAAACCAACAAATTATTTTGACCCTTTTTAGAGGAAAACTCTCTCAGCCCATGGATTAGCCTTGTGAATCTCCTTTGGGTTGCCTGAGAGGCAAGTCACACCACTTCACCATGTACAATCTTGATACTTTAATGCACTGGTAACTGTCCCCATTTCGACTCATCCAATAGCCTATCCTTTTTAAGACCTTCCCTCCTATTTCAAACCCACTTGCTTCCCTGCCTTTTTCAGTTCTGATGCAGGCCCCAATCACCAACTCTCTTCCCATGGATGCTGCATGACGTGCTAAGATTTTCCAGCGTTTTCTTCTTATATATTAGATTTTGAACATCTGCCCGCTTATGTCTTCTCAATAAGTGCAGTCACTATTACACCTTCTTGACAAGTGAGGAGATACTGAGTGTCTATGATAGGTCACCAGGTAAGTGAACACCAAGAAAATTAGTGTTCTTCACTCTCTCTAAACAGAGCTGTTGATGTATAGTGGACAGTGATCATTCCTCATCCTCCTGAAGTCCACGATCATTTCCTTCATCTTGAAAGTTTTGAAAGTAGGCAAATGGGACCAGCTTTGGTCGACATTTAGGTTAGTAAGACCAAGTTGGGCCAAAGGGCCTTTTTCCATGGAGTGAAATTCTATGGCTAAATTATTTCAGCCAGAGGTCCTTGCTGTTACAACGGTCAGAGCGAAGGTGCTCAACACAACGATCTTCCAGTCTGAGTCCTGTTTCTCTGATGTAAAGCAGGCCACATTGGGAGCACCAGATGCAGTAGACGACCACTGCAGATTCTCAGGTGAAGTGCTGCTTCACTTAGGGCCCTGTTTGGGACTGTTTAGATGCAACCGCATCTCCTGTACCCTCTGACACTTGTGTGAAAGGAAGAACTTGCAAGCTGAGATTCGTCTAATCTATTACCTTCACTGAAGACTAGGTATCATGGCCTTACAGGAAAACAGGTGAGAGCAACAGAGGAGGCCATTTGGCCCACTGAGTACTTGGTGGCTCCCTGCCACACAACCCCAACCGTCTTTCCCCTCACCTATTCTTGCAACTTATTCTCTCTCTCTCTCGTACCTGTCTACCTGCTCCAGATTCCAGCATCTGCAGCCTCTCCTGTGTCTTCACCTCCTCTCCTTTGATGCCCCCCAACCACTAGCCTGCCACCCAGACCATGACCTCTTCACACTGCTACCATCAGCAAAAAGGTACAGGAGTCTGAAGACAAATGCCGCAATGGCACAAGAACAGCTTCTTTCCCTCTGCCATCACATTTCTGATTTCCTCTAATCTGTTACCTTCGCATACATTGGCAGCACTGAAGACTCGGTGTCATGGTGACCAATGAGAACAACAGGGAAGGAGAACCACAGACACTACCTCACTTTCTCCTATTTTCTTGCACTGTTCATTTATTTTAGAAATTTTATTTAGAGTGATATTGCACCACGACGCTGCCGCAAAACAACGAATACCATGACATGTTCATGACAATAAATTCTGATTTTGATTCTGCACTGGGGGACAATTTGCCATGGCTGATTAACACAACCACAGCATTCTTGGGTTGTGGGAGCCACTGGGTGAGACCCACACAGTTACCAGGGACAAGGTGCATATCCGGCTCCAGCAATATCAGAAACTCAGGATTGAATTTGGGGTCCTGATGTCATTCTGCAGGGTGTCTCACTCCTGTGTCACCATCCCATCTGTTTAAAATGGGAATCGCTGCATAAATCAATGGGATTTTCTGGAATGTGTCAAATGGGGTTACTACTGTGGGTTTATTTATACTCACGACGATGTCAATATTTACAGACATTGCTTCTGGTACAACCTGCTAATGAGCTTCATCAGTTACAATTTGTTTTCCTGGACTGTGTCACTGAATACAGCAGTAAAGTACTGAGGGAAACACAGAAGTCTGCAGACGCTGAGATTGTAGTAAAAACACAGTAAATGCTGGAGGAACTCAGCTGGTCTTGCAGCGACGATAAGAGGGAAGGATGGATTACTGACGTTTTGGGGCTGAGCCTTTCTTCAAGGTGTAGGCAAAAAGCAGCCAGGCATCTGAATAAAGACTGGGAGAGAAAGGGGGAAGAGTCCAGACCAACAAACGAAAGGTGTTAACTGAAAGTGATAAGAGGAAAAGTGAGAGGAGACAGGAGGAAAAGGGAAGAGAGAGAGAGGAATAGAGCAGTAGTTCTCAACCTTATTCTTTTCACATACCAGTCTAAAGCTGCTTTTAGGGGTTCCCAGGAAGATTTTGCGCTGGCAGTCGTGGCTAGGGGAGTACAGCTGGCATGTTTAGGTGGCCACGGAGTGGATGCCTTTTTACCACTTGAATGTGCCAGCTGACTGATAGCTGTCTAGCAGGGAAAGCTGGCTACTCGGGACAGTGGCCTAGTTCCGCCCATGCTGCCTTGACGTTATTTACAGCACGTCAAGGCATGACTGACAAACAACTCAAGGCATGACTTGACTCCCGCTGCTGGTCTCCAACCTGCCTGACTCCCGTTGCCGGTCTCTCTCCCCTTGCCCGCCTGACTCACGCTACCGGTCTCCGACCTACCCGTCCAACTCGCACTGCCAGTCTCTCCCCCCTCCTCACCCGCCCGACTCGCACTGCTGGTCCCTCCCCCTTGCCCGCCCGACTCGCGCTGCCGGTGCCTCCCCCTTGCATGCCCGACTAACTATTCGAACCAAGAATCCAACTGCTTTCAGCTGCAAGAGAGGATACTCCAAGCAGGATATTATACCTCCTGGAGAAGGGTTAGGTGAGTAGACCTCCTGGCTGGCTTCTCCTGTTTCAGATGGCCACAATACAGCCGCACAGGAGTATAATGTGCTGCTTTACAGTCAGGTATTGTGGCCATCTGAAAGTGCCTTTAAGTAATCCCTAAGCCTTCGGTGCTCTGTGATTAGTAAGGGATTGATTAAGGTGGGATATGAGTGGGAAGGGAAGGTTGAGAATCACTGCTCTAGACCCAATCGTTACTGAAATATTTTGCTTGAGAAAAACTGTCATTGGCCCATTTCCTTTGGAGTTAGGAAACCATGCACATAACGAGTCAATGAGGTATGAGTAAAACAGTGGGTTTCAAACTTTTTTTTCCACTCACAGACCACCTTAAGCAATCCCTTACTAATCACAGAGCACCGATGGTATAGGAAATACTTAAAGTGAGATGTGAGTGGAAAGAAAAAGATTGAGAACCACTGCACTAGAGGAAAGGAGACAGGGGGAGGAAGATGGGGGGAGGGGCGTGGTGTTTAACAGAAACCAGGGAAGTCGATGTTAATGCCATCCATTTGGAAGGTGCCCAGATGGAAGATGAGGTGTTGATCCTCCAATTTGTGAGTGGCTTCAGTCTGGCAGTGAATGACTGAGTTTCATTGTCTCAAACTCAGATCCTGAGGAAGGGCTCGGGCCCGAAATGTTGGTGATATATCTTTACCTCCTATGGACGCTGCGAGACCGGCCGAGTTCCTCCAGCATTTACTGCTTTTTTTTAACAACAAAGTATTGGCAGCTCCCTCTCATGTCAGACTTTGGAGAGAGATTTCCTGGAATGTGTCACTATTCACAATACTCCTTGGAAATGGTCCATATCCTTTGAAAATCTGGTGTATATAATATGGGATTTCCTGGATCGGGGTGAGTCGGAATTTAGGTTGATGTTTCCTCGAGTGCCCATTTCCAGGGCTCTTTGCAGTGGGGATTCCTATAAAGTGTCAAGTGGTTGAAATGAGATTTCCTAGAGTATCCATAATTGTGAGGTGCGTGTAACCGGACTGGAAGATTTTCAGAGTTTCCAGATGTATCTTCCTTCCATTGTGATAATGGGATTACTGGTACTTAAAAGTTGAGAAGTTTTGCCATGTTTACAATGTGTCTGCACTTGGCATTTGAATAAGTTGGACCTCAATGTTAACAATGGATTTTGAGTGGAAACATCAACAATAGAAGTTGGCCATTGGGCCCTTCAAGCCTACACAACAATTCATGGTTGTTCATCAAAATCCAGTCCCTTGTCCCTGTTTTCTCCCTCACCAGCGATCATGTGTGGTCTCTTCTATATCAGAGAGACTGGAATCAGTCTGGGAGATCAATTTGTTCAGCACCTCATCTCTATCTGCCACAATAGAGGGCATTTCCCAGTGGGCACATCTTCCCTGCTTCTCCAGTCTCTGCCTTCCGCAGGGTCTGCTCCCTTCATTACTCCCTTGTCCACGCCTCCCTCCACACCATTCGCCCTCTTGTCACCTATTCCTGTGAAAGCAGGTGATGCTCCACTTGTGTCCACCCCTCCTCCCTCACCACCATTCAGGGCCCCAAGCAATCCTTCCAAGTGAAGCAGCACTTCACTTGTGGATCTGCAGGGGTCATCTACTGCTTCCGGTGCCACTGTTGTGGACTCCTCTATATCGGACGCAAACTGGGAGATTATTTCATTGAGCTTTTTGGCTCTGACCGCTTCAATAGCAAGCATTGCCCATTTCAATTCCCCGTCCCATACCCAAGTCAACATACCTGCCCATGGTCTCATCAACTGCCAGACTGAGATCACTCACAAACTGGAGGAATATTCCTCTGGCCAGATGGCACTAACATCGAACTTGGTTTCCTTTTGCCCACTACCCCCGCCACCCACCCCAATCTTTCCCTATGTCTCCTTTCCTCTCTCCCTCTCTCTTTCTTTTTCCCTGTTTCCTTCCCCTCAGCTCTGCATTCACAGAGTTATCACCCCCACCCCAATCAATTCTGACCTTTCCATTCTCCTGTCCTCCTCTCTGTTCAAATAAACAGACCTTTAGTCTATTGGCCTCTGCTCCTCCGCCCGTCCTCTCTTTTAATTCAGAAACCTGCCTGCTTTTTACTTAGACCTTGAAGAATGGCTCAGGTCCAAAGCGTCAGTTATCTATCTTTACCTCTTATGGATGCTGCGAAACCTTCTGTGTTCCTCCAGCATTTCTGTGTTTTAACTGCAATCACAGCGTCTGTAGACTTTCGTGTTTTACGCGATCCTTCTAGCCCAGTGGTTCTCAATCTTTTTCTTTCCACTCACCATATAACCACTTACAGCACAGAACAGGCCAGTTCGGCCCTACTAGTCCATGCCGTAGCAAATCCCCACCCTCCTAGTCCCACTGACCAGCACCCGGTCCATACCCCTCTAGTCCCCTCCTATCCATGTAACGATCCAGTCTTTCCTTAAATGTAACCAATGATCCCGCCTCAACCACGTCTGCCGGAAGCTCATTCCACATCCCCACCACCCTCTGCGTAAAGAAATTTCCCCTCATGTTCCCCTTATAATTTTCCCCCTTCAATCTTAAACCATGTCCTCTAGTTTGAATTTCCCCCTTTCTTAATTGAAAAAGCCTATCCACATTTACTCTGTCTGTCCCTTTTAAAATCTTAAACACCTCTATCAAGTCCCCTCTCAATCTTCTACGCTCCAGAGAAAAAAGCCCCAGTCTGCACAACCTTTCCCTGTAACTCAGACCCTGAAATCCTGTCAACATTCTCGTGAACCTTCTCTGCACTCTCTCACAAACCACTTTAAGTAATTCCTATGCCATTAGTGCTCTGTGATTAGTAAGGGATTGCTTAAGGTGATATGTGGATGGGGAGAAAAAGTTTGAAAACCACTGTTTTAATTGTACCTCATTGACTCGTTATGTGCACAGTTTCATAACTCCAAAGGAAATGGGCCAATGACAATTTTTCTCAAGCAAAATATTTCAGTAACATTTGGGTCTAGATCAGTGATTCTCAACCTTCCCTTCCCACCTTAAGCAATCCCTTACTAATCACAGAGCACCTATGGCATAGGGATTACTTAAAGTGGGATGTGAGTGGAAAGAAAAAAGTTGAGAACCACTGCTCTAGACCCTAAGAATAATATTTATCTCCTTCTTAACTAATTTAATTACTTGGTTTCAGTTGTTTTCTGTGGAACAGAATTTCACAGGTTACGGAACCAAACGCAGGCAATGGAACTCGCTCAGTTGGAAAATCTGGTCAACATTGGGACAAAGGCAGTACGGTTGGCGAGGCGGGTAGTCCAACACCTTCACAGCGCCAGAGATTGGGACCAGACCTGGGTTAGAATCCTGCTCAGTCTGTAAGGAGTTTGTATGTTCTCCCTGTGTCTGCGTGGGTTTTATATGGGGTCTCCTGTTCCTCCTACCATTCAAGAACATACCAGGGTGTAGGTTAATGGGATGTAAATTGGGCAGTACGGACTCATACTGCCGAATTGGCCTGTTTCAGTGCTGTATGTATAAATTTAAAAATTTATTAATTTAAGGGGCTCTTTTATATGCTGTATTCCTTTTCTGCCACTCTCTTTATCATTTCGAGAAGAAATTTCTCCTCATCCCTCTCTTACCTCTTAACTTTAGACTGTGAGCCCAGCCCTAGACACTCCTGCCCTAGACACTCTGTGAGCCCAGCCCTAGACACTCCTATGCCCTTCCTGCATCTCAGTAGGTCACACAACATCCATAGGAAGTGAATGATATCCAGCGTTTTGGGCCCGGGCTCTTTGCTCATACCTGACAGAGGGCCCAGGTCAGAAACGTTCGTTACCCTTTACTTCCCGTGGATACTGCATGACATCCTGAGTTTCTCCAGCACGTTTGTGTTTTGCACTTGACCTCAGCATCTGCAGATTTTTTTTGTTTACCTTTGTGCACCTTATCTGTCTGAAGGGAGAAGGCGTTTTTTTTTAAATTGTGATGTTGGCTGCTTTCTTGAGACTGCACCGCACATAGATATCAATATTCACGGGGTAATTTCTCATTGTTGTTTAATATTTATGATTAGATTGCCAGGAGAATGACAGTGTTATTTCAGATATCCAAGAATGTCTCAGTACTAACCTTGGGATAACAGTGCCAATATTCAGAATGGGATATCCCAGAAAAATTCTTAACATTACAACTGGATCCTTGACTTCCTCATCGGAAGACCACAGTCAGTGCAGATCAGAAACATTGTCTGCTCCTCTCTAACAAACAACACAGGTACACCTCAAAGATGCGTGATTAACCTGTTTTTCTGTTCCCTCTATGCATATGACAGTGTGCCCAGGCACACATCAAATGCCATTTACAAATTTCCCGATGACACCACTGTTGTTGGCAGAATCACAGATGGGAATGAGGAAGTGTACAGGAGGAAGGTAGATTCGCTTGTTGAGTGGTGTCACAACAACAACTTTGAACTCAACATTAGCAAAACTAAGAAATTGATTGTGGACTTCAGGAAGGGGAAACCAAGAGAACACAAACCAGTTATTGAGAGGCCAGAAGAGGGTAAGAAACTTCAAAATGTGTCATCATCTCTGAAGGCCTATTCTGGGGCCACCATGTCGATGCAATCATGAAGAAAACATGTTAGTGGCTATATTTTGTTTGGAGTTTGAGGAGATTTGGTATGTCACTAAAGACTCTTGCAAATTTCCACAGGTAGTTTTCATTTTGACTGTAACATCACTGTCTGGAGAGGAGTAACAGGCCACAGAGGGTTGTAAACTCAGCCAGTGCCATCATGGGCATTCGTCTTCACCCTGCATCAAGGACATCTTGAAGTGGTGCTTCAAGAATGCAGCCTCTATCCTCAAGGACCATCACCAGCCAGGCCATTCCTTTTTCTCACTGCTACCATCGAGAAGGAGCCTGAAGTCACACACCCAACATTACAAAAACAGCTTCTTCCCCGCCACCATCAGATTTCTGAACGGACAATGAACCACAGACACCACCTCTCTTTTTTTTCTCTATTTTTTGCACTAGTTATTTGGTTTTTTAAAAAAATTTATATTTATGGAATTATAATTCATAGGAGTTTTGCACCTGTCATGCACAATACTGCTGCCACAAAACCACAAATTTTGTGGCACATGTTCACGACAATAAATTTGATCCTGTTTCTGGTTCTGAAATTTCCTGCAGTGAGTCAGTGTATCCAATTGGATTTCCTGGAATGAACCAAGGATCAACAAAATGTTCCTGCATGTCACTGATGTTTTGAGATGAGATTTAAAGATATCCCTTGAAGATTTTTAACAGCACAGGAGTACATTTACAAAGCAACTTTACTAATGTTTCCTGAATGATGTTTGCACTTACAAAGGATTTCCTAGTTTTTAGTTTGTGTTTAAAATTCATGGAGTCTGTGATTTAATCATAATGCAATTTCCTGGGTAATTTAGGCATGGAGCTTTTAGATCCAATAAAATAATTTTCTGTGAAATTTCCTGGATAGTTCCTTTATTTAAGTTATTACTTTTGGAATGTGTAAGTTATCACATGAAGGGTTATTTCAAGAATAGCTGGAAGGTGCCAATCTTTTGTGGTATTTTGCAGTGTTATGAAATCCATCAGTCTTTGCTTCATGCATATCAAAAGCAAACCAGTATTCACAGAGAAATTTATAAAATTGTGCGAGGCATGGGTGGAATCAGTATATTTTCCCCAGGGTAAAAGAGTCACAGACAAGAGGACATGAATTTGGATTGAGGGGTAGCAAGATTAAAGGAAATGTCAGGGCAGATTTTTCTCAAGTGGGCTCCCAGTGGGACCGTTGGGAGCAGATTATATGGTCGTGTTTAAGAGGCTTCTAGATTAGTGGTTTTCAAACTTTTGCTTTCCTCTCACATACCACCTTAAGTAAATCCTATGCCATAGGCGCCCTATAATTAGTAAGGGATTACTTAAGATGGTATGCGGGTGGAAAGAAAAAGTTTGAAAACCACTGTTCTGGACACGTGAGTGTGAAGGAGTTGAAGAGATTTCTATCAAGTGCACACAACAAAGTTTTAGTGTGATTTGGATATCATGTTCAGCACAGACACAGGAGTCGAAGGACTTGTTCCTCTACTACATTGCTCTATGTTCATTATGTTTGAGTTTAAATTCACGTTAAAATCACACAAACATTATTCATACTAAATTTTCCCAATTGTTTATTCTCTTCTGAGGGCCTCACTATTAAGTCCAGAATTGTATTGTTCATCCATTGCTTCATTTGAACAGGTGACTCTGTGATTCATAAAGAAACCAACTGAATGGGAACTTTACTACAATTAAGTAGCTTTGTAATTTCCATAACTGACGCCAGCTTGTTAGTCCATCAATGGAATATTAATAAAGGTTAAAAAAAAGCTGCATATGCTGTGATATTAAATCACCATTTGCTGGGGCTGGATTCGAACTCATGTTTCTGGAGAGCACTAGTCTTTACAGTGGAATATCATGCAAAGTTGTAGTGGCACAAATCTTGTAGTCTACCAGGTAGCAGCCCTGTCTATGTCAGAGACCACCTCCACCTCAGAGCACTGGTGAACACCGTCGATAAATGATGCTGCCATTCTACTGTTTTCGCTGAAGCTTTTCTCTGTTAAATTGAGCAGATTTGTTTTATTTTATACTAGCTGTTTAAGTACCCGGAGAGCGTGCAAAACAATGTTTTTCACTGTATCTCAGGACATGTGACAATAAACAACTCATTTCAATTATGCCTACACGTTCACCAAAATAACTGGTGGAGTCAGAAAATTATTAATGTCCCCATTACTTTGACTTTGGACTTTACTGGCACGGTTAGTGTAACGCTTAGTTCAATGCCAACACAGTGCCAGCAATCAGAATCTGGGTTCGAATCCTTTTCTGCCTGTAAGGAGTTTGTATGTTCTCTCTGTGTCTGTGTGGGTTTCCTCCAGGTGTTCCAGTATCCTCCCATTGCTTCAAAAAGCACCGGGGGTTGTAGATCAATTGGGTGTAACTGGGCAGCACGAGCTGGGCAGCACAGGAAGGGCCTATTACTGTGCTCTATGTCTAAATTTAACTTTAAAAAATAATAATAAATTACAGGGCTTGGCTCAGATGGGTTAGGGTACAAGACTCTGAGGCCTGGCACAAATCCCCAAAATAACCACACTTCTCTGTGCTCTGTCTTGGTAAGGGTTTTTCTTTCCCCCAAGAGGACCAAGGGCATAATTCAAATGCTTTGTGAAAAGAAAAACTTGTTACACCTTCCTGTGGTAATTAATTGGCCTCATATTGTCACAGCATGGATTCACTGAGCTGAAGGCTACTGGGAGGTGCTGTATAATGGTAGTTTAAAGATGTGCAGGGATATTACCTGGACTTATTCCATAATTACTGAAACTGAAACAATATTTATGGTAAGTTATGGTAGAGAGAATCCCCCAAACTGCAGATGCTGGAATCTTGAGAAAACAAAGAGAAGATGGAGGTCGGGCAGAGTCCGTGGAGAGAAAAAGTCCGTCAACATTTTATGGTTGGAAGCCTTCATTGCTATTATGCAGTTGATACTTGCATTTGGGATTTTGTGGAAACTGACTTTGGAAAGTCACATTCAGGAATGGGCCAGAACTTTATGATGCGATTTCCAGAAATGGGTCAACATTCACGTTGTAAATTCCAACATATTCCCAGATTTTCCAATAAGAATCTTTCCAATACACCACTGTTGGCATTTGGATTTCCAGGGATATCAGCATTTGCAATCAGATTTCCTGGAATGTATCTGTTTTACATTGGTATTTCCAGGATTGCCGATCTTTATGTTGGGGTTGAATGGGGTGGTGTTTACATTAGAATCCCATGCATTTAGAGTGAGATTTACAGGAATTCCAAGAATGGAATTTCATAGATCTCATCAGGGATCATGTGGGAGTGTGAGAGAGTAGAAAAATTTTGGGAAGATCTCAATCAGATATTAAATAAAATAACAGAAAACAATATACCAAAGAATCCAGAGATCTTTCTCCTAAGTAACATAAAAAACAAAGAATTTGGAATTGATTTGGAGGATGCACAAAAAAGATTTGTTAAGATAACTCTAGCCGTAGCAAAAAAATGTATTATGTCAACCTGGAAATTGGAAGATAATTTGAAAATACAACAATGGTATATAGAAATGAATAAATGTATTCCATTAGAAAAAATAACATATAGTTTAAGAAATAATATTGAAATATTCGAACAAATATGGGAGCCTTACATTAAATACAATAGCGAAAACCTACCGGGGACAAGCATTACCTAAGTTGATGGAAGGAGAATGAAAGAAAAGAATGGACTCAGTAGAATTTCTGGTGTATTTTTGTTGAATGACAACATTGTCTGATTGGTTTAATGTAACCTAGATTGTATACCTAAAATGGATGGGGGGGGGGGGGGGTGGGGGGGTGGCTTGGGAGGAGGGAGGGGGGGGGGAGAAAAAGTCACTGTATATGTGTGAAAAAGAAAAAGTGTATATCATGGCTAATGTGATTTATGGTGTGAAAAATAAAAAATTTTAAAAAAAAGGGATCATGTGGGAGCATCAGGATTTGGTGGTGGGTTTTCTGGAATACATCATCATTATACAATACAGAGGCTCTCTGGGTTCTGAAACATCTCAGTCAGGGAGATCTGACGATCTAAATTCTCCCACATATTTGTTAGCTCAACACTATATTACAGTGGCAGGTGACCCAGGTTCCAATCCGTCACTGTCTGAAAGGAATTTGAACATTCTCCCTGTGCCCACGTGGGTTTCCTCTGGGTACTCCAGTTTCCTCCCATATTAATTGAGTTAATTAATGGATTAATTGGTCATGTGTGTATTTTGGGGGCTGGGGGGGGGGGGTGCACAGGCCTGTGAGCTAGTGGACCTGTTACTGTGTTGTATCTCTAAATTCAAAATTAAAACTAAGTAAATGTTTTGTGGCATTTGTTAATGACTGGATTCCATTCATTTTGTTAATGAGTAGAATTAGGATAAATAATTGATGAAATGAAAAAAAATTATAACATGTTCATGTAGCCAATACCAATATAGGTTACTGTAGAAAGCAGATGTTTCTGACGCAGAGAAATTGGCTTACATTCTTACAATTGGACTGAATCCTTGGTTCAACATGCCTGTCAAACATTAGTATTTATAATGGAGTACATTGCCAATTGCAGAAGTATTTATGGAAAGTTCCAGCATTTCATGGTCTTCACCATGGGGTGCATCTGCATTCACACCAGAACATCCTTGCAATCTGTCAGTAATTTGTGGCTCTTGGGCCCACACATGGGGATTTCTTGGAGTTTGTTCTTAATTTCAGTTAGGCAACTCGGAGCAAGTGTCTATTTAGAGCAGCCATTCTCAACCTTTTTTTATGGCTAAGGCCCCCTCAGGACTCTGCCCAAATTTTATCAGCCCCTGGGAAGCAGTCGAGTTTTGGTTTCTTCCATACTTCTCTCCTAACGACTACATGAAAAACTTTTTTAAAAAGTTCATGCTATGTGATGTTAAGAGGGTTTTACTAAAAGGTGCTGTGGTCCCCAGGGGTGGCCGTAGATTCCCCCATTTGGTTTAGCGTTACAATTTTTGACATCACATCAGTACTCCCAGAAATATCTCATGCAACTCTGCGATAATAATCTCCTCCAGTGAAGCAGCATTAGTGTGATTCTGTTCTCCGTGCGCTGTCATTTACTGTGGGATTTCCCGATCCTGAGTTAACATTTCAGTAAATTTCGGAAATGTTGTCTTTGTGGCAGAATATGTCGAATCTGTATCGATGGGGAGGCAGTTATAAATGGAGATTTATAGGAATGTGACAATATTTTATAGAGAAAGAGTACAATTCCAAAAATTTGCTGTCGAACTATTCAGAAATTCCAATTATTTGACCATTGGTTCACTAAATCATTCATGTCAGCGCTCATATTCCACTCACCATAATATCCTCTCCCCTTCCTTTAATCTTATTAGGTTCAATGGGACATTCATTATAATACCAAGCAATTTATTTATTTTTAATTTTGAAATTGAAATTTAAATTTAGACATACAGCATGGTAACAGGCCAGTTCGGCCCATGAGCCCGTGCCGCCCAATTGCACCCAATGAACCTACAACCCACAGTACGTTTCAAATGTTGGGATGAAACCGGAGTCTCTGGAGGAAACCCATACAGGCATGGGGAGAACTTACAAAACTCCTTACAGACAGTGCGGGATTTAAACTCAAGTCTCAATCGCTGGCGCCGTAATGGCGTTGCACTAACTGCTGCCCAATTTCTGAATAAAGTGAATTAACGGCATGCTAGCAGTTTGGAATTCCAGCGAAAGGCTCAAGTTGGCTAGAACATCAGATGTTTACATAGTTCATTGGATGTTAATATTCATCCTACAATGTTTTAGTTAATCTCAAAATGATTTATACTGTATTACAGTGAAATTTATTGGACAATTATGTCAGCGCATTAGGTCTGATGGAGAGATTGCTCAAACTATGTTATATTTATATTGAGATTTGAGTGTGTGTCACTATTTACAATAGGTTTTGAAAAGATGAGTCAGTATTTACAAGGAGACTTCTGAATAAACTATTATTTAGATTGGGATCCAGTGGGTGTGAGAATTACAGTGGTCTGATGCATTTACGCGGTAGGAATTCCTGGTCGGTGTAAGCACTGATATGCAGACTCTCGCATTTGCCAGTATTTACCAAGAGATTTCTGCCAAATCCCACAAGAACCCCTGCCCCTGAGGACTCCACTTCTAGAGGGTGATTCTGGTCACCACATTACAGGAAGGACATGGGGGTTTTGGAAAGGGGACAAAAGACATTTACCAGGATGTTGCCTGGATTAGAGGACGTGAGATAAAGGGACATTTTCTCTGAAACATTGGAACCTGAAGGGGAACCTGATAGAATCACGAGAGGACGGACAGTCGGAATATTTTCTCCAGAGTAAAAGTGTCATGTACTGGAGGTCGTGTTTAAGGTGAGGGGGAGAACATTGAAGGGAGGTGTGTGGAGCAATTCTTTTACATGGAGGGTGGTAGGTGCCTGGTACGAGCTGCCAGGATAGTGGTGAAAGCAGATACAACAATAGCATTGAAGGCACATGATTGTTAAAGGGATGGAGGGATATCTATTCTGCAAGTAGCAGAGTTTTAGTTTGATCTGCACATCACGTTGGGCACAGACACATGGGCCGAGGGGGCCTGTTCCTGCGCTGTACTGTTCCATGTTCTATGAATTAGCATTAACTGTGACCTCACAATGAGAAACTGGAGCAGTCCATCAATGTTTCATGGTTCTTTTGTTTTGAGTTTCTGAGATTGTTTGGAGTGCAATTGCTGTGGAACTTCCTGGAAGGGCAGGGTGGCCAGACGTCCGGTTTTAGACTTTTGAGCCCTCTGTCTGGTGCCACGTCGAGCCGGATGTTAATTTGCCCTTCATTTGGGGGTGTAGAGCCTACACCCCCAAATAGAGGACAAATTAAGTGGCGCTTACCTGTTAAATGCACGGTGCACGGCCATGTTTCTTCTCGACTCGCGCATGCGTGATGATGGGGAAGTGTGATGGCAGCACCCCCTCCCCTCACCCCCAAGAGACTTTCTGACGCTGACCTTGAATGTCCTCTGTTTTGCTAAGTTTGAAATGGCCACCCTTTGCCATTATCGAATGTAAGATTTCTTATTGTGCACCTGTATTTTGGGATGTGCTGTTAATATTAGGAGATCTGAGAGAGAGACTACGCATAATGGACTCTGGGAATGTGTCATTATAAGCGCTGTTGATAATGAGATTTCTCCTCAGGATCAGTAAATATAAAGGGATTGCCAAGAATGGGTTAACATTTGCCTTGGGATATCCCAGAAGAATATTCTTAATTACAGTGAGATCCCTGGAAATGAGACACTATGATGTTACCCAGAATATGCAAAGATTTTAAAATAAAACAAAATGCACCAAAATTTACAATGGGATTACCTGGAATGTGGGTGCAGATGCCAATATTTATTTTGTGATTTCTTGAATCCCAGTATCCAGAAAAGCCAAACTTTGGTTATATATATTGCAAAGATGAGTCAATATTTACAGAGACTTTTGAACAAACCATTATTTACACTGGGATCCAGTGAGTGTCAGGATTACAGTGGTTTGCTGGGCTTGTGTGGTAGGAATTCCTGGCCAATGTTTGGCTTACATTGAATATTGAGCTTCTCTGGCACTTTTGAGCATTAAAACCACAATCACATTGTCTGCAAACTTTCTTGTTTAAATCCAGTTAAGTGAGTCGGTATCTACATGAGGCAGCATACAATAAATATTCACAGTTATACCACTTGTAGAGTGCCAAATGTATGAGGTGAGGAACAGTAATGGGTCCAGGTAACAATGAGTGGAGGGATATACTGGGGAAAGTGATATAGGAAAAAGAGGTGTGTTACCAGGAATTGGAAAATTCGAAGTTCATAATATTGGGCTACGAATGGGAGGTGCTGATCCTCCAGGGTGTATCAGGCCTCACCATTGCACTGAAGGTAGCAGAAGATGGACAGGTTAGAATGGGGAGTGGAGGTTAGGTTGTCAGGTAACCTGGGCCCCTCCCAATGTCCTTTTTCTGCTCCCACCAGTCCACCCTGGTCTCTATGCCTTCCCCAACCCCTCATCGCCTAAACATCACCCTGGCCCATAGAACCATAGAACATTGCAGCACAGGAAGCAGGCCCTTCTAGTCTGTGCCGAACTATTATTCTATCTTGTCCCACTGACCTGCACCCATTGTACATCCCTCTATACCTCTCCCATCCATGTACTTGTCCAAATTTTTCTGAAATGTATTCACCACTTCAGCTTCCAGCTTGTTTCACTTCCCCACCACTCTCTGTGTGAAGAAATTTCCCCTCATGTACCCCCTAAACCTCTCCCATTTCATCTTTAACCCTCGTCCCCTGGTTTGTTTCTCACCCACCATCAGTGGAAAAAGCCTACTTGCATCTATACGCATCATAATTTTGTATACCTTTATCTAATCTCCCTTCATTCTTCTACGCTCCAGGGAATAAAGTCCTAACCTGTTTAACCATTTTGGTCAACATGGGCAAGTTAGGCTAAAGTGCTTGTGTCTGCTCTGTGTGGCTCCACGACTGCATAAAACTCTCCATGGCTTAAGTATTTCAAGACGAGAGAATCTCTGCATTTTATTCTACTGTAGTTCTGGCATTGTTTTAGTGGGAAAGTGGGAATTTTTGAGGGGAAAGCCACCAATTTCTATGATATCCCACCCCTCACTAAACTTCCCCCTGTGTCCTCACCAAAGATTTCTCACATCTTTGCAAATAACTGCTTGTGAAATATACCCAGTTCCCCATCATTACATGGAATATGGGGATAGGAAAAGATCAATTCACCTGCCGACGGAGCCTGTCAAAAACTCCTTTTTCAGAGAGAAAAAAAAAATCGACTGAGGAACTCAAAGTGTCGAGCAGCATCCACGGAGGGAAAAGGAATTTTCGGCATTTCGGTTGATTCTTTCTGCTCATCATCCCCTCGATCCATCTACAGCTCCTGCTCTACCTCCCCATGTCTCTTTATAATGGCTACTTCCCCTCTACTCTTTCAGTCCAGGAGAAAGGTTTCAATCCGAAATGTTGACCATCCCTTTCCCTCCATTGATGCTGCCTGGCCTATTGAGTTAAATTTAAAATGTTTAAATCTAGACACATGGCTCAGTAACAAACCATGTTGGCCCACGAGCTCGTGCCGTCCAATCACATCCAATTGACGTACAATCCCTGGTACACTTTCGGAAGGTGGAAGGAAACCAGAGCCCCTGGGGGGAGGAAACCAATGCAGACACGGGGAGACCGTACAAACTCCTTGCAGGCAGCATGGGATTCGAACCTCAATCCCAATGGCTGGTGCTGTAACAGCGTCGCACTACTACATCTACGCCAACCGATCATCCAGCCGCTAGATTTTTGCCTCAGAAATCCAACCGTGTTAGTTTTGAAAAACTCAGCGGTTGCTTAGATTCAACAGCTTTCTGGAACAAGGGTTCGAGTTTGCCACTTCTGCTGTAGAAATGAAACAGCCCAAGTTCCCATTACAAGATTAAATCTCTGCTGTCTGGCCACATCCCAGGAGAGAAAACTCTTTCCACTCTGTCAAATCTTTTATTTGTAGATCTCAATTTTTAATTGCCCTTCAACATTCTCTTTTCAATGATTGTGAGTTTTGTCCATGCTAGATTTTTAAATTTAAATTTAATTTTTTTCTGTTTTTAAATTGTTTTTAAAAATTTGGCCAAACAGCACAGTAACAGGCCCTTTTGGCCCATGTGCCCGCGCTGCCCAAATACAACTAATTGACCTGCAATGCCCAGTATGTTATGAACGGTTGAAGAAAACTGGAGCCCCAGAGGAAACCCACCAAGACACAAAGGAGAATGTACAAACTCCACACAGTGCTGGATTCGAGCCCCTGGTCCCGATCCCTGGCACTGTAATAACATTGCTATGCCAAATGTGCTGCCCATAATGCAGCTAAATAAGAAAAGCTGCAGATGCTGGGGTTGAGTGCAATACACAAAACTGCCGGAGAAACTCAGCAGGCCATGCAGCATCCACTGGAAGGAAAGGATAATCAACATTTTAGGACAGAGCATGTATTAGGAAGATGGAAAAACAGGTAGACACCTGAATGAAAAATTGGGGGAGGGAGGTGGAGGAGAGGAGGTAGGTAGGTAGGGGCAGGGGAGGAGTACAGGTTGACAGGTCAGAAGTAATCGGTGGATTCATGTAGGAAGGTACCAGAGAAAGAAGCTCAGAAGTGATCAGGGGAGAGGACTAAGAAGATTGGAGAAGGAAGCGGAGGGATTGGGAAAAGGAGACAGAGGTGTGAGGAAAAGAGAGAGATGGGGGGCAGGGTGTTAATGGAAATTGGAGGACATCATTTAATTTTTTGCTCCTTGTCAGATACATGGTCCAGGGCAAGGACAATTTCAATTTGTACTTTGTCTTTGGAAGCCCCAACCACACTTTGGTGTTTGCTAGTTCCAGTCTTCCTGAATGGGCAGTTTGGCATGGGATGTCTCTCAAACTTACGGGGGTTGCTGAATGGAGATGGTCTTGGAAAATAGGCTCATTAAAAAGAGAACAGACAGGCCATTCTGGAGTGGAATAAACAAGAGCAGGTGAATGCCTGCCTTCAAATGATCCTTGCATGTGTGGGCATGACTCAGTGAAACAAGAGCACAGTTCAGACACGCTCCAGGGTTTTGATTGGAGATCTGCAGTGTGGAAGGGATGTATTTAAATGTGACCTTCTCACTCAACAAAGGGAGCAGACGATCTGATTTCTGTTCGCCATTATTGAAGTGCCTGGCAGCAGAGCGAGTAACTTCAGAGCTGGGAGCAACGTGGAGCATTCGGCACTGGAGTCCAAGAGATCTCATTGATAGAGAGTTGTTAAAGGAGCTCTGCGAGCATTTGGTAACAGCAAGGTCAATGCGGCACTTCTCTGAAGACCTTTCCAATAGTGGAGACATTTCTACCTGATGTGGGGATCCAAAACAAGGATTCACAAGCCAGCACATCACTGTGGAGTTGGCATGACTGAGAGGCAAATGAAAGGGGTTGGGGGGGGGGTGGTGGTTTAAGCAAGAGTGAAATAAGGAGAAGGATTTATTGAAAATGCATTAAAGGGGCTCGATACAGAGTCAAAACTTTGCCAAAACTTTGCGAGGCTGAAAGACATGGTTCACAAGGTAACGCTGGCTTGGGATAATATTGAAGATCTGTTCTTCACCCACATCCTCAGAATGTGCTAATAATGAGCTTATTTATGTTGGTTGCTGCTCAGGGTACCTTTTTAAGCAAGCTGACTGTTATTTTGGTGCAGTTTGAGAGAGGATCGATGGAGGAGCTGGGCTAATACTTCAGCCACTCATTCCTTTGTGGTTAAACATCTCACCACAAGGACGTAAGATGTAAACAAGAGCAGGAGTTGGTCACTTGGCCCATTGAGCCTGCTCCGCCATTCAAAAGGATTGTGGCTGACCAGCTATAGCTTCAGCTCCATCTAACCGCCTTTTCGCGGCAAACATCCACTACTATGTAAAAATCTTTCTAATGGAGTCCTATATGTATTCAATGAGGCAGCTTCTACTGCTTCCCTGGCAGAGAATTCCACTGCTCTCTGGAAAAAACAGTTCCTTTCATCCTAAATCTACTCCCCAAATCTTGAGTCTATGTCTCCTCGTTCCAGTCTCAGTTACCTGTAGAAACAACTTTCCTGCCTCTCTCTTATCTATCCCTCTTGTAATTTTATACGTTTGTATAAGATCCCCTCTCAGTTTTCCTAATTCCAACTAGGTCCAGGCAACTCAATCTCTCCTCATCAGATCATCCCTTTATTTCTGGAACCAACCTGGAGAAGCCCTCTCCACCACCTCAAAAGCCGGTATATCCTTTCTCCAGGTAGCCCAGGTGTGGCCACAGTTGCAGTAGAAACTCCCTAAAATTCAATCCCTCGGGCCAACAACCACGGCACGTTTAGCGTAGCAGTTAGCATGACGCTATTAAAGCACCAGCGACCCGGGTTCAAATCCCGCGCTACCTGTCTGGAGTTTGTACGCACTCTCCGTGGCTGCGTGGGCTTACTTTGGGTACTCCAATTACTTCCCACCTTTCAAAAACATTGGAGGGTGGTAGGTTATTTGTGTGGCACTGACTCAAGGGCAGGAAGGACATACTATGCTGTATGTCCATATTTTTTAAAAAAGATCCCACTTGCCTTCAGAGTGATATCAAGGGTTGGGTCAAATGACAAGGATAAGTTGCATGGTCTTCTCTACCCTGGGAAAGGATATCTTCAGCCCTGATTACATTCAGCTACCTCTGTTGGAGACTGATCAATGCAAAATTCCCAATCTGCTGAAGGACCTCAGCGGACCGAGCAGCATCAGGAGGAGAAAAAGAGTGGTCACCGTTCTGGATCGGATCCCTTCATCAATTCTAGTCTCCCTCTCAGGGCCGACCCATTCTTTTCCTCCCACTGATGCTACTCGATCCGCTGAGTTCCTCCAGCAGATTGTTGGTTGCTCCGGATTCCAGCAGCACCAGACTCCACTGATCAAAACAAGGTGCTCAACTGAAATAACTGATGGGGTGGAAGGAGTTCCATGATTTCTCCCGGATAGTATTTCTCAAATTCTGTTTAAAGTGAGTGGAGGAAAGTTTAGAGGAGATAGCAGAGCTACATTTTTCCACTCAGAGAGAGGTGGAAAGCATTGCCAAGGGTGGTGGTGGAAAGTGGTACAATAGGGATATTTAAAAGCCTCTTAGATTGGCACATGAGTGCAAGGAGAAAGTTGAAGGGTTGTGGAGATTTGGTAGGAAATGGTTCGATTGCTATAGAGTAGATGTACATAAGGTCAGCACAACATTGTGGGCCAAAGTTCTGTGCTGCACCTTCTAAATTCCCCAGTGAGCTTATTGTTGACATTCTCAGCTTCACATCATGTTCATGTTCCCTAACACTGTAGCCTCTAAAGCTGCTTTCAGTTTTGTATCCTTTACAAGAACAATCAAAATTTCAACTGCAAAATGCATTTCCTCCATGCACGTCCAGCACTTGTGCTTGGGGGCACTTTTAGACATGCAGTGACGACAAGTCACACGTGCCAGTGACATCGAGTTGCACGTTACAATGACACTTGCACAACACCGAGTTTGCACGAGCGGGAGAGAGCAGACAGCCAAAGGAGTGATTTGCAAAAGACAATTAATCTACCATCGCACGCGCACACAAACGTGCGCGCCTTTAGGATAGTGCATCCATGGGAAACACACGGCTACGGGGAATGCTCCCACATCACAAAGGGACTGTCGGCACTACTGCAGAGTCACTTTCTTTTACACTAGGATAACTATGAATATTTATTGCTCTAAGATCATTGTGAATGGTTACCATCTTTTAGAATTTATTGTTCCATTAATTCAAGTATGTTCACCATTGCAGCTTTTTTTAAGTACCTATCCAGCAGAAGCCAATAAAACTTTTGGTATGTCTGTACTTTGTCCCAATGTCTATGACTTATAAACTCATTATCACAATTATTATCCTGCAAATTCCAGAGGTCAGAATTTAACTGGGGCTTTAGTGGATTATATCCTGCCAACCAGTGTGATCCCCAAACCATATACAATGAAGAACCCTGGCACCTGACATCCATGGGGATTCCTGGATAAGTGAACTTGCCGCTTGCTTGAGATTATTTTGCATTGAGGAGCAGAAAAGCTGTTTCATCGGGTTATGCTCATGCACTTAGATGACAATAAATTTCACTTGTGTTGCATGGTTGGCGAACTAATGGTGAGGAACACCAATTTAAACTTCCAAATCTTTCACCTATTTATTTCCCACATTTTTTTTATGCAGGTTGCTTGAATTCCAGATAATAGCTGTTTTAATCTATGTAGACCGATCAGTAAAAGGGTCCCCTGTGAATTGCTTGGGGAAGTGGTAGAATATGGGAGGAGTTGACAAGAACATGGGGAGAATAAAATAGGATTGGATTAGTACAGGATCAGAGTCAATGATGGTTGACAGTCAATGCAGACTCAATGGGCTGAATAGCCTGTGTCTGTGCTGTATTTTCTGCTTACTCTACAAGCCTGACATTTCCCTGTCTGACCCCATCTATGAGATGCCTGCACCAGGGAAAGGGCACTGGGACACTAAGTAGAGCTGCTATCTCATGGTTCAAGGTCAATTTGATCTCCGAGCTGTCTGTGCGGAGTTTGCACATTCTCCCTCTGACCACATGAGTTTCCACTGCCAACCAACCCCTCCCTTCCACTCCAGTTTCCTCCACCGTCACCACAATGTAACTGACCAGTGTAAAACTGCCCTGGACCTCCAGGATCTGAACCACCGAGCCTCCCCTGAGCAGGAGGCTCCTTTGATAGGCCCACTATGAACCAGGCTAGTGATTCTCGCAAAAATTCACCCAAATTAGTTCAACCAATCCAACCGACTCAATCAAATCTGCCCTGTGGCTTAGCCCTTAAGCAGGTGAAAGCAAGCTCTCTCCACAGCAGACACACAGGAGGCTGGAGACAGTGGAATCTGAAGCCAAACAGAATCTGCTGGAGGGTCGAGCAGCATCAGTGGGGAGAACAGAATGACTGCAGTTTCGAGCCAAAACTCTTCATTAGGGGCGAATAGTTTACGTGGCAGTTAATGCGTCGACCCAGGTTCGATTCCAGCAGTCTCTAAGGAGTTTTGCATTCTCCCCATGACCTGTGTGGGTTTTCCCCAGGTGCTTTGGTTTCCTCCCACCCTTCAAAGATGTTCGTGGTTGTAGGTGTATTTAGGCAGCAAGGGTTTAAATGGCCGGAAACGGCTTCTACCGTGTCGTAATTTAATTATATATATATATATATTTTAAAAGGACCGATAAAGTTAGTACAGAAGCAACATAAAGAGGATGGGGTGGGAGGAGTTGGTGGGGACAGACACCAGACTGATTCCTCCTACCGTGGTCATTGAGATTGGTTGGACGTGAATTGAAATGACTTACTTGGATCTCAGCAGGTCCCACCGCATCCATGGAAAGCAATAAGCAGGACCTATGGTCAGGAATGATTCCTGATGAAGGGTTCTGGCCCGAAACGCTGACTGCCCTATTGCTTTCTATGGATCTGAGTTCCTTCAGCAGTTTTGCCTGCAGCTTCCTTGTTTACCTCAACTTTGATCTGCTAATTGCTTGCTGAATGCTGACCCACCCTCCGCAACAGCCGGAACTCTCTTGGCCAAGTAACAGCCAAACAAGAGGAGCAAAGGCCAGGAGCAATTTGGAACAGAGATCAACCTTGATGTCAACTTGAAGATAAGAATTGCAAAGATTCAGCAGATCCTGAAACTTATCGGAGGTCTGCACGTGCTGAGGAATAGGATTCCAGCTCCAATTGCAGAAACAGCAGGAGGAGTGAAACAATTTGGGAAAGGCCCCAAAATCGAGGGGTAGTAGTCAATGTGTGTGGAACTTTTATTTTATATGTGAACAATGAGAAACTGGAGGGAGTCAACAGGTCAGGCAGCTGTGCCCGAGATGCTTCTTTCAGGGAATTATGAATCTGATTTCCCATATTGCTCTGATCTACCGCACTCCTTGCTGCCCCACCATTCACCGTGTATGTCCTTTCTTGGTTTGCCCTTGTAGTAAATGGCGCAATTCTCAATTTCAGCTGGTTTGTCAGTGAGGGACAGGCTCGAATGGTGCTTCGGGTCATAGAGTTTGACAGCACAGAAACAGGTTCTTCAGCCCAACTTGTCTATGCTGGCCAAGCTGATCCCATTTGCCTGCATTCGGCCCATATCTCTCTTAAACTCAATCTGGTCCCCACCCAAAATGATGGCTGACCATTTCTACCCGTGACCTGCTGAGATCGTGACCTCAACATTCCAGTGCCTGTATCTGTTATGTTCCCTTCTGAACCATTCCTGTTAATGTCTCTCTCGAACAGTGGTCCCCGCCTCCACCATTTCCTCTGGCAGCTCGCTCCATTGACCTTCTGTGTAAAGTAAGTGCCTCTCAGGACTCTTTTAAATCTCTTCTCTCTCACCTCTAACCTATGCCCTCTGGTATTAGACCCCCCCTAACCTGGGAAAAGGGGTGTTTATTCTTAATGAATAAACACTAAGAAATGTAATAAAGTAAAAATACAACACTGGAGGAACTCAGCAGGTCCAACATCATACTTTATATAGATAAGTTTGCTGTTGGACCTGCTGAGTTTCTCCAGCGTTGCTTTACTTCAATTATGACATCTACAGTCTGTTGAGTTTTGCTCTTTGTAATTAAATAAGTCAGGTTTCACAATTAGTGAAATGCTGTTACAGTGCTAGCAACATGGATTCAAATCCAATGCTTTCTTTAAGTGTTCACGCTGTGTCTGCATGGGTTTCCTCCTACCCTTTAAAACATACAGGGCTTGTAGGTCAATTGAGGTATTTCGGGGGCAGGTTTGAGGGCAGGAAGGACCTGTTACGTCTCAATTTAAAAAAAAAATTCTAACAATAAATAATGTTTGTAAGTTTCAAATGTTCACTATTTAGACTGGCATCAGAAAGTGAGGAAGAAACCTCAATAGTCTCTGGTTCATGATCACGAGCTTATTGTCAATAATGCCTGGAATGCATTGCCGGGGTTGGTGGTGGAGGCTGGTACAATAAGGACTTTCAAAAGTCACTTAGACATGCACATTAATACAAGAAGAATAGACAGTTTGGGTGTGAGGTGGGGCGGGGGAGAAAGGGTTAGATTGATGTGGAGTAGGTTTATAGAGGTTGTCAGAACATCATAGGCCCAAGGGTTTGTACTGTGCTGTTATATATATATCTATAGTACGATATAGACATGCAACAACTCTGATCTGCTGCAGCTGATTATATTTTAATATTCAAAGTTCAAAGTTCAGATTTATTGTCAGAGTTCAAACATGACATCACATACAACCCCGAGATTCTTTTTCCCATGGGCCAGGCAGAATTTATCGGCAGCGCAAAAAGACCGCACTCAAGACGGATACAGAAGAGAGAAATGCAAAGAAGGAAGTTCAAACAAAGTGTGCAATACAGAAAATAAATATTCAATAATGAATAATGTGCAAAGCAAGAGTCCCCAGAAAGTCTTGAACATCAAATAGAATGGCCTTTCCAGTCTCAGGCAATGAGAATATTTGACAAGTGGTACTTGCATGGTGCCATAATGGACCACTCACTGACCCCCTGACGCACACTGCTAGTCACAGGCTTCCAGATAATGAGGCAATAAACTACTCTCTCTCTCTGTGTCTTGTCTAATCCAATTTACTATCTCAATCTCGATACCGAGTCACTGAATCTTTTTGACCAACCTCCTTTTTCAAAGCCCTCCGCCAATCAACCTAGAGTACGACAGATGTTTTGGTCTCCAGCAACTGTTGGGAATGGTTGGACCGTCACTAAGTCCATAACACCAGCATTCAGCAGTAGTAGATATTTGGTTTTGCAAGTTTAGTTTCTCGGAGGATAGACAAGGACAGATTAAGGAGAGTGTGATGGTTCAAGTCGAACCAATCTTATAGTTTTTCAAGGAGGTTACCAGGAAAGTTGGTGACAGAAAGGCAATGGTTGTTTGATGCTCTCTGATCAATCCAATTCCCTGCCGATTCACCAGTCACTTTCCTGAAGGGATCTTTTCTCCTCGAACTCTCAGCTGAACTTCTACCAGTGCACTATGGAAAGTATACTGACTGATTGCATCACAGTCTGGTTTGGGAATTTGAGCGACCAGGAATGCAAGATCCTGCAGAAGATAGCAAACACAGCCAGGTCTATCATGGGCCCTGCCTTCGCAACCATTGAAGACATCTACGAGAAGGCAGCCAACATTATAAAGGACCCCTGGTGACAACCTCTTCTCGCTGCTCCCTTCAGGCAGAAGGTACTAAAGTCTGAAGACCAGCACTTCTGGGTTCAAGAACAGTTTCTTTCTAACAACTATCAGAATCTTGAACCTCCCCTTGTTACACTAATCATGGACTGCTCTGACACCACAAGAGGACTGTCTAACTTTCATAACATCATTTATTATGTTCACCATTGTAATTGTGAATATTTATTATCTGTCTGTTGTATTTATTAAGCCTTTTTTAATAATTTAATGTATACTCTTGTTTTTAAGGAAGTTCCAGTTTAGCACCAATAAGGAAGAATTTCCATGGATGTGTACAATGTGTACTGCATATAGCAATAAATTCATTGTTATTATCGTACCTCGGTACCCAACCTCCACAACCCAACTCACAAGCTTTTCACCCAAGCTCTGAACTTAGCAGGAGACTTTGAAGGTTATTGCCAAATGAAATACTGCTGAAGGAAAGATATAAATAAGACAGAAATAGTGCAGAGAAGATTTACAAAAATGTTGCTGGGACTCGAGGAACTGAGTTACAGGAAAAAAATTGAAATAGGTTGTGACTTTATTCCCTAAAGCATAGAAGATTGAGGGGAGATTTGATGGAGGCATACAAAATAGTGAGAGAGGTATAGATAGAGTAAATGCAAGAAGACTTTTCACACTGAGGGTAAGTGAGATACAAGCCACAGGACAAGGGATAAGGGTGAAAGGGGAGACATTTAGGGGGAACATGAGGGGGAATTTCTACACACAGAGAGTGGTGAGAGTGTGGAACGAGCTGCCAGTTGACCGTAGGCTCAATTTTAACATTTAAGGAAAATTTGGTCAGGTACATGGCTGGGAGGGGTATGGAAGGATATGGAATGGGGACAGGTCAGTGGGACTAGGCACAGACTAGAAGAGCGAAAGGGCATTTTTTGGCAACTGTCTACATTTTCCTCAAGCTTTGTTGAAGGAATCACTCCTGAAACATTGGTTCTGTATCTTTATCTTTGCTATGTAAAGTGCACTGTTTGACCTGCTGAGTTTCTCCAGCCTTGTGTTTTTACTGGTTTTCTGCGCCACAACGATCTATGGTTCCACGGCTATTTGTACGACCACTGGGGCCAAAGTTGTTGTAATAATTCTTTCATAATAACCATGGCTTCACTTCACAAACACGACAACTTGGCTTTGGAACACATCAGAATAACTGAGATAGTAAAGAAATAACACAGCAAAATCAAATTGTTCTTTGTCAGTAAATAATCAGGCTCGTGGGCCTAAATCGCCTGTTACTGTGCGGAATGTCAAATAAATAAACGAGCTAATTAACTAATAAATACGTTTCTTACGAATTACTTTTAATTCATCTGGGGAATATGTTTTTAGTAATTATTAAACACCCTGAAATGCTGGAGGTACTTAGCAGGTCTTTCCAGCATCTCTAGGAGACAAAGATATATTGCCAATGTTTCTGGCCTAGACCGTTCTTCAAGGAGAAATCAGAAAAGACAGAAGCAGGATATATGGAAAGTCTCAGAATTCAAACAATGGGAGACCAACAAAAGGTGTTAAATGGATACGATAAGGGACTAGGTAGAATTTATCATGTCTGTGAGAAAGGAGAGACAACTGGGAGGGTGAGGGGGTGGGGGGGGGGAGAAGGGGTTGGGGTTTAACAATACCCAGAGAAGTCGATATTAACGCCCTCCAGTTGGAGGGTGCCCAGTCGGAAGATGAGGGGTTTCTCCAATTTGCGGCTCGTCTCAGTCTGGCAATACTTGAGACCATGGACAGACATGTCGGCAAGAGAGTGGATGGAGAAACGAACTGGGTGGGCACTTGGAGATCCACGCTTTTGCAGCGGACAGTGCAGAGGTGCTCAACAAAGCAATCTCCCAGTCTGCGTTCAGTCTCTCCGACGTAGAGGCGGCCACAGCAGAAGCACCGGTTGCAGTGGATGACCCCCGTAGGTTCCCGTCTCCTTTCGCACCAACATGATAAATTCTCACGTAGTCCCCTAATCATATTCAATTAACACCTTTTGTGGGGCTGGATTCCTCTCCCATTGTTTGAATTCTGAGACTTCCTGATATATCCTGCTTCTGCCTTTTCCTTGGAGAAGGGCTCTGGCCTGAAACGTCGGATAAAAAGACCCACCGAGTTCCTCTAGCATTTCAGTGTGTTTTCTACAACCACAGCATCTGCAGCCTCTCATGTTTCACTTAGTAATTATTAATCCTTTTTAATAGCTCTATAGAAGTCCCTCATGTCTGTCAGCTCGAAAGCTGTTCCAATCTATCAAAGTTCAGATTTATTTTCAGAGCATGGCATCACATATAACCCTGAGATTCTTTTTCCCTATGGGCCAGGGAATATTTCTACTTATTGGCAGTGCAAAAAATAACTGCAGTCAAGAAAAGATACATATATAGAAGTGAGAATTGTAAACAAACTTCAATAATAAGTCATGTGCAAAATAAAAATCCTTAAATGAGTCCCTGACTGAGTTTGTGGTTGAGGAGTCTGATGGTGGAGGGGGAGCAGCTGTTCCTGAACCTGGTGGTGAGAGTCTTGTGGCACCTGGACCTCTTTCCTGATGGTAGCAGCGAGAACAGAGCGTGTGCTGGGTGGTGTGGATCCTTGATGATCACTCCTGCTCTCCGACAGCAGCATTCCCTGTAGATGTTCTCGATGGTGGGGAGGGTTTTGTCTGTGATGCCCTGGACTGTGTCAACTACCTTTCCGTTCAGGGGTATTGGTGTTTCCCATTACCAGGCCGTGATGCAGCCGGTCAGTGCACTTTCCACTACACCTCGGTAGAAGTTTGCCAAGGTTTTTGATGTCTGAAAACTCCTGTCATGGAACACTTTTGTACATGCTCTTTTGATAAGGTCTTTCTCCATTGCTTTAATTCTTTCACAGCAGGCAGTGGCTTGAGAACGCAATAACTGCCGATCGCTAATTGCACTGAATTTAAGCTGCTTTCTGCAGGATTCCAGAGGGAGGTGAAGAGACAGCTACAAGGCCTTTGGTTGAGAGCCAGGTACAAGATAGATCAGCCAAGAATGGCATTAGTGAACCAGATGGGTTTTTACAACAATCTGATAGCTTCATGGTTACAACTTTTTATTCAATATTTGTGTCATTAACTGAATTTCTCTGCTATTCAGGATTGATTTGAACCCTGTATCAATAGTTCAAATCTTCGGAACCAGCCAACAATGTGAAAACACCCAGCAAGTAGTTTCTAATTAGTTTTGCTACTCGCTCAGATAGTCCTGCACTCATTCCTGCCAATGAGCAAGCGTGAACTGTTCTAAATCCTCACCATCCCATCACTGGGCCCAGGATGGCGGCAGTCAAGCTCAGCAGTGGTCTCGAGAGGATTCTGACTCTAGGGGAGCAGCGGACCAGAGAGGGCACCAGAAACAGGGAGAAACCCCCCACCCCATTGACAAGGGGAAACATGAGCGACGACTCCACAGGGAGTGTGACTACGGGTGGACCAGTGAGGGGCTCAGTGCCTGAGGGGCACACGCAGACTGCGGGCTGCTGGAGACTTGCTCATGGGAACCTGGTGTGTCGGAGCCAGGATTCGAGAGGCTGCTGAGGGCAAGAAGGGATCCAGAAGGGCCTCAGGTGCCAAAGGCTTCCCGATTGTGTTCAACGTTTGGATCTGGAGTTCGGTTTGCCGATGGATTGAGCAGGAGTCTGTGCAGCCGCAGAGGTAGTGGGAGTACTGGAGACAAATCCACAGACTCACAATGTCTGCAAAGGGACTCTCTTCTTCTCTTTCTCCTATTGTTAGGAGCACCAGGCAATGCTCACGGCGACCTTGTTTGCCTTACGGCAGATCATAGTTGAAGTAGATCATGTATCATTTTTAATCTATTATTACATGACAATAAAGGCAACCTTGAACCAATTCTCCTCAGAACTTATTGCACACAGGGGGCAGCAATTTATCGTGGTCAACTAACCCAACCATCCAACATCTTTGTGATTTGAGAAATAAGCAGAGGGAACAGGAAGAATGTGCAGACTCCACACAGACAGCATTGGTAGTCAGGATTTAATGCATTTCTGCAGTTGTGCCACAGATCCAATGTTTTCTTGCAGGTTAGTGAAGCTATTATAGCATCAGCGACCTGGATTTGAATCCACCACTGTCTGTGAGGAATTTCTACGTTCTTCCCATATCTGCATGGATTTTCCCCAAGTTCTCTGGTTTCTTCCCACCCTCCAAAACCTACTGGGTTTTAGCTTAATTTGGGTGTGAATGGGCATCGTGGATTTAAATGCCAGCATCGGCCTCTACCCTGCTGTTAAAAAAAATAACTCTTTGAAGATTCCCAATGCCCTTTCAACTCTGCAGTCAGTAGTTACAACCCTTTATGCATGAAACTTCTTGCTCCTCATGCTTTGTTCATCCACGAAACCTTTCTCCGCATTGTACAAGACGTTGTAGCCACATTTCAAATGTTTGTCGAGCTGTTAGAAAGATGTCATTGACCCGGGAAGGCTGCAATAAGGATTCATAGGGTTGCGACTCAGATTGGAAGGCTTGAGTCACAAGGAGAGACTGGATGTTTTGGCCTGCTGCGCAAGAGGTTGAGGGGTGACCTTATAAAATCATAGCGGGCACAGATAGGTTTTTGATGACTTTTTGGCAGGATGAGAGTGTTAAAACTAGGAGGCATAAGTTTAAGTTGGGGGGGGGGGGCGCATATTTAAAAAGGATCTGAAGGATAACCTTTTCCACACGGGGTGTTGGGTACATGGAAGGAACTGCCAGAGGCAGGGACAAATACATTATTTAAAAGATGTTTGTCCAGGTATGTGGACAAGCGCGAGAACCACAAGAGTTGGGTGAAGGCAGATGAGACCAGCTAAGATTTCAACGTGGTCATCAGGGACAAGTTAGATCAAAAAAACCTGCTTCCATTCTGCATCATTTGAGGATTCCAAAGCTGTGTCAGTTGGCTATCGACTAGCTCCGCATATTCCATCAAAAAACCTGCTTCATTTTTGACATGGCACCACACGGTTAGCATTAGCGCAACGCTATTACAGCATTAGTGATTGGGGCCAAACTTCGAATCTGGTGCTGTCTATAAAGAGTTTGGACATGCTCCCCTTGTCCTCCAGGGGCTCCGGTTCCTCCTACAATTTAAAATTTAAAACAAGTATTCTAAACGTTGCATCAATTAAAATGATAAATTGTCAGCCCAGTTCATCATAACAACTTGCTGACCTTTCCTGTTTGGAGGAGAGCTTCAAGTAAGTTATGGGACTGGCTCAGGTGTGGAACATTTGTTACCTTTTCTTACCCATGGATGCTGCACACTCTCCCATCTAATCAGAATTTGTCACGGAATACTCCATTTAGAATGCAAGATACATGAAATTCTTTAACTTTGTCTACTGTAAGGAAGACAGACAGTTGTCACTTTGTCAAGGGTCCCTCACAGGGATGACGGCCCCAGCAGGGGACGAACTCACGACCCCTGGTTTACAAGACTAGTGCTCTAACCACTGAGCTATCAGAGCCTCATGAACATGTCACGAAAGGCAAAAACTCCTTTGGTTTCTGCTCCTGTGACTGTAACAACACCCTTCAACCTGAGGCAGAATTATCAGACCATAGTTAACATTCTCTTAAGTGTAATGCAATCAGACAAAAGATAAGGAGATGGAGTCAACTTAGATGGTAACAAGCAACTAATTGGAACTTGACCTATATTTATGATTGTTCATTTATTTTATCTGCATTTTTCTTTCTTGCACAATTATGCATCGGTGATCATCTTCTCTTTTTCTTATCTAGTAACCCTGAAGGCAGATTTATTTGTCCCATCTACTTGGTGGGAAACTATGACAACAAAACAAACTGTATCAGGCCTCCCAGGCATTTTGACTGAATTAATCCTGCAGTTCGGACAGCCCACTCAGACCCACTGGTCATTCCCAACCTCCTCCAACCCCACTTCACCTCATGGTATCTCCTCCACTCTTCTCCATTGACCTTCCAAGTCCAATCTGGGCAGGACTTACATAGAAGATGCAGGTGTTGTGGAACAGAAGGACATACTTCCCTGAAAACAGTGATACAGGTGGTAGGTTTGTGGAGAAGGCATTAGACAGGCTTGCACTCTTTGTGAACAACAATTGGGACACCATGTTACAACTGTTTGAGACGTTGGCAAAAATCACACTTGGAATATTGTGTGAAGCTCTGGCTGTAGGAAGGATGTCATTTGGAGGAAAGGATGCAGAAAAGATTCACAAGGATGTTGCTGGACCAGAGGGCTTGAGTTTCAAGAAGTTGGATTGACTGGGACTTTTGTCCCTGGAGTATTGGGGACTGAGGATGTGACCTGATCGAAGTTTGCAAAATCATGAAGATCAGGAAATAGTTATAGTCTTTGTCTCAGATAGGGGAATCTAAAACTAGAGAGCATGCTTAAGGTGAGAGGGGAAGGATTTAAAAGGGAGGTGAGGGGAAACATTTTCCACAGGGGATTGTGGGTACCTGGAATGAACTGCCAGAGGAAGCAGACAGCAGCAGAACAATTACAATGAATGGATAGGAAAGGCTGCGAGAGATACAAATTAAATTCATAAATTAGATCAGCCATGATCGTATTGAATGGCAGAGCAGGCTCGATGGGCCATTTTTGGCCTACTCCTGTTCCTCCTTCCTATGTTCCTATATAGGCTGAATGGAGGTAAATGGGAGGGATATAGGGAGTTATGAACAGTGCAAATCAGTGGGGCGAAACAGAATAATAGTTCGGCACAGACTAGAAAGGCCAAAGGGCCTGTTTTCTGTGCGATAATGTTCAATTGGTTCAAAATGGGACTTGTTTGGTCAGCATGGACAGGATGGACTGAAGGGCCTGCTTCCATTCTATAAAACTCCATAATTCTACAGGACTAACATATTCCACTTTCCACAAAAGATGTGCTCCCAAACCAGAATGACAAAGTCAAAGAGAACTCATGAGTGTTCTAAAAGCAGGTTTGCCTGGAAATTAGATGGATGGAGATGGTGTCTGACAAACGTCATTTCATTTTGGATAGAGGAGGGAGATCTTCATAGATTCCAGCTGACAGGGATTCGCAAAGGATAGTAATGTTTAATCCACACCCATTTTTCATCAACCTTGATTTTGTTGGAAGCCTTAAATGTATTACATAACCTCAAATTATGTCTTAAATTTAAACATGCAGCACAGTGACAGGCCCTTCTAGCATACGTGCCTGTACTGCCCAAAGACACCGATTAATCTACAAACCCTATATGATTTTTAAAGGGTGGAAGAAAAGCAGACCCCCGGGGAAAACCCCCACAGACACAGGGTGGGGGGGAAATGTACAAACTCCTTACAGACAGGGCCAGGTTCGATCCCGTGCCACTAGCCCTGCGCTAACCGCTACACCAACTGTGCCAAGTTGCTCAGTGCCTTAGCTGGAGCAATGACACTCCATGAAGTGGTTTGAATGGACAACCAGTATCTGTTAAAAGCCTCCGCACTGGCAGTTAAGTCACCGACCTTTCAGAATGACTTCAAGTTCATCCCTCAGAATGTCAAAGGTACCGTATCGCGAGCTGGTCTCAGGGATGACGTGCTTCTTTAACCATCCTCCACAGGCATACTGGTAAAAGTTCTGACAAGGGTCCACCATCTGGTCTATGTTCTCAATTATCCGAGCCGCTGAAAATAATAAAGAAGAAAGATTACAACAAAGGCCAAATTCTTCATCAATATTGAAACACAAAATCCAAGCGTCAGGCTATGTATTCCCCTTGGTCATTACACACAGTATTATCTTTAATGATACATGAGATATGCAAGACTGAAGAACAAATGCTTTGCAACACAATAAAGCCCAGAGATACACAACTAACATTATGATACAACTAATAAAGTGATGTTACATCAACAATCTTGCGCTCAATGTTAGCAAAACCAAGGAGCGGTTTGTGGACTTCAGGAGGAAGTCAGGGGAACACGAAACAGTCCTCATCAAGGGCTCAGTAGTGGAGAGGGTCAAAAACTTCAACTTCCTGCGTGCCAACATCTCCAAAGATCTGTCCAGGAGCCTCCACGTCGATGTAATCATGGAGAAGGCTCGCCAGTGGCTATACTTTGTAAGGAGTTTGAGGAGGTTGGGTATGTCACCGAAAACTCTTGAAAACTTCTACAGTTGTACTGTGGGGAACATTCCTGTTGGTTGCATCACAATCCCATATATAAGACAAGAAAAAACTCCAGAGGATTGTTAAAACACAAAATGCTGGAGAAGCTCAATAGATCAAACAATGTCCTTTGTGGAGCAAAGGTAAAAATACAGAACCAATATTTGGTAAGCTCTCAACCCCAAAACGTTGGTTCTGTATTTTTAACTTTGCTCCATAAAGGACACTATTTGACCTGCTGACCTTCTCCAACATGTTGTGTTTTTACTTCAACCATGGATTTTCGTGATTTACTAGAGGATTGTTAACTTGGCCTGTGGCATCATGGGCACCAGCCTTCACTCCATCTACAAGAGGCGGTGTCTTAAGAAAGCAGCCTCTATTTTCAGTGGCCCCCACCACGCCTCTTCACTCTGCTACCATCAGGGAAAAGGTACAGGAGCCCGAAGATGAGCACTCAGCGGCACAAGGACAGATTCTTCCCCACTGCCATTCATCCTGAATTATCAATGAACCACAGACACTGCCTTACATTGGCTTTTTCTTGCACAATTTTTATTTATTTTGTAAGGTAGTTTAAATAAATGTTTGCACTACAATGCTGCCGCAAAGCAACAAATTTTGTGACATGCTCATGAGAATAAATTCTGATTCATTGAATGGAAGACAAGAGAACACTTGGGTCAAAACCAGAAATAAACGAGAGAGACTGCAGATTCTGGGAAAATGGAGAAGCAAACAAAGAGCATGTCACAATTTTCTAAAGGTAAAGGTTCCCTTATTGTCACGCAATACAACATTTAGAATATAACACACAAAGTTCTTTAACTTCCGTCTACCGTAAGGCAGACAGAGAGTCACCACTTTGTCCAGTGCTCCTCACATATTCCTATAGCATCTGGTGTTTCCAGGCAGTCTTCCCTCCAAGTACTGACCATCAGCGGTAAAAATAATTCTTCCCCAGCGCCAATCCCGGCAAGACGCCACTCATCACTTGTTGCCAGTCAGATAAAACTACTCGCTGATTCATGTGAGCCATCCAATCTTCTGATATGCTATCTTCTGCCCCATGACCCAAGCCTTTTCACTCAAGCTCTCCATTCATGGGAAAGTCATAGTGAATCTGTTCTGCCTTCTCGCCAGCTCAATGACATCCTTCCCATGGAAATTGTGACAGCAAGTTACTGAGAAGAGGGGCTGGATATTCAACTTCTTCAAAGAACTCCAATAAACTGATCAAAAACAACTTCTTCCCCTCTGAATGGGCAATGAACAACAGACACTTCCTCACTTTTTCATCTTTCGCACCAATTCATTTTTAAATGTAAATTATAGCAATTTTGCACCTGTGACGCTAGAGCAAAATGACCAATTTCATGACATGTTCATGACAATAAATTCTGATTCATTTGGAAACCGATATCATCTTCATTCCCCTTCCTCCCCTTCCCAAATGTGAAGGGTAGGATATGGGGGATTAGGATTGTGTCTATGAGCTAGCATTGATCTAATGGGCCAGAAGGTCTCTTTTTTTGGAGTTCAAAAGCAACAGGAGTCTCTGGAATGTACAAATGACAGGAGGTGAAGATGTGACGCTGTCAGGGAGGGTGGAGATTTTAGTTATCCCCAGTATGGTGCCATGGATGATATATTTCAGATGTTGGATTAGAATGGAGGGTCTGGGGTAATTGTCCTCTGAGAGGTGATTTTAGTGAAGGAGGACAAGATCACAAATGGTTTATAGCAGTGGTTCTCAACCTTTTCCTTTCCACTCACATCCCACTTTAAGTAATCCCTATGCCATAGTTGCTCTGTGATTAGTAAGGGATTGCTTATGGTGGGATGTGAGTGGAAAGAAAAAGTTTGAAATCGTCCCTCATTGACACACTATGTGCAGGGTTTCAGAACTCCAAAGGAAATGGGTCAATGACCATTTTTCTCAAGCAAAATATTTCAGTAACAATTGGGTCTACAGCAGTGATTCTCAACCTTCCCTTCCCACTCACATCCCACCTTACTCATCACAGCACTGATGGCGGAGGGATTACTTAAAGTGGTATGTGAGTGGAAAGAAAAAGGTCGAGAACCACTGGTGGGAAGTTGATCTAGTTACCAGATTAGTTCCAGGAATGCAATTAAAACTTTAGACAAAAATTATACAACAATACAGCACAGTACAGGCCTTCTAGCCCACAATGTTGTGCTGACCTATACAAACCTACTCAACAAACTAAGTCTTCACCACCTCACACCATAACCCTTTATTTTTTTCTTGAACCCAGATGCCTGTCTAACAGTGTACTAGCCTCCACCACCACCACCACTCCGGCAATGCATTCCATGTACCCATTGTTCCCTGCACTTCAAAAAAAACTTAACCCTGATATCTCTCCTCAGTTTTCCTCTCCTCACTTTGTACAGATCCTCTGGTGCTTGCTACTGTCACCCCAGGAAAAAGGTGCTGGCTGTCCACCATATAATATGCCTCATAATCCTGTAGACTTCTATTAAGCCACCTCACATCCTTCTTTTCTCCAAAGAGAAGCCTTGCCTCACAAGACACATTCTCCAATCCAGGCAAGATCCTGATAAATCTCCTCTGCACCCTCCCCAAAGCTTCCAGTAATGAGGCAACCAAAACAGAACCCAATATTCCAAGTGTGGTTTCACCAAAGATTTATAGCATTACATTATCAACACATGGAGGAAATGAGCAGGGACATTTAACATTGCAATTGAGATCTCATATTTACAGTGGAAAGAGAAGTAACCAATTCCTTCAAAGCAATATTGGATGGACAATGGAGAAGAATACTTTGCAGGACTACCTGGGTGAACAGGAATATCAGTATTAGGAGGCCACATGTGGTCAATGGCCTGTTGTAACACTTCACGAACTCTACATTCGTAACATGAAACCACGCTGGAAACAGGCAGCAGTTCGGTCACCATTTGTGAATAGTCCAGTGGGTTTAAAGTTTCACATTGGCCCACAAATGCTGCCTGACCTGGTGAATGCTTCTAGCATTTTCAGTTTTATTTCAGATTTCCAGCATCTGCCGTGGTTTCCCCCCCCCCCCCCCCAAATATTTAATTTTTTAAAAATCAGCTGTGGTCTAACTGGAAGCTGGAATAGGGGAAAGCGCTGAATATCTGCCTCTCCAAACGATCCTTGTAATCAAACCTGACAGGAGAGAGAATATGGGTCATAGTGGAAGAGAAAGTTCAATTGTGAGCAGTTGAGAGAAAGCAGAACAAACTTTGCATTAATGTACCACTTTTCATGCATTCAGAACAACTTAAAGTGATCTGCGTCTACCATTTCAATGTGGAAATATAAATGGTACAATTGATAGTGACGTTATCAAAAGTATCAAAATAGATTGTTCAAAACAACTGAAGCACCTGCTGAAATATAGAGAGTGGGTAACATCTTTCACATTAGGTATCTCCACTGTGTCATAAATAAATCTCAGCAAATTGTAGGACCTCTGGCCTTCCAGCGACATGGTGCACACAGTGCAGCGCTATTTCAGTGCCTGCGACACAGGTACGAATTCAGCGCTCTCTGCAAGGAGTTTGAGCGTTCTTCCTGTGTCTGCGTGGGTTTCCTCCGGGAGCTCCAGTTTCTTCCCACCATTCAAAATGCATGGGGGTTGTTGGTTAATTGGGGCATTTGGGTAGCATGGATGGGCCTGTTATTGTGCTGTATGTCTAGCTTTAATTTAACAGTGTATTGCACAAGATGTTTAGAACTCTATTGTTAGGGTTCATTGATGACTCAAGCAAAGAACTGCAGACGTTGGAAAACTTAAATAAAACTCTAGGGAGAAACAGCACTAATGGGAAGGATTGCACTGAAAATTGGGTCTGTGGAGAGTCACCAGCTGCTACAGTGCGCGATGAGAAAAATAGGAGCAGGCACATCTGTGGAACCATAGATTTACTGCTGTTCATTTGCCTCCTCCGTCTCAATACCAGGTTCCCACCCTCCACCTGCTCTGCTCCCGAGCACTGCAGAAATCAGAACCTCTGGAGGTCAGATTGCTCACTCCACCCCCTGGACTCAGCGTGGAGTCCAGAACGATACCAAGATGCCAGAGAATGGTGGTGGATAACTGTTTGTCGGGTTAGAGGCCGGTGGCTAGTGGTGCACCTCAAGGATCTGTACTGGTTCCATTGTTGTTTGTAATATGCATTAATGATCTAGATGATGGGGTAGTAAATTAGATTAGTAAGTATACAGACGATAGTGAGGAAGGTTTTCAAATCTTGCAGTGAGATTTGGGCAAGTTAGAAGAGTGAACAGAAAGTTGGCAAATGAAGTTTAATGCTGACAAGTGTGGGGTGCTACATTTTGGTCAGACCAATCAAAATAGGACATATTTGGTGAATGGTCGGGCATTAAAAAATGCAATTGAACAGAGAGATCTAGGAATAATGGTCCACAGTTCCCTAAAAGTGGAATCTCAGGTGTTTAGAGTCATGAAGAGGGTCTTTGGAATGCTGGCCTTTAATCAGATCAGAGAGTCTAAGAGTTGGGAGGTCATGTTAAAATTGTACAAGGCATTGGGGAGGTCAAATTTGGAATATGATGTTCAGTTCTGGTCACCAAATTATAGGAAACGTGAACAAAATAGAGAGAAGATTCACCAGATGATACCTGGGTTTCAGCACCTAAGATATAGAGAAAGGTTAAACAAGTTAGGTCTTTATTCCTTGAAGCATAGAAGGCTGAAGGAGGATTTGATAGAAGTCTTTAAATTTTTGAGGGGGATAGAGTAGATGTAGATAGACTTTTTCCATTGAGGACAGGGGAGATTCAAACAAGATGACATGAGAGTCCATCCGAACTCTCAATACCCTGACTCCCCACAAGTCTGAGATCCCAATGCCTCAGCCACCTCTGACGCCACAGCCACCTACTCATCTGAGCTCCTGACCCCCTCTGGCCACAGACTCTCTCTGAGACCTTGGCTGCCCACCCATCCAAGCTCCCGGCAGCCCGAACGCAGACTTAGCACCTGGTCCTGGCCCCCCAAGCTTCTGACACCTTGAGTGGCACAGGTATTTATTGCGGTCAAAAATAGGACCCATGTAAAAATTTACTCCCCCCCACCCCCAAATTTGACCTGAAAATTGGTCCATAAAAGCAGATTATTACATGAGTATATGTGGTAAATGGGGAAAGGAATGACAAGTTTACAGGGCTGAGTGGAGAGTTGACAATCTGGATGAAGTGCAATTAAAAGTAAGTTAATGCATTTGCAGATTTATCCTCAAAAGAAGGAAGATAAATGTTGGAAATAGGCCACACAGAGAGTGGGAATTCAAAATCAATTCAGAGGCAGTAATCAACATTATCAAAAGTGCAATATACAATGTACAAAAGTGCTAGAAAAACACAGTAGGTCCTGCAGCGTCCATGGGAAAGAAGGGGATAAATTTTACATTAAATCAAACAGCACAGTAACAGGCCTTTCCAGCCCATGAGCTCATGACCCCCTCAAATATACCAATTAACCTACAACCCCCGTACGTTTTGAAAGGTGGGAGGACATTGGAGCACCCGGAGGAAACCCACACAGATATAGGGAGAATGTACAAACTTAGTGCCAGATTCAAACCCAAATTACTGGCACTGTAATAACATAGCTACGCTAGCTGTGCCACCTAATATTTCAGGCCTGAGCCATAAAATCTTAAGGCATAGGAACAGAAATAGGCCATTTAGCCCATCGGGTCTGCCCTGCTGTTCAATCATGAGCTGATCCATTTTCCCACTTAGCCACACAGCCTGGCCTTCTCCCAATAACCTTTGGTGCTCTGGCTAATCAATAACCTGTCATCGGCCTTAAATACACTGATGGCTTGGCCTCCATACCCACCTGTGGCAACAAATTCCTTAGATTTAACACCCTCTGGCTGAAGAAATTTCTCCCCATTTCGATGCTAACCAGATCCTGAAAATGTGCACCTCGACTCTCCCACCATGGTAAATAGCCTTTCTACATCTACTCTGCCCACACCTTTTAACATTCAAAATGCTGCAATGAGATAACCCCTTATTCTCTAAATTCCAACGAGTACAGGCCAAGAGCTGCCAAATACTCCTCACATGATAACCCTTTCATTCCTCAAATCATCCTTGTGAACCTCCTCTGAACCCTCTCCAACGTTAGCGAATTTGAGCCCTTCGTCAAGGTACCAGTTAGAAGGCGAGGTGTTGCCTGACTTTGCACTCAAATGGATTAGTGTTGGTGTATTCTTACCTGCTGATACACATGCTGGTGAGGTACATGTTCCATCTGCAGAGAAATATAAAGAAAACAGTCAGGGGTAGCCAGTAATCCAGACGCACTTATTACTTGGCACCATCTCTGTTATCTGCTCTCCAGTAATCTACGATCACCCTCACAGAGGAGATGTCTGCCTGAGATACTATCCAGAAGGCTTTGAGAATGAACGTCACCCTCAGGATTGCTGGAGGCACTTAATGGGGCAGGCATCAACTGTTGAGGGAAATGACCAGTCAGCATTTCAAGTCAGGAATGAAGAGAGGAGGCCAGGTCGCCAGGTGGAAGGGAAGTGCGCGATAAGAGCTGGTCAGCGATTGGTGAATCCAGGTGACGAGGGGGATTGATAGACAGATGGAGCCCCAAGGTGGGGCAGGACAGGTGGAGATCATGACAGATGCTGGGTGGGGTGGTGGTGGGGGGGTATGTTGGGCTGCAGATGATGGAATCTCAAGAGAAAGGAAGGTGAGTGCAACTACATACTGTAGGTGGGGTGTGGGTGGGAGTTCATCCAACAGCTTAGTTTTCCATTTCAAAATATGTCACTTGTATTATTCTGAATACTCCTTGAATGCACAAGAATCGCCAAAGCATAACGTGCCTACACTTGAGGAGGGCAAGGTTACCAGCCCTCATCTTGACAACGTTCTACAGAAGCACAATTGAGTGTGTCCTGTCAGGCTGCATCAGTGTGTGGGATTGTAGTTGTAAAGCATCAGATCATGTCAATCAAGGACCATCAAAACAGCAGAGAAGATCACCAAAGCCTCCTTTTCCTCTTAAGACCTAGAGGATTATAAAGGACCCTTTCCATCAAGCACACAGTATCTTTGACCCACTATCATTAGGAACATAGTACAGGAGCATCAGAAACAGGGCTGCCAGGCTGCAGAATAGCTTCTTCCCGCAGGCGCATCCTGTAACCAAGTGAATCATTCAAAAGTATTTATATACATTCCCTTTAAACTTCCTGCCACCACCACCACACCCCCCCCCAAACTCCCTGGGACCCTAATCCCCCCCTAAACTTCCTGGGACCCTAATCCCTACATTCACTTTAAACTCCCTGGGTCTCTAACCCCATACTAAACTCAAAGGAGCCCCTAATCCAACACTCTCTTTTAATGCTAGAGCCCTGATCCCATGCTTCCTTTGAACACTAAACTCAATGACACTCCCTTTAAACTCATCAGAGCCCTGATACCACATTTCTTTTAAACATTGATGCCCTGATCCCCTCTCCCTGATGATGCAGACTTGAACATCATTCGCCGTGTGCCCCCCCCTGTTAAAAAAGTCAAAGAGGCATTGCAGAAAGGGAACAGGCCATTCAGCCCACCAATACCATGTCAATCTACGGGCATCCATCTTCTAGCACTTGGCCTGTTCCCTTCTCTGTCTGGGCAATTCAAGAGCTCTTTCAGACACTTCATCACCCTGCTTCCACCACTCTCTCCAGCAGAGCATTCCAGCCACTCACCATGCTTTGGGTGAAAAAGGACCCCCTCAGATCCCCTCTACCTCAAGCAATAGGTCACTATTAATTTTGTTCCGGGTTTGAGGTCTAACTTTCAGATGGCCAACGAGTGTGCAGACTCACTGCAGAAGCTGAATTGACCTTGGGCGTCTGCCCTTGTCGTGAGATGACTCTCATGATATGGGAAATGGAACAGGCTCTTGTCACGGACATGAATCGTTGGGGGGGGGGGGGCAGGTGGTGGAGGTGGTCAGCAAGCAGCTTGAGAATTGGCCTTTGGCTTGAAGACATCTGCTCTCCTTTGCAGTTCAGGGATTGAGCCACTGCTGACTTGGAGTTGGCCTCCGGAACGAGCACATATGCAAGTATCTTTTGTCAGCTCCTGCTTGGAGATTGCATTTGGAGTGACCTTGCTCCCTTTTGGCCATTCACCAAATGCTCGATCAGCAGAAATCTTCCACAAGAACAGCAAAAATATCAAGCACTGCGATGACTTAATGCTTTTTGGCAGATGATTGCCAGGTAATGGCCGATAGATCCCAGCAGCACTAGTAGCGAGGAGCTTCATGGCAAACACTTCAGCCCTTCACTCTGCAGAGATCAATGGTTCATCCCTATTGCTCTCATGTATCAAATCACCAACTGGTACTAAATTGGAACCAGATCTCCAAGCTGTCTGCCAAGTGCAGACTTCCACTCATTTCAATCGTTCAAGCTGTTGGGAGTATATTGCCACAACACAGTTATAGAAGTTGTTCTAAGTGCAGACTAGTTCGACATCTCATGCAGAGATGTCAGACACAGTACAAAAGTGCAGAGCTATGAAGAGAGAGCAGTTGATACAGAGCAAAGACAGTACACCTTGCTGTATAGGGAATCATTTAGGAGTCTCATAAAAGCTGGGAAGAATCTGTCCTTGAATCTAATGGAGTGTGATCTCCCACTCTTGAACCTTCTTCCTGACAGGTTAGGGATGAAGAGAGTGTGGCTGGATAGGAGTCGTCTTTTAATTATGTTGGCTGCCTTTCCAAGGCAGAGGGAGTTATAGATGGAATTGATGAAGGGAAGGAGGTGCGTGGTGGAGTCAATGGAGGGTAAGGGGTGGGAGCAATGGAGGGGGAGGGGTGGGCACGATCGATGGGGAAGGGAATGTTTGTGTGATGGAGAGTAAGGGATGTGCATGATGGAGGGGAGGGGGGTGGTGTGTGTGATGGCCTAAGCCACTTTCACAATCCTCTGCAGTTTCTTGTGTTCTTGGGCTGAGCCGTTCCCGTCCCATGCAGTGACGCACCCTGACAGGATGCTTTCAAAGGTACACCGGTACAAGTTGTTAAAGGATGCAGGGGAGATGTTGAATTCACTAAGGCTTCCTTGGCCATATCATCAACATAGATGGAGCAGGATAGGTGAATGGAGAGGTTTCATCCCAGGAACTTAAAGCTGTCTACTGTCTCCAGCTCAGTTCCATGGATACTGCTGAGTTATCCGAGGAAGACTATTCTCAACCGAAATACAGATATTAGGGCATTAACTGGGATTGTTTTGCATTTACCAGTTTTATTCTAAAATGCATCGGTAGCAGGAACTTGCAATACCAAATCACACACATGATCCAATTTCCCAAACAGTCCTTCCAAGTGAAGCAATGTGGCCTCCTCTACATAGGGGACACTGGGCACAGGCTGGGGGATCATTTCGTTGAGCACCTTCACTCTGTCCACTGCAACAACAAAGACCTCCATGTGGCCAAGCATTTCAACTCCACAGACCATTGCTACACTGACATATCTGTCCATGGCCTCATGCTCTGCCAAATCAAGGCTACAGCAAATTGGAGGAACAATGCCTTATCTTCCATTTCAGCTGTCTCCAAACAGAAGGCATTAACATTGACCTCTAATTTCTATTAACCCCCCCCCCTCCCCCTGGTCTCATTCTTTCCCAATTCCTTGGTTTTCCTTTCTCCAGCTCCCCATTCCCTTGCCTTCCTTCTATCCCACCTTTTACCTATGCTTCTCCCCTTCCTCCCTCCTGTTCTCTCCTCCCTCCTCCACCATTCACCTTCTTATTCAGGCACCTATCTGTTTTCCCACATTCCTGACAAAGGCCCTAAATGTTGGTGGCCCTTTACATCCTAAGGAGGCTCCATGACTTGCAGGGTTTCACCAGCACTTGTGTATTTATCCAATTACCTAGTTGAAGACTGACTGCCACTTAGCAGATTGAAAGTAAGGGGTATGACTCAAGTGGACTCAGTGGCAAGAAACACGAAGTATCATTGCTGACTTGTTTAAAGGGAAGTATGATCAAGAACATTAATTGGTGATGCACTCATGGATTCAAAAAAGGTGTCAAACAATGTGTCACCTTGGATACAGAGTAATATTAATGCTCTAAGGCCAAAATTAAATTTAAATATTTATCAAATTGAATTTGTGTTAATTCCTTTAGCAGTTGTTAGGAAATATATAGCAATATCATGGAAGTCAGAAATAGATTTAGGCATGGAAAAGTGGCACGCAGAACTTTGTAGTTGCATACCGTTAGAGAAAATTTGAGATAAATTTTTTTTTGGAAAATATGGAGCCAATATTTACAAAATTTTGGTTTGCATATATGAAGACCTCACTTCTTGGTAACTTCCAATTGATTTTTCTGTATAAATATTTTACTTCTTGGCATTCTCCTGTTTTCTGTTCCTTTTTTCTTTTTCATTTTTTAGGGCTGGTGTGGTGGGGGGGGTGGGGGGCCGGAGTTGATCACCATGTAATTTAAAAAAAAGTGGACAATTAAATGTCATGTAATTATATTGTGGTTTAAAATTTATGAATAAAGTCTCAAAAAAAATTTAATAAGAAGGCTAAAATAGGACGCGAGTTAATTGGATTGAAGGAAACGGAAACATACACCTCGAATCTTATCCCTATTATTAGTGAAAACATATTGCAAAGTAGTGTCAGCGAGTGATGCTTACCCTCTCAAATTCCTTCCACTGATCTCAATGGAATGAATTCAAAGGTGGCTCCAATGTGGAATATGGGGATTGCACTGGACAGGAAGGAGAGGAGATCCACAAAATTGATGCTTGGATTGGAGGATTTTAGTTATGTGGAGAGATTAGACATTGGGTGCAGTTCTGGTCACTGAGCTGCAGGAAGGACGTCATCAAGGCGGAAAGGGTTCAGGAAAGATTCACGAGGACATCACCGGCACTGGAAGCTTGGAGTTAACAAGAGACACGAGGGAGACTGCAGACACTGGAATGTGAAGCCGAACATGATCTGCTGAAGGAACTCAACGGGTTGAGTAGCATCAGTGGGAGAGTCTGGACAGCCTGACACTTTTCTCCCTGGAGGGTGGAATGCTGAGAGACGGCCTACTAGGGCACAGAGAATGTAAATAGTTGTAGTAGTTTTCTCAGGGCGTAGAGTTGGGAGAAGGGAAGGATTTAAAAGGGATCTATGGGGCACTCTTCTGATACAGTGAGTGATGGGTATATTGACCAGAGCATAAGACATAGGAGCAGAAATAGGCCATTCAGCCCATCGAACCTGCCCCACCATTTTCCCACTCAGCCCCACTGCTCGGCTTTCTCCCCGTAATGTTTGATGCCCTGGCTAATTAAGAACCTATCAATCTCTGCCTTAAATACATTCAATGTCTTGGCCTCCACAAATGCCTGTGGCAACAAATTCCACAGATTTATCATCCTCTGGCTAAAGAAATTCCTCCGTACCTCTGTTCTGTGGCTGCCTTTCAATCCAGAAATTGTGCCCTCTTGTCCGCAACTTTCCCACCATGGGAAACAACCTTTCTACATCTGCTCTGACAATGCTTTTCAACTTTCAAAATATTTCAATGAGATTTCCCCTCAGTTTCCTAAATTCCAACGAGTACAGGCCAAGAGCCGTCAAACACTCTTCATATGATAACCCTTTCATTCCCAGATCATGCTTTTGAACCTCCTCTGAAGCTGCCAGGGGAACTGATAGACATGGGTACATTAACAGCAGTCAGACAGGTACATGAATAAAAAAGGTTTAATGGGGGGGGGGTTTTATACCTTGGTCAGCAGGAGTAAGTTTGGCTGAAGGTCAATTTCTGTGCTGTAAGACTGAGGTATACAAACGCATGAGTGATAGTCAGAACCTTTTTCCCCACAATGTGGATGTTTAAAACAAGCAGGGATAAATACAGGGTGTCGGAGAAGGTTTGAAGGAGACGTGGGGAGGTTTTATTTTTCTCACACAGTGAGTGGTTGGAACACATTGCCTGAGGGGATTAAAGGTTATAGGTTCCATTATTGTCACATAATATTACATTTAGAATGCAACCTACATCAAATTCTTTAACTTCTCTACCGTAAGGCGGACAAGAGTCACTACTTTGTCCAGCGACCCTCACAGAAACCTACAGCACCTGGTGTTCCTATGGGGACGCTCTCCGTTCCAAGTACTGACCAGTCCAGAGTCTGCTTAGCTTCCGAGATCAGACAATCTCAGGCCATTAGGCTTCTGCATGGTACTCTCAACATTCAAGAAGCTTTTAGGCCAGCCATCCTCAACAGGGGCCGGGCAGTGGGGCTGAGTAGGGAAATGGGTCATTTCATGATAAAATGGTGGCACAGACTCAATGGGCCATAGTGCATTTAAGTAAAAGCCTTGTTTTTTTTTCACCTCGCGCAACATGAATATTTTAATAGTTTTTTTTTAATGTAGTCGGTAGAAGTATGGAAGAAATCAAAACTTGATTGCTTCAGAGAAGGGGACGCATAGACTGAGCAGAATCCTAGGAAAGGACATAGCCAAAAGAGATCTGTTTTCGACCAGCGATGGAACTGTCGAGGCAGAGTATGTGACAAGAACAGACAAGTGCAATGGTTGGCATGGATATGATAGGCTGAAGGGCTTACTAACACATTGAATGACTCTTATCTAATTGAATGACTAATGATAAGGCTTAAATTTCTAGGCAACTGAATATTACCAAAATACATATCATATTTAACATAACAAATCAAGAGCTAGGAGCAGGAGACAACCATCTGGCCCATGGAGCCTGCTCCACCATTTAACAAAATCCTGGCTGACTTAGCCATGGACTCAACTCCACTTATCCACCTGTTCCCCATAACTCTTAATTCCCCTTTTATTCAACAATGAATCTTAAATGTTCCAAATGAGGCAGCCTCTACTGCTTCATTGAGTCGAGAATTCAACAGACTCACTCCTCTCAGGTGAAGCAGTCCATTTGTCTTTCTCAGTCATAAAATTTACCACCCTAAATCTTCAGATTATATCCCCCAGATCTTACCTCATCTGTCAGTGGAAACAATCTTCCAGTTTCTAAATGTTTTTAAGACTTCAGACAGCACAATAACGAGCCAGTCCAAAAGCTGCCCCAAATCTAATCTCATCTATTTTTCCTTACATTTCTGCAAGATCCCCCTCTCATTCTTCTGAACTCCAATGAGTACAGACCCAAGCAACTCAATCTCTCCTCATAGGCTCACCCCCTCATATACAGAATCAACGTGGTGACTCTGCTCTGTATTGCCTCCAAAGCCAGTGTAGCCTCTCTCAGGTAAGGAGACCAGACCGGGGGGTGGGGGGGAGGGGTGGGGAAACGAGTTAGGTCAAAGAACCTGCTTCGATGAGTGATAACAGTTTCTATGCAAGTGGCTTGAGAAGAATACTTGAGCACTACAGAAGACTAGGGGCAGGAATCGGCCCTTGGACCTCTTGAACCTGCTCTGCCATTCCTCACAATGGTGGCTGATCAGATTGCTGGCTTCAGCTCCACTCTCCTGTGTGCATTTCACATAGTTTATGTAATCGTTGCCTTCACTGGGCACAAACCAGCCCACCGCTGCAACCTACATCTTAAAATACTCAACCCCAGCCACAACCTCTTCACCTCTCTTGTCAGGAAAAAAAAGATTCACAAATGTGAGATCGCGCACACCAGATTCAAAGAGTTTCTTTCCCACTGCTTCCAGACTCCTGAATGAGTCCCATATCAGTAAAATAATAATGCCTTTGTTCTGTTCTAACTGATCTCAGTGCAACTCTGCAAATTTGCTGTAGTATGCATGTAATGTCTAATTGGACTGCCCATAAAACAAACTTCATTCACTGCACCTCAGTGTATGTGGCAATAAACTTGAACATGATTGAGTGCGTACACACACACACACACACACACACACACACACACACACACACACACACACACACACACACACACACACACACACACACACACACACACACACACACACACAACACACACTAACATCCAATTAACTGCTTTGCTTACCTTTGCGAGTTGCATAAAGGGCGATTAAGCTGATGACCACAATGAATAGTAAAGCCACAATGGTGATCAGTCCAATTTCCAGAGAGCTGCACGATTTCCATGACTTCTTTGATTTTTCTTGGTTACCTTCAATCATATCCATTTGGCTCTCAGACTTTCCCATAACATCAATCTGAAGGGCAAAGACACAGCACCGGGGTTAGTCCAGGAACCAGAGAATTCACAGCAAAACCCCATGTTGGACTAAGACCAGCCATGTCCTAGATACATTTCCCAAATAATTTGCTTTCATGACCACTCTCACACAGAGGTTACCCAAGTTGGTGGTTCCACAACAGAAGAAACCATTACCCATCCATTTTCATCCAGGGTGTGGATAGGCAGGGGTTGAAGTGAAACAGTTTGCCATGGCCAGAGCATCAGGCAAGCTTTCCTCCCCTCCATGGACTCAAATACATCTTCCACTGGCTAAGAAAGGCAGCCAACGTGGCTGGACTGGGGTGTAAAAAATGCAGAAAGGCCTGGACAGAGTTGATGTTTTCCCATGGTAGGAGATCATTTCAGGATCAAAGGGAATCAATTTAAAACAGAGATGCAGAAAAATATTTTCAGTCAGAAGGGCGTGAGCCTGTGGAACTTGTTGCCACAAGTGGCTGCGGAAGCGAGGCCCTTAGGTGGATTTGAGGCAGAGAATGACAGGTATTTGATTAGTCAGGGGAGAAAGCCGGGGAGTGGGGCTGAGTGGCAGCTCATGACTAGAGCAGAGAAGCAGACTAGAAGGCCCAATGGGCCTCCTTCTGCTCCTCTAGCTTGGGAACATTCTGAAGGATCCATCACGCCCCCTCTTCTCCCTCCACCCACCAGGAAGAAGGCCAACCCATTCCTCATCAGGCTCCTGAATGAACCCCACAAGAGTGTTCCCCTGCTGCCCTTAGCGCTATGTTTCACTCTCATCCTCCACTCCGCAAATTGTGCTCTGCGCACGACTGTTCGAGCTGACCTGTTGGACGGTTTGCAAAAGAACCCCTCTCACTTTCACAGATCAACTGAACTGCCCGTGGACACCGAGCCCAAACTCAGTGCCAACCTCGAACGAGGGAGAGAGACACGAAGCAACTTTGCGCTCGCCCACTCGGGGTGAGTAGGTCAATCGACCCCGTTCAAAGCACAGCCGAATGATCCCAGACAAATCGCCGCAAAGTTCAAGGTGAATTTCGCTGACAACCCAGCGAAATCGGAAAACAGAACGAAAATCATGCGGCTGGAAGCTGCATTGTTTGAAGTGAGCAGACATCCCCACTGGGGAAATCTGCTACAGTTGCTCACGTCCAAATTCTGGCTTGTCTCAACGTGGTCATCTGCGCAGTGGACGAAAGAATCAATAATCAATCCCCTAAATGACACAGGGGTGGAGGACTCACGTCGCAGAGCAGGGAAGCGGTGTTGCTTATCTGGCGAGCTGGAAGTTTGAAAGGAACTCAAGATGACAACGTCGCTGAGTGCATAGGTGGCAAAGTCTGCCTTCCGCAGCCAAGGGAGAAATGTCCACCAGTCATTAGGCACCTAGACTGGGGTTAAAGATCAGTCAATGCTGGCTGCAACGCGTATCCATTCAGCCTTTCAATCTGCTTTCCAAAATTGCCTGGCTCCAGGGAAGGGGGTGGGGGGAGGAACTCGGTGTGGAATGTAAGGGAGTTGGCAAAGAAGTAAGTCGGTCCCAACACCTCCCCCGAGATGTGTCCTCTTGACGCGAGCATCTGGCACCGAAACCCCGTTAAAACCAATTCCCTCAAACAACAGGGGGAAGAAATGCCACAGCGGTGGTGTGGAATCGCTGGAACAATGCGGACATGAAAGGAGGAGGAGGGGGGAACAGACTGTGCGGGATCCCCTTCGCGAAGAACTTTATTATGCTTCAAGTCTATTCTGGAAGAATAAAAAATGACCTTTCATTCGTTCGAAGTGGGGATGAAACTAGAGGACTTGACTTTCAAACCCCCCCCACCCCCAAGGTCATAAAGGTTATCACGAACTCACTGCAACATTTCACACACACAGTATATATGGGGATGTGTCTATAAACTGTGTGGGAGTTGGATTATATAGGCTGCAGGCAGAGCGAAGCGGTAGATTTGATTTTTTTAAATTTAGCCGCATTCGACACCATTTATCCTAAATTTAACACTTACTGAGGAGCGTGAAACTCTCGCGCGGGTGAAAACTGATTTTCCCATCTAGATTGCAGGCACTCTCAGAGGGAGCCGAGAGTTCCCTGACGCGAGCGCCGGCTTGGGTCGCCGGGGTCTCTCCGAGAGCAGTTTGCGTTTTGCTCCAGCCTGCATTGGTAAAGGTCGTCACCCCAGGGTGAAAGCAATATTAGCGCCCTGGCCGGGCTTCTAGCGGGGTTGGCAGATGCAGCGGTGACTGCTCAATACTGAGAAAACTCCCTCCCTCGCCCCCTCTCTCCTCCTCCCTCGCCCCCTCTCTCCTCCTCCCTCGCCCCCTCTCTCCTCCTCCCTCGCCCCCTCCCTCCTCCTCCCTCGCCCCCCTCTCTCCTCCTCCCTCGCCCCCCTCTCTCCTCCTCCCTCGCCCCCCTCTCTCCTCCTCCCTCGCCCCCTCTCTCCTCCTCCCTCGCCCCCTCACTCCTCCTCCCTCGCCCCCTCTCTCCTCCTCCCTCGCCCCCTCTCTCCTCCTCCCTCGCCCCTCTCTCCTCCTCCCTCGCCCCCTCTCTCCTCCTCCCTCGCCCCCTCTCTCCTCCTCCCTCGCCCCCTCTCTCCTCCTCCCTCGCCCCCTCTCTCCTCCTCCCTCGCCCCCTCTCTCCTCCTCCCTCGCCCCCTCTCTCCTCCTCCCTCGCCCCCCTCTCCTCCTCCCTCGCCCCCTCTCTCCTCCTCCCTCGCCCCCTCTCTCCTCCTCCCTCGCCCCCTCTCTCCTCCTCCCTCGCCCCCTCTCTCCTCCTCCCTCGCCCCCCTCTCCTCCTCCCTCGCCCCCCTCTCCTCCTCCCTCGCCCCCTCTCCTCCTCCCTCGCCCCCCTCTCCTCCTCCCTCGCCCCCCTCTCCTCCTCCCTCGCCCCCCTCTCCTCCTCCCTCGCCCCCTCTCCTCCTCCCTCGCCCCCCTCTCCTCCTCCCTCGCCCCTCTCCTCCTCCCTCGCCCCCCTCCTCCTCCCTCGCCCCCCTCTCCTCCTCCCTCGCCCCCCTCTCCTCCTCCCTCACCCCCCTCTCCTCCTCCCTCGCCCCCTCTCCTCCTCCCTCGCTCCCCTCTCCTCCTCCCTCGCCCCCCCTCTCCTCCTCCCTCGCCCCCCTCTCCTCCTCCCTCGCCCCCCTCTCCTCCTCCCTCGCCCCCCTCTCCTCCTCCCTCGCCCCCCTCTCCTCCTCCCTCGCCTCCCCCCCTCTCCTCCGCACTACTCCAGGACTACCGACAGCTCACGACCCCTTCCCTTCTTCCTCCCTCCCTGGCTGGAAACAGCACCGGAACACTTGTTAACCTGTAAAACGCCTCGTTCCACGCTGGCATGCTAATGTATAATGCAATCATTATGAAATATTCAAGGCACAACGTTGGACGTTGCGCGTGCAACAAGTCTATATAACGTGAAAATAATGCAACCTCAAACAAGATTTCAGACACTTTTGAAAAGCATAGAAACGCTTGCAGATCTAAAATGTCTCTCCGTGACTCCAAAGCACTCACCAGGTGTGGATTGGGTGTCAGTGACCAATAGAGCGCAGGACACAGAATAGCAGCTCTTTTATAGCCAAGCGAATAATCTACAGAGCGATGCAGACACCAGCTTTAAACCGAGACTCTCTCTCTCACTCACACACACACCTCTTCCCCCTCCCTCCCCATAGTCACACGGGAGCTTGGGATCGACCAGCACTTGTCAACCGTAATTCATTTCCGAAGCGAATGTGAGTCCAGCTCTGGATCATATTCAACGTGGTTGAATATGATGCTCTTGGAGGAGGAGGAGGAGGAGGAGGAGGAGGGTCTCCCTTCAAGAATCCGAAAGGCACGTAAGTTCCATTGGTGAGTCGGAGACCCGCAGGTTGCAATTGGTGAGGGTTTCACGCAGCGAGCGCCGGTCAGACCCCGCAATGTGCTCGTTCCATCAACTCCGGTCGTTTGCAAAATGACGATTTGCAGTTCGTTCTCTGGGAATGAACGTGCGGACTGCGAAGAGTCCCTTTCACAGCGATGCATACAACCTCGTTTGCATCTTTGCATAATCTCTCTCTCTCTCTCATCCCCTCTCACTGTCTATGCGTCTTTTTTCTCTTTTTCCATGTGAGATTTTTTTCTCTCTCTCTGAATCATTCTCTGTCTCTGTCACTCTCTCTGTCTGTATCTGTCTGTTTGTCTGCATCTGTCTCTCTCTGTCTCTTTGTGTCTGCCTATGTTTGTTTGTCTCTGTCTGTCTCTCTCTCTCTGTCTCTTGGTGTCTCTCTATGTTTGTCTGTCTCTATCTGTCAGTCTCTTTGTGTCTGTCTTAAGTTTGTCTGTCTGTCTGTCTCTCTCTGTCTCTTGGTGTCTGTCTATGTTTGTCTGTCTCTCTCTGTCTCTTGGGGTCTGTCTATGTTTGTCTGTCTCTCTCTGTCAGTCTCTTTGTGTCTGTCTTAAGTTTGTCTGTCTGTCTCTCTCTGTCTCTTGGTGTCTGTCTATATTTGTCTGTCTCTATCTGTCAGTCTCTTGGTGTCTGTCTATATTTGTCTGTCTCTATCTGTCAGTCTCTTTGTGTCTGTCTTAAGTTTGTCTGTCTGTCTCTCTCTGTCTCTTGGTGTCTGTCTATATTTGTCTGTCTCTATCTGTCAGTCTCTTTGTGTCTGTCTTAAGTTTGTCTGTCTGTCTCTCTCTGTCTCTTGGTGTCTGTCTATATTTGTCTGTCTCTATCAGTCTCTTTGTGTCTGTCTTAAGTTTGTCTGTCTGTCTCTCTGTCTCTTGGTGTCTGTCTATATTTGTCTGTCTCTATCTGTCAGTCTCTTTGTGTCTGTCTTAAGTTTGTCTGTCTGTCTCTCTCTGTCTCTTGGTGTCTGTCTATGTTTGTCTGTCTCTCTCTGTCTATGTTTGTCTGTCTCTGTCTCTCAGTATCTTTCTTCACCTGCAGCACTCAGTCATGAATTAAGTGGAAATTGGAGACTTCGTTATACAGCACAGAAACTGGCCCTTTGGCCCATCTTGTCCTTGCTGGCTCAGTTGCCTCTTTGTGTTGGCCCCAGTTGTGTGTATTTGATCCTCTCTAATTCATGTACCTGTCCAAACATATTTTAAATGTTGTAATTGTCTCCTTGGCTATCTTTGGTAGCTCGTTCCACACACCCACCACTCTCCGTGTGAAGAGGTTGACCTTCAGGTCCCCATTAAATTCTCTCCTGTCTCAACTTAAATCCTAGTTTCAGACTCCCTACCTTGGGGAAAAGACAGTAACTATTCACCTTTTCTAGGCCCCTCATGATTTAAAATCCCTCTCTAAGGTCTTTCATCTTTCTAAGCTTGAGGTACAATGAGGCCAACTCTATCCACCCTGTAGTCTGAGTGATATCTCTGTGAATCTTTCATTTTGCACTTTTTCCAGTTTAATTAGATCTGTTGATATGAAAGAGATAGAAAAGAGAGCAGAACTACACAAATACAGCCAAAATATTCTATATTTTAATGCAGTGTCTCAACTGTTGTACTCAGTACCTTGACTGATGAAGTCAGATTCAAATTTCAGATCTCATCTTTATTGTCAGAGTACATACATGACATCAACCCTGAGATTCTTTTTCTGTGGACGAGGCAGAATCACCACTTATTGGTGGTGCAAAAAGACTGTACACAGCATATGCATGTAAACAAATCAAGAACTGTACACAGATAATGATGGATAGGCAAGAATTCTTAGATGAGTCCCTGATTGAGTTTGTATTGAGGAGTCTGATGGTGAGAGGGTAGCAGCTGTTCCTGAACCTGGTGATGTGAGTTTCGTGGCGCCTATACCTCTTTTCTGATGGCAGCAGCAAGAACAGAGCATTTGCTGAGTGGATTGCTGTTGCCCTCTGATGGCAGTGTACCCTGTAGATGTTCTCGATAGTGGGGAGGGGTTTTGCCTGCAATGTCCTGGGCAGTATCCACTACCTTTTGGAGGGCTTTCCACTCAGGGGTATTGGTGTCCCCATACTAGACCATGACACAGCTGGTCAGCACACTTTCCATCAACCATCTGCAGAAATCTTTCAGGATTTCTGGGGAGCCGCATCAAACCTCCACAAACTCTTGAGAAGTAGAGGTGCTGGTGTGCTTTCTTCATGATGCCATTGGTGTGTAGAGTCCAGGAAAAATTGTCCGAGAAAGTGACTCCCAATTTGTTCACCCTCTCCACCTCTGGTTACCTCAATGATCAGTGGATTGTAAACCTCTGGCTTTCCTTTCCTGAAGTCAATAATCAACTCCTTAGTTGTGGTTGTTGGTGCACCATTCAGCCAAGTTTTCAATCTCCCTCTTGTAGGGTGACTCATCGCCTTTCTTTATACAAAACACGACCATCATATCGGGGAAAATTGTTGATGGTATTATTGGTGTAGCGAGCATATAAAGTGAGTAGAGCAGGGGCCTAAGAACACAGCCCTGTGGTGCTCTAGTACTAATGGAGATTGTGGAGGAGATGTTCTTACCAATCCTCACTGATTGTGGTCTGGAGGTGAGAAAATCCATGATCCAATTACACAGTGGAGTGTTGAGTCCCAGGTCTTGGAGTTTGTTGATCAGTTTTGAGGGGATGATGTTAAATGCCGAAATATAGTTGATAAAGATCATCCTGATGCATCTTTCCTGTTCAGATGGTTCAGAGCTTTGTGTAGAGCCAGAGAGATGGCATTCACCATCGACCTGCTACGACAGGCAAACTGGAATGGATCCACATCACCACTCAGACAGGAGCCTTTCAAAACACTTCATCACTTTTGATGTAAGTGCTACTGGTCGATAGTCATTAAGGCAGGTCACTACACTCTTCTTAGGCACCGGTATTATTAACGCCTTTAATATCTCCCTGCTGGAGTGAGATATTGAAGATATCTGTGAGTACATTGGTAAGTTGGCCAGCACAGATTTTTTAGTGCTCGGCCAGGTACTCCATCCAAGCTGGATGCTTTCCTCGGATTCACTCTCTTGAAGAGAGCACACACGTCATCCTCAGATACAGACAGGATGGAATTATTATGATATGTGGGGGTGCGGAGGGGCGGTTCTTCGCTGCTGCTGTTGTCAAATCATGCGTAGAAGGCACTGTTCATCTGGGAGCGAACCTTTGCTGTCTTAAACTTCACCGGATTTGGTTTTTCAACATAGTATTTAGGCCCTGACAGAGCTGTTGGGTGTCTCTCATTGTTTCCATTTTCATCTGAATCTCCACTTCACCTGGGAGATAGCTTTTTGCAGGTCATACCTAGTCCTTCTGTATTGATCTGGATCTCCAGACTTAAATGCCTCTGATCTGGTTCTCAACAGGTTCCAGATTTCATTGTTCATCCATGGCTTCTGGTTCGGGAAAACCATGAATGATTTGGTGGGGACCCACTCATCCACCGCTGTTTAGATAAAGTCTGTGATGGCCTTGGTGTAATCGTTCAGATTCTCAGCAGGGTCCTTGAACACCACTCAATCCTCTGACTCGCAGAACTCGTGTAACCGTTGTTCAAACTCCTGTGACCACCTTCTAGCTGTCCTGACCTCCGGAGCCTCTCTTTTTAGACTCTGTCTGTAGGAAGGCAGAAGGAGCACAGCCAGGTGATCAGACCTGCCAAAGTGTGGTCTTGGGAAAGAATGGTAGGCCTTCCTTATCTTGATGTAGCATTGATCGAGGGTGCTGGGTCCTCTGGTGCAGCAGGTTACATGCTGGCGGTACTTGGGCAAGGTTTTCTTTACACAGGCCTGGCTAAAGACGTTGACTAAGGTTTGTAGTGCATCGGGTTGGGCCGTCTCCTGTTTATTGACCACATCATGCAGGTCCGTGAGTGCCTGCTTGTAATCGGCATCGGGAGGGATATAAACTCCGGTGAGAATCACTGTTGAGAACTTTCAGGGTAGAGAGAAGAGTCTGAATTTAATCAAGGTTTGCTCTAAGGCAGTAGAGCAGGCAGTCGACATAACTCCCATGTCTGTGCACCACCCAGTGTTAACAAACTGCAAACACCATCCCCTCTCTCTTTTCCAGAATCTGTTCTAATCCAGCTTCTTCAATGCCTTCTTCACCATTCTGACCACTTGTGTCACCACTTTCAGAAGGGGTATGTCAATGTAGGACTGGTTTTCTCTGTTCCCCAAGATTTGTCAGGGCTCCATCATTAAGAGAAATATAAATACTGCAGATTCTTGAATCTTGAAGAAGCAATGAGCTACCGGGGGAACTCAAAGGATCAGGTAGCATCCACGGGTGGAAATGGCCAGTCAGCGTTTTGAGTCAGGAACCTTTCACAGATATATATTGAAAATTTAATTTAGAGACACAGCATGGTAACAGGCCTTTCTGGCCCATGAGGCTGTGATGACCAAATATAACCATGTAACCAATGAAGCTACAACCCCATAGGCTAGCAGAAACTGAAAAAGTCATGGTATGATTCTGGCTCGTGGAGATAATGTGAAATAGTTTACTCTTTCAGTACATGTGTCTTCACCCTGCCTAATATCTCACACTTGGAACCAAGGAACAAACAAAGCGGTGATTTTCTGTCACAGTATCAAATGGCTTCATGGAAGAGGCCATTAGGCTTCATGGAAGAGGCCATTAGACTTCATGGAAGAGGCCATTAGGCCCATTGAGTCCTTGCCAACTAGAATATACCCATCCATATTAATCCCATCGTCCAGCACTTGGACTGTAGCCTTCTGTGCTGAGATGATTCAAGTGCTCATCTAGATACTTCTTAAATACTATCAGTGACTCTGCTTCCATCACTCTGTCCGGCAATGTGTTGCAGGTGTGAGGGACAATGATTTCAGGTCATGAAGGAAGGGGTCATAAGATTAAGAAGATAATCTTGGACAAGATAGGTACAGTTCAATCATAAAACACCAAACCAAAAAATTTACTGCACAGCACAGGCCCTTTAGGCCTCAGTGTTGTGCCGACTGAATAACCATAAGACCATAAGACACAGGAGCAGAACTAGCCTATTCAGCCTGTGCACTTCCCCCTACCTAGTCAGAGGACACACCAGCTGCCAATCAAGGTTTGGTTCCACCCCACCCATTAGTGCACACCTTGCCATTCCATGTAAATTATCTGGACTGGACTCTCCAACCTGCCTTAACTTGGGCCATTGGCTGTTGTATTTGGATTAACCCTCCTGGCACTGAGCCATTGGTCCCTGCTAACGAGCTGAGCTGGAACCTCCAGCACTATAAATGTGCCATGTGTTCTTCGCTCTCTCTCTTTGCCAGCTTGGGACCACCCTGCTTCACTCCAGGCTTAGAAATGTTGGTAAGATGCCCACTGTTAAAAGAGTTGGGAGCGTTTAATTAATGTCTTCTTGTAGCATAGAGCCATGCCTGCACTGAGTAAAGGGGTGGTGGGGCATTGTAGTGATGTTCCTTGATCATTGTACCAGTTCATTGTGTGTGTGTGTGTGTGTGTGATTTTTATATACATAAAAATTATAAATATACATATATTCCATATAAAGTACACTATTTGACCTGCTAGAGAAATACAGCATTGGATTGTTACTTTTCCAGGGTTCATTCGGGAATCTGTTAACAGCAGGAAAGAAAAGTCTTTGACTCAGGTGGTACACGATCTCATACAGTTAACTTCCAAATCCATAACTTTTGCTTGCCAAAAATGTATCCTCATGACACTCCATCGGAGAGCAGCAGCAATCATCAAGGATCCACACCACACAGCAACATGTTCTGTTCTCGCTGCTGCCGTCAGGAAAGAGGTTTAGGTGCCACAAGACTCACACCCCCAGGTTCAGGAACAGCTGCTCGCCCTCCACCATCAGACTTGTGAACCTATCAGTCGCAGATATGGAATTAACAATTGATCCAGCTTCAATTATCATTTCCAGAAATGCCGTCCAAGTTTCTACCTTGCCCCGTGTACAGAAGCGCTTCACAACTTCATTCCTGAAATGCTTGGCTCCAATTTACTGACTTTCAGATTTGCCAACAATATTTCGTCCAACAGAAAAAAATGAGGTTCTCCTCAACACTCCAATCAATTGGAACATTGAACAGCGCAGGAAAAGGCCCTTCAGCCTACAAGGTCTGTGTTGATATTCATGCTCAAATTAAACTAAAGCCCTCCTGCCTGCGCATGATCTGTTCCCTGCATAATCATACATGTATCTATTTAGAAGCCCCGTAAATGGTCCCACTGTATTTGCTTCCATCACTACCCCACCATTCTCCGTTTTAAAAGAAAACACCCACACATCTCCTTTAAACACCCCTCACCTTTACCCTATATCTCTAATACTTTGAAAAGTTTGATCAAGAGAAATCCTTAACTGTTTGTGTAATCTTTTCTTGTCATTTTGGAATGGAATAGTTCATTGTCACATGCACCAAGATGCAGTGAAAATCTTTTGTGTGCTATCCAGGCAAGTCAACCATACTTAAGAACAACAGGTAGTGCAATAATAAAGCAAAGGTGCAGAATTTATTTTTAGAAATAGCAAATACCAGAAGGCATCTGTAGAAGGTGAGGGGAGGAAAGTTTAGGGGAGTCATCAGGTGTAGGTGTAGGAGTGGTGAGAGCCTGGAACGCATTGCCGAGGGGTGGTTGTGGAGGCTGGTACATTAGGGACATTCAAAAGATTCTTAGACAGGCACATGGATGCAAGAAAATTAGAGGGCTATGATGAAGGGATGGTTTTGTTTTTTTGAGTAGATTTAGATCGGGCAGCACAGCATCATGGGCTGACATGCCTTTACTGTGCTATAATGTTCTGTGTCCTTTAGTGAAAGTTTCAATGGTTGAAGATTATCTCTGACACCTCATCTCTGACACCTGGCTGAATAACCGATTGCATAAAATAAATTCTAACAGGAATTGAGACATTTTTTCAATTTATTTTGTATATTCTAACATAAATATTTGAGTGTAGACATATGGTCAAAGTAGAAATTGAAGTATCATAAATAAACTTTGTTAAAATAGTTCTTAAATCCTCAAGATGTTAAAAGTTCTTTTTATGGAAATTGCAGAGTATCTACATAGAATTTCCTTCAGCAGTGGCTGGTTTTCTAGCAGTAATTAAAGACATAAATGCGCTGGAAACACAAGCAAACAAAGAAAAGTGGGAGGGGGGGAACTCAGTGGGTCAGGCGGAGAGATGGATAGGCAACATTTTAGGTGGGCCCTCTATTTCCTTCAGTCTGTGGTTTCTCTCCATGGATTGGATGCTGCTTGACTTGCTATGTTCTCGCTGTACGTTCTGGCAGTAACCGCGTCTCAGTACAGCATTAAAACTTGCGGCAAAATGCTTTTAATGTGGTAAGAAGATTTCCTTTGTGTTAGTAATAAATATTTGGGGTACAGTAAAACCTCTGATATCTGACACCTATGGGGACTGCTAGAGAAATTTCCAGTTGCTTGAGATCATATATCGAACTGACCATTGGGGGTGGGGGTGGCCATTTTTAAATTTCATATTTTTTACCTATTTATTTTCTGTGTTTTTTTTGCTGTTTGCTTGAATTCTGGATATTGGGGATTTTATTGTATTTTACAACGGGCATAAAAAAGCTCAAATTCATGTCAATTTAGGTGGTGTCAGATTCTGAATGTGCCCTGAATCAAAAATGACATCTTCATAACAGTTCCCCAAACGTGGTCAACTACTGTTTTGTTTGACTTACACTTGACTATTGACTCCAAGATTCACAAGAGCAGGAGAAAATATCCCTAACATGATCATGTCTGATTTAAATTGGTCTCCATTCCCCCATTTCTCGTCTCCCATCTATTCTTTGACCAATTGAATATGCATCCACCTCCATTTTTCAATCCAGCTCCCCCTACCTGCCAATGCAGAGAATTTTGGAGATAAAATCTGCAGCCATCTGTGCATTCAAACTCTTTGCAGTTACTTTAGAGGCCCTTATGCAGATCCTCTCAAAGTCTCAAATCATTTTGTGACTTTTAAGGGCCTTTTGTGTCTCTTGAGGGCCTTTTGTGTCTCTTGAGGGCCTTTTGTGTCTCTTGAGGGCCTTTTGTGTCTCTTGAGGGCCTTTTGTGTCTCTTGAGGGCCTTTTGTGTCTCTTGAGGGCCTTTTGTGTCTCTTGAGGGCCTTTTGTGTCTCTTGAGGGCCTTTTGTGTCTCTTGAGGGCCTTTTGTGTCTCTTGAGGGCCTTTTGTGTCTCTTGAGGGCCTTTTGTGTCTCTTGAGGGCCTTTTGTGTCTCTTGAGGGCCTTTTGTGTCTCTTGAGGGCCTTTTGTGTCTCTTGAGGGCCTTTTGTGTCTCTTGAGGGCCTTTTGTGTCTCTTGAGGGCCTTTTGTGTCTCTTGAGGGCCTTTTGTGTCTCTTGAGGGCCTTTTGTGTCTCTTGAGGGCCTTTTGTGTCTCTTGAGGGCCTTTTGTGTCTCTTGAGGGCCTTTTGTGTCTCTTGAGGGCCTTTTGTGTCTCTTAAGGGCCTTCTACCAGCTGTGTTGTCAAAATTATGTTTCTAAATCTACTCATGAAATCTTTATCACCCTCAATTACTGAGGTTTATCCTCCCCAACATTATTCCTTTTATTGTAGCAGTCTGCGCAAGGAGCCACGAACCAGCCACAAAATGGCCGACAAATGCGGTGACCATGCAGACCTGGGGGTTACACCGTTTGTCGTCCCAGGTGGGGAACTCTGGTGGGAACTCTGAGGCCGGCGCTCTGATGACGTGTGGCCCTGATGTCAGTGTCAGGGGCCCATGTAAGCGCGACAGCCAGAGCAATAAATCAGTCTAGTTTTCCAAGGCTTTGGTGTGCATGTTGTTCTTCTCCATGCTTGTGTAGCGTGAACGCTACAACATAGTAAAGTCCCTGGTATCCGGCACCTGTGGGGATCAGTAGATGCTGGACAAGTGAATTTTCTGGTTGCTTGAGATTGGGGGCTGCGTGAATTTGCAAACTAATGACAAGGCACGCCAATTTTAAAGTTCCATGTTTTTTACCTAATTATTTTTCCAGTTGCTTGAATTCCAGATAACAGGAGTTTTACTGTAGATTCTTGCCTGAATTCCCAGTTCTGACCATTGAACTTGTTCAAATAATGGTCAGCATTAGAAAAAATATCATACACCAATCATTTGTTAATCAGATGTAACTCATTGCTCAAACGCAGACTGCCTTTACTTCCTATGGATGCTGTATGACATGTTAAGTTTCTCCGGCAATTTTCCATATCACACTAGACCCCAGGGTCCACAGATTTTCTTGTCAATCTCTAATTTTCCCTGCCTGTGCCAATCTTTTTCCTTTCACCTTTTTCCTCCCAGCTGGGTTCCAGAGCCAGCCAATTTTGCCTGTGCTTGGACCACAATGGCACAGTTAACATAGCAGTTAGCAACAAGCTGTTACAGCGCCAGTGATTGGGACCGTTGTTTGTACATTCTCTCAGCGTAGGTTTCCCCGGGGTCTCCGGTTTCCTCTCCAAAGCTTACCAAGGGTTGTAGGTCAATTGGGTGTAATTGGGCAGCATGGGTTCATGGGCCGAAAGGACCTGTTACCGTGCTGTATGTCTAAATTTAAAATATCCCTCTTAATCTTTCCTGTCCATGCACCTATCTAATGACTTTTGGATGTTACAATTGTCCCCACATCTACCACTTTCTCTGGCAGCTCATTCCATACCCCCACCATCCTCTGATGTGAAAAAGATACCTTTGAGAGCTCTGTTAAAACTTTTGCCTCACTGTAAATCTGTGATTCTCTGACCCTGGGAAAAGGACAATGCTGTCCACCTTACATATGCCTCTCACAATTCTATAACCTTCTCTACAGTTTCACTCTCCACCTTCCATGCTCATGGAAGAAAACTCCTCGCCTATCCAGGCTCTTCTTGTAATTCAAGCCCAGTCAACTTACACCCATCTGAAAGAGCAGGTTTAATGCCTCTTTCAAAGCGTGGAACAGAGGAGAGGGTGTTTGGGGAGATTCGGTATGTCATCGAAGACTCTTGAAAATTTCTACAAATGTCTGTGGAGAGCATTGGCTGTTTGCATCACTGCCTGATATGGAGGTGACAATGCTCAGGACAGGAAAAATACTCCAGAGGGTTGTTAACTCAGCCTGCGACATCACAGGCACCAGACTTCACTCCATCGAGGACATCTACATGAGGCGGTGTCATAAAAAAGCAGCCTCTATCCTCAAAGAACCCCCACCACCCAGGCCATGCCCTTTTCACTCTGCTACCATCAGGGAAAAGGTACAAGACCCTAAAAACGAGCACTCAACAGCACAAGGCCAGCTTCTTCCCCGCTGCCATTGGATTCCTGAATAATCAATGAACCACAGACTTTGCTTTATATTGACTTTTCAGGCACTATTTTTATTTATTTTTTGTAAGCTGCGCAAAACAATGAATTTCCTTAATTGTTCATGAAAATGAATTCAGGTCCTGATGCATTGGTTGTGTTGGTTGCGTTGGTTGTATTGGTTATATTGATTGTATTGAATCACTTTATTGGCTGTACAGGATCTTTTGTCAAACTCTGAAAGTGAAACAAAAGATGTCGCAAATTATCAAGGCTTCTATTCGTTATAGTTCGTGTGTTTGTATCTGCAATTTGCAATGCGAGTAAATGATTTCATTGCCAACCATTACAGGAACATAATTTGGAGATCATTCGATTCACTGCACCATTCTCTCATTCCATCCGTTTCCCCTGAAAGCCTTTTTCCATTCTTGATCAATTATCACAGGTCTAAGCACGTTAATCCAACTGTCAAATAGATAACCCTTTTAACTTAAGCCCTTAAGAGTCGCTTTGAAACTGCATAGCTCAATCCCTTCATGAAAGTGATAAGGTTATCCCACTAGGCTAATCGCATTTTCCAGGAAGATCTTTCCGCAGCTGTGCCAAAGCTGAAGCCATGATGCATTGCAGAGCCTGAAGAAATAGCAATGAATGTTTGGATTAGGCAGGTTGTCAGTCAGTCTGTCATACACTTCCACCTCCTGGGCTCTTGGTATATGATCCAGTGATCATTGGGGGATCAGAGGTGGAGAGGGTGAGCAGATTTATGTTCTTGGGAGTCACTATCTTGCAGGATCTTTCCTGGACCCAACACGCTAATGGCATCGTGAAGGAAGCACGTCAGGGCCTCTACTTCCTCAGCAGTTTGTGGAGGTTTGGGATGATGCCAGAAACACTGGCAAATTTCTACAGAGGTGTGGTGGATAGTGTGCTGACCGGCTGCATCACGGTCTGGTACGGGGTCAACAATACCCCTGTGCGTAAAGCCCTTCAAAAGGCAGTGGACACCGCCCTGGGCATCACAGGAAAATCCCTCCTCATTATCGAGAACATCTACAGGGAACACTGCTGTAGGAGAGCAGCGGCAATCATCGAGGATCCGCACCACCCAGCACATGCTCTGTTCTTGCTGCTACTATCAGGAAAAAGGTATTGGTGCCACGAGACTTGCCCTACCAGGTTCAGCAACAGCTGCTACCCCTCCACTATCAGATGACAAACTTTATCAGAGACTCACAACAAATTTTGCATTTTATTGTTTTTTCCCTCTCTGTATTGCACAATCAGTTTATTTACATTTCTTTATTTGCTTCCATGTGTACATTGAGCCAGGTTTTTGTTTTGCACTGACAATAAGTTTGAAATCTTCCAGCCTTAACTGTAAGGAAACTGCTGCAATATGCCAACGTGCTGAAGAAACTCAGCAGGTCATGCGGCATCCATAGTAAGTAAAAGGCAGTTGACCAAAAGACTCTTTATCAGGGCAGAGACCCGAAACGCCAATTGCATTTAACTTCCTACGGATGCTGTATGATCTATGTGAAGAAATAAAGGAAGTGTTGAAAGAAGAGCCACCATTTCTTGAATCTTGGTCTGTAGCCGCGCGCAAGTCGAAAGAATATGCACACACACACACAACTGTAGTCAGGTTAAGCTCTGTGTTTTATTGGGGGCTCAGGCCTGACTTTTATACTCACACCATTCCTGCCATTGCCCCCCCCTTTACTGATGTCACGACCCGCATAACAAAAGCGGGTTTTCCGCGCGGGGGTACTTTCCTGCATAACAAATCCCTTCTTCCCCGCGCGCTGTCCCTGGCTGTTGGCTGTTCCGCAAGACCAGCGCCATTTGAGGTCGCTGGCCTTTAAGCTGCCCTTGCTGTCCACCCACCGGTTCGCTTGTTGGGGCCAGTGTCGCTGCGTAGGCTGCTGGCCTTTGATTGTACTCGCCGCTCGGAGCGTTGGCTCGATTGTTGCCGCAGTGGGTCGCCACGGGTCAATATTTATCCCAAAAAATGACCAGTATGACAGCGATCATTGTTGATCTGTTTGTGGGACCTTGAACTGTTCAAACCACCTCTCATGTAACTGACATTGCAACAGTGGTTACAGTAAAAAAAAACATTCCCTGGGCCATTGGGGGACAGAAACTACAAGCTGGAGTAGGCCCATAAACACTTTGATCCCGATCTGACATTTAATTATGATGGTGGTTCATCAGTCAAGTTCAGCCCCGTTCCTGCTCTTTCCTTAGCTGCTTTGATCTCCCTCTCTTTCTTTCTTCTCTATCCCTCTTCCCCTCCCCTCTCCTTTTCACTCTGTGCCTCTGTTTCTTTCTTCTCTCTCTCTTCCTCTCCCCTCTCCTCTCCCTCTCTTCCCTCCACACTCTCTGTCCTGATGAAGGGTTCTGATCTAAACTTTTGACCAATTTTCTCCCACTGAAGCTGTTCGACCTGCTTAGTTTCTCCGGCAGATAGTAAGTGTCTCCAGATCCAAGTTCCTGTGTGTCTTTGATGAGGTTTCCCTCTCTTTCTTAGAAATCCTAGTCAATAACAGCCTAATTGTTCCAAAATCTTGCCAAGCGTTCCAGGAATGAGACCGGTGAATATTCCCTGAATTCCTTCCATACCAAGAACTTGGTTCATCAGATTCAGAGGCCAAAGCTATGCACAAGGTTCTGTCTCACTGGGACCCTGAATGATGCCAAGGTGTCCCTGCTCCTGTACTCAGCCCTCTTGCTTTGAAGGATAACATGCCAACTGGCTTCTTAGCAACTTGCATTGAGCAATGTAAGGAGACAGGAGACATAGAGGAGACTGCAGACACTGGGTTCTGAAGATAGAGGAACTCAACAGGTCAAGCTGCATCAGCAAGGAGAAGAGTTGGGTGGCACATTTAGTGTAGTGGTTAGTGTACTAACAATAACCACACCAGCAAAGCGAGTATAAGACAGCTTTAATGAACTAATATGTACACTAAGACGTCTTGTCTCTCTGCAAGATGAACCTGAAAGGCTAGACTGTAGCTCTGGACGGCTTTATAGACAAGGTCACCGGGATGACCCCTGGTGACCTAGAGGTGTAATTACATATCACCACAGTTAGCGCAACACTACTACAGTGCCAGCGACCAAGGTTTGAATCTGGCGCTGTCTGTAAGGAGTTTGTACGTTCACCCAGTGCCTGCATGGGTTTCCTCCGGGAGCTTCGATTTCCTCCCACCGCTCGAAACGTACGGGGTTGTAGATCAATTGGGTGTAATCGGATGGCATGGTGGGCCAGAAGAGCCTGTTACCGTGCTTTGCATCAAAATTTAAATTTAAAATTTACAAAAAGAATGGTCAGTGTTTCTGAGTCGAAATCCTTCATCAGGACTGAGGAAACTTAGAGCAGAAGCAGCGAGCAGAAGACACTGCTGGAGGGGTGAGACACGGGGATTGGTGAACCAAGCCGAGGTGAGATGTGATGGGCAGAGGCAGGGGAGTGGCAAAGGGAGAGAGAGCAAGAAAATCCAAGGGCTCGGGGAAGAAGATGAATCACACAGAGGTGATTAGAAGAGGAATCTGGAATCTAATAAGCCCAGGAACCTTCCTTTCCCTCATCTCCAATCATTCAGATAATAACCTGCCTTCTTGTTGTTGACACCAACGTGGAGAGCCTTGCACTTCCCCACTAACACCACCTGTCCAAATCACACTGGGGAGAAACACAAAAGTCTGTGGTTGTCACCAAAACATAGCAATGTTGGAGGAACTCATCAGGCTGCAGGAAGGACATGGCGAGGCTTGGCTGCAGTCAGCGCAAAGGCACGTGGGAGAGAACTAGACACCCGGACACGGACACCCAGACACTCACTGCATGCACACCTGCAAGGTGGTAGACACTTCCAGAAGCTCTTGGCTCACTGTGGGTCTTGGCAGAGTGGTCATCAAAAGTCTGCAATGAATTAACCAGACAAACTGTGATTTTCTTTTCAGCAATTTTTTTTTCAACACAAGAGCTTTCTCCATCACAGCATCAGATTTCAACGTGCGTCTGGGTGAGTTCTGCCGAGACAATGCTTGGAAGTATTTTTGTGTCTGAATCTTCATAAATGTGACAAGAAAATCCACTTTTGTCCTGAGATTCGCTGTAACAAGATACACACAGAATTCCAATCAAATTGGCGCACAATGAAATGACTGTCTTGTAAAATCATTTTGCATTACTCTACTCTAGGCACACTGCATAATTTGAGTCCTTTCCCTGGGTTACAGAAAATAAATGGAGAATATCTCTATTAACTTTCTTTGCTTAGAAGATAAAAAGAGATTAATGTTTCATTGGGACTGAGCAGGAGAAAGTGCTTCATGAGTACATAAAAAAGAGAGACAGCCGGGAGTGATTTGAGGGAGACAGTAATTGGGTAATTAGGTAAATTGGTAGAGGCCCAATAAAAGGAGGGTGAGGTAAAGGAGTGGCCCAGGTAGTAAATGGGGTATTAAGGCTTTGGTGAGCTGATGACACCATTTGGGTGTCATCGACCGGGTGGGGCTTGATCCATTTAGTCCAATTGATTGGCAGCTGGCCAGGTGTTGTCCTGTCCCCTTACACTTCTGCAGGTACAGAAGTTCCCCCCTGCAGTAGGCTGGGGGTGTACCACCACACCTGGTGTGCCTGGACTTGCTCCTGTACCTGAAACCTGGCCAATTAGTGTATCAGTAATGCTCAGGTTTTGGTAATTAAAGCTGTTTAATTATTGCATCATGTTGATATGATTATTGTGTGCACCACAGGTACATCCAGTTGCAACTCCTGGAAGACCAGGTTAGGGAACAGGAATTGCAGCTGGTTGAACTGTAGATGATAAGGGAGGCAGAGGTGGTGATAGATAGGAGTTATGGGGAGGCAGTCACCCCCAGCAGTCTGGATTCAGGGAAATGGGTGTCTGTTAAGAAAGGGAAAGGGGGAAACAGGCAATGCAGAGAACCCCTGTGGCTGTTCCCCTTCAACTACAGGTATATTGCTTTGGATACTGTTGGGGGAATGATCTACAGGGGATGTCATGGAGGTTGGGTCTATGGCACAGAGATTGGTCCCTTGGCTCAGAAGGGAAGGGAGTGAAAAGTGAAAGGTATTGGGGGATTGCTGGTTAGGGGAACAGATAGGAGGTTTGCTGAACAAGATTGGAGATCCTGGTTGGTATGTTGCCTCCCAGGTGCCAGTATCAGGGATGTCTCTGATCAAGTCCACAGCATTCTGGAGGGGGAGGGTGAGCAGCCAGAAGTTGTGGTCCATGTGGGGACCAATGACGTAGTTAGAAGTGGGGATGAGGTCCTGAAGAAGGATTACATAGCGTTAGGGAAGAAGTTGAAAAGCAGGACCTCAAGGGTGGCGATCTCGGGATTGCTGCCTGTGCCATGCACTAGTGAGGGTAGAAATAGGAAGTTGTGGACGATGAATGTGTGACTCAAGAACGGGGCAGGGGTTTAGGTTTGTGGATCATTGGGATCTCTTCTGGGGAAAGTCTGACCTGAACAAAAGGCATGGGCTGCCCTTGAAATGGAGGGGGACCAATATCCAGCAGGAAGGTTTGCTAGAGCTGTTGGGGAGGGTTTAAACTAGTTTGGCGGGGGGTGGGAATCCGAATGAGAGGATGGAGGAGGAACAGTGAAATTAGAAGGAATGGAGGGATCAGAACATTAAAAATAAATGAAGGAGGTAACGGTCGATGGTAATAAAAGGAGAACATTCTCTTGTGCATATATTTTTATGCAAAGAGCATTGTAAGTAAGGAGGTTGAGCTTATGCAATGGAGAGACACATGGAAATACAATATTGTGGCCATCAGTGAAACTTGTTTGCAGAAGAGCATGTTTGGCAGTTAAATATTCCAGAATTCTGTTGTTTTAGGCATGGTAGAACCAGGGGGATAAAAAGGTGGAGGAGTAGCATTGCTTATTAAAGAGAACATTACAGCTGTGGCAGGATGGTTTGGTGGAATTGTCTAGTGAGGCTATTTGGGTAGAATTGAGGAATGACCGAGGCATGAAAACATTAATGGGACCACCAAATGGGCTGAGGGAATTGGAGGAGTAAACTTGTAAGGAGATTGCGTGTGTGTGTAATAAACATAAGATGGTAGTTATGGGAGATTTCAACGTTCTGAACATTAACTGGGACATCCATACAGTGAGAGGGATGGATAGAGTAGAGTTTAAGTGTGTTCAGGAAAGTTTTCTTAATCAATACATAGAAGAACTGACTTGAGAGGGGGCAGTATTGGATCTCCTATTAGGAAATGAGATGGGTCAGGTATAGCATTTGTGCAGGAAATGCATCTAACCGAGGTGGAACATAACAAATTGAGGGGAGACTGGGTAGGGCACGTAGTGGCAGCATCATACAATTCAAAAGCTAGAGGTGTAGCCATACTAGTTAACAAAAATGTACCCATCAAGATAGAGGACGAAATAACAGATCCAGCGGGGAGGTATGTAATGAAGTGTCAGATATACTCAGAATTTTGGAGTTTGCTAAATATATATGCGCCTAACGAGGAGGATCAAAAGTTTATGCAGGATATTTTTTTGAAGATTGCAGATACAAAAGGAAATATATTGATAGGAGGGGATTTTAACCTTAATTTGGATCCAATGTTGGATAAAACTGGACAAAAGACAAGCAAAAAGAATAAAGTAGCCAAATTTATGGTTAAATCAATGCAGGAAATGAAACTTATGGATATATGGAGGAGACAACATCCAAAAGAGAAGGAATATTCATATTATTTGAGTAGGCATAAAACATACTCAAGGGTTGATGTTTTTGTTGTCGGCTCATATTCAAGGGAGCGTCAGAAAAACTGAGTGTAAAGCTAGACTACTTTCAGATCATTCATCCCTGCTATTAGCAATAGAACTGGAGGACATCCCATCAAGAACATATAGATGGAGGTTAAACCCCATGCTACTTAAAAGGCAAGAATTTAGTTTATTGAACACCAAATGAAAACATATTTTGAAATAAACACAGAATCGGTTAAAGACAAATTTATACTATGGGATGCAATGAAAGCCTTCATTAGAGGGCAGATAACAAGTTATGTAACTAAGATGAAAAATGAATACAATCGGGAAATAGAGCAGCTGGAAAGGGAAATAGTAAGTGCAGAAAAGGAAGTAGCAACAAGGGATGATATAACAAAAAGGAGAGAATTGGTGGTCAAAAAATAAAATATGAAACATTACAAAAGTACAAGGTGGAGAAGAACATAATGAAAACAAAGCAAAAGTATTACGAATTGGAGAAAAAGCACATAAAATATTGGCCTGGCAACTTAAAACAGAACAAGCTAAAAGAACTGTATTGACGTCAAGGAAAAAGGAAAAAAAAAATTACATATAACCCAACAGAGATTAATGAAAACTTTAAGGAATTTTATGAACAATTAGACCAAACTGAGAATGAGGGGGAAAATTATAAAAATAGAAGAGTTTCTAGCTAAAATTGAACTGCCGAAACTGCAAGTAGAGGATCAAAGCAAACTGATAAAACCATTTGAAATAGAGGAAGTACAGGATATATTAAAAAAGATGCCGAACAATAAAACGCCAGGAGAGGATGGAATTCCAATAGAATTTTATAAAACATTTAAAGAGTTATTAATTCCTCCTCTCCTGGAAGTAATGAACCAGGTAGAAGAAACAAAACTTACCAGACTCATGCAAGACAGCAATAATTACAGTAATACCAAAGACAGGGAAGGATCCGTTAACACCAGCATCATACAGACCAATATCCTTACTTAACTCAGATTATAAGATAATAGCAAAACTATTAGCAAACAGATTGGTCGACTGTACCAAAAATAATAAAACAAGATCAAACTGGATTTGTCAAGAAAAGACTAACAGCAGACAATGTCTGTAAATTTATTAATTTAATTCATGCAGCTCAAGGGAATAAAAAACCAACAGTGGCAGTTGCCTTAGACACAGAAAAAGCTTTTGACAGGGTAGAGTGGAACTACTTATTTAAAGTGTTAGAGAAATTCAATCTGCCAAAAAAAACATATTAATGGACCGTTGGCAAAGGTAGTGGTAAATGGATATGTATCGAACCAGTTGAAACTAAGCAGATCAACTAGGCAGGGATGTCCATTATCCCCCTCATTTTTCGCATTAACAACAGAACCATTAGCAGAGCTGATAAAAAAGGAAAATAAATTAAAAGGGATAAAAATAAAGGAGGAGTATGAAATAGGTTTATTTGCAGATAACATCATAGTATACCTAACAGAACCAGAGAAATCAATAAAAGAATTAAATAAGAAATTGAAGGAATATGGAGAAATATTGGGATATAAGGTCAATGCAAATATAAGGCAAGTGATGCCAATGAGTAATGTGGATTATACAGAACTTTAAAAAAAAGAATCTCTATTTAAATGGCAAATACAAGCAATCCGATACCTAGGTATCAGGTTAGATAATAACTTAAAAAAACTTGTACAAACTAAACTATCAGCCACTAACAAAGAAATTACAGGAAGACTTAGAACATTGGAAAGAATTACCACTAACGTTGATAGGGAGGGTGAACTGCATTAAAATGAATGTGTTCCCAAGGATACAATACTTATTTCAAACATTACCAATTCTTTGCTGAACTAAGGAGAATAATAAGGAAATTCTTGTGGAAAGGGGGGAAACTGAGGGTAGCGTTAGATTAATTAGCAGGTATAATCAAGGTGGTTTGCAGGTACTAAACTACAGAAATGATTACAGAGCCGCACAATTAAGGTACTTATCAGATTTTTACCAAATGAGAGAAAAACCAGATTGGACTAAGATAGAACTTGATAAAATAAGAGAAAATGTTCTGGAACATATACTTTATAAATGGAATGAAAAGCTGGTGCAATATAACAGCTCACAAGTATTGCGTCATTTACTTAATATATGGAAGATGATACACATAGAGAGGAAAAAATAAATGACCAAATACCAAAAATGCTATTGATGCAAAATCCACTAATCTCTTTTACAATAGATAACCTTTCCTTTAGAGAATGGGAGAGAAAAGGAATCAAGAGAATAGAAAGTTGTTTTTGGGGAAATAATTTATTAACATTTGAACAGTTGAAGGATAAATATGGAATAACTTATGGTACAATGTTTGCATATCATCAACTGAAAGCTTATTTAAAGGACAATTTGAGAAAAAGACTGAGGTTACCAGAAGCTTTGAATATGTGATTACAGACACAATGATAATTAAAAGATTGATAACAAATATGTACATTAAGCTGCAAGGCAAGGAAAATTATGAAATAAGGTATAAATCCAAACAAAAGTGGGAAAAATACTTAAATATAAAGATAAAGAATGAAACATGGGAAAAGTTATGTTCTGGAACTATGAATACAATAAATGCAAGGTTATGGATGATACAGTATAATTGGTTACACAGGGTATATATCACGCCCCAAAAATTAAAAGAATGGGATCCAACAGCAGATAGATGTTTTCGCTGTAAGAAGGAAATGGGAACAACAATACATGCAATTTGGGCATGTACAAAAATGAATACATTTTGGGAAGAACTAAATCAGAACTAAATAAAATTACAAAAAAACAACATGCCAAAAAATCCAGAAATTTTTCTTTTAAATAAGATAAGTAGTAAAGAATTAGGTCTCAAATTGGATAAAGCACAAAAAAGATTAATTATGATAGCCTTAGCAATAGCAAAAAATATGTATAATGTCAACTTGGAAAATGGAAGAGAGCCTGAGAATGCAGCAATGGTACATGGAAATGGATATGTGTATTCCACTGGAAAAAATTACATATAACTTAAAAAACAAAGTTACATTGTTTGAACAAATTTGGGAACCGTACATGGAACGTAACAGAGAGCTTGTCTCAGACCTCTATCTCCTAAAATAAGATAAAAATGATTAGATTTAATGTGTAAATGTAGATGACACATTTTTCTTGTTTGTTTTTCCTTTGTGTGAAGATGTTGTTTATTGGTTTTATTGTATTTTGTGTTTAATATTTATTGGTTTTGGAAGGGGGAGGGAAGGGGGAGAAAAGGGGGAAAATGTCACTGTATATTGAAAGAGAAATATCTGTACATATTGTGGTTGATATGGTTCATAGTGTGATAAATAAAAAATTACAAAAAAAAGGAGGTAGTGTTGGTTTTTTTTTAAAAAGATCAAGATGGATAAATGTCCAGGCCCGTCCAGGCCCTGATAAAATATTCCCTAGGATCCTGAGGGAGGTTAGTGAACAAATAGTGGGGATGTTAGCCATGGGGGAGGTGTCGGAGAACTGAAGGGTGGCTCATGTTGTTCTGCTGTTCAAGAAAAGATCCAAAAGTAAACCTGGTAATTATAGGCCTGTAAGTCTGAAGTTAGTGGTGGGTAAATTAGTGTGAAGTGTTCTTAGAGATAGAATATACAACTATTTTGAAATACAGAGATTGATTCTGAGTAGTCAACATGATTTGTGCGTGGTAGATCATGTCTAACATCTTAGTTTTTTGAGGAGGTTACTAAAAAGGTTGAGGGGAAGGCAGTGGGTGTTGTCTATTTGGACTTTAGTAAGGCTTTTGACAAGGTTCCCCATAAGAGGTTGGTAAGGAAGGTGGAAGCATTGGGTATTAATGAAGTAGTGAAATGGTTGGATAGGAGATGCCAGAAAGTAGTGGTGGAAAATTTTGTTGAATTGGCATCTGGTAACGAGTGGTGCCTTAGGGATCAGTACTGGGTCCACTGTTGTGGACAGCAAGAAAGATTATCAAAGCTTAAAGGTGATATAGGTCAGTTAGAAGAGTGGGCTGAAAGATGGCAGATGGAGTTTAATACTGACAAATGTGAGGTGCGACATTTTGGTAGGACTAATCAAAACAGATCATATATGTTAAAAGGTAGCCAATTGAGGAGTGCAGTGAAATAAAGGGATTTAGGAGTCATGGTCCATAATTCTCTGAAAGTTGATTCACATATGGATAGGGTGGTGAACAAGGCTTTTAGTATGCTGGCTTTCATAAATACAGGAGTTGGGATGTTATGTTGAAAATGTATAAGGCATTGGTGAAGCCAAATTTTGAATATTGTGTGCAGTTTTGGTCACTGAATTACAGGAAGGATGGAAACAGAATAGAGTGCAGAGCAAGTTTATGAGAATGTTGCTGGGGTTTCAGGGAAAGGTTGAGCAGGCTGGGACTTTATTCCCTGGAGCGTAGAAGATTGAGGGGTGATTTGGTAGAGGTATTCAAAATGATAAGGGGGAAAAGATAGTTAATATGGATAGGCTTTTTCCATTGAGAGTGGAGGAGATTCGATATCACCAAAACCTGAGTGAGGAATGTGTCGGGTTGCAGCAGTGCTGCGACCATGATAACACCATTTGCTAAATCCTGGCCTACCGACTCTGAATCAGCCACATAAATATTATGGCTGCAAGATCAAAAGGCTATGTATCCTGTTGTGAGTGACCATATGTAGAGCGCAAGTCATAAGGAGGTACAGGAGAATCAAATCAGGACTGTCAGACTGGGAAATGGCTTCTTCCCTCAGGCTGTGAGATTGATAAATGGTATCCTGTAACTGAGTAAAGCATTCCAAAATATTTAGGTTAGCAAAATGTTTAGTGCAGTGCTATAACCCAGGTTTGAATCCGGTGACGAGTGTAGGGAATTTGTACATTCTCCCCATTTCTGCGGGGGTTTTCTCAGAGTGCTCCAGTTTCCTCCCACCCATCAAAAATGTGCAGGCGTTGTGGGTTAATGGAGATATTTGGGCAACATGGGCTGGAAGGGCCAACTATGTGCTGTATGTCTAAATTTAAAATTTAAATGCACTGCATCTGCCCAGTTGACTAAAGAGTTCTACATCAGCAGGGCCAACTCTTCCTAAGGAGTATGTGGACAACAAGGCTATTGGCCCACTTCTTGACCACATTTTAGAGGAGCACATATGAGTGTGTCCTGTCTGGTTGCATCATTGTGTGGGGTGGTAGCTGCAAAGCGTTGGACTGGAAGTCAATACAGAAAATCACTAGGTTTTTCCTAATCTCTACAGAATACATTTTCTGGGAGCCCTGCCTAAATAGGGCTCATGGAATTATAGAAGACCCTTTTCCATCCATCACATAGTATCTTCAATCCTCCCCCATCAGGAAGGGGAGCACAGAAAACTAAACAAAAATGGGAACAAGATTTAAATATAAAGATAAAAAAGGAAACATGGGAGAAATTATGTTCTGGAATGATGAGAAATACAATAAATACGAGGCTACGTATGATACAATATAATTGGTTACACAGACTATACATTACACCGCAAAAGTTAAATAAATGGGACCCAACAGTATCTGATAGATGTTTTCGATGTAAAAAAGAAATGGGAACAACAATTCATGCAATCTGGACATGTGAGAGAGTAGAAAAATTTTGGGATGATCTCAATCAGATATTAAATAAAATAACAGAAAACAATATACCAAAGAATCCAGAGATCTTTCTCCTAAGTAACATAAAAAACAAAGAATTTGGAATTGATTTGGAGGATGCACAAAAAAGATTTGTTAAGATAGCCCTAGCCGTAGCAAAAAAATGTATTATGTCAACCTGGAAATTGGAAGAGAATTTGAAAATACAACAATGGTATATAGAAATGAATAAATGTATTCCATTAGAAAAAATAACATAGTTTAAGAAATAATATTGAAATATTCGAACAAGTATGGGAGCCTTACATTAAATACAATAGCGAAAACCTACCGGGGACAAACATTACCTAAGTTGATGGAAGGAGAAGGGAAGAAAAGAATGGACTCAGTAGAATTTCTGGTGTATTTTTGTTGAATGACAACATTGTCTGACTGGTTTAATGCAACCTAGATTGTATACCTAAAATGGATGAGGGGGGGGGGGGTGGGGGGGGGTGGCTTGGGAGGAGGGGGGGGGGGGGAGAAAAAGTCACTGTATATGTGTGAAAAAGAAAAAGTGTATATCATGGCTAATGTGATTTATGGTGTGAAAAATAAAAAATTTAAAAAAAAAGGAAGGGGAGCACAGGAGCATTAAAATCAATATTGTCAGGCTAGGGAGTAGATCCTTTCAGTAGAGTTTGATGAACAATATCTGTAATTGTGGAAATCAGCCCAAATATTAATATATATTTATTTTGATTCTGTGATGATTATGTATTGTGTATTGTATGTGTGCATCAGTGATTACAAGAAATCACATTAATATATTAAATTATTTCAGTTACATGATCGTTACACATTTGAATTATAAAGCAGTAATTACAATCCACATTTCAGATTTGGATTTGTCGGAGTACATACATGGCATCATATACAACCCTGAGATTCCTTTTCCCATGGGCGAGGCAGAATTACCATTAATTGGCAGCGCAAACAAAACCCTGGATCAATGTACACATGTAAACAAATAAAGAAATGTAAACAAACTGAATGAAATACAGAGAGAGAGAAGAAAATCAATAAAGTGAGTCTATAAAGAAGTTCCCGATTGATGGTAGAACACATTCGAGACTCTGTGGTGCCTACTGGTCTCAGAAATTCCCCATTGTACCCTGTGTGCTCTTTCTTCAGGGACACATAGGCACTGATGTAACCCCAGATGATGGACAGGCAGTCAGCACAGGGCCAAACCCTCAACCTCCCATCTAGACCCAAGAATGGCCACCTTGGCCAGGCCCAAGAACAAATTGACCAGGAGATCCTTTGAGGGGCCCACCATTCCCCACCTCCCCCCCCCCCCACTTCACTAGGTTTAGGAGTGGTTAGAATCCTGTGCTGTCTTCAAGGAGTTTGTAGGCTCTCCCCGTGTCTGTGTGAGTTTTTCCTGGGGCTCCAGTTTCCTCCCACTGTTCGAACTGTAGCGAGAGTGTGTGTAAATTGGGCGGTTCAGACTCATGGGCCGAAAAGGCCTGTTACCGGTGCTCTATGTCTAAATTTAAATCTGGTTGGACATTGAGACAGAATAGGTGTTGTTCCTTCAATTTGCAGGTGACCTTGAACAGGCAGAGTTGTGAGGTGAGTCCAGAAAACTGAGTTTTAGGTAAAACTGCTGTTTGGTGCTGAGTGACAACGGTGCTATTGCAATTGTCTCTGAGATGAGACATCCATTTGGAAGAGCTGGAAAGTAATTCTCGTGTTTTAGTTAACATACCTCCTCAAACAAGATTTCAAAAGAATATTATCTGATCATGATAGCATTGCTTTTTGTGAGCAAGTGTTGTGTATGCATTAAAAACGGCCCCACAATACTGTAAGGTACCATAATTACCAGCAAAATTCTTGGCAATATTCAAACGATGATGTGGAAGGAATGATATAATTGTCTTTCGTTACTTTTGCCTTTTGTATTGTATTTCTTCACTCCATAGTATCACTGACAATGAAGTTCTTGTTGCTTTTGTTACGAGCCCAGAGGACCCCAAAACCCAGCAGCAATAGATATTCACCAAGACAAATGGTTACTTCAACAAAAGTTGCTTTTAATGATCTTTAAACATGAAAACAGGATCAAACTCTAACTTATTACTATTAATTTACTTAACCCCCTTCTAATTCTAAGTGCACTTGTATGTAATGTGTGTAATTTAGAAAAGTTCTTTGATTCACAGTCCAATCTCACTTCTCACTCCTCCAAGTTCACTGGTTGCAGGCAATTCTTAGACTGTGCACAGAATTTAACATTTATGAATTTCACCAGGGCTTGGTACTTGAAAGATAAATGGTTACCGCTCAGGAAGGTTCTTGTCGGTTTTCAGAGAGAGATTTGTTGTTCCTGGACACAAAATGATCCCTTCTAATCAGCCACTTCAGTGTCTTGCCAAAGAAACTTGCCCCATCAGGGTTTTCCAGATGATAACCTCTTACTTTCAGGTCATCACAGAGTTTCTTTTTATTTCCCTTATTTCAAGTGAAATATTAGGCAGCCAGTCCTCTCCTCTTGTATGGACCACAAGGGCTTTGATCAGGCTGAACTAAGAACTCACAACCCATCTTCAAAATGGGGTTTTTCCACAAGCTTGCCAGCTTGTCCTGTTCCAGTCCCAGCTGCTGCTGAGAAAAGCCTGTTTGACTCCCTCTGCTTACAAAATCACATGACCATCTTAGAATAGCAACCTGCACTCAGACAGCCTGCAGTTCCAGACCTAATCCTCCGAGTTCTTTCATCTATTGCTTTCCAAAACAACAATCCATGTGTGAAGTCTCTAAAGGCACTCCCAAAAGCTTTTGCAAAGGCCTTCAGAGCCAGTCTGTCTGGCTTGAGCAGAGCTCCAGTATTTTAAATGAGATCTGTTTTGAAGTGTTTGTATGTGACCTGCACTAAAAAAACCTGCAGCATTTATCACCTTTAAAACATATCAAGATACAATATAAAATACAACATAATCTGTCACACTTTGAAGACTAAGATCTGTGGTAATGGAAAAGCATACAGGCCTTGTGAACACAATGAGCTTCCATGTTGCCTGTAAGAGAGGGACATGCAAAGACACAGAGAGGTGGAGGGGACCGCAGAGACTGCAAGAGGCAAAGGGGATGGAGAGGAGTGTAAACGAAGAGATGCTAGGGCTGGAGGGGAGTGTAGATGGAGAGGTGTAGAGAAGAGGAGTGTAGATAAAGGTGAAGGAGCTGGAGAAGAGTATAGAGATAGGGACAGATGTTAGGGCTGAAGGGGAGTGCAGAGACACGGAGAGGTGTCAGGATTGGAGGGGAATGCAGATGGAGAGTTTTAAGGGCTGGAGAGGAGGGTACATGGAGAAGTGAAGGGGCTGAAGTGGAGGAGAGAGCAGTGACTTGAAGTAAAGTGTAACCAAAGTTACAGGCCTGGTACTTCAGGTATAAGCAAAAACAGGCAGGTGCCAGAATATGAAGGTGGGGGGAGGAGGAAGGGGCATGGGAGGAGCATGGGCTAACATGTTATTGGTCATAGGTGGATAAAGCTGAGAGGGTAGAGGAGGAAAAGAGTTGAGATGTGATTGGAGAGAGGTTAGCTCTCTGATATGACAAGGGAGGGGGAGGGGTGGGATCTGGGAGAACAGAGACAGGTAAAAAAAAGAGACTCAGGGTAAGGAGTTAATGGAAATTGGAGGTCCATGTTGGTGACTGCTCAGACGAAAGATAGGGTATTTTTCCTCCAATATGCTAGCCTGGAATGGTGGCAAGGGAGGAGGTGTGGGCGCAAGTGGAGCATTTCTTGCAGTCATGGGCAAGGAGGGGATGAGTAATGGGAAGGGATGTGTGGAAGAGGGAGTCCTGGAGGGAGCGGTCCATCTGGAAAGTGGAGAGTGGGATCAAGTTGTTAGTAGTGGAAATTGTGGAGGCAAATATGTTGGATGCGGAGGCTGGTGGTGTGGAAGATAAGGATAAAGGGAATCCTGTCCTTGCTATCTCTCTGGGGTGGAGAGGAGGGGGGCTGCGGGGCACGGGGCAGGGCAGATATGCGGGTGAGGGATAAGTTGATGGCAGTAGAGGGGAAGCCATTCCTTTTTAAATTGGAAGAGATTATTTTGGGTATTTTCCTTTAACACAGAAACTTCATAAGAAATGAGTCTAGCATTGTTTCCGCAAATCCCCCTGCGTGAGAAAATACTTCTGTCCCCAAAGCTGAAAATAAATTGATTTAATGATGGGAAAATGTCTGTGTTTATTCAAACAATACATGCTGCCTCAGGAGCTTTTGTTTAAACTAATCTTGGACATTGTGATAAGGTGATAAGAATATTTACCTTTCTCTCTCCAGGGCTCTGATTACTAATCGTTTTTTGCTGTACTTCTTGACAGCTGAAGAGAGGAAGGTTAAAACGAAACACTGGCTTAACATATATCAGTCCAGTGATCCGAGTGCCATATTAATAACCAAGCAATCTGCGGGCCCTTACCAAATTCTTTGGTAGTTTTCTTAGAATGAGAATTTATTGTCATGAATTGTCATGATGGCAGAGGTCGACAGCATCGAGTCCACGCTGCTGAAGATCCAGCTGCGCTGAGTGGGTCACGTCTCCAGAATGGAGGACCATCGCCTTCCCAAGATCATGTTATATGGCAAGCTCTCCACTGGCCACCGTGACAGAGGTGCACCAAAGAAAAGGTACAAGGACTGCCTAAAGAAATCTCTTGGTGCCTGCCACATTGACCACCGCCAGTGGGCTGATATCGCCTCAAACTGTGCATCTTGGCGCCTCACAGTTTGGCGGGCAGCAACCTCCTTTGAAGAAGACCGCAGAGCCCACCTCACTGACAAAAGGCAAAGGAGGAAAAACCCAACACCCAATCCCAACCCACCAATTTTCCCCTGCAGCCGCTGCAACCGTGTCTGCCTGTCCCGCATCGGACTTGTCAGCCACAAACGAGCCTGCAGCTGACGTGGACTTTTACCCCCTCCATAAATCTTCATCCGCGAAGCCAAGCCAAAGAAGAAGACATGTCACAAAATTTGTTGTTTTGCAGCAGCGTTACAGGGCAAACATTCTTAGAAACCACCTTACAACAGTGCACGACAAAATCAAAGCAAGACTGTGACCGTGGTTCATTGTTCATTCAGGCATCTGATGGTAGCGGGGAAGAAGCTGTCCTTGAGCCACCGAGTGCTCTCCTCCAGGCTCCTGTACCTTTTCCCCGATGGTAGCAAAGTGAAAAGGGTATGGCCTGGATGGTGGGGGTCTTTGAGGATAGAAGCTGCTTTCTTTAAGCCACTACCTCATGTTGATGTTCTCGATGGAGTGAAGTTTGGTGCCTGTGATGACGCAGGCCAAATTAACAACACTCTGGAGTTTTTTTTTCTTCTACCGAACATTGGCACCTCCATACCAGACAGTGATGCAACCAGTTAGAATGCTCCCCACAGTACCCCTGTGGAGGTATTCGAGAGTCCTCGGAGACACTCCTCACAAGCTATAGCCACTGGCAAGCCATGATTTCATCAACATCCAGGCTCCAGGGCAGGTCCTCGGAGATGATGACAACCAGGAATTTGAAGAAATTGACCTATCAACTGCTGACCACTCAGTGAGGACTGGGTCATGTCCTCCTGACGTCCGCAATTATCTCCTTGGCTTTGTAGGTGTTGAGCGCAAGGTTGTTGTTGTGACACCACTCAACGAGCTGATCTATCTCCCTTCTGTGACTCTGCAATTACATTCAATGTGCAGTCATGTATCTATTGTAGTTGATGCCATAAGGCAGAAAAAGATTTGCCATTAGCATTGCCCGGCACTTCTTACAGTCAGAGAAAGGATAGAAAAAGAGTGTACCCTCAGGGCACTGAACATTTGTGGATTCGGCTCTAATACTCCCGCAGCTTCTGCAGCCACACGGATTCCTGTTCGATTCATCGACATCCCGAGCTCCAGGTCCAAACACTATCAGGAAGCCTTAGACGCCCAAGGCCCTTCGAGAGCCCATCTTACTCACAGCGCCCTCTCAAATTCTGGTCACGGTACCTGGCTCCAGCAGCCCACAGCCTGTGTGGGTCCCTCATCTCACAAGTCATCAACGACTTGCTGCCTGTGTGTGTCCTAGAGTGGCAGAGGCCCTTGCTTGTCCGCTGCCATGGTCACTGCCCTTGGGGGGTCGTCTCCTCACTTTTCCCTTCTCAAGGGGGGGGGGTTTTCTCTCTTTACTGCTGCCTCGCTCCTTCCACTGTGGCCAACCTGCCTGTCTCCCCTCTGGTGAACCTTGCTGTACTAACTGCAACCCCTCAAGGCACACTGTAAAACATAGGCCCCGCCATGGATCTATACCCCGTGGTTGCAGGATTTTAAATAGAGCACCACTGGCTCCTTCACAGACAGAGCTGTCAGCAGTAAGACTGGGAGGTAGCACCCCACATGGGAGCACTATTTCTCCACTCCCCACTCTCCCAGGGTCCGCACCTGAGCTTACAATAGCTCCGCCATATTTTCCATGCAAGGTCAAGAAGGGCAATGGAGGGATGTGATGCAGAGCGAGGCAGAATAATAGCTTGGCATATACTAGATGGGCCGAAGGGCCCTGTTTCTGTGCTGTCGTGTTCCATCGTTCAATAGATCTAAAGGGAAGAATGTGAAAACCATTTGGCTTTGAGCCAGTGAGAAACTCAGCAGGTCATGCAGCGTCTAGACGCCTTGAGCCATTTGTGTACTGCACTTGACCCCCCCCATATTTGCATATTTTCTTGTCTACCTCCATTTAGCTCTTGAGCCAGCTCTCCCATTCCTCAAAGCCATTTCCTACACTTCCCCTTTAAGACTCAAGATTCCATTTATTTTCATGTGAACAAAATATACAAATATCTTTCCTTTTCCTGTCCTGTGTAGGCACTCAATGAGGTGCCATTCATACAGTTCCAAGAAGAAGCTAACAAGAGTCTCGTCAGAGACATAAGTGCCTGTGAATCCTGTCACTTCATCTGATATCGCTGCTTCCTGCACTCCTGAAATGTCCGTAGGCTCCTGTCTTGTCCAGTGGCGAACCTGAGCTTGAGGCATTAAAGTCACATCTCCTGAACCCCCCCACAAAGTGTCAGGAAGCCGACAGCTCCCAAGGGCCTCTGGGAATGCTGCTCGCCATCCTGGTCCGACACCCGATTTCCGCGGCCTGGTGTGGGGCCTTTGCCTGCCTGCTCTGCTGCTGTGGTTTCCTATCCTCTCCAATGCATCCCCCCGCTCTTGGCAGTAGGGGAAGGTAGGGTGTTCTCCATCCCGGGTGTCCTCTGGTGATCCCCAACTTCCCCAGGATCCCATAACCTTCGATCTGGGCTGCCAAGCATGGGTGCTGCCATATTGGATCTGCACCTCCGGAGATCTTGTTGTCAAAAAAATTGCCCAGAAAGGAGGTCAGCAGGACAACCAGGCAGTAGGACCCCATGGAGGAGCACTGATTTGGAACTTCCTGGCAGTGAAGGAAGCTGAATCAATTTGTTTCTTCAGTAGGTAATTAAATAATCACAAGTATGTCACCATAAACCCTGGCAGATTTCGACAAAGGTGTGGTGGAAAGTGTGCTGACCGGTTGCATCATGGTCTGTTATGGGGGACACCAATACCCTTGAGGGTAAAGCCCTCCAAAAGATAGTGGGCACAGCCCAGGACATCACAGGCAAAACCCTCCCCACTATTGAATACATCAACAGGGATCATTGCCGTCAGAGAGCAGCAGCGGACATCAAAGACCCACACCACCCAGAGCACGCTCCGTTCTCGCTGCTGCCATCAGAAAAGAGGTGTAGATGCCACAAGACTCACACCCCCAGGTTCAGGAACAACTGCTCCCCCTCCACCATCAGATTCTTCAACATCAAACTCAATCAGGGACTCATTTAACACTTTATTGGTTTTCTTTTGTTCTCTCTGTGTCGCACAGTCAGTTTGTTTACATTCATTGTCTGTTTACAACTCTTTGTTTGCTTACATGTTTACGCAGTGTACATTTTTTTGTATTAGCGATTAGTGGTCATTCTGCCACGCCCGCAGGAAAAAGGAATCTCAGTTGTATGTGATGCCATGTATGTACTCTATCCTCAAAGACCCCCACCATGCTCTCTTCACTTTGTTGCCATTGGGTAAAAGGTACAGGAACTTAAAGACGAGCACAAGGACAGCTTCTTCCCCGCTGCCATCAGACTCCTGAATGACCAATGAACCACAGACACCTTTTGTGCATTATTATTTTTTTATATAATGTTGTAAGATGGTTATAATATGAATATTTATACAATGACGCTGCCACAAAACATCAAATTTCATACTTGCTCATGACAATAAATTCAGATTCTGATAATAAATGTGAAATCTGAAGGAATAATTGGCGGGGGCTGGTGGGGAAGGATCAGAGATGTGGTTCTGACACAATCTTCTACTTCTTGCTGACGTGGACTTCGTTAACTAAGTGGCCTCCTTCAGCATCTAAACAATTCCTTAATTTTAGGACACTGCAATTCGAGAGGCTCCATCAATGCATTCTCTTGTTCATAGGGTCCTTGTAACCCAAACTCATCAGAATGAACAATTCTGTGGCATCTTGAAATATTTAGAAAATGATCCATCAATAAAAGTGATTGTGCACATGGTTATATTTTTAAATGATCGTTCTGACCATTTTCTAGGAGTGACGCTTAACTAGGGCTCAAAGAATTATTTCAATCTTTTCCATCCAGCACACAGTGTCTTTGACCCACTGCCATCAGGAGGGAGGCACCACAGCATCAAAATCAGGGCCGCCAGGCTGGGAAATAGTTATTTACCTCAGGCTGAAATGTATTATAATATTTTATTTTGATGCAATTATTATGTGCTCTGTGTGTGTGTGTGTGTGTGTGTGTGTGTCTGTGTGTTTGTGTGTGTGTGTGTCTGTGTCTGTGTGTTTGTGTGTGTGTCTGCATGTGTGTGTGTGTCTGTGTGTGTGTCTGTGTGTGTTTGTGTGTGTGTGTGTCTGCATGTGTGTGTGTCTGTCTGTGTGTGTGTGTGTCTGTCTGTCTGTGTGTGTGTGTCTGTGTTTGTGTGTGTGTCTGTGTGTGTCTGCGTGTGTGTGTCTGTGTGTGTGTGTGTGTTTGTGTGTGTGTGTGTGTCTGCGTGTGTGTGTGTGTCTGTGTGTGTCTGTCTGTCTGTGTGTGTGTCTGTGTGTGTCTGTGTGTGTGTGTGTCTGTGTGTGTCTGTGTGTGTGTGTGTGTTTGTGTGTGTGTGTGTGTCTGCGTGTGTGTGTGTGTCTGTGTGTGTCTGTCTGTCTGTGTGTGTGTCTGTGTGTGTCTGTGTGTGTGTGTTTGTGTGAGTGTGTGTGTGTGTGTGTGTGTGTGTGTGTGTGTGTAGACTGTGGCTGAAAGAAACACTGTTTTGTCTCGTTGTATATGTTGAGTCGGATGACAAATAAACTTGAACTGGTGGGAACTCTTTCACTTTTTCCTTCTAGCTGTGTGAAGTACAAGAACAATTTTGATTCTGTTCTGCACCAGAGCAGATTCAGCTGAGTTTTGTTAATCCTTCAAATTGACTTAATCTTGTCCAAGTGAAGGGTCCAACTAAATGTCAAAAACAAATGCAATTCATTTGAGATCAAAGTGTCGGAGTTCCTTTGGAGAATTAATTTTAGTAATTGCTTGGTCTGAATTTGCTTTTCTCTTTAAAGGCTACGTTCAACAATTTAGCTAAACCTGATCAATTTTGAATCGTCAAGGTACTAAAGAAATGGATTAATGTGAACTGCATGAATTAACATTAATGCAATATATGTGTTGAACTACTTTAGCAATGACACGGGATTCTTGAACTTTAACCATGTCAGTGTCATGGTTTTTTTCCCTTTAAAAGAGGTTGTTTATTCATTGATCACAAGAGATCACATTAATACAGTACTTCAGAGGCACATATTTACATGCTCAAATTATAACATGGTCATCACTACCTAGAATGCACTTGAGCTCCTGTGGTGCCCACTGGCTTCGGAAATACCCGCTCGCACCTGCAGACACCACGTGCTCCTTCTCCAGGGAAAGATGGACACGGACGTAATCCTGGAAGACCGGCAAGTAGTCAGCCGATACCTTGACTGCCCGGCCAGGAGCCAACAGACCAGGAGATCCTCCGAGCGACCCACCTTCCCCACCCCCTCCCAAACCTACTCCTTTTCAAAGTGTGACTGTAAATCGAGAGCGCAGCCAGAAGTAAAGGAGCAGCCCCTTTGGATATTCAAATAGAGGCTGCAACCATTCACACTCCATACATACACCCTCTCCACCTCCTCTTGTTCAATAACCATATTAAAGATAGACATTTTACCTTTTAGATTATGACCATTTTGTTTTACAGTCCATTTTCTGCTTTGTAACTGTCAAGAGAAATTGATGTTTGCTAATATTTTGGGTCATGATGGCATTTTTTAAATGACTAAATCACTTTGAATTTAATTTAATTTTTAATTTTTACATACAACATGGTAAGAGACCCTTTCAGCCCACAAGTCCGTGCTGCCCAATTACAACCCCAGTACATTTTTAAATGGTGGGAGGAAAATGGAACACCCAGAGGAAACCCACACTGACACGGGGAGGACTACTAACCCACTGCAGACAGCGTTGGATTCAAATCCCAGTCACTGGCGCTCTAGCAGAATTGTGCCGATCGGTACACTAACCCTCCTGCCCTTATCCCGTGTCTTACCCCTGCACTAGACCCCAGCATCTGCAGCCGTCTTGTTAACCTCCATGGATTTGCAAACTGAAAAACACTGGACAAGGAGCCATCATTCACACCAGGGACACAGAGGCAGACCTTTGTGCGGCTGTGAATGACGAAGTTGGCCAGAAAGAGCTGAGTACAATCAATTTTCATCCCTGTATTCCTTTGTCTTGGAGTGATTGAAGTAGCTGGGCCACATTGAGAGAATAACAGGCAAGAACAGCAACAAACACCTCATTTAAGACTGGTACGTTGCCAGAGGAGAAGGGGAAAGTCGAATTACAAGCCTCCTTGGTTTCAAATGACTGCACTCCATTCTGTTATAATCAGCATTTCTGCGCCGCTGTGAGACGTTTGACTGAGAGCTCACCATGCTGCAGCCAGCATTTTACCTGTTGTTTCTCAGATGGGGTGGTGCCAGGAAAGTGCAGCAGTGCCAATACTTCCTGAGGAGGTTGAGGAGGGCAAGGCTACCGGCCCCCATCTTGGCAACACTTTACAGGAGCACCGTTGAGAGTGTCCTGTCCGGCTGCATCACTGTGTGGGGATGGTTGCTCCAAAGCATCGGACCGGAAATCAATATAGAGGATCATCAAGATGGCTGAGAAGCCTAGTGGGGTTCCCCTTTCCTCAATTGATGACATTTACCAGGATCGTTGCTTAAAGAGAATTATTGAGGACCCTTTGCATTTAACACACAGTATCTTTCACCCGCTAGCATCAGGAAGGAGGTACAGGAGCATTAAAATGAGGAATGCCAGGCTGGGAAATAGCTTCTTCCTGCACCCTTGAGATGGATGAATGGTATCCTGTGAATTATTGCAAAATATTTATAAATATTTATTTATATTACATCCTAATGTATATACAGTATGTATGCACACAATGGTATGCAGAAACACTGTTTTGACAGGTTGTAAATGCGCAGTGATATAATAAACTAGATCTCGAATGAGCAAATGTTACTTTCAGATTCAAATGTCAAAGAGAGATCGACTCTGTTCCTCAGTAGACATGCCATCTTCCAGCTGTCCCCTGTGCCACTGCCTGCAAAACAAATTCACCAAGGCTGTATCCAAACTCCAGGCCACAGAGAACAATCACCCCTGTGCTGCTTAGACCATCACACAAGCTCCCCTCCCATCCAGTAACTCTCTCTGTCTGCTGCCACGGCAAAGTAGTCAAGATTCTGAAGGACTCATCCAAACCCAGTCACACTCTCTTTCTCCCCACCCCGGCCGGGAAGATCCATGAATGTGAGTTCGCGTAGCACCAGATTCAAGAACGATTTCTTTGCTGCTGCTATCATACTCCTGAACGGACCTCTCACCAGTTTAAATTTCAGTTCAGGATTATTGTCACATAATTCAGTGATAAATTTTGTTTTGTTAACAGTCCAGCTGTCTACTTATACCAAGTACATGGGTAGAGCAAGGCTATTGCAACGACCTGGGTTCAAATCCACTGGTCTCTGTAAGAATTCTGCACGTTCTTCCCGTGACCTGCATGGCTTTTCTCTGAGTACTCCAGATTTCTTCCAGTCATCAAAAAAATCGTACAAGTTGGGTAGATTAATTGGATGTATTTGTGCATCATGGGTTTCACAGGCTGGAAGCGTCTTCTACCTTACTGTAAAATTAAAAATTAAAATTTAGCAAGCAAGATATAATACAGAAAGGCACTGTGAATCCATGGAGCTTAACGAGAGTGATCAGTTGGAACAAAGCAAAGGCCACATTATTTTACTATTGGAGTGAAACACTAATGTCTGCAGATGCTGTGATTGCAGTAAAACCACAAAAATGCTGGAGGAACTCAGCAGGTCTCAGCGTTCATTGGAATAAATGAGGGGAGTTAGCAGTTGAGACAGTTGATGTCTCAGCAGCAGTTGGATATAGAAAGGTCCAGAGCGGTCAGCAGGATTGATCAAGGGGTCCAGGAGGAGAAAAGTTTACGGAGGGAGAAGATAAGTGGGAAGTGAAGATTCTTGGTTGTAGAAGTAAGCACGGAAATGGAGCCAACAGAAAAAGAGTTTGGCATCATCGCACACGTGGAACTAATCTTGGTTGTAGAAGTAAGCACGGAAATGGAGCCAACAGAAAAAGAGTTTGGCATCATCGCATACGTGGAACTCGTTGAGGTGTGGGCGAAGGGGGATAAAGGTGAGTCCTCTACTAAGGACAGAACGTTCCATCTCTGAGAGGAGAAGGTCAGAGGGGATGGTAAAGAGCAGGCATGGTTTGGAGTTGGGGGGGTTGGGGGGGGAGGTTGGGATGGATCAGGAGGTGGAGGGTCAGAGGAATCCACAGGACCCTTTACGAGAATAAATGAGATCGGTGAAGTTGTGATGGCTAATGTCTTGGCATCAATAGGATATATTTTAATTTGAATACTATTGTGAGGACCATTCAGGAGTTGGATAATAGCAGGAGAGAAATGATGATGAACATGGTGGTAAGTGACCTCACATTCCATCATGAATCTTGTGAAATAATGCTCCCTTGATGTGTTGCAACTGATTCCACTCTGCATCTATTGCTTCACTCTGCACTGCCACTCTTGAGTCCTATTATTCCATTATTTAAAGATTTTATCATTTTATGACTGTTAGGTAAAAACATCATGAGCTGGGAATGTAGAGGGAGTCACCCAGTGCTGGGCCGTAACAAGATGCAGTTGTGACCTTGTACTCTCAAGATAAGAGTGGTAATGACAAATTGATGTGCAGGAGGCTAGCAGAGAAGGATAGCAACAGTTTATTCATTGGACAATGTCATGGTATGATAATTTACTAAGTACGTATCCTAAGGTATAAAAAAAACACAACTTGCTGATAACGGCAGAATGCGCCTTCTCCAACTAACACTGTTAGTTGCAAGTGTTACAATCCGGCAATAAAGAACAAAGAACCTTGATTTTGACTCAGTCTGGTGTTTGACTCACTCATTCATGAACAAAGCAGACCTAACATGACCCAGCCATTCTCAACAGAGGCCATACGTGTCCCCTCGGGGCCACAGCACATTTAAGGCCTTAAATTTTAAAGTTTTGAGATATTATTAGTGGGTTTTTTTGTGCATGGTCAGTAGGAGAGAAGTGCAGAAGAAACCAACTAAACTTGACTAGTTTGCAGAGAAGGGAGCCCAGAAACTGAGCAGAGTCCTAAGTGGGAGTCATAGGAACATAGGAAGTAGGAACAGGAGGAGGCCCAAAATGGCCCATCGAGCCTGCTCCACCATTCAATACGATCATGGCTGATCTAATTGATGACCTAACTCCACCCACCTGCCTTCTCCCCATATCCCCTAATTCCTCTATCACCTCATTCGGCCCATCGAGCCTGCTCCGCTGTTCAATACGATCATGGCGGATCTAATTTAGGACCTAACTCCACCCACCTGCCTTCTCCCCATATCCCCCTAATTCCTCTATCACCTCATTCGGCCCATCGAGCCTGCTCCGCTGTTCAATACGACCATGGATGATCTAATTTAGGACCTAACTCCACCCACCTGCCTTCTCCCCATATCCCCTAATTCCTCTATCACCTCATTCGGCCCATCGAGCCTGCTCCGCTGTTCAATACGATCATGGCGGATCTAATTTAGGACCTAACTCCACCCACCTGCCTTCTCCCCATATCCCCCTAATTCCTCTATCACCTCATTCGGCCCATCGAGCCTGCTCCGCTGTTCAATACGACCATGGCTGATCTAATTTAGGACCTAACTCCACCCACCTGCCTTCTCCCCATATCCCCCTAATTCCTCTATCACCTCATTCGGCCCATCGAGCCTGCTCCGCTGTTCAATACGATCATGGCGGATCTAATTTAGGACCTAACTCCACCCACCTGCCTTCTCCCCATATCCCCCTAATTCCTCTATCACCTCATTCGGCCCATCGAGCCTGCTCCGCTGTTCAATACGATCATGGCTGATCTAATTTAGGACCTAACTCCACCCACCTGCCTTCTCCCCATATCCCCCTAATTCCTCTATCACCTCATTCGGCCCATCGAGCCTGCTCCGCTGTTCAATACGATCATGGCTGATCTAATTTAGGACCTAACTCCACCCACCTGCCTTCTCCCCATATCCCCTAATTCCTCTATCACCTCATTCGGCCCATCGAGCCTGCTCCGCTGTTCAATACGATCATGGCTGATCTAATTTAGGACCTAACTCCACCCACATGCCTTCTCCCCATATCCCCCTAATTCCTCTATCACCTCATTCGGCCCATCGAGCCTGCTCCGCTGTTCAATACGATCATGGCGGATCTAATTTAGGACCTAACTCCACCCACCTGCCTTCTCCCCATATCCCCCTAATTCCTCTATCACCTCATTCGGCCCATCGAGCCTGCTCCGCTGTTCAATACGATCATGGCTGATCTAATTTAGGACCTAACTCCACCCACATGCCTTCTCCCCATATCCCCCTAATTCCTCTATCACCTCATTCGGCCCATCGAGCCTGCTCCGCTGTTCAATACGATCATGGCTGATCTAATTTAGGACCTAACTCCACCCACCTGCCTTCTCCCCATATCCCCCTAATTCCTCTATCACCTCATTCGGCCCATCGAGCCTGCTCCGCTGTTCAATACGATCATGGCTGATCTAATTTAGGACCTAACTCCACCCACCTGCCTTCTCCCCATATCCCCCTAATTCCTCTATCACCTCATTCGGCCCATCGAGCCTGCTCCGCTGTTCAATACGATCATGGCTGATCTAATTTAGGACCTAACTCCACCCACCTGCCTTCTCCCCATATCCCCATAATTCCTCTATCACCTCATTCGGCCCATCGAGCCTGCTCCGCTGTTCAATACGATCATGGCTGATCTAATTTAGGACCTAACTCCACCCACCTGCCTTCTCCCCATATCTCCTAATTCCTCTATCACCTCATTCGGCCCATCGAGCCTGCTCCGCTGTTCAATACGATCATGGCTGATCTAATTTAGGACCTAACTCCACCCACCTGCCTTCTCCCCATTTCCCCTAATTCCTCTATCACCTCATTCGGCCCATCGAGCCTGCTCCGCTGTTCAATACGATCATGGCTGATCTAATTTAGGACCTAACTCCACCCACCTGCCTTCTCCCCATATCCCCTAATTCCTCTATCACCTCATTCGGCCCATCGAGCCTGCTCCGCTGTTCAATACGATCATGGCTGATCTAATTTAGGACCTAACACCACCCACCTGCCTTCTCCCCATATCCCCTAATTCCTCTATCACCTCATTCGGCCCATCGAGCCTGCTCCACTGTTCAATCCGATCATGGCTGATCTAATTTAGGACCTAACTCCACCCACCTGCCTTCTCCCCATATCCCCTAATTCCTTATTGGCAAAGAATGGTTGAGAATGGGTGGTATGTCCCAATGATTCTACAGTTTTATGATTCTTCAATTTTAAAATTCTCAGATTCGATGATGTAACATGCGTGCTACTGCGAAGAGCGAGACACACGCATGAGGAGTTGAAGACGAAGACTGATTTACTGCACTGGCAGTTTTGGTTACGTTCACTCCTCGCTGCTGACGTCGGGAGTGACATCACGACAGCACCGATCTCCGACTGGCCGGCGTTCAATGCCATTGCTCGCTGTTTCCTGCCGTGCAGGTGTGAAGGTCACTGGCCACTGGCCCCCGTGGGGTCTGCAGGGTTGCCGCATTCATCAGTCATTTTGTGTGCTGGGTCGCGTCCCGGTTACTGGACGCGAGTCTGTGAGTCTACAGTTCTCGGAATCACTATCAGATTCTGGTTTATTGTCATGTTTGGACTGAACTCTGTGTGGTTGCGGAGTCTGCAGGAGCGAATCCACGGACACTCGGTGACTCCGGGGGTGGGGGAACTCTCTTTTGCTTCTCTTTATCTGACTTTAAGGGGAGCTTCAGGCAATTTCTGCCGATGGTGAATCTGTCTGCCTTACAGCAGGCAAAAGGCGATTTTTGTGTAATATCTTTTTCTTTCTTTGGCTTGGCTTCGCGGACGAAGATTTATGGAGGGGGTAAAAAGTCCACGTCAGCTGCAGGCTCGTTTGTGGCTGACCAGTCCGATGCGGGACAGGCAGACACGATTGCAGCGGTTGCAAGGGAAAATTGGTTGGTTGGGGTTGGGTGTTGGGTTTTTCCTCCTTTGCCTTTTGTCAGTGAGGTGGGCTCTGCGGTCTTCTTCAAAGGAGGCTGCTGCCCGCCAAACTGTGAGGCGCCAAGATGCACGGTTTGAGGCGTTATCAGCCCACTGGCGGTGGTCAATGTGGCAGGCACCAAGAGATTTCTTTAGGCAGTCCTTGTACCTTTTCTTTGGTGCACCTCTGTCACGGTGGCCAGTGGAGAGCTCGCCATATAATACGATCTTGGGAAGGCGATGGTCCTCCATTCTGGAGACGTGACCATAAATTGGATCTTTATTTTGATCTTGAACATGAGCGACAACATTTGTTGCTTTGTGGCAGAATTATTGTGCATTACAGGTACAAAAGTTGCTATAAATTACATTTCCTTAAATACACTATTTAAAGAATAAATTAGTGCAAAAGAAGAGAAGTCTTGTCTGTGGTTTATTATCCATTCTGTTCAGCTCTATGGATTGATTCACTACTTTACAATTGAAAACCTGTGTTTCAAATTTAGTCTGCAGACGGAACGGTTGAAGTAAAACACAACACTGGAGAAGTTCTGCAGGCCAGTTTCCTTTATCTCGCAAAGATAAAGAGACATAACCAACGTTTCGCTCTTGAGCCCTTCGTCAAGGTACTAGCAAACTGTAAGTAGGCGTCTGAACAAAATGAGGGTGGGGAGGGGGAGGAAGGAGCACATTCTCACAGGCAAGAGGTAATAGGCAGATAAGGGAAATAAGGCACACTAGCAAACAGGCGGAGGGGAGATATCAAAATATTATCACAATTTTATTTCTTCTGTTCTGTGTTTTATATCTATTTTCTGCTTTTTATGCTCTATGTTAATATGTTCTGTGTTATATGATCTAAGTTCTATGTTTTATGTTCTGTACTCTATGATCTATTTTCTGTGTTCTGTGCTCTATGATCTGTGATTCTGTGTTCTATAATCTATTTTCTGTGTTCTATGATCTATTTTCTGTGCTCTATGTTCTATGTTCTGTGCTCTGTGTTCTGTGTTCTATGATCTATTTTCTGTGCTCTATGATCTATTTTCTGTGCTCTATGATCTATTTTCTGTGCTCTATGATCTATTTTCTGTGCTCTATGATCTATTTTCTGTGCTCTGTGTTCTATTGTATGTTCTATGTTCTGTATTCCATTTGCTTGTTGACAATAAAAAATTTGTTTCCAACCAATTATGTCCCAGGTTCCAAGATAGGCTCTGATTCCTTTTCATTTTTCCAAAATAATTTCTGAAGTGCAACCTTATCAAATGATTTCAGTAATCCATCATACCGGTAACCTCCTGAGGGCAAATTCTTCTCAGTGAGTCAGACACCTCTTTCCTGGCACTAACCCCGATTGATCCTCTCTGTGCAGGGTCTAAATTCTGTTTAATCCGTGAAATGCTATTTCTCTGGGTTTGCGGGAGACTGTGGTGACAAAGTCGTGGGTGGACTAACAAAGAAAAATATTTATTGCTGAAATCCCTGAAAACTCTGGTGTGTAAGAAGCACCAAGACACACTTCAAAATGGGAATTGAACTTAAAAGAAAAAGCATCCATATTGCTCCTTCAAACTAAAAGGGTTAGAGTAAGGGTTCTGAACTAAAGTAGTGATGTGGAGTGAATATCCTTCACACAATATACTGAGCAGGGGCTGGATATACCCCAGACGGCATATTGTGTGGGTGGATGTATCCCACATGGGGGTACTGATCTGGCGGTGAATATCCCAGAGATTTTAGAAGAGAATTACATGTTTTTTTTCAAAAGGTTAACTTGCTGAGAAAACATTGGGGATTGTGATAGACAACTTCAAGCTGAACACAAAGAAAGTTTCAGGTTTGTTGTATCATGTAAGAAGTTGGAGTAACATTAAATTGACCTTTATTGAATTTAGCATGTTTAATCACATAATGATTTCAGATTCAGATTTACATAAAGCATATCACATACAAACCTGAGATTCTTTATTCTGTGGATGAGGCAGAATCATCATTTATTGGTAATGAAAAAAAAACTGCACAACATACATGTAAACAAATAAAGAAATGTAAACAAACTGTGCAATACAGTTCAAAAAACCAATAAAATACAGAAGTAAAGAGTCCTTAAATTGGTCCCTGATTGAGTTTGTCGTTGAGGAGTCTGATGGTGGAGGGGGAGCAGCTGTTCCTGAGCCTGGTGGGTGCAAGTCTTGTGGCACCTACACCTCTTTCCTGATGGCAACAGCGAGAACAGAGCTTGTGCTGGGTGCTGTGGATCCTTGATGATTACTGCTGCTCTCTGATGGCAATGTTTCCCATAGATGTTCTTGAAGGTGGCAGGATTTTCCCTGTGATGCCTGGGCTGCAGATGAAGGGATGGACATCAGGCTACTCGGAGAGCCCAGCTTCAAGAGCTGTTGGAATTCAGGACAGGGGAGGTGAACTGGAAAAATTAAACAGTGGTTTCACAAGTATCGAGCTAAACCCAGCAGAGGTTTAATATAGCAGAAAGCTCTGTGGCAATGTCAAGGGTTGTGTCAGCCCCATCAAACTGTTAACCCAATGTTAACCTCCTGCACAAACACTTCTCCCCTGATCATTCTCAGAAATACAGACACACACGCACACATGCACACAAATGCACAAATGTTCACAATACACAAGTATTTACATGTTCACATATATACACACAGAGATATGCTAATGCACACACTCACACACAAACATGTACATGTGCACACACACACACACACACAAACATGTACACACACACACACACAAACATGTACACACACACACACACACACACACACACACACACACACACACACACACACACACACACACACACACACACACACACACACACACATTTTTCTGCAATATTTGCATTCTGGGGAAAGTCCAGCAGTGAAGTATGGTCAGCAAGCAGACAGATTGATATAACCCTCACACCGAATTTGTCCGGTAATTCCAGAGAATATGCATGAAGCATCTCAAAGCCAAAATTCTCTCCAAGGCACAAGCCATTTGACACAGAGATAGAAGGAACATTCCTTTGATAAGAATTCTGGGAAGTTTTCCACCGTTGAGGATATCTGTGATTCAAGAACAAGGACTTCCAAGGATAGATCCGTACACTCCTTGCTGGCGCCTAACAAGAATTGAGCAAAGACATTCCCAAAGTGGTAATCGCATCTGAAGTCTGCCAGCCCACTTCTCATTGGACTTGCAAAGACAGAGGCACTGCCAGCCTTTTTAACTTGCAAAATCATTGCAGAATAGACTGAAACATTCTGCTCCATACAGATGCAATCAGGTCTCGAAGCAAGTATAATCCGTGACACACACCCACTCTGTCAGTCTTCTGTAATATTCTCTAGAAGATTAAATCTGTCACAACTCGTAAATCAGGGGCAGTTTATTCATGCTGAAGGAATGTAGTTGCCACTTGATGTACCTGCCTGTTTGATATCCTATTACCAACAAACTCAAGGTTGTCCCCCTATTAAAAAAATATTTTCCACCTCCTGCTACCCTTTCTCCTTTCTCCTTAATGAAATATTGCAGAAAAATGTGTGTGTGTGTGTGTGTGTGTGTGTGTGTGTGTGTGTGTGTGTGTGTGTGTGTGTGTGTGTGTGTGTGTGTGTGTGTGTGTACATGTTTGTGTGTGTGTGTGTGGTAGGTCATAATTCTTTTTCAAACATTGGGGAGCCACTAGTTGCTTTAGCTGTTTGTTTTTTGGCCTTCCAAAAATATTTCTGCAGCGTAGATTTCTGTGGAAAGGCCAACATTTATTTCTCATTCCTCATGACCCCACAAAAGGCAGTGATGAAACTTCCTTTTCAAACCTCAGCAGGCCTTCTACAGAAGAAATTCGACTGTGCTGCAGGGTCCAGAGTTTCCAGATTAAGACATTCAAGCAAGTGGAGCAAAGGATGAGAGATGACTTAATGGTCTACAAGATTATGAGAGGTGTCGATAGCCAGTACCTTTTTCCTTGGGGTGACGGCAGCAAACACCAGAGAACTTGTGCACAAAATGAGGGAGGAAGGTTTAGGGGAGACATCAGTGGTAAGAGTTTTACACAGAGAAGGGTGGGTCCCTGGGATGTGTGGTGGAGGTGGAGGCTGGTACCTCAGGGACATTTAAAATACTTAGTCAGGCACATGAATGCAAGAAAAAAAAAGTGTAATGGGTGTGAGGTAGGGAAGGTTAACATTAATGAGTAGGATTTAGATTTTTAAGTTTAAATTTTATTTTACTTACAATGCGGTGAAAGCTGATTCCATTTAAACCCGTACCACCCAAGTTGACCTATTACTTCCTTACATTTTGAAGGATGGTACATTTAAATATACGTTTAAACCTATATACATTTATATAGGTTGGCACAACATCAGGGGCCAAAGGGCCTGTACTGTGCTGTAATGTTCTATATTCTATAAGGTCCCTAATTGCCAGGTATTTCAATGTGCAAAATCTGTGCACTTCTGTCTGCAAAGACACACACAGAGACACCACTAGTCTGCTGCCCCTACCACGACGAGAAAGAGAAGCAAAGAAGAACCCCTTCGGAGACACTGAATGCCTGTGGATCCCACCACAACCTTCGACGCCACCATCTCCTGCGCCCCTTTAAACTCCATAGCTGCATGGTCCTGTGGTGAACCCAAGATCCAGGCATCCACTTCTCCCTCATTGGCTCCTGGCTCCAAACCCCCTTAATGGTTAATTGAAGGACTCATTTAAATAACTTGTTTAAGGACTTATTTTTTTTAAACCTCTCTGTATGGAACATTCATTCAGTTTGTTTACATTTCTTTATTTGTTTACATGTGTAAATGAGTACAGTTACATTCTGCACTAAAATTAGGTGGTAAGGCTGCCTGACCCGGGGGTAAAAGAATCTCAAGGTTGTATGTGATGTCGTGTATGTAATAAATCTGAAATTTAAAAATCGGATTAGGGAGTTACTAACAACCTTTTGGGAACAATGAGTGATTGGAGAGGGGCATGCCGACAGCCTTTCACTTGCTAAGTGGTAAGAATCACAGTTTTAGCCAGTGTTGTTAAAGAAGCCTTGGTGAGTTGTTTCGGTGCAGATTAGCAAGAGTATGCACTGCCGCCTTGGAGCACGAATACCCAGCAGAGAGAGTAATTTAAGGAGGAGCAATGCCAATGGCTATTCTGTTCCATATGACATTGGTGAGACCTCACTTGGAGCCTTGTGTGCAGTTCCAGTTGCCCAGCTGTAGGAAGGATATCATTTACAAATTACTTCCCACTTGCAAAATAATAAGGCCTTTGTAATGTTCTCAAGTGATTTATTTTCTCTCTGGATCAATTCATTCTGCACTTTTGTTATATTTTGTACTCAAGTTTGCATTTGAATATGAGTTGACTTGCCTGAAGGGCACACAAAATAACATTTCTCACTGTATCTCTATACACGCGACAATAAACGACTCCATCCGTTCATTAACGTGGAGCTGCCTGCGGGCTGCTGGCAACTACAGTCAAGGGGCTCGCACCAGGTTGAGGACTGCTGGAGACGACTGGCTGATGGGCTACCAGCCATCGGAACCGGGTTGCAGGAGGGCGTCGGAGGCTTCATGATTGGGTCATGAGGTGCGCATCTGGGCCTCAGGCGGCCGACAGTTTGGCCTGAAGTCTGTGCAGCTGCGGAGGCTGTGGGAGCGCTGGAGGCAGATCCACGGGCACTCAGTGACCCAGGGGGAACTCTCTTTTGTTTCTCTTTCTCCGGCGGTAATGGACGTTGGGCAATTTCTGCTGATAGCGGGAGACTAGAGGGAATTTTGCGTAACATCACGTTACATGACATAGAATAATCTGGAACCTTGCGTCTCGGTTATTTTTCTGTTGCTGTTAAACTCTCAACCTATTTACCATTGAAATAACCAAATTATTCAATATATTTTTGTCTCGATTTCATTCCCATCAAAATAAATCCTGCTCTCTCATTTGCTTTGTTACACAGTGAAATCTTTGTGTTCAGGTTTTGCTCGATATTGACTTCATCGAGGCAGGGAGGGCAACAGACAGTCAAGTTTATTATTCCAAGCACTAACTTCATTACCAAGAATAATAATGCCATACAGAACTCCTCTTGGCAAGGCAAAAATAATTACTGGAGGAAATATACGTTCTTGTTATGGGTGTGAAAATAAGACTACGTTCACCCTTCCTCAGATTGTGGTTTTCCTGAATGTATAAAATTCTGGATGATTTGGAATTAACCTTGCTATCCAGAGGCCTCGACAGATGATCCAGAAAACTGAATTCAAATCGCACCACAGCAGCAGAGGAAGTAATTTTCAGTTCGTAAAATAAATTCTGAAACTGAATACCTGTCAAGTGACTGCAATACAAGTCATGTGGTCACAAAAATCTATTCTGTGTACTGATGCCCTGCAGGGGGAAAACCTCCCATCCTTACCTCCAGGGCCAGTGCATGATCCACACATACACACACTAGGATCATGTGGTCTGCAGTAAGTGTTCCACAGAAGCAAATAAATGCCTCAGAACAATCGAGGATGGGCGTCGAACATTGGTTTTATCCATCAACTCCCACACCTCGTGAATACTTGCGCATTCATGAGAAACAAGGGCTGAAACAAAGTGTTACTGTCCTTATTGATATTGTGTATTAGGAAATATATGTGGCAGGTTCATATTTACATAAATATAAGTTAGAAGCTAAACACATTAAAATATTAAATATTAAGACGTATACTGTAAGAGTCCTCGGTACCTTATCCACATATGTTCTGATGGTCTGGGGGTAAAATCCTTTGCCTAATCTGGATGTAAGGGCCCTAGTGTTGTCATACCTCCTACAGATGGCAGAAGGGAGGACAGTTTTCATCAGGGGCATGTGGAGTCATCAGGCCACCAAACAGGAATAGATGTGCAGATACTGGAATCTTGAGCAAACACAGAATTGCTGGAGGAACCCAGCAGGTCAAACTGGGTCCCCGGGTAGAAATGGTCCGTCAAGGTTTTGGGCTTGAACCTTTTATCGGGACTAAATGGGAAGGCCGTTATATGACATCTATAAAGGTGAAGCAGAAACTGTTCTCCAAAAACAACAAACTGGCTCAGTTTCAGAACAGTTGAGGATGGGTGTCAAACATCAGCTTTATCCGTCAACTCCTACACCTCGAATAAATAGGACAGCACGATCCAGGCCCTTTGGCCCTCGAAGTGGTGCTGACCCATATATTCTTCCTTAAACAAAGTACTAAACCCTCTGTTGGGCATTACCAGTTGCCCCAATAATTGAAATGACAAAGACTTGAGGCGAACGATAGGCTTTATTGCACAGAAGACTTGAGCTGGCCCGAATCCAAACTAGGGAAATGCAGGGAAGGGAAAAGGTGGCCCTTTATGGCCTGGGTCCCAGGGGAGGAGTCCAGGTAAGAGTGTCATCAAGGGGGCAGGCCAGCCTGTGCCAATTAGCATATACAATCCATACCATTACACTCTCCCTACCCATAATCCTCTATTTTTATTTCATCCATGTGTCTGTCTAAGAGTCTCTTAAATGCCCCCCAATGTTTCAGCCTCCACCACTGTTCCCAGCAAGGCATTCCAGGCCCCCACAAGTCACTGTGCAAAAAACTTACCCTTGGTGTCTCCCCTAAACTTCCCTCTCTTAACTTGTTCTTTGCTGATCCTGCCCTAGGAAACAGGCACTGGCCATCCACCCTATCTATGCCTCTCATCATTTTATAGACCTGTATCAAATCTCCTCTCATCCTTCCACAATCCAAAATGAAAAGTCCCAGCTCTGCTACCTTGTCTCATAAAACTTGTTTCCCAATCCTGGTAAATCTCCTCTGCATTCTCTCCATAAACTTCCATATCTTTCCTATAATGAGGTGACCAGAACTGACTTACAAAAGATTTGTAGAGTTGCAACATGACATCGCTACTGCTGAATTCAATTTCCCTATTAATGAATCCCAGCATCCCATAGGCCTTTTTAACTATCCTATCAACCTGTGTAGCAACCTGGAGGGATTTATGGATTTGCACCCAAGATCTTTCTGTTCATCCACAAGCTTAAATAACTGACCATTAACCCTCTATTCAGCCTTCTGGTTTGTCCTGCCAAAATACATCACTTCACACATCCACATTAAAGTCCATCTTCCACTTTTCTGGCCAACTCTGCATCCTGTCTATATCCTCTTGTAACCTTCGACAACCTTCAGCTCCATCCACAACTTCTCCAACCTTTGGGTCATCTGCAAACTTACTGACCCATCCTTCCACCTCTCGTCCAGGACATTTATAAAAATCACAGAGACCATGGGTCCCAGAACAGATCCCTGTGGCACTCCACTAGTCACCAACCTCCAGGCAGAATACTTGCCTTCCACTACTGCTCTCTGCTTCTTTTCTACAGCCAATTTTTTTAATCCACATGACCAAGGTTCCACGGATCCCTGCCTCATGACTTTATGAATGAGTCTCTCTTGGGGGACCTTGTCAAATGCCTTACTAAAATCCATGTAGACCACCCTACCCTTACCAATTTCTTTTGTTACCTCCTCAAAAATCTCAATTAGACTTGTGAGGCATGACCTTCCCTTCATAAACCCATCTTGAGTAGACTGTTCTTTTCCAAGTGCTCATAGATCCTCTCCTTAAGAATCCTTTCATTAGTTTGCACACCCCTGATACAAGACTCATCGGTCCATAATTCCAAGGATTCTCCCAATTACCTTTTGTAAACAAGGGGACTACATTGTCCATTCTCCAATCCTCTGGCATCTCCTCTGTGGCCAAAGAGGATTCAAAGATCATAGTTAATGCCCCAGCTATCTCTTCCCTCACTTCCCACAGCAGCCTGGGGTATATCACGTCCATCCCCGGGGACATCAATCTTGATGTTTTTAAGAAGATCCGACACTTCCCCTTCTTTAATCTCCGCACTATCCAGCTCACAGGCCTGTTCAATTTCGACGACACCATGATCAAGGTCCTTTGCTCTTGTGAATACTGGTACAAAGTATTCATTTAGGACACACATGTCAAACTCTGGCCCGCGGGCCAAATTTGGCCCGCGATATAATTATATTTGGCCCGCAAGATCATTTCAAAAATGTATTAGAGGTGGCCCGCCCTGCAGCGAGAGCCGATGCTGTTTTTTGGTAATGTCACCCCCACCATCCTCCCCCTTCATTGCACATCCTTCCCCACCCCCTAACTATCACCTCCCCACTAAAACCACCCCCCTTAAAAGATGGCCAGAATATTCTCAAAAAGGAATCCAGAATGGTAAAGTTCCACAAACCTTCTGCTGGGTATCCTAACAACACCCGGGCATCAGATCCACGGGACGTGGAGGGAGCAAGAGTGTTGCAGTTGACCGTGCAAACTTTGAGAATGGGGAAAACAAAATTGTAACACGAGAAGTCTGTCGATGTCATCAGCCGGCAAGCCAGTTGGAAGGCTCCCCGCACAACCAGTCACTTCTCCCACCTGTCGAGCGGTGCGGCGGATTGGCGAGCGCCTGTGATTTCCTGTCGGCGCGACGGACATGGCAGGCTGCGCACGGCCCCCGCTGTTCCGCAAAGGCTGATCGGCAGCGCGCTGGGCCTGAGTGGGTGGGTAAGCAGGGGTGGGCAGAGGGTGTAGGTGAGGAGTAATGGGCAGGGGAAGTTATGGTGGTGCGAGGGGCAGTTAGAGGGAGGGATGAGTAGAAGGAGGGGTGGGTAGAAGGAGGGGTGGATAGGGAAGAGGTAAAAGGGGAGGGGCAGGGCGAGTAGGGGAGGGGTGATTAGAGGGCGAGAGACGGGTAGAGGGAGGAACAGGTTGAGGGGAGAGGCAGTAGAGGGGCGTGTATAGGATGGGGTGGGTAGAGGCAGAGTGAGTGGAGTGAGGGGTGAGTAGAGGTTGGGTAAAGGACTGGTCAGGTAGAGGGATGGTGGGTCGAGGGTGAATAGAGGCCTAGAGCCTGAGGAGTGAGCAGGAAATGCTGAGTCCTGATGCAGGCCAAAATGGACACAGCCTGTGAATGCTGACTACATCTCCACAGGGACCAAATAGGTTTCCCTCAGGTCAAGCAAAGGGTGAACTTGAGCTACCTACTCCTGACCTGTAACATTATCCTCCTAAAGTTATATCCTAAAGTTTAACATTACATATGTTGAAAGAAGAGAAAACATGCAGATGTTGTTGAAAATTTTCAATAAATATTTAGTTCGGCCCTCGACTTAGTCCAAGTTTTTAATTTTGGCCCTCCGTGAATTTGAGTTTGACACCCCTGATTTAGGACCTCTCCAGCCTCCTCCACCTCCAGGCACATGATGCCTCCTTTGTCCTTTAGCTGCCCCACCTTCATTCTCATCGTCCTTTGCTTTTCACATACAGATTATGGTTATTTCTACATGCCAAGGCCTTCTCAGGCCTGCTTTGAGCTCTCCTAACTCCTATCTCAAGCTCCTACCTGGCTAACATATACTTCTCATGAACCCTTCCTGTTTCCTGCTTACTATATCTAATGTAGCTTCCTTCTTCCACTTGATTAATTCTCTGACCTGCTTCATCACCCACGGTTCCCTTTTCCTACCATCTTTTCCTTGTTCCAGAGGAACAGTCCTATCTTGAACCCTGCACAAGTGGTCCGAAAACTTCCTCCATATTACCTCTGTGCTTTTACCCTTAAACATCTGTTTCCAATTTATTCTCAATTGTTTCTGCTTCATCCATTCATAATTAGCCCATCCCCAGTTAAGCACTTGTCCAATTTGACTGTTTATATCTTTTTCCATAGCTACGTTGAAGCTAAGGGAGTTGTGGCCACTCTCACCAAAATGCTCCCCCACTGAGAGGTCCGCTTCCTGACTAGATTTATTCCCCAGAACCAGATCCAATATGGCCTCTCCTCTCGTCGGCTGGTCCACATATTGTGTCAGGAATCCTTCTTGTGCACACTTGTCAAATTTAGCTCCATCCATCCCTCTTGCATTCAGTAGGTATCAATCAATATTAGGGAAGTTGAAATCACCCATAACTACAATCCCGTATTTCCCGCACCATACCAAAATTTGCCTGCTTATCTGCTTCTCGGTGTCCTGAAGGCTATTTGGGGGCCTATAAACCACTCCCAGCACAGTGATAGCTTCCTTCCTCTTTCTAACTTACACCCACACCCACTCAGTGGACACTCACTCTGCAGCGCCCACCCTTTCTATAGCTGTGATACCATCCCTGGCCAGTAATGCTACTTCCCCGCCCCCAGCTTTTCTACCTCTCATCCTATTCTTTTTAAAACACCTAAACCCAGGTCCCTGTACCAGCCACTCTTGCCTTGCCTCTGGCCAAGTTTAAGTAACAGCCACAACATCGTAGTTCCACGTACTAAGTTCATCCCCTTTATTTCTAATTCTCTTAGCGTTAAAATAGACTCATCTCAACCGCTCTAACTGGCTACCTTTAGGTTTTGTCCCCTGCCTGTCCTTCCTCACCAACTCAGAGTATAGAGCATCTAAGTTTTGTCCTTCTACCCTAATCTTTGCCCTCTCATTCTGATTCTCACTCCCCTGCCAAACTAGTTTAACCCTCTGTGGTGCAGCAAGCAAACACAAACATAAGAAAAGACTGTACTACAGGCTTTAATTGACTTAAATTCTCCACAAACCAGTTGTCATATTTTGATGGCTCTGCATGTGCCTGACTGTCCTCTGCTGGCTCCACATGTCTGACTGACCCAGGAGAGGGTGGCTCAAGTCTATAAACAGGCCTGTGATTGACAGCAGGCTGGTGGGTCAAGCCTCCCAGGTGGCCTACCTGCACGTACAATGGTTACCCCCTGCAGTAGGCTGGTGGGAGCACAGCCAGTGTTGTGATTGTATCACCAGACCCTCCTCTACAGCTTTAGCAAACTTGCCCTCCAGTTAAGGTGCAGGCCCATCCTTTTTTATATAGTTATATAGTTCAGACATTCCCTAGAAGAGATTCCAATGACCCAGAAATCTGAACTGAAGCAAAACATAAATAATTGCACATTCATAAGAAGGGTTGAAACAAAGCATTACTGTCCTTTTTGATATTGAGAATGAGGAAATATAGCTGGCAGGCTCATACATGCCATCAAATCTGGTCAAACAGAATTAGATATGAAACACAAAAGCTGCAGATCTGGTATCTTGAGCAAACACAGAATTGCTGGAGGAACCCAGCAGGTCAAACTGCATCCCCGGGTAGAAATGGTCCGTCAAGAGACCCTTTCAAACTGCCGTGTTCAATGGGGTTAAACGGGCATTTTGCCTGGATAGTGCTCCAGTTATGTGGCAGTTAGAAATGGTCTGACCCGGTCAACCCTGTCAGAATCCAAACAGGTCCTGGACCTACCTCAGAGGTAGTCAGGGAATTCAGTTAAACTTACCTAGGTTGTGTCCATGGGCAATTTGAAAAAGAAAATGGCCGACCCGCTTAATCCAGTGACGTCAGCGCTTACGCGCATGCGTCACCAGGCAGCCAGAATCTGATCATCCAGCGGGACTTCCGGTGAGTGCATGACGCATCATTGCGGGGATGGGATCCCCCTTATATTGTCGGGTTGGGGATTTAATGGGTCAATCCCCCTGCAATTTAAAAGGTGCTTCCACCACCTTTGCCCCAGTAATTGCACCCAAGAGGGTGACTCAGGTACTGCATCTTAAAAGAGGCTAAGGTTTTGGGTCGGAATCTTATATTGGGACTAAAAGGGAGGGGTGGGGTGGGAAGGGCTATAGTACATCTATAAAGGTGAAGCTGGGCAAGGGTTCCAGAGGTGATAGAATAGAAGGTGAGAGAAAGTGTTGGGTGGCACAGTTTGTGTAACGTTGTTACAGCGCCATTCATGCAGGTTCGAAATCACTGCTATCTGTAAGGAGTTTGTACGTTCTCCTCGTGGCTGGATCGGTTTCCTCCGGATCACCAGTTTCCTCCCGCCCTTCAAAATGTACCGGGGTTGCAGGTTAATTGTGTGTAATTGGACAGCAGGGCTCTTGGACCATAAGGGCCTGTTACCATGCTGTATGCCTAAATTTAATTAAAAAAATTAAGAAGAGACAGATAGGAGGGAGAGATCACGAGGAAGGGACGGGAGTGGTGGAGGAGGGAAAAGTAAGTTAGTACAGGAGGAGGATGCTTGGTTCTGTGCTCTGTTTACGAGGTGATCCAGTGGAGAGCCAACGATATTGCTTCTGCTGTGGAGCGATTATGACGACAGGTGAATTGCAGCGACTCCAGATCTTTGCTTAGGTACATGTTAATTCTGGCCATGACCAGCCTCTCAAAGCATTTCATCACAGTAGAAGTTAATGCTCCTGAGCAGTAGTCGTTAAGGCAGCTCACACGACTCTTCTTGGGCACCGGGATGATGGATACCCTTTTGAAGCAGATGGGAACATTTGACAGAAGCAATGAGAGATTGAAAATATCTGTGAACTGTCTAGCTAGTAGGTTGGTGCAGATTTTCAGGTACGCCGTCAGGCCTGATGCCTTGTGAGGGTTCACCCTCTTGAATGATGTTCTAACATTATCCTTAGGGACAGATATCATAGGCCTGTTCAGGGATTCTAGTAGATCCTGTTTGGTTCTTCTTCTCAAAGCGGGTATAGAAAGTGTTCAGCTCATCGGATAGTGAAACAGCACAGCCAATCTATAGTGTTCACCTTCGCTTTGTTGGCTGTAATGGCCTGCGCTCCCTGCCATAGCTGGCATGTATCTGTCTCTGTCTCCAGCTTCTTCTGGAATTACCACTTTGCCTCAAAGATGGCCTTCCGCAGGTCGCACCTGGACTTCTTGTAAAGATCCCGATCCCCAGCCTTAAGCGTCCTTGTTCTCGCCCTCAGCAGGTTGCAAATCCTCTGGTTCATCCAGGGCTTCTGGTTGGGGATCACCCTGTATGTACATGTGGGCACACACTCATCCACACAGGTTGCCTATTTATTCAAGTCTATGGATGAATTCTTGACTATGTTCCAGTCCACTGATTCAAGGCAGTCCTGCAGACGCTCCTCTGCCTCTCTCAACCATGTCTTTGCTTCTGGTGCTGTAGACCCCAGTCTCTGCTTGTACGCCGGGAATAGAAATACAGCCAGGTGATCAGACTTGCTCACTACCTTGCTCTCTCCTATGGATCCACATGGAAACCGGTATATCCTGAGGTCCTGCAGCATGAAGAAGGGAGAGCAAAGCAATAGCTGAGATCCTGTGTTAGCTGGCCCCTGTACCTCATCTGAAAGATACTGCAGGAATTCAAGTCTTTGCTTCCCGCTAATCTGGCCACAATATTCCCCAGCAGCACCGCAGTGGAGAAGCCTGTTAAACATTCAATGGCATCCTCAGATAGAAGACTTTGTGGAAATTTAAATTCTTCATTACATGGGACAACAATTTTTTTTCAAAATGTTTCCTTCCTGAAAAAAAAATTGGGGATTATGATAGACTACTTCAAGCTGAATACCAAGATAATATTAGATTTGCGGTATCACATAGAAGGTTGTAGAAACATTAAATTAATTTTTATTGAATTTAACATGTTTAATCGCATAATGATGCTGACACGTTGAATTAGTTCAACTGACCTAGAAACGTTTGTACTCAGCATCTGATGTCTCTCATAATAATGGGCCGGCGTTGATGGATTCCAGTTGCCCTGATACTATTTTGTCCTGGTGAAACGTCTCACCATGTTCATTACTGATGGCACCAAGATCAACAGGGAAGAAGTCCAAGTGTGCATGCAAAAATGAATTTTCAATCAAATGTTGTACTTCATGGTTCTGTCTGCTGAACCATGTTGTCAATCAGTAGTTGGGTGCTCTGTAAGAAAATTCTTAACGTTGAATACCTTCTATGCTAAGACATTTGTATAGCATTTGCAATGAGTGCATGCTCAAGCATGCTTGGACTAACCAAAACAGCTTGCTTTGTGGGCTATATGGTAGTAGACAGGAAATCACAAAAAAGGCCATATCTAAAAAAAATGGTACATGGTAGGGAACGTTTGAGGTGATTTTCATGGTCAAAATCCATAAAATACAGCCCAAAGTGTTAAGAAAGCCAAAACTTTGTTGTCTAGTGTTAGGGGCAAAACAATCTGTGTGTGCATCCATCTACTCACCCAGTCTTGACCTCATGAAATTACAGCTGATTAAGACCGGTAAAATAATGGAGCAATGTTAATGATCCTGTGTGGCCCGAATGACTTTGCTCTTTGTGCATCAGGAAGCCTGAAAATAAATTAAATGGGGTGACCTTCCAATTTTATTTTTATCTTCAATGCAAGACATTTCCGTGGCAGCTGTGCATGGTATGCCTTCAGCATTTGAGGCACCAAATTAACTAGAGAGGCGCTCATTATGGAAAAATTCTTACAATGGATTTTTACAGTGTCCCTTTCAATATGGTGTGGCAGAAAAATTACCAGAAGGTCAGTGACATGAGTTCAAAGCCCACCATCAAGGTTTGGGACTTTGCATTCAATTGATTAAATCTGGAGTTTGAAGAGTTGTGTAGAGAACGTCGTGTGGAAGCAGAAGTACATTTGGTTCACTAATTTTCTTCTGGGAACAAAAATCATTGCCTAATCTGAGTCTGTATGGATCTTACTAAACAAAGGGCAACTAATGATGGATGTACAGTAACTGGGCGCTGCCAACAATGTATACAGCATTTGAATAAATAAAAAATGGTCATTAGAGTGTTATTGATATTCCAAGAAGCTGGAAAAGAAAGAGGCTGAGGGACTTGCATGCTATTTGGAAGCATTTTTTTTCTCATAAATTCAACTCTGGCATTGAACAGAAACATCAAAATAAGCAAAGCTCTGAATAATAGAATACTTTTGTGGTGATATGTAATTACACCACTAGGTCACCAGGGGTCATCCCGGTAACCTTGTCTATAAAGCAGTCCAGAGCTACAGTCTAGCCTTCCAGGTTCGTCTCGCAGAGACAAGACCTCTTAGTGTCCATATTAGTTTATTAAAGCTGTCTTATACTCGCACTGCTGGTGTGGTTATTGTCAGTACAATTTTATCCATGGAATTTTTTCCAGGATGTTGCCTGGGTTGGAGAACATATGAAGTTGACTGAGCTAGGGCTTTTCTCTTTGGAATGACGAAGGATGAGAGAGAACCGAGAGAGGGTGGACAGCCAGCACCTTTTGTCAATAGGAGATACCAGAGGACATCTGTTGAAGGTGAGGGGAGGAAACTTTATGAGAGATGTCAGGGGTAAGTTTTGTACTGTGGTGTGCACCTGAAATGCATTGCAGAGGGTGGTGGTGGCGGAGGCTGCTATAAATCAAGTTTATTGTCATCTGGTAGTACATGTACAACCCAACAAAGCAGCGTTCTCTGGTCCAAAACATATAGACACACAACCAGACAAAACTACATATGAACAATACATATGCAGGACAAGTATTAATCTATACAAATGAATAAATATTCCTTTGTACATATGAGAGGGTTAGTGTGATTGTTCAGCATTCTCACTGCCTTTGGGAAGTAGTTGATCCTCAGCCTGGAGGCACTGCCCCTTATACTCCTGTATCTCTTCCCCAAATGGACCAGCTAAAAGATGCTATGTTCAGGGAGGAAGGGCTCCTCAATGATTTTACATGCCCTCTTCAGTCAGCACTCCTGGTAGATCACATCGATCGGGGGGGATGAAAACTCCGGTGATCTTCTCTGCTTCTCTTAAGGTCCTGTGAATTGCCCTCCGAATCATTTCTCTGCAGGCCACATTGTGATGCAGCCGGCCAGGACACTCTCGACAGAGCTTCTATAGAAGGCTGACATAATGGTGGCCAGTAGACTTGGCCACTTCAGTCTTCTCAGGAAATGTAGTCACTGATGCACCTTCCTGACAAGTGAGGCAATGTTGAGAGTCCACAATAGGTCACTATAGTTAAGTGAACTTTAAGGAACTTTGTGCTCTCCACTCTCTACTACAGAGTTGTTGATGTACAGTGGAAGGTGGTCATTCCTGGTCCTCCTGAAGTCCACGATCATATCCTTTGTCTTATCCACGTTAAGATTCAGGTTGTTCCTCTCGCACCATATCACAAGATTTTCCCCCTCTTCTCTGTAGTGCGACTCATTATTGTTGCTGATGAGGCCGACTACTGTTATATCACCTGAAAACTTGATGACACTGTTGGAGCCGGATCTGGTGATGCATTCATGGGTCAGTAGTGTGAACAGGAGCGGGCTGAGCACACAGCCCTGAGGTGTGCCACTGTTCAGTAATGATACTCAACATTCTGTTACTGACCTGGACACACTGTGGTCCTTCCATCGGGAAGTCCAGGATCCAGTTACAGAGAGGGGTGTGGAGTCCCAGTGGGGACAGCAATGGGGACATTCAAATAATGCTTAGATAGGAACATGGATGTAAGAAAAATAGAGGGTTATGGGTGTGAAGTAGGAAAGGATTAGATTGTTGTGGAGAAGATTAACAAAGGAAAGTACAACATTGTGGGCTGAATGGGCTATACTGTGCTGTAACATTCTATATTATGTGAATCTTGTACTTCAAAAGATGCTTACTGGAGATTGGCTTGCGGTCCAGATTGCGGTCCCAACAATGAAGACGCTGTTTACATCCGGTACCGCACGGATGGCAGTCTCTTCAATCTGAGGCGCCTGCAAGCTCACACCAAGACACAAGAGAAACTTGTCCGTGAACTACTCTTTGCAGACGATGCCGCTTTAGTTGCCCATTCAGAGCCAGCTCTTCAGCGCTTGACGTCCTGCTTTGCGGAAACTGCCAAAATGTTTGGCCTGGAAGTCAGCCTGAAGAAAACTGAGGTCCTCCATCAGCCAGCTCACTGTTGCATCACTGCCTTGAACATGTTGGCATGAACATGGCACGAAATTCTTGTTTTGTGGCAGCATTAAAGTGCAAATATTGCTAATTGCATTTAAAAATAAATAAATTTGTGCAAAAATAAGAGAAAATGAAGCAGGGTCTGTGGTTCATTTTCCATTCAGAAATCTGACAGCAGAGGGAAAGAATTTGATTTTGTGCCGCTGTGTGCTCATCTTCAGGCTCCTGTACCTCCTTCCCGATGGTGGCAGTGTGAAGAGGGCATGGCTTAGGCGGTGGGGGTCCTTGTGGATAGAAGCTGCTTTCTTAAGACTCCACCTCTTATCGATGTCCTCAGTGGAGTGGAGACTGATGCCTGTGTGCTGACTGAGTTCACCCCATTGAATTCTTTTCCTGTCCTGGGCATTGACACCTCCATACATGACAGTGATGCAACCAGTCAGAATGGTCTCTTCCTGACAAGTGAGGCAATGTTGGAAATTTTCAACAGTCTTTAGTGACATACCAAATAGCCTCTAACTCCTTACAAGCTATAGTCGCTAGTGAGCCATCTTCTTGATTGCATTGACAAGGAGGCTGCAGGACAGATCCTCAATGATGTTGACACCCAGGAGCACACTGGTCCTGGACTCCTTGGACCTGGACAGAACCCTAATGAAGTTATTATTTTATATAATATCTGTATGTTTACATGTGATTATTATGTGCTGTGTATTGTGTGCATATGTTCGTGCACCGTGGTCTGGAGAAATACTGTTTCGTCTGGTAGTATATGTACAGTCAGATGATAGTAAACTTGAACTTGAAGGATCTCTTCTGGATAGTTGGTTCCATGAATAGGTTCTTTGAGTTGCTATCCCTCGGCTAATCCTCTCAAATTTCATTCTTGCTAAAGACAGATGTGTGACCCCCAGATCAAGCAGATACAGTGAACAGAGAAGGTTCAAGAAGATGGAGTTTCAGAAAGAACGTCCGGCATCCTGTCACAGGACAATCGGATATGTTGTTCAGTGACATTAAAGGGCAAACAGTCCATGTAAACTTTTTTTTTAATTTAGAGGGCTGAGTATTGCAATGAGAATTAAATGGCCAGATTCAGGTTCTCCACCATCTGGAAGTTGCCCTCCAAAGCACTCATCCTCCTGACTTGTAGATATATCTCCGGTCCTTCACCATCACTGGGTCAAATCCTCCCTTTCAAGAATATTTTAATGTCACATAATACTGCAGGACATGTAATATTACATGTTCTGTCCACAGTAAGACTAACAAAGAGTGGCCACTGGTGTCACTCACTGCTCCTTACAGTCCAGGAGAAAAAGAGAGTCCCTTCTGGCACTGAGTTTCCATGGAGTCACCTCCAGCGCCCCCGCAGCTTCTGCAGTCACACAGATTCTTGTTCGATCTATCGGAAACCCAAGCTCTGGATCCAAACCTCCAACATGGTCTGGAAGCCTTCAGCGTCTGAGTTCCTCCAAGAGCCCTTCTAGCTCTCAGCACCCTCTCAAGTCCCAGTTCTGAAACCTGGTTCCCACAAGCCAGTGTAGAGCAGCCCTCAGCCTGCCGATGTGGTCACTGTCCTGTAGGGTCATCTCCTCTGGTTCTCCTTCTCAAAGGGAGGAGGGGGTGTTCTCACTGTTTCTGGTGCCCTGCACTGGTCCACTGCTCCCCTGGAGTCTGCAAAACCTTCTGGCCGTTTTCAAGCATGGCGCCACCAGTTTGGTCACCAGACCCTGCTTTTGCAAGAATTGAAAATAAAACACCATTGGATCCATTAACAGGCCATTATAGAGCCATGGACATTAGGACTAGGCAGATGAACCTTTTGGAGCAGCGCTGTGTTTTTGCTCTCCATTCTCCAATGGCAGTGCTACCATTTTCTTCTTTATACAAGGGCACAACAAGAGAGATCATTTACAAGAAAGGAACAGCAACATATTTTTACTGGTGTAAGGTTTGTTCAGAGGACTGATACTGAGTTATAAATCCTGAAGTCTGCAGTATCTCTGCTCAATGAGATCTGTCCTTTAACGCTGACATTGGGCTTTGTTGGAGCAGTGTAGGGGACCACACAGAAAGAGTGGGGGTGGTTGAAGAATAAAGGTGACAGGTGACTTGAAGAATGAATAAAGATGTTCTGCAGTGCATTGACCCGATCTGCATTTGGTCTATTCAAAATAGAGGAGACCACAGGAGGCAGCATGGCAAATTGGAGGAAGGGCAAGGGAGTCTCTGCTTCAGCTGGGAGGACCGTTTGAGTCCCAGGGCATTGATATGGGAAATGGTGGAGGGGCCAGGGTCACTTCTGCTGTTGTGGCATGAGGAGGGAAAAGGCTGGTGGATATAGACAGGTGAACCAAAGAGTTATGATAGGAGCAGTGCCTTCGGAATTCTCAAAGAGGAGGGAGGGGACTGTGACTGGTGGGGGCATTTGGTGGAAATTGAGAAGGAGCTGTCTATTGGATGTAAAAGCTGGTCAAGTTAAGTCAAGTTTATTGTCATCTGATTGTACAAGAACCACCCAACGAAACAACGTTCTCCAATCCTCGGTGCAAAACACGCTGACACACAACCAAACATAACACACACTCAGACAAATGATACATGTCCAGGCCCAAAATGCATATATAAAAATAAATATATATTGTTTCATGAATATGAGAGTCTTGGATGGTCAGTGTGAGCAGTTCCTTTGGTTGTTCTGCATTCTCACTGCCTGTGGGAAGAAGCTGTTCCTCAGCTTGGTGGTGTTGGCTCCAATACTCCTCTATTTCTTCCCTAATGGGAGATGCTGTGCCTAGGGTGGAAGGGGTCCTGGATGATTTTACACGCCTTCTTCAGACAACGATCCTGGTAGATCACGTCAATGGGGAGGTGGCAGACCCCAACGATCCTCTCTGCAGCTCTTATAGTCCTGTGGATTGACCTCTGATCCACTTCTCTATAGCAATGCAGCCGGCCTGGATGGTTTCACTGGAGCTCTTGCAGAAAAATGATATGATGGTGGCAGGTAGTCTTGCCCACCTCAGCCTTCTCAGGAATTTGTGCCTTCCTGACAATTGAGGCGATGTTGTGGAAAGGCTTAAGGAAAAGGGAAGATACAGCCAAACTCCTGTTATCTGGAATTCAATCAATCAGCAGGCCTCATGCAACCGGCAAAAAAAAAAATTGTGGAAAATAAATAGGTTAAAAAATACAAAAGCTTAAAAGTGGCACACCTCGCTGTTAGTTTGCCAATCACACAGCAGTCGGAAAATTTACCTATCCATCATCTAACCATCTCCATAGGAGCCAGATACCAGGGTTTCTACTGTACTTTGGTCTCCCTGCACCAACCAGATTTCAGACCATGCCACCCCATAGAGATAGTCACTGAACTGACGTGAGGGTCGATGTTCTCCTCACTGATCTACTGGAACCAGACTGCCTTGAGTCAACTCTGTGTTTCTCTTGGATTTTGTTTGTTCCTTGGTTTAATATTCTACCGATAGGGGCGAGGGTGGGAGATCCCAGTGACCCTCTCTGCAGCTCTTATGATCCTGTGGATTGGCCTCCGATCCATTTCACTACAGCAACCAGAAGATGGTCCCTCTGCTAGTCAAACCCTTGCCCTCAGTAAAGAATGAGTTTCCCTTCTCTTGTCTGACGTACACATTGAAAATGAAGTATGAGTTGAAGAAATCACTTGGAAACCAGCTTTAGTTTAGATTGGATGCATTTTCTCTGGAAATTGCCAATATTGGTTTGGAAATCACATCTCTTACAGAGGCAATGATTAGAAGCAGATCACCACCCCCACCGCCCCATGGTTGAGAACAGTAGAGGTTAAGTATGGGAGGAGGTCAAAACACATGTGTCTTTAATAATAGGCTTGGCTGGCAGTCTTCCTGCTAACCACCTCCAGCCCTTGTCCCAGTGGCCTTATTATAGCACTGCGTGCATTTAGCTTCTAGGCAGCTTAAGGAATTTAGATATGGTTCATTAAATACATGTGAAATAACTTGATAGTATCTATAAAGCTGACCATGAAACTAGAAGTGATTGTAGGCAATCCAGCTGATATGAGACTCCAGATCTCAAGCAATGCAGCTAGCTCTTAACCCAATTCAGCTGTGACAATGGCCTTTCCTGAAGGGAGTAAGCTAATACAGAAGAAAAATGCGCAGATGCACCAAAATTCTTGCTTGTTGCAGAAACATAGATAAGTAAGACCTGCCAACTACAATCTCTCTACTCCCACCACACCGCCCCCACCCAACAACGTGATCTACCGGGTTCATTGTCTGAAAATGGCATGGAATATGACTGAGGACCCCCTTCCACCCTGCACACAGCATCTTTCAGCTGCTCCCGTCAGGAGGATCACCACCAGGCTGAGGAACAGCTTCTTCCCATGGGCAGTGAAAATGCTGAATGACCCAAAGAACTGCTCACACGAACCATCCGAGACCCTCATATGCACAAAACAATATTAATATATTAATTTTTTTTGGTGAAATACTTGTCCTGCAGACCTATTGCTTGTGTGTTATGTCTCGTGTGTTTTGGCACTGAGGACTGGAGAACACTGTTTCGTTGGGTTGTACATGTACAATCAGATGACAATAAACTTGACAACCGTATAAATTAAGTTACCACAATATTCTAAGATATAAAAAGAAATAATAAATATATAAATTTATAAATAAATATTCACATTTGGAGTTATTGCAAAAGAAAATTGATGTTTTTATTGTGAAGACAGATCTTTTTGGTGGTCCTGGGGTAGTATATGGTTAGGGTATTATGGGGAAGTTCAGCAGCCTGAGATTTGTTTAAAAAAACTAGAGCTGCTGGTTTTCAGACTTCATCTTGAAGGGAACAGTGTGAAGAGGTTGTGACCAGAGGATCCTTGATGATTTTGGCTGCCTTCTTGAGGCTGCGCCATCACGTTGACGTCATCAGTGGCTGGGAGGTCGGAGCCTGTGATGGAGTTGATGGGGTTTGAGACTTCCTGCAGCCTTCTGTGTTCTTTGGCACTTGAGTTTCCAAACCAGATTGCAATGCAGTCAGTCTGCAGAGATCCCACAGCATGACTTTCTCTCATCAACTGATTCATTTGCCAGAGATCGTTTCTGTTGGATTTTTTGAGGAGGTAACAAGGAACATGGATGAGGGTAGAGCAGTAGATATATTTTGATATGGATTTCAGTAAGGCCTTCGATAAGGTTCCACATGGAAGGTTGGTAAGGAAGGTTCAATTGCTAGGTATTAATGTTGAGATAGTCCTATGGATTCAATGGTGGCTAGAAGATAGACGCCAGAGAGTCATGGTGGATAACTGTCTGTCAGGATAGAGGCCGGTGACGAGTGGTGTGCCTCAGGGATCGGTGTTGGGTCCCTTTTAATTCGTTATTTACATTAATTGGGTTTGTAAATATGCAGATGATACAAAAATAGGGGGAGTTATGGATAGTGACGATGGTTTTCAGGGACTGAAGAAGGATTTGGACTGCTTTGAAGAGTGGGCTGAAAGATGGCTGATGGAGTTTACTATAGATAAGTGTGAGGTGCTTCATTATGGGAAGATTAATCAAAACAGGACATATGCAGCGAAGGGGAGGGTGTTGAGGAATACAAAGGAACAGAGGGGTCTTGGCATAACAATTCATCTTTCTTTGAAAGTGGATTCTCATGTGGATAGAGTGGTAAAGAAGGCTTTTGGTATGCTGGCCTTTATAAATCAAAGCATAGAATATAGGAGCTGGGAGGTGATGTTGATACTGTTCAAGGCATTAATGAGGCCAAATTTGGAATATTGAGTGCAGTTCTGGTCTCCAAATTATAGGAAGGATAAAAATAAGGTAGAGAGGGGGCAGGGAAGATTTTCTAAAATGTTGCCTGGATTGCAGTATCTAGAATACAAAGAAAGATTGAGTAGACTGGGTCTTTGTTCATTGGAGCGTAGAAGGTTGAGGGGGGATTTGATAGAGGTATTTAAAAATTATGAGGGGGGAATAGACAGAGTAGATGTGAATAGGAGCTTCCCCTTGAGGGTAGGTGTGATTGGAACAAGGGGGCATAAGTTAAGGGTTAGGGGGCAAAAGTTTAGAAGTAACATGAGAGGAAGCTTCTTCACTCAGAGAGTGGTGGCTGAGTGGAATGACCTTCCGAAAGAGGTGGTTGCAGAAGGGTCAATTTTGTCATTTAAGAGGAGGTTGGATGAGTGCATGGATGTGAGGGGATTGGACAGGGAGTGGGTAGGTGGGACTAGAGGAAATCACTTAAATCAGAGTGGACTAGAGGGGCTGAGATGGTCTGTTTCCGTACTGTAATTGTTATATGGTTATAAAATAGAAAGAGTCAGTCAAAAAAATGTAGTTCATGTCACCTAAATGGGCTTTCAAAAGCCATTTGCTTGGAGTTTTGCATAATAGGGCTTGTCAACAGAAATGAAATGCATGGAATAAGAGTGGATTTAGCAGCATGGTTCAAAAATTAACTATTTGGCAGGAGAGAGGGAGTAGTAAATAAAAGATTTTCTTGGACAAGGAGAAAGAAGCTTCTTACCCCAAGGCCGAGAAGATAGAGGTACATTTTTTACTCAGAGAGAGGTGGGCGCCTGGAACCCATGGCCGGGGGTGGTGGTGGAGGCTGGAATAAAAGGGACATTCAAAAGACTCTTAGACATGCATATGGTTGTAAGAAAAATAGAGGGTTATGAATAAGAGGTGGGAAAAAATTAGACTGTGGTGGAAATAGAACACGAAAGTCTGCGGACACTGTGGTTGGAGTCAAAACGCAAGGCTGGAGGAGCTCAACGGGCCGAACAGTGCACATTATGCAGCCAAGATAGAGAGACAGAAGTATCATTTTGGGCTTGAGCCCTTCATCAGGATATGGTGTGGCCCGAATGAAAGATTGTTGTGGAGATTAGACTAGGACTAATGTGAATGGGGCCCTTGATAATCAGCATTTCCTAATGGGCCGTTTTCCTACCCTGCAACTCAATGGTTTTATAAGGAAACACTAAAATTTCCAGGCTGATTAATTCCAGCCATGGTGAGCTCCCATCAAGAGGGTTGAAATATCAAGGACATGAACACACACGCTGCAACAGAACCTCTGTTGTGACACAGAAACCATAGGATTTCTGTTGCATACTGAAATATCCTATAAATGCCAGCATTTATAGGATAATAACCCACAGATAATGTTTTAGAGACATCAGATGATAGATAAGAATTTGTCAACAGCTGCAAGCAAAAGAATCATGTGTTATCCCTTATTTTATGACTCAACCAAGAAATGATTTGAGGCATAAAGTCAGTGGAACAAGAAAGCCTGAGGTAGTTCAGCAGGTCTCGCAGCGTCCACAGGAGGCAAGGATGTATAACCAACGTTTCGAGCTTGAGCCCTAAGACAAGGAGGCGGGTGCCTGAATGATAAAATGGTGGGGACAGGAGAAGAGAGGAAGGAGGAAGAGCATAGGCAGGAGGTCAGAGATGTTGTTCCTGGAGTTTACAATGAGCCTCACTCTGGTAGTGGAGAGGGCCCAGAACAGGCATCTAGGCAGTTAAAACCCTGAAATACTGGAGGAACTCAGCAGGTCTCGCAGCCTCCACAGGAGACAAAGATATAACCAATGTTTCAGGCTTTAGCCCTTCACCAAGATAGGAGAAAAAAGTAGGCAGGTGTCTGAATAAAAGGCAGGGTGAGGAGGGAAGAAGGGGGAGCGGGAGGTGCATCAATTCCCCGCCCCAATTGCATGCCGACATGTCTGTCCATGGGCTCAAACACCGCCCAACTGAGACAAATTGCCCAATTGGGCAAACGACGCTTTATATTCCATATGGGCACCTTCCAACCAGACAGCATTAATATCCACCTCCAATTTTTGTTAGCCCGCCCCCCCTCCCCATCTCTCTTGTTCCCTGTCTTTATGTATCTTTACTACCAGCACCCATCCCCTTCTCTGCCTCTCTCTCTTTACCTATTCTTTCTTCCAGTTCTACATTCATTGACCCACCCCACTCCCCAATCAATTCTCAGCGCCTCTCTCCTGTTCTCCTATTCATGCCCATCTATGGCATTTTTATGGTTGGCCTGTGCTCATCCTCTTCCTCTTCTTCCCCTGTCTCCATTCCTCTAGTTCTCTCTCTCTCTCTCTCTCTCTCTCTCTTCCCTTTTCCCTCTGTCTCCTTTCTCAGAGCCAAAATCAATTCTCACCTCTCCTCTTATCAGATCCAATTAAAATCTTCAGCCTTCACTGTGTTGCACTGTGTTGTTATAGGTTCTATGTTTTATTAGCTAGTTTGTGGTTGACAATAAAGTGTCTGGTATTGTAATGAAGACAGTTGCCAAAGATTGTAGCAGGATCTTGATCAGTTGGGCAGGTGGGCAGATTGATGGAATTTAATACAAAGAAATATGAGGTTTTGCATTTTGGGAGGTTTACCATGGGTAGGACCTATGCAGTGAATGGTTGGGATTTGGGGAGTTTTGTAGAGCAGAGGGATCTCAGAGTACAGGCACATGTTACCTTAAAAGTGGCCTAACAGGTAGAGAGGGTGGTCAAATAGGCTTTCTGCACATTGGCCTTCATCAGTCTGAGTATTGAGTAGAGAAGTTGGGAGGTCATGTTGCAGTTCTACAGTTTGCTGCTCTCGCCCTGGGAAAGTAACCTGCATCCTTCCTCGCTCCAAACAGAAAAGGCCCCTATTAAGTAACCTGCATCCTTCCTCGCTCCAAACAGAAAAGGCCCCTATTAAGTAACCTGCATCCTTCCTCGCTCCAAACAGAAAAGGCCCCTATTAAGTAACCTGCATCCTTCCTCGCTCCAAACAGAAAAGGCCCCTATTAAGTAACCTGCATCCTTCCTCGCTCCAAACAGAAAAGGCCCCTATTAAGTAACCTGCATCCTTCCTCGCTCCAAACAGAAAAGGCCCCTATTAAGTAACCTGCATCCTTCCTCGCTCCAAACAGAAAAGGCCCCTATTAAGTAACCTGCATCCTTCCTCGCTCCAAACAGAAAAGGCCCCTCTCTGTTAACCTAGCCCCATTTGGAGTATTGGGTTCGGTTCTGGTCACTGTGTGACAGGAACAGTGCCGGAGAAGTCGAGAAGGCGAGGGTATTCCTGGGATTCCGGGTGATCTCACACAGGTGTAAAAAGATCATGAGAGGAGGACATTGAGGGAATGCAGAGAACCTTTGGCCCCAAGGAGGCAAATCAGTAAACAGAGGACTTGGGTTTAAGATGAGGGGGATAGAGATTCAACAGGAGCCTGTGGGGTAACTTATTTTACACAGAGGGTGGTGGGTGCATGGAATGGGCAGCTGGTTGAGGCAGGGACTTTTTAATTTTATTGATTTTTCACAAATAAACACAACATTCATGTTATTGTAGCCACTGAAAATGCAGTGGTGGCTGAAGAACACGAAATAACGCCACACATTGTTGAAGGCAAATCAGAACGCGTTTTCTCGAGTCATGCGCGTATTCTTTTTTAAATACGGAACCGCGCGCGCCACATCATGACATCCTGTGCCAGGTCGCTAGACTTCTGAGCGCCATTAAAGAATGCATAATAAAAATGACAAATTAGGTCACTCAACAAACTCTAAAACATATACAGCGCATCTGTGATACAAATATACATCTAAAAGAAAATGTTATCACGGATCTTCTTCTCTTCTCTTTGGCTTGGCTTCGTGGACGAAGATTTATGGAGGGGTAAATGTCCACGTCAGCTGCAGGCTTGTTTGTGGCTGGCAAGTCCGATGCGGGACAGGCAGGCTCGGTTGCAGCGGTTGCAGGGGAAAATTGGTTGGTTGGGGTTGGGTGTTGGTTAACGTGGCACTAAACCCCATCCCCAGACTAATGCCATATATAACTAAAGAAAAAATTTACTTTTCTCCTGAAATAAATCAGCAGGCATTAAAATTCAGAATTAACATTGTGCCTAGAAGTTAGGAAAATAATTCAGGAGTGGTCCCCAGATCATATGAAACCTTATATTTGAATTATTAATTGAGTACCTAAACAGGACCTAATGCCCCTTACCCTTGGAGCATGAGTGGGTGGGACAGCATCCTTCCTTCTAAACAATAATGCATGTCTGTCCAAAAGAGAGGCGAAGGATAGAGTGTGACATTTAATTGGAGTTAAAAGAATATCATCCTCTCCAGTTGTACCGAAAAGAGCGACCAAAGGATTAGGCTCTAGATTTACATTAAGAATTGAAAATAAAGTTTGAAGTACTTCCCTCCAATGTTTTTCAAGGCTAGGGCACGTCCAGACCATATGAATTAGAGAAGCCTCTCCTCTCTCACATTTATTGCAACAAGAATTTACATCTGAATAGATACGAGAAGAATTTAACATTTGAATCACAGTTGCTGGCACTTGGGGAGCTTCATGTGAAATGAAAATCTCTGAGCAAAATTGAATAATCTGCTAAAAATTGAAGGTATTCCCCAACAGGCCACAATATATGGAAATGAGCTGAATATTACCACAGCTTGGTTTTGGTGGAATTGTGAGAAGCAATGCACAAAAGCTCCAAAATATCCTTTAAATTTAGTCATGTAGCATGGCAACAGGTCCTTCCAGGCCCTGAGCCCGTGCTCCCCCCCCCACCATTACACCCAATTGACCTATAACCCCCTACATTTTTGGAGGGTGGGAGGAACCCGGAGCGCCCACAGGAAACCCTCACAGACATAAGGGGAACATCCAAACTCCTTACAGATAAGTGCTGGATTCGAACCCCGGTCGCTGGTGCCGTGACAGCATTCATTCACCACTTCGCTAACAGTGAAGGCCCCTTCTTTAAACAAACATTCCTTTTGTAATGCTCCTTGTGAATCACCTCGGGAGTTACTCATTTTGTGTGTCGTATGGCCAGAAACTTCAGTGCCCTCATGAGAGCAGCCATTCTCAACAGGGGCCACAGCACATTTAAATAAAAGCCTTGTTTTATTTTCACCTCGCGCAGCATAAGTATTTTTATGTCATCGGTAGGAGAGAAGTATGGAAGAAACCAAAACTTGACTGCTTCACAGTCAAAGGGGTGCATGAACTTTGAGCAAAGTCCTAAGGGGCCCATTGCCAAAAAAACATCGAGAATGGCTGCTTTCGAGTTTGCTAAAATGATGCATCAACACGATGCCAAGACCAACTTAAAACCTTTCACCAAGTCCTTGATGAGATTCCAGCATTTGATTCACTTGCAAGCAGCCTTTATCCCATATAAGAACCATATGAACCTGACATGATCCCAGAATCTGTGATCCATTTGCATCGATCATTGGGCTTGGATACATAAACCAGACCAACTATTAGAATTCAGACTTCATCTTATTCCAGGGTATCCGCCACTTAATGTAAAAATCATTGCAACCAATCTTTAATCTGGTGGTTCTCAGCCTTTTTCTTTCCACTCACGTCCCACTTTAAGTCATCCCTATGCCATCGGTGCTCTGTGATTAATAAGGGATTGATTAAGGTGGAATGTGAGTGGGAAGGGAAGGTTGAGAACCACTGCTCTGGACCCAATTGTTACTGAATTATTTTGCTTGAGAAAAATGGTCATTGGCCCATTTCCTTTGGAGTTATGAAACCGTGCACATAACGAGTCAATGAGGGACGATTAAAACAGTGGTTTTCAAACTTTTTCTTTCCACTCACAACCCACTTTAAGTCATCCCTATGCCATCAGTGCTCTGTGATTAATAAGGGATTGATTAAGGTGGGATGTGAGTGGGAAGGGAAGGTTGAGAATCACTGCTCTGGATCCAATTGTTATTGAAATATTTTGCTTGAGAAAAATGGCCCATTTCCTTTGGAGTTATGAAACCGTGCACATAACGAGTCAATGAGGGACGATTAAAACAGTGGTTTTCAAACTTTTTCTTTCCACCCACATCCCACCTTAAGCAACCCCTTACGAATCACAGATCACTGACAGCATAGGGATTACTTAAAGGGGGATATGAGTGGAAAGAAAAATGTTGAGAACCATTGTTTTAATCCATTGCAAGCAACTCTTTTTCAATCTATTAATCATTAAAACTCATTCACAGAGACAGGGCCAGCACTACAATTAGGCCAACTAGGCATCCGCCTAGGGCACACATGTCAGAGGGATCTTGAAGAGAGCAAATTGTGCCCCATAGTTCAGGTAGGTCGAGGTGAGGGTTCGGAATTGGGCTTTGGGAGCTCTGGTGTGACTGTAGGCCGGGTTTGGAGTCGGCGTCGGGAGTTCCAGTCATCAGAGCCGGGAGCTCCCAATGCCTGACTCTGAACTCTCCCCTCGGCTTACAGGCTGGAGGAACTCAATAGATACATCCCTTAAGGTCATTGCGCAGGTTGATAGGATAGATGAGAAGGCCTCTAGGATGTTGGGCTTCATTAGTCAGGGGATTGAGTTCAAGAGTCAAGAAGTCATGTTGCAACACTATGAAATCTCTGATGAGAACAATACTTTAGAGTTCTGTGTTCAGTTCTAGTCACCTCATTATAGACAGGATGTGGAAGCTGTGGAGAAGATGCAGAGGAGATTTACCAGGATGTGGCCTGGATTGGAAAATAAATCCTATGAGGCAAGGTCATCAGAGATGGGATTTTTATCTTTGGAACGTAGAAGGATGAGAGGAGGTCTTAATAGTGGTCTACAAGATCCTGAGAGGCATAGATAGTATGGACAGCCAGCACCTTTTTCCAAGGGCAGGACTAGCCAACACCAGAGGACGTGAGTACAAAGCGAAGGGAGGGAAGTTTAGGGGAGACATCAGGGGTAAATTTTTTACCCAAAGTGTTGTGGGTGGCTGGAATCTCTTGCTGGGGATGGTGGTGGAGGCTGAAAGATTGGGGGCATTTAAGAGATTCTTGGACAGGCACATGGATGAAAGAATAGAGGGTTATGGAGTAGGAAGGGTTTAGGACATTTTTTTAAGGAATAAATGAGTTGGAACAACATTGAGTGTGATAGTGTTCTCTGTTCTATGCACTAAGATACCATAGCATCGATAGAAGGTAAAAATATATAACCAATGTTTCACGCCTGAGCCCTTCTTCAAGGTATAAGTAAAAAGCAGGCAGACGTCTGAATGAAGACTGGTGTAGAAAAGGGAAGAATGGGATGGGGAGGAGTCCAGACCAACAAAAGGTTATGATACAAGAGGAAAGGTCATTATTGATTTTGGCTCTGTGAAAGGAGACAGGGGAAAAAAGGAGAGAAAGAGAGAGAGAGGGAGAGAGAGAGAGAGAGAGAGAGAGAGAGAGAGAGAGAGAGAGAGAGAGAGAGAGAGAGAGAGAGCAAGAGAGAGAGAGAAAACTAGTGGAAAGGAGACATGGGGTGGGGGGGGTGTGAGGTGGGCGATGTGGGTGGTTGATGTTAATGTCATCAGGGTTGAGGGTGTCCAGATGGAAGACGAGGTATTGTTCCTCCAATTTTCGGGTGGTCTCAGTTTGGCAGTGCATGAGACCACGGACAGATGTGTCAACAAGGAAATGGGATGAGAAATTGAAATGGGTGGCCACTGGGAGATCCCTGCTATTAAGGCAAACAGAGCAGATGTGCTCAGCAAAGTGATCTCCCAGACAGGCCACGTTGTCCCAGTGACTTCTTGATTCATTGTGGTTTGTGTCCATCTAGTGGCCAGCAATAGGACTGCAGCTTTGCTCTGCTCGAGAACTCCCAATGAATCAAGGATTACCTCGAAACTCCAGAACCATCCTCTGCAGGCACACAAACTTCAGTCCAAGCCATCAGCCACCAGGGCTCCAGAAGCACACCTCTGACAAGATTAGGAAGCCTCAAGGACCCACTCAGCTCTCGGTTCCAATGCCTGGTGCCCTAGAGCCCTAGAGTCTCCAGTGGTCCACAGCCTGGGGTGAGTAATTTGACCACAGTCACCAGCCCGCACGGTCTGCATGGGTACCTCACCTTGAATCACCAACCAGCCCACCTCCTGTGTGTTCTTCAGCCTCTGAGACTTTTTGATGTATCCTGCTTCTGTCTTTCCTGATTTTTCCTTGAAGATGAGCTCAGGCCCGAAAAGTTGGCAAAATATTTTTGTCTCCTACGGATGCTGAAGAGACCATCTGAGTTTCTCCAGCATCTCGGTGTTTTTACCACAATCACGGAGTCTGCGACCTATCATGCTTTCACTCTCTTCAACCTCAGAGCCCCTCGCTGGTCCGCTGCTAAAATCTTCGTCCCATTGGTCATCTCCTCTGCTTCTCCTTCTCAAATGGAGGGAGGTCCCCTCGTTTTCTACTGCCCTGCACCAGTCCTCTGCTTCCCCAGAGTCTGTAACCCTTTGAGGCTGCCGCCAATCATAGGCACTGCCATCTTGGGCCCAGACCCCACGATGGTGGAATTTTAAAATTAAACAACTGTGGGCTCCTTTAACAGGCTGCTTAAATCCTGTACTGAGCCAAAGGCAATCGGACTGGGTGGTTGGACTCCACGGGGAGCACTGAGATCTCACTCCATGCTCTCCACAGGTCCACACCAGCGACAGCGCTGAGCTCTGGCAGCGTCGCCATGTGACCGTATGGACATGTATGTTAACAACAGGATAAGGCTGTTGAAACCAGCTGTGTCAATGAACAGAATCATAGCTGAGTGTAACCTCAGCCCTGCACTCCCACCGATCCCAGTTAACCTCTCGTTCCTCGTTTATCAAGAATCAATCTCACCATCTATAGAATATTCAACATCTTTGCTTCCACTGCCTTTTATAGGCCGGAGTTCCTTGCCATTGCTTTTCGTTTGTTTGGGGACGCAAGATGATACTGATAGTGGCAGATGGAGCGAAAAACAGACAGTGGATCAAGCAGTGTCTGTGGGAGCAGAACAATTAGTGTAGCGGTTAGCAGGACACTACCTATTACAGAGGCCAACATCCTGGCTTTGAATCCGGAGCTGTTGGTAAGGAGTTTGTATGTTCTCCCCATGTCTGCATGGGTTCCCTCTGGGTGCTCCAGTTTCCTCCCACCCTCCAAAAATGTACAGGGTTTGTAGGTTAATTTGGGTGTAAGTATGTGGCAGGATTTAAATGGCTTGAATCAGCTTCTACTAAATTAAAAAATTTAACTGCTGTTGGTTCAGGCTTGAAACCCTTCATCAAGCCAGACCGTGGAGTGGAAAGAGAGAGCCAGTAGGAGGAGATAGTAGATCAGTGGTTCTCAACCATTTTCTTTCCACTCACATCCCACTTTAAGTAATCCCTATGCCATTGGTGCTCTGTGATTAGTAAGGGATTGCTTAAGGTGGGATATGGATAGGAAGGGAAGGTTGAAAATCACTGCTCTAGACCCAATTGTAACTGAAATGTTTTGCTTGAGAAAAATGGCCATTGGCCCATTTCCTTTGGAGTTAGGAAACCATGCACATAACGAGTCATTGAGGGACGATTAAAACAGTGGTTTTCAAACTTTTTCTTTCCACCCACATCCCACCTTAAGTAATCCCTTAACTCACCAGTCTATCTTCCAGCACCAGGTGCAAGCCATAGCTCTTCAACAACCCCTCTTTTGGATTATGAAACCAGTGATTTAATGCCACGTTGCTAATCCCTCCAAGGAGACTGTTCAGTTCACTCAGAGACAGGATGAGCTAAATGGCACTCCATTCTTTTGAATTCCCTGTCAGATATTCATCTCAGAATGAATGGGCTGTAATTGCCTTCCTCATAAAGCAGGGACTGTGCCTTTCATTAAATCTGCAGCAATGGTCATTGGGGGTTACCACTGACATCCACATAAACTGACGCAGCACTTACCAGTCGCATAAATCACCTGGTGTTGCTAAGGAGACAGGGTAACCCTCACAGATCATGTGGCATCAATTTTCAGTCAGCGATGAGACTGTTTGGAGCAGTAAGTCCCAACCAATTTTTTTTTGCAAGGCTTCCCCCCCACCACCCCCTCCCACACACACACACACCGAGGGCTCTGCTCAAAGTTTATGGGCCCCCTTCTGTGTGAAGCACTCAAGTTATTGTTTCTTCCGTGCTCCTCTCTTACCGACTAAATAAAAAATATAAGAATTATTCCTGTTAGGTGAAGTGAAAAGAAAACAAGGCTTTTTTTTTCTTGCGGCTCCAAAGGTGGGGATACTAGTGAACTTCCATTCAGAATAGCTGGGTGAGGCAGTAATATACTGGGCAGCGTTAAATTGTTGCAAGTGCCCGATTTATGTACTCCCTGATGCACGATCAATTGCACAAAGACTGAAGTTAGTGAGAATGAAGGCTTTTATTTGCAAGAGACGGACAGCCTCCCTTGTTGGTAACTCATACTGACCCGGACTCGAACTGGTGGCAGGCTTGGGGCAAGACAGTCTTTATGGGGAAGAAAGGGGGAGGAGTTGTGAGCCACCCAGTGAGAGCCGGGTCAACCAGGGAAGGTCATGTCATTTACATATAACGAATCTGTACAATAGTGGTCTCACCACAGGGTGTGGAGAAGATTTATGTGGCTGTTGCCAGGAATTGGGGTCTGAGGGAAGGGGGTGCATGACGGGCAGGTAGGGTAGGTGGTGGGTCAGGAGGGGGGATGGTTGGAAACCATGGCAGGGATGTAGCAGCATCACTCAGTCACGTGTGTGAAAGAAACTTGTGAGTCCTGGACTGGTCGAACCACCTTCATCCTTATGGCAACACTGAAGACTAGATGAGATGTGCTTCCTAAATGGCCAGTGATGATCCACAACAACTGGGAGAGTTGTGGAGGCAGATTCCACTGGGTGCACTCAAGGTGGAGACTTGCAGATACGTGAAGTGCAAAGAGGATGGTGAGAGGGAGGGAAAGTTGTGTTGAGGCCTACTCGAAATGATGGGGCAGATTCAAGGTCTGATTGGTTGACTCCTGCTCCTGTATTTAAAGCTCTGAGAAACAAAAACCTGGAATAAGAATACCCCCATCAGTAATCCTGACTGAGAAACTTCTAACTGATCTCAAAATGTGAAGATCCTCCACAACAGTGGTTCTCAATCTTTTTATTTCCCTATGCCATTGGTGCTCTGTGATTAGTAAGGGATTGCTTAAGGTGGTATGTGAGTGAAAAATAAAAGGTTGAGAACCACTGGTTTACAGTGAATCTCAACCTTCCCCCACCCACATACCACGTTAAGCAATCCCTTACTAATTACAGAGCACCAATGGCATAGGGTTTGCTTAATGTGGTATATGAGTGGAAAGAAAAAGGTTGAGAACCACTGTTCCACGAGCTGAAATCTTCCAACCCAAGCCGGTATGGCCTCTATATGACTCCAGACCAATCAATGCTTCTTCCCACAGGCAGTGAGACCTCTGAACGAGTAAATGAACTGCTCGCATAAACCTTCCATTACTTATTTTTCTATATGTACAGTAAAACCCCTGGTATCCTGCACCTATGGGGATTGGTAGATGCTAGATAAGTATATTTTCTAGTTGCTCGAGATGAACTCTTACAATCTCTAACTAATACTCCTCCTTTAAGACAAAAAATACTACACTGAACAAATTTTACTTGCATGAATATATAAACCTTAAGGCATTTTATTTTATTTTCAGTCACATTTAACAGGCAGTGCATCTCCCCCTCCAAGGAGCTGCAAGAAAGATGACCAATAACATTATAAATAATTAACTCCCCCCACCTCCCCCAAGTTTACAGATAAAGCCTCTGACTGGGATGACTCTTACTGAGCAGGGATAAGGAGACAATTTAAAAGAGTCACCCCATTGGCGAGCAGGATCTACCAACTCTTCATCCTGGGCGACACTTGTTGTTTCACGCAACTTGATTCAAGCAGTTGCTATGAGTAAAGCACGAGCAACTGCCAGCTGAATATTTGCTCCCATCTTCGTTAAAGGTTTACGTGTTACCTCAGAGAGTATTTACAATTTTACTTACTTATTTTTGCCTATTATTTTAAATATTTTAATATTTTTTCTTTGATTTTTTTTGCCGTCTGCTTGAGGCTGCCAGTTGCTTGAATTGCAGATAACAGGAGTTTTACTGTATTGTGTATGAATCATTTGTCTGTATGTGTGTTGTGTCTGCGTGTTTTGCACCGAGGACCGGAGAATGCTGTTTCATCAGGATGGACTTGTGCAATTGGATGCCAACAAACTTGAACTTGAAATGGCCCAGCTTTATCTACTTTGGTCAGCGTGACTCCAGCCCCACTAAAATGTTGTTGACTCCACCCTCCCCATTGGAATGATTCAGCAAAGAACGCCATTCAAGAACACTGAGAGGAGTTCAGAGCATGTGGATCATGTCCTCAACACCCACCACATCCTGTGCATTAATAGAAAGGTTAATGGCTTGAAATTCTCGCCAATTATATGTCAGAGCCTCTTTGATAGTCTGCTTCAAAAGTGGAGAAAAGTTTACACACGACTGCTAAGCCTCCAGATATAAATGTTCCGTGAATGAACACGACACATATTCACACTGTACAGTAAAGTAAACACATCTCACCTACACTTAACCACATCACCACTAGCCCTATCTCTGTGTGCATGGTTTTAAAAAAAAGGAAACTTTTGGGCAGTTTAATACACAAAAATGCTGGAGAAACTCAGTAAGCCACACAGCATTTTTTATGGCAAAGATACATAACCAATAGCTGGGCCTGACTCCTTCAAAAAGGTGTGAGCAAAAAAGCAGGCAGGCACCTGAATAGAATTGTGGGGTGAGAGGCAGGAGAAGCCCAAGCCCACAGGCAGGAGGTCATAGATGGGAGGCCAGAAGAGAGAAAAGCTGGGAAGTGATGGAGAAAGGCATACCTTTATGAATGGAGACAGAAGGGGGTGGGGAAAGAGAGAGAGAGAGAGAGAGAGAGAGAGAGAGAGAGAGAGAGAGAGAGAGAGAGAGAGGGAGAGAGAGAGAGAGAGAGAGAGAGAGTGACAGGGGAGTGGCCTAAAGAAACTGACGTTAATGCCAACTGGCTGTAGAGTGTCCAGACGGAATATTAGGTGTTGTTCCTCCAATTTGCGGCTAGCCTCAGTTTGACAGCACATGAGGCCATGGGCAGACATGTCAGCGTGGGATTGAAATGGTTAGCTACTGAGAGGTTAAAAAAAAAATTTGGGGAGAACTGGGCTAATACAAAAAAGATGTATTGGATTAATCAAAACAAGAATTATCTTTTAACGTTTGATGAAATCACAATTAGTTCAACCTATTTCCTCATTGTAATCACATAATTGCATTATTGGCTCATGCCCAATTAATACATCTGCATGGTCAAATGGATTTTGCTTACAACGTCTTCCACTTACGTCCTCATCCATGTGCAGTGTCGAGGACTGCTCTAAAAACACTCCTTGGCATCCAGAACAAAACAACCAGCTTGTTTGTCAGCCTTGCTGCAAACCCTCCCCCCAATGTTCACTTTCAATATGTGCGAGAAATAAGTAGGGAAGCCCGCAGCCTATACTTGGACAGTGTCAGAGGCTGAAGTGTGTGGTGTCGGGGATGTGGTTTAATGTATAACATTAACGCTGGTAGTACATCCGGAGAGAGTGCCTGAGACCCTGGTTCGATCCTTACCTCGGGTGCTGTCTGCACATTTCCCTTGTGACTGAGCACCAACGATCGGTCCGCTTCAATAGCAAGAATCACCCACTTCAATCCCACATCCCATTCCTGAACTGACATATCTGTCCATGGCTTCATACAGCCACATTTAAAATGGAGGAACAAACAACATGTTATATTCTGCCAGGGCAGTCACCAACCAAACAGCATCAATACTCACTTCTCCAATTTCCAGTCACCTCCTCCCTCCAGGTTCCATTACCCCCATCCACCCCCTCACTTTCCCTTATCTTCCTGACTCCTTTCCTCCTTCTCTTTCAAGTCAAGACAAGTTTATTGTCATTTGATTGCACACTTAAAACCCAATGAAAAAGTGCTCTCTGGTCCTCGGTGCAAAACACGCAGACACAACCAGACTAACACACAAACAAACAATACAGATGCAGGAGAAGTAATACATATATACACATAAATAAATAGTGTTAATGAATATTAGGGTCTCGGATGGTTATTGTGAGCAGTTCATTTAGTTGCTCAGCATTCTCAATGTCATGGTTTCCAACCAACCACCCTCCCCACCTACCTGCCCTTCCCTCAGACCCCAAGTCCTGGCAACAACCACATAAATCTTTTCCGCACCCTATGGTGAGACCACTATTGTACATATTCACTATATGTAAATGACATGACCTTTCCTGATTGACCCTGCTCTCACTGGGCGGCTCGCAATTCCTCCCCCTTTCTTCCCCATAAGGGTTGTCCTGCCCCAAGCCTGCCACCAGTTCAAGTCTGGGTCAGTGCGAGCAACCAACACAGGGAGACTGTCCATCTCTTCCAAATAAAAACCTTCAGTTTCAACAACTTTCAGTCTTCGTGTAATTGATCGTGCATCACCCTTGGTGCTGGAGATGGTGCACTGAGTTTAATTAATTAAGCATCCTAGCTTGGCCCCTAGTGCGTGGTGTGGACGTGTATCTGGGGGAGAGGTGATGGGAACGCGGGGAGAAGAGAATGGGATTCATGTAAATGGGGAGGTTGATGCTAACTCAGTGGGCTGGAAGGCAGAGAGGACCTGTGGATGCTGGAATCTGGAGTAAAACCTCGTCTGCTGGAGAAACTCAGTGGGTCAAGCAGGAGGTGGCTCCAGATAAATTACAATGCTCGATCCACTGAGCTCCTCCCGCAGACAGGTAGACCAAAAGGAGGTTGGTATAACTGAGCAGATTAGAGGATTCAATCTCTGCAGTATCAGTAAATTTGGCCAGCTGGGAGTGACAAGGCCAAGGAATCACAAGCAGATCTTCATTTCCACACAGCAACCTGGGTTCAAATCCTGTGCAGTCTGTAAGGAGTTTGTACTTTCTCCCCGAGTCTGCATGGGCTTCCTCCGTGATCTCTGGTTTCCCCCCAACCCTTCAAAACGTACGGGGGTTGAGGTTAATTGAATCGTGGGTTTGTGGGCCAGAAGGACCTGTTACCATGCTGCACGTCTGAAATTTAAAGAAATCAACATTGGAGAAAGGAGAAAAATGACAGGAATAGGTGACTGCTGGAGGCTGGCTCAAGACAGGACGAAGGGGTGGAATTGGAACTGCGAGGCGAGAGGGTGCTGAGGGCTTCCTGATCGTGTTGGAGGATTGGATCTGGAGCTTGGGTTGCCGATGGTTTGGACTGAAGGCTGTGCATCTATGGAGGCTGCAGGATCTGGATGTGAATCCACAGGCATCGGTGACAGGGTGGTGGAGGGGGGGAGGTGGTGGGGTGGAGACTCTCCTTTGCTTCTCTTTCGTTGACTGTAAGAGGTGCTTCAGGGAATTTCTGCCGATGCCGAATCTGTCTGCTTTATGGCAGACTGCAGCAAATTCCATGTGATTTTACACTGTTTTCACCTCATGACTTGAATCTTGAATTTCGAGTGAGGAGTGGCCATGCAGGCGAATTTGATAGACTGGAATTAGACATCAAATCAGGAGAGACTACAAAACATCGATACTTGACAATATCCAGACCCATTTTGAGATGTACTTAGAAACACTCATGTAAGAAAGTGACTTCACAGAAGAGCCTGTAGCTTTCAGAGTGAAAAAAAGAGCTTAAGGATGATCTGTAGAGATTCGGTAGTGGGTATAAGTGGGTATAACCTCACTGAAAAAAGGCAAAGGAGGTAAAACCCAACACCCAACCCCAACCCACCAATTTTCCCCTGCAACCGTGCCTGCCTGTCCCGCATCGGACTTGTCAGCCACCAACGAGCCTGCAGCTGACGTGGACATTTACCCCCTCCATAAATCTTCGACCACGAAGCCAAGCCAAAGAAAAATATAAGTGAACAAATTGAATCCTTCAACTTGGCAGATTGTGTAGTAATGAAGATAAATGAGACCATTAGTATCTGTGGATATTATCAAAAAACCCGATGAAGCTTGCTGATGTTCCTTAACACCGAATGATGATTTGTTCACTCATCTGAGGGAAGAACAGACCTTTTCAACCCTGGACATTCACATCTGCACATCAATCTAGACAAAAGCCCAGCGGGACCCTGAAGAGTACCTTCAAGTTCCTGGGTGTCCAGATTTCAGAAGACCCTTCCTGGAGCCAGCACATTGAGGCAACTGAGAAGGAGGCACACCAACACCTCTACTTTTGAAGGTGGTTGAAGAGATTTGGAATAGTCCATCAAACTTCGACAAGTGCACTGTTGAAAGCATAGTTGCACCACAGCCTACTTTGGGAATTCAAGTGCCCAAGAATACAAAAGACTCTGGAAAGCATGAAACACAGCCAGCTCCATCACAGGCACCATCCACTGCACCCATCTACGTGAAGAGCTGCCTGAAGAAGGCAGTGAACGTCATAAAGGACCCCCATCACCCTGGTCACAACCTCTTCTCACTGGTACCTTCGAGCAGATGGTACAGAAGTCTGGAGACCGGCACCTCCAGGCTCAAGATCATTCCTCAGGGACTGTCCCACACCATAAAAAGGCTCTCTGAGGATAACTATGAATATTTAATGTAATTTATTTTGCATTTATTGTCAAATTTTAATTCAATTAATTATACTTTTTAGTTGTTTTTGTGTATTTTTTCAGAAAGCACCTGTTTAGCTGCAGCACCTAAGAATTTCAGGGTGCATTCGACAATAAACTCAGGATCAGTCAGCAATGCTCTCCGAGACTTCCATTTGTAACAGATGCAGGTATCTTCAAATGGCATTGCATAGCTTTATCCAAGATCTTCCTGGTTTGATGGACTCCCAACATGACATCTTGGTGACAGGAGAGGGAACACAACAGACACAAAAGGCATCTAAAATTTAAACCAGACCCAAAATGTTGACTATCCATTTCTCTCCATGGATGTTTGCCTGACCTGTTGATTCCCTCGAGCTTCTCCTTGTTTGCTCTGGTGCTGCTACAATCCAGAGGCACATTGTCCTTGCTCTTGCGACAGAGTTTGCACTAGTAGTCTGAAGGAGAACTTTAGGACCCTGTGGAAACCTATTTTAACCTAGATGATAGCACTGCCCTCTAGTGAATGAGGGTAGTAAAATAAAAATGTCTTACACATAGTTTAACTGCTAAAACAAGAGTGGGCACTTTCACCTTGAGGGTTGAATACAGTAGAAGTATCTCCGTAAAAAAGTCAATCTACTTTGCAATAGATAGAGACCGATTGTTAATCTGCATTGCAAAAGATATTGCGCAATTATTCTGGCATCCTTTAGTCCTATATGTTTTTACCAAAAATAGACTTTATTCACAATAAATTATTTATAAGCATAAAGCCGTTCAAAGTCTCTCCCCTCCCTTAATTTTGTATCTGTGCATTTCTATCCCTGTAAAAACACACCAAAATGCTGGAGAAACTCAGCTGGTCTTTTCAGCATCCATAGGAGACAAAGATATATTGCCGATGTTTTGGGCCTGAGCCCTTCAAAGAATAAGCATTATTTCCATCACTGTACATTGTTATCTACTTTCACTAGTTACAACATTCCCCCCTGTGTTTGAGGGGATCCCCCTCGGTTTCACCCCCTCAGTGCCCGGTAATGGAAGGACTCCAGCTGGAAGTCCCTGGCTGCACCGAGCCTCAGCGCGTACTTCTGCAGCCTGGAATGTGCCAGTCGGCAGCATTCCCTCCCCGACATCTCTGTGTGCTGGAAGACCAACAGGTCCCGGGCAGATTGAAGTGCATCCTTCACCACGTTGATGGTCTTCCAGCGGTTCTGGATGTGTTGTTTCTTTTTGGACCAATGATAGACTTTATTCATAATCTTCTTTGGCTTGGCTTCGAGGACGAAGATTTATGGAGGGGGTAAATGTCCACGTCAGCTGCAGGCTCGTTTGTGGCTGACAAGTCCGATGCGGTACAGGCAGACACGGTTGCAGCGGTTGCAGGGGAAAATTGGTTGGTTGGGGTTGGGTGTTGGGTTTTTCCTCCTTTGCCTTTTGTCAATGAGATGGGCTCTGCGGTCTTCTTCAAAGGAGGTTGCTGCCCGCCAAACTGTGAGGCGCCAAGATGCACGGTTTGAGGCGATATCGGCCCACTGGCGGTGGTCAATGTGGCAGGCACCAAGAGATTTCTTTAGGCAGTCCTTGTACCTTTTCTTTGGTGCACCTCTGTCACGGTGGCCAGTGGAGAGCTCGCCATATAACACGATCTTGGGAAGGCGATGGTCCTCCATTCTGGAGACGTGACCCACCCAGCGCAGATGGATCTTCAGCAGCGTGGACTCGATGCTGTCGACCTCTCCCATCTCGAGTACTTCGATGTTAGGGATGAAAGCGCTCCAATGAATGTTGAGGATGGAGCGGAGACAACGCTGGTGGAAGCGTTCTAGGAGCCGTAGGTGATGCCGGTAGAGGACCCATGATTTGGAGCCGAACAGAGGAGTGTGGGTATGACAACGGCTCGGTATACGCTTATCTTTGTGAGGCTTTTCAGTTGGTTGTTTTTCCAGACTCTTTTGTGTAGTCTTCCAAAGGCGCTATTTGCCTTGGCGAGTCTGTTGTCTATCTCGTTGTCGATCCTTGCATCTGATGAAATGGTGCAGCCGAGATAGGTAAACTGGTTTACCGTTATGAGTTTTGTGTGCCCGAGGGAGATGTGGGGGGGCAGGCAAAATCTTCGCTAGGATTCTCCTAAATAGAATAATACCTAGTGTCGCCGAGAATATTCTCCCAGAATCACAGTGAGGCTTTCGCGGAAACAGAGGAACTACTGACATGGTCTGTGCAGAGAACAAAACAAAGGACTCTACATCACCTTTGTTGACCTCACCAAAGCCTTCGACACCGTGAGCAGGAAAGGGCTTTGGCAAATACTAGAGCGCATCGGATGCCCCCCAAAGTTCCTCAACATGGTTATCCAACTGCACGAAAACCAACAAGGTCGGGTCAGATACAGCAATGAGCTCTCTGAACCCTTCTCCATTAACAATGGCGTGAAGCAAGGCTGCGTTCTCGCACCAACCCTCTTTTCAATCTTCTTCAGCATGATGCTGAAACAAGCCATGAAAGACCTCAACAATGAAGACGCTGTTTACATCCGGTATCGCACGGATGGCAGTCTCTTCAATCTGAGGCGCCTGCAAGCTCACACCAAGACACAAGAGAAACTTGTCCGTGAACTACTCTTTGCAGACGATGCCGCTTTAGTTGCCCATTCAGAGCCAGCTCTTCAGCGCTTGACGTCCTGTTTTGCGGAAACTGCCAAAATGTTTGGCCTGGAAGTCAGCCTGAAGAAAACTGAGGTCCTCCATCAGCCAGCTCCCCACCTTGATTATTCATAATAAATTATTTACAAAAGGAAAACCATTATATATACACATTGCCAAAATATTATAAACTATCTCAGACAATCCACTGACCATAACCTAAATTGTGATCTGCCATACCCCTTTTTGTCCTAAATATTGTTCAATTTTCACAGCATGAATTTCCCATGTATTGCAGTTGGTGTTGGATGGTGTCTAATTGTCCAAAATAATTTTGTGAGGATTGATACCCAATCGAAACAGCCTTGGATTGAACAAATGCAAATAACTCCCATCTCCTTGAGAGGCAGTGGAAATGAGGCTGACTTTGCAGTCTGTAGATTCAAGATTCTTTTCTTTTTTTTCTTTGGCTTGGCTTCACGGACGAAGATTTATGGAGGGGGTAAATGTCCACGTCAGCTGCAGGCTCGTTTGTGGCTGACAAGTCCGATGCGGGACAGGCAGACACGGTTGCAGCGGTTGCAGGGGAAAATTGGTTGTTTGGGGTTGGGTGTTGGGTTTTTCCTCCTTTGCCTTTTGTCAGTGAGGTGGGCTCAGTGGTCTTCTTCAAAGGAGGTTGCTGCCCGCCGAACTGTGAGGCGCCAAGATGTACGGTTTGAGGCGATATCAGCCCACTGGCGGTGGTCAATGTGGCAGGCACCAAGCGATTTCTTTAGGCAGTCCTTGTACCTCTTCTTTGGTGCACCTCTGTCACGGTGGCCAGTGGCGAGCTCGCCATATAACACGATCTTGGGAAGGCGATGGTCCTCCATTCTGGAGACGTGACCCACCCAGCGCAGATGGATCTTCAGCAGCGTGGACTCGATGCTGTCGGCCTCTGCCATCTCGAGTACTTCGATGTTAGGGATGAAGGCGCTCCAATGAATGTTAAGGATGGAGCGGAGACAACGCATGTAATATTACATGAAATTGCCTTCTGCCTGACACGAGGCAAAAAGTTGCCATTAATGTTGCCCGGCGCCCTTTACACTATGAGAGAAAGAGAAGCAAAAGGGAGTGTCATGATAATGCATATGTATGAGATGTACCGGAAGTCACGTGGTATGAGAGAGAGAGATAAGAACACAAGCAGGAGAACAAAGGAAACAGGAAAATAAAGCCACTGAGAAGTTTACCTGATAAAACTTGTGTTTAATATTTTATTAACTTCACATTTCGGGAACCTGGATCCAGCTCTAATTGATGATAGCCCCATTTCAGATCAATTTTTGAGAATACCTTGCTGGTAGTTAGTTCTTGAAGTATTTCCTCCACTGTTGGTATAGGATGTCGTTCTCTAATTATAGCTTCATTGGCCATTCTCATGTCAACACATAGTCTTATGTCACCCTTTGGTTTGGGCACAATTACTACGGGACTGACCCATTGTGTCGAATGTTCCACCGGTTCAATAATGTCTTGTTCCATCAATTCTTTAATTTTGGCTTCGACTTTCCCACGAAGTCCAAACGGAGTTCGGCGCATTGGTTGTGCCTTGGGTTTGACCGTTTCATCTACCGCTAGCTTCAATTGTCGACCTTTCAGCTTTCCTACTCCTTGGAAGACTGCGGGGAATTCTTGCTTCATATCCTCGTATGATTGAATTGAATTGACACAAGCTCCAATATGAAGTATTGCCAGGTCTTGCGCTGTGCTTCTACTCAGCAATGGTTCTCCCCTCTCTTCTATGACCATAAACTCTGCTTCGGTGTACTTATCTCCAGCTTCAACAGTTGCAGTAAAACATCCAATGGTTTGCAATGGCTTGGTTGCTGTGTATGGATACAGTTTCTTGGAACACTTCTTTCAGGTACAGATGATCTTTTTCCTTTTCAACTTCTCCCATAAATGTCGATCAATCACATTACTGTCACTGCCTGAGTCTACAATGACCTGCACTGTCACTCCACCAATGATCACTGGGACCTTCTCATGATGTACTTCATTCAACGTAAATTGGTAACACCTCTGTTCCTCCTGGGTATCATCATCGCCACCGTCTATCTGGCGAATGGTATCTTTCTTTCCAGGATACTTTCCTTTCCCCCAGGCTTTGCCTTTGGAAGTTGTACTCTTCCTCTTCTGGTCTGCTTTTGACTTGCTTTTGCACTTCTTTGCAAAGTGGTCTTTACCTCCACACTTTCTGCAAACTTTGCCTTTGGCCGGGCAATATGGGTTTTTTCCAAAGTGACCTCGGTTTCCACATCTATAACACTCCACGTCCTGTGTCGACGTGTATCTTGGCTGGTTATGGCGATGTGAGAGCCTCTTAATTTGCTGGCTTGAGTTGTCTTTCAGGGTCATGGTATGAAATTGCTCTTCAACAGCCTCTAATGCAGCAGCAATGGTTAAAGCATCGGTGAGTTCCAACTCACTCCCTCTTTCCAGTAGACGTCTTCTGAGTTTATCTGATCTGCAGTGCTGCACGACTTGATCCAATAATTGGTTGTCCAAATCAGCTGGCATGTAATTGCATCCAACAGCTAGCTGGCGTAGTCTCGTCACGTACTGAGCAATTGTCTGGCCATCTTCTTGTCTCGTTCTCCGAAACAAATGGCGTTGAAATGTAGCATTCGGTGTCACTACATAGTGTGCATTTAATGCATCTACCACTTTCCGGTACTCATCCTTTCTTCCAGTATTCAAAAGTGTCTTAAATGTTTCCCGAACTGCAGGTCCCGCAGTGAAAAGAAGTAACGCCCTCCTCTGCGCTTTTTGTTCAACTGTACCGGTATCTAGAAATAGGCCACGACTGTCGGCGTAGGATTCAAATTCTTCCAGCCATGCCTTCCACTTCATACTTACAGTGCTTGCATCACTAGTCGGGTCAAAATGAGCAATTCCACTACGTGTTAGAAAATCACTGTCTGCACCAGCCATGAGGAAATATTCCAGCCCCAAAAGTACTGAGACAAAGAGAAAATTCTTATCACCTTGAAGTTGTCTGTAATCCTCTGTAATCTTGTTTAGTCTTTAATTCTCTTCAAGCTTCTTTCATCCTCGTCGCCAATGTCACATTTGTGGCCCGAAATGTGAAGTTAATAAAACATTAAACACAAGTTTTATCAGGTAAACTTCTCAGTGGCTTTATATGAGGGACCACGATGCTGAAAAGAAAGGTGAAGCAAAGCTGTACACAGATTCGAAACTTGGAGCCAAGTACTCAGACATCATCCCAGGAGATAATGTTCTAGTGAGGCATGAAACTGGTGGTAAGCTAGACACACCTTATTACCATCAACCCTATACTGTCGTATCCAGAAGTGGCAGTATGGTGACAGTCAAGTCTCCGACTGGAGTCCTGTATAAGAGGAATGTATCAGGTGTAAAAAGGTACCAGTCCAGAGATACATCGAGCGAAGAGGTTGAAAGGCCAATACGAGATGCTGAAACTGAGAGACCTGATGATGTTCCAGAGGCAGTTGCCAACACTCCTGATGAAGTGACTAGAGCGCCAGAAACACCCGAAGCCGTGGTGAGCAGTATTTCCGACACTGAGAGTGAACAACCGAGAAGCGACGACAATATTGCAGGCAGGCCGAAACGAAACCGGAAAGTGCCCAAACGATACGAAGACTTTGTGCCATAGTTTTAATAAGAACTTTGGGACAGTATTTAATCTTATATCATAAAGTGCATGTATGAGTGCAGTAGGAAGTAAATTTTATGTAGTTGAGTTATAGTATTACCATTAGTTACGATGTTTGTATGTTTCCGAGGGATATTGATAAGTGAAGGTAAAGTTTATTTCTGATTAAAGGAGGGATGTCATGATAATGAATATGTATGAGATGTACCGGAAGTCACGTGGATGAGAGAGAGATAAGAACACAAGCAGGAGAACAAAGGAAACGGGAAAATAAAGCCACTGAGAAGTTTACCTGATAAAACTTGTGTTTAATGTTTTATTAACTTCACATTTCGGGACACAAATGTGACAGGGAGTCCCTTCAGAGTGACTGTGTCCGTGGATTCGCCTCCAGCTGCCACCGCAGCCTTTGCAGCTGCATAGACACCTTCAGCCACCTGAGCTCCAGTTCCAAGCGTCCGACATGATTGAGAAGCCTTCAGCCCCCCAGGCCCTTTGGGATCCCTTCTTGACCTTTCAAATCCCTGCTAGACTATTCTCTGCTCTCCCTCCCTTCCCTCTCCCTCTTTCTTCTTTCCCTCAGTTCTCCACCACCCTTCTCTCTTCATTCACAGAGCAAACCCTCCTCCCCCATTTGCTAGTGTGTTCTCCCTCTTGTAGGACCATGCACCTCCCCCACCATTTTGTTTGGGCACCTGCCAATATTTTGTTCATACCTTGATAAAGGGGTCAAGATCGAAACATTGGTTACATTTATATTTTTTAATTTAAATTTAATTTTTAAAAATTTAGACATACAGCACGGTAACAGGCCATTTTGGCCCTTAAGTCTGTGCCGTCCAATTTACCCACGGTATGTTTCAAACATTATGTATCTTTATCTTTGCTATATTTTTTTATTAAACTTTATTTATTTGAAGAATCATTAATAGTAATACAAAATACATTACATAAGGTGAATTTTATATGAATATATATATTTTAAAAATTTTTAAAAACAAAAAGAAAGAAAAATAATAAGAGAGAAAAAAATTAAATCAAATCTCCTCCACCCACCCCTCCCACCCCATCAGCCAGCTTGCTTAAAGAGAGCTAAAAATATATAAACAGAAACTAAAAGTATATAATAAATCAAAATATATCTAAATGCATATATTCCAAATATGGTAACCACCTATTAACAAAAAAATTGTCATATAGATTATATGTAATTTTTTCCATAACAATACCTTTCAATTCATTCTGCCATCACATTATATTAATCACTATATTATCTTTCCATGTTCTTGCTACACATTTTCGAGCTAAAGACAATGCTAAATATATAAATGCAATTTGAAATTTATCCATCCTAATCCCTTTAAAGGAATCATATGACCCATTAAAAAAATAGATGGATCTAATGGTAACTGAAAATTATATAGTCTTTCCAAAATTAACTTAATTTCATCCCAGAATGGGATCATGTCAAGACGAGTAAAAAGAAAAATCCTTCTCTGTAGGATTAACCCTTTTCCAAATATCCACCAAATTTAAATCCTTCATCAATGCCCCAATTTGTATCACTATCTTTGAATTCTTTATACTTTTTGGGGATCTATCCAACAAAGGATCCAAGACACAATTAAAATCTCCCCCAACTAAAATATTTTCATTAGCTTGATTTAATAACAAAAAAGCTTCCAGAATAAAACACTCATCATCCACGTTAGGTGCATAAGCATTAAGCAAAGTCCAAGATTCAGTAAAAATTTACAATTCACCTTTAAAACCCTTCCAGCATTCCCTTCCATAGTTTGCAACTCAAAAGGCAAATTCTTATGAATTAGAATTGCTGCACCCCTTGCCTTAGAATTAAATGAAGAAAAAAAATCACATGCCCAACCCAACCTCTCTTCAATTTCAAATGTTCTTTTTCAGTCAAATGTGTTTCTTGTAAAAAGGCAATATCAATTTTCATTTTCTTTATATAAGCCAAAACTCGCTTTCGCTTAATCGCCTTATTTAACCCCTGAACATTAAAAGTTGCAAAAAACGTAGAGGGTTCAAAGAAGATTCACAAGAATGATTCCTGGAATGAAAGGATGAACATATAAGGAATGTCTGACAGTGCTAGGACTGCACTCCTTTGACTTCAGAAGAATGAGGGTGGACCTCATAGAAATATTTTGAATGTTGAAAGGCCTGGACAAAGTTGATGCAACAATTTTGCTTCCCATGGTTGGGGAGTCAAGCACAAGAGGGCACAACTTCGGGATTGAGGGGAATTTAGGGGTATGGGCCAAACACAGGCAGGTGGGTCGAGTGTGGGTGTTGTGGTAATTAACACAAAGATGGAGACATTGAGATTCACTCTAAGAGTTTATGAACATGATATCACGGAGTGTCTGCAGCAGCCTTCACTGCCACCTGAAATCTAAAATCAAGCTTGACAAGCACTTAATTTATACGAGACAAACAAGTCTTCACATAAATCATGATTACATAATTGAATCTAAAACTTTGCAAACTACATCTAGCCCCTGACTACAATATTTTTTTATTGAAACTTTAGTTTTATCTAAATGCAATCAAACCTCATTATTGACCACTGTCATTGTCCTTGGCTACAGTCCCAGTTACAAACTTAGCTTCCAAACAATATGTCTTACTGAAACAACCTGCCAAATTCAGGCACCACACCAAAACGGGCTGTTTGCCTACTAAGTAAATGTGTGAAATTTCCTCCACGGTGGGTGGGACATTTTTGTCGGCATGGGCAAGTTGGACAAAAGGGCCTCTTTCCACACTCTGAGAGTCTATGGTTATGAATGGCAACACGGTTAACGTAGCACGGTTAACCCACCCTGTCTCCCTGTGCCTGAGTGGATTTCCTCTGGGAGCTCCAGTTTCCTGCCACCCTTCAAAACATACTGGGGTGTAGGTAATTAGATGACAGGGGCTTTTGTTGGCCAGAAAAGGGGCTGTTTACCATGCTGTATGTCTACAAAAAATTGTAATCGCAAATTTCAGGTCAGCCCTGGGTACTTCCTTTCTTGACAGGTAAAGTGTATTTCCCACATCAGATTAACCATATAACCATTTTCGGCGCGGAAATAGGTCATGTCGGCCCTTCGAGTCCACACCGGTTCACTTGAACAACTCCACTAGCTCAACTCTCCCACTCTCTGCCCATAACCCTCCAACCCCCTCACCTCCACGTACACATCCAACCTTCTCTTAAATGACAGTAGGGACCCTGCCGCAACTATCTCTTTTGGAAGATCATTCCATTCTGCCACCACTCGCTGAGCAAAATGTCTCTTTGGGAAATTAAAACTTTGGATTTGATTACATTGTTGTTTGCATTTCATATTTAGTATTCATGAATAGTTTGAATTTGAAAGTTAGCTTCAGGGGACAGACTTTAAAATCTAGCTGATTGAACACAAAGATCAAGCGTATTCATTTGAAAGGATTTCAAAGAGATGCCACTTGGATGTTGGTTTCTTGGATGTAATCCAGCCTAATTCCTGTGAGGCTAAAGATGTAAAAATCAAAGTTACTGTTCTGAGTCAGTTCATCTGTTATAGATGAACTGATACTTCTCTGTAACTTGTTCATTGGGAATGCAAATTGTGGCAGGTCAGAAAGAATGTTGCTCTTTTATCTTCCAATTCTGCCAGCAGGCTCATTGTTTGTGACCTTTCTTTCTCTTCTCAACTCGTCCACTTTTCTTTCTAACTTCTAACCTCCTCTTCCCAATCGTCTCTCCCTCTGTCTCTCTCTCCACCTTTCACGTCATTGGTCCAATACCCATCATCTCTTTCCCCTTCCAAAAGTCTTTCCCCCCTTCCTAGCCAGCCCCCCTTTTTCTTTACTTTAGTCTTGACAAAGTCAGGTTTATTGTCATCTGATTGCACAAGTACAATGCAATGAAATAACATTCTCCGGTCCTCGGTGCAAAACATGGAGGACACATACAGACAAACAATGCATATTGAGGATAAGTATTTCATCGATACAAATAAATAAAGAAATATTGCTTTGTGAATATGAGAGTCTCGGAGGGCCAGTGTGAGCAGTTCCTTTGGTCATTCAGCATTCTCACTGCCCATGGGACGAAGCTATTCCTCAGCCTGGCGGTGATGGCTCTGATCATCTCGTATCTCTTCCACAATGGGAACAGCTGAAAGTTGCTGTGTGCGGAGTGGAAGGAGTCCTCAATGATTTTGCGCCCGCTCTTCGGACAATGATCGAGGTAGATCACATTGATGGGGGGAGGGGGTGGGGGAGGGAGACTCCAGTGATCCTCTGTCACTCTTAAAGTCTTGTGGATTGACCTCCAATCAATTTTTCTGCAGCAAATGTACCATACAATGATGCAGGCGGCCAGGATGTTCTTGATCGAGCTACTATGAAGGTTGACATAATGGTGGCCCACTTCAGACTTCTCAGGAAGTAAATTTGCTGTTGCACCTTCTAACAAGTGATGAAATGTTGTGTGTCCACAATAGTCAAGTGAACTGCAAAGAACTTGGTGCTCTCCACTATAGAGTTGCTGATGTGCAGCAGAGGGTGGTCATTCCTGGTCCTCCTGAAGTCCACGATCATCTCCTTCATCTTGTCCACATTGAGACTCAAGTTATTCCTCGCACACTATGTCACAAGGGTCCTAAGCCGAAAAGTTGACTGATCTTGTCTAGCCATGGATGCTGCCTGAGACGTTGAGTTCCCATCTTCTAATCTGCATCTCATCCTGCTCCCATACTGACAGGCATGTTAACTCTGACCCAGCAGCCTGCCTGTATGGGAGCAGGAGCAGATATATTCATGGCCACCTGTGCACAGAACCCAGAATGGGTGACCAGGAATTTGGAAGATTCAAGTATTGTCTGAGCTCCACACTGGAACCAGGGAGTTTCCAGGTAAAGAGCTGAGGATTCAGTGGGGTAAAGAGCTGGTTTGGTTTTGAAACTGTCCAAACTCAGCTGGGATTGGGTGGGGGGAATGAATTGTTCATGTTGTGGTCATATTGATTAGAGAGATGGTTGTCAGGGCCAGGAAACGAGGTGAGGAGATTATATGGAAGGATAGGATGGGGCTTCTGTGGGCAGGAATGAAGGGGGGAGGGGGATGAGGGGCACGTTGGGGGATGGAATTGTGATCTCAGAGGCAGGAGGGGCTGTGTCAGGAAGGGACAAGGAGGGCTGAGATTGAGATGGAGGATTTTGGGATTAGTATAAAGGAGGGTGGGATGGTGGAGTCTTAAGCCTGTGAGGAAGGGCAGGGGTGGGTGTTAGGGTTGGAATTGTGTGTGAGGTCGTTCAGGAGTCAGGGTTGCGGAGGAGCATGCGTAGGTTTAGGATTGCTAAGGCAAGTCTAATGTGGGGAGAGTAGAAGGTAGTGAATGAGTTTGCCTGTGTGAATAGAGAAATAAAGAGGGATTCAGTTTGGAGATGTTGAGGGAGATAGGGCACATAAGATCATGACGTAAGAGCAGGAGTCAGCCATCCGGCCTGTTGAACCTGCTCCACTATTTAATAGGATCATGGCTGGTCTGAACGTGGGCTCATCTCCACCTATCCACATGTACGCCATAACCCTTAATTCCTCAATTCTTCTAAAATACATGTGTGCCTTAAATACATTTAATGAGGCAGCCTCTACTGCTTGCTTCGGCAGAGAATTCTGCTCTCACCATTCTCAGTGGGAAGCAGTTCCTCCTCGCCTCCATCCGAGATCTACCCCGAATCTTGAGTCTAAGTCCCCTAATTCTTCTCACCCACCAGTGGAAACGACCTTCCTGCTTCGACCTTACCTATTCCTTTTTATATTTGTACATGTCTCTCAAGATGCCCCTGCCCCCTTCTAAACTCCAATGAATATAGTCCTCAGTCACCCCTGAAACCCAGGGTGAACCCAGGGTGTGCCCAGGGTGTGGGGGAGGGGCAGCTGTAGTGTAATTTGGTGACAATCAACACAAAACGTCAATTCAAAGCCATCCTGAGGCAGCTTGTGTGAAGAGAGCAGTGCGGCTTCACAGCACAACGTCACAGCTGGTCACAGACATCACTCTGACGCACAAGGCCTTTTGATGAATCCACCACATCTTTGATTAATATTTGAATGTTTTCTCCATCCTGCCTGACCCTTTCAAAACAGCAGCTGATTTTTTGCAATACAGAACAAACAAAATACAAACCTAAAGTTCAGATTCTTCCATTAATAATTTCCGTTCAAGGTCTCAATTCTTTTAGGACATAGAAGTTTATTGGACTGTATCATTTGATTTGCAATGTGGATGGAACGCCTTTTGGGTTTGAGACAGGTAGCTCTACAACGAAGGATCAAAGAATACTTTCAGGCCTCCAGCCACTGATACAACAGGCTCTGTTTGCAAAGCTTTCCCCTCAATTCCCTTCCAGCCCACTGCACCATTGCTTTAAGTCTGATCTTCCGCAGTTGAACGCAGAACGACGGGAACACTCAGATGGTTGGGCAGCATCTATGGGGGAGCAAGAAGCCACGGCCGGATTTGCAGCCAGGAACACTGCATCAGGTTCTTGATGTGGGGGATCTTCACACCTTTGCCCAACCTGATGAGTTTTTCCCGTGTTCTCTTTCCTTCTGGATTCCAGCACTTTTTGTCTTCCTTGGCTGAATACCCTGCTGAGAATAAGGCCACCCAGCCCATGAATCCTCAGTCGTGCAACTATTCACAGTGCACATTATCAATGAAGAAGAGGGGACAGAGTATAGTGTATCAAAGTTTACTGATGACACTAAATTGAGTGGAAGAAGAGCAAATTGTGCAGCGGATACAGAGAAACTGCAGAGAGATATAGATAGGTTACATGAGTGGGCAAGGGTCTGGCAGATAGAATCCAATGTTGGTAAATGTGAGGTTATTTACTTTGGAAGGAAAAATGGAAGATCAGATTATTGTTTAAATGACAAGCGATTGCAGCGTGCTGCCGTGCAGAAGGACTTGGGAGTGTGTGTGCACGAATCGCAAAATGTTAGTTTGCAAGTACAGCAGGCTATCAAGAGGGCAAATGGAATCTTGTCCCACATTGAAAGAGGGATTGAATTTAGGAGCGGGGAGGTTGTGCTGCAAATGTCCTAGGTACAGGTGAGGCCGCATCTGGAGTACTGCCTGCAGTTCTGGTCTCCTTACATGAGGAAGAATGCACTGGCTTCAGAGGGGGTGCAGAGAAGACTCACCAGGTTGATTCCAGAGTTAGTCAATGAAGAGAGATTGAGGCATCTTGGACTGTACTCATAGGAATTTAGAAAATTGAGACGGGATCTTATAGAAATTTATGAAATTATGAAAGGCATAGATAAGATAGAGGTAGCAAGTTGTTCCCATTAGTGGGGGAGTCTAGAACTAGGGGACAAGCCAACTTTATTTATCACTCATACTATGCTCTCATGGTAGAATGAAATAGCATTTCTCCAGGACCATGGAGCCTATTTACATAGATATGTTAGGAAAGCAGTTAACACATTAAAATATTAAGGTATTAAGACGTATGCACTGAAGGTCCATGATGCACGATGCACATCGGTACTGTTCAGGAGCTTGATGGCTTTGGAGAAAAAGCTGTTTCCCACTCTGGACATAATGGGCTGAGCGCTGCAGTACCTCTTGCCAGATGGCAGAAGGGAGAACAGTTTACATGCAGGATGTGTAGAGCCTTTCACAAAGTTTATTGCTTTCTGCCTGCATCGAGTGTAGTAGGTTACCCAAAGGTCTTTTCCGCTGGCTTCACTCTCCTCTGCAGGGTCTTGAGGTCCTAGGTGGTCCGGCATCCAAACCAGATGGTGGCGCAGTTGCACAGGATGCTCTCGATACATCCTCTGTTGAACATAGTGAGGATTGAGGGTGGGAGATGAACTTTCCTCAGTCTTCGCAGGAAGTAGAGGCGCTGTTGGGCTTCGTTGGGTATGGGGCTGGTGTCAATGGACCAGGAGAGATTCTCTGCCAGGTGCACTCTGAAGAACTTGATTCCCTTGACGACCTCAACAGTTGAGCAATCAATGGTGAGGGAAGCGTGATCTCCCCGGGCCCTCCTGACATAGCCTCAAGATCCAGGATAGTAGATTTAGGATGAACTGTTTTTCCTAAAGGGTGATGAATCTTTGGAATTTACTGTCCATTGAAGCAGTGGAGGCAACCTCAGTAAATATATTTAAGACAGGGTTGGATAGATTTTTACAAAGTAGGGGAATTAAAGGATATGGGGAAAAGGCAGATAGGTGGAGATGAGTCTATGATCAGATGAGCCATGAATTGATGGGCTGGATGGCCTCCTCTTGCTCCAATTTATGTTCTAAGCTTTCCTGAAGTTACAGCTAGATTACCATTATTCATCACCCTCCAAAGCTCCTCATTTCCATGTCAAGTGGGAAAATCCTCCTGCGACAACTTTCTGCTTCTGACAATAACATGTTCCCCTCAGCCTCCATGCCTAAAAGCTTCTCTGTCTGCCTCTGATACAAATCTGTCTATCCATGAATATTGGGTCCCAAACCATTCCGTGTCTCATCAACACCCTGTGTTCTTGTTGCAAGGTTTCCTGTTTACTTTTTCCAAGCTACTGCTTATTTGAATGCTTCATTCAAATCTCCCTTCACCTCTCCTCAATCGGAATCAGAATCAAAATTTATTGTCATGAACAAGTCATGAAATTTGGTGTTTTGTGGCACCATCGCAGGGCAAAGATTCATATTATAACCATCTTACGACAACAATATAAAAAAATAAAAAAATAATAATGCATAAAAAGAAAGGCAGTGTCTTTGGTTTATTGATTATTCAGGAATCCGATGGCAGCGGGGAAGAAACTGTCCTTGTGCCACTGAGTGCTCATCACATCAAGGGTCCTGCTCCTTTTCCCCATGGTAGCAGAGTGAAGAGGGCATGGCCTGGGTAGTGGGGGTCTTGAGGATAGAGGCTGCTTTATTAAGACATCACCTCATGTTGATGTCCTTGATGGAGTGAAGTCTGGTGGCTATGGTGATGCAGGCTGAGCTAACAACCCTGAGATTTAGTGCCTCCACACCAGACAGTGATACAGCCGGCCAGAATGCTCTCCACGGTCCACCTGTAGAGGTTTTCAAGTGTCTTCAGTGACAACAGATTTCAGACTTCAGGTTTATACACGACATCACATACAACCCTGAGATTCTCTTTTCCCTGCTGGCACTTCCAATAAATGGAAGTGCATAAATTAACTGTATACAGCATGAACATGTGAACAATCAAAAGAACTGCAAACAGATAATGAATGCAAACAAACTGACTGAGCAATACAGGGAGATGTTGGAATCTAGGGGTTAAAACAGTATGAAATAAATGATTAATTAATAAGTGTATATTTACTGCATGGTTCAGGGAAAAAGGAATGTGATTAAGTGGCAATCACAGCATGGAGCAAAGTTGGCTGAGCAAAATTGTCTCTCCAAAATACAGGGAGAGGAAATGCATAAAACGATTTAGGAGGAATGCTCAAACTAAAGGAGGTGGTGAGTAGCACAGGAGACACAGGCCAGATCAGAACAAAGAATGGCCTGCAAGAAACAAAGGGAATGGAAAACCAGTCTAGGAGGAAGATTAAGGCAGGAGGAGGTGTTAAAGAGAACAGCAGAAATTGGCCGGACAAGAACAGAATGGTGATTAGAAATATCTGGGGATGAATTAATTTCTGATCCAATCAACAGGATAGTCTGGCCTGGAGGATTAAGATGGGAGTGCTACACCCCAGATATCTGCAAAACAGGAGATGACATGTGATAACCCTTATGCAAAAAGATCTAGCAAAGGAAGACAACTTTTGTTCTGTATGATGATGAAATCTAGCAAAGGAAGCCAACTTTTGTTCTGTATGATAAGGTTGATCTATATAAACTGAGCCAACTGGACAATAGGGGTCAGTCTTGGGGAGTAGCTCACTGTGCAGGTGACCTATGAACTAACGATTGACCCAGAGCTCTGTTAAGTTTTATTTTTGTGCTGTGTAATAAATTGACTGTTGAACCGAATACCTTCTCCTACCACTTCATTCAAAGAACACACTGGACTCAGACTACACATAGACTAAATTAAGAGTAAGGTAAAGCCAGAGTCCGACAGAGAGCAAAGAAAATCAGACAAGGGTACAAGTAAGAGTCCTTAAATGAGCCCTTGAATGAGTTTGTTGTAGAGGAGTCTGATGGTGGAGGGGGAGCAGCTGTTCCTGAACCTGGTAGCACCCCTACCCCTTTCCTGATGGCAGCAGCTAGAACAGAGCATGTGCTGGGTGGTGAGGGTCTTTGATGATTACTGCTGCTCTCTGATGGCAGCGCTCCCTGTAGATGTAGCGGGGAGGGTTTTACTGTAATGTCCTGGGCTGTGTGCATGACCTTTTGCACAGCTTTATGTTCAGGGGTATAGGTGTCCCTGTACCAGACCATGATGCAGCCGATCAGCAGACTTTCCACCACACCTCTGCAGAAATTTGCCAGGGTTTCTGAATCTCCTCAGACACCTCACAAAGTATTAGCCACTGGCTGGCCTTCTTCATGATTGCATCAACATGGAGGCTCCATGAAAGATCATCGGAGTTGTTGACACCCAGGAATTTGAAGTTCTTGACCCTCTCCACTACTGAGTCCTGAGTCATGTTCCCCTGACTTCTTCCTGAAGTCCACAAACATCTCCTTGGATTTTCTAACATTAAGCACAAGGTTGTTGGCATGACAGTACTCAAAGAGCTGATCTATCTCCCTCCTGTACGCTTCCTCATTGTCGTTTGTGATTCTACCGACAACTGTGGTGTCATCGGCAAACATAGATAGCACCAGAATTGTGCCTGACCACACAGTCATGGGTGTATAATGAGTAGAACAGTGGGCTAAGCACACATCCTTGGGGTGCACCTGCATTGGTAATCAGTGAGGAGGAGATGTTGTTTCCAATATGTACTGACTGTGGTCTTCAGGTAAGCAAGTCAAGGATCCAGTTGCAGAGGGGGGTGCAGAGGTCCAGAGTTTGTAGCTTCTCGACCAGCACTGAAGGAATAGTGGGATTGAAGGCCAAGCTGTAGCCAATGAAGAGCAGCCAAATGTATGAGTTACTGTTTTCAAGGTGATCCAGAGCTGAGTAGAGAGCCCACGATATTGCATCTGCTGTGGGCCGATTGTGAAGATGGGCGAATTGCAGATGGTCGAGACCTTTGCTTAGGTATATGTTAATCACTGTGAATGGAGAGGGAAGGGGTGGAGAGCTGGAGGAAAGAAGACAGAGGGAAAGGGAAGGGAGGGAGAACAGAGTTAGCTAGCAGAAACTAGGAGGTCGATGTTAATTCCATCCAGTTGGAAAGTGTCCAGATGGAAAATCAGATGTTGTCCCTCCAATTTACAGGTCGTCTTGGTGGGTTAGTACATGAAGCCATGGACAAACATGAACATGGGGGAAGGGTGCGGAACTGAAGTGATCCCTGTCACTGATATGGTCAGAGTGAAGGTTCTCAGCAAAAGGATCTCCCAGACTGCATACTGGGAGTAGAGAAGGCCACAATGGGAGCACCAGATGCAGCAGATGACCCCTGCGGATACAGAAGTGAAGTGTTGCTTCACTTGGAAGAACTGTTGGGGGCCCCAAATGCTGATGAGGGAGAAGGTCTGGGTGCAAGTGGAGCACTTCCTGCAGTCACAAGGCAAGGGGCCAAGGCGGCGATTGGTGGGGAGGGATGAGTTTGACCTGGTGAGTTTCTCTAGCCATGTATTCTTACTTCAGTCGCAGTGAATCCGGACTTTTGTGCTTTTTTTCTAACTCAAACTCTCTGGTTCTGCTTGAAAATCTTGCTTTTGCACGCCTTCCAGCTTTTTCACATGCAACAAGGTAACCAGAACTACACGTAACTGGGGAAAATCTTATAGAAACTTTGGAGGAACTCACAGCATCCATAGTGGAGAAGATATATTACCGACATGTCAGGCCTGAGCCCTTCTTCAATGTATAATCAAAAAGCAGACAGGCATCAGAATTGAACCTCAGGCCTAAAACGTCAGTAATGTATCTTTGTCTCCGACGGACACTGAGAGACCAGCTGGGTTCCTCCGCCATTTCTGTGTGTTTTTACTATAATCAGAGCATCTGCGGATTTTCGAGGTTCACTGGTGAAAATCTTGTCCATTTACAAAGTCACTAATGGGAGCTGCTGTTTCCAATGACATTATCTGGATTCATTGCTGCTACTGAGAACGCTGAGCTGTCCCACAGGGGTCTCTTAATGGGGCCTCTGATCAAATCACTACCAGACATTTGATGCAATAAAACATGACCTAGTTCAGCAACAAATGTTTATCCATTGCTCCCAAGAGAGACAATTGCAATATTTTTGCAATGTTTATTTTTTTTTATTACAGGTCAATTTTTTTTATTCTGGGTATACAACATCATGAGGGGAATAGATTGGCTGAATGCATAGAGCAGTGGTTCTCGACCGTTTTCTTTCCACTCACATCCCACTTTAAGTCATCCCCATGCCATCAGTGCTCTGTGGTTAGTAAGGGTTTGCTTAAGGTGGGATGTAGGTGGGAAGGGAAGGTTGAGAATCACTGCTTTAAACCCAATTGTTACTGAAATATTTTGCTTGAGAAAAATTGTCATATTGGCCCATTTCCTTTGAAATTCTGAAACTGTGTACATAACAAGTCAATGAGGTTCAATTAAAACAGTGGTTTTCAAACTTTTTATTTCCACCCACTTATCACCTTAAGCAATCCCTTACTAATCACAGAGCACCGATGGGATAGGGATTACTTAAAGTGGTACATGAGTGGAAAGACAAAGGTTAAGAACAACTGGCATAGAGTCTTACCCAGAGTAGGGGAATTGGTAACCAGAGGATAGAGGTTTAAGGTGAGGGGGGAGAGATTTAACAGGAACCTGAAGTGTAACTTTTTACACAGAGGGTTGTGGGTGTTTTGAACAATCGGCAGGTGGAGGTGGTTGATGCAGGCACTATTGCAATGTTTAAGCAAAAATTGGTTGGATACAAAGATAGGATGGGTTTCATGGGATATGACCAAGCGCAGATGGGTCGGATGAGTGTGGGATGAACATTTTGGTGGCCATTGTTCCATTTACTGATCTGTAACTGCCCTGTCTCCAGTGTAGTTCCCTGTCGAGAATTATTCCCAATTTTCCAAAAGGATTAAGAGCAGACCCTTCAAACACCTTCTATCATTCATAAGCTTATGGCTGACCTGACTGACTGTAAATCCATGTTCTTGTCACTTGAGGTAGCCTTTCATCCCCATGTTTCTCAAGTATTTCCATACATCTGCATTAAAAATATCCAGGCTCTGCTTCCGTTCTCACTTTGAGGCAGGAAGCTCAAAAGGCCAAGGGACCCTGAGAGAGTAAAAAATTTATTTCATCCCTGTCTTGGGGCAACTCAGTTAGAGAAGAGGTTAGCACAACCTCCAGAGATCAGGACCAGGGTTCAATTCCGACACTGTCTGTACGTTCTCCCTTTTTCTGCGTGGGTTTTCTCCAGGGTCTCCGAACTCCTCCCACCTTTTGAGACTTACCGGGGGGGGGGGGTGTTGTAGGCTAATTGAAATATTTGGGCAGTAAGGGCTCATGGACCGGAAGGGCCTGTTACTGTACATGGTGGACTCTTTATTTTCAAGCCTAGCCTATTGTGAAAAGTGTTCCAGCTTAAATTGCTAAACAGCATACTGGAGCTAAATGCAAATGTCCTTTTTTAATCTGTTTAGTATTCAGTTGGTTATCTTACTTGAAAGCTAATAAATTTCAGGGGACCATTTCAAAACAGCTATGAGTGACAACCATCAGTGCACATGAAAGAAGCACGATCTATTTATTAGCCCATCTGCTGCATCTCTGGCCAAATACTGCTTGGATGAGATCTAAACCAGAGGACTCAGATATAAAATAGTCCAGAAACTTGATGCTGAAGAAGTTGAAAATCTAAACAGAAAACAGAAAATGCTGGAAATAGTCCACGATCTTGACCAAAAGTGATCAAATTCAAGTTTATTATCATCTGATTGCATATAGACAACCTGACAAAACAGTACATAAAGGTCACATAAATAATCAAAATAAATATACTCTAATAGAATTATTTGGGATTGTCATGGTTACAGGATACTCTTCATCAGTCTCGCTGCCTGCAGGAAGAAGCTATTTCCCAACCTGGAAGTCCTGATTATGATGCTTCTGTACCTGGGATGAAGATAATGTGCCATGTCAAGTTCAAGTCAAGTTTATTGCCATCTGATTGTACAAGTGCAACTCAACGAAACAGCTTTCTCTGGTCCTCGGTGCAAAACACGCTGACAAACAACCAGACAAAATACACATACAGACAAACAATACATACAACAATATCTATGCAAATAAATAAATAAATATTGCTTTGTGCATTTGAGAGTCTCGGATGGTTCGTGCGAGCAGTTCCTTTGGTCGTTCAGCACTCTCACTGCCGGAGGGAAGAAGCTGCTCCTCAGCCTGGTGGTACTGGCCCTGATCCTCCTGTATCTCTTCCCCGAGGCGAGCAGCTGAGAGATGCTGTGTGTGGGGTGGAAGGGGTCCTCCTCAATGATTTTGCACGCCTTATTGGTCGGCGATGATGATTCATTTTATTGTCATTGTTCCAGAAAACCAGCCAATTAAATACAATGAGCATTGACCAGAAATTTTTTAAAAAATAGTGCTGTATACATTATAATAAAACTTGTGCAATTAAAACCAACAACTTTATTCTACAGCGAACTGTTAGAAAGTACTGATGTTACAATGTGAGTGCAGTCCTACTCAACACTGTGATTCAGTGTTCAACTAGTAACGGCTTCATTAAAAACAAGCTCTTCTTGACCCTACTTGTGCACGATCAAAGGCTCCTGTAGCCTCTGCCCAACGGGAGAAGAGTGAAGAGTCCGTGTTTTGGGTGCGTTGCATCTTTGATAATGTTTCTCGCCCTGCCCAGACATAATTCCCTATAGATGTCTTCGATGGAAGGCAATTGGATTCCAATAATCTGTTGGGCAGTTTTCACTACCCACTGGATCTTGTGCATTCCCGTACCACACCAAAATACTATATGTTAGCACCATACGTTAGATCACATCGATGGAGGGAGGGAGACTCCAGTCGTCCTCTCTGCCACTCTTATAGTCCTGTGGATTGACCGTCGATCCATTTCTCTGCAGCAACCTTATCACACTGTGATGCAGCTGGCCGGGACACTCTCAATAGAGTTCATGTAGAAGGTTGGCATACCTTATTAATCGTACCTCGTTAATTGTACCTTGTACCACTGTTGTAATCGTCCCTCATTGACTCGTTATGTGCACGGTTTCAGAACTCCAAAGGAAATGGGCCAATGACAATTTTTCTCGCCAAATATTTCAGTAACAATTGGGTCTAGAGCAGTGATTCTCTACCTTCCCTTCCCTCTCACAGACCACCTTAAGCAATCCCTTACTAATCACAGAGCCCCGATGGCATAGGGATGACTTCAAGTGGGATGTGAGTGGAAGGAAAGGGGATGAGAAGCACGGTTTTAGAGGTCCTGGAACAGTTTAAGGGATAGGATCAGGGTAGTTCAGGGCGGTTCATGAGCTGTTCTTGAACCTAGAGGCAGTGTGCTTCTGGCTCCTCTACCTTCTGCCTGAATGTAGCAGTGAGAAGAGGTTGGATGGACCCATTTTTAAGTTGAGGACATTCTGTTGAGGGTCACACCTGGACGCCTTCAGTAGGCGGCAGGTCGGTTACCCGCCATGGCCCTGGCCAGGTTCGCCACTTTCTGCAGCCTTCTGTGATCCTGGGCACTTGAGTTTCCAAAAAATTCAACTATTGATCTAGCAAAATTGATCCAAGTGGCACCTCGGCGGTTGGGAAACAGAAAATTAATTTTAAAAAGCCTCAAATTTTTAAAAATAAGCATGAACTTATCACATTGTTGTAAAAAGCTTATCTGGTTTATCATTCATCTCAATGATCCAGATCTATTCCTACCAGTAACTATAAATTCAATCTCTGTAATGGTCCAATCCCCCCCCAACCACCATTTTGTTCAGTTGCCTGCCAACATTTTGCTCATACCTTGATGGAGGCCTCAAGCCCAAAACATTGATCATAGCAAAGGACCCTTTGACCTACTGAGTTTCTCCAGCATTGTGGTTTTACACCACCAGCCTACTGCAGGGGGTGACCACTGTACCTGCAGGAAGAGCACTGGAGGACAGATAACACCTGGCCGGCTCTCAATCATCTGCCCGGGATATAAGCCACATCTGGCCCCTCTCGAGGTCAGTCAGTCAGAAGCAGAGCACAGCTAGTCACAGCAGAGACTTTAAGCTGAATAAAGCCTGTTGTTCAGTCTTTGAATCTTGTGTCTGCTTACTGTCACGGCAGTGCATCACAGTCACCGTGTCTGCAGACTTTCATGTTTTACATCTGCTTTACTGATGCCCTTCATGGTAGCACATTTGCTGTACTTCCCTGGTCTCGTTTATATGGAACCACAGAACACTACAACCTGTCTGTTAAATTATTCTTCAGCCTCGGCCCAATGACCTGTATTTGGACCACAGCCCTCCATACTTCTCCCATCCATGTACCTTTCCAAATTTCTCTTAAATGTCAAAATTCAGCCTGCAACAGTAAATGTGATTCAATAAGAAATTGAACAGCCCAAATGCTCCCATTGACTCATCTTCCCTGTCTGTTGAAATACTGCAGTGACAATGCATCACTGTATGGTAATGGAAATTAGCTTTCAAAAATGAGTAAATTCTACTTAAAAGTTTATTTGGTTCCATAAGCAACATACTGCTAGAGTCATGGTAACTAAAAACAATCCTTGTATTTTTATATTTATATTTTTATATTTTTTATACAGCATTCACAAGTATTGAAGGCAGTGAGCTGGAGAGACATGTTTTCACTGGACTATTGTATTCACAACAAGCTGGTTTGATCCAAACATTTTTTTGCTCAGAAAACTCCATCAGGCAAAACATGATCTTAATCAAGCAACTGAGAAACTGGTTGGGTTGGGGATGCAGAGAAACACGGAGGTTTGCAGGCGCTGTGATTGTCGTCAGAACACAGAAATGCAGGAGGAACTCAGCTGGTCTCACAGAGTCCATAAGAGATAATGATATATTATTGACGTTTTGGCCTGTAGCCCTTCCTCAAGGTATGAATGAAAAAAGACAGGGATCTAAATTAAAGGCGGGGGGGGGGGGGGGGGAGAATGGGAGGGGGAGGAGTCCAGACAAATAGTGTTAATTGGATACGATAAGAGGAAAGTTGAGAACTGATTATGGCTCTGTGAAAGGAGACAAATGGAAAAGGGAAAAGAGAGAGTGAGAGAGAGACTGAGCTAGAGGGAAGTAGGCAGGGGCTCATTCGAATCCATAGACATGCAATCTGACTGGATTCCTTCTCAGAGAGTAACATTACCTCCTTAGCACAATGTGTGGGTGATTTGAAACGTTTCACTGATGCCTTGTTGGCAATTTGTTCCTTGTCAATTGATTCAAGTGAATAAAGATACTGCATAGCAACAGTTTCTGCGCTTTGGAAAACCAACTGAAGCACTTGGGGATAGGTTTGATGATTTGAAAAGGTGTTGTGCAATGTGTAAATATCATTTCCTTTTGAAATATTAGCACAGAAACTGCTGTTGCCAAAGGCAGCTGACAAACAATTCCTTTTGTTTCATGTTTTCACTCACAGTGTTGGACTAGCGGGGAAAATTCAATATAACACCGCAAAACCCAATCTCCAAACATTATCTCCAACAAATTGAGAACGTTCTTTCTGTGTGACCTGGCTTGAAATCTAAATGAAGAGTGGCTCGTGAATAGTGTCCATGCACCTTGTTTAGTGATGTCACCTGATGCTGATCTATTCTGGTTCTTTTCAAGATTCAAGATTCTTTTAATACAATGTAATAAAAATGTAATATTACACAAAATTGCCTTTAGTTGCCCAGAAGGCAGACAAAGAGTCGCCATCAGCAGAAATTGTCTAGCACCCTTTACAGTTGGAGAAAGAGAAGCAAAGGAGAGTCCCTTCAGAGTCACTGAATGTCCATGGATTCACCTCCAATGCTCCTGCAGCCTCTGGAGCCACACAGACTTCAGTCCAACCCATCAACAACTCGAGCTCCAGGACTAAACCTCCAAGAAACCTCTCTCTCTCCTTACAAACAAAAATAGTATTCTGTATTTCTGGACTAAATGTAAATGGATTGGATTGGATTAGATTGGATTGACTGGACTGGACTGGATTAGATTAGATTGGATTGGATGTGATTGGATGGGATTGGATTGGATTAGATTAGATGGGATTGGATTGGATTGGATTGGATTGGATGCATTGGATGGGATTGGATTGGATTAGATGCATTGGATGGGACTGGATTGGATTGGATGCATTGGATGGAATTGGATGGATTGGATGGATTAGATAAGATTGAATTAAATTAGATGAGATTTGTATGGATTGGATTGCATTCGATGGGATTGGATTAGATTTGATGGAATTGACTAGACGATGCTGCTTTAGTTGCCCATTCAGAGCCAGCTCTTCAGCGCTTGACGTCCTGTTTTGCGGAAACTGCCAAAATGTTTGGCCTGGAAGTCAGCCTGAAGAAAACTGAGGTCCTCCATCAGCCAGCTCCCCACCACGACTACCAGCCCCCCCACATCTCCATCGGGGACACAAAACTCAAAACGGTCAACCAGTTTACCTATCTCGGCTGCACCATTTCATCAGATGCAAGGATCGACAACGAGAGAGACAACAGACTCGCCAAGGCAAATAGCGCCTTTGGAAGATTACACAAAAGAGTCTGGAAAAACAACCAACTGAAAAACCTCACAAAGATTAGCGTATACAGAGCCGTTGTCATACCCACAGTCCTGTTCGGCTCCGAATCATGGGTCCTCTACCGGCATCACCTACGACTCCTAGAACGCTTCCACCAGCGTTGTCTCCGCTCCATCCTCAACATTCATTGGAGCGACTTCATCCCTAACGTTGAAGTACTCGAGATGGCAGAGGCCGACAGCATCGAGTCCATGCTGCTGAAGATCCAGCTGCGCTGGGTGGGTCACGTCTTCAGAATGGAGGACCATCACCTTCCCAAGATCGTGTTATATGGCGAGCTCTCCACTGGCCACCGTGACAGAGGTGCACCAAAGAAGAGGTACAAGGACTGCCTAAAGAAATCTCTTGGTGCCTGCCACATTGACCACCGCCAGTGGGCTGATATCGCCTCAAACCGTACATCTTGGCGCCTCACAGTTCGGTGGGCAGCAACCTCCTTTGAAGAAGACCGCAGAGCCCACCTCACTGACAAAAGACAAAGGAGGAAAAGCCCAACACCCAACCCCAACCAACCAATTTTCCCTTGCAACCGCTGCAACCGTGTCTGCCTGTCCCGGATCGGACTTGTCAGCCACAAACGAGCCTGCAGCTGACGTGGACATTTACCCCCTCCATAAATCTTCATCCGCGAAGCCAAGCCAAAGAGATGAGAGTCAGATGGATTGGATTGGATTGGACTGGACTGGATTATATTAGATTGGATTGGATTGGATGGAATTGACTGGATTAGATTGATTAGATTGAATTAAATTAGATGAGATTTGGATTACATTTAGTTGAATTAGATTGAGTTGACTTGGATTGAATTCATTTCAATTAGTTAGTGATGTGTACTGATACAGTGAAATACTTTGTTTTGTGTGCTATCCAAGCAAGATAACTCATACTTAAGTACAATAGGTAGTGCAATAAAACAAAAGTGCAGGGGGAATCATTACTAAGGCAACATATGGAATATTGAGAAAGGTCAAGTTAAGCAGTGCGGAGGTGTCCTTTACCAATGAGATGTACATTGAGAGGTCATCTAACAGAAAGACAGAAAGTCCTTGAATCTGGAAGTTTGTGTCTTCATGCTCATGTACATTCTGCCTGACAGAAAGGGGGAAAAGATTGTAAGACTGGGGTGAGATAGCTCCTTTACTATAGGTAGGTATGGATGAAGTCGATGGAGGAGAGGTTGGTTTGCTTAGTGTGCTGAGCTGTGTTCATAATTCTCTGGAATACCTTGCAGTGTCGGGCAGATCAGTTCCCATTCCAAGCTGTGATGCACCTGGAGAGGACACTTTCTATGGTGCACCTACAAAACTTGGCAAGACATACCAAATATCCTTAGTCTTCTGAGGAAATAGGGTTATTGGAATGCTTTTGTGGCTGTGGTGTCAACATGGTTGGACCCAAAAATAAAGACAAACAAATGAAATGAAAAACTAAAATGGCTGAAAGTTGAATAACTGAATTGGAGAGGTAGTGATTGTTAACTTAGTGGGAAATGTTGAGTCAGGTTCTGAATACTGAGACCAGTACAGTGTCAGCTCATAGGCTGAGATGCTGTTCCACAAACTTACCTTGATCTTCATCGGAACAGTGCAGACGTCCAGCAGAGAGAGCTCTGCACAGGAGCTGGGTGGAGAATTAAAGTGATAACGTTTAACAGCTGTGAATAAATCTGGTGAGATCCATCGAATGAGGGTGAATTATGGAATCTCAGAGAACAAACTGTTCAATTGTATCTTGCTAATTCTTGACTTTCTTTATTGTCTTTCCAGACCTAATAGATATGAGGATCCTGGACAAGTTCAAGTTTGTTATCACCTGAATGTACATATTCAAACCGACAAAATAGCATTTCTCTGTAACACAGTGCACGCACACACACGCACATACACACACACACACACACACACACACACACACACTCACACACACACACACACACACACACACACACACACACACACACACACACACACACACACACACACACACAGAGTACATAATAATTGTAAAGATAGAATTTAAAATTAAAATATAAATATTTTGAAATGCTTTACTCATTTACTGGATATGGTTCATCAATCTTGAAGTCTGCAGATAGATTTTCCAGATAGACAGACCCGATTTTGATGCTTCTGTACATCCTTCTGTGAGCTGTATGAAACACGTCCTCAATAATTCTTTGAGCCTATTGAAGCAACTCTCCCAGTAAATGTCGTCAGTAGAGGAAATGGAAACCTCAGTTATCTTCTTGGGTGTTTTGATGATCCTCTGAGTTGATTTTTGGCTTTGCAACTACCATGCCTCGTGGTGATGCAGTCACATAGGACAGTCTCAATTGTGCTCCTGCAAAAGGTTGTCATAATCGGGCCAGTAGCCTTGACTTCCGCAACCTCCTGAGGAAGTGTGGGTGGCGCTATGCCTTCCTGACTAATGAGGAAGTAGTTGTGGGTCCAGGATAACTTGTCCTTTAAGTGTATACCAAGGAAGTTTGTGGTCTCCAAACACTCCACGGCTGAACCATTGATGTGTACTGTCCACAATCAGTTCCTTTGTTGTGTCCATGTTGAGACTCAGGTTGTTCTCACACCATTTAACGATTTGCCCAACAGCTGTAGAAATGGGTGTGAGGGGTTTCGAAACAGGGATTAGTATTTTAAAATCAATACATCTCTTAGTTCAAGAGCCACTCTAGGTTCACTGCAAAACCAAAAATGGCCAAGCAGATTTCTGAATGGGTATAAATAAAGATCCAGATCCTCTGGAAAGAAATATAAACTTACGATATGTATACCTGATCCAAAGAGGCCACAAAAACATCCCTGGATGATCAAATCCATTGACTAAAAGTTGAAAAATTTGCCAACACCATGTCCGCATCTTCCACTAACCCACCCCTACACAAATTAATTCTGCATCAAATCCCTGCTTCCAGTGTAAAGATTGTGCACCACAGCTCTCCATACCCCTCCCATCCATGTAGCTTTCCAAATTTTGAACATAAATAAATATCTGAACATAAATGGCTCTGGTGTGACCACAATTCCCCTCTTCACTTGAAGCATAGAACAATTACAACATAGAAACAGGCCACTCTGCCCCTCTAGTCTGTGCCAAACCATTTTTCCCCTAGTCCCACTGTTTCTTTTGTAAAAATGTTAACTCTGAATATTTATCTATCTAAAAGCTTATTCCTTTTTCTGTCTCATGACATATTTGTGGTGATTTAATTTATAGGATTGTTGGATACATCTTGTTTACCTTAATGAAGACCTCAAGCCTGAAATGTTGGTCATGTATCTTTATCTTCGCTACATAAAGAACACAGTTCTGCTGAGTTTTCCAGCATCGTGTTTTTGCTTCAACCATCGTGTCTGCAGACCTTTGTGTTTTACATCTTACGTACCTGTGCGTCTGCAGCAAGTTAAATTTTTGGTGCAGCTGTACATGGGACATGTATATAACAGTAAACTCTCATCTCATATCAGAATTGGTTTATTGCCATGAACAAGTGTCACAAAATGTGTTTTCCAGCAACAGTAATAGTGCATTATATCTGCAAAATAGCTACAAAAAAATAATGGTTCTGTAAATATAACATTTAAAAAATAAATACATCGTGCCTAAAGAGAAAATAGTGAGGTCGTGTCTATAGGTTCATTGTCCGTTCAGAAATCTGATGGCAGAGGGGAAGCTGTTTTTGCAACATTGGGGGGGGGGGGGGTCATCTTCAGATTTCTGTACCTCCTTCCTGATGGCAGCAGTGAGGTGCTGAGGGTCCTTGATGACAGAGGCTGCTTCTGAAAGGTGCTCTTAATGGAGTGAAAACTGACGCTGGCTGAGTTTACAAACCATCTGCATTGGCACCTCCATACCAGAGAGTGATGCAACCCATCAGATTGCTCTCTGCAGTACCCCTGTAGAAATTGGGAAGAGTTTTTGTGACATACCAAATCTCCTCAAACACCTCACAGAAAAAAAAAATACCAAATATGGAGCAAAAGCATTTTTCAGAGATTTTTAAATAAATAATTTAATCCAACTGTTTCTAACTATCTGTACAATGTGGATTTGAAGGATTCAATTGAACTCTTAGACTAAATCAGAAGGGATTTTTGCCACTATATGGTAAGTTGAAAGATTTGTTCCTGTTCTGACAGGTTTTAGAGCTTGGATGTTCTGGTTTCCATGGCTGCAATCACTGAAGATTGCAGTTAATGAATATCTGACATGATTCACACCTGTTCCATCTACAATAACCCCCTGGATAATTAACATTCACAGTATACTGTAGCACAGTCACATGGGTGAGGAATCTCACCTCACCCCCTGTAACTCCATCACTTTATCATTCCACTCCTTCCTGTCATGTGTTTGTCACAGCATCATAGAGAATGTAGATGGCGTCCTCTCTGTGGACTTCATCTACATCTTCCTCTGCCTGGGACAGGCAGCCAATGTGCTGAAGGACTCGTCAGACCCCGGACACACTCTCTTCTCCCTCCTCCCATAGGCTTAAGAGTGTGAAATCGTGCACCAGCGGGATTAAAGAGAGTTTCTAACCCACAGGCATCAGGCTCCTGAATTAACCCCTCAACAGTATTCTTGTGCTGCCTTTGCTTGGTACTAATATGTCTCCCTTTTCATTGTAATCATACACCATGTAAATTTATGTTCTTTTCATGCTGTTTGTAATATTATAAATAACCTAGAGCAGTTTTTTTAAACTTTTTCCTTCAAGTCAAGTTGTATTTATTTGTCGTTTGTACCATAACCATTGCAGTGTACAGTGAAAATGAGATAGCGTTTCTCTGGACCGTGGAGCTAGTTATTTATGTGGCTAAATTACATCAAAAACTTTTTTTTAAATAACATATTGCTTATAAATATCATGTTACATGTGCTAGCCCTGTGTCCCCGGAGTTCACGGCTTGAAGGAGCAAGTTGTTTCACAATCAGGTCATGAGAGCCCAAACGCTTCGATAACTCTTCCCGGATGTCAGGAGGAAGAATAGATTGCTGGAGTGATAATGCAAAGGTGGTATGTGAGTGGAAAGAAAAAGTTTTGTTTTAATTATGCCTCATTGACTCGTTATGTGCACAGTTTCATAACATAAAATGAAATGGGCCAATGACAATTTTTCTCAAGCAAAATATTTCAGTAACATTTGGGTCCAGAGCAGTGGTTCTCAACCTTTTTACCCCACTCACATACTTAAACTGATTACTTATGAGAGGAAAGAAAATGTTTGAAAACCACTGACCTAGATCATGGCTGATGTCTACATAATCTCCAGTGTTCTGCTCTTTTTCCATAGGTGTTAATTCTATTACTGACCCGAAATCTATCACTCTTTCAAGTTTTCAAGTTTCTTGTCACCTTATACCTGATACAGGGAGAAGGGTTCTTCTGTGAACAGTCCAGCAAGTCAACTCTGACATTCACACAGTAGGTGGGCAGAAACACAGTTACAGATATGATGTTCTTCATTTTTCGATTCATTTTATTTTTCTTTCAGAGAACAGATTGAGCAAACCTTGCAGGCTCTGGAAAGTGACTGTGAAATAGCAGCAGACTTCGAAGACAGCATGTTCCGAAAGTTGACACATTTGCAGAGTGAAGGGAAAGAGCACTGGAGAACCGGGGCAGAGACCATGTGACCAGCTTATTGAAAAGACAGTGCACAGATTGCTCAGGAGGCCATTTTAAGCAGGCAGCACAAGAGCAAAGTGTTCTTTGACCTCCTTTGTGGGATTGAGAAATCCACTTGGCCTCATCATATAGTTATAGATTAAACTGTCACATTTCCTCCTGTTAGTAGAGAGGGATGAGAAGATCACTTTGACTGACCCATGAAAAGGGTTTTATTTAAAGAAGAAATACTGCGCTTGGATAATAACTAGAGTGGGAGTCCCTTGAGTTTGGCTGACCCATGAAAAGGGTTCTGGAAGCTTCATGAGCATCACTCGCTTCGTGTCTCCAACATCAAAGAAGAAGAGAATTTTAGTTGGCACTAGTCAACAAAAAACACTTCGTTGAAGCACCTCAACAAGGGTTTTGTGAGTTAATCAACCTTCTGTACCCCGGTCTCTTTCACCCACTTCATGAATGTTAACTTCATTTTAAGCCTGTGTCTCTGACCCATCCATCGCCTGTGTGTTACATTCATCTAAGGCCTGCGTGCCTCAACCATCTGAAGCCTGCGTGTTGAATCAACTTCAAGCCCACATGTCGTCCCTGAATTTCCAAAACTGAACTTTGAACGGCTTTCCGAGAATTAAGCCTTGAGCTGTAGTGGCCTGGGGATATTCCACACACACCAATATATTCATGCATATTTGAGTGAGATAAGTGTAGATAAATGTAGTTACGTTTAGAATAAATGTGAATAAATTACATGAGGTGTTATATCATTGTTAATTAATAATTTAAAATATTATTTTAAAGGTAACACCATTTGGGCTATTTCTTATCGCTGCTGTCTGGTACATACCAAAGGGCATGAGAGACTGCAAGGCACTGGAATCTGGAGTAAAAGCACAATCTGCTGGAGGAACTCACCCAGACAAGCAGCACCTGTGGGAGGAAACGAATGGGCGACATTTGGGTCGGAACCCTTCATCAAGGTGAAAGCTTCATCTCCCACGGAGATCTTCCAGCAGATTAACTTTGACAATGAGAAATATCAATTAGAGCACAGCAAGGGCGGCATCCTAATCATGAGTTTATTGTCATAGACATTGTACAATGTGCATGTATATATGCACTAAAATTTCTTGCTTCTGCAGCCGTACAGGTAGTCTGTATCGTCACTATACTACATATAATTGAATGTAAAAGGGAATAAATGCAAAAAATAGATTGATAAATATTCACATTTATCCAAGTGCAAAAAATAGTGACTTTCCAATAGTGAAGACAGTCCTTTTGTGGTGTTAGCGCTGTCCCTAATTAGTGTGACAAGAAAAGGTTCAAGACCCTGACAGCTGATGGAAAGAAACTGTTCTTGAACCTAGAGATGCTGGTCTCCAGGCTTCTGTACCTTCTGCCCGAAGGGAGCAGTGATAAGAGGTTATGACCAGCGTGATGGAGGTCCTTTATGATGTAGGCTACATTCTTGACGCAGTGTCTCACATACTGTGGATGTCTTCAGTCAAAGCCTGTAGTAGACCAAGTTGGCTACGTTTGCTACCTTGTGTGTTTCTGGGCACTGCAGAGGGGATTGTTCAGGACACTGATGACTACAGTGAAGAAGCTGCCTTTAAGCCTGTTGGCACAAGACTATTTTGCAATCACATGCTCCTCCCTGATGGGAGGAGGAAGAAGAGGATGTGCCGGGGTGGAATGGGCCCCTCAGTATGTTGGCTGCCTTCCCTCGGCAGCAGGAGGTGTAGATAGAGATGATGGATTGGAGGGAGATTTGTATGATGTTCTGAGTTGCATTCACCACCTTCTGTAGCCACTTCCAATCTTCAGCACAGCAGTTCCCGTCCCATATTCTGATGCATCTAGCTTGAATGCTTTCAATGGTGCACCTCTATTTGGCTTGGACTGTGATCCATGCCTGAGTAATAGATTCATAGAATCTGAGAGATACAACACAGAAAGGCACCCTTTTGCCCGGCTCTCCATGCCCTTCTACACTAATCCCACTGGCCTACATTCCAACAATCTGCAATGGATTTATTTAACCAGATTACTCCAGCAGCATCTCACAAACAGTCCCTGCCAGCAAGGGAGAATAAGGCCAGCAGGTACAGGTGTACACCACCGGCTGAAGCTCACTCTCTTCAACACCTTTCACCCCGACTTGGAATTATGTAGCTGGCCCTGCATTGTTGGGGTGTCTAAATTCTGGAACACCCCTTCATGCCAGTTAACTGCTGTAGTACAAGAAGGCAGCTTGCCAACATCTTAATAAGGTCAGTTAAGGATAAACGTTGGTGTCACCAGGAGATGTTTCCAACCACAGCAATCATGGCCTTAGAGTTAACAGGATATATTGAATGTAGAAGGGACATTTATCTCCATGACAACCATCCCTATCAATTACATCTTCCAGTACTTGGCCTGTAACCCTCTATGTCTGGGTGATTCAAATGCTTGTTTAAACACTTTGAAATGTTGTCAGCGATTCTGCTCCCACAGTTCTCTTAGGTTATGTGTTCTAGGGTGAAAAAGGTCTCCCTCAGATCTCCTCTAAAACTTTCACCTCTGCCACAAGTCTACATGCCATGCTCTTGTTTGCAGAATACATTGCATCCTCCTTCTGCGTCATTTTACAATGTTCAACCATGTCCCCTTTTAATCTCCCATGATCCAGGGAAACCAGATCCAGCCCTCCATAACTGAAACATGATGGTTAGTCTCTGGACCCTGTCCAGTGTCTCACCTCCTGCCCACAGTGTGGCCACCAGAACTGCATGCAACGTATGGCACAAAGAAAGATCCAAGCATTTCCTGTTGCCGCCCCCCCCCCCCCCCCCCCCGTGTCCCCCCTCCCACATCTGAGAGTGTCCTGACTGAGCAGAGATGATCACTGGAGTCTCCCTCCCTCCCATCAATGTACATCACAGTAACAGACCATTTCGGCCCATGAGTCCATGCTGCCCAATTTTCACCCAATTAACCTACACCCCCGGTACTTTTTTGAATGGTGGGAGGAATCCGGAGTCACCAGGGAAAACCCACTCAGACACGGGGAGAACGTACCATCTCCTCACAGATAGTGCCAGGTTTGAACCCTGCTCCCGATCGCAGATACCGTAAAGGCGTTGCGCTAATCGCTATGCCAACTGTGTTGGAAAGAAATAATTCATTTTCCCACTGACTTCTGCAGATCTTATTGATGGGTTGGAGGAGTTGTGGAAGTTGTATGTAATCTGAAACTGTTGGTATAAGATGGTTCAGAGATCTTACACTGGATATTGCCAATTCCAAGTCACACATTTGGTGGAAAGCCCAAAGCAATTCCTTTGCAAGGAGTCAAGGAAAGATGTAACCCTTTCATTTTAATTTTTAATTTAGACATTCAGCATGGTAACAGGACCTTCCGGCCCATGAGCCCTTTTTGCCCAAATCCCACAATTAGCCTTTAACCCCAGTACATCCTTGAAAGGTGAGAGGAAACCAGAGGAAAAACATGCATGCACAGGAAAGAAGGTGCAAACTCCTTACAGGCAGCGCTGGATTTGAACCCAGGCCGCTGGCGCTGTAACAGCGTTGCGCCTACCATCTGGTCTTGGCAGGGCATTAATTCCTACTTTCTTGCAATAAATTGATTTATTGGCTGGTTATGAAAATATCAGCTCACAGTCCAGGTTTTGGCTTTAAATGGTTCAGCGTATAAGCAAAAGAAAGGAATGAGCCCAGTTTGTTCCACCTCTTCCCAAAGGCAAGGCTGGAATTGAAGACCAAGTGACCAATTTTTTTTTCTTCATTCAAAGTTAACCAACAAATTTCCCATCCCTATTTCACCCTGGAACCCTATTTGTGGCCGGCAAGCAATTCAATTGAAGACTTAGATGTTGTGACAAGCAATGCATATTGGATTTATCAAAAATGTCCACATTGTCAGTATGAGAATTAGAATCAGAATTTATTGTCATGAATAAGTCTTGAAATTCAGTGTTTTGTTTTAGCTTCGTAGTGCAAACATTCATATAATAACCATCTTACAACATTACTATAAACAAAAAATATAAAATAATGCTGCATGGTGTCTTTGGTTCATTGATCATTCAGGAATCTGGTGGCACTGGGGAAGAAGCTGTCCCTGTGCCGCTGAGTGCTCATCTTCAGGCTCCTGTACCATTTTACCCAATGGTAACAAAGTGAAGAGGGCATGGCCTGGGAGGTGGGGGGTCTTTGAAGATAGCGACTGATTTTTAAGACACTGCCTCATGTAGATGCCCTCACTAGAGTGAAGCCTGATGTCTGTGATGTCATAGGCTGAATTAACAACCCTCTGGAGTTTATTCTTGTCCTAAGAGTTGGCACCTCCATTTCGGGCAGTGATGCAACCACCAAGAATGCTCTCCACAATACACCTGTAGAAGTTTTCGAGAATTTTCGGTGACGTACCGAATCTCCTCAAGCACCTCACAGAGTATAGTCGCTGTTGAGCCTTCTTCGTGATTAAATCCACATGGAGGCTCCAGCACAGATCCTCGGAGATGTTGACATCCAGGAATTTGAAGTTCTTGACCCTCTCCACCACTGAGCCCTCGATGAGGACTAAGACATGTTCCTTTGACTTCCTTCTGAAGTCCACTTCTTGGTTTTGCTGACGTTGAGCACAAGGTTGTTGTTACCCCATTCAATGAGTTGATCTATCTCTCTTCTGTTCGCTTCCTCATTGCCATTTGTGATTCAGCCGACAACTGTGATGTCATCAGCAAGCTTGTAGATAGTGTAGGGATTGTGCCCGGCCTCACAGTCATGGGTGTGTAATGAGTAGAGCAGTGGGCTAAGCACGTATCCTTGGGTGCGCCTGTGTTGATGATCAGTGAGGAGGAGACGTTGTTTCCAATTCGTACAGACTGTGGTCTTCCGATGAGAAAGTCAAGGATCCAGTTGCAGAGGGGGTACAGAGGCCTAGAGTTTGTGTCTTCCTGACCAGCCCTGAGGAAGTAATGGTATTGAAAGCTGAGCTGTAGTTGATGAAGAGCAGCCATATGTATGAGTTGCTGTTTTCGAGGTGATCCAGAGCAGAGTGGAGAGTCAGCGATATTGTATCTGCTGTGGAGCGATTGTGACGATAGATGAATTGCAGTGGGTCCAGATCTTTGCTTAGGTTTGTGTTCATTCTGGCCATGACCAGCCTCTCAAAGTATTTCATCACAGTAGAAGTTAGTGCTACTGGGCGGTCATCATTGAGGCAACTCACACTACTCTTCTTGGGCCCGGGGATGATTGATGCCCTTTGAAGCAGGTGGGAACCTCTGACTGCACCAATGAGAGACTGAAAATGTCTGTGAACACTCTGGCTAGTTGGTTGGTGAAGATTTTCAGTACCCTGATAGGTATGCCATCAGCAGGGCTTGATGCCTTGCAAGGGTTCACCCTCCTTGAATGATGATCTGACGTTGCCCTCAGAAACAGATATCACAGCGTCCTCAGCCTTTTCAGGAATTCTATTAGACATTGTTTGGTTCTTCTTCTCAAAGCGGGCATTCTCAGCCTTCAACGCCCTTGTTTTCACCCTCAGTGGGTTGTGAATTCTCTGATTCATCCAGGTCTTCTGGTTGGGGAACACCCTGTATGTGCGTGTGGGCACACACTCCTACACACAGGTCTTGATGAAGTCAGTGACACCAGTTGCATATTCCATCAACTCTATGGAGAAGTTCTTGAATCCGTTCCAGTCCACCGATTCAAGGCAGTCCTGTAGATGCTCCTCCGCCTCCCTCAAAACCATACTTCCGCCGTCTTCACCACTGGTGCTGTGGTCTTCAGTTTCTGCTTGTACGCCGGGAATAGAAGTACAGCCAGGCGATCAGACTTGCTGAAGTGCGGTCATGGTATGGCTCAGTATGCGTTCATCATAAATAAACAAGGAAAAACTTCAGCTTAACATTTTAGCTGGAAATAAGTGGTCACATGGACCAGTTTGCTTCCTGCTGCTGCTTAACACAAACCTCTTCTCCAACGACACAATCAAATCTTGCCGATGAAGAATTTTCACCCAAAATTGCCTTCTGTGGACGCTGCCTGTTCTGCAAAGTTCGACCAACATTTTGTGTATTATCATTTATTCCTTGCTCATGTTTATCCAGCTGATCCTTAAGTACATCTATATGTTCCTTATGGATCCACGCTCTAATATGGTAGAACCATGCAATGAAATAAGTCTGAATTATAGAATCAGAACACTGATATTCATGGTTATTGTCGGAGAGTGTTATCTCAAATCAGTGCTTTCAATACACAACTGTACATCTGATAGGAATGCACAGACTCATACCTAAATTTCCCCCACTGCTGGGATCAATGTGTGTCTGATTTTAAATGCGTCAAATGGATTTATGCAAGGACTTTTATATTAAGAGCCTTTTCCATTCTTCAGAGATACCAAGGTTGTTCTCACAATGACGATATTGACAGAGAACAATTGCCACAGTAATACAATTGCAAACAATACAGCAGGAAGGGGGATTGTCAGGGACGCTTCAAGATCATATGGTACATCTTCTGAATAATGTGGTCTGTGCATCCGTTGTGTTCCAAGCAAGCCATTAAAAATGTAAGAACTGCCTTTTGAATGACAGGGTGGTCCCAGGTTCTCAATCATGAGGCTTAGCGAGATGTTTGCTGGGGTAAGTCTGACTGTTTTGACCAGATGCAGAATATTTTCGCCAAGCACAGAGCAATAGAGCACAATGAAGGCCCTTCAGTCCACAATGTTGTGCCGACCTATGGAGACTAACACCAAAACAATTTTTTTCCCCCTACTTCATACCCATGACCTTTATTTTTCTTACATCCTTGTGTCTCAGAGTCTTTTGAATTTTCCTATTATATTCCAGTTGCTGACAATGCATCCCAGGCAACCCACCACTCTCGGTATAAAAAAAAACCCTACCTTGGACTTCTCCCTTAACCTTTCCTCCATTCATCTTAACAGAAGTCCTTGCTATTTGACAGTGTCACCCCAGGAAAAAAGTGCTGGCTGTCCACCCTACTTAAACCCATCGTAATCGTATATGCCTCAACTAAATCACCTCTCATTCTTCGTGGCTCCAAAGATGAAAGCCCCAGCTCTGACAACCTTGTTTCAGAAGACACGCTCTCCAATCCAGGCAACATTCTGGTAAATCTCCTCTGCACTCTCTCCATAGCTTCCACATCCTTCCTATAATGAAGAACTGAGCACAATATTCCAAGTGTAGTCTATTCAGAGTTTTATAGACCTGCACATTACTCATGGCCCTTGAACTTAATCCTCTGACTAATGAAGGACAACATTCCATATGCCTTCTTAACCATTCTATCAACCTGCACGGCAAGCTTGAGGGGCTATGATCTGGACCCCAAGGTCTCTCTGTTCCTCCACACTGTTAAGAATCCTGTGTGTATACAAATACACACAAACTTAGCCTTAAGGTTTATGATTATAAGTGTCAAGACAGGAACATGTAGCATTTATAACCAGCGAAGAATTTTTAACAATGGAGGAAATATCACAGCCAATTGAAGATGCCACAAAAAAAAACACAGTACAGACTAATGACTGAAGCTTTAACATTCCCTGTGGAAACTCATCTGCTCTTCACGAAAGTACTCCCTTGAAATTATTCTCTTCATGGGAAATGGTCGGGTAAATTTTTTTCAGATAACCCGACATGGCCTGTTTCTGCTCTGTAAATGGTTATATGGTTATAACAAACCTTCTCCCAAATCAATTGCACAGGTATTGTTGCATAGAGATCTGTTTGTCCCTGTACATCAACAGCAAACTATTCAAACTGGTCATTTTTTTTTAAAAACAGCCCAGTAGCAACAGAAAATCACATGTTTAAACAACCACAAACAATAAGGTTAGGCTTTTTAAGCATTAAAATAAATAATATATAAGTGAGCTGTTCAACACTTCACCAGAATGATGGCACCTCCAATTTTGCCTCAGTTGTCAACTGACAAACCTGTTCCCACATTAATGAGATCCTGTTGAGTTTTTTTTTCCCAGTCGGGATTTTGTTTTTAACATATTCATATGTTGCCCTTCCATTTCTTTCTGTTTGGCTGCAAGCAAAATACCTTTACAGGTCATTATCGACTATCAAGATCCTTCCCATGGGCAAATATTGCCCATCGCATCTACATTTCCAAAATTGCTGCTCTTTTATTATTCCACATCTATCTCTTTATGTTCTGCCCTGTGGTTATGTTTACACAGTAGCACAGCCAGTAGACCTGCTACTTCACAGTTTTGTTTTTGCATAGTAGAAGAATTAAAGGCTATTTTTGCACTGTAGGGGAATTAAAGGTTATGGACAACAGAAAGGTAAGTGGAGCTGAGCGCACAGATAGATCAGCCGGGATCTCATTGAAAGGAAGAGCCTGTTCGACAGGCCGGGTGGGTGAGTCCTACTCCTAGTTCTCATCTTTACGCTCTCATTTAGCTCCAGTGACCTAGGTGCACTGCACCTTTCCTCCAGGTTTCTTCCCATGACATAAAAAACATGCAAGTTAGTGAGTCAATTTTCCCCTAAAGTGCAGGTGAATGGTAAAATCTGGGAGGAGCTGATGAGCAAATGGGAAGAATTTAGTAGGAAGAGTGGAACATGAGAATATCAGAAATAGGTTAGTGCATCACTGTTTCAGCGCCAGCGACCCAGGTTCGAATCCCGCGCTGTCTGTAAGGAGTTTGTACGTTCTCCCCGTGTCTGCATGGGTTTCCTCTGTGTGTTCCAGGCTTCCTCCCAGCCTCCAAAGCATACAGGTGTTGTAGGTTAATGGTATATTTGGGCAGCATGGGATTGTGGGCTGGAAGGGCCTGTTACCGAGCTGTTCGTCTAAATTTAAATGTAAAATTTACAGGGACAGAAGTCAGCCATCCAACCCATTAAGTCTGCTCTGCCATTCAGAGATGACGGATGAACTGGCCATGGACTCAGCTCCACTGTTCCTCATAACCCGTAAATCGCCAACTATTCAAAAATATATCCAAGTATGTCACAAATATATTTATAGAGGCAGCTGCTCCTTCTTCCACAGATTTATTCCCCTATGGGAGAAGCAGATCCTACTGCCCCAAGTCTTGAGGCTACGTCCACCAGCTCTGGTGGAACTGGATATCTGATCGTTGGTGTGGACTTGATGTGTCAAAGGTCCTGTTTTCATGTTGTTCTAAGATTTCTATCAAGGAGCTTATAATAAATATCAGCGCCAAGTCAATTAGTAAGTCAACACTTAAATAACTATATAAAATCTCCTTCAAATGAAATATTTCAAGTTCAAATTCAAGTTTATTTATCATTCGATGGCACAAGTACAACCTGACAAAACAGTATTCTACCTTCTCAGTGCAAAACATGCAACACACAACCAGACATAACACATATACAGAGAAGCATTAAGTCAGGTCAAGTTTATTGCCATCTGATTGTACAAGTACAACCCGACAAAATTGTGTTCTCTGATCCTTGGTTCAAGACATGCAGACACACAACCAGACATAACACCAGACAACAATACATACGCAGGACAAGAATTCATATATACAAATAAATAAATAACTATTGTTTCATGAATATGAGAGTCTCAGATAGTTAGTGTGGGCAATTCCTTGGGTCGTTCAGCATTCTCGCTGCCTGTACACAGAAGCTGTTCCTCAGCCTGGTGGTGCTGGCTCTGATCCTCCTGGATCTCTTTCCCAAAAGATGCTGTGTAGGGCAGTAGGGGTTCTCAATGATTCAGACAATTATCCCAATAGAGCACGTCAAGTTAATACTTTCATGTATGGTTAGCTATTCTACCACTAACAGCTGTGTGGATTGGCTCAAAATGAATCACTGCTCACTGAATACAGTAAAATGAAACCAATCAGTAGAGACCTGTCAATAAAATAAATAAATGGGAACAGCAATGAAAGGGACAGGTCCAAATCGTTTCATTTGCTCTTTTATTTGTGAAAAAAATGCTTGATTCTGATCTCTAAAATGAATGTTTTTAAATCATAATTAAATGTACCCATAGTGTAACTTTCGAAAACTTTCATAGTGGACAAGCTAAGACACTCAGAAGTAAATCTGTTCAGAAAGATAATTTTGTTTTGCATTAGGATTGCTGAGATCATTTATTATTTATTTTACATATTTAATTCATTTTCTGTTATAGATTTTCTTTACAAGTCCCTGTCCAGCTGCAGCAGGTAAGAATTTCAGAGCATATGTACATTATACACTGTGTACGACAATAAACTCATTCTCAACATCATTGAATCAACTCAGAGTCACAAAAGAAAGGGTTAAGTCAATATTGGAGCTGGGTATTTTCATGATTGCTGGCACTTTATCACTGCAGTACTGAATCGTTAAGGGTGGATGGTCCAGATATGCATTATTTCACAGCCTGCTTCGTCTAATCTCCATCTGAGCAATTTGAGGCCTCTCTTCTGTCATGTCACACCAAGAACAACAACAGCTGACATTACAAATGATTATAGAATGCAGAGGGGGAATTCCAGCCCATTGCACCAGTTCCTGCATGTTGATTTTCTTTATTCTGATCTCAATAACATCTATGGTCCATCCTTAATTGCCCTAGAGTCTTATTAATGCACTTGGACTCATCACAAATTGATGGCTGACTCTTTCCTTAAGCAGATGAAGAAACCAAATGGAGCTTCCTGATATTTGGATAGATTTATGGTGATTGTTACCGGTGTCAACTAGTCTCACACTCTCCACTTTATCTGTATATTCATAGTGCTGAGAGTTTTTTTTCCATTAAAAAGTTGTTTAATTCATTGAATTTATATTCCCCAGTGACTGTGGTGGGACATGAACTCATGTCATTGAATCAAGTTCCAAATGTTTCCACGTTTTTCCTGTTTATTAGAAATCATCATAGACCAATCTCAGTGGTTCTCAGCCTTTTTCTTTCCACTCACATCCCACTTTAAGTCATCCCTATGCCAGTGGTGCTCTGTGATTAGTAAGGGATTGCTTAAGGTGGGATGTGGGTGGAAAGAAAAAGTTTGAAAACCACTGTTTTAATCGTCTCATTGACTCGTTATGTGCACGGTTTCAGAACTCCAAAGGAAATGGGCCAATGGCAATTTTTCTCAAGCAAAATATTCCAGTAACAATTGGGTCCAGAGCAGTGATTCTCAACCTTCCCTTCCCACTCACATCTCACCTTAATCAATCCCTTACTAATCACAGAGCACCGATGGCATAGGGATGACTTAAAGTGGGATGTGAGTGGAAAGAAAAAGGTTGAGAACCTATTAGACATTCTGCTTGATTTATCAACCATTTATAAAAAGATGCAACTCACATTTTTCAAAAGCACTGGTATGGTAATAGTTACTGAGTTAAGCAGTTTAATTAAAGCTTGCTTGTGAAAGTGACAGGATAGGATTCTCATGCAACCAAAATTTGTTTGATCATGTGTGCATTAAAAAAAAGACTTGCCTTTGTTTCATGGTTAGTGTAGGGGTTAGCACAGCCCTACAACAGTCCCAGCGCCCTGGGTTCGAGTCCAGTATTGTCTGTAAAGAGTTTGTACATTTTCCCTGTGTGTGTGTGTGTGTGTTTTCCCCAGGTGTTCCGGTTTCAAAAATGCACAGTGGTTGTCAGTTAATCGGTGGATTTGGTGGGCATGGGCTCATGGACTGAAAGGGTCTGTTACCGTGCTGTACGTCTAAATTTAAAATGTAAAAATTGAGGGAGTTGGAGTTGGAAGTGGTGCCAAGGATGAAACTGGAAGATATGTCTGAACTTTATCCAGGGTCCCAGGCAGTTAAAACTTTCCAACGCTGCACCCTAACAAATATTAGGGAACCAAAGGTTTAGTCAAGCACATCTCCCACCTTCTTCTACACAGTACCCTATAAACTCTAATCACCTCTCCAGCTCCTCCCCTGCCTGCCTTAACATCCCTTCTTACTTTAGTCTCAATAAAGGGTGCCAGCCCAAAATATCTTCAGACTATTTCTCCTCATAGCCAGCTGAGTCCCTGCAGCTTCTTTTTGTCCAGCACCTGCAGATTTAGGGATCCTTAAGTTCTATTTGTTGTCGCTGTTGCCGGCAACAGGGCTTTGTGAAAACCGTTGTTTATTTTTCTCTTTTCGAACTGTTTGTTTCCTGCACTGATTGAGCAAACAGTGTCTCAAGCTGCCTTGTGCCAGAGTGGAGTCAAGGACACTTATACACTTTACATGTCAGGAAGTGGAGAATGTGAGTGGGGATTGTTTACTTGAAGAGTACCTACTATTTGTTCAGCTTTGACTAAAACTTGATTTTTTTTTAACATTTTAAAATGGAACTATAGTTTAATAAAGCAGAAACAGAAATTTGTTGTTTTGCGACAGCGGCACTGTGCAAAATTACCGTAAGTTACAATTCTGTAAATACAAGATTTTAAAAAGTAAATAACTAGATCAAAAAAGGAAAAAAAATTGAGGTGGTGTCTGTGGGTTATTGCCCATTTAGAAATCTGATGGGGGAGGTGAAGAAGCTGTTTTTGTAATGTTGGGTATGCGTCTTCAGGCTCCTGTACCTCCTTCCTGATGGCAGCAGTGAGTAAACGGCATGCCCTGGGTGTTGACGGTCCTTGACGATAGACTGCTTTCTTGAGGCACCGCCTCTGAAAGATGTTCTTTATGGAGTGAAAACTGATGCCCATCATGGCTCTAGCCAAGTTCAGAACTCTCTGTAGCCTTTTACTGTCCTGTGAATTGACAATGAAGCAACCAATCAGAATTCTCTCCATAGTGTGTATATGTGTGAGAGAGACGTCCGTCGGTCATGGGCAGCCATGGGTAGCAGACCTCTGGTAGTCACTGAGCTGGAGTGGCCTCTCCAGGCACAAGCCAGGGCAGAGTTGATATGGAGATCCATCTGTTGCCCATGCAGTGGGACCCCTCCTCTCCATACTAATAACAAGTCCAAAGGAATGATGAGTTGATATAGTTTGGTCCCAGCTGCATTGTAAGAGTTGTCCTGCTGTTGCTGGGTTCCTCAGGGTTTACTCCCAAAGCCTTTCCCATGAGTAAATATGACTGAAAGGTAGAAGAGGTTTGAAATGGATGAATTACCATCCACGGTTAATGAGTCCCATCTGCTCAGAACAACTGGTTTCAAGGTGCCAGTGGCCTGTATTTGCCCTTTTTTCTATCAGGCCAGGAGTTAGACTTGGTTGCCAGAGGCTGTTTGAGGTGCAAGCCATGAAGAGCATTTGTGTAGCAGTGGGAGATCATCATCTCTACCACCCTTCAGCTATGACAACCTTTAGAGCCTCTCCTTGGTTCACTTGTAGAAATTTGCAAGAGTCTTTGTTGACATACAAATTTCCTCAAATCCTCACAACTCTCTGCAGCCTTTTCCTGTCCTGTGCATTGGCAACTCTATATCAGACAGAGATGCAACCAGTCAGAATGCTGTAGAAATTTGCAAGACCAATGCTTTGTAATACCATAATTTTTTTCAATCCCGAGCTATTTATCAAATCATGAAAGCTTTGGTTGAATCTGCTTCCAATTTCTTTTCAGGCAGTGTAATTTGCACATTATAACTAACTATAGAAAACATTTCCCTCCATTTTTCAGAATACTTAATTTGTACATTTTCCCCATGTCTGCATGGGTTTCCTCCGGCGGCTCCATTTTCCTCCCACCATTCAGAAAATGTACTGAGGGTATAGGTTAATGGGGTGTAAATTGGGCGGCATGGACTCATGGGTCTAAATTAAATTAAATTAACATGCAAGTAATCTACTAAACGCTCCCATGAACTTGAATGGGGATCATAAAGCAAAAGCAAATCTCCAATAAAATCAGGAATTGATCACTATTCAAGGGAGCATCTGTGGAAAAAGAAACAAAAAAAGAGCTAAATGTTTCAGGCCACTTTTATCAGAAATTAACATAATTCAATCTCAAATGTATTTGAAGGAGAGCATGGAAAGAATGAATGGAAACATTGTGATGTGACAGTGACTGAGGCTGTAGTGGTGAGGGCTGGTTAATTGTAGTTTACCTGTTGGAAGAAGAAACAAACTGGAGATGAATGAATGCAAAGAAAATGTGAAAGAAACTAATTTTAAAAGCAACGTTCAACTAGTGAATTTACCACAAAACAACATACTGCAGATGCTAGAAGTAAAGGAAAAATAATGTTGAAATGCTCAATAGGTAAGGTGGCTCCTGTGCAGAGAGAGAGAGAGAGAGAGAGAGAGAGAGAGATGAGAGAGAGAGAGAGAGAGAGAGAGAGAGAGAGAGAGAGAGAGAGAGAGAGAGAGAGTTGATGTTTAAGATTGTGGAGCTTCCATCAGAATAAGTGCCTTTGAATACAAACTGAAAAGGATGGATGTCTGCTAATTGTTGAGTTGTAGTCCAGGGCAATGAAATGAGCCGGGGTCAGAAGATAAGATGTTATTGCTTGAGCTTATTTTTGGGCATTGCCAGAGAAGTGTAAGATGCCAAAGATAGAAATTAAAATGAATCTAAGGTGGAGGAAACTGGAAGTTCAAGGGTGTCCCTGTGGATTGAACAGAATTGTAGAGATGGCAATGTGAATATGGTGTCTCCAGAAGACTGCCTTCTGCTCACTGAATGCAGAACAACAAATTGGAAGAGCTGGAAGAGCCACTTCACCTGGAGGGTGCATTTGGGAAAGCAAGCCATAAGCTTTAAAGATGCAGAGAGTTGAGGGCTGCTCTCTGCTGGACATGATAAACTCTCAATGTACTATCTTAAAGATGAGCAATGAAATTCTCGACGGTGTCCTGGCCATTATTCATCCCAACATCCCCACAAAAAAACAGGCCTCTGATCATTGTTATCTGTTTATAGAAATCTAGAACCATAGAACACTACAGCACTGAAAACAGGCCCTTCAGCCCATCTAGTCTGTGCTGAATCATTATTCTGCCTAGTTCATCTAACCATCACCCAATTTATATCCCTCCATGCCCCTCACATCCAGGTACATGTCAAAAATTGTATTCAATGTGCCCGCATTCACCACTTCAGTTGGCAGCTTGTTCCACACTCCCAGCATTATCTGTGTGAAGAAATTCCTCTTAATATTCCCCTGAATATTACCCCTTTCACCATAACCCATGACCTCTGGGTCTCATCTAACCATTATGAGACTTGCTGTGCACAAATAGGTTCCTTTATTTCTGACATATAATCTACTATATGAAGGCCATTCGGTTCCTTGAGACTTTCCTATCATGAGTCATCCTCAGATAGTCTCACTGCAGTGGATCCAGCCCTTCGGCCTTGAAGATGCCAACCAAATTCTCTATCCTAACTCATCCCATTTTCCTCTATTTTGCTCATATCTCTCCAAACAGTTCATATCGGGTACCTGTCTAAACTTCTTTTAAATGTTCAATTCGATTATGACAGATCTGTATCCAATTGGCTGCAAAACACTTCCTGAGTTTGGGTGGAACAGTGGTGAGGATATGAAAACGCTTCCTACAGCTCCAGTGAGCCGGCTTCAATCCTAACCACTACGTAGAGCAGGTGGTCTTTCTCCCCGTGGCTGGTGTGTGTGGGGGGGTTCCTCCACATCCCGAACAACGTCCCATTTGGTAGCTTTCATTTGTGGCAGGATGGGTGGGGGGGGGGGGGGGGGGGATGTGGGAAAAATAAAATTATTTTTAGGATGAGTGTGGAATGGATCCTTGATGGTTAGCACGGACTCAATAGACCGAAGGGTCTGTTTGTCAATGTAGGTTGCAAATTTAACAGAGCGAGCATGCATCGTCCCAGAAACGATGAACAATTTCCACCTGGGTTCCGAAGCTTTTCTCTTTGATCTCCAGAGTTCTTTGAAAGCCTGTTCAATGCCAAGGTAACTGCAGAGACCAGCTTCACTGCAAATCATTGGCGGCGACATTTCAAGCAGAAGATGCAGTAAGTTTGTCCAAACACGTGCAATCGTCAGCGAAGAATCTCCTGGTTAAAGATTGTATGTGGATTCGGCAATGACGCAACCTGGGCGCGTCAGATCGCCGCCAGAACCTCGTCTCAGTCCATGCAAACGTGGGCTCCATCGAGCCTTTATTAAACGCGCGCGTAAAAGCTTTTTTTGTTAAGAATTGCCAGACTGCTGAGTGTCTAATTCACCAAAGAGAGAGGGAGAATGGTGATATAAACAACTGTCCACCCGAGGATCAATGCGCTCCCAACTCAGCCGCAGGACAAAGCAAGTGAGAGCGAGCCGCGTTTCAGTACCACCTGAAAAGGACAGCGACCCCGGCGTCTGCTCGGTGGGACCGCCGATCACTTGAGGCATGAGAACGGAGGCGAAGGGTGTCGGGTCGCTTTCAGTTGAGGGATAATTCCCGAGAGGAGAGACGGGGTGGAAAACCATGTCTGATAGCCCAGTAATGTGGCCCTTGAACAGGACTCAGTCGGACAGTGATCGGAGTCCCACGCCGGGTTCTCCAGCCGGCTCCACATCGGCGAATCTCTTCATCTTTTGTCTCGTTCTTCTCTTCGGCGCTCTCATCCTGCTGGGCAGCGTCTATTCCCTCGTTTGCCTGCACAGGACAAGGAACAAGAACCCTCTGGTGCTGGTCATCGCCTCGCTTTCCGCGGATGACCTGCTCTGCGTGGTCGCGCTGACCATCTTCGTGTCCATACAGTGGACGAGGGGGTTAGCCCCGACCCCCGGCTGCCCCGTGGCGGCAGTTCTCTACTTGATGCAAGGAGTCTCCAGCGCTCTCAAGTCTTCTTTGATTGTCATCTATAACTATTACACGATCAGACGCTCCGGTCGATCCAAAGGATGCCAGTCAAGTGTCCCCATGTCTTGGCTCCTGGTGATTCTCTGGGGCTTCAGCCTTTTTGTCTGCCTGCTGCCAGTGTTTGGATGGGGTTCCTACATCCTAACCCCTTGGGGATGCCTTGTCGACCACAAAAGTTCTTACGTGCCGTTTCTCTTTGGGTTATACTCCGCATGTTTTTTTGTCCTCATCGTCTTCTCCGTCCCCCTCATCTATAAACTGCTTTGTTCCGATTGGCAATACCAGGGACCGATCTCACCCGACAACTATGAAGTGAAGGGCGGTGGAGCTCCGACCAATAAAGTCTCCGTTTCGGAGGACCCTGCGGACCGAACTTTAAAGACTGGCACAGACTGGAGCAACGATATTCAGGGTGGCTCTGAGACTCCCCACTCACGGCCATGCCCAGGCGGCGGCTTCGGATCCGTGGATCAAGCCGTCACCTTCGCTCAGAAGCGTTTTGCCCTGATTTTAGCCATGGTTAAGGTTGTACTGTGGCTACCTCTGATGGTATGTATCTGCTATCTATCTACTTAACCCTAAAGCTATATCTGTTGCCTTCACCCTTTAGTCCTGGAGGTACGTGTCCGCAATAGGTTTAACTCATCAACTAACATATAAAAGTGATTCTACGGTAAACTGGGTTCCCCATTAACAGCGGCGCGAGGTAATGAATCTATCGCTTCTTCAGGGAAAACCTTAATTGTATCGCATCGGTGACAGGCATACATAATTATTCCTGTACCACCCCGTAAAAACACAATGCTGGAGAAACTCAGCAGTATACTTTATAAAGTATAAAGGGTTATAATCAACGATTCGGGCTTGAGGCTTTCATCGTGTATTTTTTCTCATACTTTCTCAAGCCCGTAACGTTGGTAATGTATCTTTATCTTTGCTACATAAAGGACACTGTTGACCTGCAGAACTTCTCCAGTATTTTTTTACTTACCACCCTGTGCCTGCGCTCATTGAACGGGCCATTCCTTATCTGCAATTAACCATCAGACACTTCCAAAAGCGGGTTAGGAGTAGACACTTGGAATGAGCTAAGAAACATTAAGCCGCCCTTTTCCCCACCAGAATTAAATGACAAATTCGGCGCAAAACTCTGGATCTGCCGTCCATTGTTCATGAAACCAGCGAAATTTCAACACACACACTTAGAAACGAAAAATAAAAGACTCACATTCGGCAAATATACATGGCCGTGAGGATTCGCACCGGCACAGCGCACCCTGTCTCACGGCAAACTTCCTTTTAGAAAGCTACTGTAGAATCTCCATTCCACACCTGGCCTCATGGGGTGTTTGAATGAAAAAAAATTGAAGAACTAGGAGCCTCTTGGTCCATTGAGCCTGCTCCACCATTCAATCAGATCGTGGCTGATCTGACCGTGGATTCATCTCCACCTACCTGGCTTTACCCTATAATCCTTAATTTCTCTACCATTAAAATATTTGTCTTTATATTTATTGGGGTCATCCCCCCTGTTTTTGGGCAGAGAATTCCACAGACTGGCTTCTCTTGGGAAAAGCTGTTCCTCTTCATCTCAACCAATCAACTCCCACTAACCTCTCTGCCATGTCCCCAAGTTTTAGCAGTGGTTCTCAACCTTTTTCTTTCCACTCACATACCACTTTAAGTAATCCCTAGGCCATAGGTGCTCTGTGATTAGTAAGGGATTGCTTAAGGTGGTGTGTGGGTGGAAAGAAAAAGGTTTAAAAAGCACTGTTTTAATCGGCCCTCATTGACTCGTTATGTGCACGATTTCATAACTCCAAAGGAAATGGGCCAATGACCATTTTTCTCAAGCAAAATATTTCAGTAACAATTGGGTCCAGAGCAGTGGTTCTCAACCTTCCCTTCCCACCCACATACCACTTTAAGCAATCCCTTAGTAATCACAGAGCACCTATGGCCTAGGGATTACTTAAAGTGGAATGTGAGCGAAAAAAAAGGCTGAGAACCACTGTTCTAGTGTAATCTATCTTTAGCTCTTTACTCTTCTGTCATTTCAGTTGAAACAGATTCTCCCTATTCTATTAAAACCACAATGAGGATTGCTATTAAAACCCACTTTAATCCCCTCAGCAACAAGAGTAACTGCCACTCGTCCCACCTTGATCCCTAACCATCGTCTGCAAAACTCTATCCTACTGTGTCTGACATATTTAATGAGGCAATCACTGAGACAATTCGAATAAATTCCACTGGTCAGTCCCTGAATCGTTGACATCCTTCTTGCTGCTTGGTTTTCAGAAATGATTTTAGCCACATCAGTGATGTGTGGAGATTATTAGTCTCGAATTCCATCGGTTTTCCCAAACAACATTAAAACAAGCAACATACTTGTAACAATCCTCCTTACCCTGTAAGAGCCCTCCCTGCAGTAACACCACTCCCCGCAGAAACGCCCCTATAGTAACTTCCCTTCCAACGGTAACATCCCTCTCTACAGTAACGCCTCTCCCTGCCGTAACACCCTTCAGGCATTAACACCCCACTCCATGGTAATACCCTACAGTGACACTCCTCCCCACAGTATCACCCTCCCCACAGTATCACCCTCCCCACAGTATCACCCTCCCCACAGTGAAACCCCTCCCCACAGTATCACCCCTCTCCACAGTAATCCCCCTCCCTGCATTAACACCCCTCTCCACAGTAACGCCCCTCCCTGCATTAACATCCCTCCCCACAGTAACAACCCTCTCTACAGACATTCAACAGTTGTTTGTTTGAGTGAAAATCGCGGGCTCTGTTTTTGCAGCCTTTTAAAATTGGATGTTCATATTTCATCTATGTCTTTTCTATTTTGTGGTAATTCTCTGTACAATTGGGAGAAACCATTCTCCCCTACCCACCCCTAAAAGTGCAAGATCTATTTTAACTGAAGCAGGTTGTATAAACTGCCCCACTGAACACGGTTCCATGCTTTCCGGGTCTGCCATGTGCCGTCCTTTCGGGACAATGATTCCACGGCTGAATACGCCCCCTGTGTTCCGCAGATGCAACTGCTAGTCTATCATGTCACCAAGCCCGAGGACGTGCCCTTCGAGTCTCTGGGCTTCATCCTGACCTTACTTGCAGCGGCTATAACGCCACTCTTTGTGCTGTCTGAACGATGGAATCATCTGCCGTGTGGCTGCATCATCAACTGCAAAAAAAGTCTGTATGCTGTGGCCTCCGAACCAGCCAAAGGTAAGAAATGTTGGATTATGCCAGTGACAAGTGAATTGCCAACATACGCCAGGAGGCTGATTTCTGCAATTAGAACAAACGCCTTAACATTAGAGATAATTATGAATCTCCCATGTATGCCTGGGAAACATTATCACTCCCCATGGAAATTCTCAGTGCCATCGCACTCTGATGCAACTTTAATTTGCAAAACACCCTTTACAAGGATAATTTTTCCAACATTCAGAAAGAGAATGAAAGGGTGTGTCTAACTACAGTTGAGAAAGTGAGTTATAAGGAGAGCCTTTATCCTTTTAATTTAATGCAGGTTCTTGGTCTCAAGAACTGTTGAGTCAACAGATCAATAACACTTATTTATCATGTTGATACAAATTCAACTAATGAAATTGATACTTGACATTCAGTGATAAACATTGGCCCAAAACAGGAAACTCTACAGATGCTGTGATTGTAAGAGGAGGAGACAAAGGTGATCATTGGACATGGATTGAAAAGGTGAGAATTGATTGGGGGAGGGGATGTTTTGACTTTGTGAATGCAGAGCTGGTGGGGGGGGGAGGGAAGGAGACAGAGGAAAAAGGGATAGAGAGAGTAGAACATAGACATGCACAGTTTTGTGGCCCGGGGGCTGATGGCATTGGCCTAAAGCATCTCCTACTCTCTCCTGTCAGTGGAGATCTGAAACAAAGTTGGACAAAAAAAACTGACACATTTTGACTATTGGACTGTACTCTTTCCCCTGCCCTTTCTTTCCTTCTCCCTGGCCTTTTATTCCTGTCAAGCTTATTGTCATCTGATTGTACAAGTACTTCCCGACGAAACAGCATTCTTTGGTCCTCGGGGCAAAACATGCACACAACCAGACATACAGACAAACAATGCATATGCAGGAGACGTATTTTATCTATACAAATAAATAAATATTGCTTTGTACAAATGAAAGTCTCGGATGGTTAGTGAGAGCAGTTCCTTTGGTCATTCAGCATTCCCACTGCCTGTGGGAAGAAGCTGTTCCTCAGCCTGCTGGTCCTGGCTCTGATCCTTCTGTATCTCTTCAGGTGCCTGCCTGCTATTTTACTTGTACCTTAAATAAAGGCTTGGGCCTGAAGTCTTCCTTCAGCATTTCTATGTTTGTAATAAACATTGGTCATTTCTGACCCAAACCTAGACTCAGGACAATGCAAATGTGATTGTGAACATGGGTGAAATGTTTGACCAGACATTGACTAGAATGTAGACATCACTGCCATTGGAATCAGTTTGAGGTGGATGGTGCAGATAGAGGAAATCAGTAACACATGAGGAAGAAATGAATAAAAGGCCAGGTGAGATGAAGTGTGATGACAGGAGTCTTGTATACTATCTTCATGGCTTGACTTTGCGAACAAAGATTTAGGAAGGGGGCTGACTACATCTGCTGCAGGTGGCTGATGAGGCCAATGCGGGTTAGCAGGGTCGGCACCCGGGGGGGGGGGGCATCCACGAGCATTACCCCTAAATGAGGTGCTGTGCCCCCCCCCCCAAACAAGGTGCTCTGCCCACAACCCCATATTGTCGCGACCATCCCTGGCCATCAGACCCGTCCCATTCCCTCCCACATCAGTAGTGTCTAGGTTGACGCACGCTAGAGACTCTCCACCCAGCCCCAGCCATGTCACTAGCATGTGTCAAGCGACAGTAGCATCTAGTACTGCTTGATGCAATAAAAAGAGCGTCCTCCTGTTTCACGTCGGAGGGATGGCCTCAACAGCAGGTAGGTTCATGCTAGTGTCGGACTCTAGCTTTACCCTACCTTCAATTTAATTTATGTGTCGTCTGAGTCCAGCGTGCTCGTTGAATGAAGTGATAGGAGAAGGTATTCGGTTCAACAATCAGTTTATTATACAGCACAAGAATAAAACTTAACAGAGCTCTGGTTCAGTCGTTAGTTCATAGGTCACCTGCACAGTGAGCTATTCCCCAAGACTGACCCCTATTGTCCAGTCTGCTCAGTTTATATAGCTACAATTTACCATACAGAACAAAAGTTGGCTTCCTTTGCTAGATTTTTACATAAAGTATACCACCAGCAATTTCCTTATTCTACAATTTATCTCGGGTGTAGACCTCTTATCTTAAACCTTCCAGATCAGACCATCCTATTGTTTTGACCAGAAATCAATTCCTGCCCCAGATATTTCCAATCATCGTTCTGTTCCTGTCTGGCCAATTTCTTCTGTTCTCCTTAACATCTCCTCATGCCTTAATCTTCTTCCTAGACTGGCTTTCCATTCCCTTTGTTTCTTACAGGATACTCTTTGTTCTGGTCTGGCCTGTGTCTCCTGCGCTACTCACCACCTCCTTCCGTTTGAGCATTCCTCCTAAATCGTTTCATCCATTTCCTCTCCTTTGTATTTTGGGAGCAGGACACTTCTACCCCTCCTGTACTCAGCCAACTTTGCTCCATGCTGTGATTGCCACTTAATTACCTTATACTTTTCCCTTAACCATGAAGTAAATATAAAAATTGTTACATAGTCCTCTATTCCATGATATTTTAGCCCCTAGATTCCAACATTAGCACCCCTCCATCATTGACGTCGGATCCTGCCCTGCCCACCCATCTCTAATCTGCTAATGCCCCCCTTTAACAAACATTCTGGTGCTGACCCTGCGGGACAGGTCTGAGCCCTTCTTCAAGGAATAAGCAAAACACAGGAAGGCATCTGAGTGAAGACTGAAGAATGGCAAGGAGAGGAGTCCAGACCAACAATTGTGATGAGGCGCAAAGATTTAAAATCTAGTAAAATATTGTGCTAACCTAAATGAACCTATTCGACAATCTAAACCTTCCCAACCTCACACACATAACCCTTTATTTTTCCTGCATCCATGTATTTGGTTAAGAGTCTTTTATCTATCTCTATCGTACCAGCCTCCACCTTTACCCCTGGTAATAAATTCCAGGCACCTACTACTCTGTGTAGTCCCTGATGCCTCCCCTAAACTTTCCCCCTCCTCTTGTACAGATGCCCTCCGATGTTTGCTAATCTCACCCTAGGAAAAAGGCAAGAGTAGTAAATACCAGAGGGCACAGATAAGGTCTACCTTATCTATGGCTCTCATAATATTGTAGACCTCTATTAGGTCACCTCTTATCCTCTTCACACCAAACAGAAAAGCCCCAGCTCTGTTAACTGTGCCTCATAAGACACATGCTCCAACCCAGGCCACATCCTGGTAAATCTCCTCTGCACCCTCTCATAGCGTCCACATCCTTCCTGTAATGGGGAAAGAAGGTTCCACAGGGAAGCGATTTGATTACTCAGTGGTGTCAAATCTGCAATGTAAAATACAAGGTGCTAAGATTGTAGGGAGTAGTGAGGCCAAGGAAAGATCCATGAGTTTGCTGTGAGCTGTGTTTGCTGGTTTGGAACATCCTCATCAAACTTTGTGAAACAGCTGCAATATCTGGTAACATTCTCCGAGGAGTGAAGGTAGCTGGATAAGGTGGACTCCACCTAAGAATTAGAATCAATGCCCAGAAGGAGAATAAAAGATGAAAAAAAAGATATAATTGCTTCACAAATCTTCAGAAACACTAGAGGTCTAAAGACAAGTAAGTTCACGATTATAATTATTAAAATGTATCCTAAAGGTTGTAGCAATACATCATCAGATGACAAGAGTACATAGGCTTCAAGATTCCTTTATTGTCATGTAATAGTACAGAACATGTAGTACGACACAAAATTGCCTTCTGTCTGCTATTAGTCAGACAAAGAGTTGCCATCAGTGATGACCAGTGCCAGAAGGAGAGGCAAAAGAGAGTTCCCTCGGAGTTACTGAGTGTCCGTGGATTCACCTCCTGCTCTCCCCCAGCCGCACGAACTCCTGCTCGATCGCGAGTTCCAGATCCAAACCTTCGAGGCGATCAGGAAGCCTTCAGCACCCAAGGCCCTTCAGGAGTTCTCGCCTTCAACCTCCTCTTGAACCCCAGCACCGATACCTGGTTCCCATGAGACAGTCTCCTGCAGCCCACAGCCTGTGTGAGTCCATCGGCCACTGAGCACCTCGCTGGGCTCCTCTGCTCTTCTGCTTGTAACCCCCATGGTAATCATAATCCACATTTGCAGGGGAATGACAGACATCCTTCTAACACCGCTATTCACTTCCAATGACAAGTGTCCTGCATTTCTCATGCATCTGCCTTCACCTAAAATCAACCCCCCACTTGCAGAAGTAACAGCATCCAGCCCATTGTAGCACTTATAAAACTATTAACTTAATCACTCTTTAGATTGCAAATTCAGACCATAAATTGCACAGCTCTCTCCATTAAAAAGGGAAAGGTTCCATTATTGTCATGTAATATTACATTTAGAATGTAACATACTTGAAATTCTTTGACTTTGTCTACTGTAAAGAAGACAGAGAGTCACCACTTGGTCCAGCGCCCCTTGGCGTTCAAAATCATGGAGAATGTCTGGTGCTGAATTGACTTTCCCCACACTTGCTCTCCCCTCACGAAACTCCAGGTCATCTTCATAATTCCGATGATCCCACTTTCAGGCCGCAGTGTGAATGGAGATTTACTTGCAGGTCATTCAAACTAAGATGGGCCATAGTCATTGCAATTTCACTCCATGGACAGACCATGCCAGAAAATAAATTGCTTCCTTGCGACTAATGGTTTTCAATCATGTTTTGAAACAAGTAGCTGGGTGGAGATATTCTAGAGGGTGCCCACCAATAATGGTAAACACACAGATTCCCATAATTGTACAGCCTCTGAATAGATTAAATGGATAAAGATGTTATCTCTCAGATGTAAAGGCCCTCACATATAAATCCATTTACCTAAAAGCCATGAAGCGTTGCAGACAATTTGCCTGAAGTGGCCACATTATCAAAAGAGAATTGGTTTCACCAGGAATATTGCATTCACAGCAGTAACAAGCAAACATGAACGTCATCAACGAGAAGTGAAATATCTCTCTGACTCGGGCCAATCCTCTTTTCCATTTACTGCCCTGCAAGTTATTTTGAATTGGAGAAAAAAAACATGAAGATTTTTTTTCTCTCCTAAAGTTGGAGATATCATCAGAAATAATCCCAGTTTTAGAGCAAAGCTGTAAAAATGAAGAATCTATGAAGCAGAAACTATTCACCAGTGAAAGGGCACCATTGGTGGAGCCTTTGGGGAGAAGTTTGTAGCACATAGAATACTGCAGCATGATGCAGGCCCTTCTGCCCACAATGTTATGCCAACCTTCTCCATTATAATCTAATCCTTTCCTACTTCAGACCCATAACCTTCTATTTTTCTTGCATTCATGTGCCCACCTATGAGAGTCTTTTCAATGTCCCTGTTCTACCAGCCTCTACCACCACCCCTGGAACTGCATTCCAGACGCGCGCTATTCTCTAAGTAAAAAATGCACACCTGACATCTCCCCTCTGCTACTTGCTATTTTCATCCTGGGAGAATGGTGCAGGTTGTCCATCCTATCTATGCCCTCATGATATTATACACCATTATTAATTTGTCTCTCATCCTCCATCACCCCAGAAGCAAAAGCCCTAGCTCACGCAACCTTTCTTCACAAAACACGTTCTCGAATCCAGGCAGCACTCTGGCTACTAGTCTAGTAATTTAACTGCACCACCAGTACTGAAAATTTAAGTTTAGTGAATTGCACCTTAGAAGTAATGTCAGCATTATTGTAACCATATAACAATTACAGCACGGAAACAGGACATCATGGCCCTTCTTGTCTGTGCCAAAACACTTGTACTCTCCTAGTCCCAGTAATCTGCATTCTGCCCATACCTTTTACATCCATATACCTATCCCAATTTCTCTTAAAAGATAATATTGTACCTGCCTCCACTACCTCCACCAGAAGCTCATTCCACACAGACACCGCTCTCTGAGTAAAGAAGTTTCACCCCTAACTCTCATGTCCTCTTGTTTGAATCTCCCCTCTCCTCAATGGAAAATGTCTATCCACATCTACTCTATCTATCCCCCTCAAAATTTTAAAGACCTCTATCAAATCCCCCCTCAGTCTTCTATGTTTCAAGGAATAAAGACCTAAATTATTTAACCTTTCTCTATATCTTAGGTTTAGAAACCCAGGTATTGTCTGGTGAATCTCTTCCAAACTCTCTCTATTTTGTTCCCATCTTTCCTATAATTTGGTGGCCAGAATGGAACACAATATTCCAAATTTGGCCTCACCAATGCCTTGAATTATTTCAACATGACCTCCCAACTATTACTCTCTATGCTCTGGTTTATAAAGGCCCTCTTCATGAACCCTATCCACCTGAGATTCCACTTTTAGGGAACTGTGTACCATTAACTGTATTCCCTCTGTTAAAAAAATAATCGCACACATCTCCATTAAACTCCCCCCACCCCACTCACGTTAATGTCCTTGAGCATGTGATGATTTTTCCCTGGGGATTTACCCTGCCTATTTTTCTCTCTTTTTATCCAATGGTTTCCCTCTTTTTATTTCTTTCTAATAAGGAATTGATAGCTATTTTGGCTCAGATTTACAATTATTTCTCTCACTGCAAGCTGTGCTTGCAGTATAAACACAGAAAGGCCAGAGGAACCCAGCAGGTCTCGCAGCGTCCACGGGAGGTATAACAGATGTTTCTGGCCTGAGCCTTTCTTCAAGGAACGAGTGAAAAACAGACAAGCACCTGGATTAATAAAAAGCTGGGGAGAAGGGAAAGAAAGGGCACATTGGACATGGGTAGGACATGGGTAGGACAAGAGGGGAAAGGTGAGAATTGATTGAAGTGGTTCTGTGAATGCAGATCAGGAGGAAAGGGGACAGAGGGGAAAGGAAAGAGAGAAAAACGTAGAGGAAAAGAGAAATAGGGATAGATGGGGAAGACTAATGGAAACCGGAGAAGTCGCTGTAAATGCCATCCAATTGGAGGGTGCCCAGACAGAACTGTGATTGCCATTTCCTTTACCACCACAACATCGTTGGAACTGAACTTTGCCAACGTTCCAGACGGCCTTTGCCCTTGGCTTGCCTTCGCTGACCCTTCCTTTAACCGACAACATTTTTAAAAAATCTGACGGCGCTCACCACCAATTGTCCCAGACGACCAAAATCTGGGTCACGACTGAGATGCACACCATGTCCTAGTTTGGAGACAATGAAGGTAAATGTGGCACATTTCTCAGTTAAAGAAATAGGCCAATTGATATCGTGCTGCACCCTTGCAATGTGTATTGACGTTAAATCCGATATCACATTAGCAATTTATGTCGCATGGTGTAAAATCATTATTGATCATGATCCGATTCCCTCATGTGAGATTGCCATCTGTTAAAGTCCTCGCAACAGCTGCATCCAACAACCTCATTACAAACTGAATGAAATGTCTTACCTGCACATGTTATATACACTGGGCTGTGTACATAGGAACACAAGATTTGTTTCACCTCAGACAATGTTTCAGAGCTAGAGGGAAAATGCAAAGAAAGGATATTTGTGATGGGTAATGCTGGGAGCAGCAAATGTTTGACAGTGAGGAATAAAGACGTTTTTTATCAACTGCCTTGTTAGGATATTTCTCTCAAAGCGTTTGGATACTGATCAGCGCGTAGAGTTTTACATTAGTCAGTCATATATGGGCAATGATTATTTGCGTGCTGTGAGGGACCAGCTGGTGCCTGCAGTGTCTTGCAAGGAATGGATGATTTCTTTAATCATTTGCAATGCCATGATTGTTCCATTGCACCAGGCAATCAATTCTCAACCAGCCTTTTAGGTACTAAAATTTGAATCTCAAGAACAGCATTATGAATCTCTTCAAACCAGCTCCTATAACTGCTGTCTGATCTGGGGTAACCTTCGGTGCTGTCCATGCGAAGTTTGCAGGCTTGTGTTCCTCCAGATACTCCTTCTTCCCACGATCCAAAATGTGTGTGGGCGACTAGGTCACAGTAAATTGTTCTTAGCCTGTAGGTGAGTGGGAGAATCTGGGTGGTAGAGTGGATATGAATGTGGGGAGAATAGGCTGCAGGGAAAATTAGTAGGGAATGGAATTTCTCTGTGGGCCAGTATTGAATCTAAGGCTCCCACGCTGTCTATAAGGAGTTTGTATTCTCTCCCCGTGTCTACGTGGGTTTTTCCCCAGGGCCTCCGGTTTCCTCCCACTGTTTGAAATGTACCAGGGGTTGTAGGTTAATGGGGTGTAAATTGGGCACCACAGACTGGTGGGCCGAAATGGCCTGTTACCGTGCTGTATGTATAAATTTAAATTTAGAATGGCCTCTTTCCCCATCAGAAGGAAATTAGAAAATATATACATCCTATTTATCATGGATTACCCTCGGGAATTGAAGTAAAATCTGTTATCGTGGAAAATGTAGCAATCTACTGAATTTCAAAGTGTCATTAACAAATGCAATCAATAACTTGGTGTCATTAAAGCCTCATAACATTCCCTCTGTCAATGGCTGAAATACCACGGCTGGATTAATGAGTCTAGGTTGAGGAGCAAGATCTATCAGGGAAGACCAAGGGGGAAATGCTCAATGGTCTTGATGAAAAATTGCTTAAGTTGCTTAGATCAGCCATTCGCAAGTGTTTTTCGGCTATGCCCCCCTTCTCCATCCCTTCTCCCCCCCCCCCCCCCCACTCCCACCTCTAGGAATTTCACCAAAGTTTATGGGTCCCCTTCTCTATGAAGCAGTCAGGTTTTGGTTTCTTCTGCACTTCTCTCCTAACGACTACAGAAAAAACCATGCAAATGATTTATGATTCATGAAGGCCCCGATGAAAATAGCTGTCACAGATTATTCTGTTAATTCAGACCCTACAATTGCTGTATAGCGCTCTCTTGAACATGCAACATATTTTATTCCCCAATTGCTGCTAGATCTTATTGGATGAGCTTAAAAATAGTCATCTGTCCTTCATTTTTAGTGATTACACTTTAGGATTTATGGGTAAATGAACACCTTGTAATGTACAGAAAGATTTTGTTTTGATTGTGTTTTAGAACCACAGAAACTGGCCCCTTCAACGCTTCTAGTCTGTGCTGAACCATTTCTTTTTGCCTAGTCCTACTGACCTGCACCCAGTCCATAGCCCTCCATTTCTTTCCCATCCATGTCCAAATTCTTCTTAAACATTACAATTGAGTCTGCATTCACCACTTCAGCTGGCAGCTCTCCCACCATTCACTGTGTGAAGAAATTCCCTCTCATATTTCCCCAAAACTTTTTCCCTTTTATCCTTAACTCATATCCCCTGGTTTGTATCTCACTGACCCTCAGTGGAAAATGCTGACCTACATTTATTCTGTCTGTCCCCCTCATAAATTTAAATACCTCTGTCAAATCTCCCCTCATTCCTCCACGCTCCATGGAATAAAGTCCTAACCTGTTTAACCTTTCCCTGGAACTCAGTTCCTGAAGTCCGGGTCATGTCCTACCAAATCTTCTCTGCACTCTTTTCAATCATCTTGATAACTTTCCTGTAGTTAGATGACCAAAACTGCACACAATACTGCAAATTTGGCCTCACTAATATCTTGTACAACTTTAACAGAACATCCCATTTCCTGTACTCAATATTTTGATTTATGATGGTCAATATGCCAAAAACCTCTCTTTACAACCCTTTCCACCACCTGTGTTGCCATTTTCAGGGAATTATGTATCTATATTCCCAGATCCCTCTGCTCTATTGAACTCCTCAGTGCCCCCTCATTCAGCGTGCATGTCCTTTCTTGCTTTCTCCTTCCAAAATGCAACACGTCACACTTGTCAATAGACAATAGACAATAGGAGCTGGAGTAGGCCCTTCGGCCCATCATGCCATTTTACAGATCATGGCTGATCACTACTATCAGTACCCCTTTCCAGCCTTATCCCCATAACCCTTAACTCCTTTGTCCACTAGAGTCTTATCTAACTCTCTTTTGAACATAATCAGCGAATCTGCCTCTACCACCCTCTGCTTTAAAAATCCATCTGCCATTTTTTGAGCTGATCCAGATCCAAATCGCAAATATTGTATGCTATTAAATATTATATGCTGCAAATCGCAGGCAGTAATTTCCTGAAAGAAAATTCATTTTATCTTTGAATAGAAATGAGCTTTATTTTATTATTAACATATTCACATAAGATGTTCTGCCTTATAATATTCATTATTGCCTTCATTAATTTGGTGCAGTGTTTAATGTTGAAGATCCCAGAGTTTTGTAATAGGAAGCTCTCTGAAAATTATTTCCAGTTGTCCTGAAGCTTGGAACTGCTTATCAGAGTTATCGAAGTAGAAGAATAAAATTGCCTTGATGGTAAGCCATTCATAATCTCAACATACAGCAGAAGCTTCTGTATGTTTTTTTTTCAAGGTAGTCTTTCCAGACAGATGCCCACTAAATTACAAGCAAGCTCAGAGGACAGCAGAATGTTAGTGAGTTAATCTATTTCAATTAGTCCCATGGGAGTATTTTGCATCCATCGGAGAGAGTATCAAGGTGTTTGGTTCAATATCCAATCTGCAAAATGGCACTTAAACCCAGCAGCACTCCTACCACATTGCCTGAAGAATGTTATCCTGGTTAAATGACTTGCGCTGCAGTTGTGTACTTTCCTTCATTGGGAGCAGTCCCGGTCACCGCTGCTGATGTAAGCCGAGTGACATGCGGGAGTAATAGCTCCCATGTGCGGTGTGTTGAGCGACAGGAGAGTGTCAGGATCACCCATGTGGCAGTGAGCCAATGAGAAGGTCAGAGGGGTTTGGCTGGGTGATGTTTGGGGAATTGAAGAATGCAACGTTGTGTCTCGTGAATAATAAAGAAAGTCGGCTTCATGGCATGCTGAAAGAAACGAGTGAGTGTATTCTTTATTTATTTGTAAGCTGTGGTAAATCAGTGCATCCCCAGAGAACGTACTGAGCCTTATAATCCCAGAGGCAGGAGCACTTCCAATTGAGCCGTAGGTGAGAACATGACACAATAAGGCTAGTTTGGTTTACTCATTCCACTGTTGATGATATTGAGGGGTTTGCAAGATTTCACAGAGCATTGTCTAAGGTTCTGGGAAAGATGTCATTAAATTGGATAAAATATGGAAAAGATTCACAAGAGGACTGCAAGGACCGGAGGGCATAAGGAAAGACGGGATAGGCTGGGATTTTTTTCTCTCTGGAGAATAGGAGATTAAGGGGTAACCTCAAAGCTACATATAAAAATCACAAGGAACATGGATGAGGTGAATGCTCACAGTTTTTTTCCCAGGGCAGAGGTGTCCAAAATTAGAAGGCATGGGTTTAATTTGAGAAGGGAAAGATTTAAAGGGGATAATTACATTTATTTTTTTAAAATTTAGACGTACAGCACTGCAACAGGCCAGTTTGGACTTACGAGTCAGTGCCGCCCAATTTACACCCCATTAACCTACTCCCCAGTACAATTTTGAAGGCTGGGAGGAAACCGAAGCCCCTGGAGAAAACTCATGGAGACATGGGGAGATCGTACAAACTCCTTACAGGCAGCATGGGATTCAAACCAAGGTCCGGTCCTGGTTGCTGGCCCTGTAAAGGTGTTGCAGAAACCGCTAGGCCAACTGCGCGGCCCAATATTTTTAATAGCCGGGACTGAGGGAAAAGTTTTCAAATAGAGGGTGGTGAGTAAAGGGAACACATTGACAGAGAGACCTGTAGAGGATGGATAGAATTAAACAGGTACATGGCTAGGCAATGTTTATAGGTAAATGCGAATACAGTAGCTCAGGTGAACAAGTTGAGCTGAAGGACCTGCTGCTCTTTACCTCTATAACCCGATGACCTTCCTAATGATGTGCTCTTCAATCACATTCCTGCCCTACAGTTATTGAAGAAACATACTGGGTTTTGTTTCTGTGTTGCATGTGTCACATTATCCACCTGGAATTCGATAAACTACATTATGGGCAGGTTATGATGATGCAGGGTCTTCCCAAAAGGTGAGTTCATACAGAAGGACCTTGCAACCTCCAATCCTAATTCACATTGCAATGGGTGATGACGCAAAACAGGGTTACATTCCCTAGAATACAAATGGTTAAAGGGTTATGTAATTCAATATTTTCAGGATTCTGTCTTAAATATGTCCTATTAAACTAAGAAAGGGAACTGAAATGTCATGTTTTCCTAAATACAATGTCCATTAGTTGAAAGAAATATGATATTGTCTGAAATAATTTAAAGGCAAAATATTGTCATGGAGTCATGGAGCTTTACAGCATGTCGACAGGGCTGTTATTCTATGATCCATGCTGACCCAGTTTTCAACACAAGCTCACCCTATCTGCTTCGGTTTGGCCCTTATCCTTTTCAACATTTTCTGCCCATTTACCGGGCTTAAATGTCTCTTAAACCAGCCATTTTGAACCTTTTTTGGCCAGTTCTCCCCTCAGCACTCTGCTCAAAGTTTATGGGCCCTCCTTCCATATCAGGTTCAGTCAATTTCCTCGGTACTTCTCTCTTACTGACTACATCAGTGATTCTCAACCATTTTTTTCACTCACTCACTCACCTTAAGTCATCCTTTAAATAACCACTAAGCACCTATGGCATCCTATGTCGCAGGTACTCTGTGGTTAGTAAGGAATGACATAAGGTGGTAAGTGGGTGGTAAAAATGGTTGAACATCACTTGATTACATAAACAACATAAAACATTTTGGTCTGTACACCCCCCCAACCCCCCATTTAGATGTGCTGTGCCCACCCCCCCCCCCCCTGCATATGGCTCCGTTGAGAAATTCTGATTTAAACTGTTATTGTATCCTCTTCTACCACTTCCTCTGGAAGCTTGTCCCATATACCCTGTGTTTAAAAAATCCTCCTCATCCTAAATTAATACCCTCCAGCTTTAGATACCTTACCATTGGAGAAAAAGACAACCACTATTTACATTTTCCTTGCCCATTTTAACTTTATGAACCTCCGTAACGGTGGTTCTCAACCTTTTTTCCCCACTCACATCCCACCTTAAGTAATTCCTTACTAAAGGTGGGATGTGAGTGGAAAGAAAAATGATTACGAATCCCTGCTCTATAAGTATCCCCTCAGCATCTGTGCACCCTTACAACTCAAGTCAACAGTTCTGCCATTCCTGCCGATGTCATGAAATAGAAACATTGTTGAAGTGTTGGTATGGTTCATCAGAAGAGGGTCCATCTCTCTTTTCACTCAATCAACGTCACATTTTCTGAATTGCTGTTCTCAAAAATACAGTGACCAAAGTTTGACTTAAGGTTTAAAAATATTAACTTTTTTGCCAACAATAATAGACCCTGGATCAACTGTTTTAAATATTTTAAAGCAGTGGTTCTCAATCTTTTTCTTTCCACTCACATACCACTTTAAGTAATCCCTATGCCATCGGTGCTCTGTGATACATGAGGGATTGCTTAAGGTGGGAAGGGAAGGTTGAGAATCACTGCTCTAGACCCAATTGTTACTGAAATATTTTGCTTGAGAAAAATTATTATTGGCCCATTTCCTGTGGAGTTATGAAACCATGCACATGACGAGTCAATGAGGGACGATTAAAACAGCAGTTTTCAAAATTTTTCTTTCCACCCACATTCCACCTTAAACAATCCCTTACGAATCACAGAGCACCTGTGACATAGGGAATACTTAAAATGATATGTGAATGGAAAGAAAAAGGTTGAGAAAGACTGTTTTAAAGGTTTTATGTTGTTAGTCAAAAATAATGGTTATGTTTGGATCAGATAGAACCTCCCGGTTACAGGAGCCATTTTTTTCCCCATTTCTATTTTTATTAGAATCTAGACAGTTATCCTTAAATTAAATGCATAAATAATTGTTAAAAGCATGGTGTGGTTCGGTACAACAGAGATCCTCTTATAAATAGTGGTCTGTCTCCTTGAATAGGACAACGCAAAGGCTTTGAATTCAACCTGTCTTTGCAACGAGGCGATGGGGTTTACAAGATCTCGCAAGCAAGTAACTGCATTGGCCAGGAATGCAAGTCACTCTCTTACCAGAACCTTCCCGCCCACCAAACCGACTGCTGCAAATTTCTCGCGGCTCGGAAGCAGGAAACTCCAAGCCACACGCCAATTGAAATCAGTGCCACTACTCTGCTGGACAGCTCCCCGTGGGCTCTGCCTGACCAGGGCTCAGAGCCGCACAGAGTTCAGGACAAGGACTCACTGGCCTGCTCTCCAGATGGAGCAGAAGGCAAACTAATGCAGGAGGAAGGGCGCAAACCAGAACTCGTGGACTGGGAGTGGTGCCGGAGTAAATCAGAAAGGACGCCCCGACAGGTGAGTGTATTGGGAAGGTAAAGAGAACATCAACCATATCTCATGAATTCTAATGAAGCCTAATTAAATCTTGAACCCAGGGTTTAGAAACAAATAGAGTTGGAAACAGGCATCTCGGCCAAACTTGTCCATGGCGACCAAGGTAATCCCACATGACTGTTCAATCCATTGGCCACTAAACCTTTCAAAATGTGTCTGTTTCAATCTCTTAAATGTTGGAATTGGCCACACCTCTACCACTCCCTCGAGAGTGCATAAACATGCGAGAGAAACTCAGCAGGACACACAGCATCTACAAGGAAGTAAAGGGTCACAAACGTTTTGGTGACTTTGGTTATACCTTCGTTATGTAAAAGCAAAAACATCCAGGCACCTAAATAAAAAAAAGGTGGAGGGAGGAAGGGGAAGGGGAGGAGCACAGGTTAACATGTAGGACATTATAGGTGAATGCAGTTGGGAGGGAAGAAGAGAAAAAGAGCTGAGAAGTGACAGGAAGTGAAAATTTATCTCTGATCGGAGAGGGAAGGGAACGAAGGGGGAAGCTTATCCTTTACTTCTTATGGATGTTACACGACCTGCTGAGTTTCTCTAACACTTTTGTGTATTGTGCTCAACCCCAGCATTTGCTGATTTGCTTGCTTAATTCTCAAGAGAGGCAGAGACAATATTTAGCTCAATTGCCTTCTATCAGATCTGAACCCTATTTATCAGATTGTGTAATGGATCTAAAATTGCATTTTTCTACCTTACAACAATGACTGGATGGCAAAAAAGTTGCAGTGATTTTAAATTGCTTTATTGATGAACAACTTCACTTTAACATTGATGCATCAGAGTTTTAAATGTGCTATCAAGCTGTAAATGAACAGGAATGAAATCCCTGGCTCATTTCCACTTTCGCAATCAGGAAGGACAAACAGCAAGTATGGTGGAGGTGAGAGTTTAAATCTTATATTCTCCAGTCTGTAAGTCTCAGCTTCCAATTAAACAATGGCATAAAAAACTCACCCTGAACTGTTTTGGAAGAGGGGTTCAATGTCTCACAGCATTTAAGAAGCATTATCAAACTTGTGGATTGCAAAGACCATAGACCTGATGACCTACAGACCAAAGATGCATTGACCAAAGACCTAAAGAGCAAAGACCTATAGAGCAAAGACCTATAGAGCAAAGACCTATAGAGCGCAGTGCTATAGGCCAAGACGTAAAGAACAAATACCTATAGAGCAAAGACCTATAGAGCAAAGACCTATAGAGCGCAGTGCTATAGGCCAAGACATAAAGAACAAATACCTATAGAGCAAAGACCTATAGAGCAAAGACCTATAGAGTGCAGTGCTATAGGCCAAGACATAAAGAACAAATACCTATAGAGCAAAGACCTATAGAGCAAAGACCTATAGAGTGCAGTGCTATAGGCCAAGAAGTATAGAGCAAAGATCTATAGAGCAAAGTCCTTTAGGCCAAGACCAATGCACCTGTCATTGTAACCAAACTCTCAGCAAGGAAAATGGAGGTCAATATAGATGGCATCTGGTTGGAGACTGCTGAGATGGAATACAAGGTGTTGTTCCTCCAATTTGTGGGTGGCCCTTTGGAATTTCCTTCACCTTGTCTGGCAGAGCTACCTCTGCTTTCTTTAGGCCTTACTGATTTTTTTACCCCGCGGATGTGTCATTTGTTCCTTGTTGATCATACCTGCTATGCACCTCATCCTTCTTCTCAATCAGTGCCTCAACAGCCAAGGTCCCTTGTACCCATTATCCATGCCTTTAACACAGACAAGAACTTAAAAACTCTATACACTCAAAATTTTGCTTTTGAAGGGCTCCCACTTAATAAGGACACCTCTACAGAATGGCCCAATCCATACTTACCAGATCCTTTCTGATACCCCCAAAATTGGCCCAAGGACCAGACCTATCCTTTTCTGTAATGATCTTGAAACGAATGGCATTATGATCACTAGATCCCAAGTATTCCCTTACAAACACTTCCACCAGCTGCTCTGTCTCATCCCCCAAGAGCAAGTTCACTATTACATTTTCTCTAACTGATTAAAGAACATTTCCTGAACAGATTTGACAAACTCTTTCCCATCAGCCCCTACACAATATGGGAGTCCAGTGGAGAATTGAAATCACCTAAATACCCTTATGTTTCTTGCAACTGTCTGCTACCTCTCTGCAAATGTGCTCCTCTAAAAGCTTGGCTGGTCTGTAATAATGTAACATGGAACATACAGAGTATATTACAGAATACCAACCCTGCAGCTCGTGATGTTGTGCTGACCTATGTCCACCTACTCCATAACAATCTAATCCTTCCCTACCTCACACCATAAGCCTCAATATTTCTGATATCCATATGTCTATGTCAGAGTTTTTTGAATGTACCTATTGTACTAGACTCTACCACCACCATTGCCAATGCATTCCAGGCACCCACCAATCTTTTACCTCTGATAGCTCCCCTATGTTTTCTTCCATTCATCTTAAATCTTTGGTATTTGCAATGGCTCTAAGAAAAAGGTGCAGCCTGTCCACCCTAACTAAGCCTCTCATAGTCTAATATATCTCTATTAAGTCACCTCTCATCCTTCATCACTGCAAAGAAGAAAGCCTTGTTTGAAAAGACATTAATGTGATCCTATCTTTCTCATTCCTCATTTCCACATATTTGTTTTGGGCCCTTGGTAGAATGTTTTAGCAATCAGGAAGAAGGCAAATATTTTTGTTGCTACTACCCTATTTTTCTTTAAAGTGATACTGGCCTCTTCATCACCATTCTGTGGTCTAACCATGCCACAAAGAATTCCTCAGTCATCATTTTTAAAATGCTGTCTGACTTGTCAGCAGCTCCGCAGCCAGAGGAGCTTTTAACTGGATGATCTGTCGAACCTTTCATGGAGTGTCTTTATAACTCTACAGAAGCACGGGTTGATCTCAATCCAATTAGAAGCAATCATGGTACCTCATCCCATTGAATCAACACTTGACAGACCTCAACAGAAGGAGATGTCTGAAAAAACACAGCTAACGTGGCCCTTGAGTCTTTGCTTTTAATTTCCCCATAAGCAGCATGGGTGCTGGAATCTTGCACCACACAGAGAGGCCATTCTGTCCATTGTGCTTTTTCTGCCTCATTCAAGTTAGTCCCAATTCCTGGTTCTTACCCCTTTATCATGCAAGGTTTGATGACACCGTAGTTAGGCTGCTGAGTGTATCCACAGGTCTTGAGACAAGAGTTTGGATTAAATTGATACAGCTGGATAAATTGAAATTTGAGTAATTAAATAAACCAGAGAGTAGTAGTGAATGGAACGTATTCTACCTGGAGGTCAGTGACAAGTAGAGTTCCAAAGGGATCTGTTCTGGGACCCCTGCTCTTTGTGATTTTTATAAATGACCTAGATGAAGAGGCAGAAGGATGGGTCAGTAAGTTTGTGGATGGTACGAAGATTGGAGGATTAATAGATAGTGCTGAATGTTGTTGAAGGTTATAAAAGGATATCGACAGGATGCAGGATTGAGTGGAGAAGTGGCAGTTGGAGTTCAATCCGCATTAGTGTGAGGTGATGCATTTTGGAAGGTCAAACCTGAAGGCTGACTACATGGTCAATGGACAGATGCCCAACAGTGTGGAAAAATGGAGGGACCTTGGGGTCCAAATCATCTATTCATCTCTCAAGGTTGCTTCACAGGTTTATAGGATAGTTAAGAAGGCCCACGGGACGCTGGCTTCATTAGTCGGAGAATTGATTTCAAGAGTCGAGGTCATGTTTCAACTCTACAAATCTCTGCTATGAATAATTTTTAGAGTATTGTGTTCAGTTCTGGTCACCTCATTATTGGAAGAACGTGTAAGCTATGGAGATGGCGCAGAGGACATTTACCAGCATGTTGCCTGGATTGGAAAATAAGTCTTACGAGGCAAGGTTAGCAGAGTTGGGGCTTTTCTCGTTGGAGCGTAGAAGGATGAGAGGAGACTTTTTAAAAAAAACTTTATTTAATATTTTCAAAACAAAAACTTTTACCAAGTCCGTAATATAAAAATGAAAAGTACAACTATCCCCTTCCACCCACCCTCAGCAAAGTCCACAAGGGAAGCATTAAGAAAATAAAAAAATACATACAGCAGTTTAAGATATTACTAAATTCATACATTTCAAATAAGGCGACCACATCTTAACAAAAAAGTCATAATTATCATGCAAATTATATGTTATTTTCTCCATATAAATACAGGGCCTCAACTCATTATGCCAACAATTTACATTTATCTCAACTTCATCTTTCCAAGAAATCGTAACATATTTATGTGCTACAGCGAATGCTAAATGAAAAAAATGCTGTCTGAAACTTATCTAACCCCAAATCCATAAATGGAGCAGTATAACCCAACAAAATTTATTTTTGATCTAACAAAAATTGGATTTTAAACAAATCTTGAAGAAATTCCCTAAATTTATGCCAAAATGATTGAACTTTAGATGAGAGGAGACTTGATAGAGGTCTACAAGATTATGGGAGGCATAGATAATGTAGACAGTCAGCACCTTTGTTCCCCAGGGTGAAAGTAGCAAACAACAGAGGACATCTGTATAAGGTGAAGGGAAGAAAGTTTAACTGAGACATCAGGGGTAAGTTTTTTATACAGAGAGTTGAGGGTGCCTAGAATGCCTTGCCAGGGATGGTGGTGGAGACACATGGATAAAAGGAAAATAGAAGGTTATGAGATAGTGAAGGTTTTGTATTTTTTAATTTTGGTAGGAATATATACAGTAGGTTGGCACAACATCAAGGGCTGAAGGGCTGTAGTACATGTTCTTTAAGTATGAAACTCAAAGCTGGTATCAGTAGTGGGGAATAGTCAAGCAATATATGGCATGAGAAATCCATATGGTTCACTAATCGCCTTTCGGAAAGGAAGCACATGGTCAGTCTACCTTCCTTGTGACTCCACACCCACAGCAGTGCAGTGAACTCCGAAATGATGGAAAATTAATGTCAGTTAGTGAAAAATAGTGAGGTCCTTCTTCTATTGAATCAGCTTCCATTAACCTTTCAATTGCTGAGTGAGAGGTTCATTGGTGTTTTTGAGTGGTACGGGCTCGTGGACCAGAAGGGCCTGTTACTATGCTGTATGTCTAAATTATATTTAAAACATCTTTCCACAAAGCTCTTCCCAATCTCTACTCAAGCCTGTTCCACTGTTACCTGAAGATTATGAAGTGTGTCCACTTCCCACACAGAATCACAGTGGAGGATTTCATTCTCTACTTATTTAAAAAGAAAAAGGACACTGAATGTTTTATTTAAGATTAACAGGATTTGATTTTTATCCATGGAAGAATATAAATGTTAATCTCACCTGCCACACACAAACAGATTCAGAATTCATGCAATCCAGAAACGGTAAGAAGACTTGAGTTCTTAAAAATACCACATAAGGAACTGCAGATGTTGGAATTTAGAGCAAAAAGAGAACAAATTGATAGAGGAATGTCTTGATTGAGGATCTTGATCTAAAACATCAATTCTTCATTTCCTTCCATGGATGCTGCCTGACCCATTGAATTCCTCCAAACAGAAATGCTTGAGGAATTCAGCTGGTCTAGCAGTGTCCATTGGAAGTCAAGATATATTACCGACGTTTTGGGCATGAGGCCTTCTTCAAGGACTAAGCAAGGACAGAGCCACCAAAATCCTCTACGTCGGAGGGACTGGATACAGACAAGGATGTTGCTTAGTTGAGCACCTCAGTTCTGTCTGCCGCAAAATCAAGGATCACTCCATGGCCACCCATTTTAATTCACCATCCCATTCCCTTACTGACATGTCTGTCCACGGTCTCATGACCACCCACAAGTTGGAGAAATAACACCTCATCTTCCATCTGGGCACCCTTCATCTGGATGGCATTAACATCGACCTCTGGTTTCCATTAAATTTCTCCCCCCCCCACCTTCTTCCACCTGCCACCTTTCCCCCATTTCTCTCTCTCTCTCTCTCTCTCTCTCTCTCTCTCTGTCCCCCCTTTTCCCTCTGTCTCCTTTCACAGAGTCAAAATCAAGTCTCACCTTTCCTCTTATCACGTCCAATTAATACCTTTTGTTGGTCTGGACTCCTCCCCCTCCCATTCTTCATTCTTTATTCTGATGCCTTCCTGGTCTTTGCTTTAGACTGGCTGAGTTCCTCCAGCATTTACTGTTACTACAATCACAGTGCCTGCAAACTTTCATGTTTCACATCACTAAGTTCTGTTTGTCACAATATGTCCAGTACAGAGATCAGGGTACTCCTGCAGTCAGTCTAGCGCAGCCATTCTCAATTTTTTTTTTCCAGAAATGGCCCCTCAGGTCTCTGCTCAAAGTTTATGGGTCCCCTTCCCTGTGAAGCAGTCAAGTTTTGGCTTCTTCTGTATTTCTCTCCTACAGTCTACGTTAAAAAAAAATCATAACAATTATTTATGCTACACAATGTGAAAAGAAAACAAATCTTTTACTTAAATGTGTATGGCACCTCAGGAGGAGCTGTAGGGATTCCGTCATGAAAGGCTGGACGTCAACTCTAACAATCATTGCACACAGCACTGCAAGTACAGCCAAATCAGGATTTATATAGTTCCAACATGACTTCATTACGATGCCCCATCCAACGAAGGCCAACATGCCACGTACCTTCTTTACCACCCTTTCTACTTGTGTGGACATTTTCAGAGGAGGTGCTTGACCTTCCCTAGATCCTTCTGTACATCTGTGCTATTAACTGGGTATTGTTCCCTTACCTTTGACCTCCCAAATGCAACAGCTCACATGTGTTTACCCCCCGCTGTCTTCCTCTATGGCTGCAGGACGTGCCACCCTTGCCCCCACACCTGCTCCCTGGCCACAATTCAAGGACCCAAACATTCCTTTCAAGTGAAGCCACGAACTTCACTGGTGTATCTGTGGCCAGATACATCTGTGGCATCTATGCCCCCTTGGTGGCCTTCTCCACATCAGAGAGACTGGGCGCAGACTGGGAGATCACTGTGCTAATCACCTTCACTCTGTGCAGATCAGTGACAGGGATCTGCCGGTGGCCAACCATTTCAATTCTGCGCCCCACTCCCATACTCGCATGTCTGTCCATGGCTTCATATACTACCCCATCAAAACCACCTGTAAATTGGAGGAACAAGACTTGATTTTCCACCTCTCCAACTGGATGGCATTAATATTGTCTTCTCTGGTTTCTGCCAGCCTATTCTTTGTTCTCCCTCCCTTCCCTTTCCCCTTGTCTTCATTCCTCTAGCTCTCCATTCCCTCCCCATTCACAGAGCCATCCCTCCTCCCCCTGTTTGATACTGTGCCCTCCCTCCCTTGTCCACCTATTACCTCCTGCCTTTGGGTCCATGCTCCTCCCATCCCCACCATTTTGTTCGGGTGCCTGTCAACATTTTTCCATATCTTGATGAAGCACTCAAGCCTGAAACATTGATTATGTATCACTACTATTGCTTATATAAGATATACTATTTGACCAGTTGCGTTTCTCCAGAATTGTGTTTTTATTACAAACACGGTGTCTGCAGACTTTGCGTTTTACTCCATGTGTTATCATTGTATGTTTTTGTTCTTGCCTCCAGCGACCCAATGCTCTGTCGATTCCAGTGTGCGCATTTCAAGGAATGGTGTCGCTGCATGCCCCTTCCACCGGCAAGACCCTCTCGCTGTCCACATACGAAATCAGCGGTGAGGGGCGAAAGATTGCCCCCGTGGCCAAGAAGGTGGAGGTGTACCGCTCCAAAAGTGTGGGCCACGAGCCCAGTGTCGAGGATATGCCGGGGAACCTGGCAGACACCAACGTCAAGATCCACCTGGAGGTGCTGGAGATCTGCGAGAATGAGGAGGCTCTGGACACTGTCTCCATCATAAGCTACATCAGCCAGTCCTCCTCCACCCAGGCCCGTTCACCGTCCCTGCGCTACTCGCGGCGCGAGAACCGCTTTGTCTCCGTGGACCTGGCCGAGTCAGCCTCCTACTCGTTGCTCATCCCCACCAACCGTTCTGGCAGCGACATCAGCATCTCCATCCCTGACACGGTGGAAGCTCATCGGCAGAACAGCCACAAACAGCACCAGGACAGATCTGGCTACCAAGAAGAGATACAGCTCTTGAACGAGGTCTATAGGAAACGGGAGGAAAGATCTAAAAACTGTTGATTGGGGCATGAACTGGCATTACCCGGAAGGAAAACACCACAGAGTACATGCATGTGTTTCCTTAGAACCTTGAAGGTTCATCCACTCTTGGCTGACTGAATGACCTGACTCGATCACCCTGCCCTTCCCCAAATCTGCAAATATTTGCCAAATTTTCCCACCATCTCAGATTTGAAACTAACAATTGGCACAGCATCATGGTTGGCCCCGAGCTCTAGTCTCCTCTGCCAGTGGAAACAACCTCTCTGCCTCTACCTAATCTATTCCTTTCAATTGCCCTTGAAACTTCCAACCTCTTGCTTTAAACCTCTTTCCTCTTGTCTTAGTTGGGAAAACAATTCTTATCTTCTCCCACCTCATTACTTTGTAAAACTATTCTGAGAATTAACATGCTGTGTAATTCACATACTATAATGCTGACATGAGGTTTACTCTTTGAGTCAGTGATTCTCAACCTTTTTCTTTCCACTCACATCCCACTTTAAGTAATCCCTATGCCATCAGTGCTCTGTGATTAGTGAGGGATTGCTTAAGGTGGGCTGTGGGTGGAAAGAAAAAAATTGAAAACCACTGTTTTAATCATACCTCATTGACTCATTATGTGCATGGTTTCAGAACTCCAAAGGAACTAGGCCAACAAAAATTTTTCTCAAGCCAAATATTTCAGTAATAATTGGGTCTAGAGCAGCCTTCCCTTCCCACTCACAGACCACCTTAAACAATCCCTTTCAAATCACAGAGCACCGATGGCGGAGGGATTACTTAAAGTGGGATGTGAGTGGAAAGAAACAGGTTGAACACCACTGTTATAGAGGTTTATAAAATCTTGAGTCACACAATTAAACATTCGTAGCCTTTTTTTCCAGGGTATGGGAATCTCAAAAGAGAGAGCATAGATTTGAGTTAAGGGAGTAAAGATTTAAAAGGGAGCTGTAGGGCTCAGAGGGTGGTGGGTACATGGACTGAGCTGCCAGAGGAAGTGGTAGAGATGGGAACAATTGTCATAATCAAAAGAAATTTGAACAGATGCATAGATTGGAAAGGTTTCGAACAGCCATTCTCAACCTTTTCTTGGCTATGGCTCCCTTCAGAAGTTTACTGGCCTTCTTCCCTGTGAAGCAATCAAGTTTAGTTGGTTTCTTCCTTTCTTCTCTGCTACCAACTATATAAAAAACATGTTCTATTATTTCAGTCCGTGGCTCCCCTTAAAAGGGCGGCACAGTTGGCATAACGGTTAGCGCAATGCTGATACAGCGCCAGAAGCAGGGTTTTAATCCCGTGCTGTCTTTAAGGAGTTTGTACATTCTCCCTGTGTCTGCCTGGGTTTTCTCCAGGAGCTCCGGTTTTTTCCCACTCTTCAAAATGTGCCGGGTGTTTGTCAGCCAAATGGGGGTAATTGGGGGACATGGGCTCCTGGGTCGGAAGGGTCTGTTACTATACTGTATGTCTAAAATTTAAATTTAAAATGTGGCCTCTAGGGGGTTGTATGGGCCCTGTTCAGAATGGCTGGTTTAGAGGGATGTGGGCAGAACACGGGCAACTGGGATTAGATGGGCAGAAGGGCCTGATGCTTGCTCTATGATGCTGCAACTTGTTCTGAGTGATTGAAAAGGGGAAGATGTAAACCCAGCTTGCCAACACCACCAAATAATGGAGATAAAGGAAATGTTCCAGTTATATTCATGCCACCTTGGAAATCTTCCCTCTGTTTCATTTCGGAAACATGAATGATGAATTCCCAGTGGTCCCTCCACCATGAATTTTATAGAAAGCTCGAGTTCCTGCCAAACCTGGTAAATACTGAACAATCACCCTTGTGTTGGGGATTTCATCAGTCCCATCACCTTGTGCCAACTAACAGGACAAGTGTACCTGAGGATGGACAGGCAGAAAAAGCAGTGGCTGTGGACACCTGCTCCAAACCTAGCACTGGACTACATGATATGGCCTACCTTATTCTCCGGTTCTCCTCTCACCTCCCACTCTGGGAACATGTATCGGTTGCCGTCATCCATAGAATCAAAGAACACTACAGCCCTTCTAGTCTGTGCCAAACTATTATTCTGCTTAGGTCCCACTGACCGTCACCAACTCCATATCCCTTCTTGGCCATGTACCTGTCCAAAATGTTAATGTTCATTAACATGGTCCGCATCACATGCTGTGAAGACAGCACATCAACGCTTCTATTTTCCAAGGAGTCTGAGGAGATTTGACATGTCATTAGATACTCCATCAAACCTCTGCAGGTGGACTGGGAAAAGTATGCTGACTGGTTAAATCACAGCCTGGTTTGGGAATTTGACTGTGCAGAAGGCAGCAAACACAGCCAGGCCCATCACAGGCACCGTCCTCCCATCCATCGCGGGCATTCACGTGAGGCGCTGCCTCAAGAAGCCAGCCAACATCATAGCCTGGTCACAACCGCTTCTCACTGCTCCCTTCAGGCAGAAGGTACAGCTGCCTTAAGACTAGCACCACTCAGTTTTAAAGTCCAATGACTATCAGCCTCCAAATCTTCCCCGTACTCCCCTAATCATAAAATACTCTGACACCAGAAAAAGACCTGTCTGGACTAGTGAAATTCTTTTTTTGAATATTTTATTTAATCAACATATATAAGATCAAGTAATTGACATTAATATAATAGAATGTTAACAAATGTATCCTGAAACTATAAGAAAAAAACTAAAATCTAAGATCTAAAAACTAAATTAAAAAAAACTACCTACCACAAATGAAAACTAAACCCCCTATTAACCCACCCTCCCCCGCAAACTAGTCTAATCCCAAAACTAAAAGATATGTGATTACATTATAAAACGATTACAAGTAATTCATTCGGACTGCACCAGAAACCTCAAAGACATAAAATTATTATACATTCAGGGAAAACTTCACTGATCAGGAAAAAACTTTTTAAAAATCATAATTTTAATGTCATTATTTTAGCATATGGACCCCAAATTTGCAAAAATAAGGATATTTATCCCTTAAAATATATGTAATTTTTTTCTAAAGGAATACCGCTCTGAATCTCAGCATGCCATCTACCTAATGTTTAAAGAAACATCTGATTTCCATGTTACAGCAACACATTTACTTGTTATTACTCAAACCAACTTAATAAATTTTAATTGAGAATCTGACGGCAGTAATTTAGGAGGAACACTTTCAAAACAAAAGTAATTCAAGGTTTAAAGGAAAGTTCACCCCCATTATCCATTGCAACAATGTACTAACAGAAACCCAGAAAGGGTTGACGTTTGAACAAGACCATGTAGAATGAAGAAAAGTTCCAATTTCTGCTGCACATCTAAAACATTGATCCAATAAATCTGATCTCCATCTACTCAATTTCTAAGGAGTGATATACAGTTGGTGTAGAAAATTGTAATGGAGTGATCTATATCGTACATTAATAGTATTTGTCATAACTTCTTTACACAAGTTTTTCCAATCTTGTTGATCTATTATCGAATCCATATCTTGTTCCCATCTTTCTTTTGAATTAAACAAGTCTATTTTAGGTGTCTGTTCTTGTAATAATATATATGCAATTGAAACAAACTTTTTAATCATTTCATCAACCATAATTTGTTCCAAATTTGAAAGATCTTTCAAAATCATTTCTGATCCTAATTTCTCTCTTAAATAAGCCCTCGACTGAAAATAACAAAACACTGTATTATGAGGTATATCATATTTAATCATTAATAGACATCAATTTATTATTATCATAACAATCTCCCAATTTAGAAATTCCCTTTTCGTGCCTGGAATATTGAAATTCCACTTGTTCTTTTCTCACCGTAACTGCAGCTATGGATATATTTTCATATTCATATTTTTTTCTCTTTCTATACTAGAAGACCTTAATGAATATTGTTGTTTACATTAAATCAATCCCATCGAATCTGCCCATTTAATCATGAGCTGATCCACTCAGCCTCACTGCCCAGCCTCTCCATAACCCCAGTTAACCTTTGCCTTTAAATACAGCCAAACCTAAAGGATTAAAATTAATATTATTTAAAATAAAGTTTCTAACCAAATGAATGGGACCACCCTAAATGAACTGGCTGGAACACCGTGTAAAAGCTACAAAGGAAGATCCATCCCAAATACAAATCACCCTTGTGTTTGGGATTTCATCAGTCCCATCACCTTGCAACTAACAGGACAAGTGTACCTGAGGATGGACAGGCAGAAAAAGCAGTGGCTGTGGACACCTGCTCCAAACCTAGCACTGGACTACATGAAATGGCCTACCTTATTCTCTGGTTCTCCAGAGTTTACGTTCCTCCTTAAACAATGACTGCAATAACATCAATGGCCATTTGACAGGCTGGGGGAGGGGTGGGGAGAGCATCAAGGATTACTAAATTAACATTTAAGAAATAATTTTCCCTCAGCTTTTGATACCAATTCTCTGCGTAATTGTGAGATCCAAGTTGTACCTACTGTGCATATTTTTAAAAAATGAATTCTCCATACTTTGAGCTGCATTTTTAACTTAATCTGTCGGCCCAGGCTTTAAGTGAATCTCTGGATGTTCAAAGTTCCCACACGCTTTTAATTTACTTTTCTTTTTTGTGTGGACCTGCATTTAACACATTGTGTAGTTCAGCCACAAGCGCCATTGTTTTGATGACTTAAATGTATGAAATAAAAGTGGGCTATTTGAGTTTTCTCCCTTGCATTGACTTTTTACATATTGCTGTCAACTGGTTTGGTTACTTACTGAGGGATCCTGTCTGTGGCCGAGCAGAAATTGAGCTGGAGTTGGACCTTTTCAAAGGCTCAACCTTCCTTTTAGCATCATGTAATACATATTCATGATATACTCCGACATTTGTCTGCCACGTGGTTGCCATGAGCATTGCCTGGTGCCCGCAACAAGAGGAAAAAGGAACGAGACACCGAGTGTCCATGGATTCGCCTCCTGCGCTCCCGCAGTCTTTGCAGCCGCACAGATTCCTGTTGAAACCGTGTATAAGCCACTATCCAAAGTCCTATGGTCTAGAGAGAACAACCCAGGCTTGATCAACCTCTCCAATCCAGGTAACAACCTGGTGAACCTCTTTGGCACCCTCTCCCCAAGCTCCACATCTGCAACCAGAATTACACCCAAAACTCCAAACGTGGCCCAAAAGAAAGCTTTACACAGCTGATTTACACAATCTTTATCACAAAGGGAAGACAGTGCTTTTATCCATGCTGTGAATCAGAATTTCTTAAAACTTGATAGGCTCTAGCAATGACTCCAAAGCTGTAGAGTGAGGTACGATAGGCTTTATTAGACTTTACACTTGTAGCTGGCCCGATTTCAAATGCTCGACTGAGGACAGGGCGAAGGAGTCAACCTTTACTCCAGGGTCACGAGGGGAGGAGTTACCAGGGAGTGAGTCACCAGTGGGGGACGGGCCAACTACCCATTAACAGTCTCATATACTCGTATCACTACAAAATTCCCCCGAGGTAAAGAATCCTTCATTTTCATCCATTTGCACATCTTTGGTTCTGTGTTTCAACCAGTTCCATAATCACAATGGTCTTATTCTATTTAATAATTTATCTGAATCTCCCCTTGCTCAGTATCAGTTACTGCAGCCTTAACATTCACAATCCTTTGACATTAGCAGTTTCTCCATAATCAAAACAACATTGCTTTTCATATGTAATATTAAATATTATCCAGGCCAGGCTCGCTAATTGGCGAGGGGACTCAGGTTGTTAGGGAGTGGGTGAGCCCAACCTCCCAGGTTGCCCACCTTCAAGTACACTGGTTGCCCCCTGCAGTAGGAGTGTGGCTAGTGTAGTGGTTGTATCCCTGCACCCTGGTGTGGGTATCTATGGGAACGCCCACGATGACACTTCTCAGGGAGCACAAAGGTGACTGGTGCCTCGGCGGGCTATGTAGGCATCACTGCTTGCCCCAACCTCAGAGGAGTGGTCTTGTCCACCCCATCTCATTGGACTGGTGTCCGGGAAATCCGACCAGGAAGCCATTACCTTCCTGAAGGGATCGGAGTGCACAGAGTGGGGAGTACCCGCTCAAGTTTGCAGGGCTGAGGCGAAGTTTGGCGACGTCCTCCTGCCGAGGACTCACAGAGAAATGTGTGGTCTCTGGAGGGAGCATTACGGGGGGTTGTCCTGTGGGGGTAGAGTTTCCCATGGTCCCCCCCACCCCCTCTCCAACCTGAATCATTCTCCTCTCTGGTCCTCCTCCATCAGAGGTGCCCCTGACTAATCACTACACAGCTGATAAAGTAACATTTTTAAACAATTAAACACACCGACAGAACTGGCCAGCTTAAGTGATGGTAAAACAAAGGATCTCAGCAGATCTTGCAGCAAGTGCATTTCATGAAGTAAGGTGACTGACTCACATGCCTAGTTTTTAGCTGGAAAACGTGTGCACCTTTACCACCAACGTCTGCGAGCAGAGAGTGCAAGGTCATCCATCAGGTGTCAAGCCCTTCTCTTGGCTCGTGCATCCCGTGCCTCTCCCTCACGCTTGAGCGCTCCTAAGCACAGAGCCCGGATGCCTGTCACCGTGCTATCCAGTGGTGAGGCAGGCTGGCAGGCGTACATCCAGGGTACACCCGTATTTTCGAGGGGGCGCCCCATTTCTCCAGGCTGTCATCTGACACCAGCATGCTGTTCCTAGTCGTGTTCCCTTTAAGCGGGTAACACGAGTGCCTGTGTTGGTTTCCTGTAACGATAGCCAGGAGGAGACAGGACTGAAAGTTGGCCAAATTGGTAGTTTTTAAATAAAAGCTCCTGAAGCGCACCCACCCCATGAGGAATTAGTTTCTGTTAATGGGAAGGCTGGGACGGACACGGCCATTGTCAAGTTGAAACAAAATGCACAACACTCCCCTGGTAGTATTGGATCTGAAACACTGTACTTACAAACTGCAGCATTGTAACTCCAATTTCCTGAAGGTGCTCACATAACACAGAGCTAGCGCTGTTCTCTTTGGAACGAGGAGAGGTGACTTAATTGAGGCCTACGAGATTCTGAGAGGTATGGACAGGGTGGACATTTTCTGCCTTGTGTCTGAAGGTCATTATTTGATCCATTTTTCACAATTTTTATGTTAACTTTGATTAGAGGGAGGGGTTAGATTAGATTTAGTTTTAGGTATAGGTCATTTTTTTGTTTTTTTTTTCTTTATTTTAATACTTGCTTGTTAAACATGGGTTTAAATCTGGTTCTCACAGATCATTTCATTAAATAAGACAGAATTTACCCTTTGTTTTGATCATTGGTTCCCAAAACTTTTCGGGCTCCCGCTCCCTTGTCCTCCAGACCACATCCTGAGAGCCCCTTCCCCTCCCCTCCACGTACAACGTTGCTGGGAGGAGGGGTGTGAGGTTAGTGGCAGCGCTGAGGATGGGGTGGAGGCAGCCCTGAGGGGGGGGGGGGGGTGCAGTGACAGCAGTGCGGAGAGGCGAGGGAGGGCATTGGTGGTAGTCCTGGGGGGAAGAGTCGTGGTGGCGCTGAGAGGAGGATTAGTGGCAGGGCTGAGAGGGGGGTGGTGACGCCAGTACAACATGGCAGCCACCGAGACCAGCACTCATGAGAACACCTCGTTGCCATTTATTTTGCTCACTACTGCCATCCGGAGTCTGGCCTGAAAATTACTGCACTGGCCTCTTCGTTAAACTTTGCAGCAGAGTGAATAATAACAAGACTAAAGGCCCCCTTTTTCTTCACCGCCCCCTTTTCCCTTACCATCTCCTTGGATCTTTGCTTGGCCCACGAGGGTGGGGTGGCAGAGGTACCCACTTTGGGAATCACTAGTTTAGATCAAGGGATTGTTTAATTTAGTCTTGTTGATTTCCTATCCAGAACTATTTTGGAGTATATTATGAGAAAAAGATAGACGGATAATTACCATAGAAATAGAGTGTGTGATGATTTAAAGAAAATCTTGTTAAATAAACAAATATGGAGAGGTTTTCGATTTACATTTATATTTAATTTGTGATATGTATATGATATGACCTGTTGCTTGTTATATTAGAAGACTTTGTATGTAGGGATTTATATGTAAAACTCAATAAAATAATTTAAAAAGAAAAAAGTTTCTTCCTATAACTGATCTATCCACTGGACTTGCTGGTCTGTGCTGGGATTATCCCTGCTGTAGGATCTATCCACTGGAATTACAGGTCTGTGCTGGGATTATCCCTGCTGTGGGATCTATCCACTGGACTTGCTGGTCTGTGCTGGGATTATCCCTGCTGTAGGATCTATCCACTGGAATTACAGGTCTGTGCTGGGATTATCCTGCTGTGGGATCTATCCACTGGACTTGCTGGTCTGTGCTGGGATTATCCCTGCTGTAGGATCTATCCACTGGAATTACAGGTCTGTGCTGGGATTATCCCTGCTGTGGGATCTATCCACTGGACTTGCTGGTCTGTGCTGGGATTATCCCTGCTGTAGGATCTATCCACTGGAATTACAGGTCTGTGCTGGGATTATACCTGCTGTGGGATCTATCCACTGGACTTGCTGGTCTGTGCTGGGATTATCCCTGCTGTAGGATCTATCCACTGGAATTACAGGTCTGTGCTGGGATTATCCCTGCTGTGGGATCTATCCACTGGACTTGCTGGTCTGTGCTGGGATTATCCCTGCTGTGGGATCTATCCACTGGACTTACTAGTCGGTGCTGTGGGATCCATCCATTGGACCTGCTGGTGTGGGCTGGGATTGTTCCTCAATGTGGTGACGTCAGACCACAGAGGAGCCGCCGTGACGTCATCACCAGTGGACGCGCGGTTGTGACGCCATCGGCCAGCGCCGTGCGGGGTTTCAGCGGCGGATACCCTTTCTTCGGTTGATCAGAGCCATGAGTTCGGGGTATCGCAAGGACTGGCGGGGCAGCGGGGGAGGCTCGTCGGCCGGCGGCGGATGCGAGGGCTCGGGGGGAGGCCGGGGACGGCACCCTGGCAACCTGAAGGGCAGAGACATCGGGCTGTGGTACGCGAAGCGGCAGGGCCAGAAGAGCAAGGAGCAGGAGCGCAGGGAGGTGAGAGAGGGGGCGGGGGGGGACAAGGGGGTGGGGGGGACAACGGGGCAGGGGGGGACAAGGGGGAGGGGGGGACAAGGGGGAGGGGGGGACAAGGGGGAGGGGGGGACAAGGGGGGAGGGGGGGACAAGGGGGTGGGGGGACAAGGGGGCAGGGGGGGACAAGGGGGAGGGGGGGACAAGGGGGTGGGGGGGACAAGGGGGTGGGGGGGACAAGGGGGCAGGGGGGGACAAGGGGGAGGGGGGGACGAGGGGGTGGGGGGGACGAGGGGGTGGGGGGGACGAGGGGGTGGGGGGGACGAGGGGGATGGGGGACGAGGGGGGACAAGGGGGTGGGGGGGACAAGGGGGGAGGGGGGGACAAGGGGGGTGGGGGGACAAGGGGGTGGGGGGGACAAGGGGGGAGGGGGGACAAGGGGGGAGGGGGGACAAGGGGGTGGGGGGGACAACAGACTCGCCAAGGCAAATAGCGCCTTTGGAAGACTACACAAAAGAGTCTGGAAAAACAACCAACTGAAAAACCTCACAAAGATAAGCGTATACAGAGCCGTTGTCATACCCACACTCCTGTTCGGCTCCGAATCATGGGTCCTCTACCGGCACCACCTACGGCTCCTAGAACGCTTCCACCAGCGTTGTCTCCGCTCCATCCTCAACATCCATTGGAGCGCTCACACCCCTAACGTCGAAGTACTCGAGATGGCAGAGGTCGACAGCATCGAGTCCACGCAGCTGAAGATCCAGCTGCGCTGGATGGGTCACGTCTCCAGAATGGAGGACCATCGCCTTCCCAAGATCGTGTTATATGGCGAGCTCTCCACTGGACACCGTGACAGAGGTGCACCAAAGAAAAGGTACAAGGACTGCCTAAAGAAATCTCTTGGTGCCTGCCACATTGACCACCGCCAGTGGGCTGATAACGCCTCAAACCGTGCATCTTGGCGCCTCACAGTTTGGCGGGCAGCAACCTCCTTTGAAGAAGACCGCAGAGCCCACCTCACTGACAAAAGGCAAAGGAGGAAAAACCCAACCCCAACCAACCAATTTTCAGCTGCAACCGTGTCTGCCAGTCCCGCATCGGACTTGTCAGCCACAAACGGCAACAAGGGAGGACAATGGGGTGGGGGGGACAATGGGGTGGGGGGGACAAGGGGGTGGGGGGGCAACAAGGGGGTGGGGGGGCAACAAGGGGGTGGGGGGCAACAAGGGGGTGGGGGGCAACAAGGGGGTGGGGGGCAACAAGGGGGAGGGGGGCAACAAGGGGGAGGGGGGCAACAAGGGGGAGGGGGGCAACAAGGGGGAGGGGGGCAACAAGGGGGAGGGGGGCAACAAGGGGGAGGGGGGCAACAAGGGGGAGGGGGGCAACAAGGGGGAGGGGGGCAACAAGGGGGAGGGGGGCAACAAGGGGGAGGGGGGCAACAAGGGGGAGGGGGGCAACAAGGGGGAGGGGGGGACAGTGGGGTGGGGGGTGGCAACAAGGGGGGACAGTGGGGTGGGGGGTGGCAACAAGGGGGGACAGTGGGGTGGGGGGTGGCAACAAGGGGGGACAGTGGGGTGGGGGGTGTCAAAAAGGGGGTGCGGCATGGCAACATGGGGGTGGGGGGGCAACATGGGGGTGGGGGGGCAACATGGGGGTGGGGGGGACAGTGGGGTGGGGGGACAGTGGGGTGGGGGCAACAAGGAGGGACTGGGGGTTCGATGGGGAGTGTGGGGAATGGGGGCAACGGGGACCGGGGGTGAGACGGGGGGTCAACAAGGAATAGGGGAAATGGGGGAATGGGGCAACTGTGGGTGGGGGCAATGGGAGTGGTGGCAATGAGAAGGGCAACTGGGGTTGGGGACCAATGAAGGTGGAGTAAATGGAGGTGGGGCAGGGAAAATGGGTGTTGGGATTGGGGTACGGGGGCAATGAGGGTGGGAGCCAGTGGGGGTGGGCGTGACAGGGTGGGTTGGGGTAGGGAAGGCAGTGGGGACTGGGAGAGACTGGGGGTGGGGGGCAACTGGAGTGGAACAGGAGGTGATGGGGAAGAGGTGGGTGTGGTTGTTAACAAGAGGAGGGGGTTGGAGCAGTGGGTTGGATGGGATGGCATTGATGGAGGAAAGGGATGGGGATCAATGGGGAGGAGTTAGGGTGAAGGGAGGCAAGGGGAGGTCCACAGGGGGGTGTAGGGCAATGGAGTGGAGGGAATAGGGCAACGGGAGCAGCTGGGGGAGAGGGAAAAGGGGAGGGGCAGTGGAAAGGGATCGGGTCAACAAGGAATGGTTGGGTTCCATGGGGGAGGGGATGGGGAAGGAACGGGGGCCAGTGGATAGGGATCAAGGGATATTAAATAACTGGTGTAGTGAATACATCAACAATATATGAAAGAAATAAAAATACTAGAGTTGTAATTGAAATGATGAAGTGTTAAATATTTACAACAATTAATGCAATGAATAATATAAACATTTATTTATAAGCTTGAATGGCTTAGTATCTGCAGTTCTGATTGGAAATCCAACTTCATCCTGGCATAATTCCCCCTAGCAGATGAAATGAATAACGACAGATAAAGAAGCAAAAAGTTTCTAATTATTGCTCTGTGGCGGCGCACTCATGGCGAACCGGCCCCGCATGTAACGCCACGTGGCGGGGCAGCCATGGGAAGATGGTGCCGTCAGGGGTTCTTCCTGACTCAAACCTCCCTCTCAGCGCACGCCTTGGGCAGCGATTATGACATCACCATGCACGTGGTGACTGAGCCAGCGCTGCCCTTAAAGGGGCGTGTGCTAAATTCAAATAAAGTCATTAATGACCCTCAACATGGTGGCTGTGCTTTCTTCAATTGCCCAGAGCGCCACAGTGGTGACCCTGACGAGCCCAGATGCCTTTCTGGACTCAGAGACATGGATTCGGCTGAGGTTAACGCCGTGGCAATCAAGGTTCACCCCTTCTGGACCCATCGCCCGTGGAGGTGGTTTGGGCAGGCAGAGAACGCTTCCTTATAGGTAGCGCCGGTTCGAATCCCAGTTGCTGGTGCTGTGCTGTATTTGGAGTGCTCCTCTGGATACTTCAGAGTACCTGCCTTTGCTCTTTAAGGCTGTGCATTGGAGATTTCAATCATCTCCTGGTGTTAAATGAAATCTTCTTTGTGTCCTACCCCTTGATCTTCACCCTCCGCTTGGATGGCTTGGATTGATGACCTTCTGAATCTGGAGCAGCTTGCATGTCAATCAAGTGAAAGCAGCAGGCTTTTGGTTTGATTTGTGTTCAGCACAGACTTGTGGGCTGAAGGGCACTGTTCTGTTCTTTGGTAAACTATGATGCCTTGGATGAAATGCTGGGGTTTTTTTTCCATTGCTTTAGAGGGCAGTTGTGCAGATGGATGAAGCTCGAGAGGAACGCATCACCCGACTACTGAACTCCGTCCAGACACGGAGTGACTACAGAGACCAGCGTTCACAAGTGTCGGCTGACTCGTGCATGAACTGGAGGTAACTTGAGTGAATTTTGTCGAAATTTCAGAAGAGCGTAGAAATAGGCCATCTGGCCCGTTGAGCCTGCTCCGCCATTCAATGAGATCATGGCTGATCTGAATGACAGGCTCGTCTCCATAATCCCTTAATTCCCCTTTATTAAAATTTATCCAACTTGTCTTAAATACTGTATACTTACTAAGGTAGCCTCCACTGCTACAATGGGAGCGAATTCCATAGATACTTCACCCTCTGGGAAAAGCAGTTCCTCCTCATCTCTGTCTTAAATCTACTAGCCTGAATCTTGAGGCTATGTCCCCTAGTTTTAGTTTCCCCCCACCCATGGAAACAACTTGCCTAGCTCTATCTTATCTACTGAATGCCTTTTATAATTTTTGTACTTCTCTGTAAGATCCCTTCTCATTCTTCTAAATTTTAATGAGTACAGTTCCAGATGACTCAATCTCTCCTCATAGACCAACCCCCTCATCTCTGAAATCAACCTAATGAACCTCCTCTGCACCACCTCCAAAGCCAGTCCATTCTTCCTCAGGTCGGGAGATCAGAACTGCATGCAGTACTCTAGATGCTGCCTCAACAGCGCCTTGTACTAAATTCCTGCTCCTAAATTCAATCCCTCTTGCGATGAAGGTCAACATTCCATTTGCCTTCTTGACAATTGGCCCTGAAGCATTAATTCTCAATCTCTGCCAATTCAGTTCACAGCCGTTGTCATGACATAAGAAAAAACTTGGACGATTGTGTTCAGTTCTGGTCACCTCATTAGAGGAAGGAGGTGGAAGTTATGGAGAGGGCACAGGGGAGATTTACCAGGATGTTGCCTGGTTTGGAGAATGTGTCTTCTGAGGCAAGGTTGACTGAGCTCTTTGGAATGAAGAAGGATGAGAGATGATTTAATGGAGGTCTACAAGATTGTGAGAGGCATTGACAGGGTGGACGGCCAGCGCCTTTTTTTCACCAGAATGAGAGGAGCAAACACCTTGTACATCTGCACAAGGTGAGCAGAGGAAAGTTTTTGGGAGATGCAAGGGTTTTAAAAAAAATTACACAGTGATGGGTGCCTGGAATGCATTGTCAGGGATGGTGGTGTAGGCTGATGCAATAACAACATTTAAAAGACTCTTGGGGGCATGATGCACGAAAAATAGAGGTAGGCTACAGCTGGAGTTGGTGAGGGCGACTCCATTCTCAGTACTGGGTGTGTGGTGCTGTCTAGATTGAAGAAGTTGGCTCGCTGCCCAAGTGTGCTCGGTCAGGAACCATGGCTACGTGTCATCTCCTGGGCAGGAGCAGGGACCTCGGACCCTACACTTGAAAAAATGTCTGGGTGGGTCATAGTGGTGCCTGGCAGTGGGGAGATGCTGGGGAGGTGTTTCCGGGTTGAATCTATGTCGAATGTATTTTTTTAGTTGAGTTGTATCGAGTCGACCCCTGATTTTTGAGGGTTTCAAGACTTGTATGCCGAAATATACAGTATTTCTCAGTGAATGAATGTAGGTGAAGTATTTTGGTTGGATGTAGTGAATATAAACACTTCAGAACTGCAAGAGTGGCCCACCATGGCAAGTAGGTTGAGAATCACTGCTCTGACCAAAAGATTTGTTAAACTTGGATTTGCCTTATTGTGCTTGGGTGGTTGGTCTGCTCTAGATCTTTCCCCGAGGGCATGAGTTCAGAGAAAGTGGTAAGGTTGGGGACAGTTGTAATGTTTACAAGACATTGAAGTGTGTATGTGGATAAGAAAGGTTTAGAGCAGTGGTTCTCAACCTTTTCGACTCACATATAGCCTTAAGTAATCCCTTCCTAACTACAGAGCACCTATGGCATCCAATTTAAGGTTGTATGTGAGTGGAAAAATAAAAGGTTGCGAACCACTGGTTTGGAAGGATGATGGTCAAACATGGGCAAATGGGTCTAGCTTGATTAGCATAGACAAGTTGGGCCGAAAAGCCTGTTTTCATTCTGTGGAACTCTGACTTGTCCTGATTAAAATACTCTTGCTCCCTCCTCCCTTGGCCACCAGCTGCAATGTTGAAGGTTTGCAGTCACTCTCACATGCTTCATTCATGTCTGGTAAATTTTAATGTCACATTCTGGATTTCAAGACTTGCTTTGAAAACATGAATGAATCAAGAGGAAGTGAGAAATGAATAGGAGTGGCCTGTTTAAAGTAAAACACAAAAATCTGCAGACACTGTGGTGGAAGTAAAAACACTACACTGGAGAAACTCAAAAGGTCAAACAGTCCACTTTATATAGCAAAGATAAAGATACAGAACCAATGTTTCAGGTTTCAGTCCTTTACCAAGGTATGGAAAAATGTCGGCAGATGCCCCAAAGAAATTGGGGGGGGGGGGGGAGTTGAAGCATGGTCTAAAGGCAGGAAGTAGTAGGTGGATAAGCGAGAGAGTGTCCTGTTTGCTGTCTTTATTCTCTGCCAATCAGTAAGCTCTATTGGCATGCCTATTTCCCATAGCATGAAACTCTTCCATAGTATAGTAGTCTGCCTTGGACATATCCAGTGATTCAGCTTCATAGCTCTCTCGGGTGGGCTAAGATCCAGAGTTTGGAAACAAGGCAGGAGAGTGATCGGTGGAAAGAGGCTGTAGTTGGGGTGGGGTGTGGGTTTGGAGCCAGGGCAAGGTGAAGTGGAGGCTGTGGCTGGAGGAAATAGCCAAGTGGAACCATGTGAAAGAGGAGTGGTGCCCCGATAGGAACTATGGGGGAAGGGATGGATGTGTAGGAAGTTCAAGAAGGGGAAAGAACTGGGTTATGGGGCTGTGAGGTCCCTGGTGGATGAGGAGGGAGAAAGGAGTGGGTTATTTGAAATTGGAGAATTCATTGTTCATGCTATTGGGGTGCAGACGGCTGAGGTGGAATGAGATGCTGCTCTTCAGATTTGTATTTGGCTTCATCCTATCAACAGAGGAATTAGATCAGTGGTTCCCAACCTTTTACTTTCCACTCACATCCCACTTTAAGTCATCCCTATGCCATCGTTCTCTGTGATTAGTAAGTGATTGCTTAAGGTGGTATGTGAGTGCGAAGGGAAGGTTGAGAATCACTGCTCTAGACCCAATTATTACTGAAATATTTTGCTTGAGAAAAATTGTCATATTGGCCCATTTCCTTTGGAGTTAGGAAACTGCACATAACAAATCAATTTGGAATCATTAAAACAGTGGTTTTTAAACTTTTTCTTTCTACCCACATACCACCTTAAGCAATCCCTTATTAATCACAGAACACTTATGGTATACGGAATACTTAAAGTGGGATGTGAGTTGAAAGTAAAAGGTTGGGAACCACTGAATTAGAGAGACCAACAGATTGATGTGAGACGAGGAAGGGGAATTAAAATGGCTCTCTGTTGATGTGAGAGGACAAAGCGCAGGTAATTGGCAGAACGGTAACCTAGTTTAAATGAAATCTCATGCTCTATTCCTCATAATACTCTAGCATAGAAATCATCAGTACCTGCACATTTGTTCTGAAGAACCATTATTTTTCTCTTTCATCATTTTCTCCATTGTTGCAGGCAGTGTTGATATTCACTGCTGTGAAAAATAAGGGGCTTTCCCAGTGTTAGTTGTTTCAGAGATCAGCTCATTGGAATTTCAAATTTGCAACTACATTATTACTAAGTGATCTGAACCTCCAGCATTGAAAAAATTGTACAGGCCAGGTAAAATCTCCCACAATTTTAAACATTTTACAGGGGATATATCAAAAACTGAAAAGTGCATTCAAGATGAAGGTTGAATTGAAATAGCAAATCATACAATAAAAAAAACGATAAGCCTACAATTTTGGAAATAATTTGAAAGACAATAAACTAACTCTTGGCAAATAGAGCTGTTGGAGGAACTCAGGTGTTCAAGCAACACGCATTGGGTAGAAATGGTCAGTTAGTTATATCAGGTGTTCAAGCAACACCCATTGGGTAGAAATGGTCAGTTACAGTTATCTCAGGTGTTCAAGCAACACCCATTGGGCAGAAATGGTCAGTTACAGTTATCTCAGGTGTTCAAGCAACACCCATTGGGTAGAAATGGTCAGTTACAGTTATCTCAGCCAGCATCCCGGGTTCGAATATGGCACTATCATGTGTTTGTATGTCCTCCCCATGTCTGCGTGGTTTTTCCCGGGTGCTCTGGTTTCCTCCCTCTCTCCAAAATGTATGGGGGGGGGGGGGTGGTAGGTTAATTTGGGTGTAATTGGGCACCATGGGTGTAAATGTCTGAAATTGGCTTCTACTGTGCTGTAAATAAAATTTTGAAAAAGAACATTTAACATTTTGGTGCAGGGCCCTTTATTGAGATGGTTGGTTATTCAGGTACTTTTTGAGCATAAATGTTTTTTTTCCCCTCATTGTAGAAATCCCTCTTCCTCTACTTCAACCAACAAAGAGGTTAAACTAGAAACTTCTGCTGACATGGCGTACCTCTTTGAAACCATTACTCAGGATGTCTTCTTGGATGAGGAGCTGAAGGAAGATCTTCTGAAGAAGGCAACTAATTCAAGATACCAGGAGATGAAGGTATTGCTCTTGAGACTTGTGCCGAGATGTGGAGAATATGATGGTCTGTCCACAATCTTGTGCACAGCCAAATCCGAGTCACCTGCAAATTGGAGGAGCAACCTCTCGGCAGTCTCCAACCAGATGGTATTAATATCGACCTCCATTTTCTGTTAACCCCTGTATCCCCTGCTCTCTCATTCCCAACCTCTCTGTCTTCTTTCCTCCAGTTGCTGACCCCTTCCCTCCCTTTTCAGAGAGCTACGCTTCTTAGCCGTTTGACCTCTTCCTTCATCACTTCTCAATTTCTCTCTCTTCTACCCTCCCATCTGTATCCACCTTTTACCTGTTAGTCTGCTCCTCCTCCTTCCCCTTCCTCTCCTCCTCTCAGCTCCCCCCTCCCCCACCATTTATTCAGGCATCAACCTGTTTTCCTGTTTCCTGACAAAGGGCTCAGCTTCGAAACGTCGACTGCTTTTTACTTCCTATCGATGCTGTGTGACCCACTGAGTTTCTCTGGCATTTTGGGATATTCTATAATGGTGCTAAGGCTTATTTGGGGAGGTCCAGGTCTTGTATTAGTCCCCTTTCCTATCTCTCTCTGATCTGGTACACCTGCATTATTACTTGCTGTATTTTTTATCAACATTTTGTTATTGACAGCAAAAAATGGAATAAATGTTTGGGTGCTGCAGTTGGTTGGATATAAACTTAAATTTAAATCCAACCCACAAATGTCTTTCTCATAGTTGCAGGAGTTTTCTCGATCAGTATTCAAGGTTAGTAATCTCCTTCAGAGATCCCATATGGCCCTTGCAGGAAAATGGAGGGCAAAGATACTAAATTCTCCTTTTGGGTTAAAATTAGAATTCTACGGCACAGAAGGAGGCTGTGGTGCCAATACTGACCTTTTTAAAAAGCAATCTATTTAACGTCATTCTTTCTGCTTTCCCTCATGCTCTTAAAATTATGTTGGTTCTTCAAAACAATTGGGATAGGATAACAAAATCCCATAGCATAAAAAGAGGCTGTTGTACCTGTTGTCCTTGTTCATTTAAATAGAAAACCTTTAGATGAGAGTGATAGTCAGCTTGAAGAAATATCCTTTAGTTATGGTGGGTTTTTTTCCCATTAGGCAGTATATTCTTTTATTACATGTTAAGGTTTTTGGATGAGATGATAATTAAACCTTGACGTGTGTTTGTTGGGGGGGGGGGGAGGAAATCAAGATATGTGCTATCATTCTCAAATCTCTTGCACAAAAATGCATCCCCTTTCAGCCTGGGGGTGGCTGGCACATTGTTGCAGCGTTCAGGAGGCGTGGCTATTACCCCCAGAAATTCTCTCCTGTCCTCTTATCCTATTGAATTAACACCTTCTGTCTGTTAGTCTGGACTCCTCCCCCTCCCATTCCTCCCTTTTCACCACTTTTAATTCAGACACCTGTCTGCTTTTTCACTTCTACCTTGAAGAAAGACTCGGGCCCAAAACATAGGTATATATCTTTACCTCCTACGAACCTTGTGACATCTGCTGAGTTGCTCCATTTGTCTTTTACTAGCTGAATGTATGTTTGCTATTAGTTGGAGAAAATAATAATTATTGTACCAGATTGTAGAGTAGCAAATTAGTTGCATTTGTATTTCAAAGAAATTTCACTTTCTTCCCTCTGATGCAAGGTCTTTGACCTGAGGTGTTAACACTGCTTTTCTTTCTGCAGATTCTGCCTGACCTGAGTGTTTCCATTTCTTTCACCATCTGCAGTTCTGACATTTTGGCATTTGTTTTCTGCATCAGCATTGTCTAACTGCTAGCTGCATTTAATGTGTGTCATAATTCCCACTTAAACCAGTGGGAGTACTTTTAACATCTAGTTTTCTTAATTTATTTGCTGTCTTTAATCACACCCAGTAACATTGTTTTCTTAACCTTTTTGTTTCTCAGAAATTTCGAGAAAAACTCCCCTCATACTCGATGAAACATGTAAGTATTTTATTTTTAAAAATTGTATAATGTAGAAAAATCAACTTCCTTCAGAGTTTGAGTGTGCAAGCTGTCAATCAACAATTTCTAAACCCATGGCCAGACAACCCTATCTTAAAATTCCATCAAACTTGAAAGATATTTTGGTTGGAATTGTAAATTAATCCTGAGGTATACAATGTGGATTGTTGCTGGAAGTACAAAGGGGGTTGTTAATAACATTGGGCTGCACGGTTAGCACAATGCAATTACAGTGCCAGCAACGCTGGTTTGAACGCAGCGATGTCTGTCAGGAATTTGTGCTTTCTTCCCTTGTCTGTGTGGGTTTAGTCTGGGTGCTCCGATTTCCTTCAACACTTCAGAGTGTATGAGGTTGTAGATTGATTGGCATATTTGAAGAGCGTGGGCTGAAACGGCAAATGACCAAATTTAAAAAAACAAAATAAATTTTATCTGTGGTCGATATATCAGAGCTCTTTTAATTCTGTAGCTGGTCAAAATTTGATGCCACGCAAGATTGGCTGGATGAAATAGCATTCCAATTCAATGGCAACCCATTTCCAGTTTGAAATGTGCATTTGGTAATGGTGCTGAAGGAAGATTGTTCTGCAGTGTATAATAAAGCGTTCTGCAGAGGCATATTTAGCTCCGAAACCTGTAGAAACGTTTAGCTTAAATGGAATATTCTGCTGTCAGCTGATTTCTGCTGATTTCACAGACAAAAAATGTAACCCTGACCCATTGATCAGTGCAGAGATGTGACTGTATTAATGAAAAACTCATTCAGGAGGTCATTCCTAAGAAGTTGCGGTATCAGCTGTCTTTCAAAATTTAACACTGTAGCGAATGAATGAATAATGTTTTTGCTTTAGTCACTAGAGTACCCAGTTTGAGCAATCTCTATTGCCTGTGAAATTCGCCTTTTTGTATTCAGCCTTCTACTCCCAGACTAGATTTAACAATCGGACAAAGGACTAGGTATCATCACTCAAGGATACTTGCATTATTGGCTCCTTTACCTCATTTTGTACAAATATTCTGTGACTTTTTTTCCCATTTTAAAAAGTTCCCTTGAATTAAATTGACTGAAGTGAATATTTTAAATCTATGCTGCTCAATTACATGCAAATTAACCTATTACCCAGCCCCCGCCCCCCATGTTTTGAAGGGTGGGGGGAAACTGGAGTACCTGGGGAAAGCCCATGCAGACACGGGAAGAACGTGCTAGCACTTTACAGACAGTGCCAGATTCGAACCTGGGTCGCTTGGTGCTGTAATAGCATCACACTAACCATATTTCAAGAAAGGAATAGATCATATACTTGGTACAGATCATTTTGGTGCATGAGGAGAGGGTGGATGTCAGCTGTCTCTATTACCACCTCTCTGGAAACTTTAAGATGCAGGTTAGTGGGTCCAGGAGATTTGGTCAGTTTTCAATCCTGTTAATTCCTCCAAAGCTTTTGTTTCTTACTAATACTAATCTTCTTCAGGTTTGCATTTGTAGCTCTTCACTATTTTAGGTTTCCTTTGTTTTCTCTTGCTAAGATTAAATAATTTACTTTAAAATACTTCGTTTCTATGATTGCTTCTTAATTCCCAATATTATTTCATCTGTGTCTCTCCTGCAAGGAGTCCAGATTCACTTCTGACCTTTCCCTTTTACACTTACAAGAGCTTTATGGTTGTTTTTGTGCTACTTGTTTAATTGCTTATGTTACCTTCCCTTATCGATTTCTTCCTTTACTTTGGTTCCTTTGTTTTTACTGAAATTTTCCCAATCCTCGTTGCTGCGTAAAAATGGTCGGCATGGTTAGTGTAGCAGTTACCACAGAGCTAGTGATCTGGGTTCGAATCCGGCGCCATCTAAGGAGTTTGTACGTTCTCCATATGTCTGTGTGGGTTTTCCCTGGGTACCCCGGTTTCCTCCCACCCTCCCAAAAATGTAGGGAGTGTAGGATAATTGAGTGGCAGAGGTTTAAATGGCCGGCATCAGCTATAAATAAAATTTAAAAATAAATTGGGATTCTTTTGTTTTTGATCCAAAGATGTGTTGTGCTACTTTTCCTGTTGGCTTTTCATGCCTTAATGGGATACATTTGCCATAAGCTATTTTTTTTTTAAAAAGTTACCCAGTTTCTTTATTCTTTTCACAATCTACCATTGTAAGCTACTAATTCATACCTTTACAGTTTCCTTGATGAGATGTGAGACCTTGATTTCAAATTGAATTAAGTTCCAACCTTGATAAAAGATATCCTGTGACAACTACTCCTTAAAAGTTCTGAAACTGCCAGATTCTCAGTTCATCCTTTCACATTTCACAGTACTAGATGAAAAATAGAATGTTCCCTTGTTGGTTCCTCAACGTTTGAAGAACTCGGGATACTTCAAAGCCTTTTGACAGCTGATGAGTTAATTCTAAAGCACAGTCATAATTGCTAAGGGGAAAGAAATCTACCGAATAAAATTCTATGAATGTCAGCAGGCCAGGTCGGGATAAAAACTGCTGGAGCACCTGGCAGCACTTGAATTTTTTAAAAAATCTTGACTCGATGTTTCATTTTCCACTTTTGGTCAGAATAGTGTCCTGCGGTTTTAGAAGTAGCATCTGACGCTGTCGTTCTTCCCACAAGTGGGACTGGTAATATTGAGCTGCGCCTATTCATTGCAGATGGGAATAAATGAAGCACAAAGCTAAAGCCAGTGGTGGCTGCAGAACTTGACATTCTCACTAGTTTAAGAAAAGCTCTCCTAATCTCAGACCATGCCTCATCGAATCCCTTGCGTTGTTTTAACTGACCATTTCTCTGTAGCACTGTTCTTTGCACATTTGTTTTTGTATTACCTGGTGTTCTTAAGTATGGGTTAATTTACTTAGTGTGCAAAACAGTGTTTTTTCCACTTCATATTTGTAAATAATTCAGCAAAGTTCCACAAATGGTCACGGAAAATTAGGAACATTGACACAAAAGCACTACTATCTCTGTAATCCTTGACTAACCTTGTTCTTTTTCCAAATTGTGAATTACAGGAAGTGATAGACTTGATAAACACAAATCAGGTGGTTGTCATAAGCGGAGAAACGGGTTGTGGGAAAACCACCCAGGTGACCCAGTTCATTCTGGACGACTACATCGAGAGAGGAATGGGCTCCCTGTGCAAGGTTGTGTGCACCCAACCGCGTCGAATCAGCGCTATATCTGTAAGTCTGTTCGATCAGCAATACCTCGGTGTCTGATGCTTCTGGTTAATGTGGCATTGCAACACAAAGCATCTGAGTTCAATGTGGGGAGAAATGCAAGCATCTGCCAAGAAGTGAGCCAAAATTTGTTTTAAAAAGGGCACAATTCTTGAATCATTAAACAAAAGAAGTTGGGAGAGGTGCTAGGGAGGAGGAGTGGAGAGTTGGAAGGAAAAGAAATACAAGTAGGTAGAGATTGAAGCAGCGGAACTAGATGGAGGTGGGGGTGTAACCTAAACCTAGAAAAAAAAATCAATGTTCATGGTACTGGGTTTCAGGCTGTCCAGGAGGAACACGTGTTGTTTCTCAAGTTTGCGTTTAACCTCAACCTGGTGGTGAAGGAAGTTGAGGACAGACATGTGGCAATGGTGGGGGTATTATAAAACGGTTGGCAACCAGGAATTTTGGCTGGAGCCCCTGGACAGAGCATAGGTGCTTGACAAAGCAGTCACCCAATCTGCATTTTGTCTCACTGATGTAGAGCGTTAATTGTATCTCTGAGTGAATTTTCCTTGGGCAAAGGATATGGAACAAAAGCAGGTAGAGATTGACGATCATTGACGGGTGTTAGAGAAGATCTGAGGGGTTGAATGACCTTCAACTAAATGCTGACTGTTTTTGTATCTTTAGATAGCTGAGAGAGTGGCGGCAGAAAGAGCTGAAGCCTGTGGTGATGGCAACAGTACTGGCTACCAGATCCGCTTGCAGAGGTCAGTTTCCACTGGTTCGCACACCATTGATGAACAGTTCTTCTGTCACACCAGAAGGGAAATTTGTATCTGTAGATTGGGCTGTTGGATGCCTGACTTGTGGATTCTTCTGATTCCCTTATTTTGTAAACCTACCTGCATACAAAGAGAAAACTGCAAATCAGATGGATTTGCCTCATCCAGGAATTGTCAATCTGCCTGTTTTGATGATTGCAGCTGTGCGCAATGTTTAAATAATCCCCAAAATATTTGCATCAGGGTCTCAACAACCTGTGGGGGTCCCAAAGCATTTGTAGCCAGTTTCGGGAAGCAAGGAAGCATATAATACAGTGAACTTTTGAGTAACTATATGATTGTCACCAAGTAAGGTTGATGTAGATTGTCATTAGAGAAGAAACAGGAATCGGGACAAAAACATTAAGCTAAGATCAACCATGAAATGTGGGCATTGATTTCGAACACTTGCTTTCAGAGAGCAGAAAATACGAGCTCTTCATTCTTCTGCTTCCTGTGAAGTATGACACCTTTTTGTCTAGTTATATTTAATCCTTCCAAGCTGCCACTTACACTTTCTCAACTTAATTGTATAAATTGGAGTTAAAATGCTTGTTCGGTGCATTGAAACTAATGGTGTGTATCTAGTGATTTTTGTAGCTTAACGAAGACTAATTGCAATGGTTTCAATAACTGGTGAAAGTGTATAGTATTTATCCTGGCTCCTAATTGCTTGTCTCAGCACCACCTTTGGCTTATTGATTTTGAGTTTATTAATCTTTTGGTTTATTGATCTCTGCTATAAAAAAAAGACACTTGAGAACTGCAAATGCTGGAAGAGGTGAGCTGGAGGGACTCAGCAGGTCAGGCAGTACCCTACGGAGACAAACGATCAATCTGCATTTTGAATTGGCCACCCTTAAATGGGACTAAATTGAGAGGGGGAGGCGGCATGCAAGAAATGATAAGATAATAGACAAAAGAAGGTTGGAGATATGAGAAGAGATCATTGGGTTAGGAAAGAGAAATGTGTGAACCACGGCAGGTAAGGGAGAAATGGAATGTCACCGGATCGAGGTGGGGGTTGCCTAAAATTACAAAATTCATTGCGATGGGAATTAAGATTACCCAGAGGGATTATGAAAATACTTGACCATAAATTAAATTCATGCATATTACAAAATAGGTAATGCAAAGGCCTATGTTTTCGAGCATTTTTTTTTGATCTCTGGGGCTTCATCCGTGTTTTGCAACTAATGGAATGTAAACAAAACTGGCATTTTTGTTTGATAATGCTGCCATAAAATGCCCTGTGGAAACTTGGCTTGTTAAAAGTGCAATTTAAATGCATCTGATTATTATAATTGTTATTGTTACTGGAAATGTATCAGCGAGTTGGTGCAGCCAGTCTTTTCACATCACCTGCAAACCAAGGTAATGTTGCAGCCTCAGTATATAGGACCCTGGTCAGACCCTACTTGGAGTACTCTGCGCGCAGTTCTGGCCACCTCACTACCGGATGTGGAAACCATAGAAAGGGAGCAGAGGAGATTGACGAGGATGTTTCCTAGTTTAGGGAGCAGGCCTTATGGAAACAGGTTGAGTGAACTTGGGGTTTTCTCCTTCAAGCGGTGGAGATTAAGAGGTGACCTGATAGAGGTGTTTAAGATGATGAGAAGCATTGATCGTGTGGGTAGTCAGAGACCTTTTCCCAGGGCTGAAATGGCTGGCACAAGAGGACACTGGTTTAAGGTGCTGGGGAGATGTCAGGGGTAAGTTTTTTTACGCCAAGTGGTGGGTGCGTGGAATGGGCTGCCAGCAACGGTAGTGAAGGTGGACACTTTAAGAGACTTTTGGCTAGGTACGTGGAACTTGGAAAAATGGAGGGCTAGTAATTTCTAAGGTAGGGGCATGCTCTGCACAACTCTGTGGGCTGAAGGGTCTGAATTGTGCTGTAAGTTTTCTATGATCTAAAGAGCATGTCTGATCGAGGGAGAAGTATGATGAGAGTGTTGTATGTACGATGTTCAGAAGCACCAAAATTCTTTCTTCCTGCAGCCAAACAGGTACATGAAATGTACCAATTACAACAGTAGAACTATAATAATCACAGTATGACAAGACAGAAAAAGAGATGATAAATGTAAAAGGACAGAAAAGTATTTGCAGTCGCATTTAGTTCAAGAAAAAAAAAGTGAAGTTTCAATACTGCAAACAAAACCTCTGCTGGTCCCAGAGCAGTTAATGACGAGGGTAGTATGGGGTGGTTGAAGAGTTTGTTAGTTATTGGATTAAAAGCTGTTCTTTAACCCTGATGTGCTGGATTTCAGGGATCTGTCCTTTCTGCTTGAAGATAATCAGCGAGAAGAGATTATGTCCAGCATGGTGTTTTTAAAAACAAATTTACAACATAGTAAAAAATGACTTTGGTCATTTAAACTTGTGCCACCCAATTACATCCAAATTAATCTATAACCCTTACATGTTTTGAAAGGTGGGAGGAAACTGGAGCATCTGGAGGAATCCCATGCAGACATGGGTAGAATCGGACATTTTGGCGCTGGGCATTTTGGTGAAAAAAGACTTCTGTAGCCCATTGGACATTCGGCGCCCACAGATTGGCGCTGCCCGCCTCCCCGCACCGGTCACTGCCTGCAAATGCCTTAAACTCCAGCGTTGAACCCCTAGCATTGCAGCACTGCCTGATCCCCTGTGTTTCAGGAACTCCCTCCCTGCATGAAACCGCTTCCCTCGACAAATCTTTTGGGATTTATTGTTATTCTTAGTATACGAATAATCACCTATTATAATTAATCACGTAGGTTCATGTGATTTATCAATTATATATTCCATGATATGTAATTAAACATAGCAAATTTACCAAAAGCCCTCGTTCCCAAACTATTTTAAATAATTTAAATTCATTGCTATAAGCTAAATAAGCCCTTGTTTGCCAGGGGAGGGGTTTCCTGCTGCAACGCCAGGAGTTCAGGCAGTGCGGCTGGACATTGTCGGCCACCAGATGGTGAGTGGGGTGGGTGGGTCAAAATGTCCAGTGACAAACTGCAAGGGCCAAAATATCGGCACCAAAATGTCCTCGACCCGACACGGGGAGAGCCAACAAACTCCATACAGACAGCGCCAGATTCAAGCCCGAGTTCCCGGCACTGTAATACTGTCGCACTAACTGCTACGCTGACCGTGCCACCCAACTTGTTGGCTGCCTTTATAGATGTTTTCAATGGACTTGAGGTCAGGGTTGTCTTGGCTCAGTCTTCCACTTTCTGCAGGCTTCCGGCCATTTGAATTTCCAATTCTGGCCATGAGGCAACCAGGCAGTATGCTTTCCATGATGCGCCTGTAGAAATTCGCTGGAGTATTTAATGACATGCCAAATTTCCTCAAACCTCTGAGAAAGTAGAGGTATTGATGTGCCTTGATGTGCTGGCTTCAGGCAAGGTCCTCCCATTATCTTAAAGATCACTGAAGAGAATCTTGCCTCTTTAGTCCACTGAGCGAGGCCAGACTAGAACTCAGTTTAACGTTCATTTGAAAACTTGCTGCTTCAGTCGTGCTTATTCTTTGAAATATACCTTGCTGCTATAATTGCAGAGGTTGGTGAATTGTACTGTGGTTACATATCTAGACTTGCCATTCTCCACCCTTTTTGGCTGTGATCCCCTTGGGTCTCTGCTCAAAATTTATGAGCCCCCTTCCCTGTGAAACAGTCAAGTTTTGCTTTCTTCTGTACTTCCCTCCTACCAACTGCATTAAAAAAACCCTTTGTTACGAGAGTTGTAAAGAAAACAAGGCTTTTTACTTAAATACGCTGTGGCCCACGGGGTGGGAAGAGGAAGAGGAGGAAGGGGTGGGGGTGCTGCTGAGAATGGCTGCTCTAGACCACTTGTGCAGCATCTCTCATTTCATCAAGGAGATGGGCAGTGGGTACACATCCATCTGCAGGTTCTCCAAGCTCCACACCATCCTGAATTGGAAAGATAAACCTAAATTGACACCAGATCAAAGTCCTGGAGCTTCATGCCCAACAAAATTATGTAGCATCTTCACAAGGATTACCACCTCATTCTCGAGGGCATTTGGGGACAGTTTATAATTGCTTGTTTTGCAGCATCAACATTCCAAAAAATAAACTGCAGAGCTTGATACTATTAGAGGAGAATAATATTGTTTTGCCCTATTAATTTTTGAAAATCCATTTGTACCTCCTAAAAATGAAGCATGCCCATTATCAGACAAGGATATTTAAAGTTTGAAAACTAAGCAGAATCATGAACATGTGTTCCAAAATGCGTTATTTTGGATCTTATTCTGCATAATAAAGGTGCAAAATCACTATAAATTACAATACTACAAATACAAGATTTAAGGAAAATAAAAGAGAAAAAAAATATGTCCATTGTCCATTCAGAAATCTGATGGAGGAGGGGAAGAAACTGTTTTTGTAATGTGTGTTTGCCTTCAGGCTCCTGTACCTCCTGTGGGTAGCAGTGAGGAAAGGACATGACCTGGGTGGTGGGGGTCTTTGATAGAGGCTGCTTTCTTGAGACACTGCCTCTTGTAGATTTCCTTAATGGAGTGAAGACGAATACCCATGGTGGCGCTGGCCGAGTTTACAACCCGTTGGCACTTCCATATCAGAGACTGATGCAACCAATCAGAATACTCTGTTGAAATTTGCAAGACACCTCTGAAAAATATTGGGAGAGCATATTTGTAAAATTACCAGAAAGGACGTTGCATTTAATTTTGTGTTGTCATTGGTGTGGCAGAGCTGCAGCCAGCCAATGTATTTCAGAATGCGACGTGATAGATGTTTGATCTTTCTAATTTCCAACTCATTTAGTTGGATCATATCATCATTTTCCATGCCATTCAGTTCTTTTATGCACTCTTTGAATACAATCAGTTCATCTCCAAGACTTCTCTTCCCTGCACCCAAGTGATTTTTATCTGCTGCTGTTTGATTGGGTGCTGTACATTTGCAGATGAAATCTTGTAACTCTCAAGCATCTTTTGCCATTCACCCAACCTTCATTTCTTTTCAGTCCTCCAAGGTGACAGTCTGGGCAGCACAGTTGGCATAGCAGTTAGCACAACGCTGTTACAGTGCCAGCGAGTGGAACCGGGGTTCCTATCCCATGCTGTCTGTAAGGAGTTTGTATATTCTCGCTGTGGCTGCGTGGGTTTTTCACGGGGGCTCTGGTTTCCTCTCACCTTTCAAAACAAACGTACTGGGGGTTGTAGATTCATTGGACAGCACAGTCCCATGGGCCTGTTAACATTTAGTATGTCTAAAGACATATATATTTTTTAAAATCCTTCATCCCTCATTTCTTTCAACCTGACATTTGAGGCCAATTAAATATGTTTTGGATTCTGGGATTCTTAAGACTGCACCCGTTTAAAATGCCAGACGTATCCTAATGTCTTCCACCTCTGACTTGAAAAGATTTTTAATCTTGCTGTTTGAGGTACTTGGGGAGATGTAGATTATTAAACAGTGGTGCGCCTAGTTTGTTCCAATTTGTGAACTGTTTAGCTAATTAAAATTAAAGGGAATATATAATGTCTGGTGTTATTGAGTGCCCTGCTCTGAGCCACATGACTTGTAATTGGCTGGCTGAAGTGTAACATTTTGCTGTTCTGCTAATTTTAATACATGTCTTGCTTCTTAGTCGCTTCCCACGCAAACAAGGATCCATTTTGTACTGCACTACAGGAATTATTCTTCAGTGGCTTCAATCAGATACGTAAGTATATATTAAGTATTATTGGCACATTTATGTCGATCAAATTTGATTCCATTATAAGAAAATAATCATTTATGCTCGTGATTTGTCAAGTTCCAGTTTATTTTCTGCAACACTGGTCTCGTTAACAGATTTTTAAAAAATCTCTTTCCAGTCTTTTGTCCACCATCAGTCATCTGGTTTTGGATGAGGTTCACGAGAGGAGCTTGCAGTCGGATGTGCTGATGACGATTGTTAAGGATGTTCTGCCCTTCAGACCGGATTTAAAAGTGATATTGATGAGTGCAACTCTAAACGCTGAGCAATTTTCAGAGTATTTTGGTGAGTGGGATAGAAATATTCCAGCTCACTATTCAGTTGTTATAGCACTGTCACCTGATTGGTTGGAGGAAGGGTTATGGTTCCTCCTACGAAGGGGCTCGTCCTGCAAAAAGGGACCTGGGAGTCCTCGTGAAAGATACCCTTAAGGCAAACTTGCAGGTTGAGTTGATGGAATGCTGGGGTTCATTTCAAGAGGAATAAAATACAAGAGCAAGGGTGTGATGTAGTCTTACACATTGGTGAGACCTCACTTGGAGTATTGTGAGCAATTTTGGCTCCTCGTTTAAGGAAGATTATGCTGACATTAGGGAGGGTTCAGAGAAGGTTCACAAGGATGATTTGGCGAATGAAAGGGTTATCGTAAGAGGAGTGTTTGACGGCTCTTGCACTCATTGGAATTTAAGAAAATGAGGGGATTTTAGTGAAACATCTCAAATGAATAGAGTAGATATTATTTCCCATGGTGGGAGAGTTCTAGGACAAAAGGCCACAACTTCAGGTCTGAAGGGTATCTGCTTAAAAACACAGATGTGGAGGAATTTTTTTTTTATCCAGAGGGTGGTGAATCTGTGAATTTGTTGCCACAGGCGGTTGTGGAGGCCAAGTCATTGGGTGTATTTAAGACTGAGATTGATAGGTTCCTGATTAGCCAGGGCATCAAGTTTTTGTGGAGAAGGCCGGGCAGAGGGCTGAATGGGAAAATGGATCAGCTCATGATTGAATGGCAGGGCAGGCTCAATGGGCTAAATAGCCTATTTCTGCTCTTATGCCATTTGGTCTTCTGGTCTCAGTCCGTTGTACAACTCCAAAGAAAATGAAATCTATTGAAGTTGGAACCAGAGTTACTCCCAATAAAAAAGAAGGAATTTCTGCATTCATAAAAATAAACAGTGGAGGAGAATTACTGATAAACGTGGGTAAAATTAGTCTTAATCACCTCCACTAGTGTAATCACCTCAAATAATTGATATAGAAATTATCCAGTCATTTCCATTCTGGATATTCCAATGTGGCAGTTCTGAATGGTATCAATGGCCACGATCCCTTGTGACAGATTGTTATGGTGTTGTTCATTGTTCAGAATCGTTGTTTTGTATGTTTTCATACAGGAAACTGCCCCATGTTACATATCCCAGGTTTTACCTTCCCAGTGAAAGAGTACATCTTGGAGGATGTCATCGAGTTGCTTCAGTGAGTCAGTTTGTTAGTTTTTAAAAAATAATTATTTAATATAAAACCTCTTAACAAGCATATCACAATATTTCAAACTTAATCCAAATACATGTATTTTATATATAAAAAAGAAAAATAAATAAAAGAAAGAAAACCTCTAAATCGCACCCACCCCCTCCCCCAAACCCCTACAAACTACAAAAGAAAAAAAAGGAAAAGGGACAAGAAAACTACCACAGGAGCACTTCACTTTCTGATACTTATAAACTTTTTCATATATATATATATATATATATACATAGAGACCGATAGGAGAAAGGGAATGTTCGAGGTTCATTTTAATACCAACAATTTGTAAATATGGTCTCCATATTTCATAAAAAGAATGATATTTATCACTTAAATTGCAAGTAATTTTCTCGTGGAATACAACTCCAAACTTCTGCATGCCATCTGTCCATTCACAAATCAAAATCAGAATTCCAAGTTATAGCAATACATTTTCTAGCTATTAGTGTTTTAATGCTGATTTTTTAAAAGATGTTACATTGGATGTTCTGTTCCCTTTGCTAAGCTTGATTCTTTATCCACATCAAAAGATGGAATGCATTTTAAAATGAGCAAATGTTTTTAAATCTCACAACCTACTGAAAATCAGAAAATGTGCATTGGGATTTAAAATGGATGGTTTCTTCTTCCTTGTAATATTGGTGTATTTTTCATTTTACATCAGTTATAGCCCACAAAACCAAGATGTTCGAAGGCCATCATCCAAGAGAAGGTTCATGCAAGGCTGCATGTTTCGACCGGAGAAAGAACAGGTGGAGGAAGAATATCAACTGCAGTGGCCTGTGTATAAAAGAGAGTTGCAAGGAAGGTGGGTAGTAACGGAGGAGACATTGCTCTGTGTTAGTGAACATAGACAGTACAGGCCCTTCGGCCAATGATGTTGTGCCGACTGATAGAAACCTACTCAATAATCTAAATCTTCCCTATTTACACCCATAATCCTCTAATTTTCTTTAACCCCATGCTCGTGTCTTTCAAATGTCCCTACCTCCACCACCAGCCCTGACAATGCATTCCAAGAACCTACTGTACTATATTTAAAAAAAAAATCCTAACCCTGGCGTTTCCCTTAAATTTTCTTTCCCTCACTTTGTACAGATGTCCTCTGGTGTTTGCTACTCTTGGCTCTGGTAAAAGGTGTCCACCCAATCTATGGCTCTCCTAACCTCAATTAAGTCACCTTTCATCCTTCTTTGCTGCAAAGTGAAAACCCCTAGCTCTGTTAACCTTCCCTCAAGACACGTTCCCCAATCCAGGTATCATTCTTGTAAATTTTCTCTTCACTCTCTCTCTCCATTGCTTCCACATCCTGCACTTGACCAAAAGGGTGAGAAGAGAATGTGACTGGGTGGGATACATTCTTTAATATTTTAGTATGACAAGGCATCGATAAGCAGTGGCTCAAGTGCTAGGATATGGGCTTAATGTGGTACGGTTGGCATGGATGAATTGGGCAGAATGGCCCTTGTTGAAGCCGGATGATTCTTCACGAAGTGACAGTGAAGCTGAATGAAAATGACAGCGGGAGCATCTGTGAAATATCAAAGTATTTACTTGTCTTAGTGATGAGTCAGAAACTAAGGCAAAGTCTTGCTCCAGAGAATTGTGTACAGTAATCCATGCTGACACCCTACAGGGGTAGAGAATGTTGGACTGGTGTAGGTGCTGTCTTTCAGAGTTTTTCAGCACTTGTGCTCTTGGATGTTTTTTTTTAAATCTAATTGACTGTATTGAATAGCATGGATGATATTGTGGGTGAACAAGCTACAATATTTACCACTTACTAAATACTAACTGGCCTTACCAACTTTTGAAGAGGGAGAGGCTTGGCCCTGCATAAATCGTCACATTTACCATACAACAATAGTAACTGCACTTAAAAATATTGCTTTGGAGTGGTATGATGTGTCTGGTTCCAAGTGAATGTGAACCCATTTGCATGTCCATCTTTCCTCCTCCTTCCATTGTAGAACTCCCATCCTTGGTCCAGGTGTTTTCATTCCATGGCTGCATGTCCTCTTCAGCACTTTTGTGTGTCACCGTAAGATAATTGTTGTCCTTGTAAATTTTGCCTGAAGGTTTGAACGATGCTTAAAATCAACATCTTGAATTTCATGACTGTTTGATTTGCGTGGAGTTTTGAACCAAGGTTCTTACTGTTGCTGTCGATGTCTAGAGGAAGACTGACATTTTTGACAGGTCTATTTTCCTGCTGGTTTCCAAACTGACGAGAGGCCTACTGAAAATGGACTAATTGGATGGTACATGCTGACGCAGACACCATTGTCTTGTGTCGCCTTTGTAGTTTTTCACTTTTTGGTCTTGTAGGGATTGCTGGCAACATCGTTATTTCTTTGTGTGAAACAAGGAAATCTGCAAATGCTGTGATTATTAGTTGTTACAAAAAAAATGCTGGTGAATCTTAGCAGGTGCCGCAGTGTCTATAGCAGGCAAAGATATATAACCAAAGTTTCAGGCCTGAGCCCTTCGTCTTTCCCTTCATTGTCTTTGAGAGAAGGTTGTAGTGAGTGCTCTGACAGATGTTGCTGGATGCAGAGTGCATCAATTGGAGAGGAACATGTGAGTGATGGAGAATCTTCAGATGCTGTGATTCCATCTGGGCACCCTCCAACCGAATAGCATTAACATTGACTTCTCCGGTTTCCATTTGGCCACTCAACGTTTCCCCTCTCTTCCCTATCTCTGTCTCCTTTCCTCCAGCTCTCCACCCCTTTCAAGGAGCTAACCCTATTACTTTTCAGCATTTTTCTCGTGGCCTCCCACCCACATCCACTTTTCGCTTGCCAAACCAAGGCCACCCGTAAATTGGAGGAGTAACTCCTAATTCTCTGTCTGGGCACTCTCCAAGCAGATGGCATTAACATTGACTTCTCTGCTTTCTGCTGGTCCACTCCCCGTTCTCCCTCTTACAACCTACTTCCCTCTCCATTCACAGAGCTATCCTCCCTCCCTTATCCACCTATTACCTCTTCCCTGTTACCCTGTGCTCCTTCCCCCTGCCCCTCTCCCTCCCCCCACCACTTTATTTCAGGTGCCTGCCTACATGCTCCTCTCCAATTGATGAAGGACTCAGCCTGAAACGTTGAACGGAGGCAAGAAGTAGCAGGTTAGGAGAATAAGAGACTCATTGTCAGGCAAAAATAAATCTGAGCATTCTGCTGTCTGAAGGAAGCTTGTCAACCATAAGCTAAATAAAGTAATCAGCAGGGAAAGATTCCACCTAGTGGACATTGGGGGCAATGGAGCAAAGTCTGCGAAATCAGTCAAATTTATTGTCATGAACGCGTCACAAAATTTGTTATTTAGCAGCAGCAATTACAGGTGCAAAATTACAATTCCGTAAATACAAGATATAAAGAATTAGCGCAAAAACATCAGGTGTCTATAGGTTCATTGTCCATTCAGAAATCTGATGGCCGAGGGGAAGAAGCTGTTTCATTAAAATTGTGCATCCTCAGACACTTGTACCTCCCTCTTGATGGAAGAGGGGTGGTGAATGTGCTTGATGATGGAGGCTGCTTCCTTGAGACATTACCTCTTAAAGATATCCTTACTGGAGTGAAGACTAAACCTCACGATGGCGTTGGCCAAGTTTGCAACCCTCTGTTTCTGTCTTTCACATTAGCACCTCCCTATCAGAACAGTGATCCAGCCAGTCAGAATGCTCTTCGTGGTACACCTGTAGAAATGTGCAACTTTTGATGGATTGGATTGAATTGCATGAACAGCTGGGTAACAATAGTTGTTATTTTCTGCACTACATCACAGTGAAATATGATTAAGTGCCTGTGTGTCAGGAGCCAAGTCAGTCTTGAGTCTTCGATCTGGTGTGTGGATCCCAAAGTATTTTGTATGTTGCAATTAAAGCTGCTGAGCGTTCACTCATGTAACCTTTTGTGCCTTTATTCATGATTGCCCTGCAATAACTACATTTTTAAGAAGGAAAATTGTCAAATATTTGAATCTTCCACAAGACTGGATTAATTTTGAATCATTTTAGCAATGAACAAAAATTAAAGCATTGGATTGAATCACTTTGTTTAGCTTTAGAAATGTGAATTTCAAGATGCTGGAATTTGAAGCAAAAAGTATCACAGCAGGTCGAGCAATATCTGGAGCAAAGCGATGTCACATTATATCTAGTACAGTGAGAAGGGTTCCTCTGGGAGCAGTCTAACAATCAGCCATGTAATGAGCACAATTTACAGAGCATAGAATTACAATGAAAAGAACAACCAGTGTGGACCAAGCAAGAGCAGCCCAATCGCACTATTGTGGGGTTCATTCAGGAGCCCGATGATTGCAGGAAAGGACGATGGGAGGAAGGAGATGAGAGTGTTTATGGCGTGTGATGGGTCCTTTAGTATGCTGGATGCTTTCACTTGGGGGAGGAAGAAAAGAAACCATGGAGGGAAGGGTTGTTGATGTATATATATTGCATCAGGACTTCTGGCTTGACCTTCTGAGTTCGAGCAGCTTTTTTTTTGCTTGTATATTTCTAGTTGTTTTTCCATAGTGTCCAAGCAAGCTCCAGAAATTCACCTACACATTTATTATTACAACTTGCTGAGAGTCCCAGGGCAATGCCGAGAGCCCCGGGCCAATGCCGAGAGCCCCGGGCCAATGCCGAGAGCCCCGGGCCAATGCCGAGAGCCCCGGGCCAATGCCGAGAGCCCCGGGCCAATGCCGAGAGCCCCGGGCCAATGCCGAGAGCCCCGGGCCAATGCCGAGAGCCCCGGGCCAATGCCGAGAGCCCCGGGCCAATGCCGAGAGCCCCGGGCCAATGCCGAGAGCCCCGGGCCAATGCCGAGAGCCCCGGGCCAATGCCGAGAGCCCCGGGCCAATGCCGAGAGCCCCGGGCCAATGCCGAGAGCCCCGGGCCAATGCCGAGAGCCCCGGGCCAATGCCGAGAGCCCCGGGCCAATGCCGAGAGCCCCGGGCCAATGCCGAGAGCCCCGGGCCAATGCCGAGAGCCCCGGGCCAATGCCGAGAGCCCCGGGCCAATGCCGAGAGCCCCGGGCCAATGCCGAGAGCCCCGGGGCAATGCCGAGAGGCCCGGGGCAATGCCGAGGGGCCCGGGGCAATGCCGAGGGGCCCGGGGCAATGCCGAGGGGCCCGGGGCAATGCCGAGGGGCCCGGGGCAATGCCGAGGGGCCCGGGGCAATGCCGAGGGGCCCGGGGCAATGCCGAGGGGCCCGGGGCAATGCCGAGGGGCCCGGGGCAATGCCGAGGGGCCCGGGGCAATGCCGAGGGGCCCGGGGCAATGCCGAGGGGCCCGGGGCAATGCCGAGGGGCCCGGGGCAATGCCGAGGGGCCCGGGGCAATGCCGAGGGGCCCGGGGCAATGCCGAGAGGCCCGGGGCAATGCCGAGAGGCCCGGGGCAATGCCGAGAGGCCCGGGGCAATGCCGAGAGGCCCGGGGCAATGCCGAGAGGCCCGGGGCAATGCCGAGAGGCCCGGGGCAATGCCGAGAGGCCCGGGGCAATGCCGAGAGGCCCGGGGCAATGCCGAGAGGCCCGGGGCAATGCCGAGAGGCCCGGGGCAATGCCGAGAGGCCCGGGGCAATGCCGAGAGGCCCGGGGCAATGCCGAGAGGCCCGGGGCAATGCCGAGAGGCCCGGGGCAATGCCGAGAGGCCCGGGGCAATGCCGAGAGGCCCGGGGCAATGCCGAGAGGCCCGGGGCAATGCCGAGAGGCCCGGGGCAATGCCGAGAGGCCCGGGGCAATGCCGAGAGGCCCGGGGCAATGCCGAGAGGCCCGGGGCAATGCCGAGAGGCCCGGGGCAATGCCGAGAGTCCCGGGGCAATGCCGAGAGGCCCGGGGCAATGCCGAGAGGCCCGGGGCAATGCCGAGAGGCCCGGGGCAATGCCGAGAGGCCCGGGGCAATGCCGAGAGGCCCGGGGCAATGCCGAGAGGCCCGGGGCAATGCCGAGAGGCCCGGGGCAATGCCGAGAGGCCCGGGGCAATGCCGAGAGGCCCGGGGCAATGCCGAGAGGCCCGGGGCAATGCCGAGAGGCCCGGGGCAATGCCGAGAGGCCCGGGGCAATGCCGAGAGGCCCGGGGCAATGCCGAGAGGCCCGGGGCAATGCCGAGAGGCCCGGGGCAATGCCGAGAGGCCCGGGGCAATGCCGAGAGGCCCGGGGCAATGCCGAGAGGCCCGGGGCAATGCCGAGAGGCCCGGGGCAATGCCGAGAGGCCCGGGGCAATGCCGAGAGGCCCGGGGCAATGCCGAGAGGCCCGGGGCAATGCCGAGAGGCCCGGGGCAATGCCGAGAGGCCCGGGGCAATGCCGAGAGGCCCGGGGCAATGCCGAGAGGCCCGGGGCAATGCCGAGAGGCCCGGGGCAATGCCGAGAGGCCCGGGGCAATGCCGAGAGGCCCGGGGCAATGCCGAGAGGCCCGGGGCAATGCCGAGAGGCCCGGGGCAATGCCGAGAGGCCCGGGGCAATGCCGAGAGGCCCGGGGCAATGCCGAGAGGCCCGGGGCAATGCCGAGAGGCCCGGGGCAATGCCGAGAGGCCCGGGGCAATGCCGAGAGGCCCGGGGCAATGCCGAGAGGCCCGGGGCAATGCCGAGAGGCCCGGGGCAATGCCGAGAGGCCCGGGGCAATGCCGAGAGGCCCGGGGCAATGCCGAGAGGCCCGGGGCAATGCCGAGAGGCCCGGGGCAATGCCGAGAGGCCCGGGGCAATGCCGAGAGGCCCGGGGCAATGCCGAGAGGCCCGGGGCAATGCCGAGAGGCCCGGGGCAATGCCGAGAGGCCCGGGGCAATGCCGAGAGGCCCGGGGCAATGCCGAGAGGCCCGGGGCAATGCCGAGAGGCCCGGGGCAATGCCGAGAGGCCCGGGGCAATGCCGAGAGGCCCGGGGCAATGCCGAGAGGCCCGGGGCAATGCCGAGAGGCCCGGGGCAATGCCGAGGGGCCCGGGGCAATGCCGAGGGGCCCGGGGCAATGCCGAGGGGCCCGGGGCAATGCCGAGGGGCCCGGGGCAATGCCGAGGGGCCCGGGGCAATGCCGAGGGGCCCGGGGCAATGCCGAGGGGCCCGGGGCAATGCCGAGGGGCCCGGGGCAATGCCGAGGGGCCCGGGGCAATGCCGAGGGGCCCGGGGCAATGCCGAGGGGCCCGGGGCAATGCCGAGGGGCCCGGGGCAATGCCGAGGGGCCCGGGGCAATGCCGAGGGGCCCGGGGCAATGCCGAGGGGCCCGGGGCAATGCCGAGGGGCCCGGGGCAATGCCGAGGGGCCCGGGGCAATGCCGAGGGGCCCGGGGCAATGCCGAGGGGCCCGGGGCAATGCCGAGGGGCCCGGGGCAATGCCGAGGGGCCCGGGGCAATGCCGAGAGGCCCGGGGCAATGCCGAGAGGCCCGGGGCAATGCCGAGAGGCCCGGGGCAATGCCGAGAGGCCCGGGGCAATGCCGAGAGGCCCGGGGCAATGCCGAGAGGCCCGGGGCAATGCCGAGAGGCCCGGGGCAATGCCGAGAGGCCCGGGGCAATGCCGAGAGGCCCGGGGCAATGCCGAGAGGCCCGGGGCAATGCCGAGAGGCCCGGGGCAATGCCGAGAGGCCCGGGGCAATGCCGAGAGGCCCGGGGCAATGCCGAGAGGCCCGGGGCAATGCCGAGAGGCCCGGGGCAATGCCGAGAGGCCCGGGGCAATGCCGAGAGGCCCGGGGCAATGCCGAGAGGCCCGGGGCAATGCCGAGAGGCCCGGGGCAATGCCGAGAGGCCCGGGGCAATGCCGAGAGGCCCGGGGCAATGCCGAGAGGCCCGGGGCAATGCCGAGAGGCCCGGGGCAATGCCGAGAGGCCCGGGGCAATGCCGAGAGGCCCGGGGCAATGCCGAGAGGCCCGGGGCAATGCCGAGAGGCCCGGGGCAATGCCGAGAGGCCCGGGGCAATGCCGAGAGGCCCGGGGCAATGCCGAGAGGCCCGGGGCAATGCCGAGAGGCCCGGGGCAATGCCGAGAGGCCCGGGGCAATGCCGAGAGGCCCGGGGCAATGCCGAGAGGCCCGGGGCAATGCCGAGAGGCCCGGGGCAATGCCGAGAGGCCCGGGGCAATGCCGAGAGGCCCGGGGCAATGCCGAGAGGCCCGGGGCAATGCCGAGAGGCCCGGGGCAATGCCGAGAGGCCCGGGGCAATGCCGAGAGGCCCGGGGCAATGCCGAGAGGCCCGGGGCAATGCCGAGAGGCCCGGGGCAATGCCGAGAGGCCCGGGGCAATGCCGAGAGGCCCGGGGCAATGCCGAGAGGCCCGGGGCAATGCCGAGAGGCCCGGGGCAATGCCGAGAGGCCCGGGGCAATGCCGAGAGGCCCGGGGCAATGCCGAGAGGCCCGGGGCAATGCCGAGAGGCCCGGGGCAATGCCGAGAGGCCCGGGGCAATGCCGAGAGGCCCGGGGCAATGCCGAGAGGCCCGGGGCAATGCCGAGAGGCCCGGGGCAATGCCGAGAGGCCCGGGGCAATGCCGAGAGGCCCGGGGCAATGCCGAGAGGCCCGGGGCAATGCCGAGAGGCCCGGGGCAATGCCGAGAGGCCCGGGGCAATGCCGAGAGGCCCGGGGCAATGCCGAGAGGCCCGGGGCAATGCCGAGAGGCCCGGGGCAATGCCGAGAGGCCCGGGGCAATGCCGAGAGGCCCGGGGCAATGCCGAGAGGCCCGGGGCAATGCCGAGAGGCCCGGGGCAATGCCGAGAGGCCCGGGGCAATGCCGAGAGGCCCGGGGCAATGCCGAGAGGCCCGGGGCAATGCCGAGAGTCCAAGCTTTGATTTCTGTGAAAAATTTCCATCAATACTTCATTGGTGTCCTTAATCTCCCAATTTATTTGATTTCAAAAATCTGTGGTTCAGAGCAATTAATTTAGGATTGTGAATGTCAGCAGTAAAGCCAATATTGACTGCCCCTGAGAGGTGCTGTTTGATCACCTCTAAGAATCACTGCAGAAACTGCATAAGGAACCCCAAGATTTGATCCAACAATGAGGAGCCACTGATTTGGGATGGTGCTGGATTTAATGAAGAACTTGGAAGTGATGTTTCCTTAGGCACCTGTTTTTCTTGTTCTTCCAGTTGTTAGAGATTATGGATTGGGAAGATACTGTGGAAGAAGTGTTGGCATGTTGCAAGATTGTATCTTGTAGTTATCACTCACTGCAAGCAAGTAACATAGGCATACATAGCCATGCTGGAGAAATTCACCAGGTCACTCAGCAACCATTGGAACTAAAAGGCAGTCGACACTCATTCCCTTTTACTTCCCATGTATACTGCATGACCTGTTGAGTTTTTCCAGCATTTTGTGCACAGCACTGGATTTTGCATCTGCAGATTTTCTTCTTCAACTAAGTGATATTGACATTGGATCAGGTTCCAATCAAGTAGTCTGCTTTTTGTCAGGGGTGGTGTTGAACTTTACAAATGTTATCGAACCAGGCACACCCAGCTAGATGAAGAAAATTCCATTACATCAAGTTAAAATAGATTCTGGAACAAAATGTTTCTATGCAATGAACATGATGTGACAGTCGGGAACATTGACAAATGGACTTCCTTTGGCTTTCCATTCTCTTTTAGGTATTCTGACAGTACAATCGAGGCTTTGGAAATACTAAACGAAGATGATAAAATTGATCTGAATCTGATTGTGGAACTTATAAGACACATTGTTCTCTCTGGGGAGGTAAGATTTTTATTTGAATCAAGTTCAGTGAAATCCTTTTGTTTATCCATAATCTGCTCCGTTTGGAGATGGTTGGAATGAAATATTGATGGACAATTTGTCTTGAAATGCATGTTAAGATATCATTGAGCTGTCAGTAGCAGCTTTGGTTCTTGGTTTGCAGGTTTGTCCACTTCCTAGCTTTATTTTTGGTATCGAGATTAACTACTGAGAATTTTCTCAGTGTCTCAGTATGTGGGACATTGAATTTGAAATTGATCTGGATGCTTAGCTCCAGGAAATAGTCAGAGGACTTACTGGAGCCAAGAATTAAGTTGAAATTTATTATCATGTAATTGTAAAATACGACTGGACGAAATGGCATTCTTCGGACCTTGGTGTAAAAACATGCAAACACATATATAGACAAAGCACATATATTTACAAGCGATTTATACGCAGTGCATATATAAAATATTAAAGAGATAGTAGGATCTGAGAAGGATTGTATGAGCAGTCATTCAGCAGTCTCATTCCCCGTGGGAAGAAGCTGCTTCTTAAATTGATAAATTTGGCTCTGATACTCCTGTTTCGCTTTCCTGATGGGAGTAGCTGGTAGATGGTGTGGCGAGGTGGTAGAGGTCCTCTGTGATTTTGCGCGTGCCCTCCTCAGGACAACAATCCCAGCAGATCACGTCGATAGAGGGGAGGGAGACCCCCTAGTGAGGCACGTTCCTGGTGATTGAGATGACAAAAGTTGTCCTCACTGTTTAAGAAAGATGGAAGATAGGAAATGGGAAACATCCAGACATTATTAGAACAGAGAATGCAGCAATCTATCATGAAGGATGTAATTTATGGAGCATTTAGCAAAGTATGATGCTAAATAGGTCATCCTTGTAATCCAGTGTGATAAAATGACATTGTAAATTGGTCAAACAACCTGTTTAGCATGTTTTTATTTGTTGAGCCAATACTATTGACCATGGTGACCTCTGAATTGTCTTCTGTTTTGCAGGATGGTGCCATATTGGTGTTCCTTCCTGGCTGGGACAATATCAGCACCCTGAACGACCTTCTAACTGCACAAGCCATGTTTAAATCAGGTAACAGTTAGGGGTCTTTTACCAAAGAGTAATCTTGAGGGGTGAAGTTTGCGTCACACTTCCATTTTGGCACCACGTCAATCGTGCCAGGGCCCTACGTGAGATCTCATTATATGGGGGCTGCTAAGGAGGCGTTACAGCATCATGCTGTTTTTAAGCTGCAATTCATGTGGAAAACATTTTTTCATGCTTTTAACTGCTTGTTTTTAATGCTAGTAACACCAACTGCTATCACTTGCGCTGAGTGGTGTGACTCAGTGCATCCAACCTCAAGGCTATTAAACAGACTTGGGGCATGGTAGAGTAGAAACAAACAGAAGTGCTGGAGGAGTGAAATACAAAAGTCTGCAGACGCTGTGATTGTAGTAAAAGCACACTGAAATGCAGGAGGAACTCAGCCAGTCTCTCAGCACCCATAGGATTTGACCAAGCTATATTGCCAATGTTTCGGGCCTGAGAATAAGTCAACAGCAGGAAATCTCTGGATTCAGACCATGCTGGCTGTGGGAGGAATCCAGACCAACAAAAGATATAAGAGGAGATGTGAGAATTTATTGTCTGTGAAAGGAGACAGGAAAAGGGAGAGTCAGAGCTGGGGGAAGGCAATGGGGAAAGAAGTGAGGGGTGTTTGGGGGGGGGGGGGTGTTTAAATAAAAGCCGGAGAAGTCAATATTAATGCCATCTGGTTGGAGGGGGCCCATTCGGAAGATGAGATGTTGTTCCTTCAATTTGCAGATGGTCTCAGTCTGGCAGTACATGAGACCATGGACAGACATGTCGGCAAGGGAATGGGATGGGGAATTGAAAAGGGTGGCAGCTGGGAGATCGATGCTCCTGCTGTGGACAAAGATGAAGTGCTCAACAAAGCTATCTCCCAGTCTCCCCGATGTAGAGGATACGACAACAGGAGGACCTGCCCGAAACATCGGTAATATAGCTTTACCTCCTATGGACACTGTGAGACCAGCTGAGTTCCAGCATTTCTGTGGGTTTGTACTCCAATCACAGCGTCTGCAGGCTTTCATGTTTACACAGTGGAGTATGACCATTTCAGATGGTGACCGTTTCAGGTGGTTACCGTTGAAGGCAGACACTCAGCTGCAGTTTCGTTTTGGTTTTTCACGACACTGTTAGCGAACTCTTGATGAACAATATATGATAGAATATGGCAGAGAAACAGTAATACCATGACGAATAGGGCTACTGTCCTTTGATTACTGATGTAAGAATCCTTTGTGAGAGTTGATGAGGCCTCGCTTTGATTTTTAATTCAAAAGATGACATCTCCTTCCATGTAGCAGTCCCAGTGCAGCAGTGAATCAGGGCAGCTTAGAAGAGTGTTCCAGTTATTAGCTAAGGATCCAAAAGAAGGGCAAGAATTTGAATTCCACAGTAGTAGCAGGTGAATTTAAATTCAAATAATTCAATAATTAATAAAATGGTTAGCTCTTTGAATCCAAATTTGGCAAAGGAAGTTAAGATCTGCTCCCATGTCTTCTAATCTGGTCAAGTTCTCATTCCTGAGAGAATTTGAGACTGGCAAGATCAAGATTCCTTTATTGTCATGTAATAGAACAGAACATGTAATATTACACTAAATTGCCTTCTGCCTGTTGCAGTAAAAGAGAAAGAGAAGCAAAAAGAGAGTCCCTTCAGAGCCGCTGAGCATCCATGGATTTGCCTCTAGCTCTTGCACAGGCTCCTGTTTAGATTCATCATCAGCTGGAGCTTTGTGGAGGCTTTGAAAGGGCCCAGAAATTGACTGGAGATCAGTAACCAGTGCACTCTGCTTCTGGACTACCAGCTGATTTTTGGAATTAATTTGGCACATGATGGATGTGGTAGTGAATGAAAGGCAGTGGGCATCCACAGGCCAGTGCCAGCTCCCACAATCCAGTGGTTTAGACTTAAATGCAAGGAAAGTGGTATGATTTTTCTTTTTATATACAGATTAAAAGACCAATAGTGAAGAAAGCAGTAGACTGTAATAACAGAATGGTCGTGCAGAGATGTTGCAAATTGAGGACCCAGGTCCGTCGCTCAGTTAAAGTGGTCACTCAAGTGATAAAGAAGGTATATAGGATGCTTCATTTCATTTGGTGGGGCATTGAGTACAGAGGCTTTGAAAGGGTACGGAGGAGGCTTATGAAGATGTTGCCTGGTTTAAAAGGTATCAGTTTTCTCTGGAGAGGAAGTGGTTGTGGGGAGACCTGATAGTTATAACATCATGAGAGGCATTGGTAAGGATGGATGATTAGAATCATTTTGTCCCGCTAAAACATGTTTAAGTTGAGCGGGAGGAAGTTTAAGGGAGATGTGCAGGACAAATATTTGACACAGAGTGGTGGGTACCTGGAATGAGCTACCAGGAGTAGTGGTGGAAGCAGATACAATGCTAGCATTTTCTAGTTGGAGATGTGCATCTGAAGGGGTTGGAGCAACATCAAGTTTGCTTTGGGCACTTTGCTCAGCACAGACAATTGGGCTGCAGGGCCTGTCATTTGCTGTACAGTTCTATGTTCTACGTACAATCTGAGAAGTAAAAAATAATTCAAACAAAATCCTGTTAACTAAAAAGTGAGGGGTGGGTGGATTCTTTTCGTCAACCAGAATAGAAAGATTGATTTTGTTCCAGTACGGGATGAAATGCCACTTTGTGACTGATGCTAGAAATCCAATCAGCACTCTTGACTAAAATTGACAGAGCTTTCACAGAATAAAATTTCTCTCCAGAGGACTGAGTGAAATTTAACACTGCAAAGAACATCCCAATCTTATGACTAAACCTGTTTCATTATCGTAACAAGATTGTTCTTCCGTTGTTTCTCGTGAGGTGGTACATTAATACTCTTGACTTTCCTCCCTGGAGTGTAGAGGCTAAAGTTGACCTTGGAGAGGTGCTTAAAATCATGAGGGGCATAAATAAGGTTAATGGTGACATTTGTTTCCTCACAGGAGGGGCATCTAAAACTAGAGAGGGGAAACTATTTAAAATGGGCTTGAGGAGCATTTCACAGGGTAGTGGGTATGTGAAACTAGCTTCCAGAGGAAGTGATAGGGGTGCGTTACAATATGTGTAAAAGACATTCAAATAGGTACATGGCTATGTTGCTTGTTTCCAGTATATATAGGCACCACTGTATAATCACTCCTGGCACGACTGCTCCTGGTGTTGTCAGATCCTGTGAATCAGATTTATTGTCAAAGCACATACAAGGCATAACATACAACCCTGAGGTTCTTTTTCTTGCAGGTGAGGCAGAACTATCACTTATTGGTAGAGCAAAAAGACTGTACCCAGTGTATACATGTAAACAAATAAAGAATTGTTAGCAGATAACAAATGTAAACAAGCTGCATTGCAGAGAAAATTCTGAAAAATGCAAAAGTAAGAATCCTTGAATGAGTCCCTGATTGAGTTTGTCGTTGAGGAGTGTGATAGTGGAGGGGGAGCAGCTGTTCCTGAACCTGATGGTGTGAGTCTTGTGGTGCCTAGCCCTCTCCTGATGGCAGCAGAGAGAACAGAGCGTGTGCTGGGTGCTGTGGATCCTTCATGATTGCTGCAGCTCTTCCCTTAGATGTTCTCGAGAGAGGGGAGGGTTTTGCCTGTGATGTCCTGGGCTATGGCTTTTACACACGTGTATTGGTGTCCCCAAACCAGACCATGATGCAGCAGGTCAGCACAATTTTCACCCCACGTCTGTAGATATTTGCCAGGGTTTCTGGTGTCACACCAAACCGCAAACTCCTGAGAATGTAGAAGCGCTGACGTGCTTCCTTTAAGATGCCATTAGTTTGTTGGATCTAGGAAAGATCCTTGATGTCTCTTCTAAACTTTCCTCCATTCAGCTAAAACAGATGTCTTCAGGAAAAAGGTGCTGGCTGTCCACCATATCCAACCACTCATCATCTTGTACACTTTCATTATGTCACCTCTCACCCATTGCTGCTTCATTGAGAAAACCCCATGCTATTCAGAACTGGAGACGAACAGGGTGCTGATTCTAGGCACTGGTGATGATGTGTTAGTAATGTAAATTTTGAGTGGCACCAGGTCCATTGGTGCATTATCCTTTGTCTCCATCTATCTCTGTCTAACTGGAAGCTTTCTGATTTATTTCTGTATTCGGAGGGAGAAATTACCATAAAAGTATTCTGAAGGAGAACATTTCAGCACGGTACAGGCCCATGATGTTGTGCTGACATGTAAACCTACTCATTGATCCAAACCTTTCTGACCTCACACCCATAACCCTGTTGCATCCATGTCCTGTCTATAAGAATCTTTTAAGTATCCCTATTGTACAAGACTCCACCACCACCCTTGGCAATGCACCCCAGGCACCCACTACTTTCTGATTAAATAAAACCCCAGCTTAGCTCTAATGACTCCCCTTGAGCTTTCCTCCACTCAGCTTAAACAGGTGTCCTTTGGTATTCACTATTGTCACCTGAGGAGAAACTATAGAAGGTAGAGTAGTGATTTGGCAGTCCACCATGTAGCTATTACAGTGCAATTGATTTGGCACAAAATACGAGGATTTTCAATGAGAATTACTTGTGAATTTATAATTTATTGCCTTGCAGATCGTTTTGTGATCATTCCCCTTCACTCGCTCATGCCTTCAGTGAATCAGACAGAGGTATTGTAAATCTGTTGTTCTATATCTGCATTTATTCACTTTGCAGTTTTGGTCAATGTCTTGTCTTCATCCATTTGTGATCAGTTTTTCAATCAAAGTCATAATGTAACATTGTTAACACTTTGGAATCTGAATTGGGTCCATGGGTAAATTGCAGTACGAACACCAACATGAACTAGCTGGTGGTTGGGTACAGAGTATATGAGCTTGTGGGTAGAAAACAGGAACATGGAGTCCAAAGGGTTAAAAGCAAGATGGAATGCTTGAATGGACTGTCTGAGTCCAACTCAATTGCTGCAATGCTGCCATTCCCATATCTAGAGTCAGTGGCCTCGATGTTAATGATCGAACAGTATTTTGGAGAGGAGGTTTTTGCATTAATAGACTGGAGCGTTTGTCTGCATGATGTAGACCTTCAGCTTGCAGGGTTCCCCGTGTGGTGTAGATCCTGCTCTCGGCTTGTGGGGAACTGAATAAACCTTTCTTATTTTTGTAGCAGGCTAAACCTGACTTGTTTTTGGCCAGCCGTCAAATAAGTCATATCTCTGCCATTTAGAAAGACTTTCTTTAAATACTCAAATATTGTTTTAAAAATTAAACATTTTAACATTTAAATTTTGCAATCGACAACCATATATTTATTAATTTTCCTCTTCTCACCAATGTAGCATAATGCGGTTTGTGTTGTGGTTAGCACAATGCTATTACAGCGCCAGCGACCTGGGTTTGAATTTGACCCTGTCTGTAGGGAGTATGCAGTATATGTTCTCCCCGTGTGACTGTGTTTCCTCCCATGTTCAAAAGACCTCCAGTTAATGGCTTGCATGGGTATATTTGGGTGGCTAGGGCTTGTGGGCTGGAAGGGCCTGATACCATAGTGTATCACTATATACAAGAAAAAATTCATCACCAGGATAAACCTCCTTCTTTGTTTCCATCCAATGTAACATTCATCTGTCCCCTAACCGTTTCCATCACATCATCTTTTCTTGTCAGTACATTTCGCCATTGTTTCCACTTGTCACCTTCCATCGGTTGCCTCTAGTTTCACCCTGACTCCTCTTCATCCACTTCACCCCCAGTTTATTCCTCTGCTCCCTCTCTTTCCCTTTGTCTGGCACCTGCCAATCAACTGCCTCTCTCACCACCATCCCTCACCACATGTCTGCTATCCTTCAGCCTTCCTTGGTTCATCAGTTCCCTCCTGGTCCCTACTCTTTCTCCATTATACTGGGTATCTCACCTCTGCACCAATTCCTTCACTGCTTCAGTTCCACAGTGACATGCATGTCCATGGCCTCATGTACTGCCAGGTTGACACCACATTTAAACTGGAGAAATAACACTTTATATTTTGTCTTGCTAGCCTCCCACTAGACGGCTTCACCATTGAACTCCAATTTCTAATAAGTGCTTTCCCATTCCCCCCTCCCTTGCTTTCCCTCATCCCTCTGACTCCTTCCCCTCCTTGTCACCCACATGTTCCTCCAGCTCCCCACCCCAATCTCTTTTTCCTCCTCAACCTTCTGCCTCTCCCCATCACTTCTTGGCTCCTTCCCTCTTCCCCCCCGCCCCCCAACCAGCATTCACCTATCATTTGTAAGCCTGTGCTTCCTCCCACCCAAACATTCTAACTTGGCCATTTACCCGATCTTGGCATCATGTTTAATATATCCACCATCAAGAAATCTAAGGATTCTCTTCTGTAGAGTAGTGACAAACATGGGGGGTGGGGGAGAACATTGTGGTTACTTCATCTACAAACTGAACATAAGGTCCAGAAATGAATATAATTGAAACTTTGTAACTGACAAAGTCTGTGGACTGTGTTCTTTTTCGTAGAGGCCTCTTCCTTATAAACAGCAAAAGTAATGGGGAAATTGGAAATTTTAGAAGGCATATTTGTCATTAAATGGGTTAATTTGGGCAACTGAACTCGAATTTGCTGCAAAGCAAGACAATGATTATCATCTGGCTTCGAGCATTATTAGAGAAAATGATAGAAGCAGTGAACCCTGTATCTAATATATCTTGTATTATTACTTAAATTACACACTGTCAGAAGTTGATGATTTGTCTGTTAGAGATGTAGGATTGGCATAATTTAGAATGGTTCTGTTTGCAGGTTTTCAAGAAACCACCTCCAGGGGTTCGCAAGATTGTAATTGCTACCAACATTGCAGAGACAAGGTAATGGACCACACATAATCACTCTTGCCAAGAGAGAATTGCTCTCCAAATAACTCTCTACAAAATGCTTTTGTTCAGTGAACAGTTTTCTCAACAAATCTTCTATCATTTTGTTTATTCCTCCCAAGATTTCCATCCTGACTTCCCTCCAAACTTTTTCTTATTAAACATAGCTGAGATACAGTCCTTAAGCAAAACATAACATCTTGAGAGGAGAATATAAAGAGAATGTTCCAACTAATGGTAGAATCTAGAACTAGGGGATCGATATTTAAAATATAGAGACTTCTGTTTAGGTCAGAGATTGGTGAAGAGTTTTTCTGAGATTGAAAATAGAAACTCTTCCTTAAATGAGAATATAAGAGCTAGGAGTAGGAATCTGCTATCTGGCATGTTGCGCTGGCTTCACCATTCAAAAAGATCATGGATGATCTTTTCATGGACAGCTCCATTTACCCTACTATTCTCCATAACCCTGAATGTCCCAAGTATTCAAAAATCTATCTGAGTCATAAAAAATGAGGCAGGCTCTACTGCTTCATTGGGCAGAATATTCCACATATTTACTACTCTGGGAGAAGCATTTCTTCTTCACCTTTGTCCTAAATGTATTCTCCCAAATCTTGGGGCTATCTTCCTTCATTATTGTATCACCTGCCAGTGGAAACAGCCTTCCTGTTCTGTTATAATTTTGTTTCAGTAATATTACCCCTGCCCCATCCTTCTAAACCTCAAGGATTGTAGTCATAGACTACTCATTTTCTCCTCATAAGTTAATCCCTTTTTGGAACTATAAAGGACTAGTAAAAAAAAAAAGTGTTTGGCACAGACTAGAAGGGCCAAAGAGGCCTGTTTCTGTGCTGTAGTATACTATGGAATCAACCTGGTGAACCTCCTCTGCAAAGCCAATATATCCTTTCTAAAGTAAAGAGACCAGAACTGCATGCAGTACTCTGTACAGTTGCAACAGAACTTCCATCCTCTTAAATTGAATCCCTCTGGCTATAAAGGCCAATATCCCATTTGACTTGGTTACCTGTTGCACCTGGAAACTAATGCTTTGTCACTCAAGTGCATGCATTTGTAGGTGCTGAGTAGTCATTACCACCAGAGAATCTTGTCTTCAGCCTATTTACTTCGAGAGGTTGCAAAGTTCTGTAAACAGCCTAAGCCACCAGCATCCTCTGCGGTGAATAGGCTGAAGACGAGATTACTAATTCATCGGTAAGTACAGCACTTCCAGCAAAATACCAGAATATATCCTCAACAGTATTATAAAACCAGTACAAATCAGCAGACACGCAAAAGCTATTAAATTTTAAAGAATTTTGAATTTTGATTTCTTTTTAAATGTTTAAAATTTAGCCATACAGCACAGTAACAGGCCCTTTCGGCTCACGCGTTAATGTTGTCCATTTACACCCAAATGACCTACAACACCCCGCGCCCCCCCAGAGTGGGAAGAAACTGGATCCCCTGGGAAAGACCCACACAGACTTGAGGAGAACGTACAAACTCCTTGCAGAGAGTGCGGGATTCGAGTCCTGGTCCCGATCTCTGATGCTGTGACAGAGTTGCGCTAACTGCTATGTTAACTGTGGCACCCTTAAGCTAACCGTGCTGACCGAATCTTAAGCAAACTATCTGATGGATGAAGTTGGCAGGTCAGGCAGCATCCATGGGTAGAAATGGCCACTTGGAACATTTTATTATGACAATAACCTGTCCAGTTGGTCCTTGCTTGATTCAGTTTGTACCTGAGTTTATTGAAGGCTTGGACCATACATGAGCCAAGAAGCTGAATTTTAGGAATAAGAGATATTGTGCTGGCTATCTTGGGTGTAATTTGATGGAGTCTAGCAACCAGATAAAACTGAAATCAATTGGGATAAAAGCGGAAACATTCAAATGATTAAAGGCATGTCCTGCAGAAGGAAAAGGGTGTGCTTCCGAAGGCAAGTGTCTCAGTTTGGTACTTGGACATGGGAGTTTCTGATGGCAACATTCCTAGATCTCATAACCTTTCGGTTAGATAAGTTTAAAATGTCACAGAATTTTTGTTGCACTGATAGCTCCCTATTAAATTACTCTGACAGAGCTTTTCAACCAACAATGGTGTTGGAGCACTTTCAGATTCTGGACTGCAGTAATTCAAGCAAGTGGCTGACCATCCTGGGGGAGGTTGATAATAGGTGCTAAATGATGCTCACATCAGCCCTTTGGTCCTTCTTGTCCGTGCCAAACCATTATTCTGCCTAGTCCTAATGACCTACACCCAGACCATAGCCCTTCCATCAACGCATCTATCCAAAATTTTCTTAAATGTCACCATTTCTGCTGGCAGGTGAAGTAGTTCTTCTTAATGTTCCCTTTAAACTTTTCCTCTTTCATCCTTGACCCATGTCCTCTAGTTGTTGCCCATCCATCCTCAGTGGAAAAAGCCTACTTGCATTTCTCTTTTGCCCTCATAATTTGAAATACCTCTATCAAATCTCTCATTCTTCTAACCTGTTTAATCTTCCTTCAAATCCTGGCAACATCCTTGTAAATCTCCTCTGCACTCTTTCAATCTTATTAATATCTTACCTGTAAAACTACACACATTACAACTGATATCATCAGCTGGAAAACCTCACTGAACCAATGCTCTGCACTATTAATACATCCACATCTGCAAATGTTTTCTGAAGATAGTTTATGAGTGGAAAACACCGCTGAACTCAACATTTGTCATGTGATGGTGAGAGCTTATGAAGTGGACTGGTCCTGGTCCTCCAAATTTGACCTCATCAATGTTCACCATAACATCCCAACATCCCTATTCAATACTTTGATTTATGAAGGCCAGTGTGCCAAAAGCTCTCTTTGCGACCCTATCTGTGATGTCACTTTCAGGGAATTATGTATCTGTTCTTCTGTATTCCTCAGTGCCCTACAGTTTACTGCGTACATCCTACCTTGATTAGTCCTCCCACACTTCATCACTTCACATTTGTCTGCAGTACATTTCAACGAATGAACTTAAAAACATAGATTCAGGATATATGCGGCCTCTTCCTGAATTTGTGGTTCGGATGCCGATTCAAGCAGTGTACATCTCAATTCTTTGTTGCTACCAACTCCATCTTTTCATCTCCACCGGTAAATTTCTGGCCTGGAGTGGTGGCCATCAATACTTTTGGGCCCATCAATACTTTTGTTAAGTAATATTAAAAAGATATGTTTGGAATTAAGATTAAATAAATTTCAAGTAGCATTTTTGAGATTAGCAGTAGCGAGAAAATGTATTGCGATTACTTGGGAAAATTTATATAGATTTGAATTTACATAGATGGCGTACAGAATTGAGATTTCGTTTACCATTAGAAAAAATATTTACGAGATAATTACCTTTTTTATCAGAAACTCTGGATTACGTGGTTTAAAATTTTGAATACTTCAGCCTTGTGGTGGTGGAAGTACCTCAGTCCACAGTAATTGTCTATGTTATTGTATTTACATCTCCTTTCTTTGTTTTTTGGGCAGTAGATAGATGATAGTTTAGGGGTGGAATTAGGTAAGGGGGGGTTACATTGATTAAAGGGTGGGAAAGTGGTTTTTTTGGGCTATAAAACCATGTACATTTACTAATATATTTTATGTACTAATTGTTTTATTAACTTTATGTATTATGGTTTTAAGATTTTAAATAAAATATTCAAAAAAAAGTGGTACCTATCAAAGGAAGGATGCAGACCAAATGCCGGCAAATGGGACTGACCCAGAATACCAACTTGATCAGCCTGAATGAGTTGAGCCGAAGGGCCTGTTCAATGCTGTGTGGTTATGAATCTATATACCTGTCCAAAAAAAAGTTTCTCTGAGGGAAACTATTTTTTTTGGTCTAGCATTGGGCAACAATCCTATACACTGATCAAGATCAGACATGCAAACTTAATTCAGTATTTTCCCTTCCAAATCCATGTTCATCATTTCACTGTTCATTCTGCTCCATTCCTGTGTATATGCAGAAGCTTTGCAAGATTGTTAATACATAATGGATGACTTTAGTAGTGTGCAAAAAAAGTCCAGTGTTTTACCTACTGCTAAATAATTATACGCTTATCTTTGTGAGGTTTTTCAGTTGGTTGTTTTTCCAGACTCTTTTGTGTAGTCTTCCAAAGGCACTATTTGCCTTGGCGAGTCTGTTGTCTATCTCATTGTCACTCCTGTTCGGCTCCGAATCATGGGTCCTCTACCGGCATCACCTACGGCTCCTAGAACGCTTCCACCAGCGTTGTCTCCGCTCCATCCTCAACATCCATTGGAGCGCTTTCATCCCTAACGTACTCGAGATGGCAGAGGTCGAAAGCATCGAGTCCACGCTGCTGAAGATCCAGCTGCGCTGGATGGGTCACGTCTCCAGAATGGAGGACCATCGCCTTCCCAAGATCGTGTTATATGGCGAGCTCTCCACTGGCCACCGTGACAGAGGTGCACCAAAGAAAAGGTACAAGGACTGCCTAAAGAAATCTCTTGGTGCCTGCCACATTGACCACCGCCAGTGGGCTGATATCGCCTCAAACCGTGCATCTTGGCGCCTCACAGTTTGGCGGGCAGCAACCTCCTTTGAAGAAGACCGCAGAGCCCACCTCACTGACAAAAGGCAAAGGAGGAAAAACCCAACACCCAACCCCAACCAACCAATTTTCCCCTGCAGCCGCTGCAACCGTGTCTGCCTGTCCCGCATCGGACTTGTCAGCCACAAACGAGCCTGCAGCTGACGTGGACTTTTACCCCCTCCATAAATCTTCGTCCGTGAAGCCAAGCCAAAGAAGAAATAATTATAGTTGAGTTCTGCACTAATTAAAAACGTGAGGGATTCCATAATAAGTGTGTACAAAAAGCCATCCAAATAATCAAAAGACTCCACAGATCTTTAATGCTTTCTTTCTCTTGTATACTTATTCTTCTGTTCGCATTGAAACTTTTTCAACAGTCACTCAGTGCATTTGAAGCCATCATAATTCCATGCAAGATGTCTCCATTGCATAATTTAGAATTAAAAACTGGTTGCAGTTAAACATTTTTCATGAATGGCTAGCGTCCTTAGAGCAAATAGAATTGGCTTTTATTTGTTGTTATTATCTGGCGAACAGGATCTTTAAATCAGTGAACAGAATAGCTATTGGCCCTCAGAGAGCTGGACCACGGCAAACTTGATACTTAAACCTTCAAAGTCTTTTACCTGCTCAATAAACATAGCTGGTATTTTAGTTCTCTTTAAAAACCCCTTTAAGGGGCATTTTTGTTTGTCAAGATGGACCTGTGCCATTGGTGTTGGGCAGCGTCATTTCAAGTAAGGCAGATCTGTCGTTTCAATTTGGGCAGTTCACAGATGACACAAATCTCCTTTGAAGGGTGCTGCAAAAATATTAAACCTTGAGATTGGTGAGGTTCTGTGAATCGAGAATATTTAAGGTCACAGAACTAAGGTTTGCAGAAGCAATTAGCACTCTGAAGCAGTTACAGTGTAAAAGGCAGAACAGGCTTGAATGGATGAATGGCAGCTGTTCCTGGGGACAAGCACAGAGTCAGATATCCAGAGCTGTTGGAAGACCATCAACTCAGTGAAAGACACCCTTTTGTCTGGGCAAAACTTGTTGGGCTTCCAGTACATTGACATGTCGATCTGGGAATGCTGCTGCCTGGCCCATTCCAGGCTACAGGAATAGCTGCTGAAGGACGCACAGAGGCTTGGTGCAGCCAATGTGAGGGTGCTGTAGGGAAGGCCCACTCTCCAGAGTCCTTCCGTCACCAGGCACTGAGGGGCTGAGACCAGGCGAATATGGTTGGAATAGCTCACTTCCTTCCTGGAACAGCCAAAGATGAATAACCAATGTTTTGGGCCTGAGCCCTTCTTCAATATATTTTGAACGTTGGTTTTTTTTAATATATATATATTTATATACCTCTATGGACGCTGCATGACTTGCTGTGTTCCTCCAGCACTTGTGTGTTTTTACTAAAATGTCTTTGTTCAAACTGATCAACATCTTTTTTTCTGTACTTCATTTTTACTTCTGTACTATGTATGGGATGTTGAGCTAGATTGCTCGTAAAGCAAACATGACAATAAACTTGAACCTCAATAGATAAATTTAGAACTTTAGAAACCGAGTTGCCAATTTACCCCCCCCCCCCCCATAAGATCCTGCAAAATAGCAATGTGCTGTAATGAGAACATTTTTTATGGCTTTTATTTTGGCAAATAAAATGAAATAACGTGTGAATCACCTAAGAATTAAGAGATGTGAATGGCTGCCCCATTGAACGTTCAACAGAACTTTGTGAGCATTGGTAATATTTGAAGGGGTCTGATTGAACTGCATCAGTATGGATTAAAAATAAGGCATAAGATGGTTTGTTCAAAGGTGGTTTAAATGATTTTTTTTCTCCCTTTCAGCATTACCATAGATGATGTAGTTCACGTGATAGATGGAGGAAAGATTAAGGAAACTCACTTTGACACCCAAAATAATATCAGTACAATGGCTGCAGAGTGGGTCAGCAAAGCAAATGCCAAGCAACGGAAGGGTCGAGCTGGAAGGTAAAGCGTTCTTCTGCATCTGGCTTGTGTCAAGTAAAACTTTACACCAACTCACTACCATTTATGCCAACTTGTGTATAGGACGACCTGGAATTTCCGCCTAAAATGTAGGTTTTGAGCCCATCCTTTGTATGAGATAACTCCTCAAATCTGGCATTTACTGCTGACCAGTGGATGCTGTTAAAAGCAAATCACAATATTTTAATAACAAATTACCATATGAAGGTTTTAATTTTATTTGGATATTTTAAAATAAACCACTGTCTGCTCTTGTAACAGGCTGTTTAAAGCCTGTACATAGCAGATGGCAGTTGGACCGGGTGGATGGATGCCACAGAGGTCGCTGAGACTTGGCAAATAACTAATAGGGCTTGCGCGAGATTGCGTCGCAAGATGGGAGTGGTGTTGAGAGTTCACTGTTAAGGTAAGGATTTTGTTTTAGAAAATATGGAGCCCATATTTACAAAGTGTGGGTATTAATATTTAAATGAATCTCAGCATTCCCTTTCTCTTATAGGTCTTTCTCTCTCTCTTTGAAGATGTCCTGTTGTGCTGGTCTTTTTCCTGTTTTGTGTTGGAGGGTGAGGTAATGAGGGTTATAGGAGGTTTTCTTTTCTTATTTTCCTTTTTCCTTCTTTATATATGCCACATATTTGGAATGAATTTGAAATATTGCAATTGCTTATTATGTGATTTTAAAATAAAGTATTCAAAAAAAAGCTAAGGATTTTAGACCTGGCGAATGGGTCGATCTGGTTTCAAGGTGAATTTTTAAAGTTTTGCGGATCTTCCTATTTGATGACATATACGGTATTTGCATAGTGCAGTCAGTGTATGCTTGTTGAATTAAAGCTTATTGGTATTAGACTGGGCCTTATCTTTCTGGTCTCTGGTGAAGCATTTAATGTAGTTTTTAATTTGGCGAAACAGCACGGTAACAGACCCTACTGGCCCACACTGCCCAAATGCACCCACGTGTCCAAATAACCCCATGCATTTTTGGAATGTGGGAGGAAATTTGAGCTCCCAAAGGTACTGTAATAATTCGTACATTAGTATTGAACAAATCTATTTGTCTTAAAATAGGTTTAGATTTGGATTTTTTAGAAGCATGGAAATTTGAGATGATGGGGACAGGTGGGTAAGTGGATCTGAGTCCACGACCAGATCAGCTACAATTTTATTGAATGGCGGAGCAAGCTCCATGGTTAGATGGTTTGCTCCTGCTTCTCTTTCCTATGTTTATGTTCTTGTGGTGTTAATTCTGAATCTATCCCATTTCTTGCATATGTTATATAAAAAAAAAATTGTTCATGTTATTGGTTGTAGCTGGAACTTGTTTCCATTCTTGGAACTCATGAGAGTGAAAGCTCTCTGGATTCTGCTCCTTTCTCTCAGGTTCCTTCACCTCAGTTGTATTTGATTCGAGAGTGAGGTCTTCCTTTACAGATCAACCGAGGTATCGTCCTTGTATATATTTTTTAAAAATGGCTTCCCCTCTACTGGCATCAACTCAGCCCTTGCTTGCATCTCCTCTATTTCCTGCACCTCTGTCCTGACCCCCTCCACCCTGAGATGCAGCAGTACAGGGTTCTCCTTCCCTCATCTACCCCCCCCCCCCACCAGCCTTCACATTTAACATGTTATCCTCCACCCGCAGCATAATCCCTCCACCAGACACATCTTCCCCTCTCTGCTTTCGTAGGGTCCACTTATTCTTTCCCACTAATCATCCCATCGGTACCTACCCCTGTGACCTCAAGAAATGGCAACACTTGCCCTCACACCTTCTCCCTCAGCACCATTCAGGGCCCCAAACAATTATTCCAATTGAAGCCACACTTGTGAATCTGCAGGGATCATCTACTGCATCTGGTGCTCCTGTTGTGTCCTCCTTTACGTTGGAGAAACCAGACACAGACTGGATCGCTTCGTTCATCACTTTTGCTCTCTCAGGTGCAATATCAGGGACACTCCAGTGGCCAACCATTTTAATTCCACACATCATTCCCACTCTGACATGTCTCTTCATGGCTTCATGCGCTGCCAAACAGAGGCCATTGCAAAATTGGTAGAACAACACTGAATAGTCCGCCTAGGCTCTCTCCAACTAAAACAGCATTAATGTCAACTTCCTGAATTTACATTAGACCCTCCAAATCTCTCTCTCTTCCCCCTATCTCTTGGTCTCCTTTCCTCCAGCCCCCTCATCCCCTTCCCATTCAGATCTCCCCCCCTTTCCTATCACCTCTTCTACTCTCCTGTCTTTACCTTGAGCCAGTGCTCCTCCACCTGCCCCTTCCTCAACTCCACCTGCCCCTTCCTCAACTCCACCTGCCCCTTCCTCAACTCCACCTGCCCCTTCCTCAACTCCCCCACCCTTTCCACATTTTATTCAGGCCCCTGCCTGGTTTTTGCTCCTACCTTGACGAAGGGCTCAGGCTTGAAATGTTGGTTATCCTTTCTATGAATGCTGCGTGACCAGCTGAGTCTCTCCGGCACTTGTTTTGTATTCCAGAACAATTCTTTTCCTTACTGTTCAATCGTTCATTTAACGTGATTTTACAGTTAATTTACAAGGTACAAGGACTGCCTAAAGAAATCTCTTGGTGCCTGCCACATTGACCACCGCCAGTGGGCTGATATCGCCTCCAACCATGCATCTTGGCGCCTCACAGTTCGGCGGGCAGCAACCTCCTTTGAAGAAGACCGCAGAGCCCACCTCACTGACAAAAGGCAAAGGAGGAAAAACCCAACACCCAACCCACCATTTTCCCCTGCAGCCGCTGCAACCGTGTCTGCCTGTCCCGCATCGGACTTGTCAGCCACAAATGAGCCTGCAGCTGACGTGGACATTTACCCCCTCCATAAATCTTCGTCCGCGAAGCCAAGCCAAAGAAGAACAGTTACTTTATATAGTATAACCTGCTGGCGCATGTTCATTAATCTTGTGACTGTTACTGAAAAGTGGTTGTGTTCTCTTTCAGGGTGCAGCCAGGTTCCTGTTACCACTTGTACAATGGATTACGAGAGAGCCTCCTGGATGACTATCAGTTGCCTGAAATCATGAGGACTCCACTTGAAGAGCTTTGCTTGCAAATCAAGGTCAAAAATAATTACTGTTCAAGGCTAACCTTTCAAAGTTCTCATTTTAATTATCAACAAATTGAGGATGAACTCGCCAAGATAGTAGCATAGACTTAACTATTTAGTTCTTTTAATGGGAGAAAATCCTACCCCAACACCAAATATTCTGTCCTTCTGTGACAATCACAAATAGATTCAGTGGATAGACTTGCATTTAGTATCCCAAAGCACTGAACAGGCATTCGGACTGACGGTAGACCACTCCCCGCGCTCTCTCTTCCCCATCCCTCTGCTTTCATCCAGCTCTCCACCCATTTCCTTTGCCATTCACAGAGCCCCCTGTTTTCTGTTGTGCCCTCCCTCCCTTAGGCACTTATTATCTCCTGCCTGTGGGACTGTGCTCTTCCCCCTGCCTCTAACACCCCCCCCCACCACCATTTCATTTCAGGCACCTGCTCATACCTTGATGAAGAGCTAAAGCCTAAATGTTGGTTATGTCTCTTTATATTTGACCTGCTGAGTTTCTCCAGCAATTGCGCTTTATACATTTGAACTGGAACCCAGTTGAAATGAAACCTCAGGAATGCTGGAGGAACCCTGCAGACCTTGCAGCATTCATAGGAGGTAAAGATATATTACTGTCGTTTCGGGCCCAAGACCTTCCTGTTTTCCTCCTGTAACGAATCGCGCATAACAAGTAGCAATAGACAATGAACGAGACGGTGTTTCATTTTAAAATGCTAATTTTATTTCTTACTCTTAAGCTATAGTCTCAACTCATAAACAATCCTTAACACTAAATCTATATCCAGCTATATGCGGGTGTCTAATGTGTGTGTTATGATATACCCAAACCATTACAGTCCAGGCCAAAATGTAGAAAGTTGCTTTAATGTTCAGCCTTTAAATTCAGTGTTGAACTGTCGGCCTTTGAAATTTGATGACCAGAATTAATGATGAACTGATGGGAAGAGCGGAGTTGTGGGTGCTACAGACTCATGAATTCTCCTTGTGTTGCCTTTGAAGAAATGTCCATCCACACAAGCTGTGGTCACAACGGTCCTGGTCCTTTTGTAGGCAAGACTCAAACTGGGTGGCCTCCATGAAGCTTCCAAGACCCTGGTCTCTCCAAGTAATTTCACTTCTAGTCACACTTAAAAAATGAAGCCGTCTCTCCAAGTGACCTTCATTATTGGTCACAATCAGAATGAAGCACTTGGCTTCCCAAAAGACTCTCCTGGCTCGGGTCAATCCACTGAAAAGACCCAGTCATTCACAGGCCATGCTTTGCTATGAATCCACAAAAATGGCAGGTCACAAGAGCTGCTTCAAAAAGTTGCTTTCTCTTCAGCATTCAGAATGGTTCTCCCTTTACAAAATCACAAGGTCTTTGCCAATGTATTGAATTTCCCTCAGTTCTTCCAGTGAATTGAATTATCACTGGGCTATGACTTGTGTTGTGCTTGTGTGAAATGTTAACGGTGACCATTCAGTCCATCCTGTCTGTACTATCCCTTACAGTGGTAATCCCATTTTACTAAAATGGGTGTTTGTAATACTCCTATGGATGCTGTGAGACCTGCTGAGTTCCTCCAGCATTCCTGTGTTTTATTACAATCACAGCAAGTGCAGACTCATATTTTACTCCCCTGTTGTAATGAGGCCATGGTGGGTGAAAGCAATGTTATCGTTGGTGGAGAAGTCTAGCATTGCAATACCACCTGCCTGGGAGCAGCCTGCCTGAAAGGCCATACGTGGGATGAGCAGGTGAAGCCATAGTGTGCAATACTAAATAGATTATTGATTCGTAGAATCTTCTTGCACTATACAAGGCAGGTCACAACAAGATGGGGATCAAGAGCCAAGACTCTCTGTACTGAAGCTGCTGACAAGCCAAAGGAAACAAAGTTGTGCCGCATACAGTGCTAGAAGTTCAGCTGCTCAATATTTCATTATTTAGTCTTGTGTATCATTGTTAAAACTTTTCTCCCATCAGCTGCTCTTGGGTAGACGGTGTCGTCGGGATATGCCTCCTGAGAAGGGTACCTGCCTGTCATAGTCTTCCTCTCTCACTCAGCTTGCCTACCTGTGTCCTTGACTAAACTCCTCGCCACTACTGATGGCACAAGTTCATTTCAAGGCAAAGAGAGAAGAAAGAGCACAAAAAGCAGGCACGGGCGAGGGAATGAATGGTGGAGGAGGAGCATAAAGGGGTTTGGGGGGGTGGGGAAATAGGGGCTTAAAAATAGAGAAGTATTCTCACAAAGCTAGAGGGACTTACAATGTTTAATAATATTCAATAACTTTCAACAATAAAGTTCTGAGTGTTCTAATAATGCAGCTGGAAGTCTGCTGTGTTCAACCAGCACCAGCTTGACAGCAGCTTACAGCATTCACATGGCATTAAAATGTGCCTCACTTGACATGTTCCTGAAGCTCTGCTTGTATCCTTACACTTGTAAACCTTCTTTCTGACTAATTATTGCTCTGGTTAGCTGGAAATGTCACTGGATTTAACATCTTGTTGCTAACCAGCCATTCGGTCATATTTTTCTTGTTTTATTCTTTAACATAAAAGCAATGCCCATTTCTATAGTTTTGAATATAACAAGAATTCATGTTAAATGATGAGGATTTTTGAGCTTGTATTTAAAAATTATAACTTGATGAACTTCATTGTGATTCTACGGTTCTTAGAAACAATGTTGGAAACAGCAGGTCTGCGAAAAGAGAAGCAGTTAAGGTTTCAGACCCTTCAGAGCTGGGAAGGTAAGAAGTGAGACATTAAAGCCTGCAGATGCTGGAAAGAAAGAAAATAAAGTAACGTCCCCCCCCCCCCCCACCCCCACCCCCACCCCACCCCACCCAGGATGAAGGATCCCGAACTGATTCTCTTTCCGCAGGTGCCCCTTGTCCTGTTGAATGTTTCCAGAATGTTCTATTTTTATTTCAGGTTACCAGTGTTTTGTTTTCTTCTGTGTTATTCCCAGTTCTTCAATTTCTGGTTTTTACTGTCGTAGATTTTACGTCTCGGTCGAATTGCCCAGTTCCTGGAAAAGGCAATGCAGCCTCCATCAAAAGAAGCAGTGAACCTGGCTGTGACTCACCTAAAAGAGCTGGTAAGCCATTGGTGATTTAAAAGGACAGGGTGAGCTGAAATCTCTCCTCTTGACTGACAACACAATTGAATGTATAATATTGCAGGATGGTACAGGCCCTTCAGCCCATGATGTTATACTGACCTGCTCTACGGCAATCAAATTTTCCCTACCTCACACCCATAATCCTCTATTTTTCTTGCATCCATCTACCTATCCGAAAGCTTTTGAATGTCCCCATTGAAGTAGCCTCCACTGCCATCACTGGCAAGCATTCTATGCACTGTTAGGTCTGCTTTGTTCATGAATGAGTGAGTCAAACACCAGACTGAGTCGAAATCAAGGTTCTTTGTTCTTTATTGCCGGATTGTAACACTTGCAACTAACAGTGTTAGTTGGAGAAGGCGCATTCTGCCGTTATCAGCAAGTGGTGTTTTTTATATACCTTAGGATACGTACTTAGTAAATTATCATACCATGACATTGTCCAATGAATAAACTGTTGCTGTCCCTCTCTGCTAGCCTCCTGCACATCAATTTGTCATCCCCACTCTTATCTTGAGAGTACAAGGTCACAACTGCATCTTGTTACGGCCCAGCACTGGGTGACTCCCTCCACATTCCCAGCTCATGATGTTTTTACCTAACAGCACCCACCACTCTCTTTAGAAAGAGAAACTCGCCTTTGTTATCTCGCCAAAACTTTCATCCACTCAACTTCAACAGATGTCCTCTGGTATTTGCGGTGTGGCCCTGGGGATAAAGGTGCTGGTTGTCCATCCTATCTATGTCCCTCATAATCTTGAATACCTGTTAAGTCCCTTCTCATCCTTCGTTGCTCCAAGGAGAAAAGCCCGAGATCTGTCACAAATTATTCCCCCACCTCCTTGGTCTCCATGCAACCCATGTCCAAGCACACAAAAGCATCTGATATTTCAGCACAGAAGAGTTGCAATTAAGCTGTGGGTCAGTCTAGAGCAGCCATACGGCCCCCTTGGGAGTCACAGCACATTTAAGGGCCCAACAGATGAAAAAAAATATTTTTTGTTTTTTTTTTTGCCATGGGCATGAGAGAAGTATGGAAGAAACCAACTAAATGACTGCCTCACAGAGAAGGGGCCCCATAAACTTTGAGCAGAGTCCTAATGGCGCCATAGCCAAAAAAAGGTCAAGAATGTCTGATCTAAACAACCCTGAACTCACCCTTCAGCTAAAGGGCCATTGACCTGAAACATTAACTTTTCTCTTTCTATAACAGCTGCCTGAAATGCTGAGTACTTCTATCGTTTTCTGTTTTTATTTTAAAGTTTAACACCTGCAGTTCTGCTTCTAAATAATGGCGATGGGCTGTATGTCTGCAAATGTAAAGTCATGATTATCAATCCATTACAGAAAAGATGCATTTGTTCATTTTGTTGGCCCTTCTGCAAAGTGTTTATTCTCAATAAAGGAAATACTGATGAAAATATTCCACTTTGTAGCTGCAGAATAGTCCATCGACACAGTAGTGAAACGAGTGCAGTTTTCACGCCCTCTTACTCGAGAATTTCCGAACCTGAAGAGTTGACTGCCCATTTCCTTCCATCGAAGCTGCCTGTTCCAGAGACTTTCCAGCTTCTCGCCATTTGCTGGAAATGAGCAGTCTGATAGCTGGCATAATTCAATGGATCTGCAGGTGGAAAGCCGGGTTTTGCCATATATGTGCGGTAAGAATGTAAGAAATAGTAGCAGGAGTTGATTATCTGGCCCGTCGAGCCTGCTCTGCCTGTCTGGCAAGGCACAGAGCTTCACAATGAAGATTGATGAAGATGTTCCTTAACATTGATGGGAAGGAGTTCCAGCAGTGAGACAATAATGGCCAACAAAGGTCGAGAGCAAGAAAGTTCTGTACTTTGCCAAAACAAAATGCTGGAGAAACTCAGCAGATCAAACAATGCACTTTAAATAGCAAAGCTAAAGATACAGAACCAAAGTTTCAGGCTTGAACCCTTCATCAAGATGACCTGCTGAGTTTTCTCCAGCATTGTTTATACTTCAACCTTAGTGTCTGTAGACTTTCGTGTTTTACTTCCTTTCCTTAAATTCTGTACTTTGTTACGTGCTTTGGAAGAAGCTTAGGGTCACTGTGTAGATGCAGCCAATCCATACAAGCACAGAGAGAATGGAATAATTACCTTCAGTATTTCTTTTTCACTTATTTATCTCATAACTGACCCAGGATAGTGGCGGGAAAAATCTTTGAGAATCCTCTCTGCCCATTTGCAAGTGGTTGTAAGCCTAGGAGGTAACTGGCATGTCCTTTATTTTTATCCTTATTTGTCCACGGGTGAAAGCACATATAAAAGCAGCATTTAGGGGCTTCTCAATGGACACGGATGTACAGGCAATAGAGGGATATCTATTGTGCGAACATCAGAGTTTTAGTTTAATTTGGACATCATGTTCAGCACGTGGACTGAAGGTCCTGTTCCTGTACTGTACAATTTTGAGGTTTATAAATTTGTATAAACTTTTTTCTTTCAGAATGCTTTGGACAAGAATGAAGAGCTCACACCGCTTGGGGTCCATTTAGCCCGTCTACCAGTGGAACCTCACATTGGAAAGATGATACTGTTCGGGGCACTGTTGTGCTGCCTGGATCCAGTGCTCATTATTGCAGCCAGTCTCAGTTTCAAGGATCCTTTTGTGATCCCATTGGTAAAGTATCAGAATTTATTACAGAGTGATTCCTGGTTGAAGCTGAGGGCAGACTGATAATCCCTTGTATCTAATAGGGCACGGTTGGCATAGCGGTTAGCGCCACACCTTTACAGCGCCAGCGATGGTGACTGGGTTTGAATCCTATGCTGTCTGTAAAGAGTTTGTATGTTTTCTCCATGGGTTTTCCCCATGGGGCTCCGGTTTCCTCCCACCATTCAAAACGTACCAGGCATGCAGGTTCATTGATGTAAATTGGGTAGCATGGACTCGTGGGCCTGTTTCTGTACTATATGTCTAAACTTAAAAAAATATATTTAAATTTAAATATTGCAGAGCAATCACTGTGGTGCTCAAGCCTGATTTAAATTATTTGATACAGGGACAGAAAACCTTTGGGGGAAGTGCAGAACAAAGGTCTTCATAGCAAGAGAGGGAAGGCTGCTTGTATTCGACAGAGCTTAGAAGAATGAGAGACCTTTTTCAAGTGTACAAGATCCTTTTTCAAGTGTACAAGATCCTTTTTCAAGTGTACAAGATCCTTTTTCAAGTGTACAAGATCCTTTTTCAAGTGTACAAGATCCTTTTTCAAGTGTACAAGATCCTTTTTCAAGTGTACAAGATCCTTTTTCAAGTGTACAAGATCCTTTTTCAAGTGTACAAGATCCTTTTTCAAGTGTACAAGATCCTTTTTCAAGTGTACAAGATCCTTTTTCAAGTGTACAAGATCCCTTTTCAAGTGTACAAGATCCCTTTTCAAGTGTACAAGATCCCTTTTCAAGTGTACAAGATCCCTTTTCAAGTGTACAAGATCCCTTTTCAAGTGTACAAGATCCCTTTTCAAGTGTACAAGATCCCTTTTCAAGTGTACAAGATCCCTTTTCAAGTGTACAAGATCCCTTTTCAAGTGTACAAGATCCCTTTTCAAGTGTACAAGATCCCTTTTCAAGTGTACACGATCCCTTTTCAAGTGTACACGATCCCTTTTCAAGTGTACACGATCCCTTTTCAAGTGTACACGATCCCTTTTCAAGTGTACACGATCCCTTTTCAAGTGTACACGATCCTTTTTCAAGTGTACAAGATCCTTTTTCAAGTGTACAAGATCCTTTTTCAAGTGTACAAGATCCTTTTTCAAGTGTGCAAGATCCTTTTTCAAGTGTGCAAGATCCCTTTTCAAGTGGGCAAGATCCCTTTTCAGGTGGGCAAGATCCCTTTTCAGGTGGGCAAGATCCCTTTTCAGGTGGGCAAGATCCCTTTTCAGGTGGGCAAGATCCCTTTTCAGGTGGGCAAGATCCCTTTTCAGGTGGGCAAGATCCCTTTTCAGATGGGCAAGATCCCTTTTCAGATGGGCAAGATCCCTTTTCAGGTGGGCAAGATCCCTTTTCAGGTGGGCAAGATCCCTTTTCAGGTGGGCAAGATCCCTTTTCAGGTGGGCAAGATCCCTTTTCAGGTGGGCAAGATCCCTTTTCAGGTGGGCAAGATCCCTTTTCAGGTGGGCAAGATCCCTTTTCAGGTGGGCAAGATCCCTTTTCAGGTGGGCAAGATCCCTTTTCAAGTGTACAAGATCCCTTTTCAAGTGTACAAGATCCTGAGGGGGTTTGACAGTGTAGATGCAGAGATGTTTTCATTAGTGGGAAAGTCACAAATGAGGTGTTAGCTGCAAAGTAACAGGCCATTTAGGCTTGACAGACAAAACATTGAGAAGTTTCCACCGGTGGGAGAACCGCAGACAAGAGGATAGGGCTACAAACAACCCAATGGGTAGAAACTTCTCTGAGGGTGGTGAATCTCTGGAATTTTCTGCCCCTGCGAGAGGTGGAGGTCAGATCATTAGATATATTTAAGATTGCAGGGGATATACATTTGAAGTTTATGGGGAACTGACACAGAAGAGGAGTTAGGCCTAGAATAGATCCACCATGAACATATTTAAATAAGACATACTGCACTGTAATGCCCTTCCAGCTCGTGCTGCCTGAATTCCCCAATTAACCTACAATACCCGGAGGAAACCCACCCAGATACATAAGAACTCCTTACAGTCAGCACCAGATTCAAACCTGGATCGCTGGCACAGTAATAGCATTCTGCTGACCTCTAGGCTAACTGCTCCTTTATTGGCTTGAGGAACCGAGGGGCCTATTTGTTTAAATAGCCTTTTTCTTAAAAAAAGTCCATTCAAGGGTGATATCTAGAAATGCTCCTTCACACAAGTTGGTGCAAGTCTAATTGTGCCTCAAAGAGCTATTGATAATGGGGTCATTTGAACATTCCAATTCTGCCCGTTGATAAGTGTTCTGTTTAACCAGGCCATTTGGGGCAAATGAGACAAAGCAATCTAGGCTAAATTCACCTCAGCCCTGCAGTAGGTAAGTAATAAACCAGGTTCAAAGGGAGTGACAGTCTTTATGCTCTTGTACATGTTTCTACAAAGCTGACTTGGAGCACACATTATTGAAACACTTGAACCTTTCTGTATCTCTCTGTGCTTCAATTTATTTCAGGAGTTTGCCTTCTAATGTATTTCTTGCCCAGTGCCGTGTAGTTCATTTACACTGAGGAAGTTGAATGAAAAGAACCATTTACACAATATCTTGCCACTTAACCATCACAGAAACAGGCCAGTTTGGCCCTACTAGTCCATGCCGAACATCATCTCCCACCTCGTCCCACTGACCCGCATTCAGCCTAAACCCTCCATACCTCTCCCGTCCATATACCTATCCAAATTTTCCTTGAATATTAACATAGATCTTGCTTCTACCACCTCTGCCGGAAGTTCATTCCACATCCCCACCGCCCTCTGCGTGAAGAAATGCCCCCTTATGTTTCCCCTAAACTTTTCCCCTTTTACTCTCAATTCATGCCCTCTTGTTTGAATCTCCCCCACTCTCAATGGAACAAACCTATCCACATTGTCTCTATCTGTCCTCCTTATAATTTTGAATACCTCTATCAAATCACCCCTCAGTCTTCCACTCTACAGGGAATAAAGTCCCAGCCTGCTCAACCTTTTCCTGTAACTCAAACCCTGAAACCCCGGCAACATTCTCGTAAATCTCCTCTCCACTCTATTCACAAAACTGCACACAATATTGCAAATTTGGCCTCACCAATGCCTTGTACAATTTCAACATTACATCCCACTTGAGATACTAATTTACTTCTGCTGTGCGCAAAAACTATGCTGGAGGAACTCGGCAATAAGCATCTGAGTTTTCCGGCTTCAGCCATTCATTTCAAAGGGCTTGGGTTTGAAATGCTGATGGCCTATTGCTTTCCATGTATTCTGCCTGGCTTGCTGAATTCCTCCAGTACTTTAGTGACCTGCTGCAGTTCTCCAGCTGCTACGGACTTCTTTAATCTCCATCTGCAGGGCATTGATTATCATAACTGCACAGTAGAAGGAAATATGATGTGAAATATTTTCATCGGATCATCTAGTTTTCTTGAAGAAATTCCTTTCCCAGAATGAGTTTGGTGGGGATAAGGGTCTCGTAGTTGCGTCTGTGGCCAGTAAATGCCTCGTAATCATCCTTCTTACTCTTGTGTTCATGACAGGGTAAAGAGAAAATGGCAGATGCAAAACGTCGAGAGTTGTCCAAGCAATCGCGGAGCGATCATCTGACCGTAGTCAACGCGTTTAAGGTTAGTGACTGAAGAGAAGCAGACTATGGAGCTGAAATAGGGACGGAAAATTCTGTAGGAAAAGCAGGTCAATTAGCAACTATGAAATAAAAATAAACGATGAGGTGTGACAGGGAAGGGAAGAAGGATTATGAAGGTTAATTAGTTCAAAATATAAAAAGAGATAGCAAAAAATTTACAAAAGTATAAAATGGAAGAGAGTGGCCAGAGTCAACATAGGTCCTTTGGAAGGTAAGAGAGGGAGATTTATATTGAGTAATGAGGAAATGGCCGAGGCATTGAACAGATATTTTGTGTCCGTCTTCACAAGAGTTAGTGATGAACAAACTAATGGGACTGAAAGTGGACAAATCCCCTGGTGCTGATGGGATGCATCCCAAGGTACTGAAGGAAATGGAGGGAGTTAGAGATGATGATTGACTAACATTCTCTGGATTCTGGGCAGGTCCTGGCAGATTGGAGGAAAGCAAATGTCACGCCCCTTTTTAAAAAGGGATGTAGGCAGAAGGGTAACTATTGGCCAGTTAGCTTAGTGTCCGTAATCGGAAAAATACTTGAAGCTGTCATTAAAGATGTAAAGATGAAATAGTGAGATATTTAGAACAAAGGGGTTCCATCAGGCAGACGCAGCATGGATTCAGAAAGGGCAGGTCTTGTTTGACAAACTTGCTCGAGTTCTTTAAGGATATAATGGGTGTGATAGATATTTGACGTACATTTGGATTTCAAGAAAGCCTTTGATAAGGTGCCATACAAGAGATTTATCAATAAGGTACAGATGAATGGAGTTGGGGAAGTATATTGGCATGGATTGAGGATTGGTTAACTGACAGAAGGCAGAGAATTCGGATAAATGGGGGTATTTCTGATTGGAAGACAGTGGTAAGTGGGGGGGGGGGGGGGGGCCGCAGGGGTCGGTGCTGGGCCTGCAGCTGTTCATCATTTACATTGATGATGTGGAAGAGGGGACAGAGGGTCGTGTAGCCAAGTTTGTGGATGATACTAAATTGAATGGAAAAGCAAATTGTACAGAGGATATGGAGAAGGATATAGTTAAGTTAGGTGAGTGGGCAAAGGTCTGGCAGATGGAGTACAATGTTAGTAAATGCGAGGTCATCCACTTTGGTCGGAAAAATAGAAGAGCATATTATTATTTAAATGGTGAAAAAATGCAGCATGCTGTCGTGCAGAAGGACTTGGAAGGGCTTATTGAATGACGGAGCAGGCTCGACTGGCCAGATGGCTGACTCTTGGTCCTATTTCTTATGTTCTTGATTGGTAATATAGCTGTTGCTGCATTATATGTGCACAGCAAGATCCCACAAATGTATGCTGGCCTGGTCCACGTTGGCCAGAGCCAGGAGAATCCCTGCTCTCAGAGCTCGTGTGATGGCCTGACTAATTAAATACCTGTCAATCTTTGCCTTAAATACATCCAACGACTTCGCTTCCACAAACGTCTGTGGCAACAATTTCCACAGATTCATGATCCTCTGTCTCAAGAAAATTTTCCACATCTCTGTTTTAAATTGGCACCCTTTTATCCTGAAGTTGTGCCCTCTTGTCCTGGACTCTCCATACCATGGGGAAACAACCTGGTCACATCTTCTCTGTCCACGCCTTTCAGCATTTAAAATGTCTCTGAGGTCTCCCCTCATCCTCCTGTACTCCAACGAGTACAGTCCAAGAGCCAACAGTTATTCCTCATATGAATACCCTTTAATTCCTGGTGATTCTAGTAAATCATCTCCGAACCCTCTCCAACGCCAGCACATCAAGTAAGATCTCACCAGTGCCCTATAGAGTCTCAACAGGTAGATTCAAGATATAAATCCATTACCTTCTCTGTGAAGAATTTTACCACATTATGGTCACTCCTCTTGCACAAGATTGCTATTTGATCTCTTCCCATTATGCAGTGCCCACTCAAAGGAGATCTGCTCTGTAGTTTGTTCTTGGATCTGTTGGTCCAGAATTTATCCTCCACAAATCCACAAATCTGTTGTGGATTTGGCTAGCCCAATCCATGTGATGAGTAAAATCACCCAGATTACTGTTGTATCCTTGTGCCACGATTTAATGTTAATACTCCCTCCCCCTCAATGTGCAACATCCAATCATTTCTGCCCCATTGTACTTCTTAGCTGTAGACCGACTAATTCTGCCTTATCTGAACGAATAGCCTTCCTCACTATTTGTTAATATTTAGCCATCAATGCTACTCCACCCTCTCTTACTTTTTGCCTGTCCTTCCTAAATATTGAGCGACCCTGAATTTTCCAGTTCCATCCTTGGCCTCCCAGACCCAAAACTCTGTAATCCTAATTGCATTAGATTATTGTTATAATGTTGATTGGTAGAGTGGGTTTATATATTGTGGGCTGCAGTGTCCATACTGTTCTCTGCTGTTCTATGTTGTATATTAGGTTGCACTGTTCAGTCATTAGAATTTTATCATAAATGTTGTGCATTTTAAGATGCACACCTTTTAAGATTGACTTTTTTACAATGCTTAGTCTCTTTTGTATGTTACATTTTTTTAAAAAATTCCGTATTTGCATCTCCCCTTCCTGTCCTTTGTTTCTTTCCTAGTTTCCATTTCCTCTGTCTCCCTTCTAGGTTTTTTTTCCCATGCCATTTTAGGTTGACCTTTAGCACGTGCCTTTTCACTTGGTGAGTTGCGTTCTCTGAGGCATCCTTCCTTTTGAAGGATTTTTCTGAACGTACTCCAGTCAGTGCCTGGTTTTGCAACCGCATGGTGTTTGCCCCCTGTTTGATGCGAGCTTCTATTTTCAGGGTTGGGAAGAAGCAAAAAGACGAGGTTTCAGATCGGAGAAGGATTTCTGCTGGGAGTACTTTCTGTCTCCAAACAACCTTCAGGTCAGTGGATCCTGAAATGTGGGAGTCTTCTCAAATTGAATTGTGCAGTATCTTGGAAAAAATTAGATCAGGATACCTGTTTCTGAAGAGCAAGATGTGGATGCAAAATGTTTAGCCAAAGAGCCAGAAGGGATTTCTGTTTTGATGCAGGGTAATTCAGGGATCTGAAAGCGTGGTGAAAGTGTTGTTTTATTCTGCTATGGATAGACTCCTAGATAGGTATAAAACAAACCTTTTCACTGTACCTTAGCACAAGAGACAATAAACATAAACTTTTTTAACATTAACCATTAAAGAATAACAGCACTGTACAGGCCCTTCGGCCCTCTATGTTGTACTGAATAAAAGTGCTAAACCCTCCCTACCTTATAACCTTCTACTTTCCTTTCATCCATGTGTCTATCTAATAGTCTTTTAAAGGCCTCTACCACCACTCCTGGCAAGGCATTCAAGGCCTCCACAACTCTCTGTGTAATTAAAAAAACACTTACCCCTGATGTCTCTTCTATACTTACCTCCCTTAATCTTATACATGTGTCCTCTAGTGGTTGTTATTCCCACACTAGGAAACGGGTATCGGCTGTCCGACCTATCTATGCCGCTCATAACTTTGTAGACCTCGATCAAGTCCCCTCTCATCCTTCTACGCTCCAAAGAGAAAAGTTCCAGTTTTGCCAACCTTGCCTCATAAGACATGCCCTCCAATCCAGGCAACATCCTGCTAAAACTCCTCTGCCCCTTTCTATAGCATCCACATCCTTCCTATAATGAGGTGACCAGAACTGGACACAACTTTCCTAATGTGGTCTCACCAGAGACTTACAAAGCTGCAACACAATCCCCCTATTAATGAAGCCCAGAATCCATGGGCTTTTTTAACTATCCCTATCAACCTGAGCAACTACCTTGAATGATATATGGACATAAACCCCAAGAACCCTTTGTTCATCCACGCTCTAAATTTACCGACCATTAACCCTGTACTCAACTCTTTGATTTGTCCTGCCAAAATATATCACTTCACACTTGCCTGGAACAGGAACAGGAGTTGGCCATCTGGCCCATTAAATGGCAGAGCAGGTTCGATGAGATAATGGCTGCTCATCTCCACCTATATACCTTTTCCCCATATCCCTCAATTCCGCTACTGGGTAAAAATCTATCCAACCTTGTCCTAAATATATTTACTGAAGTTGCCTCCATTGCTTTAATGGGTAACAAATTCCATAGATTCACCACCCTCTAGGAAAAACAGTTCCTCTTAATCTCCGCCTTAAATCTACTACCCTGAATCTTGAGGCTATATCCCTTAGTTCTAGTCTCCCCCACAGGTCAAAGGGCCTGTTCCTGTGCTATACTGTTTGATGTTCCAGACCTTTAATGGGGAGGACAGAAATGGCTGCAACGTCCAGTCTTTGTGAGCAAGATCGTTATCAGTTTAGTATTGTGGGTGGGAGTCCTCTGAAGCATGGTGGTGATTAAAAGGTGTTATGAAATGGTGTTTGGAAGTAACCTATGGTTTATTTCCATCACTACAGATGCTTCACAACATGAAAGGACAGTTCACGGAGCACCTGCTGGTAGTTGGCTTTGTGAGCAGCAAGAATCCCAAGGACCCCAAAGCGAACATAAACTCAGGTACTAAATGGAAGAGAAGTCTATTAAAATGTCAGTAGGCATCAAAGCACGTTGTCTGCCCTTCTCCTCTTTTGTCTCGACACCCTGTCCTCCTCTAAAATGAATCTCTCTCTTCTGCTTTGACAGAGAACGAGAAACTAATTAAAGCGGTGGTCTGTGCGGGCTTATATCCCAAGGTGGCAAAAATCCGGCCAAGCTTCAGCAAGAAGCGGAAAATGTGAGAGGATTCGCTTTTGTCGTTACGTTGAACCAGTCCACAAGTATAAGCAGACCGTAATAAATCGAGGGAGATTGGGAGACTGCAATTACACGGAACATACACCGTAATAAATGGGATGGACACCCAACGCCATCTTTCCAGGGTAGTTAAGGTGTATGGTGTGATGGCCTTCATTCGTCAGGGGATTGGGTTCAAGAGCTGTGAAATAATGTTACAAGTCTATAAAACTCTGGTTAGACCATATTTAGAGGATTGTGTTCATCACAGGAAGGCTCTGAAAATTTTAGAGGGTGTAGAGGCGATGTTGTCTGGATTGGAGAACATGTCACATGAAGCAAGCGTGACAAAGCTAGGGCTTTCCACTATGGAGAGACAAAGAATGAGAGGTAAATAAAATTATGAAAGGCTTGGATAGGGTGGACAGCCAGCACCTTTTTCCCTGGGTAAAAATAGCAAATACCAAAGGACATCTGTTTAAGGTGAGAGGAGGAAAGTTTAGGGGAAATGACAGAAGATTTTACACAGAGCGGTGGGTGCCTGGAATGCATCATTTGGGGTTGTGTTGGAGGCTGTTAGAATTGGGACATTTGAAGTAGTCTTAGATAGGCACTTGGATGTAATAAAAATGGAGGGTTATGAGTGTGAGAGAGGGAAGGGTTAGATTGATCATGGAGTAGGTTTATATAAGTGGGTACATCATGGGCCCTTACTGTGTTGTAATGTTCTTGTTGGAGCTTGCCTTCACCAAGATAGATGAGGTGCCTGGTTTAGATTCGATGAAAGCTAGACAAGCTAAATGGGGTTTGCGAATTTTCCCTGTGACTGCCGATTTCTACCCACTTCCCCACGACACGCAGGTTAGTAGGTTAATTGTCCTGCTGTGTGGATGAAGGGAGAATCTAGGGGGAGTTGATGGAAATGTCAGGAGAATAAACCAAGATTGTTTCAGGGCTAAAGCAAATGGGTGCTTGGTGCTGAATTGGTGAACTGTGGGCTTGTTTTCGTGCTTTATGATGCCAAGGGGATAGAATGCTGAGGAAGAACCGGGGGTGGGGGCGGGGGGGGTACACAAAGTTGTAAGGGGTGCAGAGACAAGGAAACTTTTCTCCCTTGCAGAAGCATCTAAGGGCATTGGTTCTCAACCTTAATCAGTCTAAGACCCACCTGGCTTCCAGTAATGTGTCATGGCCCACTAGTGGCAATGACTGAGCAATGTTTTCAAGTCAAAGGCAGCTCTGTAAGAAATACATTTTTATCTAATTTAAGGTATTTTAAAGAACCATATGGAAACACGCTATGGCCCACTGTACTGTACTGGGGGAAATGAGGGGATCTGAAGGTGAACTCAGTCATCCAAAAGGTGGTTGGAATCTAACAGTGTAAGTGGGGGTCAGTGGCAGGTACTCTCACCACATTTAAGCATTTATGAACCAATTGCTAATAGATTAGTACCTAATAATGTGGTGTATGTCTGACTGAAAATCTGTGGTTAATGGTGAGATGGAGTGGGATATATGAATCTATGCTTAGATGTGTTGACTGAATGGCCACTTGCATACATTCAATGCAAAACGGTGATGGTGCCATGTTAGCAGGCAGTAAAGGATGAGATGAGCAAACAGGGACTCAGTCGGCCAGAACCTCTCCATGGAGAGAAATGGACAGTCCATCAATAACGGTTAATGCAGTGGTTAGCGCAACACTATTTCAGCGCCAGCCACTTGGGTTAGAATTCACTGCTGTCTATAAAGAATGTGCTCGTCTCCCCCTTGTCTATCTGGGTTTCCTCGCGGTGCTCTGGTTTCTTCCCACCCTCCAAAAACATACAGGCGGTAGGCCAATTGGTATTTGGGCGTCATGGGCTTGTGGGCCGGAATGGCCTGTAACCTTGCTGTGTCTAAAAATTAAATTAAAGGAGTTGCCAACTCATTAACATTAAATTTAGACATTTTCTGTGAAATTCTATTTATAGCTTTCTGCAAAATTTCTCTCTTGCACCTTCGACAGTTAATTACACAGGTGCTGGTTCACAGCGAGAGGGTACTTTGGAAATTGTCAGAGCATATATAACATTTGTAGATATTTTAAAGCCATCAATATTAGCCGTAGTGGGGCATTCTGTATCAACTACATGGGTAGACGATAAATAAATGTTCATTGTCTCTCATTGAAATGTTGTTTTGGGGTCATTCTCAGGACCAGAATCTTTGTGTAATCTGGGAACTGCCGGTGCCTTTGCTCTGCCCCTCTAATATTTATTTTGTTCATTGACTTTTGAGTAAGGTAAAGGCGACACCAAATAATTTTGAGGTCTTCAACAGCACTCTAGGAAAAGAGGAGAAAATTCGAAGAGTGAATTGATGATTTTGAGTAGGGATTCTGTGGCAACTTTGGGGTTGGGTTTAGAAGAGAACAGTCACAATGAGAATAATGTGGTTCGCAGTTCTTCAGCTGAACATTAGTGGAGGTTTCTCGTTGGCAGAGGCCCACCCATCTCTACTCCTGTAGTGACCCCATCTGGGCTGGAGCCTCATGGTCATGTAATGTATGCTTTCAGGGCAAAAATCTTCACCAAGTCTGACGGAAGAGTCAACATTCATCCAAAATCTGTGAACGTGGAGGAGGGGGATTTCCAGCACAGTTGGCTCATTTACCACCTGAAGATGCGTACAAGCAGCGTGAGTATTCGCGTGAACATCATTCTTCCCGTGTGGGTTTCCCAGGTGCTCCAATTTCCTACCACCCTTCAAATCGTACATGGGTATAGGTTAATTGGGCAGCACAGTGTTTGTGGGCTGGGGGGACCTGTTACCGTGCTGTACCTCTAAATTAAATCATGGGCTAGTCACTGAATGCTTGAAGCCTCGCTCTGTTTCCACTCCCCTCTGTTACATCAGAACTCTCAACTAGGAGTGTTTCATAGGTAGGAGGAGTTTTTCATGATCTGATTCTCCTGCTGTGATGTCTGGATTCAGAGTGTACAATTTTCCATCTGTTCATAGAGATTTACAATGTAATCATAATGTAGCCCCTTGCATGGGTTGCGTTATTGAATCACTACTGAATTTGGTCCCAAGATGCATTTAACGTGATTTATCCATTAAATTGCAGGCAGCAGAGTAGCTTTGCTAAGCCTTATTGCAGCAAAACTCCTTTAGATAGTTCCTTAGCGAATCAAAGCTCCCCTTCTCTACCAAGTACCCCTGACTGCCTTGATGTTCTTGAGCTGATAACTGACAGAGGTTTAGCAGTTCTTTGAAGGTCAGAAATATTTTAACGGTTTACAATTGATCTTGTTCATAGGTCAACACACCCAGTGATAGTTGACAAACATAATTGTATCTGATCCCCACAGGAGAAAATGCAATCAAGCAGTATGCAAAATAGACTGTTTTCCATTTAGAGCATTGGCCTCCCACCCTGCCTCTCCCTTCTCCCCAAATTATTTTCATTCAGTTCATTTCTCCTCCGATTTGTACCATTACAATCTTGACAAAACGGCTTTCTCCAGTCCGCAGAGGAGAACAGTGCAAAATGCATTAAAGTATAATCACACATAAATCTGGAGGAACCCAGTGGATCTCGCAGCATCCATAAGAGATAAAGATATATTGCCAAAGTTTCGAGCCTGAGCCCTTCTTTAAGGAATAAGCGCGCAAAGTGAATGTACAGACCTATCCAATTTTATCCAGTTACTTGGAAACAAATGTCGGAAGAAAATAAATTGAGGCACTGAGGCTTGAATGTCAGAATTGGTAGTGCTGTCTTGGGTGTGACTGGGCTTATCACTTTTGTTTTAAAAAAAAATATCAAAACTGATTCACGGTATTTAGCTCCAGTAGCTTGTACACCATTCATTGAGATAATGACTGCACAGACTAAGCATAATCAAGATTTAAGGTTTCTTTTATTGTCATACAATAATGAAAAAAAATGTAATAAACACAAAATATCCTTTTGGCTGCGATAAGGCAAACAAAGGGTTGCCATTAGTGTTGCCTGATGCCCCAACAGAGAGAGAGCAGCAAGAGTCCCTTCAGAGACAGTGTGTGTCCATGGATTCACCTCCAGTACGCCTGCAACCACACAGATCCCTGTTTGTTCGATCCATTGGGAATCTGGGCTCCAGATCCAAACCTCCAATCCGATCAGAAGCTTTCAGCATCTGAGGCCCTTTGGGAGGCCTTATTGCCCTCAGGATCCTCTTGAATTATGTTGTGATTACCTGGTTCCCTTAAATCTCTTAATACCTTTGGATAACTATCAATCAGTCTTGGGTTTAAAGGTAATATCTACAAGAGGCAGTGTCTTAAGAAAGCATCCTCTATGCTCAAGGGCCCTCACCACCCAGGCCAAGCCCTCTTCACACTGCTACCATCGGGAAGGATGTACAGGATCCTAGAAATGAACACGAACGATACAAAAACAGCTTCTTCCCCTCTGTCATTAGATTTCGGAATGGGCAATGAACTACAGACGGTGCCTGACTTTCTCCTATTCTCTTGCATTATTTATTTATTTTGATAGGTACTTTATAGCAATGCTGTTCCAAAACAATTTTTTTGACATGTTCATGACAATAAATTCTGAATCTGACAGAGTACCGAGGAGTTATTCTCTGTCTTTTATAATATTTCCCAAATTTGCCTTCGAAAGGCCTAGCTTTGGATCTTCGTATGTCACCCCACTTCCTATCCTCCTCCCATCCCACTTCAGGAGAAGTAGTTTTCCATTTTCTGCCCATTGACTTTGGAAACCTTTGATCGGAAGAAACTCCATTTAATATTCTAACTTCCAAGAGCTGGAACCTTAGTTTATCATTCGTGTTTGGATTTTAATGCTTGGGCTCTCTGCACCTCATCTGAACCTTTCCATGCTGTATTCAGGTGAGGTCTTAAACTTTTTTGGACCCAGGCATGTTTTCACTAGATTTTCTTCAACTATTGTTAGATCACTGTAACATATTGTAACTAGAATGTTCTCTGTTCTCTTGCATTCAGCATCTCGAGAGTATTTATAGGGCAAGCAGGCATTGACGGAGTTTCTGCATCGTTGCAACCCCAGTTAGTCATTTTCCTTAAGAAATGAAGTCTGTGTCATTGTCACTGTGTCACTGTATCTAAATTCAATATATTCTTCCCTCTGGCACTTCAAGGTAAGGTTTAACCAGGACAGGTTGACTTTCTAGAACTTGCAGGCATATTTCTCATGCATTTTTTTTCTAATCCTAGCTAGAATATTTATGACCGAAACATGTTTGTTTCCCTCCACCTCAGAACCTCCACAATGTCCTCAGACAGCACGGAAACAGACCTTTCGGCCCAACTTGTCCACGCAGACCAAGTTGGTCCAGTTTGCCTGCATTTGGCTCACATCTGCTAAGCTTTTCTGATCCATGTACCTGCCTCCTCCACTTTCTCTCGCAGCTTGTTCCATGGGTGCCCTCCACTCTGTGATGAAAGTGCCCCTCGTGTTCTTTCTAAACCTTTGCTCCCATCTTAATCCACACTCACTCATTTTTGATTCCCCGACCGTGAGGAAAAAAGACTATGCCCCATATAATATTCCAGTCTTGATGGAGTTTCTGTAAAATATTTTTGTTTCGCTTAGGGTGACATAGTTATGTTAGTGGTTAGTGCAACTCTGTTACAGCGCCAGCGACCCGGGTCCGAATCTGCCGCTGTCTGAAAGGAGTATGTATGGTTCTCCCTGTGACCATGTAAATTTCCTCCCACTGTTCGAAACGTACCCAGGGTTGTAGGTTAATTGGGCAGCATGGGCTGGAAGGGCCTGTTACTGTGCTGTATGTTTACGTTTTTTTAAAATTGTATTTTGATTGCTTTACAGATCTACCTGTACGATTGTACTGAAGTGTCCCCATACTCCCTCCTTTTCTTCGGAGGGGATATCTCGATACAGAAGGAGCAGGACCAAGAAACCATTGCTGTAGATGAATGGATTGTATTCCAGTCACCATCCAGAATAGCACATTTAGTAAAGGTAATAACAATGGAATTGCCGGTGGATTGAGGTACAAGTCCAAACTCACTATTTCGCCCAGAAAACATACAAAACTGCAGATGCTGGAATCTCAGGAGCAAACTGTGAGAAGTTGGAAGGACTCAGAGGGTCAAGTAGAGCATCCACTGAGAGGAGTTCCAGTAAATGACCATCTGACTGCACATATACAACCGGACGAAACAGTCTTTTTCCGGGCCATGGTGCGCATGCACATCCACATGTTACACAGCACATAAATAATCTCATATAGATAAATATATAACATAAAAATAAATATTTTGGGATTATTTTCTCGGAAACAGGATACCATTCATCAATCCCACAGACTGGGAAAAGCTATATCCCAGCCTGGCAGTCCTGACTTTGATGCTCCTGCACTACCTTCCTGACGGTAGTGGGTCATAGATACCGTGTGCTGGATGGGAAGGGTCCTCCATAATTCTTTGAGCTCTATTTAAGCAACTCTCCCCTAATGAAAGTGGTCAGTAGAAGAAAGGGAGACCCCAATCATCTTCTCGGCCATGATCCTCTACATTGATTTCCAGCTGCCATAGCACACAATGATGCAGCCAGGCAGATCTGGTAACCTTGCCCTCCTCATCCTCCTTAGGAAGTAGAGGAGCTGCTGCACTTTCCTGATGAATGAGGTGGTATCGTGGGTCGTCCATTATAGGGAACTTTGTGCTCTCCTGCACAACGGAACCATTGAACTGTAGGGGAGAGTGGGTTGACTGGAAGTGTAGAATTGTCTTCTGTGCCTTATCCAAGTTGAGACTGATTGCTCTCACACCATTTTACAAGCCTCCCACCCTTTTCTCTTCTACTGTTGTATGATCAACATATGATTCTGTTTGAAATAAATCTGGCAATGCGGACAGAGTTCCTTTTATTATCAAGTAAAAATACAAAAAATTGTAATGTACATTATAGTCCTCAACTTTTGCCTTCTGTCAGGCAAACAGAGTCGTCATGAGCATTGGCTGGTGTCCTTAATAATTAGAGAAATAAAAGAAAGAGTCCCTTCAGACACTGAGTGTTCGTGGATTCGCCTCCAGCGCTACCACAGCCTCTGCAGCCGCACAGATTCCTGTTCAAACCACCAGAAACCCGAGCTCCAGATGCAAACCTCCGATACGATCAGGAAGCCTTCAGCGTCTGAGGCCCCTTTGGGAGCCCTTCTTGCCCTCAGCACCCTCTCTTGAATCCCAGGTCCCACGAGCCAATCTCCTGCAGTTGGCGCGACTCCTTCCCCCACGAGTCACAAGCAGACTGCGTGGATCCTTCAGCCGCTGATCTGCTGGCGCGGTCACCTTCCCAGTAGGGTCGTCTCCCAGTCACGAGTCCTCAGCGTGAATGGCCAGTCCGTTAGAGAATCACCAAATCTGTAGCTGTTGATTAATTCCTTGTGTGTTGCCTGGCCCAAGGAGTCCAGCTGAAAGGACATTGTTTCACTAGTATACTGCGTATTTGATTGTTAATTTATGTTCCATGTTCTGAAATCCAGATAATGTTCCAATGAACCTCATTTTAATTTACAGTCTACGGTTAGATACCCAGAGGTCTTGTTCTGCACCTCAGCAAAAAGTTTCCATGGTCAAGAGAAGCACAATAGATAAAAATAAGATGACCGTTAATAAGTTTAACTGAGAATGTGGAGTTCACTACCACAAAGAGTGGTTTAGTGAATATCAGATGTACCTAAAAGAAAACTGGATGAATATTTGATGGGGTTAAGAAATAGATGCAGTTAGGTTGCGATGAAGGATGGAAGGCATTGTGTCTGAACATAGTGACATGGGCTGTTCGGCTGAAGTAACTTCTGTAAATTCCAAGCTGCTGGAAGATGAATAAAGAGTCTGTTATTACTGCTGGAAAATGCTTGTGTTCTACACATGGTGGGAACAAAATAGGGCTTCAAATCCCTCAATCAAATTGCTCTTTGTAATTCCTGGCTTAGTAACTTGAGCTCCGTATTCAGGGGTGGGGGGGGCGGTGTGGAAATGGAGGAAGGACACAAAGAAGAATGAAGGAAAACTCGGAATGCAAGCTGTGCAAAGGCTTGGCATCTGGCCTCAAAGTGAGCAGCTATCTTGTGTAAACTATCCTTTGCAATTAAGCATTATTGCTCCTGGGAATATGGACTGGTCAGGCTCATTTCATAATAAAAGGAATAAATTCAGCTCCTTGAAGCTTCTCAGCTGTGTACGATTCTGCCTGTCTGCCTTGATTCCAAAACCTTTAATCCCCTTGCCTCTAAATCTTTTCAATTTTGAATAGGTTTCCCCCTACCTCTAGAGCTTTTGGGAGAAGGCTCTTAGTTTCCACCACCCTGAGTAAAGAAAGACTTCCAAGCAGCACCCCTGCATGATCTGGTTATAACTTTAAACAGGCACCCCCTTGTACTGAACTCACTGAGCAGAAGGAATTCAACTCTCAATCGCTTAAGAACCTCACTTGATCACCCCTAAATCTCCGTCAGCAAAAGAAAATGAGTCTGTTTTCAAATTAACCCATTCTGGTGAAGGTGTCCCATACCCTAGAGCAGTCATCCTCAACCTATTTATCGGCTTTGTCCAATTCCCCACCCTACCCCCCAAACCAGGGACTTCACTCAATGTTTACGGGCCCCCTCTGTGTGCAGCAGTGAAGTTTTGGTTTCTTCCTTATTTCTCACCTACCGACGATAGAGAAAAGATATTAAAAAATAATTGAGTTGCACGAGGTGAAAATGAGGCTTTTACTTAAATGTGCTGTGGCTCCCCAGGGGGAGCTGTAGAGACCCCATTGAGAATGGCTGCCCGAGAGAGACACTCTTCTTGTGGGAATGTTAATGCGCTGTTCCCCTGAATATAGTGCAAGATATTGACCACCTGACTGGTACAGAAAAGGATTCCATTGTAAACAATGAAATCAGACGTATCCCTTGAACAGGTGGTCGAACGAGAAACAGAAACACTCTGTGCAAATGATTGGTTCCATCTTTCGTGATGTAGCAAAGTGCCTATGGACTAATTTGTGCTGGTCGTGTCTGTAGCCTTCTGAATTGATTGGAATTTATGGGCTGGCCACCCTCTGAGTGAATGCTTGAATCAGCTACTAGTTCACACTAGTTTACTTTGCACTTTATATTTCTAGTAAGGTTTATAGTGGATGGAATTAGTACAATTATTGCAAAAAAAATATACCCATCACCCCTCCAGCAACTCCATCTCCACCTCCTGCTGTTCTTGGGAGAGTTACTAAATTATGAAAGGGCCCATCCTATTCCAGTCACACACACTTTCCCCTCAAGCAGATACGTGATTGAGAACTCAAACCTGATTCAGGGACGGCTTCTTTTCTGCTGTTATCAGACTCTTGAATGACCTCACCCTGGCAAAGTTGATGCCCCTGCACCATTTTGTACACCTACTTTTCCCTATTTCCTATGCCACATTTTTGTACCGTTTTCCATCCACACCACTATTTGACTTATGCTAAACTACTCCCTACATTGTTATTTTATTTGTTAAATAACACTTACCTGCTGTATATGTTGACATGCCTGTATAGCACGCAAAACAAAGCTTCTTACTGTATTTCTGTACATGTGACATTTACAATTCGCCAGCTGAATTAGTCAAATCCTGTCTTCATGGAACAGTGGAAATGTTTCTGTGGAACAGAACTGCAGTCTTTATTTCTTGATATGAGAGCTAAAATCTACCTCCTTTGTTCTTAAAATGTAATTATTAATCCAAAGTCTGGTGATAGTGTGTGTTGAAGTCTTGGATTGTTTAACCTGCGCCACGTGTTAATGCTGCTATCTGCCTCCCTTCACAGGACCTGAAGAAAGAACTCGATGCCCTTCTGCAAGAAAAGATCAAGAAGCCACGACCTGTGGATTGGAATAATCGCTCGAAAGACTGCGCTGTCCTGTCAGCAATCATAGACCTGATAACCACCCAGGACGACACAAGCGCAAAGAACTACACGCCTCGATTCCAGAGCTACTGAACCTGTGATCCTCGCTAATGACCTGTCAGCAGGCCAAGATGCTGAGCCTGAAGCCGTCTTTCATAGCTCGCAAATGCTGAGTTGTTTTGTGTCGTTAACCCCCTTTTTTTTTGGACTGTCTTGAATAGATATTTGGAAAATGTGCCTGGATGTCTTGGTAAGATTACAATGACCTGTACCCAGAAAATAAAATGCCTGGCATGTAATGAAGTGTAATTGCATTCTAGTTTAGTATAGGGGATATTGAGGTGGGGGAGTTTAGGTGAGCAGTGTGCAGTGGCCACTGGAGTGCGTACAGAAGATGCAGTGCTTTCCCATTCTGAAATTGTTTCCCACCCCGCTGAAGAAAAGCTGAGGTTGGGCTTCTCTTTCAGAAATAAAACCAGCGGATCTAACAGCAGCAGAACTGAGGCGGGGGTGAGGAATGTGTAGACTCTTGAAAGGAACCTGTCCAAAAGTCATCACTCAACACACAAACCCATTTGTACAGATGTGGGTGGGGTTGTTGAGTTCACACCATCTGTATTTCCATTGTTACTACTTTTCCCATGTATTACATTTTTGTATTGAATTTTTTTAAAGCAGTTCAACAGTGTAATGGTGTTATCGTGCCAGCGACCCGGGTTTGAATCCAGCACTGTCTGCAAGAGGTTTGTACATTCTCCCTGTGTCTGTGGGTTTCCTCCAGGTGCACCTGTTTCCTCCCACCCTTCAAAACACATGGGTTAATTGGGGCATTTGATTGGCACGGGCTTGTGGCCCGGAAGGCCCTGTTATCGTCCTGTATGTCTAAATTAAAGTAAAATTGAAAATTTTATCTCCAAGCAAGTTCTACATTTGTTTAATAACATGCAGACTCGTTTCCCCCACCCCTATTAGACACTAATTACATCAGTGTTTCCCAGTGTAAAATCTTGTGTGCAGCTGTTGTAAAAGACCGTTGTTACACAAGAAAGCCAAGAAAGCTGGGGTCGAGTGCGGTACACAGAAGTGCTGGAGAAACTCAGCAGGTCACACAGCATCCACCATAGGAAGTAAAGGGCAGTCAGAGCTTTGGGCAAGGAAACCTACAGATGCGAGGTCCAGTGTTCAGGTCCATAATGTTAATTGCCTTTTACTTGACCAACCTGCTGACCATTTACATGGATGCTACATAACCTGATGAGTTTCTCTAGCACTTTGGCCCATGGTAAAGGATTGTTGGACACTTATCTCTCACCACCCCTCCTGTACATTTGGAAAGTATATAGTTTGATCTCCATTTTGTCTCATCAGAAACCACGGTGGGGTGGCGAGGTGCAGATTTAACCTAACTTGCTGGTTAATCTGTAGGGAGTAGCTGGATGGTTTTGCACCCAGTGCTGCTTGATTTGAGTGGATAATCTGTGCGTGTTGCAGGAGAAATTAAGCCACCATTTTAATCAGACTCATCAGTTTCCATTTGGATAAGGTCAGTTAAAATGGGTGTCTTGATTAAATTTGGGGGTAATTGATGGGAATGCGGGGCACATAGAGATTAGTATTGGATACCCATAAATGGTGCTTGATGGTCAGTGTGGATTTGTAAGTCCTGGTGTTTCTCAGTGCATTGCGTCAATGGTTTACATTTCAAACCTGTAATTCAGTGATTCTCAACCTTTCCCCCCCACATACCAGTTTAAGTAATCCCTACACCATCGGTGCTCTGTGATTAGTAAGGGACTGCTTAAGGTGGAAAGGGAAGGTTGAGAATCACTGCTCTAGTCCCAATTGTTACTGAAATATTTTGTTTGAGAAAATTTTGTTTGGCCCATTTCTTTTGGAATGATTAAAACAGTGGTTTTCTTTCCACCTACACACCACCTTAAGCAATCCCTTACTAATCACAGAGCACCGATGGCCTAGGGATTGCTTAAAGTGGGATGTGAGTGGAAAGAAAAAGGTTGAGAACTACTGCTCTACACGTAGAAACTAGAAGTAATTGGTTGTAGCTTAATTTGGGTGTAATTGAGGCTCACGGGTTTAAATGGCCAGACTCGGCTTCTACCGTGCTGTAAATAAAATTTAAAATATAACTTAAAATAAAAAATGTAAATTTTCGCTTGTTTTACCATTCACTGTGATAAATGTGACTCAGCACGTGCCCATATCACTCGTGCTTTCCATTCATTCAAAGTCCATTTAATAACCACCCCTAGAATAGGTTGTAAATTTGCAGAAACCCCACACTTGCTGCATGCAAGTGTTATCTTGAAGGACCTGCCCTTCAACCCCTATTATTGATCTATCTGCCCAGTCAGTTTCCCTTGAGATATGATTAAATTCTAGTGGATACCGTTCAGTTTTGAGTAATTTTGCCAGACAACTAAATGTGACTTTTTTAAAAAAGCAAGTGCAAAAGTTGAATGGTTATGTCTTTAAGCTGCCATGATATGGCAGGCCTTGGTTTGCCTCTGAGTGCAGACGTGCTGTCTAGATTAGCCATTCTCATTGGGGCCATCAGATGCCCCAGGGGACCAGACCAAAGCCTTGTTTTCTTTTCACCTCGCGTCACATAATTTTTTTTGTGTTTTTTTTTAATGTAGTTTTTAGAAGTATACCAAAATTTGACTGCTTCACAGGGAAGGGGCGCATAAACTTTGATTAGAGTCCCCGGGGGATTGGGGGGGTGCATAGTTGGAAAAAGGTTGAGATTAGCTGGAGGTCATCATGGCTATGCCTAGTCTTTCATTGTGTGCCAATACTGAGAAGTTTTGCTGCCACTGTTATCCATTAGCATTGTATTCTATGGAGAGGCTGCAGATGCTGGAATCTGGAGCCAGTCGGGCAGGATCAGTGGGAGAAACAGAATAGTTAATGTTTTGGGCTGAAACATTTTATCGAGTCCTTTATCTTGACCACTGACCGGCTGAGTTTGTCCATCCGCTTGTGCTCAGTTGAGTTTGGCCAGATAGGTTGGAACCTCTACAGATGCTGGGTGCAGACTCTGGGCTATTGGAGGCCAATGCACAGGCATCTTCACAGTAGTGAAGCTTGAAATCCTGGTTCTCTGTGTAATGTGAGGGTAGGGAGATACCAGGGAAAAGGTCATTGAAGATGCATTCATTTGCTTGAGGTCCCTTTAGATACTGAAGCAGAGCAGAGTACTGGCGTTCTGGACCAGTGACACCAAGAAAATATTTAATTTGCTGGTCATTTCGTTGCTGAGGTAATCCATGAACCATTGAGCGAGTTAAGCATTTAGGATAATTTTGTAGAAATGAAAAGCCTCATATAAACGAGTTGTCCAGTAAGCACAGCCTCTAGAATAGAAGTAAAACACAAATGTCTGCCGACACGGTGATTGAAGTAAAAACACGATGGAATATCTCAGCATGTTAATCACTCTACTTTATAGACAGCAAAGATAAAAAGTACATATATTGATGAAGGGCTCAAGCCCGAAATGTTGATTATGTTTCTGTATCTTTGGCCTGCTGAGGTTCCCCAGCCATTGTGATTCTACTGGAAGAGAATAGGTTGAGTTTGATGTATTGGCTGCTGTGTGGTGGCTTGTTAAACTCCTGACCAAGAGTTTAAGTGGGAACCCATCCCCTGAGCATCTCTCTGTGCTGCCATGCCACAAGCAATCAGAGAGATTTGACTGGTGATGACAGATGAGTGATATTTGGCTCAAGAAGGTGGCTGTTGTAAACATAAAGTGATTAACTTCACATTATCCACCCACAGCAAACTCCTGCCACTTAAGTTTAGTCAAGTGTACTTGGGTGACATTGAACCATCTGCCCTATCACAGCGCGAGTGACCCCAGTTTGAATTTTAGGCTTCCTTGACGGAGTTTGCACATTCTCCTTGAATTCCAAAGACATACGGGGTTCGAAGGTTAATTGGACAAATGGGTGTGCTTGGGCTCATGGGCTGGAAGAGCCTGTTATGCTGTATCTCTAAATTTGATTTGCAATGTGGTGGGTATTTGGAAATTTGGAGTTACTGCTTATATTCATTCATCTACCGACACTAGAGATGTTGAGACCATTGAAAAGCATTGCGGGTGAGATACTACCTAAATGTTCAATACCTTCTGTTGTGATCATTCCTGGTAACTGCATAACCATTTTTTTGTAGTTTCGTAGATGTTCTGCTTGAATGTTTCTCTGTTTTCCAAGTAGTATTTATTTCTGTGACCGTTTCTAAGATGCAAGAGCTGTTTTTTTTAAACATAATTATATGTACTTCCCCTATTAAAGTCCTTGCTGTACCCAAATGTCCTGTTTGTCCATTGCCTACCAACAGTTCGCTATTACATCTTAAATAGATAGCCTTGTGGGAGTGGGCAAGTGTCTTGGGGAGTGCAGTAGCAGTTCTGATTTGTTTCAGGAAGCTCAAAGGGTTTTTTTTTCCATTTCCCCTGCTTATTGGTAAAAGGCTGCCAGTGAAGCCCCCTGCACTTTGTGGCCAGATGTGGATTGTGGATGTGGGCGGGTGACAATGAACTTGAATTTGACCAACCTGCTGACCATTTGCTGCAGGTTGACTTGTCCGCCCAAGGCTGCAGGAACCTGCAGAGGGTTGTGAACAGGGGTCAGACCATCACACACACCCTCTTCCCTCCATCTACAACTCTCACCACCTTGGAAAAGCAGCCAACATATTAAAAGACTCATCCCATCTCTCTTCTCCTCTCTCCCCCCACCCCCCCACTTCCTGTCAAGAAGAATATACATGAGTGTGAGATCACACAGAATGAAGGACAGTTTCTTTCCTGCCATTATCAGACTCCTGAATAAATCCCAAGAAATTACATTTATACTCTCCTTTTTCAATTCCAACTGAACTCTCTGTAACTGGACTTTGTATACTGCCTTGTACTATGTATGAGATGTCTGACCCAACTTACCCAGGCCAACCAAAATGTCCCAGCCAGTTCCACATGCCTGCATTTATCCCATATGCCTCTAAACCCATCCCATTCAACTATCTGTCCAATGTTTTTTTTTAAAACATTACAACAGTACCTGTCTTGACCACCTTCTCCAGCAACCTTTTCCATACACTCACCACCCTCGTTTTTTCAAGTTTCCTCTCAAGTTCCTATTGAATCTCTTCCCCTCTCCTTAAATCTATGTTCTCTGGTTACTGATTCCCTTACTCGAGGAAAAAGACTCTCTGTATTCACCTGATCTGGTCCTCTTGTGATTTTGTACACCTCAATAAGATCACCCCTCATCCTCCTGCGCTCCAAGGAAGAAAACCCCAGCCTGCTCAAACGCATCTGTAGCTCGGGCCTGGCCACGACTTTGCGAATCTACTGCTTGGCAGCATCTATTCTGCAGCACAAACAAGGTGTGACAGTGAACGAGAACTTGAAAATGGACCGACAATGTGCCTGCAGAAAGCAAAACATCATTAGTCGGTGGCAGAACTCAGCAAGTAAGCAAAGTTTGAGGTTATTGTCACGTACCAAGATGAAGTGATAGAGGTTGTTTTGCAAGCAGCTCGGTGGAAATCTTGCACGTCGTACAAGTAAGACAGTCCAGAGTGCAATTTTACAGTGAGATCCAATCATATAGAGCAGGGGCAGTATAATGTTGGTGTCCCACAGGCTCTCTGGGCTGCAATTTACAGTAACCAGTTATTCTACTGACTCTCAGGCATTTGGGAATGTGGAAGCTGAGTACCCTGAGGAAATGGGAAAACACTCTCTCTATACACACACACACACACTATATATATGTATATACATTCTATTCTCTCTCTCTCTCTGAAGCTAAACACCATCTGCTGGAGGAACTCAGCAGGCCACGCAGCAATGGTTGACGGGAGGAATTTGAAGAGTTGAGGGGTATGTTTTCCACACACCAGGCGGTGAATATCTGCAGCGAGCTGGAGATGCAATAATGACAAATCACTTTGACAGGTTAGAGGATGAGAAAGGTGACGAGGGATGCAGGTATAAAGGATTTGCATGGATGGACATCAAGGTCATTGGGCTGAAGGGCTGGTTTCTGTGCTGGTGAAACTTGAGGTTGAAGCAGGCACAGCTCCTGGCTCCCAATCTTGACAATATTTTACAGGATCACTCTGAGACTGTCCTGTTCAGCTGCATCATTGAGAGGAGAGTTCATCGGACCAGAGGTCAACGCAGAAGATCATCAAAACAGCCAAGGGTTTCCCTTTCCTCTATTAATGATGTTCACTGGGAGCGTTGCTCCAATATAGCTCAAAGAATTACCAAGGACCCTTTCCATCCAGTACACAGGACCTTTGACCCACTACCATCAGGAAGGAGGTACAGGTGCATCAACATCAGAACTGCCAGGCTGGGAAATAGCTTCTTCCCACAGGCTGTGAGATTGATGAATCCACATAAATCATAGTTATATTTTTAAAATTATATCTGCATGTTCATGTCATGATTGTGCCAAGATCCGTGTGCTCCATGGTGCAGAGAAAAGCTATTTTCAATCATTGTTTTTACAGATCTGGGTGTTACAGCTAGAGCAACATTTACTGTTCCTAAATTATTCTTAAGGTGAAACCTCTCGAACCACTTCAATCCCGTTGGTGAAGGAGCTCCCAGACTGATTTTGAGGAAGGATGTGAATGGAGAAGGTTGTGAATAGAGAAAGATTGCAGTGTTCTTGTGGAAGGAGACCTGGGAGTGCTTGTACTTGAATCACAAAAGGTCAGTTCGCAGGTGCAGCCACGCAAATGGGGCGTTTGCCTTCATTGTTGGAGGAGTTGAATTTAAGATTCAAGGAGTTTCTGCTGCAACTGGAAAAACACAGCGCTGGAGAAACTCAGCAGGTCAAACCGTGTACTTTAGAGAGCAAATTTAAAAGTACATGACCTACGTTTTCGGGCTTGAGGCCAAATCTATTTTATTCAGGCTACATTTTGCTCAGAGCTCAATGAAGCTCTGACACCCAAAACATCGGTTATGTATCTTTCTAAAATCTGCTGTTTGACCTACTGAGTTTCTCCAGCGCTGTGATTTGACTTCAATCACTGTGTCTGCTAGACCTTTGTTTTACTGCTGCTACTGTACAGGGTACCGGTGAGGCCACAGCTAGAGCATCATACGCAGTTCTGGTCTTGAGAAAGGTTGATTCCTGAAATGAAGAGTGCCAGCTTATGAGAAAAGGTGGAGCAGACTTGGATTGTTGGGAGTTCAATAGGATGAAGGAGGAATCTTTTGGAGACATAAAATAATCAATAGATAAAACAAGGGAGGTGGTTTCCACTTGCAGGTGAGACATAGCCTTGGGATTTGGGGAAGTAGATTTAGGATGGAGATGAGGAACTTCTTCTCCCAAGGAAGTACGGTGGGGCTCCCTCGTTAAACTTTTTTAAAGATGGGAGCTGTGCGGAATGGTGGAGCCGACTAGATGACCTGAATGAACTGCTTCTGTCATGATATATTTCTGTGGGTTTTTGGTGAGAGAAACGGCAGCCCTCGTGTGCCAACTGCCCTTTACTTTTCCCGCTGGGAAATGTCAGGGGTTTCGGGGAGGGGCTGTCAGTAGGGGATGAGGGTGTGTAGTTATGCGTCTTGAGGGCAGTGACACTGTGTACTAATTTCAGTATGTCCCAAGCTAAATGAATAGAATTTTAATGTCAAGATGTAAAACAAAAAGAGGTATCTACTTTCTGAAACATGGGAGATTTAAATTTTTTTTTTAAATTAATTCTTTTTAAAATTTTTACACCCAATTAACCCAAAACCCAGTGGGAGAAAACTGAAGCCCCCAGGGGAAAACCCATGCAGACACAGGGAGAACATACAAACTTCTCATAGGCAGTGTGGGATTCAAACCCCAGACCTGATCTCTGGCGCTGTAAATGCGTTGCGCCAACCGTGCTGCCCCGATAATTGGAACTCGTGCAATTGGTACGCAGTGATCCAAACCACGTGGCAGTTCACCACAACAGCTGATCTAACCCGTCCATTCTCCCCGATGGGGTACAGACTGAAATCATAAAATATTTTTTAATGTAGTCGGTAGAAGTATGGAGGAAACCAAACTAGACTGCTTCACAGGGAAGGGGGGCCCATAAACTTTGAACAGAGTCCTGGGGAGTGGGGGGAGAGCATAGCCAAGAAAAGGTTGGGAATGGCTAGTCTAGAGGGATGTTTGTACATTTTTCCTGTTGTTTGCATGGGTTTCCTCCCATTAAAATCCACCACCATGAGGGGGTTTGGTAGATTAATCAGGTGTCATTGGGTAGCATGGGTTTCAATAGCTGGAATCAGTTTCTACCGTGTCGTAAATAAAATTTTTAAATTTAGAGTAGGACAGTATAGCAACACCTATTACAGTGGGCAGTGACCTGAGCTCGAACCCTGTGCTGTCTGTAAGGAGTTTGTACGTTCTCCCCATGACCAATGTGGGGTTTTCTCCAGGGGCTCCAGTTTCCTCCCACCCGTCAAAATATATGGGGTTGGTCGATTTTTTATTTAGACATACAGTATAGTAACAAGCCATTTCGGCCCTCGAGTCCGTGCTAGCTAATTTATACCTACAACCACTGGTACATTTCGAAGGGTGGGTGAAAACTGGAGCCTCTGGGGAAATCCTGTGCAGACACAGGGAGAATGTACAAACTCCTTACAGACAGTGCGGGATTCGAACCCCAAATACTGGCACTATAAGTGCGTTGTGCTAACTGCTTTACCAAGTGTGCCATAATTGTTTTTGGGCGGTGTGGGCTGTTAGCATTCTCTGAATTAAAATGAAAAGATACGTGGATAGGAAGAGTTTAGAAAGGTATGGACCAAATATAGGCAAATGGGACTACCCCTGAATACCAACTTGGCCAGCATGAGTGAGTTGGACAAAAAGGCCCTGTTCGATGAGCCCTTGAATTTCCAAGACTGCAGGAGAAGAGCTGGGAAATCGGATGATCAGAGCTGGGGGATCTGCTGCCCATTTTTTCAGGCATGACAGGTTTGGCGAAGGCAGTGAAAAGTCCATGCATTACCTCACAGAACGCGGGTTGGTATGTTCTCCCTGGGGGCTCTGGTTTCCTCCCACATTCGAAACGTACCGGGGTGTTAATTGAATGGCCTTTTACTGTGGTGTACATCTAAATTAAAAATTAAATTAAAACACTGAACAAACCTCGATAGCTGTTCTCGCGTTCCTTTTCTCTCTTGTTCTTTTATGTAATAAACTGCATCTTTATTTAGTGCAATGTTAATAGTTACACAGCGCAACTCATCCTGGGTCACCTGTTAGCCGATTCCACAATCCCATGTATTTAACAAAAGATCCAGTAGCAGAGCTTTAACATAAAGGACACATGTTATTTGCATGAAGTCAGTTCCCCCAAATCTGCCCAGTGGTTTGCAGATGGGGTGAATAAATATAGTTTGCTGCCCTGCCTCTTGTTGGAGGGAGATTTTTTCCGTTGTGGGACCAGGTCTCCCTACCAGAGGTCCGCCATTCTCTGCTGCAATGTGTAGCAGGTCACTTTATGGATTTATTCAGCCGTGATCTATTTACACCCCTTCCCCCCCTATCCTTTCTCAGCCTCCGACTGTTCCACGGGGTGGTCATCTTGAGAGCCATGGCCCATCCGCCGGGCCACAAGTCCACGGCTGCTGTCTGAAGGCAGAACGCCCATCCTCTCTGGACCGGAGCCTCTCCTCTCCTGCTCCCCCGCTATCTAGACGTGCGTCTCCAGCCCCAGCAGCCGGTCCATGCGCTGCATGTTCTTGCTGATCGTGGCTTGGCACGTGATGACTTTGGCACACTCCATCGGAAACCAACCGATCTCACCGTCTCGCAGACGCTCGCCTTCACACCAGCCTGCAAGGCGAAGAGGTTGTGTTAGTGCTCGTTGTACGTCAGTCTACAGGGGCTATACAGCACATTAACAGGTCCTTTCAGCCCATCCAATTAGACCTACAACCTTCGATACATTTTAAATGGTGGGAAGAAACCGGAGCACCCAGGGTAAACCTTCAGACACTGGGAGAACGTACAAACTCCTGACAGAGTGCACTGGATTCAAACCCCTGTCCTGATCACTGGTGCTGTAACAGCGTTGTGTTAATTGCTACTGTAACTGTGCCTCCCCATCTGTGGAAAGTGCACTGGCCATTTGCATCACAGCCTGATCTGGGAGGTCAGCTGCCCAGGAATGCAGAAGACTCCAGAAGGCAGTGATTTAAAACCAGGCCCATCCCAGGCACTAATCTCATTGCAGAGATCGATGTGAGGTACTGCCTCAAGAATATTAGGAAGGACCCCCATCACCCTGGTCACACCTCTTCTCGCTGCTACCTTGACAGTGAGCTTCAGGGAAAAGTCAAACAGGTAAGGACTTTATTTCCTGAAGCGTAGAAGAAATGAGGAAAGATTTGATCGAGGTATGCACAATTATGAGGGGGACAGAGAGTAAATGCAAGCTGGCTTTCTCCATTGAGGTTGAATGAGATACAAACCAAAGGCCATGGGTTAAGGGTGAAAGGGGAGAATTAGGGGGAATTTCCTCACACAGAGAGAGGTGGGGAACGAGCTGCCAGGTGAAATGTTGAATATGGGGTCAATTTTAACATTTAGGAAAATATTGGACAGGTACATGGAGAAGTGGGGGATATGGATTGGGTGCAGGTCAGTGGGTAATGGTTCAGCACAGACTGGAAGGGCTTGTTTCAATCCATGGACCTATCCACGTGGATTGGAGTTAAGTTGGGGGGGGGGGGGGTGTTTGTATCTGGCTTCTACTTGGAATGGGCGGAATTCCTGTCAGGGTCTGTGGGGGTTGAGCAGAGGGAGGGGCTGGAAGGTGGCCGGCCTCTCTCTTTTCACTGGGTCGGGGGTGGGGGGGTGGGGAGAGACACACACACTCACCGTCCTCCACGTGCTGGTACAGCAGCACTACGTCAGCCACCTGGAGGGAGAGCTCGTCGGGCTGCTTCGCTGGGTATGTTCTGATGATCTCCACCTGAGTCAGGGCTGCCGGGGGCGGGAGAGAGAGAGAGAGAGAGAAAGAACAATGTGAGGTGTCCACAAAGGTACCAAGACCCTGGGGGAGCCTTAAACCAGCAGCTTACGAGGAGTTCACCAGCTTGTACTGAATACTAATTGGATCATAGCTGTGAAACTGCACCCACTATGGTCTTCCTACTGGAGTCGTATTGCAATTTTAAAGTTTTTTTTCAGGAGATCTAGCTCAGGTCCACGAGTCCATTGTGCTTAATTACATCCACCTGACCAATTAACATCGAAATGAATCCAGAACACCTAGCGGAAACCCAAGCAGACACGAGGAAAACAAACAAACTCCTTTCAGACCGCGTCGGTTTCAAAGCCGGGTCACTGGCACGTTGATCGTTTTGCGCTAACCGTGCCACCAATTCCAGAACTCTGGAAGCAGCAAAGACTAAGCTGACAGCTCAGTTTTCTGCAGGGAACCCCCAACCAGCCCTCTAGATTGAGCAGAAGCAGACCATTTGTACCCATGCTGACGACACCTTTCCCTAACATCTGTCTCAGTGCCACTAATCCTGTAACCCCATGTTGCTTCATAACCACAACTCTACTGGGTTTGCCCCACAGCCCCCTTAGATGGAGAGTTCCAAAGTTTCCTCACCTCTTGTGTGAAGAAATATCTCCTCTTGACCCAAGTAGATAGGGTAAAGAAAGCTTTTGGTACACTGGGCTTTATAAAGCACAGTATTGAGTTTAGGAATCAGGATGTTATGCAGAAGACATTGGTGAGAACAAATTTGGAGTATGTGTTGGTCAGCTAACTGCAGGTAAGATATCAATGGAATCTGTAGATCCATCACTGGACTCCCTGTAATGCAAGTGTCCTGAGGTGGGCAGACCAGCCAAATGCAATCATTTACACTTCGACCTCCTTACAGACAGCGTTGGATTCGTACCACGACAGGCATTCTCTCACACTTCAATGAGGGGCTCAAGCCCAAAACGTCGGTTCTGTATCTTTCCTTTTGTTGCATAAAGGACACGGTTTGACCTGTTGACCTTCTCCAGCATTTTGTGCTGTTACAGCCCTTCGAGTCAGTGCTGAACCATTATTTTGCCTACTCCCACTGACCTGCACCCATCCAGGTACCTGTCCAAATTCTTAAATGTGAAAATTGAGCCCACATTCACCACTGGCAGCTCGTTCCACACACCCATCGCTCTCTATGTGAGGAAATTTCCCCCTTTCACCCTGTCCTCTGGTTTGTATCTCACCTACCCTCAGTGGAAAAAGCCTACCTACATTTATTCAGTCTATCAAATCGCCCCTCATTCTTCTACACTCCAGGGAATAAAGTTCTAACCTGTTTAACCTTTCCCTGCAACTCAGTTCCTGAAATCCAAGCACCATCCAAGTTAATCTTCTCTGCTTCCTTCAAAATGTACAGGGTTGATGGGTTAATTGGTCACGTGAGTGAATTTGAGCGGTGTGGGTTCATGGGCCACAAGGGGCTGTTACCTCTCAATTAAATAAAACTAATTTCTCATCAGGTGTAGAGCTGCAATCTTCCCCTTGCCCAGTTGGTGGCGCTGTGTGTTCACAAATGGCCAGCTCCCTCTTTTTTCCCCTGCAACCCAGATCCCTCTGCCAGACACTCACTCGCCCTGTCTGGGTGTTGTCTCTCAGCACCGTTCTGCCCCAAGGCCGCCAGCCAGCGAGCGCGGTCACTCCTGCGGGGAAACAACCAAGACCAATTAAATTGCATTCCCCCTCCCCAGCGACTCCCGGCTTCCGCAGCCCCCAGCTCTGGACCCATTTGCTGTAGTTCACTCCTCCTCACAGTTGAGTGAATCTCGGCCGGTTTGCAAAGTGGTCCACAGACCACTGCTATGCCCAACCCCCGGAAAGCTGTTGCCTCAGTTTGCGTGAGCACTCCTCTCCCACGAGAGACCATTTCTCTCGTTATCCTCCCTCGATCGCACCAGCTCCTGACTGGCTCCTCTCTCGATTCAGCCCCAGCAATGGAGGCCTCACAATTTAGCGCCGACTTGTCAACCACTAAAGTGCGGGGACCTGACAGAAGCGAGATCAGGGCAGTACAGGAGCAAACCCTATATCGCTCAATGTCTGCAGTGAACACGATGCCCATTAAATTTTTAATTTAGACTCCTTTCGGCCAAATACTCCAAATAACCTACAAACCCTGTACAAGGGAGGAAACCCACGCAGACATGAAAAGAGCATACGAACTCCTTACTGAGCTTCTCGGATGGATCTCACCAGGACAGGCAGCGTTGATGTTTCTGGTTGGAAACCCTTATCGAGACTAAATTGATATTTGGGAGATGAAGAAGAGGGGCTAAGGTGAGGGGGCGTTGGACAGAAGGTGCGGAGAGGTGGAGGAGGGGCAGCAAGGGGGAGAGACCACTGGGAAGGTGGGGGGGGGGGTCCGTGGGGGGTTGAGCAGAGGGAGGGGCTGGAAGGTGGCCGGCCTCTCTGAAGTTAGAAAGAAAAGTAAGTTGCAGGAGTAGGTAAAGAGATGAAAACAATGGAATGAGATGGACCTAAAATGAGAACAATAAATGTTACAGCATGAAGATCGATTTCTGTCCCAGATGAAGATGATGAACTAAACCCTCTTCTGCTTGATATATACCTCTCCATCTTATACATATTCATGTGTGTTTGAGTGTGTCTAAAAGCCTTAAACATGACAGTATTCCATCTGCTTCCTGATGGCCCATTCTTGGCACCCTCCACTCTGTGTGAAATATTTGGCACCCACATCTCCCTGAAACTTCCCCCCCGCTCACCGAGGACACGTGTCCTTGAGTAGTTGACATTTTCACTGTGTTAATGCCGCTCATGACTTTGCTCTATATGGTCCCCCTCAGCTGCCGACGCTCCTGAGAAAACAACTCTGGCAGCGCAGGCGTGTGGGCCAAAAGGGCCTGTTACTGTTCTGTATCTCCAAATGGTAAAATTTTAATTTCATCCCAGATGTTTTGAAGCAGTTCAGCACCAGTAGGAAGGCTGCCCAGAGCTCTCCCCAGAGCTCAAGCCCTCTAAACCAGGCAAAATCCTGCGTAAACTTCTCTTGTCTCCTTTCCAGAGCCTCCATGTCCTTCCTGTAAACAGGGTGACCCAGTACTCCATGTGCTCTAGCTAAAGCTATATATAGCTGCAACGAGACTTCCTAAGGGCAGCATGGTTGGTGTAAATGTTAGTGCAATGGCTTCACAGCACCAGTGACTAGGACCAGGGCTGGAATCCTGTGCTGAATGTAAGGGGTTTGTACATTCTTCCCAGAGTCTGCGTGGGTTTTTCCCCAGGGGCTCTAGTTTTCACCCACTGTTCAAAAATATACCAGGGTTGTAGATCAATGGGGTGTAATTGGGTGGCACAGACTTGTGGATTGAAATGGCCCTGTTACAGTGCTGTAGGTCTAAATTGAAAATTTAAAAGGAAAATTCTTGAGAAAAATAAAATTGCAGGACGATGAGGATCGGGTATCTGGCGGGGAGACAACTTGCTGAGTGAGTGTTGTTTTCTGGGCTGTCTTCTTACTAAGTTCTTCACTGGCGATGAATTCCTTCAGCGCATCTAGTTACATTTTTAAATTTACTTTTTACAATTTTTTCAATTTCGAGATACAGAACAGTAACAGGCCCTTTTGGCCCATGTGCCCGGGCTACCTGAGTACTCCCATGTGACCAACTGATCTACTAGCCCTGTATGCTTTGGAATGTGGGAGGAAACCCACGCACGAGCAGGGGGAACAGACAGACGGCAGGGGATTGGCACCCGGGTCACTGGAGCTGTAAGACGTCGGTGGCAATCGTGTTTGGAAATTCGCTAGACAAACACAGCGCTCGCTGTTGCTGGGTTACTGGGGAGGTGAACAGGTTTACAGTGACACCTGCACTTGTGGGTCGGTGAGGTGGGGGCGGGGCCTGGAAATGTCACCATGCTGCAGTTTCTCTGCACCACCTACTGAGGTAACGGTCAGCAAGGGTAAAATGTTAAACCCAACAGTCTACAGATGATTATAGGAGAGTGGTTGTATGTTAAAAATGGGAAACATAGTGCATTTACCTCACTTGCCAAGAATTGGGCAACAGAACACACACACTCAGCCCATTGCAAAGCAATTCACACACACATACGCGATCCATTAAAGCATACATCACTCAAACACACTCAAAGAGATCCATGAAACCATCTAACTGTTTACGGCGTGGAAACAGGCCATGTCGGCCCTTCGAGTTCACTAGAGCAACTCCACTAGCTCAACCTTCCCGCTCTCTGCCCATAAACCTCCAACCCCCTCACCTCCATGTACACATCCAACCTTCTCTTAAATTTCAGAAGTGATCCTGCCACAACTATCTCTTTTGGAAGATCATTCCATTCTGCCACCACTCGCTGAGTGAAAAAGCATCTTCTAATATTTCTCCAAATGTGTTGCCCCCTTACCCTTAACTCATGCCCTCCTATTCCAACCTCCCCTGCCCTCAGGAGAAAGAGTCTGTTTGTGTCTAGTCTATCTATTCCTTTAATAATTTTAAATACTTTGATCAAGTCCCCTCTCAGTCGTCTACATTCCAATGAATAAAGTCCCCATCTCCTTAATCTCTCCCTGTAATCCAGATGCTGTAAGCCAGACAACATCCTTCTCTGCACCCTCTCCACCTTATCTATATCCTTTCTATAATTTGGAGACCAGAACTGAGCCCAGTACTCCAAACCTGGCCTCACCAATGCCTTAAATAGTCACAGCATATATCACATACACACACACACACTGAAGCATATATCACACAAAGATCTATTGAAGCACTTCTTCTGAAGCATCTCGCGCACACACATACACACAATCTGCTGCCAGTAACTGCCTGTGTTGTGGAAGAAAAACAAGCTCAGTGGCAACACATGATACACTCACACGTCTTGTGAAAGTGCATTGAATCTTCATAGTGAGGGAACGTGAAAGCCCATTGTGAAGCCAGGGACGACCGCGAGATTGTTGAATAGTTTATTTCAGCTGAGCTCCCAAGGCCTTGAACCCTTGCTCACTCCCAGGAGATTGTGCCCAGCACAGAGTGTTAATCAGCATCTGGGGGCGGGGGTGGGTGGTGGGGGGAAGGAGCTGGGTGAGCTACTTCCCCTCCCTCACAGCTTCTTCACTCTCCACCAGCAACCCTGAAGCACTGCAACCTTACACAGCTGGCAGACCCAGAGCTCTGGCATCAAGTGTTCAGTCACTCCAGCCGCCTGCCCTTTGCCACTCACTTCACAAGGGACCTTTCATCCCCTGGCAATGCCCTGATTTGAACACAGCAAGATCCCAAAGCATTGACTGGAAGTGTTGGTTGAGTGGCCAACGATGGACAGGACACAGAACACCTTCGTTCTACACCTGAGCTCTGGCTTGTGGGTTGTAACTCAAGGTGCGAAGCGAACTAAGAAGAGAAACAGGTAGATGGCTGAGTAAAATGGTGGAGGAGGAAGGGGTGAGGAGGGACGAAGGGGCAGGGAAGCAGATAGGAAGTAATGGGTAGGTATAGGTGGGACAACAGGAGGTGCTCCACTTGCACCCACACCTCCTCCTTCACCACCATTCAAGGCCCCAAACAGTCCGTCCAAGTGAAGCAGCCCTTCACCTGTGAAATCAACGGGGTTCATCTAACCGCATCCGATGCTCCCATTGTGGCCTCCTCTACATTAGGGAGACTGAACGCAGACTGGGGGAGCTCATTTCATTGAGCACCCCGGCTCTGTTCACATCAATAGCACATCCCAGTGGACAGCCACATCCATGCCGACATGTCTGTCCATTGCCTCATGCACTGCCAAACCAAAACCACAGGTAAATTGGAGAGGCAGCAGCTAATATTCCACCTGAGCACCCTCCAACCACTCCAGTGTTCCCGGACCCTCTGTCTCCTTTCCTCCAGCTCTCCACTATCTTCCCTCTCCATTCAAAGAGCAATCTTCCCCCTCACCCCAACCCCTCATCACTTCTGAGATGTTCCCTCCGACCCAAATTGACTTCTTGCCTGCAACCGCTCACCCCCCCCGCCCACCATTTAATTCAGGCGCCTGCCTGCTTTTGGCTCGTAACTTGATCATGCCTGAAACATCAGGTATGTACCTTCAACTTTGTGACATAAAGAGCCCTGAGTGACCTGCTGAAATTTTCCAGCATTTCTGTGCGAATGGCATCTTTCCTATTGCTGGACAACCAAAACTGTGTGAAGAAGTCAATGAGTAATTGACCCGATTGGTTCTCAAGGTGTTGACCGGAAGGGAGAATTCCCAAACAAACTGTACTCACGGTGAATCTGCCCCGAACACCATCACCACCTTTTCTCCGGCGTGGTTACTGAGCATTATGAGCCGGAACAGGTAACTGATGGAGCTCTGCCGGGAATACAGCATGCTCGAGGTGGTCTTCATGGGAGACAGGTTCATTCCTTCCGCCTCGCACAGCTCCACTTGTAGCTGACACCTCATGACGTAGTCAGTCACAACGTAGCTCTCCTCACTGTAATGACAGAATTAAAAACGTACACAATGAAGGATTGTAAAAATGCCCGATGCTGAGTCGGGCCTATTGGATCATGGATGGGAGCAGGAGGTAACACGTGGAGTGGATGGCTGAGCGCGAGAGGAGGTGCACTCCTTCTGCAGGACTGTCTGCGTTTTCCTCACACGCGGACTCCCTGCTCCATCCCCACAGTTGCTTCTCTACCTTGTGGAGTCATGGCCCCCAGGGATTGATTGGAATGTGGCCTTTTCTTTCTGTCTCACCTGGTCGGTACCATCGAGGCCATCTGGTCCATGCAGCAACTGCTTCAAAGGAGCAGTCCGAATCATAGGCGTTAATCACGGAACAGTGCAGAACAGGTCCTTCTGCCTGACTCATCCAAGTGGGCGGCACATTTAGTGTAGTGGAGACCCCTAATATGAGTTATTTAACATAATTTAACGTCACTTTATTCAACAAAGGGTGGGGAGGGGGGTGCAAGGTCAGGGCGAGCCTTACTAAAATAAAGCTCAGCCTAGGGGCCCGGGTGCTAGTTAATCCGTCACTGTGTAAGGAGTTTGTACGTCCTCCCTGTGTCTGCGTGGGTTTACCCCGTGTGCTCTGGTTTCCTCCCACCGTTTTAAACATACTGGGGTTGTAGGTCAATTGGGCATAACTGGGCAGCACTGGCTTATGGACCAAAGGAGCCCGTTATCGTGCTGTATATATCTAAATTAAATTGGCATCTGGACTTGTTTCATGCCTTCATTTGGTTCATTTCCTTCCAAGCCTCCATATATCTATCCAAATGCCCTTTGAATGTACCCACACCTACGGTTACCTCTGGCAACCATCTGAGAGAAGTGCAGGCCCCCTGAATTGCTCCCCCATCACCTTAAACCCATCCCCTCCAGTTCTACTCTGGGTAAACGTCTTGTGAATTTAAATATGTATTTCTGCTAATGCTCCAGGAATAAAAGCCCAACCTTTGTAAAACAAATAAGATAGAGAGAAAGATATCTTTACCATCATTAAGAGGAGTGTGGTCAGTGGTTCTCAACCCTTTTTCTTTCCACTCACATCCCACTTTAAGTATTCCCTATGCCATCGGGGCTTTGTGATTAGTAAGGGGTTGCTTAAGGTGGGATGTGAGTGGGAAGGGAAGATTGAGAATCACTGCTCTGGACCCAATTGTTACTGAAATATTTTGCTTGAAAAAAATTGTCATTGGTCCATTTCCTTTGGAGTTCTGAAACCCCGTGCACATAACGAGTCAATGAGGTACGATTAAAACCGTGGTTTTCAAACTTTTTCTTTCCACCCACATCCCACTGTCAGCAATCACTGATGGCATAGGGATTACGTAAAGTGAGTGGAAAGAAAAAGGTTAGATTGATGGTGCAGTAGGTGCACAGCATTGTGGGCTGAAGTGCCTATGCAGTTCTGCGTTTCACAGTTCTAGATCCACTACCTCATCCTCAGCGCCCACCACTGCAAGCTGCTTTCAATCAGAGCTCATCTGTCAGTGCTTCCGAATTTGGTTTTAATTGGCTGAAGAAGCAAACCAGGCACTTGGCAAGCAATGAGGCTGAAAGACACAGGCCATTCAGACTGAAATGAAGTGGAATTACATGGCTAAACATCCCAAAGCACGCTCGGCCTCTGAGGGGCAGATGCTGGAATCCTGAGCATATAAAGCAATGCTGGAGGGACTCAGCGGGTCAGGAAACAGCCATGGAGAGAAATAAACCGTCATTGGGGCCCTTGATTGACAATGATTTCAACTGGAAGGAACCGCCAGAGGGTTCTAGGACTGCACTCATCGGGACGAGGGGGTGGGTGGGACCACAGAGGAATTTCGAATGCTGAAAGGCCTGGACAGAGTAGATGTGCCAAGGGTGTTTCCCCACGGTAGGGGATTCCAAGCCCAAGAGGGCAGAACTTCACAATAAAGGGGTGCCAATTTAAAACAGAGATGCAGAAAATTGTCTTTAGCCAGAGGGTCCTGGGTCTGTGGAACTTGTTGCCACGGGTGGCTGTGGAAGTGAGGTCGTTGGGTATATTTAAGGCAGAGATTGGCAGGTATTTGATGAGTTAGGACATCATTTGACTACAGGGGCTGAATGGGAGGATGGATCAACTCAAGATTAGAATGGCGGGGTAGACTCAATGGGCCTTTATCTTGTGAACTCCCACTGGCTCAGATAAGCAGCCGGCCGCACTAAAAGAATCATCTCATCTGAGTCACCCTCCCCCTTCTGTCAGAAGGAACGTTCATGACTGTGAGATCTTAGCTTCCTTTGCTCCAGGTTTAACGAGCCTGTCCAATCACTGCCCATAACTGAAACCCTCCCATCCAGGAGATATCCTATTTACATTTAGACATACAGGACAGTAGCAGGCCATTTCGGACCATGAGCCCGTGCCACCCAATTTACAGCCAATTAACCTACAACCCCCGGTATGTTTCGAAAGGTGGGAGGAAACCGGAGCCCCTGGGGGAAACTCAGGCAGACACGAGGAGAATGTCCAAACTCCTTAACTGACAATGCGGGATTTGAACCCCGGTCCCAATCACTGGTCCTGTATCAGCTTTATATTAACTGCCATGCTATATAGATCCTGGTGAATCTCCTCTGCACTCACTCCAGTGCAACCACTCCCTTCATCGAGAGTGGCAAGCAGGAAGAGCAGCCACAACTCCAAATACTACCTCACCAGTGATTTGTTAAATTGCAGCATAACAAAGGGAGATCACCACTGGGGGCTTCAATTAAATGCTCCATGATTTTTTATAAATGAAAGATTTCTGTCCAGACTTCAAAATGTTTTGTGCCTGTCATAAACTCGTATTTAATGTTCTCCTCAGAGAAACAAAATCTGGAACAAAACTCCTCCAAGTGACTTCCACAGGAATGTGACACCTGCTGTGAGATTTTCCAACCTCGCTGTTCTCAAAACAACAGCTTTTAATTACTGGAGAAACACATTTCCAAAGCAAACATTCCCAATCCTCTCGGATTCTCATCATTGTTGCCTGATGGAATCAGAGCAATGCAGCATTTGCAGGTGGCCCATCAGCCCGCTGGTTGGGGCGGCCTGCGGGTGGGGGACCTGCACAGCCTGCGGCAGACTGGCTTGTGGGAACCAGGTATCGGAACCCGAGAGGGTGGCTGAGGGCAAGAAGGGCTCACACAGTTGCCTCAGGTGCTGAAGGCTTCCTGATCGTGTCGGAAGCTCGAGCGGCCGAGGGATTGAACAGGAGTCTGTGAAGCTGCGGGAGGGCTGGAGGTGAATCCGCGGACATTCAGCATCTCTGAAGGGACTCCCTTTTACTTCTCTTTGTCTCACACTCTAAGGGGCACCGGGTAACAATAATAGTTACTCTTTGCCCACGATACGGCCGGCAGAAGGCAATTTCAAGTATTCTATGACAATAGAGGAATCTTGAATCATCTCATTACACATCCTACACGAATTCAATTGTATTCTCTCAACATTCCCATCTGAGGTCCTGAACCAGAAACGAGGCCAGAAAACTACACACCCCCTTACAAACTAAAATGATGTGAGTTGTTCAGACCTACATGCTTTATGGTGCTCGCACTGTTTCAGATCCCGGAACAAACTATTTAAAAGTTTAAGAGGCTTTTAAAGTGTAGCTGGAAATCATTAAACACCGCAAAGTTGTTTTAATATAGTGGTCAGAAAATACTCCAAGATCTTTCATTACCCCTGGTCTGAGCTCTTTTGTATGGTTTGCCAGTTAACACAACACAGGCTTGCTTTCTGGAATTAAAACAAGAAAATCTGCAGATGCTGGGGTCAAGTGCAATACGTAAACGTGAGGGGGAAACTCAGCAGGTCACGCAGAATCCAGCGGAAGAAAACGGCTGAACCAACTTTCTGGGCCGGAAGGGCTCAGGCCTGAAACATCGACTGCCTTTTACTTCCCATGGATACTGTGAGACCTGCTGAGATACTCCAGCATGTTTGAGACTCTCCTCCTTCCCCTCAGCAGACCATTTACCCACCGCCCTTGGGAGGGCATTGAAGCAGCTGGGGAAGCTCATGTGGTCACACCCGATACATCCAAGCTCCACACAGGCAGCTCCTGTGGTCAGGATTGAATCCGCGTCTGTGGTGTTTTGAGGCAGCCATTCTCCCTGATACCTCGCTTTGCTGCCCAAATAAATATGAAATATACCTCTCGGGATAAACTTGCTGCCTCCTTCATCCTGTGATGGGGTTCAGGTTTTGTATCCAGCTCACTGACTGACCAGCATATATTCTCCATCTAGACAGCATCAATATTGTCCATTACCTCCTTCCACCAGACTCCATCTTTCCCTTACTCTATCTCCCTTCCTCCAGTTCCCCAGCCCCTTCCTTCTCTCGGAGAGCATCTTTCTCAAATCTCTGCCCCTTCCTCTATCACCTCTCAGCTCCCTCCTTCTCCCACCTGCTAGCCTGTGGTCCTCCTGCACCCCCTCTGGCTACCAAGACCTTGTTATTTGGGCAGCTGGCAGACTCCCAAAGAAGGACTCAGGCCGGAAATGCTGACAGCCTTTTACTCCCTATGGATGTTGCATGACCTGCTGGGTTTGTATACAGCTGGGATCTGCAGACATCCTCCCACTAATCGCCAGCTCGACTGAGGCTGAATGCCCAACTGGCACTCTTTTTACCTCAAAGCCCAACCATTTCCCCTAATCCTAGCCTAGACCTTCTCTTGGTGTCTTGCACTCTTGCAAGTACCAAGCACAGACAACAGCAAATTCTAAGTGGGATATTTAGAGCATAGAACATACAACAGAACAATACAGCACAGTACAGGTCCTTCGACCCTCGATGTTGTGCTGTCCTATATATTCATTCCTAAAAAAAAGTACTAACCCTCCCTACCCCAAAAACCCTCTATTTTCCTTGCATCCAAGTGCCTGTCTAAGACTCTCTTAAATGCCCCTTTTGTTCCAGCCTCCACCAGCATTCCTGGCAAGGAATTCCAGGCACCCGCAACTCTCTGCATAAAAAAAACATACCCCTGATGTCTCCCCTAAACTTCCCTCCTTTAACCTTGTACACTTGTCCTCCGGTGTTTGCTGATCCTGCCCTGGGAAAGAGGTGCTGGCTGTCTACCCTATCTATGCCTCTCATAATCTTGTAGACCTCTGTCAAACCTCCTCAACCTTCCACGCTTCAAAGAGAATAGTTCTAGCTCTGCTAACCTTGCCTCACAAGACAAGATTTGGGGAAATAGATTTCAGACGGAGATGAGGAAAAACTGATTTTCCAAGAGAGTCGTTCATCTGTGGAATTCTCTGCCCAGGGAAGCGATTGAGGGGACTTCATTAAGCATATGGTTCAGTTAGATAGATCTTTACATAAAAAAAGGAATTAAGGGATATGGGGAAAAGGCAGGTGGGTAGAGTTGACCCAATGATCAGATCAGTCATGATCCACTGAATGGCGGAGCAGGCTCAATGGGCCGAATGGCCGACTCCTGCTCCTATTTCTTATGTTCCCAATCCAGGCAACAAGCTGGTAAATCTCCTCTGCACCCTTTCAATAGCTTTTTGTCAGGTACATGGAGAAAAAAAGGGTTTAAACCAATGGATCTCAACTTTGTTTTCCCTTTCACCTATCACCATTAAGTAAGTCCTTACTAATCACAGAGAACCTATGCACGGGTGCTCTGTGGTACGTGAGTGGGGTTGCGAACCATTGGTTTAGATGGATATGGGCTCGTGGAAAATTGGTCAGCATGGGCAAGTTGGGCTGAAGGGCCCGTTTCTGTGCTATGTGACTACGATGCGACCTCTGTGGCTGGAGTAACGATGTAGGAGCAATAAAGAAGGGAACCATGAAAAGTTTTGCTTTTAAATCAAGCATTTTGCACTTGAACTCTACTTATTTGTACTTTTTCTCTTTGGAGGATATCAGGAAAGACTCCTTGTATAGGATGGGCCAGTTGGAGGGGGAGGCCATTTGTTGGGAGAATCCCGAGTCTGGAAAATGGGACATTCCATGAGCTTATGTTAACCGTCTGGCTAGTGTTTCCATTATCTACTCTTCTGGAACAGAAACCCCAAAATCAAGTTACTTTGTGAGGAGGAGAAGGACTGGGGAAGGTTGAGTGGGAACCTGATAGAATGATTAGGGTAGTGGTGAACACAACACTATTTCAGCGCCAACAACCCAGGTTCGAATCCAACACTGTCTATAAGGAGTTTGTACGATTTCTGTGACCTGCGTGGGCTTGCCGTGGGAGCTCTGGTTTCCTCCCACGTTCTAAGGACATAAGGGGGTTGTAGGTGAATTGGGTGTAATTAGGCAGCGCAGGTTTCATGGGCTGAAAGGGCCTTCTACTGTGTTGTATGGTTAAAAGCATTTTTAAAATGTACAAAATCCCGAGGAGGGATAGATAGGGCCGGTGGTGGTAGACAATTGACACAGCAGAGATACCCATCACCAGAGGACAGTGGTTGAAAGTGAGGAGTAGGAGGTTAAGAGGAGATTTGCAAAGGACTCACACAGCCTGCAAGCTGCTGGTCACCGGCTCATGGGAACCAGGTACCAGAACCAGGATTCGAGAGGAACCTGAGGGCAAAAAGGGCTCCACAAGGGCCTCGGGAGCTGAACGCTTCCTGACCATATCGGAGGTTCGGATCTGGAGATCGGGTAGCTGATGGATCGAAGCTGCGGGAGCGCTGGAGGCGAATCCACGCTCGGTGTCTCTGAAGGGACTCTCTTTTGCTTCTCTTTCTCTCATACTGTCACGGGCGCCAGGTGACGCTCATAGTTTTTCTTTGCTTATCTTCTGGCAGACAAAAGTTGAAGTATATCATGTGTATGGCATTTAACGAAGAACTTGTTCCCAACAGGATGGTTGGAATTTGGAAAACACCTCTCAAGAGAGCAATGGGGGCAGAGAATCTCACAGGGTTCAAGGCTAAGTCATGGGAAATGGGGGTAAGTCTCGATCAACCATTCTCAACGGGGGCCCACAGCGCGTTTAAACAAAAGCCTTGTTTTCTTTTCACCTCATGTAACATAAATACTTTTTAAAAAAAATGTAGTCAGTAGAAGTGCAAGAGAGACCAAAACTTGACTGCTTCACAGAGAAGGGGGCCCGTGAACTTTGAGCAGAGTCCATGGGTGGCGGCGGGGGGCCATAGTCGACAACAGGGTGAGAATGGTTAGTGTTGATGGGTATTTAGTGGTTAGCATGAACATGATGGGCCGAGGGGTTATATACCTCTATAACCAATAGCTTCTTGAGGTTGCTAACAATTGCTTGCCTCACAATTGATCAGACACATCATGAAGACAAATGCTTGAATCAGCAAACGAAAGACCAGCCTATGCAACATACATGTGAACATATACACTAGGAGTAGAAGGCCATTTAGCCCCACAAGCCCCTTCATCATTCACCTCATCTCTTTATTCCCGATTGTTAACCCTTCACATCCACGCTATCTGCATCTGCCTGAGAAATACACTGGCCAGACCGTGTGGACGAGCAGATCTCCCTCCCACTTCCGCTGTGGCCGTGCCTGCAACAGCTTCGAGCACCACTTGTCTGGAATACAATAAGCAACAAACACCAGACTGATTTTTGGAAGCACCAGGCAACATCTGGTTCTGATCGTACCCAGCAACACTGTCAACAGTCCTTCCCGCAGAACAACATGCCCCTGATACAAGCTTGGAAAACTAACATGGCAGAAGATTTGGAATTCCTTCATTTCCTTTTCCCAATCTGCACCCAATTCCTGAAAGTGGAAAAGCAAGTAAACAATACTTAAAAATGATTGGACCCAGATGATCTGAACATAGAGTTCATGGTGTTTTTGTTCCTGACTGAGAAATGACTGGTGTTCCTGGCATTGTGGCAGTAAACAAACTTCAAATTAACTTGTTATACTCTGGTTCAAGCCACAGAGGAAAACTGTGACTTGTGCGTCTACCCCTCCTCCCTCACCACCATTCCAGGCCCCAAACAGTCCTTCCAAGTTGAAGCAATGTTTCACTTGGGAGTCTGCAGGGGTCATCTACTGCATCCGGGGCTCCAGCTGTGGCCTCCTCTACATCGGGGAGTCTGGGCGCAGACGGGAAGATCGATTTGTTGAACACCTCGGCTCTGTCCTGGATCTCCCAATTGCCACCCACCCATTTCCTTTCCCCATCCCATTCCCTTGCTGACCTGTCTGTCCATGGCCTCATGTGCTGCCAGACTGAGACCACCTGTAAATTGGAGGAACAACACATCTTCCGTCTTTGGGCACCCTCCAACCAGATGGCATTAACGTGGATTTCTCCGGTTTCCATTAAATTCTTCTCCCCCCCCCCCACCCCCCCCCACTTCTTCTTCCCCATGTTGCCTTTCCCCCAGGACACGATGAATACTCTGACAGCTCAGGACTTGATTAATAATCTTCCATATTCCTTTTGTGTATCCTTGATTTTTGTTGCTTTATTAAATTTACATTTAGCCCTTCAGACCCTTTTGGCCAACACAGCATATAAACGCGGTACGTTTCCGAATGGAAAGAGGAAATCGGGAGAACCCAGGGGAAACCCACGCAGAGAATCTATAAACTTACAGACAATGCTGGATTCGAACCCTGGTCGCTGGCGCTAAAACAGCATTGCGCTAACTGTGCCACCTTAATTCAGGGGCTTCACAGGCAGAGTGAGCATTTAATTGTCCCTCCCTAATCGCCCTTGAAAAGGTGGTGGGAGTACCTCAAACGTTGTCAGGGAAGTGGCTCCAGGATCTTAATGGTGAAGGAACGGCAAATTATTTCCAGTCAGAAAATGGTTGGCCACTGGGAGGACTTTGCTGATGCGGTGGACAGAGTGGAGGATGCTCAACAAAATGATCTCCCAGCCTGCACCCAGTCTCTCCGATGGGAACACTGGATTCAGCAGACAACCCACGTGAAGTGTTGCTTCACTTGGAAGGACTGTTTGGGCCCCGAATAGGGGTGAGGGAGGAGGCATGGATGTGTTTAGCACTTCTTGCGGTCACAGCGGAAGGTGCCAAGGGGGGTGATTAATGAGAAGGGATGTTTGAACGGGGGATTCACAGAGGGAGCGGTCCCTACAGAAACCAGAGACGGGAGGGGAATACACGTCTCATGGTGGGATCCCTTTGTTGGTGGCAGAATTAGTGGAAGTTAATATGCTGGTTGCGAAGGCTGGTGAGGTGGTACGTGAGGACAAGGGGAATCCTGTTCTTGTTATGTCTGGAGGTGGAAGGGGCCAGGGCAGATGTGGGGGCAATAGAGGAGTGGTGGGTGAGATCTGAGTTGATGGTGATAGAGGGGAAGTCATGTTTTCTGAAGGAGGAAGGACATCTCAGTGTCCAGAATGGAAGACCTGGGACCAGATGCAACGGAGATTGGCAAATTGAAAGGAATGGAATCCTTACAGGAGATATTGTGGGGTGTGGTCGAGGTAGCTCTTGGAACTTCCTGATGAAGGGGCCAGACCTGAAGCATTGATTACATTACACTTCCTATGGCCAACATGGCCTGCTTCCACTCCGTAAATGGTTATATGGTTATGGTTATATGGGTGCTCTATGATCTACAAAGTTTCCCCAGCACATTTGTGCATTTCACCTGACCCCAGCATCTACAGATTTTCTGTTCCACTGTGGAAGTTACTGGGTTTACAGAAGATGTCTGTAGATCGCCAAGATGAAGATGGAGAAATTGAGAAAGGAATGACAAGGAACTTGAAGTCAGGCTGAAAGTTGGCAGCAAAGTTGTAGGAAGCAACTCAGGTAACGGAACCGGGATTCAAGAGGGCGCTGATGGAAAGAAGGGGTCTTGAAGGGCCTCGGGCACTGAAGGCTTCCCGATCAGGTCGCAGATTTGGATCTGGACCTCGGGTTGCCGATGGTTTGAACGGGAGTCTGTGAGGCTGCAGAGACTGTGGGAGCGCTGGAGGCAAATCCACGATCTGAAGGGACTCTCATTTACTTCCCTTTCCTCTTATTGTTAGGGGCACTGGGCAATGGTTCTGGCGACTCTGTTTGCCTTATGGCAGGTAAAAGTGGAACTATATCATGTAGATTACATTTTTATGTATTATCACGTGACAATAAAAGGATCTATGAAGCTCTACGTGTACATTGACTTGCCTGGATAGTCTGCAATATGAAGCTTTTCACTGTATCTCAGTGCATGCGCCAATTCAACCGATACTTCATCTAAACGAGAACATCTCCAACACTGTGACACTCTCTGAATACTGCGCTGATTTATTGGTTTGAATGAGAGTCTCGAGTGCAGGCTTGTGTGAGGAGAGAGGACAGGAGCTGGTGACGTACCTTTTCTTCTTCGTGACGATCAGGACGTCGTTGAACAGGAAGAAGTAGACTTGTTGCCTGGATGTGCGTTTGGAAAAAATCCCTGTGTCCTCGACAAAACCAATCAGTTCACCCCGCTTGGAGAGCCACCGAGAAGAAGAGACCAGGGGAAATGGCTGCGGAAATAAATGGCCAGAGGGTTAGGAAAGCAGGGGAAGTGATCACAGTTTACCTGGGAAGAGGAGAAAGGTGGTCTTGGAGTCTGGACCATCATATTGGCCTCCTGTAAAATGTCAGTCTTGGCGTTCAGCTCCATTGCCCTCATTCCCACTGGGCGAGCACTCTTAGCTTCCATCCGGGCACTCTCCAACCAGATGATATTAACATTAACCTCGAATTTCCAACTGGAGCTGATCACAGTTAAGGTTCTAAAGAGAGTAACAAGAACATCCATAGCTGCTGGGGTTGGATGCACTGGAGAAACTCAGCAGGTCATGCAACATCCACAGGAAGTAAAGGATAAACAATGTTTCGGGCCTGGGGCTTCGTCAGGTGTAATTAAAACCAGGAATGCACCTGAATAAAGAGGGAATGGAGGGGGCTGAGGTAGAAGAGAGGAATGGAGGAAGAGGCAGGAGCACAGGCGAACAGGTCATGGGGGGATACGTGGGAGGGTAGAAGCTGAGGTGAGGTGGGAGAGGGTAGCTCCCTGATAGAAGGTGCAGAAATTGATGAAAGGAGGCAGAGGGAAAGGAGACATGGGGGAGGAGGTTAAGTGGTAATTATCCAAGCCCATTTCCATCCATAACACAGTATCCTTGACATACAACCATCAGGACAATCAGGCTTGGAAATAGCTTCTTCCTGCAGACTGTGAACGGTGTCCTGTTACTTTGGTTCTCTTATAAATGATACAAGTGAATTATTCCAAAATATCTACATGTGGAACGTAGACCAGAACAGGGTTAAGATGGTGGGTTTTCTTCTCAGGAGATCATTATTGAACTAGATGGGTTTTAACCCAGTCCTCATTGAGGACTCAGTGGTGGAGAGGATATTCAAAATCCTGGGTGTCAACATCTCCGAGGATCAGTCCTGAAGCCTCCATGTCGATGCAAAGGCTATACTTTGTGTGGTGTTTGAGGAGATACGGTACGTCACCAAACACTCGAAAACTTCTACAGGTGTTCCGTGGAGAGCATTCAGGCTGGTTGCATCACTGGTATGGAGGTGCCAATGCTCAGGACAAGAATAAACTCCAGAGGATTGTTGACTCGGCCTACGACATCACAGGCACCAGACTTCTCTCCATCGTGGATATCCAAGAGGCAGTGTCTTAAGAAAGCAGCCTCTATCCTCAAGGACCCCCACCAGCCAGGCCATGCCCTCTTCGCTCTGTTATCATTGGGGGAAAGGTACAGGAGCCTAAAGACAAGCCCTCAGCGGCACAATGACAGCTTCTTCCCTGCTGCCATCAGATTCCTGAATGATCAATGAACTAAAGGAGCAACAAGGTTGGCATAGCGGTTAGCGCAATGCCGTTACAGTGCCAGCGATCGGGACCGGGGTTCAAATCCCGTGCTGTCTGTAAGGAGTTTGTACCTTCTCCCTGTGTCTGTGTGGGTTTACCCCGGGGGTTCTGGTTTCCTCCCTCCATTCTAAACGTACCGGAGGTGTAGGTTAATTGGGTGTAAATTGGGTGGCATGGACTCATAGGCCGAAATGGCCTGTTATCGTACTGTATGACTAAATTTAACATTTAAAGACACTGCTTTACTTTGACTTTTCGTGAACTATTTTCGTTTCTGTTGTAAGGTGGTTTATATGAATATTTTCACTGTGATTACTGCTGCAAAACAACGAATTTCATGACTTGTTCACGACAATAAATTTCAATTCTGAATACAATCTGGCCAATTCTGTAATGGAAGAAATGCATCAACGAATTTGCACAAGGCATTTCAGACTCAGTGACATCCAGTCATTTTTGTGATGCAGGCAAATGTGACAATCCCTTCAGCCCAACCCATCCATGCTGACCAAGTTCACATAGAACAAGTCCAGCACAAGCCATTGCGAACATGATGCCTGAATCAAACGAAAACGTCCTCTCTATCCGCACCAGTGACACGCCTCCCAGTGGCCAACCACTTCACTTCTGCGTCCCACTCCCATACTCGCATGTCTGCCCTGACTTCATCTGCTATCCCATCAAGACCACCTGTAAATTGATGGAACAACCCCATCTGAGCACTGTCCAGCTGGATGGCCTCGACCTCTCCGGTTTCTGCTTATTCCCTGAAGAAGGGCTCAGGCCTGAAATGCTGGCAATACATCTTTGCCTCCTATTGACGCTGATAAAGCCAGCTGAGTTCTTCCAGCTTTTCAGTGTGTTTTTACTACAGCATCTGCAGACTTTTGTGTTTCACTTCTCTGGTTTCTAACCTACCCTTCCCTTTGTCTTATTTCCCTCACCTCTCCACTCCCTTCCCTCTCTACTCACCAAGCCATCCCTCCACCCCCTGCTTCCTGCTGCACCCTCCCTCCCTTCTCCACCTATTACCTCCTGCCTTTGTGACTACACCTCCCCCCTTCCCACCATCCCCCCCTCTCCTTGCCTTTTTGTTCAGGCGCCTGTTCACATCTTCCCATACCTTGATAAAGGGCTCAAGCCTGAAACATTGGTTCTGCATCTTTATCTTTGCTAATATAAAGGACACTCTTTGACCTGCTGAGTTTCTCCAGTGACATGCTTTTACTTCAACCACAGTGTCTGCGGACTTTCGTATTTTACTTCAAACTAAAATTCTGCTGCCTGTACAAGACCCCTATCCTCCATCCACTTCATGTTCATGTGTCTATCTATATACGCCTCTTATATGGCTACTGTTGCATCAATTTGACATTCTAGGCACGCCCCATTTCCCTCCATATACTTCTAAAAACTTTTTATCCATAAATATTTGTTCAAATGTCTTCCGAACAGAATTTGTTGCCACAGACACAGTCTGGCGTCCCCACTATTTAACCAAACTTCTTATCTGATTTATTTGATCGTTTTTTTCTCCCTTCTGTAAAAATTAGGCTCAAGTTTGAAGTCAGACTAATTACATGAGGCATAGCTGGGAGGAAAACAATCTTTGAATGAGAGTTTTCAATCACTCTTTGATTTGATGTCAAGAATGCAGAAGTTTCAATGGGAGCTGTTTATACCAACATGGAACTTCAACTTGCTGTTCTTTTCCTTTCCTCGACTGCCAGAGAACAACACTTTGGATACAGAGCAAGCATCTGACCTGGTGACCTCCCGGCGCCCAGAAAAGGCCTCCATTGTAACGCGGAGGGGATCAATGGCAGTCTGCACTCATCAGCTCGGGCAAGAAGAATTCAAGGTCAATGAACTCAGGAGGCGCACACTTTCGGACCCTGAAGCAATGAGCAGGGGCTCCGGAAGCCTCAGCGATCGACTCCGCATCTCGGGAGCCTTCCTTCCTTGGGAGATCGCGCACCAGGATTCAACCAGGTCTCACCGAGGGCCTCTGGGAAACCGGGAGCAGGATCCACGAGGGCCACGATGGCGAGCAGGGGCTCTCAAAGGGGCATCGGGTGCTATCAGCTTCCTCGTCGTCTCGGGGCATGGGAACCAGACAGGAGGCCATGTGGCTGCCGAGCCTGTGAGAGTGCAGGAGGTGAATCTGTGGACTCATAGTGTCTCCGAAGGAACTCCCATTTGCTTCTCTTTCTCTGATTGGTGGGAGTGCCGGGCAAGTGGCACCTCTTCATGGGCCTTTACGGCAGGCACAAGTTGGCAGGTTTTATGTACTCAGGTGCGTGAAACCAATTGAAGGCGGTGGGATGACCCTGTGCCAACCTTTTGGGAACATTTGACAGATTCCTGTCTGTAACAAAGTTTAGAGTTCAGATTTATTGTCAGGAGTACAGACATGACATCACATATAACCCTGAAATTCTTTTCCTGCGGGCCAGGATGAATTTCTACTTACCGTTAGTGCTAAAAGCTGTACTCAAGAGAAGGTACATATATAAAAAAGAGAAATGTAAAGAAAGAGAAAAACGTGAACAAACTGACTGTTCAGTGGAGAAAATATTCAATAATAAATAGTGTGTTAAGTGAGGGTCCTTAAATGAGTCACTGATTGAGTTTGTTGTTCAGAGTGCTTCTGGAACCATGCACGGTCAGGTGGTTGGTGACTAAACCGGCTCCCCCAGCAGGCTTGCCTGGCGCAGAGGGTGGCCAGACACTCTGCAGGATGAAAAACAAGACCTGTCAAAGGGCGGATGCACCCTCTCGCAGGGTCAACGGCCATCCAGCGAACATGTGCCGCGAAGTGCGGAAAAGGCCTCCCTGCCATTGGAGCTTGGTCTGGCCTTTCACTTCAACAGAACCTCCCCCCCCCCAGCCATCTTGGACCTCACCGTGCCGCTGGATCTGGGAAAGGATGTCGAGAGGGTGGGCTCTGGATCTGTGCAACCCCCTACTGACCTAAATCCATTCATGCACACGCTGTCCCTTTCTGAGGAGTGGGGTATCCTCATATCAAACCCCACAAACTGACTGAAAGGAACCCTCAACGTCCTAGGGGATGGAGAGCCAGAAGGTGGAGGGGTAGCAGCTGCTCCTGATGCAGGTGGTTCAAGTCTTGTGGCACCGCTACCTCTTTCCTGATGGCAGCAACGAGAACAGAGCGTGTACTGAGTGGTGTGGATCCTTGATGATCGCTGCTGTTCTCCAACGGCATTATTCAAAACAACAATAGCAAATGCTAAGAAGCCAGAATTGAGTAGCAGCAAGAGAAGGGTAACCACGGTTAGCTCTCACTGATGGTGTGGGTTACATCGAGCTTAAGATACTGGTTAAACAATCCAGACAAATGATTCGGGCCCACATGTCAAAATACCATCATGTCAGCAATGGAATTTCACTTAATCACACGAACATTTAAACCAAAACCAATCGTCTGCCAACGGCTTCCTACATTGTCAGGATATAGCCATTCGTAAATTGAAGGAACAAAGCTGAATCGTCCTTCACGGCTGTCTCCAACCAGATGACGTCAATATCAACATCTCCAATTTCTGGTAATCTCCTCTTTCTTTTCCTCATCCCTTCAACCAGCTTCCCAGCCCCTTCCCTTCCTTCTCCTATCACACAGCATCTTTCTCAGCCCTCCGACCCCCCACTCCCCATCACCTCTCCTTTCTCTCCCTCCTCCCATTTGTACCCACTCATCGCCTGCATGCCTGTGAACCTCCCCCTTCCTCTCCCGCCCTTCTCCTTGTTATTTGGGTCCTGCCTGAATTTCCCCATCCCTGAAGAAGGCCTCAGGCCTGAGAGGTTGACTGCCTTTTGTGTTCTACGGATGCTTCCTGACCTGCACTTTAACATTTTAAAATGTTAAATTTTAACAATAGTTATGTAGAAATACCTTCCAATCCATAAAACCAGCGCTGCTCAATTCTATCGCAGACCCTGTATATTTTGGAGAGTGGGAGAAAATTGGATCACCTGGAGAAAACCCATACAGTCCTGGGGAGAGCGCGCAAACTCCTGACCGACAGTGCCAGATTCAAATCCGGGTCACTGGCGCTGTAATAGCATTGCGCTAACTGCTAACTGGGCCATCCATGACACCACAAGACTACAAGATTCTTGTATAAACCAAGTGTGGTGAATTTATGGGGGTAAACATGAAGTCTGTAGGTGCTGGGACTGATATGCTGGAGGAGGTCAGCATTATAAGCAGCGCCCGTGGAAAACAGTTGGCAGCCGACGGTCCTTTCTCTCCCCGCCAGCTTCAGGAATGCCAAGATCAAGTAAGCACAAATGGGGGGGGGGGGGGAGTTCAGTGGAAGTGAAGGGGGGAGGAGAACTGGTTTACAGTGAATGACAGAGGGAGGGAAAAGAAAAGAGATGAGAGGTGATGGGGGAAGCAGGGTTGGTGCCAAGGAGGGGACATGTGTGGGCATTGCCTCCCCAAATGAGGTGCTGTGTTCCCCACCCCCGTACGGTTGTCATCTCCGGCCGACAGACCTGCCCCACTCCCTCCCACATCAGTAGTGTTGACACGTGAGTGACCCCCCCCCACCCCACTGCGTCACTAGTGTGCGTCAAGCGCCAGTGGCTTGACACAATAAAAAGATGCACTCATGCCCTATATATCAGAGGGGCGGATGGCGTTAACAACAGGCAGGTCCCTGCCAGCACCCCCATCCCGTCGGTAGGTCCCTGTGATAGGAGGGATGAAGGAAAGGAGTGGAGGAAGGAAGAGGTGGGAGATGACCAGGGGAAGGAGGGAGAGAAAGGTGGGGAGAGATAAAGAAGGAAGGAAGGGGAACGGTGAATTTCTGGAATTCTCCACTCCAGAGGGTGTAGATGGTTGATCTTTGAAGGGGCAGGAGGGGATACATGTGAAAGATTGCGAGGGTTCTGGGGCAGAAGAGGCGTGATTGTGCGCAGCACATTTGTGTACTACACTCGACCCCCAGCATCTGCAGACTTCCTCGTTTAACTCTAGGAAATGAAGATTTCACATCAACGCATTGACCTCACACATTGTGCGATGTGTGGTTGGAAATGGCTCCCGTGGATTATACATTCAGCAGTACTCTTACAGGCAGTTTGGGGAACGGTTCCCAGGAACACACGCCATTGGGGCACGTGACCCATATGGACATTGGGTAACCACCCTGGGCAGCTGCAGCCACAACTGGCCAGATCGAGCTCAATGGCTCGTGAGCCAGGAATTCGCAACTAGAGCATCCTGCCGTAACCCTGCCTCAGCCTGGTGAACACCTGTCCCCTGCCTGTGGGTGGAAGTTGGAACTCCCCCCTGGCCAACCCCCTTACCTTTTCCACACAGGCATTTCCACTAGGAGGCCAAATGTCAACTTGAAGAGCAGCACCTCTATGTGTTTTCTCCTTAATCGATTTCATCACCCATTCCTACATCAGTCTTGATAAAGGGCCCTGACCTCAAATGCTGACTGACCATCTCTCTCCATGGAAGTTCCCTGACAGGAATTAGGGGATATGGGGAGAAGGCAGGTAGTTGGAGTTAGGTCATCAATTAGATCAGTCATGATCGTATTGAATGGCGGAGCAGGCTCGATGGGCCATTTTGAGCCTACTCCTGTTCCTACTTCCTATGTTCCTATGACCCACTGAGTCCCTCCAGCTTTAACCAGAGTGGAGAACCTCTGGAATTTGCCTCCACCTATGGCTGTGGAGGCTGGGTCATTGGGTGTCTTTTTTTTTTAATTTTTTTATTTTTGGTCATTGGGTGTCTTAAAGTCAGAGATTGATAGGAGCTATCTGAAATAGTCAGGGTATCAAATACCCCTTATTTTACAGCCATTAAATGACAGGACAATCGTCTTTAACTGCTTCACTTACCTGTGTAAATGTCATGAACGCGGGATAGGGGGTCATTTTCATCCCGTGTATTACCCGCCAAGATAGGTAGTATCAGACCCGATGTGTTTCACATCAGCTCCTACCTAAAAGGTGCACTGACCGGGCTTTTCTTCGTTCAGTGTGAACAACCACAAGCTGGCTCACATGCCAATTAAGTGGGATCGCTGTGTAAAAGGGGTAAATGGTAATGGGGGAAAAGCAGGGGAGTGGGGCTGAGTGGGAGAATGGATCAGCAGAATCAATGGGTCGAATGGCCTATTTCTGGCTTTTGCAGGGCAAAGCCAAGATGTCCCATCTCTCTGCCGCCAACGTACGGAAGGACCCATCACCCCCAGGACACACTCGCTCCCCTCCCCCCCCCCCCCACCGTCTTCACCTTAAGAGTTTGAAAGCACAAGTCAATGGGCTTAAAAACAAATGTAGTGAAACACAAAAGTCTGCAGATGCTGTGCTTGTAGTGAAAACACACCAAAAAGCTGGAGGAGCTCAGCCGGTCTCGCAGCGTCCATAGGAGATAAAGATATATTGCTGACATTTCGAACCTGAGCCATTCTTGAAGGACTAACCAAAACTGCAGTATTTATTCCTTGACAGTGAAGAGGGTTCAGAGGAGGTTCACAGGGATAATTTTGGGAATGAAAGGGTTATCATGCGAACAGTGTTTGACAGCTCTTGGCCTGTAATCGATGAAATTTAGGAGAATGAAGGGGGAATCTCTTTGAAACATTTTGCCTGCTGAAAGGCGTGGACAGAGTAGGTTGATCCCCACGGTGGAAGAGTTTAGGAGAAGAGGGCACAACTTCAGGATTGAAGGGCGTCCGCTTAGACGTGGAGGAATTTTTTAGCCAGCGGGTAGAATTTGTTGCCATAGGCCAGGGCATTGGGTGTATTCCAGGCAGAGAATGATAGGCTCTCGATCAACAACGGCATCAAATATTATGGCTGAGTGGGAAAATGGATCAGCTCATGACTACATGGCAGGACAGATGCAATGGGCTGAATAGCCTCTTTCAGCTTCTATGTCTTGTACAATTCTTGTAATGACAGTGTTCCCACACCGCTGCTTGGGATTGAGCGCCAGGACTTTGACTCAGGAACAGTGAACGAATGCCAATACATTTCCATGGCAGGATGATGTGTGGCTTGGAGGACACTTCTTGAATAATATCCATGGCTGTGATTTGCAGGTTTCTATCCCTGAGTCTGCATATTTTTAATGGTGATTTGTTTTTTTTTTAAAAAACCTTCTAATTATTTCAGGAATATTATCTAAATCCAATTAGGAAAGAAAATGCAACTTGTTTCAGGACAATGATCCCCAGGGATGTCAGACACTACACTGCCAAGCCTCTTCAGTGCTGGAACATTGCATGAATCTGATTCCAATCTGCTTGTCTGTAAATCCCTCCCACTCAGTTCTCACTGTCGGGTGTGTCCTGGCGGCTGGCTGATGCAGCTCCTGTCTGCCAAGATCTACAGCCAGCAGCATTCACCGCACCCCGTCACCGACCAGCTCATCTCCAGAAGCTTCTCATTGAAAGATTCTTTTGGTTCCTTCCATCTCTTTTGTAAAATTTAGACACACAGCACGATAACAGACCTTTTGGCTCAAGAGTCCGTGCCGCCCAATTACACTCAATTAACTTACAACCAGAGGCCCCAGGGAAAGCCCACCCAGACACGGGGAGAATGTACAAACACCTGACAGACTCCGAATACCAGTCCCGATCACTGGCGCTGTAACGGCATTCCACCAATGGTACGCAAACCACGCTACTCGGATAAGTTCTATTTAGTTCCACAATGGAAGATGGCAGTATGGCTGGCGCTGCTGACGTGGACGTGCGGAGAGTCACATTGCTCCCGCAGGGTCCAGCCGCCCAGTCCGACTGTCATCAGCTCTGTACAGGCTTTAAATGGCCTGTAAATGGAGCCGACGGTGGTTTTATTTAAAATTTCATTGACCGCGAGATCTGCACCCAAGATGGCGGTGCCGGTGATTGGCATCAGCCACGAAGGGTTACAGATTCTGTGGAAGTGGAGGACTGGTGCCAGGCACCTGAAAACTGTCTGCTGGAGGCTAGCTCAGGACTGGCTGAATGTCTCGGAACTGGGATGCGAGAGAGTGCCTTGGGCACTGATCGTGCTGGAGGTTCAGATCTGGACCCCGGGCTGCCGATGGTTCAGACTGGACTTGGTGTGGCTGCTGGAGCACTGGAGGCGAATCCACAGACTCTCAGTGATTCTGGTGGGGGGGGGGGGGGGACACCTCTCTTTTGTTTCTCTTTCTCTGACTGTAAGAGGCGATTTCCGCCGGTGGCAAATCTATCTGCCTTTCGGCCAACAAAAGCAGATTTTGCACTGACTTTACTACATGATAATTGAACCTTCAATCAAAGGAACTGTTTTTTTAATTTCCTTTTCATTTTTATACCTGTCGATCTGACCCCCTCTCTGTCAAAACCTTTATCCTTGCAACTAAATGTCCAACTCCCATCTCTGTGATTTTTTTTCTGTCTCAATGTCTCTCTCCAGCTGTCCAATTCCCCATCTAACTCTGACTGTATGAAATACAAAATAAAATCTGATGTCGGAACAGGAAATGGTGGAAAGCCTCAGCTGGTCAGGAGAGAGAAAACTAGGAAAAAACACAGAAATGCTGGAGGAACTCAGCAGGTCTTGCAGTGTCCACAGGAGGTAAAGGTACAGAACTGACACTGCGGGCCTGAACCCTTCTTCAAAGACCAGGAAGGAGTCAGAATAAAGACAGAAGAATGGAAGGGGGAAGAGACCAGACCAATAAAAGGTTAATTGGATTAGATAAGAGGAAGGACGAGACTGATTATGGCTCTGTGACAGGAGACAGGATCCCTTTTCACATTGGCCAACCGGTAAATTGGCGGCTCAAAGAACTGGCTCAAAATAGCATTTTTGCCGTCCACACTGCACCAATGTTAAGTGGTTCTCTGACCCCCTTTCACACTCACCACCTGGCATCCCAGAGCAAAGGGGCACCTATCCCCCAGCAGTGATGTCCTGCATAGGCCCTGTCCCATTCACACTGGGCTAACCAATTCAAAATGAATCTGCGATAATGCACCCTCCCTGGGAGATTCATCCCTGGGGGAATCTGGTGCCTGGGTGCCAGTTTGCGAGCATTCATACTGGCATGTTAACTGGTAGATTGGTGGTTAATTATTGGATTAAAATGCCACCGTGAATAGAGGGGAAAGGGGAGAGAAAGAGAGAAAGAGAGAGTGAGAGAGTGAGAGAGTGAGAGAGTGAGAGAGTGAGAGAGTGAGAGAGTGAGTGAGTGAGTGAGTGAGTGAGTGAGTGAGTGAGTGAGTGAGAGAGCCCTAGCGGAAAGGAGAAAGGTGGAAGAAGAGGGGTGCGGGGCAGTTTTATGGAAACTGAAATGCCTTCAGGGTGCTCAGACCAAAGATGAGGTGTTGTCCCTCCAATTTGCGGGTGGTCTCAGTCTGGTGGTGCATGAGACCACAGACAGACATGTCAGCAAGGGAAAGGGGCGGGGAATTAAAATGGGTGGCCACTGGGAGATTCCCGCTATCAAAATGGACAGAGCCAAGGAGAGAGAAAAACCGTTGGCATTTCATCGTGACGTTCTTCTGAAGGCTCCTGAACCTGACCTGATCACTGTTCTCGTGTTGAATCCTTCCAGCGTATGCGGCTTTAATTCTGTTAACCCCATGTCTGTCCTCCACTCTCATCCACTCTTTTCACCCATTTGTCCACACTTCTCTGTCTTTCCCCCCTTCCATCTCTCAATCTATTAAGAGCATAGCAGCCAAGAATAATATTTTGGGAAGATTTCTGGCAAGATCCACATTTAATTTTGGAAATCACATGATACACAAAATTACAAAAAAACCCATATGTTGTCAAACCAAAGGAGGAATAATATTTTTGCATAAATGTCTGCCCCGGCAATCTTTGACTTGTTGAGTTTATGACACTCACAATATATCGCCAAGCTGTTGAAAAGTGAGTCGCTGTCTGCAGAGTGAAGACCAGAAGGATCAGGGAGCAATGAGACCGAAGAGCATTCACCACACCTGAAATGAGGAGATGGGTCATCTGTGGCCTGGGTGGTAGCAGGCTTGCCCCCGAGCTAGAAGGCAGTGGGCACCCATCCATGCATCCTGGCAAAAGCAACCCGCTCGCCATACAGTGGAGTAATTAATGAGTGCTGCATTACTAGAGCGATACATCACGTCTCCCTCCCTCTCCCTATCGCTGTCTAAAGAGGGCATGCAAAATCACAGAGGATCTCTTCCATCCTGCACACAGCTGCTCCCGTCAGGGAAGAGATCTAGGAGGATCAGAGCCAGCACCACCAGGATGAGGAACAACTTCTTTCCACGGGCAGTGAGAATGCTGAACTGACATGCAATCAAGTCATCAAGTTTAATGTCATCTGATTGTACAAGTACAACCCAACGAAACAGCGTTCTCTGGTCCTCAGTGCAAAACACTCAGACACACAACCAGACATAACACATACAGACAAACAATACATATGCAGGACAAGTATTTCATCAATACAAATAAATCAATACATTTTGTTTCATGAATATGAGTGTCGGATGGTTAGTGGGAGCAGTTCCTTTGGTCGTTCAGCATTTTCACTGTTCATGGGTCGAAGCTGTTCCTTAGCCTGATGGTTCTGGCTCTGATACTCCTGTATCTCCTTCCCGATAGGAGCAACTAAAGTGTGGGGTGGAAGGGGTCCTCAATGATTTTGTGCGCCCTCTTCAGGCGACAATCCCGGTAGATCACTTTGATGGGGAGAGGGAGACTCTAGTGATCCTCTCTGTCTCTCTTCAGGCTGATGTGGATTGACCTCCGATCCAGTTCTCTTGCAGCGACCGCACCACATTGTGATGCAGCCGGCCAGGATGCTCGAGAGAGAGAGAGAGCTGCACTTCACAGGGAGTGCAGTCACTGTGATGCCTTCCTGACAAGTGAGGGGATGTTGAGTGTCCATGATAGGTTAAGTGAACTCCAAGGAACTTGGTGCTCTCCACCCTCTACTACAGAGTTGTTGGTGCGTAGCCAGTGTAACCCAGTGGATTAATAATCATTACAGTGAGATTAAAGGGAACGGCAAAAAAAACATTCTAGACCTTGGCTCCGATGAAAATGATAATATTACAATTAGCAGATGCACTGAAATTCTTACTTGCTGCAGCCAAATAGGAACATCATTAAAAAAATAAAGTATTGGAAGACAATAGAGTTAAATATAGTTAAAGGAAGCCTGCAGGTGCCGGGGTCAAGTGCAACAAACAAATGTGCTAGAGAGGCTCAGCAGGTCACACAGCATCTGTGGCAAGTTGAGGGGAACCAATGTTTCAAGCCTGGGTCCTTTCTCAGGTTCATCAACGGGACCAGTCCCGAAACTTTGGCCACCCTTCACTTCCAATGGATACTATGTGACCCTGCTAAGTTTTTTTCCAGCATGTTTGTGTAACACATACTAAGTACTTAATTGAACGGGCATCACGGTCGGCGTAGTGGTCAGCGCAACGCCTTTCCAGCGCCAGCGATCGGAACCTGGGTTCGAATCCCGCGTGGTCTGTAAGGAGTTTGGTCGTTCTCCCTGTGTCAGTGCGGGTTTCCTCCGGGGACTCCGGTTTCCTCCCACTGTTCGAAACGTTCTGGGGGGATGTAGGTTAATTGGAGGCTGCCTCATTGAATGCATTAGATAAGAGTTTAACCAGGCAGGGAATTAAGGGAATAGGTGGGGAGGTGGAACCGAGTCCACAGTAGGATCTGCCATGATCATACTGAATGGCGGTGAAGGCTCGACCGGCCATGTGACCTGCTCCAATTTTTAAATGTTATGCTTTACTGTAGAATGTAAAAGGCAAATGGGTCAATCTCGCAAAAAGAGAAAATCTCAACACTCATTCAGGATGAGGGGGGGTGCAAGTGGCTTTAGTACAACAGTAATGGCAGAATGAACCATCAATACTCCTTCCAAGTTTCCAACTTCCCTCAGATACAGGGTAAAGCAGGTACCTTTATCCTGAACTCCAGCTGACTGTTGATGGTGTACATCATCTCCGTCCGCTCCATCCGGCGAGCCCCTTCGTTGCACTGACGCACCAGCTGTGGAGGACACAGGGTGACAGGTTACTCCCTGCACTGGCAGAACTTTCACGTGAAGTTCATCTTGGACAGAAAGTCTGCGGTTTCTGTGGCCACAGAGGTCCATGGAATCGGTGCCGGGATCAACCTGTACTGGTGGCTTGGACTATTCACTGATTGATCTTTCTCTGTAACTAACTGATATTGGGGCACTAACTGCAAACTGGGTCTCTGTTACTGACTGATCTCTGTGTGCGATTATTAATGACCTCTCCCTGTATTAACTGATCTGTCACGAAGTGATCTGTCACGAAGTGATCTGTCACGAAGTGATCTGTCACAAAGTGATCTGTCACGAAGTGATCTGTCACGAAGTGATCTGTCACGAAGTGATCTGTCACGAAGTGATCTGTCACGAAGTGATCTGTCACGAAGTGATCTGTCACGAACTGATCTGTCACGAACTGATCTGTCACGAACTGATCTGTCACGAACTGATCTGTCACGAACTGATCTGTCACGAACTGATCTGTCACGAACTGATCTGTCACGAACTGATCTGTCACGAAGTGATCTGTCACGAAGTGATCTGTCACGAACTGATCTGTCACGAACTGATCTGTCACGAACTGATCTGTCACTAACTGATCTGTCACTAACTGATCTGTCACTAACTGATCTGTCACTAACTGATCTGTCACGAACTGATCTGTCACGAACTGATCTGTCACGAACTGATCTGTCACGAACTGATCTGTCACGAACTGATCTGTCACAAACTGATCTGTCACAAACTGATCTGTCACAAACTGATCTCTGTTCTAACTGATCTCTGTTCTAACTGATCTGTTATGAACTGATCTATTATCAATTTCTCTCTGTATTAACTGATCTGTAACTGATCTGATACAATATGATTGGTTGCAAACTGCTGTTAGTAACTGGTCTATTACTAACTGCTCTCTGTTAATCAATGATCTTTCTCTGTTATTAACTGATCTCCATTATCAACTAATTGATCTCTTTGTCACTCTCTGTACTAAACTACTCTGGTTTTGACTGGGCGAAGGCTGAGTGGGAAAGTGGATCAGACACGATGGGCTGAATAGGCTATTTCTGCTCTTTAATCTTATTGTCTAATTTTCTACCAGGCCTCCATCACCACCATCCCTGGCAACGCATTTCAGGGGGCAATGAGTCCAGGGTGAGGGACATCACGTTTTGGTTGTACAAAATACTGCAGAGGCCACATTGTCCTCAGTTCTGCTTCAAGTTCTATGAGAAGGATGTCAAGATGAAAAGATTCATGAGCATATTTCCAGGGTTGGAGAGCTGAGGTACCAGTTAGGACATTTTCTTCCTGGAGCAGAGGAAGAGAGTCATTGTCTTTTATTCAAGGACAGGGAGTCTAAATTCAGAGGGCAGAGGTTTGAGGGAAAAGGGAATGTTTTTGCACAGATGGTGATGGGCATATGGAACGAGTTACCAGAGAAAAGGGCAAACGTAGGTACAATTGTAGACATTTGGTAAGGGTTGGAGGCATCTGGGCCAAATTCACATGAACAGGACCAGCTCGGGTGGACAACTTGGTCAGCATGGATAATTTGGGCCAAAGGGCCTGAATCCGGCACTGTCTGTAAGGAGTTTGTACGATCTCCCCGTGCCTGCTTTGGTTTCCTTCCACCTTCAAAACATACAGGGGTTGTAGGTTGATTAGAACATGTGGATGGCACTGGTTTATGGGTTGAAAGCTGAACCTCTCATGTTTAAAATAAATTAAAAATTTTAATTAAAAACGTAAAGCATTTGGAGGGCTAGAATTTTGCAGAGGAAGAAGGTTCAGGCAGAAATACAAGAGCAGAGCATTCATTCCTTCACGCCTGGTCTGCATTTGACACCGGGTCGGTGCAGGGTAAATGCAGCCTCGTGACAGGTCACGGGCAGCGGTTTGGATGATGAAATGATGGAGAAGAGTGTGGGGAGAGAGGCTGGGCATTTTGACGAGCCCTTATGCTGGCCAGCTAAACAATGAACAGATAGTGCAGAGTTCCTCTGAGAAGTCGTAAACCTGGAACATTAATCTCATCCTCCTCAACCCCACACGCATAACCCACTGTTTCATTGTCATCCATGTGCTTATCTAAGAGTTTTTAAAATGTCCCTCTTGTACCAGCTTCCATCCCTCTTTCTTGGTCCTCATCTCTCTCTCTCTCCCACTCCATCCTCTCCCTCTCTTTCACAATCTCTCCCTTTTAATCTCCCTCCATTTCTCTCCCTCTCAATCCCCCAGGTTCCCTCTCTCACAATCTCTCATGCTATCCCTCTTTCTCACAATCTCTCTCTCCCTATCTATCTCTATCTCTCCTTTTCCACAATCTTCATCCCAATTTCCCTCCTTCTCTCTCTCCATCACCCCCTTCTCACAATCTTTCCCTCTCCGTATCCTTCACAATCTCACCCTATCATTCTCCCTCTTTCTCTCTCACAATCTCCTTCCATCTCCCCCTCTCGCTCACACAATCTCTCTCTTCATCTCAATCTCCCTTTTTCTCTCACACTCTCTCTTCCTCTCATTCTTGCTGTCGTCTTCTTCTCTCTCTCTTTCTCTCTCTCTCTCTCTCTCTCTCTGGAAATGCTGCCTGACCTGTTGAGTATTTCATGCATTGCTTGTTTTTCTGCCAGTTTCAGCCGCCGGTCCTGTCCCGACCCACTTCACTGAATGTTGCTACACTTGTCCAACCACATTGTGAGTTAATTTAAGAGCCGGTGCATGCTTTGTGTGTAAGATGACACTGCAATTCCTTTTGAAGAAACGATGTAAGAGCATTAATTTCCAAGTAGTGACATCACCAGAATGCACGTTCAGCTCAGTGTTCTTGAAACCATCCCCACCTTCCCACTCCCTGCCCTGATGCAGGGGGTGAAGGGCGGCTGCTTCCGAAGTTGGAAAGGGAACTAACTGCTGGTGCAATGGAATCAGCCTCTTGCACTGATGTGGCTCATGAGACCTGCTCTACCAGAAATCATCAAATACGGCCTGGTCCAACCACGGTGACACATGGCTACGAGTGCAGTGACGTTTCCACTTCCTCAAAATCCTGAGGAAATTCAGCAGGTCCCCAGTATCCCTTAAAAATGTAGAGGTGGCATGGAGAGCACCACACAGCGCCAACGACCCAGGTTCGAATCCAGTGCTGTCTGTAAGGTGTTTGGATGTTCTCTCTGTGACCTGCATGGCTTTATTCTAGGTGCTCCGATTCCCTCCCATCTTCCAAAGATTGGCAGGTTGATGGTCATATCAGCGTATTCGGGCAGCGGGGGCTCACGGGCTTGAAGAACAAGTTACGGTGCTGTATGTCCAAAATTATATAGGGAATATCTTCTATAAAGGCACCTTGGAAAGTATTCTCTCTGATTGTATCACTGCTTGAGACGAGAACGGTTCCACCCAAGTCAACGAGAAACGGCGAAGGGTTGTAGACGTGAGTTAAACAACAACGACTTGCAGATGCCAAAACCCCTCAATGAGGTAGTGGACGTATCGGATTTAAACAGTGGTTCTCAACCTTTTTCTTCCCACTCACACACCACTTTAAGTTATCCCTACGCCATCGGTGCTCTGTGATTAGTAAGGGATTGCTTAAGGTGAGATATGAGTGGGAAGGGAAGGGTGAGAATCACTGCTCCAGTCCCAATTGTTACTGAAATATTTTGCTTGAGAAAAATTGTCATTGGCCCATTTCCTTTGGAGTTATGAAACTGTGCACATAACGAGTCAATGGGGTACGATTAAAACCGTGATTTTCAAGCTTTTTCTTTCCACCCACATCCCACCTTAAGCAATCCCTTACTAATTACAGAGCACCGATGGCATAGGGAATACTTAAAGTGGGATGTGAGTGGAAAGGAAAAGGTTGAGAACCACTGGGATATGAACATCTTTCCTTATGGTTAGAGGGAATATTGTGTCTCAAGGTAGCCATGCTGTGCCACAGGCTTGTCAAAAAACTAGGAGGTTCCTCACCTTACTAACAGTCTGCAATGCTTTCTTTGTACATTCATACTCCGTCGAGTCCTTTGGAGTTTTCTGGTAAATGGTCTGAAAAGAAAAGATCAGGGCTTGAAACCATTCTTTCACTAAATAATCACTGCAATTCACAGAACATTACAGATCAAGGCGGCAGGGTCAAAGTAATGGCGGCCCGGTCAGGGTAAGGGCAGCATGTGCATAGTTGTTACAGCCCCAGCGACCTGGGTTTGAACTGGCGCTATCTGTAAGGAGTTTCTACGCTTTCCCCTTGCCCACGTCAGTTTCTTCTGGGTGCTCTGGTTTCCACCCACCCTTTAAAATACTGAAGGTTAATTCGGTGTAATTGTGCAGCATGGCCTCACGGGCAGGATGGACCTGTCTAAAAAACGCACAGATTATTCAGTCCACGATGTTGGGTTGATTAATGTAAACCTACTTCACATCAATCTAATCCTTCCCTACTTAAACCCATCACCCTCAATATTTCTTCCATCCACGTGCCTGTCTAAGAGTCTCTTGAATATCCTTATTTTACCAGCCTCCACCACCAACCTCTAGCAATGCGTTCCCGGCACCCACTGCTTTCCATGTAAAAGACCTACCTCTGACTTCTCTAAACATTTCTCCGCTCACCTTAAACCCACATCCTCTGGTGTTTGCTAATTATGGGGAAAAAATGGTGCTGGCTGTCCACTCATCATCTATACACTTTTCGTCCACTGCCGTTCCAAAGTGCAAGTTTAGGTAACCCACTGTGCTATTCAGAAATTGTATTTCATCCTGGAGACTAACGAAGCAACCAAGTCTGGGCACGTAGGATGCCATAAGTGCTCTGTGGCTAGTAAGGGATTACTTAAGGTGGTATGTGAAAGGAAAGAAAAAGGTTGAGAACCACTGGCCCAGTCCCACTGATCTGCACCTGGTCCATACCCCTCCCATCCATGAAACTGTCCAAATTCTTCTTAAATGTTAAAATGGAGCCCTCATTCACCACTTCAGCTGATAGGTCGTTCCACAATCACACCTTCTCGGTGTGAAGAAAGTCCCCCCCCCCCCCCCCACTCCATGTTACTATTTCAGCCTTAAACCTTGTCCTCACCTAACCTCAGTGGGGAAAAAAGCCTGCTTGCATTTACTATACCCCTTATAATTTTAAATACATCTATCAATCAAATCTCCCCTTAATCTATCCAGAGAATAAAGTCCTAACCGGTTTAACCTTCCCCTGTAACTCAGTTCCTCATGGACTCGGCTACATTCTGGCAAACTTTCTCTGCATTTTTTCAATCTTATTTACGTCTTTCCTGCAGTTCGATGACCTAAACTGCAAGGACATTGGTGAACCATTCACAACAACCCTGTTGATTGAACGGGACTGGCTTTTGAATGGACTTCCTTGTCTGTGACCTTCCCCCCACAACCCCACACCACCCCCCCCCCCCAATTATGATGGGGGAATGTTTCGGCCGTTCCTTACGTCCATCAGAAGGGGCAAGCGGGTTACCCGCTGCATTGGCAGAATGAGAAACGAGATCATGGGCAGGTTCCTGCACTCAGGATGGGCTTCGATCTTCATCAGGGTCTCTTTGAAGCTTGGATTTGTATTTCTGTGGGTGAGAGAGAAGAAAGCGATCACAGAGCGGTGCACAGAACTCAGCAGGTCAGGAAGCATCCACAGAAAGGACGTTTCGGGCCTGAACCCTTCATCAGGAAATGGACACAGGTGAGAGGGGGACAGAAAACTTATCATGGCAACAGCAAGAAAATTGGTTTCAACGTTATTACCAAAAATAACACGATTCACAAGTAGCTAGCCATTCCATACCATGCTGTCTGACCCCAAACTCCTCCCTTCCAAAGCGGCGGCATGGTTAGCGTAACACTGTTATGGCCCCAGCGACCGGGGTTCGAATCCAGCGCTGTCTGTAAGGAGTTTGTACGTTCTCCGTGTCTGTGTGGGTTTCCTCCCACTGTTCAGTATGTACCAGGATTGTAGGGTAATTGGGTGACACGGGCCTGTAGACCAGAAGGGCCTGTTACTGTGCTCTAGGTCTCAATTAAAAATAAATTAAATACAAATTTCAAGAGCACCACTGCATAGTTAACAGCCCAAGGCATGAATGTCGTATTCTCCACTTTTAGGAAACCCACTGCACCTTGGTCCCTTTCTCATCTACAGAGTTCGTCTCAACGTTTCCAGCTCCTGCCCCCTCCATCTCACCGTTATTCAGTTCCTTTCCCCTTCCCCACCACTCACACACCCATCCCTCCCCCACTGTTCCCACCAGACCATTATCTCTTCCTCACATGGTTCCACCAATCTCTTTCTTACATCACCTGCCTCCACCTTCATCCTTCCACCACACCCCCACTCTCCACACTGCCCCACAGCTCCATCTGAGTTTTTTTTAATCTCTCTCTTTCTCCCCCTTTCCGACCCTCTTTGTAGGCATCATTCTCCTGCCTCTGACCCCTACCTGGTTCCATTTGTCCATCTTCCTTCACAACCTCCTTGGTGCATCTATGACCTACTGTGGGTGGCATGGTTATTACAGCGTCGGAGACCAAAGTAAAATCTGGTGCTATCTGCGTGAGTTTCCTCTGGGTACTCTGGTTCTTTTTCCCACCATTCAAAATATACTTAATTAAGCACAGGCCCATGGGCCAGAAAGGCATGTTTTCGTACTGTACATCTAAATTTAAAACAAAATTAAACTGGCCCTTCCCTCAAGGGCAGTGAGACTGCTGAACGACTAAATGAACTGTTCACACTAACCCTCCGAGACCCAACTATTTATTTTTATAAATCCATATTTGTTCTGCATGAGTATCGCTTGTCAGTACGTGTGGTGTGTCTGCATGTTTTGTACCGAGGACCAGAGAACGCTGTTTCGTCGGGTTGTACTTGTGCAATCGGATGATGACTAAACAAACTTCATACTGGCCGTCTTCCATCTCCTAGTCAGGATTTCAACCCAAAATTCCAAAAATCTTTTACCCTCCTGGAGTGCTGCCCTACCTGCTAAGTTACAGAAAAGGCCCTTCGACCCAACTTGTCTATGCTGACCATAATGGCATCTCGGCCAGTCCAGTTTGCCTCCACTTGGCTCAAATGCTTCCAAACCCTTCCTATCCATTTATCTGTCCAAATGCAAATTTTGAACGTTGTAACTACCCACTTCTACAGTTTCTTCTGGCAGCTCGTTCTAGAGATGGACCCCACTATGAGAGGAAAAAGTTGCCCCTCCGGTCCTTCTTGTATCTCTACCCTCCGACTTTCAACCCACGACCTACTCCGGGGTGGGGCTCCAATACTCACTTTATCCTTGCTCTTCATTATCGGTCTTCGGTCTCCTACGCTTCAGAGAGTTAAGGCCCAGGCCCATCCCTGTGACATGCAGGCATGCCGGAGAAACTCAACAAGTCACGCAGCACCCGCGGGCATCAACAGCATTTTGTGAGTTGCAGATCTTCTTGTAAAACTCCATCCTCCGGTCCTGAGTTATTCCAACATATATGTTTAACGCCTCAAGAATCACTTCTGTTATGATTTTTTTGAAGTTGCTCAATTCACACGCAGTTTTCTGTTGGGAATTGGTTTCTTGTCTACGCTCATTTCCCTCATCTGCTGAATCATACACCTTCTCAATCTATCTTCTGTCTCAACCAAGGCCGTTAAACATGAAAACAACTCTCTGTGACTCTACTATTAAGAATATTTATTTGAATATATGTACATATTTAGTAGGTATATATAATCTTGCATGCCTGACTGTGTTATGTCTGTACGCGTGTTTTGGACTGTTCTGCATCACAGACCAGAGAACTCTGTTGTAGAGGTACAATTGAGTGACAAATATACTTGAACTTGAAGCAAATATTTGGCACTGCATTTTGATTGACAAGAGAGCTGATGAGGACACTCATTGTTGGAATGCAGGAAGTGATGAGACCATTTGGTGCAAAGCAAAATCCTGCAAACAGAACATGAAGGGCCAGACAATCCTTTTTAGTCCAATGGGGGTGAAGTATTTATATGGCACTGTGACTCAGTTGGTCAAGCCACTGTCGATCCTTTCCTCCACTGCTTTCCATGTGGAGTTTGCACGCACTCCCTGTGACCCCCCACCCCCCCCCCCCCGTGGGGTTTCTCTCAGTACTGCAGTTTCCTCCCACATTCCATACACAGGTGGGGTTTGGCTGATGTAAATTGTCCCCCATCGTGCAGATGACTGGTGGAATCGGGAGGGAGAAAGTGGGGAGAATGGATTTAACGCAGGATTTGTGTCAATGGGTCTTTGATGATCAACAGGGAATTGATGGGCAGAAGGTCTGTTTATATCTGAATCTGCAAGAGCACAAGAAACTGCAGAGGGTTGCGAACATGACTCAGGCCAACACACACACCTCCTCTCCCCTTCATTAACTACATCCATAACTTCCCCCTGCTTTGGAAAAGCAGCCAGCATATTAAAAGACACATCCAACCCCGACCACAATCTCTTCCCCATCAAGAAGATTCACAAGAGAGAAAGAGAGAGATCACACACTCCCAGATTCAAGGCCAGTTTCTTTCCCACTGTTATCAAACTCTTGAATGATCCTCACGATAAAATTGTATTGCATTTGCTCTGTACCAGCTGATCTATCTCTGTAGCTCTGCACCTTTGTACTGTGTCTTACCTGCTGTACTATGTACGATGAGTCTACTATTCTGCTCACAAAACAACTTCTGTCCCTGCATCTTAGTACACATGACTATAAACTTGCACTATCTGTCGGTAGGATAACTATTGGCCATGGTACTGGGCTTAAATCATTCTGCTGTGCTTTGCAAAGAACTAGGGAGATGTTAAGTTCCTCTCTGGGGATAGACTGACTATTAATTCTAATTTAAGTTTGACATACAGCACAGTGATAAGTTCTTTCTGCCCACGAGCCTCATTACACCCAATTGACCTACAACTCCTGGTACGTTTCGAACGGTGGGAGGAAACTGGAGCCTCAGGGGAAAATCCATGTAGACACGGAGAGAATGTAAAAATTCGGGATTCGAACCCCAGTCCCAATCGCTGGCGCAGTAACATCATTTCGCCAACCGTGCCACCTAATGTTGGCTTAATATTTCCTGTAAAAAAATGAATCTAATAGACCAGCACTCCCTCAGTGTTCTGATTTCCAGAGTGAGAGTTGAACCTGTGACCTCAGCACCTCTGGCAACATCTGTGGAGGAGACCGAGCTAACATTTCACGTGAACGCACCAAAGGGGAGACGGAGATGAAAGGGGACAAGTGACAGAGTGTAAAACATGCTGCATCAGGGCCTGGTTTGAGAACTCGAGTGGCCAGGAACGCAGAGGGCTGTAGACGATAGCAAACATGTCCAGGTCAGTCATGAGCTCTGACCCGCCAACCACAGACGTCTAACTCTGTGAGGCACAGACGAAGATATATACAACTGTACATGGGACTCCTGTCCCATCCTGTTCTCTTTACATCAGCATCTTTACCACAGAACTCAAGAAACTGGCAAAAAAAAATGGAGGAAAATAAATAGGATAAAATATACAGAAGTTTAAAATTGGAACCTTCTAGTGATTAGTTCACTAATCACTCAACCGGAAAATTCACTTATTTAGCATCTACCAATCCCCATAGATGCCAGACACCGGGGGCTTTACTGTATATGTAACCACTCAATCAAGTGTTTCAGCTCAATTCATGGGCCATTTTTCTCCCACTGATACTGCTCAACCTGCTGAATTTTTCATGCAGATTGAGTTTAGTATTTAATATTTTTGTCTCCATTCAGACATCATTCCACAATTGTTTCTTTGCTTATTTTGTAAAAAGAAACTACAGTGGCTTCACCGGTCAGGCATTGGAGACGTAGCAATGGGCTCGGGAGTACACTCACAGGAGCTTCTGAAGTGTGCGCTGTTGGTAGACCTCATTCGAGCAGTACGTCACGTAGGGTTCAAAGGTGGACGCAGCATGCTTCTCCACGATGTCGCTGATATCGGAAATCACAGCGTCTTGCTGATGTCTGGCTTCCAGCTCCTTGAAGAACCTGTTACAACACCACAACAGAACAGGCTCGATCAGTGCAACGCCACTCCAGGGCCAGTGACCTGGGTTCGAACCTGTCGCTCTCTGTAAGGAGTTTGTACCGGTTTTTAAGATTTTAATTTTGGGTTAGGTTAGGATTTTAAGGTAGAAGGGCCTTGAGGCCTGCGAAACCAATGCTGCCCAATCACGCCAAATTAACCTACTAACCCCTGACGTTTTGGAGGGTGGGAGGCATCCCATGAAGACATGGGGAGGATGTACAAACTCCTCACGGAGAGTGCCAGATTCGAACCCAGGTTGCTGGCATTGTAAGGTTTCCGTCCACGCCCCAAAGTTGTAGGGGGTTAGAGAGTTAATTGGTCACAATGGTGTAATTGGGCAGCGGGAGCTCGTGGGCTGGAAGGGCCTGTAACCGTGCTGTACCTCTAAAATTAAATGATTACTATGCTCGTCACAGTGAGGTTCCCAAGGGAGAAGACCCAAGGGGTGGGGAGGGGAAGGAGAGAGAGATGCTTTCATGCTGCCAATAACCCTCCTAGGAAGTGGGAAAACTGGGCCTGCTGGACTCAGCAGCCTTTCCCTTTGCTCCATGATTCACCTGGTTAATTGGTAACCCAGCATATTAAGGGGGGGGGGGGGGAAAGCCCCACCTCCAGTGGTGACAATGCGAGAGCAGGTTGTGCTTTCACACCACCAGAAGGTGATTAGTTTTGTTAACTCAGCTGGGCTCCGACACTTGCCCCTACCGCGTCAGAGCCTGGCTGAATTGAACTCCCCTGCCAGGTTGGAATGCTTCACACCGCGCGATTACTGGGAATGGACCTGCTAAATTAGCTGGTTAACCCATATGGAATGGGCGGTGTGAAAGGGGCTACAAACGGATTGAGGAGGGAAAGATAGAGAGGGAGGGGGGAGAGGGAGAGGGGAGAGGGGTTGGAATTTGCAATCCTTTCTATAGACAGCTGTCCTCAGTTAAGGTAAATCACACAATGCAGGCGTTTGATGATGTACTGAGCTCTCTGTTCAGAAACAGTTGTGGGCCACTGTAAGAAACATAATATTGTCATATTCCAAGTCAAAGACCACTGGATTCCTGGAATTCTGAGAGAAGGGGACCAGGCGAAAAGTGCTCCCACGGAGAGGAGGGCTGTTTCTCAACAACACAGCAATGTTTCCAGGAGGACCAAGACAAAAGCTGAGATGGTTTGGTAACATAAAAGTTACGTCTCATGGGCTCTGGAAAATGAATTGAAAGCAAAACCCTGAAAGAGCAAAGTCCACGGGGAAGGCAACAGAGCGAACATTTCAGGTCGGAGACATTTCAGCATGTTTCAACGTGGAGTCATTAGGCCCTGTCAAGCTGCTGTGTAAAATGGGGTTAACCAGGCAATTTCCCTGGTTAGTGCCCCACTCACAAGGCAGCTTGACAGGGTCTGACCTGTTCAGTGTCCTCCAAATCCAACCACGTCCCTGATCCACCTCAGAGGTAGTCAGGGAACCCAGTTAAACTTACCCAGAACTCGTCCTCTGGTGAATTGAACAGGAAAATGGCCAACCCGGTTACTCCTGTGACGTCAGCACTTGCACGATGTGAGGGGCCTGCCGCGATCGGGAGTGGGGGAGAAAGAGGTCACTGCCACGGGGCCCGGGGAGGGAGAGATCGCTGCTGTGGGAAGGGGGGGAGAGAGGGGATGCTGCAGTGGGAGGGGATGAAGAGTGGGGGACGCAGTCTGTGTGTGTGAGCGAAGAAGGATGAGAGGAGACTTGATAGAGGTCAACAAAATTATGAGAGCCATAGATAAGATAGATAGACAGCACTTTTCTTTCCAAGGGAGGGAGTAGGAAACACCAGAGGACATCTGTACAAAGTGAAGGGAGGAAGATTTAGTGGGGAGACGACAGGGTTTTTACAGGTGTCTGGAATGGTGGTGGTGGAGGCTGGAACAAAGGGGGGATTTAAGAGACTCTTAGACAGGCACATGAATAAAAGAAAACCAGAGGTAGGGAGGGTTTCATTTTTTTTTAAAGGGATATATAGGTAGGCCTGCACCGTGCTATAGTCTTCTGGGCTTTGCAGAGTCGGACAAGACTGTGGTCGATCATGACAGACAAACTCATCAGGTCACGCATCATCCATAAGGATCACCAATATTTCAGGCCTGAGTCCTTCGTCAGGCAGCTGAGTTTCTCCAGCACGTTTAAAGTCAAGTTTATCGTCATCTGATCACACAAGTACAAACTGACAAAACAACGTTCTTCAGTCCTCGGTGCAAAACACATAGACACACAACCAGACATCTCTCACACACACACACACACACACACACACACACACACACACACACACACACACACACACACACACACACACACACACACACACACACACACACACAGACAAACAATACATAGGCACAAATAAACAAATATTGTTTCATGACATTATGACAGTCTTAGATGGTTAGTGTAAGCAGTTCATTTAGTCATTCAGCATTCTGGGAAGAAGCTGTTTCTCAGCCTGGTGGAGCTGGCTCCGATATTCCAGGATCTCTTTCCCGACGGGAGGAGGTGAAAGGTGTTGTGTGCATCTCAGCAGGGTTCAATGATTTTCCTCGGCCTCTTCGGATAATGATCTCCCAGTAGATCACATCGATGGGTGGGGGATGGAGGGGGGAGCACTTCAGTGATCCTCTCTGCCACCCTCATCGTCCTGTGGATTGACGCTCGACCCATTTCTCTGCAGTACCCACACTACGACGCTGCCGGCCAGGACGCTCTCCTTAAAGCGCTTGCAGAAAGTTGATGTGATTGTGGCCGGTAGCCTTGCCTGCCTCAGTCTTCTCAGGAAATTCAGCCACTGTTGATTCTTCCTGACAAGTTTGTATACTGCACTAAAGTTTTGCCACTGTTTTATTGGTTAACTGTTTAGTCACACTCTACATGAACTGAGACCACGAACTGAACTAGACAACCAATTCTACACTGAGCCCAAGCCTGCTAGCAGCAGACAAGGGCACGAAACCCAATTTGAAGGGCCACCTTCCAAGACAGATGTGTACACAAATTCATTCTTCCCCGTACAATTAAGGCCTGGAATAATCGTCACCCTACCACACTCACACAACCAGACCCAATTACATTTAAGGCAGATCTTCTTCTAAAATCTCCTTAAGCACACCCTCCCCCACCTCCAGTTTAAATTCCATACAGAATATCTTGGAGGACCAAGAACTAAGAACTGAATTACTAATGGCGACTGCCTTACAGCAGGAAACATTTAAATTATGTCAAGTATGTTACATTTTTAATGCATTACTACGTGTCACTAAAAGGAACAATCGAATTGGATTGAGTTGTAGTGGTCAGTGCAAGGCTATTACAGTCTCAATGACCTGGGTTCGAATCAGCCTCTGTCTGTCATGAGTCTGTACGTTCTCCCCGTGTCTCTGTGGGTTTCCTCCATTGCTCCTGTTCTCCCTCACCCGCCAAAAGTGTATGGGGTTGGCAGGTAAATTGGGAGTACTTAGGTGGCACGTTAAAATTAAACTGTACTGAGATAAGAGTGTAAATCTTTGTTTATCTGTTTCATCTTGGTAAATCTGGTGTTGAACTTCACCTTCCATTGTAAATTCAAAATTGTTTAAAGTAATTCCTGGGATGTTTGAAATTGTTTGCTAGTTTCAACCTCCCTTCAACGTGCTTTAAGACTGTAGAACGTAGCAGCAGAACATAAGGCAGGACAAGTATTCAGAACCACCCCCTCCTGTCCAAACAATACAGCAGTAGCTTCCTCCACTGAGCCCTTTGGAATTTACTTGTGAAATTGAAACTCTCACCAGCCTTTTGCCCTTCAAAGAAATGTTCACACCTCCAAAACAAAAGATGCAGCTGTGCAATCATAGAATTATTTTAACATTTCCCACACAACTCCAGAGATAATGCCTTTGATAGCATTAAACAATTACTTTAGCTGGATTTCATTGGAAAGCATTTATGCATTGCCTCTATTTTTAAGTTGAGGAGAAAAACACGAGAGTCTGCAGACACTGTGAGTGTAGTAAATACACAATGCTGAGGAAATTCAGCACAGTGTACTTTAGACAGCAAAGATAAAGGTACCCAATCCAAGTTTTGGGCTTAAGCCCCTTCATCAAGAAATGTAGGCAGGCACCCAAGCAAAATGGTGGGGGAAGGGCTAGTGGAGGAGCACAGGCCCAAAGGCAGGAGTGATAGATAGATAAGGGAGGGAGGGTGGCTCTGTGAACAGAAAGGGAACTGGGGGGGGGGGGGGGGGAAGAGCTGGAGGAAAGAAGACAGAGGGGAAGGGAGAGAGAAAAGAATGGGCTAGCAGAAACCTGAGGTGTCGAAGATAATGCCATCGGGTTGGAGAGCCAGATGGAAATTCTTCCAGTTTATGGGTAGTGTTGGTCAGGGCAGACATGCCAGCATAGGAATGGGATGTGGAACTGAAGCGGCTGGCCACTGGGAGATCCCTGTCACGGATGAGGACAGAGCAAAGATGTTCAGTGACGAGTCTGTGTCCAGTCTCTCCGAGAAGTTTTAAGTTCAGCTGTCACCTACTAGAGTGAGAAGGGTTCTTCCAAGAGTAGCCCAACAAGTTGGCTCCAACATACACTATTGTAAGCACGTTTAAAGTTTGGAGTTACAATGAGAAAACAAAAAAATAACAATTCATACAAAGTGAAGGCGATTGCACATTATATTTCATTGTATGCTGTGCACCATGTGCGTGCACGTGGTCTGGCGAAACCTTGTTTCATCTGGTTGGAAATGTACGGTCAGATGATAGTAAACTTGAACTGTTGTGGAGAATCATACTTGATGGGTACGGGGAAGAAATGTTCTAAAAGCCTGTTGGTGCGCACTTTCACATTCTTGAGCCTTCGCCCCCAAAAGCGGGAGGGAGAAGAGGGCGTGCCCAGGGTGCAAAGGGACCTTCACTGTGTTGGCTGCCTTTCCTGGGCAGTGGGAGATGTAGATGGGAAGGGGGAGGGGGAGTTGTGTTATGTTCTGACCTTCTCTCTGTGTTAAGAAGGTGCCCCATAGCTGCCTTTTAAGAAATTCCCCTCTCGCTTTACATTCACTCGTTCCCTTCTAAGGGGAACGCTGGCTTCGGAGAACAGCAGCATCAATCGTCAAGGATCCACACCACCCAGGACATGCTCTGTTCTCGCTGCTGCCATCAGGAAAGAGGTAGGACTCGTACCACCAGGTTCAGAAATAGTTACTACCCCTCCACCATCAGACTCCTCAATAACACACTCAATCAAAGCAGGAAAAAGAATCTCGGGGATGTATGTGATGTCATGTATCTCCACTGACAGTAAATCTGAACTTTGAACTAAGTACACTATTGTAGTTGTTTTATAGATGTTATTGTAGTTTTGTTTACCTGTTTGGTTGGAGCAAGTAAGAATGGTGGCGTGTACGTACATTGTACAAGGTGTTTGACAATAAACTGATTTTGAGATATGATGAAACCGGGACATAAATTGAGAGGTCTCTGCTGCACCGGTTTGTCATTCATGATTTTTTGAGTTTCTTTTGGTTCAAAAGCAAATATGCTTAGAGTTTTGGGCCAAATGCAGGGGGATTTTTGAATGGCAATGGGAATTCAAAGATTTTTAAGAATGAGTGGCTTTGTTAATGCAGAGACTGGAAATGCTGGGAGAGTTCTCCTTTGGGCAATCATCTGGCACCGTACTGGTTTAATGTGCTGAGAATTGCTGTGGATGGGAATTTTAGTCTGAACGGCATTGTAATTCGGAGCCGTCAGGGTGAAGAGCCATATATCTCTCTGCCTGCCTTCAGCCTGTTGTTCACGCAAGATGCAAGAAGTTTATTTCCCACAGAGAGCTCTTTGTTTGTGAGGAAAGCAACTGATTTTTTTAAAAATGCAAAGTGCAGGTCGAGTTAGCCCATACTTTAGAGTTATTATTGCACATGCTGCTGTACTTATGGTCTGCACAGCAAGTTTGAGAGTGCAGGGTGGGGTGTTACAAAGTATGGGGCATAGAGAATAAAGAAAAGTAGTTAAAACTGTGCAAGGACACCAATTTTTGCAAAGTGTCCTAACCCTAAAGCCTTCGACACCGTGAGCAGGAAAGGGCTTTGGCAAATACTAGAGCGCCTCGGATGCCCCCCAAAGTTCCTCAACATGGTTATCCAACTGCACAAAAACCAACAAGGTCGGGTCAGATACAGCAATGAGCTCTCTGAACCCTTCTCCATTAACAATGGCGTGAAGCAAGGCTGCGTTCTCGCACCAACCCTCTTTTCAATCTTCTTCAGCATGATGCTGAACCAAGCCATGAAAGACCCCAACAATGAAGACGCTGTTTACATCCGGTACCGCACGGATGGCAGTCTCTTCAATCTGAGGCGCCTGCAAGCTCACACCAAGACACAAGAGAAACTTGTCCGTGAACTACTCTTTGCAGACGATGCCGCTTTAGTTGCCCATTCAGAGCCAGCTCTTCAGCGCTTGACGTCCTGCTTTGCGGAAACTGCCAAAATGTTTGGCCTGGAAGTCAGCCTGAAGAAAACTGAGGTCCTCCATCAGCCAGCTCCCCACCATGACTACCAGCACCCCCACATCTCCATCGGGCACACAAAACTCAAAACGGTCAACCAGTTTACCTATCTCGGCTGCACCATTTCATCAGATGCAAGGATCGACAACGAGATAGACAACAGACTCGCCAAGGCAAATAGCGCCTTTGGAAGATTACACAAAAGAGTCTGGAAAAACAACCAACTGAAAAACCTCACAAAGATAAGCGTATACAGAGCCGTTGTCATACCCACACTCCTGTTCGGCTCCAAATCATGGGTCCTCTACCGGCATCACCTACGGCTCCTAGAACGCTTCCACCAGCATTGTCTCCGCTCCATCCTCAACATTCATTGGAGTGACTTCATCCCTAACATCGAAGTACTCGAAATGGCAGAGGCCGACAGCATCGAATCCACGCTGTTGAAGATCCAACTGCGCTGGGTAGGTCACGTCTCCAGAATGGAGGACCATCGCCTTCCCAAGATCGTGTTATATGGCGAGCTCTCCACTGGCCATCGTGTCAGAGGTGCACCAAAGAAGACTGCCTAAAGAAATCTCTTGGTGCCTGCCACATTGACCACCGCCAGTGGGCCGATAGCGCCTCAAACCGTGCATCTTGGCGCCTCACAGTTCGGCGGGCAGCAACCTCCTTTGAAGAAGACCGCAGAGCCTACCTCACTGACAAAAGACAAAGGAGGAAAAACCCAACACCCAACCCCAACCCACCAATTTTCCCCTGCAACTGTGTCTGCCTGTCCTGCATCGGACTTGTCAGCCACAAACGAGCCTGCAGCTGACGTGGACATTTACCCCTCCATAAATCTTCGTCCGCAAAGCCAAGCCAAAGAATTGGTGAGTTACTTAAAATACGAAAGATGGCACTTGTGTGTGATCCAGACTTGTCAGTCCATGCTTGTGATATTCCTAAGCATGGGTTGACCTGCCTGAATGTCACGCAAAGCTTTTTACTGTATCTCGGTCCACATGGCAATAAACAATTCAACATAACCTTTACCCACTGGCCGTCCCATGTCACCCATGGGGCAAACACAGTTAACTATTAACCACTGGGCTTCATCTACAGTGTGGTGGCACCCTGGATGGACGGAGACATTGCCCTGACAGGTTGAGATAGATCCCTCAGCACCAATGTCGCAAAGGGAAGATCTCCCCAACTGAAGCAGAAATGAATAGAAAAAATCAGCAGGTCAGACATCTGAAAGAGGGGAGTTGTCCCCTCTGGGACAATACCAAAACCTCATCGAAATCAAACTAATCTGGTAATTTATTGCTGCTGGTATATCGATCGTCAGCACCTGTGTGGCTACAGTGAATAAGAATTCCGGAGTAATTGCACATTGTACTTAAGCACATAATAAACTCTTCTTCCATTTTAGTTCATGCCACATCTTATCACAGACATAGAGCAATGCACAGGGGCTGGTTTGTGCTTTCTACATTTTAACAAAGACTGTAGCCAGTTCATTGAAGACGCTGAACCTGAACAAGTTTTACTTTTGTTTATTTTCCAAACCTGCAAGGCAGGAAGTGTGTGTGTGTGTGTGTGTGTGTGTGTGTGTGTGTGTGTGTGTGTGTGTGTGTGTGTGTGTGTGTGTGTGTGTGTGTGTTTTTTTTTCCCTCTATCTTTCCTGCTTGATACATGTACAGGTTGTTTATAGCATGCAACATAGAAATCTACAGCACAGTACAGCCCCTTCGGCCCTCAGTGTTGCGCCAACTCAATAGCCTACCTAGAATCTCCCCACTGCACAGCCCTCCATTTTTCCTCAGTCTCTTAAAACATCCTCCAGTACCAGCCTCCGCCACTAGCAGCACGGTCCATGTACCCACCACTCTCTGGTGAAAAACCGCCTCCTGCATCTCCACGTACTTACCTCCCGACCACCTTAAAAATATGCCCTCTCGTGTCAGCCATTTCAGACCTTGGCCATCCACACATTCAATGCCTCTCATCACCGTGTACACCTCTATCAGGCCACCCCTCTCATCCTCTGTCACTCAGAAGAGAAAAGACCAGGTACACTCAGCGTATAAGGCACCCTCTCCAATCTGGGCAACACCCTTGTATGCCTCCTCTCTACAGCATCTACCTCTTTCCTGTAATGAGGTGAGCAGAACGGAACACAATATTCCAACTGGGAACTAACCCAAATTTTATAAAGCTGCAACATAACCTTATGGCTGTTGAACTCAAGCGCTGGCTCATTTCAAACCAGCCACAATGATTAATCTTTGCTGAACCAGGTTCAAAGTTCAGATTTATGGTCAGCGTACATACATGACGTCACATACAACACTGAGATTCTTTTTCCTGCAGGCCAGGCAGATTCACCCAACCCTCCTCCCAAAGCTACAACTGCTCTATCAGATATCAGTGGATAAATCTTCCACCTGCACATCTACGACCACTGATTGGCGCCGGGGAATTCTGCTGAGTTTCCCGATCATCATTTCCTAAAGGTGAGGGGGATGAGAGAACAGAGCAGCATGGGTAAACTGTGTGTGGAGCACAAGGCCGCTACATTTTCCCTGGGCAGGCACACAGAGTCAGTCATCCGAAACTGCTGGAAGACCATCAGCCCAGTGATAGACACATCAAACAACAGAAGGGGGAACAGTAACCCTGAAAAGGCCACCTTGATGCCAAAGATGATCTATAGTAAAATTAGTCATTAACACTACAAAGTACTGTAATAAAATGTTTACAGGAACAAAAAAATTAAACTACTTTGCATTGTTTTATATTGAATATAATTTTTATAATGAATAAAAATGATTGGAAAATAAAATATTCTCTCAGTATTTGCACCAGCAGAATTTACCCTGTGATATCTGAGCACAAAAGCGACAGTATTAATGCTGCCTCGGTCTAGTTCTAAACCCAGTGAAACATGAAAGTTTGCAGACCCTGTGATTGTGGCAAAAGCAGACAGAAATGCTGGAGGAACTCAGCCTGTCTCAAAGCATCCATTGAAGGTAAAGATATAGTACCCATGTTTCGGGTCTGAGCCTTTCTTCAAGTTGACGAAGGGCTCAGGCCCGAAACGTGCATTTGACCGTGCATCTTTTCCTCCTATGGAGGCTGTGAGCCAGGCTGAGTTCCTCCAGCATTTCTGTCTGTGCGATTTACTGAGTTCTAAACCCAGTGCTTCTCATGAATGTCTGATACACCCTCCCCAAACTGAGACAATGCGGACTGCTCTCCAGTGAACGCATTATTCACATCTCTTGGTCAGGAGGACAAGACGCTTATTCTCCTGCAGGATCAATGGTTTACTGAAATGTGTTTGCCAGGGATTCTTCACAAGACAGTAGATGCATTGTAAGAAGCTGCATTAAGGGCCTAAACACTTTTAGAGAGGCTGTTCCTGACCTCTCTGAGGATATATGTCTTCATGCTAAACAACTTAACTCACCATGGTGTCCTGACACTGAGAGAGGGTGCAAGGCATCCAGACCACAATAAATCTCAGAGAAAAATCAATAAGGGGTTTGACAAATCAGGAAAAATAAAAAAAAACCTTTGCTAAAATTAAAAATGAAATGGGCTGTGAGAGGAACATATTGGCTCGGGTAACATCTGAGGAGACTAAGGGACGGCCTCCATTTGGGTCAAGGCCCTGCATCAGGACTGAGGGTGGAGAGGGGAGATCGTCATGTTTAGTGTCATCTGATTCTACAAGTATAACCCGTAGAAGCAGCGTTCTCTGGTCCTCGGTGCAACAAACTTAATACACAGACAAATAATACCTATTCAAGACAAGTATTTCATCTACACAATAAATAATTAAATATTGTTTTGTGCATTTGAGAGTCTCGGGTGGTCAGTGTGAGCAGTTCCTTGGGTCGTTCAGCGTTCTCACTGCCCGTGGGAAGAAACTGTTCCTCAGCCTTGTGGTGGTGGCTCTGATCCTCCTGTATCTCTTCCCCGACGGCAGCAGCTGAGAGATGGAAGGAGTCCTCAATGATTTTGCGCGGCCTCTTCAGACAACAATCCTGGTATATCACATCAATTGGGGGGGGTGGGGGAAGAGGGAAACTCCAGGGATCCTCTCTGCCGCTCTTATGGTCCTGTGGATTGACCTGTGATCCATTTCACTGCAATGACCGAACCCCATTGTGATGCAGCCGGCCAGGACGCTCCCGATAGAGCTAAAGTAGACAGGTGACATAGTGGAGGCCGGAAGCCTTGCCCACCTCAGTCTTCTCAGAAAGTGCAGTCACTTGCACCCTTCCTGACAAGTGAGGAGATATTGAGTGCAACGATAGGTGACTAGTTAAATGAACTCCAAGGAACTTAGAATATAGAACACGACAGCACAGTACAGGCCCTTCAGCCCTTGATGTTGTGCCGACCATATATTCCTTAAAAAAAGCACTTCCTACCCCATAACACTATTGTTTCTTCCATCCATGTGCCTGTTTGAGAGTCTTTTAAATGCCTCTAATGTTCCAGCCTCCACCACCATCAATGGCAAGGCAGTCCAGGCACCCACAACTCTGTGTTAAAAAAAAAGTACTGCTGATGTCTCCCCTACACTTCCCTCCCTTCACTTTGTACACACATCCTCTGGTCTTTGCTATTCCTGCCCTGGGAAACAGGTGATGGCTATCCACCCTATCCATGCCTTCTTATAATCTTATAGACCTCTATCAAGTCTCCTCTCATCCTTCCTCGCTCCAAGAAAACAGAAAGTCCCAGGTCTGATTTTTGAGATAGAATTAGGGATGGTCAAAAGAGCAGATTTGGAGGAGCAAATGGAGGTCAGAGCAAAGGAGTCGGGAAACAAGGCAACGGCAAAAGGGAGCTTGAAAGCAAGGGCGAGAATTTGCAAGGTTGACAGAGCTCAGACTTCTCTCTGGGGAGACAAAAGATGAAGAGTATACAAGATTATGTTGGGTTTGGATAGGGCATCTCTTTCCCAGGGCATCAAGAGCAAATACCAGAGGGCATTGGTTTAAAATGAGCGGAGGAATGCTTCGGAGAGACGTCAGAGGTAAGTTTGTTTTTACGCACAGAGGGTGGTGGGTGCCAGGAATGCATTGCTGGGGGTGATGGTGGAGGCTGGGACAATAGGGACATTCAAAAGATTCTTACACAGGCACATGGAAAAAGAGGGATACAGGAAGGTTTAGATTGCCGAGTAGGTTTATGTAGGTCAGGATAACATCGTGGGCTGAAGGGCCTGTACTGTGATGGAATGTTTTATGTTCTAATTTTAAACTGCACCAGGAGCTGAGGTTCATAAAGTGCAAGGAAGAGGAGCTGAACAGTAATTTATGTAATTTACTGTGACTCCCTGAACCTCCCCACTCCCGCCTGTGTTCCTGTGCTCGAAATGGGATGCACAGGAAGAGGGCACTGATCCACAACAAGTTCACAGGGCTCAAGTTGCCCAGAGTAGGAAGATCAGTAACCAGAGGACATAGGTGTAAGGTGAGCGAGTGAGAGATTTGATAGGAAACTGAGGGGATAACTTTTTTTTCCACACAGAGGGAGGTGGGTGTATGGAATGGGCTGTCAGAGGTTGAAGCAGGTTCCATTGCAACATTTAAGAAACTTTCGGATTGATACGAATATGATGGGTTTAAAAGGGAATGGACCAAATGCAGGCAGCTGGGACCAGTGGCAAGGTGAGATAATTGGCATATTTCTTCTTTCTTTCTTTCTTTGGCTTGGCTTCGCGGACGAAGATTTATGGAGGGGGTATTTACATGCTGTATAAATCTACGACTCCACACAAAACTGGCACGGTTAGCGCAACACTATAACACCATCAGCGACCCAGGTTCAAATCTGCTGCTGTCTATCTGTAGACTGCATATTTTCCCCGTGCCTGCGAGGGTTTCCTCTAATGTCCTCCCTCCCACAAAATGTACCGGGTTGGGCAGTGAATTGGGTAACTAGGCTGCGCAGGTTTCATGGGGTAGAAGCGCATTCTACTGTACTGTATTGTTAAAAATTATAACAAATATTTTTTAAAAAAAGAGGAATAGAGACCGTTAGAGCGTAGGTGGCAGGTAACTGGACCAATGGGACTGGCCTGTCGAGGTGCCATGGGTTGAAATGGTCCCCACTTCCTTGAGGGGCTACGACTGACTCCAGGCATCTATGGAAACTCCAGATTAAAGTACATTGACGAACTCGACAAGGCGGCCTCCCTCACCGCGGCCTCCCATCTACCGTACCGAGAGGATCGTCCCACCTTCAGAGATAACAGGCTCTCGTACTACAGCCACTCCTCCTGTGCTGCCAACAGCAAACTCACCTCACAATTACAATGGTATTGTAACCCAGAGTGAAAATGATATGGGGGTGAGGGGGACAAAACTGTTGGAGGAGCAGCACTCAGAAAACAAAATGAATCTGTAACTTTAAGAAAAATAAATGAACTGAATTAGCAACAATAATTCTGAAACTTTGGTTTATTCATGTCTTGAAGGGAAGGAATGTTTACTCTGGACATGACCCAGGCACACACAAATGCAATTGACTTTTTAATTAATCATCCTTTAATTAAGACAGCATGGTTAGTGTAGTGGTTAGCTTGGCGCTATTAAAAGGCCAGTGACCAGAGTTTGAATCCACTGCAGTCTGTAAGGAGTTTGTACATCCTCCTCATGACTTGTGTGGGTTTCCTCCCAAGACATACAGGGTCAGGTGGGAGGCCCGGGCTCGAGGGCTGGAAGGGCCTGTCACCCTGCTGCAACACCAAACTAAAAAAAATAAAATCTGTTGATATCCTCGCTGGCTGGGCAATTGGATGAGAAGGGCCAGAGTCCAGAAGGAAGGCACCTCCCAGACTGGCCGGTGAGTGCACGTTGGCCTTGTGCCACGAAATGGGAGTGGAAAACTGCTCAGAGAAAGAAGGGTTGTCCACCAGCAACTTGCTGCAGCTGCATTAGGATCTGCTGCAGAAAACTACTTCAATGCCAGGCACCAAAGCATGTCAGAAACATACCACGTGAATTAGACTTGCCAATGTAGTGCAGGTTCGCAATGTGCTGTCGACACCCCAGTACATGTTGTAGACCAGAGTGAGTTATACACACCAACATAATGTTACGGGTTACATTGTAATTGTAATGAATAAATGTGTCTTTAAAAGAGATAGATTATGGGGGTTTAGTGTAGGTCACTTCACAAACACAGTGACACTTCACAAAAGACGTCTCATTTAAAATGCAAGAGCTTTGCTGAAGTCTGATAATTAGGCTCAGGTTGGCTTTGCAAAAGCCAATGGAACTGCTTTGGAAAGAACTTCAAAAGCAGGTGCAAATGGAAAAGTCCCAGCTCAAAATGCTGATAAGATCTTTCAAAGATTGGGTTTGGAACCTTGGGAGAGGTTTTGGTTTTTTACAAGCAGAGAGAAGAAAGAACAAACAGGATTCTTCAAAAAAAAACACAAATGCTGGAGAAATTCAGCATTGTCAAACAATTGCCTTTATGTAGCAACGGTAAAGATACATCCCCAAGGTTTCAGGCTTGACCCCTTCATCAAAGTGTGGGGGAACATGAGAGATGTCTGAACAAAAGGGATTCTTCCCTCAGAGAGAAAGAAAGAAAGAGAGAGAAGTCAGTTCGACAGTAACAATTGAGGCTGCAAAATGATAAGCTGGCAGGCTTGTTAAAGGATCCCATTTTGAAGATGTGTTGTGAATTCCGAGTTCAGCCTGTTCAAAGCCCTTGCAGTCCTTACAAGAGGAAATAGAATGTTTCTCCTGAAATAAGGGAACCAGGAGGAACTCTGTGGTGACCTAGAAGAAGGGGTTATCATCTGGAAAACCCATAATGGGGCATACAAATGTGATTTGGAAACAGCAGTGCATCACAGACACATCAACACGTGTTATATAGAGAGGAGAGTAACATTCTAATGCACTATGGACATACCCGTGTTTTAGACATACCAATCCATGTCAGAGACAAACATATCAATGTGTGTTATAGATACACCATGTACTTATTATAGACATACTAATGTGTATAAGACACACCAGTACGTTTTTCTCCTCTTCTCACTGCTACCATCAGAAAGGAGGTTCAGCACAGAACAAAAAGGGGGGGGGAGGGAGAGCCAGCAGGATTTCCAAGTTGTCTCCTTGTTCTCAGTGTTTCAGGGCTTGTGAGATCCTGTCGTTCCTGTTAAGAAAGGCTCTGGGGAGGCCATCGCACCTGCGTTTTGACGTGCCGCAGGTATGGCTGCCACACCTCAACAAATGCGCCATATCTCCCCTTCAAGTTACAGGTAATTTTCTCCAGGGGAACACAGCTCTGCATCTCCATGTTCCACCTTGCTGTGCTTAGCTGAGAGTCAGATTTCCAGGTAACCGTTATGCATTTCCTGGCAAACACCAAGGCGACCTTCGCAAATTGAATTTTATTTTTCTTCCCTTATCTATTCGCATTATTATTTTTAATAATTGATTTTTATGTTTTTTTTGCTTGGGTTGAATGGGAAGGAAGTTGAATGACAAAGGGGGTAGGGAAAGACGGTGGAGGGGGAGAGGAAAAAGGGAGCACTCGCAAACAAAGATCTGTAAAAGGGGAGGATTGTTCCCCTAACACTTGATTAACATGAGTCTGTAAAACTATAAAATTTTCAAAAAAGCTTTGGGAGCCGGAAGACGCAGAGCCAACAGCTTCTTCCCCTCTGCTATCAGATTTCTGAACAGACAATGGACCTACAGACACCACCTCATCTTCTTCCTTTCTTTCTGCAATAATTATTTTTAATATATTGCATTTGTGGAATTGTAATTTACAGCAATTTTGCCCCTGTAATGCAAAATGCTGAACAAGTTTCTTGACGCACACCCGTGACAATAAATCTGATAACAGGCCCCTTTATAGAGAAGAAAAAAGGGCGAATGTGAAGGCAGAGATTCTCCATCTTTACATCGCTGCCCTCACCTCCATAAAAGGTCCGAAGGTGGATGGGCTGCTGGAATACGCTCCATCTACCATTCACTGGTGGGGGGGGTGAACTTCGAGGAGGGGTGCAGATGCACCACCTCCTCTGTAAAATGATAGCCACTGCAAGCAGGTCCAAAGGGGAGGGCTGATGGTGCCGTCAGCCCACGACCTAGAAGCGTAAATTTAAAAAAAAACCCATATGGTTAGTAGAGGCGATTATGCTGTGCAGGGGATCTGCCCGAGTCCTGCGACTGCTTGCACAGATCTCCACTAGCGCTCGTACCTGCTCTTTGGTTGCCTTTGTCCCTTCCCGGTGCGTATGTTTGATGTCACGGTGGTGGGCGGAGCTACTGCACCACTTGCCCCGCCTCCTTCTGCTCTGGAAGCCAGTGCCCGACTCAGCTCTACATAAAGGCCCCGCGGGATCAGCCTTATAGATCGTCACCATAAAAGGTAAAATCGCCTTTTTTAAAAAAAAACGAGACGGCTATAATGTGGGGTTTCACCATAAAAAGGCCTAGGGGTTCTACATGTTACCAACATTACAATGTACAGACACACCAGGTGTTACAGATACATGATATAGACAGGCCAACACATGTTCAACCAATGTGTATTACTGACACGCCAATGTGAGATGTGGATACACCAGTACAGGTGACAGCACTGGTGAGACCTCACGTGGAGGATTGTGAGCAGTTTTGGGCTTTTCATTTAAGAAAGAAGGTGCTGACGTTGGAGAGGGTTCAGAGGAGGTTCACAAGGATGATTCCGGGAATGAAAGGATCATCATATGAGGAGCGTTTGATAGCTCTTGGCCTGTACTCATGGGAATTTGGATGAATGTGGGGGGAGGGGGGATATCTCACTGAAACATTTTGTATGGACAGAGTAGATGTAGAAAGGTTGTTTCCCATGGTGGGAGAGTCTAGGATAAGATGGCACAGCTTCAGGACTGAAGGGCGTCCACTTAAAACGGGAATGTGGAGGAATTTCTTCAGCCAGAGGGTGGTAAATCTGTGGAATTTGTTGTCACAGGCTGTTGTGGAGGCCGGGTCGTTGGGTCTATTTAAGGCAGAGATGGATTGGTTCTTGATTAGCCAGTCCATCAATGGTTATGGTGAGGAGGCCGGGTAATGGGGCTGAGTGGGAAAATGGATCAGCTCATGATTAAATGTTGGGGCAGACTCGATGGGCTGAATAGCCTGTTTCTGCTCCTGTGCCTTATGTTTTCAACCTGTGCAATACACACAGAAACAAGTGTTAAAGATAGATGAGTATGTGCTCTAGACACACCAACACATGTTATAGGCAAACAAGCATGCTATAAAACAACTGTGGACACACATATTGGTATTCAATAAAGGTACACCAATGTGTTTTATAGACATTACAGACACTCCATCGTGTGTATTTTACTGAACCTTGAATACAGGCTAGTAAAGGCATTAGTGACAAGAGCAGTTGTTGCTTTGCTTTTGGTTCCTGGTGTCGAATCTTCAGAAAAAAATTAATTTAGTGATTGTCAAGTCTTCCTGTTTAGAGGGCAACAGAAGCAGGACAAGACCGTGTCCCTTCAAACCTGCCCTACTACTCAACATGATCATGGCTGATCTTCCCCAGGCTGCATCTCCCCCTCCCCATAGGCATCAATTCCCTGATCTTGCCAAAATGGATCCCCAGAGTGAAACACAAAAATATGCAGAGATTGTGATTGCAGTAAATGCTAGAGGAACTCTCACAGTGTCCATTGGAGCTAAAGATCGGGCTTTTGGGCCTGAGGCCTTCTTCAAGGTATCCACTCCTCTTAAAATATCTCCAGTGAACCAGGGTAGAGATCAACCTCCCTTTTCGAGCGGAAGCTGTCACCCCTGCTCCTGGCCAGTTTTATGTTGTACAATTTTCAAGAGTGATCTGTGTTAAGGCAGAGCTTGGTGGGGGGAGGGAATGGGAAGAGTGAAGGAAACTATGCACGGCTGGTCAAAGCTGTCAAGGCAGTGTGCTACTGACAATGTCCAGCTGTTTCCTGCCACATCCCAACAGCATGGCTACTTGCTCTTTCTATCTGGAAACCCCAGCACATCCTTGTCACTCATCGATTGCGCAGTGAAGTATCTTTGCAAACTGGTTAAATAGCAATATGATCCAGCACGACATTCAAATTGGAATCTAGAGAGAACTGGTCAGTCATCATTTCAGATTAGGGCCCTTTAATGAGACAATACTGGGTAGATGTAGTTGCTTCTCACTTGTACTTTTGGCCATGGTCAGGTCAAGTTTGTCGTCATCTGACTGCACAAGTACAAGCTGACGAAACAGTTCTTTAGCCATCAGTGCAAACCACCCAGACACACAACCAGACATAACTCGCAAACAGACAAACCATATATATGCAGGACAAGTATTCACCTCTATATACAGGGGTCCCCAAACTTTTTCGACTGTTGACCCCTTCAGGGACTAAATTGTCCCTCATCGACCCCCAGGCATGGAATCCGGCACTGAACTGGCGGGCAACGGGTGGGCTGGACAGAGCCCCGATGCCATAGGGATAACTTAAAGTGGGATGTGAGTGGAGAGAAAAAGGTTGAGAATCACTGCCATAGAAGCAAATTCTGGCCATTAAACCTGTGCTTCCTAATTACACCCAAATTAAACTAAAACCCTTGTACGTTTTGAAGGGTAGGAGGAAACCGGAGCACCTGGACGAAACCCATGCAGTCACGGGAAGAATGTACAATCTCCTTACCGACAGCTCTGGATTCAAACCCCCCCTCACCCCCGTCGCTGGTGCTGTAATAGCGTGGCGCTAACCACTAAGCTAACCGTGATGCCCGTATATTTATTCCCACTCGGGGGGGTGTGGGTGGGTGGGAGGGTTCAAAAAGGGGGGGGGTCACAGGTGCACATTTTACAGACAGGTGGATGGAAAGGATAGGTTCTGAGGGGGATGAGCCACGACCAGGCAAAAAGGATGAGCTCAAATAGACAACGTCATCCGGGCTTACAGGCTTGTTACTGTAAAGCTATGGTGATATGGCAAGGTTCAACCATGCTCTGGTCTCATCCTGCCCTGCGGTTGGCCTCCTCCCTCTGTGCAGAGTAGCATTGCAGGGCAGGTCCAGCTTCATTTCTTTCTTGAACTGTGGTAACTGAATAATTATAATCTATCCAATCTTTTGCTTTTATTATCCTTTTTTTAATGTAATGTGAACCACTGCCCCACACGCACACTGTACAATGCAAACAATAAGCTCATTCCCATTAAAATAGAGAAACCCCTTCAGTCTTGTTGAGTGACAATCTATCATCACCACATGGTTCACGAAGTTTCCGGAAATGTGCCCAAAGCCCCAGTCACTCTTCCTGTCACTGAACCAGCTGTCACCATCCCTGTCCGTCGAGAACCACTCCTGACACTGTAATGAAACTTAAGTTTATAGCAGTGGCTCTCAACCTTTTTCTTTCCACTCACATACCACCTTAAGTAATCCCTAGGCCGTCAGTGCTCTGTGATTCGTAAGGGGTTGCTTCAGATGGTATAGGAAGGGAAGGTTGAAATCACTGCTCTAGACCCAATTGTAACTGAAATGTTTTGCTTGAGAAAAATTGCCATTGGCCCATTTCCTTTGGAGTTAGGAAACTGTGCACATAACAAGTCAATGAGGGACGATTAAAACAGTGGTTTTCAAACTTTTTCTTTCCACCCACATCCCACCTTAAGCAATCTCTTACTAATCACAGAGCGCCTGTGGCATAGGGATGTGAGTGGGAAGAAGTTTACAGTATCAGTTCTACCCAAGCGTGTCTCATGTCTTCACACATCAAAACACACAACTCTCATTTTCTATTAGTTATTCCATTTGGATCTTTACCCCTCCCCTTTGAAATATAACCTACAAAATGCCTCTTTAGAAAACAGGGTGTCATTAGATAGCATAAAAGAAATGTGTTGGAGAAACTCAGCAGATTACGCAGCATCCACAGGAAGTTAAGGACCTGTTCCGTCTCAGCCTTTTGTTGGGAATGTGGACAACAGGTCGATGTCTGAATAAAAAGGTGGGGGGGGGGGAGGAGCACAGTCTAATGGGTAAGAGGTTAATAGAGGGTAACAGGTAGGTGAGCAAGAAGCTGAGAAGTGATGGGGAGAGGGCAAAGAAGGAGTGATAGCAGAAGGGAGTGGGAGCTGGAGGAATGGACCAGAGGGTTGTGTGAAAGAGAGAGACTGGGAGAGGGGGTTAAGAGAAGGTGGAGGTCAATATTGATGCTGGAGACAGCAAAGTGGAAGATAAGGTGTTGTTTATGCATTTTGCAGTGACTTTGTTTAGCAGTACATAAAGGAACGGGCCAGACATGTCAGTGTGGCAATTTAAATGCTTGGCTACTGGGGGATCCTTGCTGTTGCAATGGATAGAGCGAAGGTGCTCATATTTTTCCACATTATGTCAGATTTTGTCCCATTCACTGAGCTAATTTTTGTCTCGTGTTAAAGCCTCCTTACATCTCTCCTCCATTCACAACCCCACCCAACACACTGTATCTTCAACACACTGTAGCTTGTCAACAGTACCGATCCCTGCAAAGCCCCACTCGTCACTGCCTGCTAACCCGAGAAGTAGAAATCCAGTGGCTGGAGGGGCTCAGCAGGTCGGGCAGTATCCATGGAGGGAAATGGACGGTTGGTGTTTCGAGAAGGAATCCTGCTTCAGGACTGAACACCTCCATGTTTTGCTCATAGTCAACCCAAAAAATGATCCTTTGCCGATTGAACTGGAAAATCTGCAGACGCTAGGGCCAAGTGCAATACGCAAAGGCGCTGGAGAGACTCAGCAGGTCATGCATCATTCATTGGAAAACAAAGGCAATCGCCTTCAAAGGGCTGCAGGCCCGAAACGTCCACTGCCTTTTGCTTCCCTTGTGACCTGCTGAGTTTCTCCAGAGCGTTTGAGCATTGCACAAGGATCTACTTATTCCTCCTCATTGCTTTCTGGCCACTAACTAGTTCTCAGCCCAATGGCCTCAGTTTCTTGTTTGTGAACCCTTTTCAATAGAACATAGAACAATACAGCACAGTACAGGCCCTTCAGCCCTCAATGTAATTCCAAGTAATAAATTCCTTCCCAAAAAAAGTACTAAACCCTCCCTACCCCGTAACCCTCTGTTTTCCTTTCATCAACGTGTCTGTCTAAAAGTCTCTTAAATGCCTCTAAAGTTTCGGACTCCACCACCATCCCCGGCAAGTCATTCAAGGCACCACAACTCTGTATAAAGAAAACTTACCCCTGGTGTCTCCCCTCAACCACTTTGTACACGTCCTCTGGTGTTTGACATTCCTGCCCTGGGAAGCAGGTGCTGGCCGTCCACCCTATCTAGGCCTCTCATAATTTTATAGACCTCTATCAAGTCTCCTCTCATCCTTCCACTATCCAAAATGAAAAGTCCCAGCTCTGCTACCTTGTCTCATAAGACTCATTTCCCCAATCCAGACAGCGTCCTCTGCACCCTCTCCATAGCTTCCACATCCTTCCTACTTCCTACTCAATCCTCTAAGTGCAGTCTCACCAAAGGTTTGTAGACTTGTTCTCTCCATTACTTCATTTTTTTTGTCGAGCCCTGGTGAAAATCTAAATACACCACATTCACTGAGATCAATTCTACCTCCTAGAAAGATTGGTCAAACACGACTTTCCTTTCATAAATGGAAACAGGCTCCACTAATTCAGATATCAGGCCCGAAACGTCGGTAATGTATCATTACCTCCTATGGACGCTACGAGACCGGCTGAGATCCTCCAGCATTTCTGTGTTCAATCACAGTGTCTGCAGACGTCCATGTTTCCCTCTACTCCATCTATTGTTCTTTTCAGAGGTGAAAATAGGTGCCTCTAAATGTAGCACGGAATTGTGGCCTGTAGCTTGTTCCAGAGCCAAGTATGACATAAGCCTTTGGGTTCAACTTCAAAGCGCTGGCCAGATTAATGGGAAGTGAATGACCAAAAGGCACGAGGTGAAGGCTGCATCACGTTAATGAGTATAGAAAATTCTTCAGCGATTCTGCTGCAGAGGAACACAATTTTTTGCATGAATTTGATTCATAGAAATAAGGAAAAAAATGAACCGGTTAACATGGGAATCTCTGCAGATTACAAAAGATGATAAAGCCCACGGTGAGAATTTATCGCCTCTGGTGTGGGAGTTAAGAGCAAAGGTGGGTGATAGAAGAGAGAATTGAGGTGGCAATTCTGGCAGTGAAGGTACAACCTCTTTCACACAGAGGGTGCTGGCTATGTGGAGGAGCTGAAAGAGAAGCTGCTTAGAGGGGTACAGTTATGACAATCAAAGGCATTTGGATGGGGAAGATTGAGAGGGCCAAACACAGCCAATAGAAACAAGCTCTGGGAGGCAATGATGGGCACGGATGAGGTGGGGCAAAGGGAAATTTTCCTTGCTGCATAGCTCTGTGACATGAACACAACTTAACGGGTATATTTCCTGCAAAATTAAAAGGGTTTTGTGGGGTTTGGTGGCAAAGTCTGTATTTATTACGCATCAGTAGTTGCCCCAGTGAAAAATGTAACTCTGAGACCTGCTGCAGAGAACACAATATTGGCCAGTGGCACTCACATCCACAGTGATGAAGTGTTTTGAGGACATCAGCTCCTGCCGGAGCGGTGACATAGATCTATTCCAATTTGCTTACCGCAGCAACAGCCTTCTCACGAGCTCTACACAAAGCCCTGGAACACCTGGACAACAATATCAAGATGTCCTTTATTGACTACTGCTTGGCATTCAACACTAGTCATCCCCTCAAAACTGAGCAGCAAACTCCAGGACCCAGGCTTAAATATCCCACTGTGTAATCAGACCACAATCATTGAGGATTGGCAGGAACATCTCCAAAATCTCCATCAGTATCTGAACCCCACAGGGCTGCCTCCAGCTCTACCCAGTGTGCCCCTTTCATACTGGCGCCTTGCCCCAGTAATTGGTGGCCAATCTGCCAGTTAAGGGCCCAGTATGAAAGCTTTTTAATCAGCATGACACCAAAGATGATATTCCCTGGGTAGGTTGTATCACCCCCAGTCTGTTGATGCCTGTGTGCCAATTAGACCAGTGTGAAAGGGACAGAGGTTATCCTAGGATAAAGTAGTGAAACATTGATTAAAGTTTTTTGCACGAGTGCAGGAACGTGAAGGAAAAAGATTAAAAAGGTATAAACCTTGCCAACTTATATAAAACCTTTATAGATATCTAAAGGACAGAGGGAAAGTTGCAGCAGGAGAGAGAGAGATGGCGGATCTGCCCTCCCAGAATTCTGTGCGACAGAATGTGCTCAATGCATAAAGCCCTTTCCCTGCCGCACACAATTCTGGGAGGGCAGGTCCACCATCGCTTCCCCCCGCCCCCCCCACAGAGATTATAAATTGTACGCTACACTTTCCCACGGTCCTTTATAAAGGTTTACATAGGTCAGCATAAAAACAGGGGCTGAAGGGATCATACTGTGCTTTACATGAAGCTTAATTATGTTATAATTAGGTATGATTAATTTTGTTTAAATACAAGATCATAATACATTGATCAGGATTTGGGGCAGGTCCACCATCACTCGATGCGTCACCCAGACTTCACCAGAGGAGGATGGACTCTCCTATCCCAAGGGACGTCCGGTGGAGAATGTGAAAGGACACAGAGAACCGGTTAACAGAGGCCTAGTGTGAAAGGCATAAATGGCTTCCTTAAACAAGACTCTGAATGGCCAATCTACTGGGACGCCAGAGTGAAAAGGGATTGTGTGGCTCAGTATGACAATTACACCTTTTTCAAATTTGATACCACGGTAGTGGGTTGTATAACAAGGCAGCGTACAGGAGGGAGAATGAAAACTTGGCCGAAAGGTGCACTAACAACAACCTCTCACCCAAGTAGTTGATTGTTGACTTTAGGAAGGGGAAAATCAGATGTATACGATCCATTAATGATTGGGGGGAAATCAGAGATGGTGAAGGTGAGCAAATTTAAATTCCTGGGAGTCACTATCTCAGAACTTTGAGTACCTCAATTAAACAGGCTCAATTTAAACTAAAACCTTGCTCTTTCCATCTGATAGGTATCCCTCTATCCATAAGACATAGCAGCAGAAATAGGCCATTCAGCCCATCAAGTCTTCCCCACCATTTAATCAGGAGCTGATCCATTTTCTCACTCAACTTCATCGCCCGGCCTTTTCCCCATCACCTTTGATGCCCTGGCTAATCTCTGCATTGAATTCACCTAATGACTTCATCTCCACAGCCTTTGATGGCCTTGCACATTGATATCCCTTGCAAATTAATACGTCTAGATAGAAGATTCTTAAATGAAACTATGGTACCTGCTTCCACCACTATTCCCGGCAACCTATTCCAAGCAACCACCACTCTTGTGTGTTTAAAAAAAACTTTCCCCACACATCTCCTTTAAATATTTCCCTTTCCCTTAAATACATTTCCTCTAGTATGTGACATTTTTACATGGTGGGGGGGAGGGAAAGATTCTATGTATGCCCTAGAGATCAGCTGCGACTCATTTCTTAATGACTGAATGGATGTGGGTTCAAATCTAGGCTAGGCATTGAGAAACTTCCGAATTCCCAAAGATATTACCTTTCCGAAGAACAATGGCTTAAAGTTAGGCTCCTTTTCCATTTGCTGCCTTTTGTATGATGTGGAAATTAACTGGTCGGATCAATGGGAGGGCAGGCTCAGATTCAAAGAGCTATGAATGGCCAAGTACACTGCAAAGGTTATTCACCATCTTCCTGTGGCTTGCAGGCGAGCTCATTTTGGGAAAGGTGCATCAATTTCCAGCTGCGGCTTCACGAGCAGCAGTCTCCGAGGATATCTACAAGAGGCGGCCTCTATCCTCGAGGACCCCCACCACCCAGGCCATGGACTCTTCACTCTGCTACCATTGGGGAAAAAGGTACAGGCACCTGAAGACGAGCACTCAAAGGCACATGGACAGCTTCTTCCCATCCGCCATCAGATTCCCAAATGAACAATCAATCACAGATACTACCTTACGCTGACTTTTCCTGGCACATTATTTATTTATTTATTTTGTAAAATGATTTATATTAGGGGTCTACAAGTGGTCAATATTGACCCCCAGGGGTCAACGGGACCATCCAAGGGGTCAATAACACTGGTGGGGGGAGGGTCAATTTAATACAGCGCCTATGGCAATGTCGGCCAAGCTCTCGTGATAGTGATGCTTGATGGCTGCGATGTTGTATTTAGCTTCGGTGTATACTGTTGTTGAGAGGCAACAGGAGGACGGAAAGAGGCATGTCCAGCACCGCCAACCCCCTCCACCCCACTGTCCAGCACAACCACCAACCCCCGTCCAGCATTGTCACCCCCCCACCCCCGCCCAGCGCCACCACCCTCCCATTTAGCAGAACCAGCCCCACACCAACTCCCTGTCTAGCACAGCCACCAACCCCCGTCCGGCGCTCCCACCACCGGCACAGTCATCACCTCCCCCCCACCCTGTCCAGCGTCTTCCCTACTCCAGTCCAGCAACGGGATTCTTTGCCTGGGGGGGTCAATGAGGGACCACATAGTCCCTGAAGGGGTCGAAGGTCTAAAAGGTTTGGGGACCCCTGATTTATATAAATGTCTGCGCTATGATATAATCATATAACAAATACAGTACGGAAACAGGCCATCTTGGTCCCTCTAGTCCCTACAGATTCAAGTCATCGCTAGTCCCACTTGCCTGACCCAGCCCATAACTCTCCAACCCCCTCACATCCATGCACCTATATCCAACCTCCTCTTAAATGACAAAACTGACCCTGCTGCAACCACCTCTTCCAGAAGGTCATTCCACTCAGCCACCACTCTCTAAGTGAAGAAGCTTCCTCTCATATTACTTCTAAACTTTTGCCCCCTAACCCTTAACTCATGACTCCTCGTTCCAATCTCACTTCCCCTCAAGGGGAAGAGCCTATTCACATCTACTCTATCAATCCCCCTCATAATTTTAATTACCTCCATCAAATCCCCCCTCAACCTTCTACGCTCCAATGAATAAAGACCCAGTCTACTCAATCTTTCTTTGTATTCTAGATACTGCAATCCAGGTAACATTTTAGTAAATCTCCTCTGCTCCCTCTCTACCTTATTGATATCAAATTTTGTGACATGTTCATGACAATAAATTCTGATTCTATTTCCTCAGAACAGGGCCCTACGATCCAAACTGGGTGATTCAAGATTGAAGTGGATTGGAGGCTGAATTTAGGAACTCCTACTTTGAACATTATTTGTTATTGAGTATTTATTTTCTGTATTGCACAGTTTGTTTGAACATCTTTCTTTCCATTTCTCTCTCTTGTATATGTAACTTTCCTGGAGTACGGTTTTTTTTTGCACCATCATTGAGTAGAAATTCTGCCGCGCCCACAGGAAAGAGAATCTCAGGGTTGTATGTGATGTCATTCTTTTTGGACATACAGCACGGGTACAGTGTAGTGAGTATGCTAACCGAGTGATAGAACGAGGGCTCGTTGGAACCCGTCAGCTTTATTCTGACTAGTGCGCTACCGCTTTTAAGACATCCGAGGCACCTGCGCACCAGGAAACTATGTCACTGTGACACAAGCCCGCTACCCGCGCGCAGGAGAACCTCGAGCTTCTACCGGAAAAGAAAGCAGCCCGATGCCATCTTTGATGCGGCGGCTCCGATGGCGCGAGCGTGCATAACACATGGAGCCAGTTCGCCTAACCTTCAAACACGCGCTTCGCCACAACATGCCATTTCGGCCCACAAGCCCATATCACCAATACACCCTATTAACCTTCAACCCCCCCCCCCCCCCACTCCCCAGCACGTTTCGAATGGTGGGGGGAAACCGGAGCCCCCAGGGAAAACCCATGCAGACACAGGGAGAGTCTGGGACTTGAACCCCAGACCCGATCACCGGCACTGTAACAGCGTTATGCTAACCGCTACGCCAACCATGTTGCCCTAATGTATGTACTCAGTCAATAAATTTAAATTACAAAAGAGGACACTCGATGCAAAGATTTCACTCTTTAACCTGCTGAGGGGAAAACTTCTTTCCCACAGTAATCATTTAGGATATATTTGATGGCCTTCTTCCCGTTCATTATCCTTGACCACGAGAACAAGGGAAACATTGTGAGATCAGCCCCAGAATTGTAATGAAGGTTATTCACATCAACATAGCTGTCAGACAATTATTGATGAATACAACCAGTGGATAATAGACAAATAAACTCCTGGTTGTATTCCCACACTGAGCCTTACTTAAGAACAATTATTTAAAGTTATGCTATTGTTTTTGCTTTTTGTAAAAAAAAGCTTTTTCATACTGGAGGCCAGAGTTCCAAAGAATGATTTTATCTGCTTCGTTATGAGTTTGCTCTCAACGGTCATTGCCACTCTCCCCCGTCACGTGAGAGGATAAAACCATCACTGGGGAATGAAGGCCGTGACCTCACAGTGCTGAACGTGTGGGGAGAAACCGACAAACCAAATTTAAAAAGGAGCATCAAGAAGAAGAGGCACGGAAGCAGTATGAGATGGTCAGATCTGGGAGAACTCAGCGGGACGAGCAGCATCCGTGGGGGAACTGTCGAGTCGAGACCCTTCATCGACACGCTCTTGCTCCTGCAGTGTTGGAGAAAGGGGCGGCGAGTTTAGCGTGGCAGTTAGTGCAACGCTGTTAGGGCACCACCGACTGGGGTTGCAATCTGGCACTGTCTGTAAATACGTTCTCCCTGCGTTTGCGTGGATTTCCTCTGGGTGTTGTGGTTTCCTCCCACTCTTCAAAATCTACATGGGTTGCAGGTCAATTGGGTGTAACTGGGCAGCATGGGCTCACGGGCCGAAAGGGCCTGTCACCGTGCTGTATGTCTAATTATTAATTTTAAATTCAGCATTTACATCAGAAATTACTTTCCACTAATGTTGTGTGAGTTTCTCCAGCACGTTTGTGCAAGGCACCAGACCCAGCACCTGCAGATTCCATTCTTGCTCCTGCGCTGAATTTGTAGTTCGAAGGATGGCCACGCAGGATATCCAAAGGTTGTCAGCTAACTACAGGATATACCCTTGTCCACCCTTTGGGCACCACACGCCCACGAGTCTGGGTCTCCCCACTTTGTCTCCTTCAGCCAGCTGAGAATCCACAGGAGCAGAGCGGAAAGCAGACATCCTCGATCCCGAGGTACTGCCTGCAAAGCAGAATCGAGATGCACCCGGGGTGCCTGTAGGTGCTGGCGATCAGCGAGGGGCCCACTTACCCAAAAGGACCAGAAGGAGGAGGCCATTCTGCCCATCAAGCCTGCTGCATCATTCAATGGATCACATAGAAATGCTGGAGGAACTCAGCCAGTCTCACATTACTGATGATTCAGGCCCAGCCCTTCTTCATGGTATAAGGTAAAGGCAGGTGGATGTCTGAATAAAGAATGAAGAAAGAATGGGAGGGACAGGAATCCAGGCCAACAGCTAAAAGGTATTAATTAGATATAATAAGAGGAAAGGTGAGAATTGATTTTGGCTCTGTGAAAGGAGACACAGAGAGAGCGAGACAGAGCTGTGGGAAAGGCAATAGGGGTAATAAGAATGGGGGAGGGGTGGGGTTTTAATAGAAAGTGGAGAAGTTGATGTTAATGCCATTTGGTTGGAGGGTGCCCAGAAGGAAGACGAGGTGCTGCTCCTCCAATCTACGGGAGGACTCAGTCTGACAGTGCACGAGACCATGAACGAATCATTGTGGCCAGAAACTGTAAAAGGTGAGTATAATTCTAACATTCAAAAGACATTTGGACAGAAATACAGATGGAAGGATATGGAATTATCCCAGAATGGCAACTTGGTTGAGTTGGGCCAAAGGGCCTGTTCTGTACCATTTTCACTATAAATCCATGATTTTCTCGCTGATTCAAACTCCATCCATCTTAAACCTAGCTTGTACACAACCCTCATTGAGAAGCTGCTTGGAACATTATAATTATTACGCTAAAATTTGGTTGGAATGGTAACAAAAAAATTTTATTTGTTCGAAAGAAAACATTAAGCTTTTCAAATTAAAAGCACAAGGCTAGAGAAACTCACCAGGTCAAACAGGGTCATTTATATAGCAAAGATAAAGATACATAACCGACATTTCAGGCTTGAGCCCTTCACCGGGGTCTGGAAAAATGTCGGCAGGCATCCAAACAAAACGTTGGTTATGTACCTTTATCTATATATATATGGACAAAGAAGACTGCAGTCCCTACCTCACTGACAAAAGGCAAAGGAGGAAAAACCCAACACCCAACCCCAACCAACCAATTTTCCCCTGCAACCACTGCAACCATGTCTGCCTGTCCCGCATTGGACTTGTCAGCCACAAACGAGCCTGCAGCTGACGTGGACATTTACCCCCTCCATAAATCTTCGTCCGTGAAGCCAAGCCAAAGAATATGGACAAAGGAGGAAAACCAAACACCCAACCCCAACCCACCAATTTTCCCTTGCAACCGCTGCAACCGTGCCTGCCTGTCCCGCGTCGGACTTGTCAGCCACCAACGAGCCTGCAGCAGACGTGGACATACCCCTCCATAAATCTTCGTCCACGAAGCCAAGCCAAAGATAAAGGACCCTGTTTGATATGCTGAGTTTCTCCACCGTTGTGTTTTTACTTCAACCGCAGTGTCCGCAGACTTTCGTGTTTTACTCCCATTAAACTTTTCAAAATGACATCTGGACAAACATCTTTACTTTCCAAATTTCCCCCAATGTGGGCATCCTTAGCAAGGCCAGCATTTATTGCTCACCCATTAAATATTGTTAGCCCCTGGATCCCAGAACTTTTTAACCCAAATATTTTTAAGCTTAACCCACTGATCTCGCCCTTGTTTTGCGATTAATATTTCTACTTGTTGCATTCACTAACGATTCCAACAATGGTTATACTATTGGTTGAACTATTGATTGTCATGTGCAGCGAAATACAATGTAAAGCTTTAGTTTGTGTGCTATCCAGGCAAGTCAGCCCATTCTTAAGATCGTGTATCAATAGTAGAATGGGCGTATGGCACAAAAATAAGAGGATCGGCCAGGGGCAGCTGACAAACTATCACCTAACACCAGCGCCATCTTGAACAAAATGGATGGCCAGTAATGCGCGTCGTAAAGAAGCGTCCACCAGGTGGAGGGAGGAACGATCAAAACCACTGAGAAAAAGGGGGGGGGAGGGGGGAAGAGAAGGACCATGAAAAGCGTGACTCACTTGCTGCTGGACTTGTGCACGTCGACAATGTTGGAAAACAGATGGTGCCTCTCGGTCTTGGTCATGGTCAAGTTCAATGCTTCGGAGTTCTTAAACATGCGAATCAGGATCTCAAGGCTCAGCATGTAGGAGTGTTCCGACGATATCACTTCAAAAATGGCCTGCGGATAAAAGGGAAGATGGTGGGAACAGGAGGACACTGTGTCCTAAGCTGCTCCTGCTGCTCACTGAGCTCGTCTCCGCGGCCTGACACCTTTCTTCATACTTGTGCTGAACTCTGTGTAGAGAAGCCTCAACCTCAAGAGTTACTATTATTTACTGGGCACCATGACATTGTGGGCCAAAGGGCCTGTACTGTACTATCCCATGTTCTATGTACTTACTTTGCTGCTCTTTTCATCATTTTATTCTGCTTGTTCCAAGTCCCCGATAAACTCCAAGGCAAACTGTGATTCAGTATTTCCGTCATCTAAACATTGTCCCATTCTCAACGTCACCCTCCTTTTAATTCACATTTCCTGCATTTCCAAGACCCTGCTGATGGGTTCCCTTTATGGATCAGTAAGATGGTTTTACTACTTTGTTTTATGCTTGTAGTTCATTAATTTCATCGCTTGCCTTCAGCTTCATTTTTTCCTTCTCTCCCGTGCTCTATCACACTTTCTCGCTCAATCCTGGGACATGACGATAAACTTCAACTTGACATCTGCACTTAAGGTTTTGCCTCTTTCCTTAGCCTTAAAGTCTTTATTCTGCTTCAACGCCTCATGGTCGTTTTGTTTGTGCCTGGAGGAATATTATCCTGCACTCGGTTGAATGCTATTTTAACATGATGTAGGAGCAGAAGTAGGCCATTTGGCCCATTGAGGCCATTCCATGATGAACTGAACCATTCTCCCACTCAGCCCCACAACCCTCGATACCCTGAACATTCAGATACCTGTCAATCCCTGCCTTAAATACAGTCAACGATCTGGCCTCCAGATCTGCCCGTGGTAGAAAATCACATAGGTTCACCTCTTTCTGACAAAAGTAATTCCTCTGCATCCTGAAGTTGTGGCCCCTTGTCCTTGATTCCCCTACCCTGGGAAACAACGTTGCCACATCTACTCTGTCCTAGCCTTTCAACATTCAAAATGCTTCTATGAGGTCCCTCCTCATTCTTCAGACCTCCAAGGAGGGCAGCCCAAGGGCCATCAAATGTTCCTCACATGCTAATCCCTTTATTTCAGGAAACATTCTTGTGAACCTTCTCCCATGCCATCACATCCTTTCTGACATATAGAACCCAAACCTGTACCATGTACTCCAAGAGAGGTTTCACCAGTGCCTTACAAAACCTCAACATAACATCCCTGCTGTTAGATACTTATCATTTAGATATGCAATCACCTTCTTCAACTCAACCATCAGGGTATCGTGCACAAGGACTCCCAAGTCCCTCTGAAGTTTGAAATTTCTCCTCACCCAACTAATTGTTTCCCATTGCTATTTTAAGTAAGTTATTATTGTCAGCATTAATTATCAAGTTTATCTTCCTGTTTGGAAATGGTCTGCTTAACCTTGCTTTTTTTTAATATAACCCTTCAGTCTCTACCATTATTTTCTCGATGGGCTTTATATTGCAGTCACTATTGCCTTAATGCTCCATCTGTAAGACAACAATTGAGCAGAGCATGAAATGTACCTCCTGTCTCTTCCTCTCTTCTTGGCTAATGGTCTGTAAAATTCCACTCTTCCTTACCTGAAAGGCAAATGACACATTGGTTATTTCCAAATATTATATTCACCAGAATAATACAATTATGACATTTAGCATTTCCTAAGTTATCTCCATTAATCAAGGATATGAATAGATGCTGGTAATTTGCATAGACACCCTTATTTTAAGCCTGAACCACTTTATATCTCAGCAAAACTGGCGTGCCTGGCAATGATGGTCTCATTGCTTGTGTTCAGCCGAGGACTGCAAAAGACAGTGACCACAGCAGAGGACCAGCGAGGGACTCACACAGGCTGCGGGCGACTTGAGTTCAGGGGACCCGCACGGGCTGCGGGCCTCTGGAGATGGGCTCTTGGGAGCCAGATATCGGAACCGAGAGATTGCTGAGGGCAAATGGGGGGGTGGGGGGAGCACATGAATTGGCCTCGCCTCAGATGCAGAAGGTTTCCTGAGGTTGGGATCTGGAACTCAGGTTTCCCAGATCTCAGGGTGGCTACAGAGGCACCGGGGGCACGGAAGGGACTCCCTTTTGCTTCTCTTTCTGTAAAGGGTGCCGGGCAACACTAATGGCCACTCTTGGAGGCAATTTTGCATATTACATTTTCTGACAATAATGGCATTTTTCATCTTGAATTCTTGAATGATAAACTGATCATTTTAACGACGTGCAGCGGCTCAGTTAACAGCACTTGCTGGTGTCAAAAGCATGGGCATTCTGGGTTTTGGGTCTCATTCTGGAGTCTCGAGTACAATGAAGTGACTCTACGGACTGAGGCTGTCTGGTGATCTATTTCTCAACACTAACTTACATTAATCAGGAATTATTTTATTGATACTTGTAGCATCTGGTGTGGAAATCTGTTACAAAATGTCTGGCATATAAACAATGTTGACACTTCAAAAGGAATGTCCCGTTAGCTGGGATGATCTTCAGGTGCGTCTGGTGTTGTACCAATGCAAGTCTGTCATTTGCTCAAAGTCCATGCCTAGCTGTTCAATCCTTGATCCTGTCTCATAATCCTGATGCCAGAAGGGATAAGATGGGCCAAGTGTTATTCAGTAAACGTTATGACAGATAAGAGCGGATGGTGTTGGTCCAGAACTTGAGGTTATAGCACCAACATCAGGGTCTCTCAGTCTGTCAGGCGTGTCCCACCACATAACGTGATCAAGGCTGATTTCAAGACTGCAGGAAACCGCGGAGTGTTGTGAATGCAGCCAGATCTTAAAGATGACTTAACAGAGGAATACAAGATTTTATGGGGCAGAGATAAGGTAGACAGCCAGCATCTTTTTCCCCAGGGTAACAATATCAATAACAAATACAGAATAAAGTTTAGGGGAAGTCTCAGAGGTAAGTTTTTAAAAAAAAAAATTATCTAGAGAGAATGGTTGGTCCCTTTGCAAAACCAGAAATTATTTCATGGAATCGCAGAAAATAGTTGTAAGAGAAGGCCATTCAGCCCTTCAAACCTGCTTCACCATTCAACACGATCATGTCTGATCATTTGACCTCAGTACACTCTCCCTACCTTTTGGCCCCTTGAGCTATAAGGGCTACACCCATCTCCCTTCTGATCAATGAACCAACTTCAACAACTTTCTGTGGTTGGGAGTTCCGCAAGTTCACAGCGCTCTGAGTGAGAAAGTTTCTCCTCATCGCTGTCCTCAATAGCTAGCCCCTTCCCCTTCAACTGTGACCTCTTGTTCTCGGGAGCATTCTTCCTGAATCTTACCTCTTTTGTCTAATTTCCAATGTGTAGAACCCTCTTCTATCCAGTCTTTTCCACAGAGCCACATCTTAGAACAGTTGAGTGGTTCACAGGACTTTTATTGAATGGTTTGTTTAAAGCCATACCTCGGAACTCTTTGGTGTGACTGCCGTGCAAATTGCTCTGATCAAAGCTTATTCCAGGCGGACACCCTCCTGTTCACAGAGTCTTCCATCCCTAAGATTCGGTCTCTTGGGTTACAATTCAAGGATCAAAAGTTCCCTATTGATTTGGTTGCTATGCACCAAGCCAGACACAGAGTACAAAATAGAACCCTGGCTTGACAACTCCATGCCGAGGTGACATGCAATTGGCTGCAATTCCACCAGCCACCAGGATAGGAATTGAAAAAATTGTGGGACTTTGCTCCTTGGCATTTTACAAGGTTATGGAATTTACAGGGATCAGATATTGCAACGGCATTAAAAGCAAACAGACAAGAGATGACCAAATTAAGCATGAATTTAGAATTACTCTGTGTCCTTCTCTTCCACAAGGTTTCACCGCTGTCAGTGTATGAAATATCATCGAGCTCAGAGAAGGGAAATCTGCTGTTTGCGGAAATTGGTTCATCAGGAGTAAAGGTTTGTATCTCATCTAATCAGTGCTCAGCAAGTCCAACAAATAGCTGGATTATCAGTTTTCTGATATTGATTTGTAAAGAAATATTTACTTGGGGCTGTAGAACCACACAGCAGGGGACAGGCTCTACAGCCCATCTTGTCCTGGCTGACCAGGTTAGAACTCTGGGCTAGTTCCATTTTGCTTGCATTGGGTCCATCTCAATCCTTCCCATCCACATATGTCTCCAAGACGTCTTTAAATGATTGCAACAGCTTCTTCCGTCAACTCGTTCCAGATACAGATGATGGAGAGAATAAAGTTGCCCCTCAGGCCTCTCTTAAATCCCACCCCTCAACCTCTCAGACTATCCCTCCCCCTTCCTCGACAACTCTACCTCCCTCTCCTTTCCTCTCCCTCCCATCCCTCTTCCACTAAACCCTTTAGTTCAAGCACTGTCTATGCTGCGGGGGTGGGGGCGGGAGGATAGAGCCATAGAACGCAACTGCTCAAAAACAGGCCCTTCCGCCCATCTCTTTATGCCGAACTATTATTCTGCCTCGTCCCATCGACCTGCCCCCCGGTCCATATCCTTTGATACCCCATCCATCCTTGTTCCTAGCTGAATATCTCTTCATTCCATCCCCTCATCACCCTCTGTATGAAGGAGTTTCCCCCTAATGTTCCTGTTAAATCTTTCTCCCTTAATCCATGTCCTTGTCTCACCCAACCTCAGTGAAAAATCCTGCTCTATACCCCTCATGATATTGCATTCCTCTGTGAAATCTCTTCTCATTCTCCAAAGCTCCAGGGAATAAACCATTCCCTATCACTCATCTGCTCAGTCCCAGCAACATTCTTACAAAGACTGGGAATGTTCACATTATCTATGCTTAAGATTTTTGGTTCTTTTAATTTAATTTAGAGATACAGCACGGTAACAGACCCTTCCGGCCTATGAGCCTGCTCTGCCCGATTACACCCATGTGACCAATTTGCTTTCCACAATGGGTGGGTGCTGACTGTCTTGTGGGACCTGACCAGTTGGTCTTGCCTCGTGGGTACTGACTCCCCTGCCTCATGGGTCCTGCAAGTGGGTGCTGACCAGTGGGTCCTGACTGGTGGGTCCTGACCAGTTGGTCTTGCCTCATGGGTGGTGACTGCCCTGCCCCATGGGTCTTGCGAGTGGGTGCTGACCAGTGGGTCCTAACTGCCCCATGGGTCCTGACAGCCCTTGGATTCCGACTGCCCCGTGGGGGCTGCCTGACCTGCTGAATCCCTTCTGCACCTCATTGTTTGTCATTCCTTGAGTATGGACTGAGCTTCATTATAAGGGTTCGGAGATCAGTAACATGGTCTTCTCCCCAACCAAGTTGTTTACCTGAGCTAGGCCTGTTTGCCTGTGTTTGGCTCATATCCCTTTGATCCCTTCTTATCTATGTACCCATCCAAATGTCTTATAAATATTGTAATTGTCTCCACCCTGACCACTTCCTCTGGCACCTCATTTCACACACCATCCTCTGTGTGAAAAAGGTGTCCATCAATTCCCTTTTCAATCTTTTTTTTGCGCTACCAATAAGTGGTCATTCCACCTGGCCTGCAGGAAAATGAATCTCAGGCTTGTATGTGATGTCATGTCAATAAACCTGAAATCTGAATTACCTTACTCCGATGCCCTCCAGTTTAGACTCCCCTACCCTGGGAGAAAATCTGTGAGTATTCACTGGATCTATGCCCCTTGTGATTTTTCCAAGGTCACCGCTCCACTTCCTACCTCCAGGGAGAAGACTCCCATCCTCAACGCTGAATTCTCCAACTCTCTAGAATCTTTTCAGCTCCTTTTCCATCTTAATGATATCTTTCTTGTTCACTGGGCGACCAGACCTGTGCACGATAGTCAAGTCTTGGGGAGCAGAATCGGGAATGGAGAATGCCGGAGTCGCAGCAGGCCTGAAGCGGATGTCCCAGGATTGGTTCCAATCTAAATCCAATTGAGATGAAGGAGCTTCTTCAAGGAAATGAAGGAATCAGCGTACCTCATAGCATGGAAACAGTTCTTTACAGCCATTAAGACTGTGCCATCTTTAGCCAGAGGGTCGCGAGTCTATGGAATTTGTTGCCTCAGGCAGCTGTGGAAGTGAGGTCATTGGATGCATTTGTTGCAGGGACTGTTAGGTAATTGATTAATCAGGGCGTCAAGGATTACAGGGAGAAAGGCGGGGAGTGGGGCTCATGATTATAATAGTGGAGCAGACTTGATGGGGCCAATGGGCCTACTTCTGCGATGTGATCTACAGCAATCCCATTTTATTCTCTATACTGTCCCCAGATTCCTGCCACTCACTTGTACACCAGAGGCAGCAGGAACTGGCCAATCATCCTACATCCGTATGTTTTTGGGATGTGTACAGAAATGGGGCACCTGCGGGGGTGAAACTTGCACGGTGACAGGGCAAACCTGCAAACTCCACAGAGTTGGCTGAGGATCGAACTGCGACCCGTCACTCTGGAGGGTTCGGATCCTATCCCATTATGAGCGAGAGCTGGTGGTCCAACCGACAAACTGATGGAGGAACTTGGCGGGTCGAACAGCACCAGTGGGAGAAAAAGAATGGTCAACATTTCGGGCCAGAACCCATCATTACGATTTGATTAGTCTTGCCGAGGGGTTTCAGCCCGAAATGTTGACTGTTGTTGCTCTCCGGCTGAGTTCCTCCAGTGGATTGTTTGTTGCTCCACATTTCACAAGACCATAAGAGATTGGAGCAGAAGTAGGCCATTCAGCCCATCAAGTCTGCCTCGCCATTTAATCATGAGCTGATCCATTTCCCCACTCAGCCCCACTGTCCGGCCTTCTCCCCATAATGATGCTAATCGAGAACCTATCAATCTCTGCCTTAAATGCTCCCAATAATTTGACCTGCACAGCCAGGTGTGGCAGCAAATTCTACAGATTTACCGCCCTCTGGCTGAAGAAATTCCTCCGCATCTCCGCACTAAGCGGACGCACCTGCAAGTCTCCTGTGGCTCTCTCCAGCTGGAGGTTAAAGGTGGGTGAAGTGGGAGAGCGTCCCACTCCTCCTGCGCAGGAGAGAACGATGGGAACTAGATCTCAGAGCTGAGGGAGGGTCAGGAGCCAGGGAAAGTTCGGGAACACTTCGGGTCTTCCCACAATAACGACACGCGCGGAGGAGATTTGACAGGGCCCTGGAGTTACATCTGCCACAGATAATCCAAGGCCTGCTTGGGAAGAATTCCTGGAATGTTGGTGATACACTGCAACCATAAACAGCACAGCGGCAGTCAGTCTGCACACTCCAAAATGTTTCCTGCGCATTCATTGGCAACGGGGAGGGCGAGAGATGCTGGCTTCATTTTTTGGAAACTGCAGATCCCATCCATACCCAAGCCAAACAGTTTCAAATTCTCTCCTCCATTTTCCATCGTCATTGTCTCCTTGCCCCTTTCACATCCGTAACATTGCCCCGCAACACGCAAACAGGCTGGAGAAACTCAGCAGGTCACGCAGCATCCAGTGGAAGTAAAAGGGGAACTAACGTTTTCCTGGCCCTTTCATCAGATAGAGGTTGAACCACTTTATTCCAGCTGCATTGGGACCTGACCATTGCCAGACCCCAGAAAATGCTGGAAAACGGAAATTGACCCCTAAGGGAGTCCCCTATGTAAACATAACAAAGCTTAAAACAGGAAATAATACTGCGGGGCGGCACGGTTAGTGTAGCAGTTAGCGCAACACCTTTACCGCGCCAGCGATTGGGACGTTAGTACAAACTCCTTCATAGCGTGGAACTCAAACCCCAGTCCGGATTGTGGTGGATTCAACCTTTACAGCACCAGCGATCGGGACTGGGGTTCAAGCCCAATGCTGTCTGGAAGGAGTTTGTACAAATGGCAGCAGATTCACACATGCCAGACCACGGGAGTTGCCGGATAAGAGAAGTACAACCCATATAAGCAAAAACTGGTCTGAATAAGAGGGGAGGGAGGAAAGGGCAGGGGGAGAAGCACAGGCTGGTCTAATCAATAACCTCATGGCTGCAGTAACCCTGTGCTTCTTCCATGGTCCCTTCCTCTCACCCCTCCACTCCTGCTGAGTTCCTCCAGTAGAGTGCATCACCCCCCCTCTCTAAAAGGGGTGGGTTCAGTCAACAGGCATCATATCATGGGGTCAACAGAGGATAGGACAAATCCTTAGTACGCCAACTAACTTTGCTGACAAAGTGAGTCAGACAAGCCAAGCCAAAGAAGAAGAAAGGATGTGTACGTGGAAGTGAGGGGGTTGGAGGGATATTGGCGGAGAGTGGGAGGATTGAGCTCGTGGATTTGTTCAAGTGAATCAGTGCGGACTCGAAAGGCCGACATGGCCTGTTTCTGCTCTGTAAATAGTTATATGGTTACAAGGGAGTGACCACTTTGTTGTGAAACACGAACGTCTGCAGACACGGTGATTGTAGTAAAAACACACACAGTAAATGCTGGAGGTGATGGGGGGTGGGGGGGTGACGGGGGGTGGGGGGGTGACGCGGGGTGGGGGGGGTGACGGGGGGTGGGGGGGTGACGGGGGTGGGGGGTGGGGGGGTGACGGGGGTGGGGGGATGACGGGGGGTGACGGGGGTGGGGGGGTGACGGGGGTGGGGGGGTGACGGGGGGTGGGGGCGGTGACGGGGGGTGGGGGGGTGACGGGGGGTGGGGGGGTGACGGGGGGTGGGGGGGTGACGGGGGTGGGGGGGGAGGTGACGGGGGTGAGGGGGGTTGGGGGGTGACGAGGGAGGTGGCGGGGGATGAGGGGAGGTGACGGGGGATGAGGGGAGGTGACGGGGGTGGGGGGGTGACGGGGATGAGGGGAGGTGACGGTGGGGTGACGGGGGGTGGGGGGGTGGGGGGGTGACGGGGAGGTGACGGGGGATGAGGGGAGGTGACGGGGGGGTGGGGGGGTGACGGGGGGTGGGGGGGTGACGGGGGGTGGGGGGTGACGGGGGTGGGGGGTGACGGGGGGTGGGGGGGTGATGGGGGATGAGGGGAGGTGACGGGGATGAGGGGAGGTGACGGGGGATGAGGGGAGGTGACGGGGATGAGGGGAGGTGACGGGGGTGATGGGGGAGGTGACGGGGATGAGGGGAGGTGACGGGGGGGTGACGGGGGGTGGGGGGGTGACGGGGGGTGGGGGGGTGACGGGGGGTGGGGGGGGTGACGGGGGGTGGGGGGGTGACGGGGGGTGGGGGGGTGACGGGGGGGTGGGGGGGTGACGGGGGGTGGGGGGGTGACGGGGGGTGGGGGGGTGACGGGGGAGGTGACGGGGGATGAGGGGAGATGACGGGGGATGAGGGGAGGTGACGGGGGATGAGGGGAGGTGACGGGGGGGTGAGGGGGGGTGGGGGGGTGACGGGGAGGTGACGGGGGATGAGGGGAGGTGACGGGGGATGAGGGGAGGTGACGGGGATGAGGGGAGGTGACGGGGATGAGGGGAGGTGACGGGGATGAGGGGAGGTGAGGGGGGTGACGGGGGAGGTGACGGGGATGAGGGGAGGTGACGGGGGGGGTGACGGGGGGTGGGGGGGTGACGGGGGAGGTGACGGGGGATGAGGGGAGATGACGGGGGATGAGGGGAGGTGACGGGGGGGTGAGGGGGGTTGGGGGGGGTGACGGGGGGTGGGGGGGTGACGGGGGGTGGGGGGGTGACGGGGGGTGGGGGGGTGACGGGGGGTGGGGGGGTGACGGGGGGTGGGGGGTGACGGGGGGTGGGGGGGTGACGGGGGGTGGGGGGGGTGACGGGGGAGGTGACGGGGGGGGGGGAACCCACCTTTTTCGCAGCAAATTTCACCTCCATGCTTTTTGAAAATTCAGTTTTGACTCGACGCACAGTCAGACTCGAAAAGCTGCGGCCACACACGTGAAAATAGAAGCAGCAGGAGTCCAATCATCCCCTCTCTCCTAGCCCACTCTGCAATAAATCGTGGCTGATTTCTTGCATTGCCCCGCACCAACATCCATCCTATTAAAACGCCCCCCCCCCCCCCCAATCTATCCTCTCTGAGTTTGCCCAGCCCTTGGGGAAAGGCTGTGAAAGGGCTCAGGAATCTTGGTGAGATGAGATTCCGTCCTCTCCCTGCCCTAAATCCGTGGTCCCGACAGTCCCCTGCAAACCCATTTCGCTTTGCTGCCTCGGGAGCTTTTGTGCGCAGATGAAGAGGGCTCGAGTTTAAAAAGAAAGAGCATTCGCTGGAGCACCGGTTCTCCGTGGCAGGAGGATGGAAACAGGGAGTGAAACCTGCCTGAAGGCGAGACATCATCTCTGGGCAGCGCTTCCATGAACAGCCCCGCACTCCCCAGCGTAACGGGAACCAAACGAGGCGATTTCCCGGTGGACTCGATTGGGGAGGGGGTCCCTAACCCTTCTGCCACCCCCCAATCCCACTCGTGCACACCCAGCCAGAGAAGGAAAGAAATGAGCGAATGTTCCCAGCCCTCACCTTCTTTGCTGCCCTCATTTCGAACGCTGGTTCAGCCGACGGCCGGGACGAGCGGCGCCCGGGAGATAGATGGGCTGGAGATCTGGTCTTGGCGCTGGACGTGTCCCCCCCCCCCCCCCCCCCCCCCCCCCAAGTTCCAGCTCACACGAGTGCACGGAGCCCTGCCCGCACACCCTCTCCACAGCACGGCTCCCCCCCCCCTCCACCCACCCCATTCACAGGGACAGAGGGAACAAGTACAACAGGGGCAGCCAGAGAGCCCCTTCAGATCAGCTGGGGGGGGGGGGGGGGGGTCCCAATTTCACAAAAGCCTGACCCTTCCCTACACACTGACCAAGGATTCTCCATCTGCATTTCAAGGGTGCCCTGGACGAGTCCATCCCTCCATCTGCAAATTCAGAGCAAATGTTCTGCTGCATCAGTTCAGCCCCTGATTGATCTCCTTCTCAGAGGGAACATATGGCAGCCAACTCCATCCAGGCGGAGAGCAAAGGGACAGGCAGAAGCACTTTGTCTCTGCCGCAGCCACCTTCAATGGGATCTAATCTAGAGACCCCAGTTCAAATGGGCAGCTGGGGGAAATTTTAATTCAAGGACAGCCTCTCTCCGACTTATGACCATCCGTACATACGACCGGGAACAAAAATACTGTCTGCATTTTTTAAAAGATAAAAATGACACTTGGTCCGACCAACATGTCAGACCAGATCCTCGCATGGTGCACAACACAGCCTCTCTCTCCCTCTCAGTTGCCATTCAGTCAGCGGATGAAACCCTTATGGAACGAAACCCCGAAGAACGATGTCTGGGTAGACGACTCCTACATGCCCTGCTCACACGCGTCCGACTTGTGTCCATTTCGAGATCCGACCGGTCGGTCAGAACAGAACTCAGTAACGAGGGCAGGACTGGTTTACTTCGAGAACACTGCAGCACAGTATGGGCCTTTTGACCCCCCCCACCCCTCCAATGTGGTGCAGACACATGCTTCATTCTAACCCATCCCGACCTCACAGCCCATAACCTTCAAACTTTTGTTTTTAATCCATGTGCCTGTTTAAGAGGCTTTTGAATGACTCTATTGTACCAGCCTCCACCAACACCCCCAGCAATGCTTCTAGCCACCTACCACTCTCTTACCTCTGGCATTTCCCCTATCTGGTTTACTTATGGAACATTACCGCACAGGCGCTGCAGCCCACGACGCTGTACCGACCGATGTGAACCTAGTGCACCACAATTTAAGCTTTCCCTTGTATTTTCCTGACATCCTGACTAAAAGTCTTTTGAATATCCCTATTCAACCAGCTTCCACCACCGCGCCCGGCAATGCATTCCGTCCAGGTACCGACCACTCTCAGCGGAGAGAGGGAAAAAAAATGACCGCTGACATCTCTAAACTTTCCTCCACTCACCTTGTACAGATGTCCTCTGGTATTGACCATTGCCGCTCTGGGAAATAGGTGATGGCTGTCCACCCTATCTATGCATCTCAACCTTGTACACCTCTAATGTCACCACTCATCCGTTGCTCCAAAGATTTTTTTTAAAAGTAGCTCAACCTTTCTTCATAAGACATAGGAGCAGAATTAGGCCATTCAGCCCTTTGAGTGTGCCCCATCATTTAATCATGAGCTGATCCATTTTCCTCACTCAGTCCTTCTCCCCAGAACCTCTGATGCCCTGGCTAATCAAGAACCTATCAATCTCTGCCTTAAATACACTCAATGACTTGGCCTCCGCAACTGCCTGTGGCAACAAATTCCACAGATATACCACCCTCTGGCTGAAGAAGTTCCTCTGCATCTAAAAGTGGATGCCCTTCAATCCTGAAGTTGGTCACTCTTGTCCAAGACTCTCCCACCATCGACTCTGTCCGAGGCACATTGTCAATCCTGGTAAATCTCCTCTGCGGCTTCTCCTCCAGGGAGGAGATGTGCCGACATTACTCTGGCCTGTGTACAAGTCATCAGTGTGGTTGACAGTATCCTCAGGTGGAGGGATCCCTTGGAGATGGGCAATAAATGCTAACAAACTGAACAATAAATGTTGTTGGGGGAAGGGGGGGGAGTCACAGCCTTCGATGGATGCTGCCTGACCCGTTGGTTCCTCCAACCCTCTGTGTGCTGTTCCAGTCTCTAAAGGACTGTGTTAAAGGAGAGATGTTTCGGGAAAGAATTCCAGAATTTAAGTACTTTGAATGGAATGGAATTGAATTTTAAGAGAGGCACAGTTGTTGAGGACTCTGATGGTGGAGGGGGAGTAGCTGTTCCTGAACCTGGTGGTGCGAGTCTTGTGGCACCGATACCTCTTTCCCCATGGAGCAGTGAGAACAGAGCGTGATGATGGTTGCTGCTCCCTGACAGCAGCGCTCCCTGTAGATGTACTTGATGGTGGGGAGGGTTTTGCCTGTGATGTCCTGGTCTGTGCCCACTACCTTTTGCAGGGGTTTACACTTGGGAGTATTGGTGTTCCCGTACCAGAGCAAGATGCAGCCAGTTAGCACACTATCTACCACATGTCTGTGGAAATTAGCCAGGGATTCTGATGCCGTACCAAACCTCTGAAAACTCCTAAGGAAGAAGAGGTGTTGGGAGTTTATGGGTTCTTCCTGTGTTCTAATTGACTGCCTGCATTCCTTATATCACATCATGTTCAAAAATGTTCTTCATTGGTTACAGTGTACTGTAGCTGCGAGAGGCACTACATAAATGCAACGGTGTCATTGGTTTAATTGAGCAGCAGACCTCTAAACTTGCCAATATTTACAGACAATAGTGCAAATTCTTGCCTTTTGTTCCCTTTGTTCCCTAGGGCAGAGCTCCTACACCAACCAGTCAGGCAAAATAAAAACATCCGGTCAGCGCAAGACAAATCACAACTCCAAACTCTGAGTCAATCACAGCCAAAGTATTGCCTTTGACCCATCAAACACCCCGAGGAGGGCTAAGAGGTGATGCAGTCAGAAAGTCATACAGCGCAGAACAGGCCCTTCAGTCTGACATGTTCATGCTGGCCTAGTTGGCATTCTGGGCTGGCCTCATTTGCCTGCATTTGGTCTTTATCCCTCCAAGTTCCTCTCATCCATGCCCACTGCTTCTTCTAGCAGCTCGTTCCAGATACAGAACGCCCTCCAAGTGGAAAACGCTGTTCCCTAGCCCCCCCCCCCCCCACCCCCATCTTACCTCAACCCTATGCCCTCTAGTTCTAGAATCATCTATTCTGGGCAGCGCTGTTACAGCCCCAAGGGAACTGGGTTCAAATCTGGGTCTGTCTGTAAGGAATATGTACGTTCTCCCTGTGTCGGTGTGGGTTTCCTCCTACGCTCCAAAACATATGGGATTGGAGGTTAATTGGGCAACACAGGCTCACGGGTTGAAGGGCTTGTTACCGTGCTGTATTTTAAATTTAAATACGAAAAACCCTGGGGTGAGGGGTGGGTAGGAGTGGAGATAAAGGGCATTTGAAGATCTACTGCCCCATCCTTCATGTTTCACCTATACCTGGTCCACCAGTCCCCATTCTCTGCTCCCACCCTGTACTCTTTGCACTACTTTCCCTTCTCCACATCCCGTCTCAATAGAGGGTTTTGGCTCAAAACATCGACCCTTCTTTTTCTCCCACTACTCGACCCGCTGACTTCCTCCGGCAGAGGAGTCAACTACTCATGGTAGAGCCTGAAGGTTGGAAATAAAGGTCCCCTTTCAAAGTGAAATATTCATTGAAATGTTACCCCACTGGGGCCAAATGAAAGTCAGTGAATGAAGATGGATGAGCAGGATGTGGAGTCGTTGGATCTGGGTTTAAACTGAGCTCTGGTTCGTGAAGAATTCAAGTAGTTTCCAATCAGGATCACACCAGATTAGCAAATCATGGCTGCGTGCACACAAGTTCCAGTTCATTGTCAGCTCGCTGTACAACCAAACAAAACCGCATTTCTTGTCCCACGGTGCACACACACATACACATCACAGAATAATCACATAAAACGATATAATTTAAAATATACAGTATATAAATATTTTGGAATAATTTACTCATTTCATTTATAAGAGAACCAAGATTACAGGATACCATTCACCAATCTCAGCTTGCGGGAAGAAGTTATTTCTCAGGCAGGCAATCTGAGAAATGCCTTCTTCTTGATAGTAGTGGGCAAAAGATACAGGTACACAATCCTTTATCAGGACATCTAAAATCCAGAAAGTTTCAAAAACTGGCATTTTTTTCCTGGTGCTGGTACAGTGAAAGGAGAGAGAGCTACAACAGCGCGACTAAGTTGGATGGGGGGGGTGGGGGGAGGGAGAGGCAGCAACGCGACTTGGGCAGGCAAGGGGGGAGACAGTAGCACGACTTAGATGGCCGAGGGGGGAGAGAGAGGAGACAGTATGACTTGGATGGGCAGGGGGGAGGAGAGAGAGACAGCAGCGCGACTTGGGAGGGCAGGGGGAGAGACGGTAGTATGACTCGGGCAGACAGGGGAGAGACGGCAGCGTGACTCGGGCAGACGGGGGGGGAGAGACGGCAGTGCGACTCGGGCAGACGGGGGGAGAGACGGCAGTGCGACTCGGGCAGACGGGGGGAGAGACGGCAGCGCGACTTGGGCAGACGGTGGGGGGGGAAGAGACGGCAGTGCGACTCTGCAGACGGGGGGGAGAGATGGCAGCGCTACTCGGGCGGGCGGGGGAGAGACGGCAGCGCGACTCGGGCGGGCAAGGGGAGAGATGGCAGCGCGACTCGGGCGGGCAAGGGGAGAGACGGCAGCGCGACTCGGGCGGGTGGGGGGGAGAGACGGCGAGAGATGCCAGCGTGACTGGGAGGGGGGTGGACAATTCGGGTGGGCTTAAATGTGGGGCAGCAGGCTTTTGTTCTGAAATCCATAAAAATCCGAAATTCAGAACACACTGTCCCCCCCCACCCCCCAAAGGATTCCGGATAAAGGATTGTGTACCTGTACTGTGTGTGAGATGGAAAGGGTCCTCAATAATTATTTGAGGCCGATTTAAGCAAATGTTCCCATGAATCTCTTGAATAGAAGAGAGGGAGTCACCAGTAACCTTCTGAGCCGTTTTTGTGATACTCCGTATTGACTTCTGGTCTGATACTTCAACAATCATTTCATCTTCTTTCTCAATGCCACAGAAGGAGTGCATTCATCCCACTGGGTCTATACTAGCTCTTAGAATTCCCAGCAGCCCACTGTAACTTATTCTCTCTCAAATCCTCGTTAAATCTCGTCAATTCCCCTGCGCCATTCGGTTACCCAGCCAATCTGCTAAGGCTTGGGATGCAAGATGGAACCAATAGGATTGAGCAGCATGATTAGCACATAATCACTGCAACACTCTTCCAGTGCCAGCGACCCGGGTTCAAATCCAGCACTGTCTGTCAGGAGTTTGTACTTTCTCCCACCCTCCAGAAGAATTCCGGGGCTGGTGGATTAATTGGGTGGCATGGACCTCAAGGGTCAGACCACACTGTGCTGTTGAAATGAAATGTAAAAATAGACACACTTTTGTTTTCTTAATGCTGTATACTTGAATGTAGAAAATGCAGTTCTTTCCCAGATCGAAAAAGGAGGACACTCGCTTGCAAACTCCACACAGACAGCACCCAAGGTCAGCTTCGTTCCTGGTCCATTGGAGTTGTGAGGGCGCAGCTCTATTGGCTGCGACAATCCACTGCCAGGACACAGCATTGCAGCTGGTAGAATGGCCACCTCTCCACCTTCAGACCCCGGTTTGGTCCCGGCCCCGGGCGCCCTTGATGGCGGGGAGTTTGCTCCTTCTCCCTGCGATCATGGGAATTCCCTTGGGTTTCTCCGGTTTCCTCCCACATCACAAGGAGGAGCAGGTTGGAAGGTTGATTGACCTTTGTAAATGGCCCCAAGTGTATAGGTAAGGGGCCGAATCTTGGTGGGGGAGGAAAGCGGGAATGTGGAGAAAAAAATAATTAATGTAGGATTAATACAAGTGGGCTGGTGATACTAGCACAGAGTCAGTGGGCCGAATGCCCTGTATCTCGCTACAACAAGCTCAAACAATACGAAAGCACCACGTTAACCAACATTGCAGAGTGACTTTAATTCTCCTACCACAGAAAGTTGGCTCCAAAAAGAGCGAATTGGCTTGAAAGACATTACAATCTTCTCCTCCGACCTCTGCTCCTCCAGCGGGGCATTGTGATCTGAGTCTTCATCTGAGTCCCCATTGTTCAGGGTTAGTGCCTTCTCCTTGTAGTTCTGGTAAAGGACCGCATTTTCTGCAATCAAATTAACAGCATGAAGAAAATCCATGCGCATATTGAACAAGCTCCGGACTTCACACACATGCACACGATTTATGAAGCAGATCACAGAGGTGGGAATGTGCTTCCAACTTGCACACAGAGAGAACTCCCACGCTCAGCAATGCGAGCACGAGCAGGGAAAGGCTTGGCCAGCGATGTCGCTTGAATGAATCAAAATTGTTGGATGCAATGGAGGGACAGATCAGGCAGAATCCACATAGAGAAATGGTCTGTCGATGCTTCCGGTTGCAACCCTTCAGTGAGGCTTGACCCGAAACCTTGACTGACCATTTCTACCGGTGAACGCTGTCTGACCCTCTGTCTCTCCAACCTCTCTCTGCTTGCTCAAGATTCCAGCTCCTGAAGCTTTTTTTGTGTTCAACAAGGAGAATATTACAGCACAGTACAGGCCCTTCAGCCCACAATGTGATGCTGACCTGTGTAAACCCACTCCACAACAATCTAATCCTTCCCTCACACTCGTAACCCTCTATTTTTCTTACATCCACAGGCCTGTCTAAAAGCCTCTTAAATGTCCCTGTTGTACCAGCCTCCATCAGCATCCCTTGCATTGCACACCCCAGGAACCCCCACTCTCTGCGTAAAAAAAACCCACCCCTAAACTTTCCTCCACTCACTTTAAACAAATGTTCCCTAGAATTTGCTACTGTCGCCCCAGAAGAAAGGCGCTGGCTGCCAGCCAATTTATAAACCTCATCAGCTTATCTCACCTTCATTCCTTACCGCTCCAGAGAAAAAGCCCTAGGTCTGGCAACTTTGCTTCATAAGACACATTCTCCCTGGTCAATCTCTCCTCTGCTGCCACTCCACAGCATCTTCAAAATACACCATTAATGCTTTACATTTGAATCAAAGGGTATGGCATTCTTCAGCGAAGGAACACCTGGGCCTGTGCTAAAAAGTGGCACGCCTGCCAGAGTGGCTTTCTGTCGATGCTGCACTGCTCTGTCACCCGAGACTACGTTCTCGATCCTCTGCACGAGGATGCTACCTCTCTCATCATTTGGCTGCAATCTTCTTCCCTCTCCCGCCAAGACCTTCCGACATCCAGAGTTTGACAAAGAAAGAGGAGAGTAAGAACTTCTCCCACTACCGAGCGAAGACACAAGCCTAGGAGTGACCTGAGCAGCAACGTCTGGCTGTCATTTCCACAGTCAGCCACGACTGCCTTGTTCTAAACTCATTTAAATTAAAGAAGGTTTCGCACCATGACAACACTAAAACAATGTCCCTGGGCTAGGGTTGCCAACTCTGGGTGAATAAATTCACAGAGGTCTCTTCCCATGATTTCTTTATTGAATTCGATCCCCCACCTCACAGTGCTCCACCCTCTCTTTCTCAATGCAAGTCTTTTATTTTCCATTCAGCTGTGGGAAAAGTCTTCATTAACCAAATTTTCACTGCCCTATGCATTTTCTTTCTCCCCCTTCCTTCTCAATCTCCAACGTGTGGAATTGAATCCTATTTTGTCACATCTGTTGAGGTACAGTGGAGAGTTTTGTTTAGCATTCTATCCAGGCAAGCCAACCCATGCTCAAGTACATAGAACACCAGAACAATGGAGTACAGTACAGGCCCTTCAGTTCACAATATGGTGCCTACCGATGCAAGCCTACTCCACAGCAGTTGACTTTTTCCCTGGAACACACCCAGAACCCTCTAATTTTTCCTCACAGTTTTCTATCATTATTGCATTACCTGCAAATAACAATCAACTAACAAAAGTCCAGGCTGTTGTGTGACAAGTCAAAAGGTGCAGGGTATAGTGTTACAGATACAAAGTACAGGGGATAGATGAATGGACAGGTAAATGGTCCAGGGGCCTCAGTTTTAACTACTGAGAAATCCAGTTTGTGGAGATTTGCTATGAGATCGGAAACCTTGGCAAACCTCGACAGATGCGTGGTGGGAAGTGCACTGACCAGCTGCATCATGGCCTGGTACGGGGGCAATGATACCTCTGAGCGGAAAGTCTTTCAAAAGGTCGTGGACACGGCCCCAGTATATCACAAAACTCTCCCCGCCATGAAGAAAATCTACATGGATCACTGCCATCGGAGAGCAGCAGAAATCATCAAGGATCCACACGACCCAGGACATCCGAATCAGAATTTACTGTCATGAACTTTGGTGTTTTGCGGCAGCGTCGGTGTGCAAACATTCATATTGTAACCATCTTACAACATTACTATATTTTAAAAAAATACTATGTGCATATATATATAAAAATATAGATAAAAAAATAAACGGTACACAAAAGTAAGGCAGTGTCTTTGGATCATTGATTATTCAGGAATCTGATGGCAGCGGGGAAGAAGCAGTCCTTCTGCCACTGAGGGCTCGTCTTTAGGCTCCTGTACCTCCTTCCCGATAGTGGCAGAGCGAAGAGGGCATGGCCTGGCTGGTGGGGGGTCTTTGAGGATAGAGGCTGCTTTTTTAAGACACTGCCTCATGTAGATGTTCTTGATGGAGTGAAGTCTGCCGCCTGCGATGTCGTAGGCCGAGTTAACAGCCCTCTGGAGTTTATTCTTGTCCCGAGTGTTGGCAGCTCCGTACCAGACACTGATGCAACCAGCCAGAAAGCTCTTCTACCTGTAGAAGTTTTTGAGTTTTCAGTGACATACCGAATCTCCTCAGATGGACTCACAAAGTATATAAACACGCTCTGTTTTCACTACTACCATCAGGAGAGGGTATAGATGACACAAGGTTCGCACCACCAAGTTCAGCATCAGCTGCGACCCCTCCACCATCAGACAAACTCAACCAGAGACATAGTTAAGAACTCAGATTCTGCTCATTATTTATTGGTGAATATTAATATTTTTCTGCATGGCACAGTTTGTTTACATTTCTTTCTTTATATTTCTCTCCTTTACATATGTATCCTCTCTTGAGTACAGTTTTTGCAGTAGAAATTCCGCCTGGCCCACAGGAATAAGTATCTCAGCTTTATATGTGACATCATGTATGTGATCTGACAATAAATCTGAGCTTTGAACTTCCCATGGGTTAAGGGGGAAAGGAGAAATGTTTAAAGGGAACATGAGGGGAAATTTCTTCATGCAGAATGGTCGGAGTGTGGAATGAGCTGCCAGCTGTGGGATTTTGACATTTAAGAAAAATTTGGATAGGTACTTGGATAGGATGGCTGTGGGCCGGGTGTATGTCAATGGGACTGGGCTGTATAATAGACTAGATGGGCTGAAGGGCCTGTTTCTGTGTTGTAGTGTTCTCTGGCTTAAAAGGAAATGATTGGAAAGAGGAGGAGACTTTTGCCTTTTGGCTGCAGATTTCCCAGGCGGAGTACGATGGGCTTGATGCACCATCAATCACTCAGGAGACGATTGTGGAGAAACCAAAAGGCTTTAATTCACTTGAGAACATAGCATATCCCTACTGTCCGGTTGTTCTGCGGGAGCCTGTGGGGAGGGGGCCACAGATACATCTGGCCAATCGGTCTGCTCGACCAGATAATTATGCATTACGGTGATTTACCGCAGGGCTACTCTTCAAACTTGTGTCTGGCTTCTGCCCCCCTGCAATGGAGAAGGGATAGAACAGAGTGGGAAAATGGAATTAAAATGAATTGCAATCGGAAGGTCCAGCGGGCACACGAGCAGAGAACGCAGGCATCACTGTGGCATCCAAACACACACTTGCATTAATCACTGAAAGATTTGGAGGGCAAAGAGCAAAGGATTTATTGCACGAGGAGCTGGCAGATAAAATAGGGGCTGAACTCCCTCCCATCCTCCTGCTCATTAGTAACATAAGGAATGTTCATTATCATCTAGGAACAAAGACACTCACTGTAAGGGGAAACTATTCACTTTATAGCCTGCATTGATGGGATGATAAATGCATTGTTGCCAACATTGAGGGTGTGCCAGAGAACTCCTATCAGTTCACCATCTGTGTACTCTGGAGAAGGGAACACAGCGTCCCTGCTCAGTTTCTCCACCATTTTATCCCCGACTCCTCCACCCTGCTTGGAATGACACGCTTTTATATTTTTAAATTTATATTTAATTTTTATTAAAGGGATTTAGACATTCAGAACAGTAACAGGCCCTTCCAGCACACGAACCCATGCTGCCCAAACATCCCAATTAACCTTCGACTCCTGTATGTTATAGAGGGCAGGAGGAAACAGTAGTACCCAGAGGAAACTCACACAGGCATGGGGAGAACGTGGAAGCTCCTTACAGACAGCACTGGATTCGAACCCAGGTTGCTGGCGCCGTCATAGCGGCTCGCTAACTGCTACGCTAACTGTGCCATCCCCCTGTGATGCAAAGAAAAGATGCCACTTTTAAACCTTCAACAACAGCCAGATTCTGGTCTTCAACAATATATATATAGTGAATTTTCCAATAACACACCTTGTATTCTGTCGGGGTACTCTCAAACCAGATGGCATTAACATCAACTTCCCCAATTTCCAATACCACTCCTCAGTTTCCTTTCCTCCAGCTCCCTACCCCTTTCCCCTCCTATCAGTATGCTGCCTTCTCCCACTTTCACCCTGCAGCTTTTCTCTCATCCACCCACCTGTAACCACCTTTTCCCTCTTACCTGTTACACTAGGCTCCTCCCTCCACGCCTTTCCTGCCCCACACCCTGACCTTTTTATTCACGCACCTGCCGGATTTTTGCTCACACCTTGACCAAGGTCCCAGGCCGCACCCTTTACTTCCCACGGGAGATGGGTGGCCAGCTGTGTTTCTCCAGCATGTCAGGGTATTGCAGTGAATTTTCCACTTTCAGGTACCCGGGATGGCTGTCTGAAGAGGGTGCGCAAAATCAAGGAGAACCCCTTCCACCCTGCACAGAGCATCTTTCAGCTGCTCCCGTCGGGGAAGCGATACAAGAGTATCAGAGCCAGCACCTCCAGGATAAGGAAGAGTCTCTTCCTACAGGCAGAGAGAACGCTGAACAATTAAAGGAACAGCTCACACTAACCATCCGAGGCTCGCTCATTCATGAAACATTTATTTATTTGTACAGATGTAATACTTGTCCTGCATGAGTATTGCCTGTCTGTAGGTATGTTATGTCTGGTTGTTTTGTACCAAGGACTAGGGAATGCTGTTCCGTCAGGTGGTACTTGTGCAATCAGATGACAATAAACTTGACTTTACATCCCCCGACCCATCTGATTTCCTTCCAATCCATCATTTCCATTTTTTCTTCTTTATCCTGCAATCCCATCACACTCCCCCATCACTTATCTTCATCCTTCGCCCCATCCCTGTTCTATCCAGCTGCTACCCATCCCCTTTCTGCTTCCATTCACCCTTCTCCTCCCTCCTAATCATTCCCATGGTCACCTCATTGGATTCCCACTCCAGCAGTCTCTGTTGCCCCTGCTCAACCTCCCTCCTTCCCTTCTACAACTGGCTTCATCTACTCCCCCCCCTTTGTTTCCCCCCTTTCCTGTTTGTCTGTCACCAACCAGTCATCTGTCTCTGCACCCCCCTCCCAACCCCACTGCCCTCCCTGAGCTCCTTCCATCCGCCATCCTTCATCTACCAGCCCCTGTCTTATCCCTCATCTTCTTCACACTGGATATCTTCCCTCTCCACCTACTGTCTTCACGAAGGGCCTCACCCTTCCAACATCGATTCTCCATTTCCCTCCACAGATGCTGCTTGGCCTGCTTCAAACGTCCCCACTTGAATAAAGTCCATCTTCAAAAATTAAAAAGGAACGGTGGTTTGACATTTTCGATATTACTTTTGGACAGTCAATATACGCAACGTGATTCTTTTGTTGCAATTTGATAATAGAGTTGAACGCCCCACATGGGTAGACATGGAATTAAATTTTACTGAGGATATTCACTTGATGGCAATTTTTGGGTCTTCTCTATCTTCTTCTTTATATACATTAACTGACAACCTGATCTTTAAACACAGTTTGAGAATATAGGCACGATTTAGAAGATTTTTTGGATTTCAGTTTTTCTTCCATCATGTTTTCCAACCTTTGCAAGACGCAGCTTGTAATGAGCGGCATAGATTGGGTATTAAATGTTTTAAAGACCTTTTTATTGCCAACAATTTTGCATCCTTTGAACAATTGGTTGTAAAATTTAAGTTCATTTTTTTTTAGATATTTACAAATTAGTGATTTTGTTCAATCCCAGATTCCTCGTGTTCTCTGGAATTCCCAAGGCAAATACTCTGGATACATTTTTGGAACTACAACCTCCCTAATATCTCTTATTTATGTCAAAGTGGCTAATTTAAGACAAGCCTCGTTCATTAAAATCAAGAATCCTGCGAGCAAGATTTGAACCTTTTAATTTCCAAAAAGATGTGGAGTGCTATTCTTAACATGACATCTCTTTGTGCCCGGCATTGCCTGTTGCAATTAAAAGTGATTCACAGAGCGCACATGTCTAAAGTTAAATTGTCTTGTTTTTATTTGGACATAAATCCCCGATGTGACAAATGTAAAACAGCCTGATGCCTCTTTAACTGAAATGTTCTGCACCTGCCCGAGATTAGAAACATTTTGGAACTTTTTCAAACTCTTATTGGTTATTTTTAAATTTAAATTGGAACCTAACCCTTTAATAGCTCTTTTTGGAATTCTTCGAGATGATGATGTTTTACCAACTTCAATTCAATGTTGCATTTTATCCTTTTCTTCATTAGAGACCAGACATGCAATTTTGATCAAATGGAACTACATGCACAATCAGGGATATTATGTCTTGTTTAAACATGGAAAAAAAATAGATATGCTGTCATTCATTCAAATATTAAATGTCAAACAATACGGGGCTCGTTTATGGACGACCATCATAACCTTACGAGTTTGTGTTGATTTGGAAATTTGGCACGGTGCCGTCTGCATCCAAGGTTATCGCACTTGTCAACCTTGCTTAGGGGAAGGGGTTTAGAACAGTGGTGCTCATCTTTTTTTCTTTCCATTCACACACCACTTTAAGTATTCCCTATGCCATCGGTGCTCTGTGATTAGTAAGGGGTTGCTCAAGGATGGATGCAATTGGGAAGGGAAGGTTGAGAATCACTGCTCTAGGTCCAATTGTTACTGAAATATTTTGCTTGAGAAAAATTGTCATTTGTTAGGACTAATACTATTAATGTAAGATATAGATTTTTTTTTCCTACACTAATTGTGTATCACAAATTGAGTAGATGGAGATCAAATTGATCAGATGTGGAAAAGAAATTGGAACTTTTTTAAATTTCTCATGGTCTTGTTCGAAGGTTCATTCTATCTGGGTTTCTGCTAGTAAGTTTTTACAACGAATAACTGGAATGATTTTTCTGTTAAACCCTGAAATATTGTTGTTAGGAAATTTTGAAAGTGTTACTCCAAAATTACTTTTGTCGGATTCTCAATCAAAATTTGTTGTCTTGCTATTACTAAAGCTAACAATGTTTTGCTATAACATGGAAATCTGATGTTTCATTAAAACATTAGGTAGATGGCATGCCGAGATTCAAAGTTTAGAAAAAATTACTTCTAATTTGAGGGGCAAATATTCCTTATTTCTACAAATTTGGAGCCAGTACGCTAGGAGTATGACATTTGAATTATAATTTACTTTTTTGACCAGTGAGGTTTTCCCTGAATGAATAATAACTTTACAACATTTTTGGGATCCTTGTGTGTCTTCTGATGCAATCCGAATCAATCAATATGTAGTAATGATATTATGTATGTTAGTTATGGGATTAGATGAAGTTGGTTGGGGGAGGAGGGTTAGGAAGATTTTTTTTGTTTCTAGTTTTTTTAATATATTTTCAGCTTATATTTGTTAACGTTGTAATATGGTAATTTATTATTGTTTGTTATTGTTAATTGTTATTGTTTGTTAATTTATTATTGTTTGTAATCATGATCCTATATATGTTGATTAAATAAAATATTTTTTTTAAATTGTCATGGGCCCATTTCCTTTGGAGTTCTGAAACCATGCACATAACGAGTCAATGAGGGACGATTAAAACAGTGGTTTTCAAACTTTTTCTTTCCACCTACATCCCATCTTAAGCAATCCCTTACAGAGCACCAATGGCACAGGGATGACTTAAAGTGGGATGTGAGTGGAAAGACAAAGGTTGAGAATCACTGCTCTAGACAAAATGATAATGAAGAAACTATTATTTAGTCCCAGGCTCAGATGGTGTACAATTCTTGGAGAGATAGATCTAGATTCATATCAGACTTTGCATTGGTAATGCTTCCTTCATCTCCCCCCAGTCGTTCCAACCCAAGCAGAAATCCCCTCTTTGCTTCTCCTCATGAAGAGAGGAGCAGTTCCTCTGTTGCGTCAGCGTTGTGCAGGCAATGAACAAAAGCCCAGCTGGCAAGCTTTGTGACAATGCTCCCTTCAAGGTCTAGAAACTGCTGCAGGAAGGGCTGATGACCAGACCACCCACTGACCCCAAAGATGAGGATGAGCAATCTGCACCCCCCCCGAGCCCACCCCCTCTGCTGGACACCCACTTTTAGTGCCAGTGCGATGTATTCCCTTTGTAGCGAAAGTGAATGAAAAGTGGAGAATTCTGCATCTGATGAATGGCCACTCCAATTTGCTCAGCTGCTTTTACAAATGAAAATGCTGTGTTGCCTTTGAAGGATGCACCAGCACATGGAGATGTCAGTGAGGGAACGCTGCCGACTGGCACATTCCAGGCTGAAGGCGTACACTCCGAGGCTTGGCGCAGCCAACATGAGTGCGCCTTGGGGAAGGATCACAGTCTAGAGTCCTTCCCATTAACGGGCACTGAGGGGCACCCTCTAATAACAAAGGGGGGGGGGGTAATGATAAGGTACTGTTGTGGTGGCAATGGTGTAAATCAGTGGTTCTTTCCACTCACATCCCACTTTAAGTATTCCCTATGCCATCGGTGCTCTGTGATTAGTAAGGGATTGCTTAAGGTGGGATGTGAGTGGAAAGAAAAAGTTTGAAAACCCCTGTTTTAATCGTATCTCATTGACTTGTTATGTGCAGAGTTTCTAAAGGAAATGGACCGATGACAATTTTACTCCAGCAAAATTTTTCAGTAACAACAGTAATTCTCAACCTTCCCTTCCCAGCCACATCCCACCTTAAGCAATCCCTTACTAATCCCAGAGCCACGATAGCATAGGGATGACTTAAAAGTGGGATGTGAGTGGAAAGAAAAAGGTTGAGAATCACTGGTGTAAATCGAAATAAATATAACAATGTACAGCGATGGATATGTTCGGAAACGACACTAAGGGTGGGAAGATACTTTGAACAGGTTTTCCTTTTGTAAATAATTTGTGAATAAAGTCTATTTTTGGTTAATAAAAATATTATGCAGTTTCAACCATCTCACAAACCAACCTCCTCTCCAATGATTCTCTACGCTCTCTGGTGCTCGGGAAATCAGCCCACAGGATACAGCCCACTTTCTTCTCCCCCTTCCCATCCAGCAGAAGATGCACAAGTTTGGAAAAAAACAGATTCAAGGGCAGTTTTGTGCCCGCTTTGATCAGAATCTTGAAAGGATCTCTCATAGCGGGGGGGGGAGTGCCAATGGTGAGCAGGGCCTCGGGTGCTGATTGCTTCCTGACCCTATCGGATCTTGGAGCTTGGATGCACCACTGCATTGGACAGGAGTGCGTGGTGCTGCGAGCACGTAGCAGGTAAATCCACGGACACAGTGTCTCCGAAGGGAATCTCTTTTGCTTTGCTTGTGGAACCTCTTTGTCTGCCTTTATGGCAAGCAAACATTGACAAATTTTGTGTATCGTTACCTTTTGCATTAATATACATAGAACAAAGGCCCAGAGTATTGTGCTGACCTAACAACCTACACTAGCAGCTATCTACAATTTCCGCACTGCATAACTTTCCATTTTTCTCAGATCCATGTAATAGTCTTTTAAAAAATCCTATTTAACCTACCTCCACCATTGTTGCCGGCAGCGCATTCCATCCACCCACCCACTGCTGTGTAGAAAAACTTGCATCCTCCTGTATTTACTCCCAAGAACCTTAAAACTATGCCCCCTCTTGTTAGCTAATTCAACCCTGGGGTAAATGCCTCTGGTCATCCACCCAATCAATGCCCCTCATCATCCTGTACACCTCCATCAGGTCATTCCCTCATCCTCCATCACTCTAAGGTTCACTCAACCTCTCCTCATAGGGCATGCTCCCCAATCCAGGCAGCATCCTTGTAAATCTCCTCTGCACCCTCTCCATAGCATCTACATCCTTCCTTTAGGGAGGCGACCAGAACTGAACACAATAATCCAGGTAAGGTCCAACCTAGGTCTTGAGCTTGATCCCATGAATAATGAAGGCCAACACACCATACACCATCTAAGCAACACCATCAACCTGTGCAGCAGCTTCAAATGCCCCCCGAGTATCCCCAAGATAAAGGGATGTTGAATCTTAATAGATGACCTCCTGATCTCACAAAGCCTATCTCATCATAGCCCTTGACCCATCTTAACTGTACTCTCTCTCTGTACCACAATACTGTGCACCTTTGTAACGCAGCTGTTGTACTTGGGTATGAGTGGACTTGCCTGGATAGCATGCAAAACTAAGCCTTCCCCTTGTATCTCCGTACACGTGACAAGAAATTCAAATTCCTTCCAGGCGCATTGCTGTGGCATACATGCGAGCAGATGGACAATAGGAGCTGACAAGTGTGCGACCTCTCCGGTCTGGAACACCAAATTTCTTCACAATCACTGCCTTATGTGTGAATTCCACTTAAAGTGCTTTCTGAGGTACCAGCCAATTTCTTGGCTTTTTTAAAGCAGTACGGTAAAACCCCTGGTATCCAGCACCTATGGGGACTGGTAGATGCCGGGATAAGTGAATTTTCCAGTTTCTTGAGGTGGCATTGAATGGCAAACTGACAGTGAGGCACACCAATTTTAAACTTCCCTTTTTTTTTTACTGATTTATTTTCCGCAATTTTTTTTTTGACGGTTGCTTGAATTCCGGATATCAGGGGTTTTGCTGTATATTGTTGTTCATGGGCTTACCTGATAGAAGTTTATAAAATTATTGACAAGGTAGAGTCAGAATCTTTTCCCCCAGGGGCTATGGTCTGGGTGCAGATCAATGGGGAGAGCCAGAATAATAGTTCGGCATGGACTAGATGGGTTAAAAGTCCTGTTTCAGTGCTATGGTGTTGCATGATTCTATGTCAAAGGCTTCACACACCAGAAATCATGTATTTAAAGTGTTGTGGGGGTGGGGGGGGGGGGGCGCAAAGTTTACGGGAAATGAGCAGGCCAACCTTTTAAAAAAATATTTACATGCAGAGAGCGGTGGGTGTGGAACGGGCTGCCAGGACCAGCTGTGGAAAAAGATGCAGAAAGAGCATTTAAAAGGCTTCTAGATAGAGATTGAAGAAGAAAGGAATGGAGGGGTATGGGATACAGAACATTACAGCAGAGTTTGGCAACGTTGGGGAAACTTAGCAGGTCACATTTACAGCACAGAACACAGGCCCTTTGGCCCTTCTCCACAACAATCTAATCTTACCCTATCTCACATCCACAAACCCAAATATTTGTATTTAGTTCAAGTTGGACAGACATGTGGGCCAAAGGGCCTGTTCCTGTGCTGTACTGTTCCACCTTCTATGTTATACCTTTGGCATATCAACTATTACAGTGACAACATTAATTATTTGGCTGCAAGGTCCTTGGGTCAGGGGGACGAGGCAGAATAATAATTCACCACAGTCTAAAAGGGCTGAAGGACCTGTTTCTGTGCTGCAATGTTCTATGGTTCAATAAATCCTAACCATTTTTGACATAGACACAACTGGCATGTGCTGAATGGTACAGAGAACAAAGTTAAATTTACAGCCAAATTCCCCTCCTCTCTAAATTACACGGTTGTGGAACTGAAGCATGATCTAGTCATTCAGTGGGAGCAGTTTACTGCTGTGGACGGCTTGACACGGAGTTCCTGAGAGATCTCTCCAGAAACAATGGCCCATTCTCTCTGGTTCTCAAACAATACCCAGTGAGCTTCTCGACCTGCGGGAGGGCAATGAGCATCTATCGCACTTCCTTCATGTTAATGAATCACCAGATGTGACGCGGAGAGCAAGATCCTTTCTTCTTTGCTGCCTACCCATTTGGAGCAATCAGCGCATGCGTGAAGACCAAAACATAAACAAGATTGGCTGCAGCCCGAAAGTGCAGCACATTGAACTCCACAGCCACAGCCAGACGTGGGGAGTGAATCCTGGAGAGAATCCAGAGAGGTGCTGTGTGTGGGACTGGCAGCTGGGCTACCATGTGGAGGGTGGTGGGGAGAGGAGAGGGGGAATAAGGATAGGGGCAGAGTTGCAGATTGAGGAGTGGGGTATGACAAGATCATGGACGTTTGTGTGCACATTGGTGCATGTGTGGGTGTGTGTGTATACTTGCACCTAAGTGTGTACACGTATGCACATTGGTCCAAGACTTTACAGTGCCCATATTCAATAACATTCCCCCATGCTTAACTCACAGGCCATCCTCCATCCCAAGGGAATGTCCTGAGATTAAACCGACCCATGGCGCAAGCAGAAATAAATTGGACCAAACTGACTGATGAACAGGTGGAAGAGTCAACATGGTTTGCTCTCTGTATGGTTAGATCATGAGTTTAGATCATCCTGAGATCAATCTTTTTCTTTTCTTTGGCTTGGCTTCGCGGACAAAGATTTATGGAGGGTGTAAATGTCCACGTCAGCTGCAGGCTCGTTGGTGACTGACAAGTCCGATGTGGGACAGGCAGGTGCGGTTGCAGCGGTTGCAGGGGAAAATTGGTGGGTTGGGGTTGGGTGTTGGGTTTTTCCTCCTTTGTCTTTTGTCAGTGAGGTGGGCTCTGCGGTCTTCTTCAAAGGAGGTTGCTGCCCGCCAAACTGTGAGGCGCCAAGATGCACGGTTGGAGGCGAGATCAGCCCACTGGCGGTCCTTGGACCTCTTCTTTGGTCCACCTCTGTCCACTAATTATGACTCATTTTATACTGTGACAGACCCATCCCCACCAGCACCGTAGTTTAGAACACAGCACAGTGCTGTACAGGAACAGGACCCTCAGCACAAATGTCTGCACTGAACATTTCAGATTTATTGTCAGAGTATATACATGGGCCTCACAAACAAACCGGAGGTTCTTTTTCCTATGGGCAAGGCAAAATTACCGCTTATTGGTAGCAAATACAGCATATACACATAAACAAATAAACAGATAACAAATGTAAACAAACTGACTGCTCAACTTGGTGACAAACTTAAATTAACATTATACTGCCTGCCCATGGTCCCTCTATTCACGTCTACCCAGAAGCCTCTTAAACACTGCTCTCGTATCTGCTTCCAGCACAACTCACGGCACCACCGACCTCCATGGACCAAAACTTCCCCACTCACTCCCTTTAAATGCACGTCCCCCAGATTTTCCTGGGAGTACATTCTGGCCAGCTACACTATCTACGCTTCTCACAGTGGTCCGGCAGCTTGTATGACAGACTGCCCGGGAGGTTTCCACAGCACCAACGACCATCTTGTTCCCTTCCTGTGGAGAGTAAATACCCTAGTGCAGACCACAAGAGATGGCCCTTGGAGTGAGACAGAAAAGCCAGCAGAAATGCTGGAGGAACTCGGCCAGTCTCGCGGCATCCATAGGAGGGCAAGATATATAACTGACGTTTCAGGCCTGAGGCCTTCTTCAGATCAGGCAGCAGAGCTCTGATGATCATAAAGGCACAGTGGGCTCTCCCGAGCGTACAGCGAGTTCAGCAACTCTTCTTCCCCACTGTCATTCCAGCTCTCCCTCAGCACTACAATGGTGCGCCTGCCAACACAGGTTTTCCTGGTGACAAGACAGCCTTCACCTTGGTCCATGCACCAGCTAGAGTCATGAACTGAGCCCACCTATCGGACGTGCAAAGGAAGAGAGCGCCAATTACCTTGTCCATCGAATGGGCCCTGCATCGCCGCCTGGTTCCTCTCCAGATCCTTGCCGCCGAAGGAAAGAAGGATAAAAGATGGTTAGCGTTTGGAATCATGGGTACACTGAAGACAGCTTAATCCAGTGCATAGAGGGAGAGGAGAAGCCAACATTAGCTCCATGGCCAGAAGTAATGAAAATGAGCAAAGGAAAGGTGCAGGACCTGCATTCCTATAGCAACTTTCTCATCCTCCGTGGGACAAATGCAAGTGAGGTGATTTTGTGCAGCCTGTGGTCAACCTGAGCTTTGTGAAGGCAAAATACTGCAGACGCAGGAAATCTGAAGCAAAGCAGAGGAGCAGCTTGAAATACTCAGCAGGTCGGGCAGGATCTCAGGGGGTAAGATGCAGCCTACATTTCAGATTGACAAAACTTCACTAGAACAGCAGGTCGCTTCTACAACCCGTGTTATTTTATGAAATGATTTGAAATGTCAATATAAATCCAAAATGGTGCCAGACAGTGGTGATTTTCTGTTAAGTCTACACAGCATCCAAACATTTTAATTTAAAAGACATACAAAACAGTAACAGGCCCCTTCGGCCTATAAGCCCATGCCACCCAATTACACCTGATTGACCTGCAACCTCCAGTACGTTTTGAAGGGTGAAACTGGAGTCCCCCGGGAAAACCCACGCAGACACACCAACACCTTTTTGATGGTGTGGGACTCTAACCCCAATCCCGACTGCAAAAGCATTGTGCTAACCACGCCACCATTCTCATAGAGACAATAAAGGTTTCAATATAGAAATTTTAAGCACAGCAAGATCCCATCAAGAGCAATCCAATACGCCGTTGGAGATGCTGGTTCATTACAGGGCAGGGCACCACAGAGGAATTTCTCTCATTATTGATGTTGGTGCTGCCAAACGTGTTCTACAAGCTAAACAGTTCCAAGGACACTCACAGAAAATAATTTTCATTTTAAGGAAGCAGATACATAGTTTAAGCTGCTCCTCTCACTCTCCCTCACTGTTCCAGGAGCTAACGCTGCAACAACATCATAAAATGACTTGCTTGTGTACCCAGGACTAGACCCCAGTGTTGTACAGTGACAGACCCATCCCCACTAGTACTGTATCCCAGTGTTATACAGTGACAGACTCGTCCCCATCAGTACTGAACCCATGTTATACAGTAACAGACCCATTCCAACTAGTACTGTACTCCAGTGTTATACAGTGACAGGCCATTGCCCACAAGTACTATATAACACTCTTCCCAACCAGTCCTGTACCCATGTTAATCAGTGGCATGTACATCCCCATCAGTACTATACCCCAGTGTTATATAGTAACAGAACCATCCCCACTAGTACTATAGCACAATGTTATACAGTGACAGACCCTTCTTAACCACTACTGTACCCCAGTGTAATACTGACAGACTCATACCCACCAGTACTGTACCTCAGTGTTATCCAGGGACAAACCCATCCCCACTAGTACTGTATCCCATTGTTATATAGGACAGTCCTATCCCCACCTCTTACGTACCCCAGTGTTATAAAGGTGCTAGACTCTTCCCCACCAGTACTATACCAAAGTGTTCTGGAGTGTGAGACCCGTCCTCACCAGTACTGTACCCAAGTGTCATTTGAAAACTTTTCACGTTAATCATTGATAGACACCAAATAAAAACTTTTCTATCAGATCCTTTCAAAAATGTTGAGAGAGAGCAAAATATTGCAGAATATTGTCTCTCAACAAAGTGAGATAAATAGTTGACCAGATAACCAGTACTAGGGCAGAATTCAGTGCGTACACAACATGGTAAGTACATCTCCTCCACATTACTGAAATGACAGCATGCCCACTCTATTGATGCCACACAATAGATGCAAAGAGCTTGTGAGACTAGAATGAGGCGACACAGCCTCAAGATTCGGGGTAGTGGATTTAAGACAGGGATGAGGAGGAACTGCTTCTCCTAGTGTTATCCAATGACAAACTTGCCCTCACCAGCACTGTATCCCTGCTCCTAGAGAGAAGCGAATCTGTGGAACTCTCTGCCCAAGGAAGCAGTGGAGGCTTATTCATTAACTGTATCCAAGCTACAGATAAGTGGATTTTTGAAGAATAGTGGAATTAGGAGTAAATGGGAACTGGCGTCCAAATTCCCTGGCCAGATCGGCTGTGATCTTACTGAATGGCAGAGTTGGCTCGATGGGCCAGATGATCGACTCCTGCTCCTATGTCACGCTTTCCTTGTGTTGCGAATGCAATTCCCAAGATCACTGTGAATGGACAAATTAGGACTTGCAACCAGCCAGGCATGCACGAGGAGCCAAAAAAACATGGACAAGAAATCGAGGCTCTGTCTCCATTAAAGTAGAGATTGTGCAACACTCCAACACACACTTGGGGAAAGGATGGAATCTAGATTTCAGATTGGGGCAAGGTCCCACAGCAGGAATTTGCACAAGAGAATGAGAAAGTTGGAAACTAATTATAGGAAGGATGTTCAAGAAGGTGCAGAGAGGAATTACCAGGACTTTTCCTGGATTTCAGAACATGCCTGATGAGGAAAGGTTGAGTGAGCTAGGGCTTTTCTCTTTGGAGCAATGGCGGATGAGAGGCAATTTAATAGAGTGGTGTGAGGTAGAGAGGTATAGATAGAGTGGGAAGCTAGCACCTTTATCCCAGGACAACAATGGTTAACACCAGTGGATATTGATGAATGGTGTGGAGGAATGTTTAGGGGAGATGTCAGTAGTAAGGTTTTTTTTATATAAACATTGTGGGCCAAAGAGCCTGCACTGTGATGTAATGCTCTGTGAGAGCGGTGGGTGCCTGGACTACATTGCCAGGAGTGGTGATGGAGGCTGGAACAATCGGGGCATTTAAAAGACATAGCTGGGAACATGGATGGAAGTAAAATGGAGGGTTGTGGGCATAAAGGAAGGAAAGGCTAGATCAGCGGTTCTCAACCTTTTTCTTTCCACTCACATCCCACTTTAAGTCATCCCTATGCCAAGGGTGCTCTGTGATTAGTAAGGTGGGATGTGAGTGGGAAGAGAAGGTTGAGAATCACTGCTCTAGACCCAATCGTTACTGAAATATTTTGCTTGAGAAAAATGGCCATTGGCCCATTTCCTTTGGAGTTAGGAAACCATGCACAGAACGAGTCAATGAGGGATGATTAAAACAGTGGTTTTCAAACTTTTTTCCTTCTACTCACATCCCACCTTAAGCAATCCCTTATAATCACAGAGCATTTACGGAATATTTAAAGTGGTATGTGAGTGGAAAGAAAAGAGTTGAGAACCACTGGGCGAGATTGATCATGGAATCTATTTTTTTGTCAACACAACATTGTGGGCCAAAGAGCCTGTACTGTGATGTGACACTCTACGAGTAGAACAGTTAGCCTAACACTATTACAGCACAGTGTTCAAATCCGGCACCGTCTGTAAGGAGTTTGTACATTGGCCCAGTGTCTGTGTGGGGTTTCCTCCTACCCTCCAAAATGTACAGGGTTGTAGGTTAAGTTAAGAGTAATTGGGCGGCATGGGTTTAAATGGCCAGAATCAACTTCCTTCATGCTGTAAATAAAATGTAAAATTTAAATTCAATCCCCTTTATCAGGGGCCACGCTAATCTTCTTTGTATCATTCCAATTTTAGTATCTGTGCTGTGAAAGCGAGCATTACCCCAAAATCATCTGCGAGAGGTGACGGTCCACAGGATTTGTTACTCTTGACTATCTCCACTTGGGACTGAGAAGGAGTCCCTCTTCACTTGGCTGACAAAAGGCCGTTTCCAGCAATACCCTGAGAGGTCAAGCGTTTCCCACAATGAAGAGGGGCAGAAACTGGCAGCAAGTGGGGACTCGGGAAGGCTCTTGGCAACAGCTTTGTCTTGCAAAGCGACTTCGCAAAACATGCTGGGGTTCCAGCTCTCTACTGGGCCGAGTGCCAGAGAGGTGGGCGTTGTGGGGAACAGGAATACTGCCAATTTGTTGGGAATCTCAAGCTTGTAAAAGCAGCAGGGTGCCCATTTCACCCCTCTCCGTGAGCAGTTGGTAAAGAAATAACATATTTGAAGAGAAATTCCAAGACAAATCTACCTCTTATAAGGTGTGTTGGGTGATAAGAGTCAGTACACAAGTCTTTGTGTACTAGACCAAGTGAAATGCAGTTTATTCATGGACTTTGAGTTGTCAATAGAACACTACATCACGATGCAGGCCCTTCAGCCCTTCAATGATGTGCCGACCCATATATTCCTTTAAAAAAAGTACTACGTGTAAATCTTTATTTTTATTCTATGTGCGTAAGAATCTCTTAAATGCCCCTTATGTTTCAGCCTCCACCACTATCCCTGGAAAGGCATTCCAGGCACCCATAATTCTCTGTGTAAAAAAACATACCACTGATGTCTCCCCTAAATTTCCCTCTCTTCAATTGATACACATGTCCTCTGGTGTTTGCTATTCCTGCCGTGGGAAAAAGGCACTGGCTTTCAACTACACCACTCATCATTTTGTCGACCTTTATTAAGTCTCCTCTCATCCTTCTTCACTCCAAAAAGTCCCAGCTCTGCTAACGTTAAGACCGGTTTCCCAATCCAGATGACAACCTGGTAAATCTAAATCTCCTCTGAACCCTCTCCATAGCTTCCGCATCCTTCTTATAATGAGGTGTCCAGAGCTGAACACAATACTCTAAGTGTGGTCTCACCAGAGATTTGTAGAGTTGGCTCTTGAACTTAATTCATAGAACCATAAACCTGCACCCAGTCCATAGTCCTCCATAGGTCTCCCATCCATGTACATGTCCAAATTCTTCTTAAATGAACCTGCATTCACCATCCCAATTGGTAGCACATTCCACACCCCCACCACTTTGTGTGTGAAGAAGTTCCCCTTAAACTATTCCTCTTTCACTCAACCTATGGAGCTCTGGTTTATAACTCAGTGGAAAAAGCAATCTACATTTACTATGTCTATCCCCCTTATAATTTTAAATACCTCTATCAAATCTCCCCTAATTCTTCTAAGATCCAGGGAATAAAGTCCTATCCTGTTTAACCTTACCCTGGAGCTCAGTTCCTGAAGTCCAGACAACATCCAAGTAAATCTTCTCTGCACTCTTTCTATCTTATTGATATCTTTCCTGTAGTTAGGTGACAATACTCCAAATTTGGCCTCACCAATATCTTGTAAAATCTCACCATAACATCCCAGTTCCTGTACTCAATACTTTGATTTATGAAGGTCAATATGCCAAAAGCTCTCTTTACAACCCTATCCACCTGCGATGCCACTTTTAGGGAATTATGTATCTGTATTCCCAGATCCCTCTGTTCTACTGCACTTCTCAATGCCTGACTATTTATACCGTTTCTTGGTTCGTCCTTCCAAAATGCAACACCTCACACTTGTCTGCATTAAATTCCATCGGCCATTTTTCAGCCCATTTTTCCAGCTGGTCCAGATCCCTCTGCAAACTTGAAAAACCTTCACTGTCCACAACGCCTCCAACCTTAGTGTCATCTGCAAACCTGCTGATCCAATTTACCACATTATTATCCAGATCCTTGATAGAGATGACAAACAACAATGGTCCAAGCTCTGATCCCTGAGGCACCCCACTCATTACAGGCCTCCAGTCTAAGAATCAATCATCCACCACTACTCTCTGGCTTCTCCTGTCCAGCCATTGTAGAATTCAGTTCACTACTTCACCATAAAGACCAGCACCCAAAATTCTAGACTAGCCTTCCATGTGGGATTTGTCAAAGGCCTTATTAAAGTCCATGTAGACAACACCCACAGCCTGCCCTGCACAATGTTGACTATCCTAATCAGTTTCAGGCTATCCAAATAATTGTATATCCAATCTCTTAGAACATCTTACAATAATTTACCTACTACTGACGTCAGGCTCACTGGCCTATAATTTCCAGAGCTTATTTTGGAGCTTTTCTTAAACAACAGAAGACCACGAGCTATGCTCTAACCCTCCAGCATCACACCTGTGGCTAAGGACGTTTTAAATATTTCTGCCAGATCCCCTGTAAGTTCTCCACTAGCCTCCCTCAAGGTCCGAGGGAATATCATGTCAGGCCCTGGAGGTTTATCCACTTTTACTTGCTTTAAGACAGCAAACACTTCCTCCTCCATGACCTCACTGCTTGTTTTTCTGACTTCCCACAACTGTTTCCTGAGTGAATACTGATGAAAATTATGATCCCCATCTCTTTTGACTCTGATTTTCAAGGGGACCAATTTTCCCCCTTACTATCCTTTTTATCTTAATATACCTGTAGAAACCATTAGGATTTTTCTTCACTTTGTCTGCCAAAGTAATCTCATGTCTTCTCTTTCCCTTCCCGATTTCTTTCTTGAAATATTTCTTGCACTTTCTATGCTCCTCAAGTACCTCATTTGCTCCATGTTGCCTGTACCAGTCAGACACCTCTCGCTTCTTCAGAACTAGATCCCCAATATCCCTCAAAAACCAAGGCCTTCAAAAAAATGTATTATGTCAACCTGGAAATTGGAAGATAATTTGAAAATACAACAATGGTATATAGAAATGAATAAATGTATTCCATTAGAAAAAATAACATATAGTTTAAGAAATAATATTGAAATATTCGAACAAGTATGGGAGCCTTACATTAAATACAATAGCGAAAACCTACCGGGGACAAACATTACCTAAGTTGATGGAAGGAGAAGGAAAGAAAAGAATGGACTCTGTAGAATTTCTGGTGTATTTTTGTTGAATGACAACATTGTCTGACTGAATTAATGCAACCTAGATTGTATACCTAAAATGGATGAGAGGGGGGGGGGTGGGGGGGTGGCTTGGGAGGAGGGAGGGGGGGGGGAGAAAAAGTCACTGTAAATGTGTGAAAAAGAAAAAGTGTATATCATGGCTATTGTGATTTATGGTGTGAAAAATAAAAAATTTAAAAAAAAACCAAGGCCTTTAATCCTGACAAGAACATACAAACTCTGAACTCTCAAAATTTCACCTTTGAAGAGAATCCACACATTCTAGATCCTTCCTCATTTGCTCAAAATGAGTCTTTTTCCAAGTTACAATCGCAACCCAAGGCCAAGACCTATCCTTCTCCATAATCAACTTAAAATCAATGGCATTATGATCGCTGAACCCAAAATGTTCCCCTACATCTATTTCTGACACCTGTCCTGTTCCCTAAAAGGAGATCTAGTATTGCATTCTCTCTAGTTCAGTGGTTCCCAACCTTTCACTTTCCACTCACATACCACTTTAACTATTACCTATGCAACAAGCGTTCTGTGATTAATAAGGGATTGCTTAAGGTGGTATGTGAGTGGAAAGTAAAAGGTTGGCAACCACTGCGTCTAGTTGGAACCTCTAGTGGTTCTCAACCTGTTTCTTCTCACTCACACACCACCTTAAGTAATCCCTATGCCATCAGTCCTCTGTGAATAGTAAGGGATTGCTTACGGTGGTGTGTGGGTGGAAACAACTGTTTTAATCGTACCTCATTGACTCGTTATGTGCACGGTTTCCGAACTCCAAAGGAAATGGGCCAATGACAATTTTTCTCAAGCCAAATATTTCAGTAACAATTGGGTCTAGAGTAGGGATTCTCAACCTTCCCTTCCCACTCACAGACCACCTTAAGCAATCCTTTACTAATCACAGAGCACTGATGGCGAGGGATTAGTTAAAGTGGTATGTGAGTGGAAAGAAAACGGATGAGAACCACTTCTCTATATATTGATTAAGAAAACTTTCCTGAACACATCTGACAAACTCCAAGCCATCCAGCCCTTTTACAGTATGGGAGTCCCAGTCAATATGTTTCTGTGACATAACGTTCTGTGTTTCTACAGTCCGAGGAGAAAAGTATCCTTCTATTTGTAGATGCCTCAGGATCTTTCAGTGCTTTATAGCCATTGAAATGTAGCTTAAAGTGTAGACATGTTGATGGTGTATTGTCACGTGACAAGAACAGGAATCTTGAACCAACTCCAGACTGGAGAACTTTGGCATCTGAAGGTATTCTGTGCACCACAATCATTTTATCAGCCTTGGAGCTTACACGGAAAATTTTACTCTAGGACTTGTTTCCATGTTGGGGATGGACACAGGGATAGAGAATGTTGTTGCTGTCGTTTAATGAGATCATTCATACCTGCTCTGCTCAATCCAATCTACTTGGGCAATTTATTGATGGCAATATCAAGGTATGTCAATCCCCTGAAAATGGAAATTGGTACTCTATGGTTAGTAAGGGATTACTTAAGATCGTGTGTGAGTGGAAACAAAAGGTTGAGAACTACTGGCTCAGAGGAATATGGAGCCAAAAGCAGGCCAAGTGGACTGGCTTTGGTAGACAACTTGGTTGGCACGCATAGGTTGTGTCAAAGAGCCCATCTCCGTGCTGTGAAATGCTGCGATATTTCCAACTGCTTTCCTCCTGATCCTTAGCAAAAATGCACCAAAACGCCGGAGGATCTCGGCTGGTCTTTTCAAGCATCTAACAGGAGGCAAAGGTTTATTGTCAAAGTTTTTCTTTGTTTCCTATGGATGCTGAAAGACCAGCCGAATTCTTCCAGAATCTCGGTGTGTTTTTACTACGTTCACTGTGTCTGGAGACCTTCATCTTTCACTCTCTTTCTGACCCTTAATAGCCTTTATAGAAGGAAAGAGATTCCTGATTTCACAACCTTTCATTTGCATGGCAGAGTACATCAATTAAGTTGATTGGTCATTAATCCAATACAAACTATAATTACCTTTGCTCTGGCCACGATGCAGAACTTCTCCTTATCCTCAACAACGGTCTTTAGGTTGGACTGGGTCCTCCGGTTATTTGCCTTCCCCTCCGACACATTGTCAAGATGAAGTCCACTGACCACTGCCCTCCTGTACGAGGTGGACCTCAGTCCTCGGCAGAGTTGCCCAGGGCTATCCAGTTCAGAATCGGTATCTCCATCCGCCTCCCCTCTGGGTACGAGAGGGGCACTGGGCGTCTCCAGCATGCTCTGCACTCTCCGATTCCTGGCATTAAACGGGCGGCTACTGCCGTTTTGGTGATGGTTCTTGACCTTGATGCCTGATGCCAAATCCCTGGGAATGATCTGGTGGGTGCCGTTCTTGAATGACACAGCACTGTTGGTGCTCAGGACACAATGGCGTTTGTCAGGCATGGGGAAGGACTGGGTGGAGAGCTGCCTCTGCACCAAGATGTGGCTGGGAGGAGCAGTCCTCACATTCCCGTTACCAGAGTGGGCAGCGCTCCCGCTGCCATCCACTGGGAAGTCTGTCACAAGGTAGGAAGCAGGCCTGGCCTTGGTCCGATGGTTCAAAGAACTGGTGACAGGAGATTTGGATACCGGCCTTCTCTTTCGCCACAGTGGAGCTATGGCAAGATTGGACAAGTCAACCTCACTCTCCTCCTGATCCATTCTGGCCATCGAGGATGCACACCCCTTTAAAGCAGGCAACAGTCCTGTTCTCTAGACCCCATCAGCTGTAACTCATTGCAGGCACTGGGGGAGGATCTGGAGATTCATGCCAATCTTCAGGAGTTGACCTGTCCAACAAGAGACAGAGGTATGTTAATTCAAGCTCAGACAATGCATTCGGAAGGAGGGAGGGGCAAAGTTGTCAGCAGAAAAAGAATAGACACTCAGCAAAGCATAGAAGGAACTCAGCAGATCTCACAATGTCCGAAGGAGGTAAAGATCTATTATGGATATATTGGGCTCTTCCTCAAGGCAATATATCTTTACCTCCCATGGACGCAGCAAGACCGGAGAGTTCTCCTGGCATTTTGACTACAATCACAGCCTCTGCACACTGTTGTGTGTTTCACTTCATGTACCCCAGTGCCACTCTGTCATGTTTGTCCAAGGCCTCGTCACTACCAAACTGAGGCCACCCACACAAATTGGAGGAACACCTGAAATCTTGTCTCGGCATTCTCCAACCAGACTACATCAATGTTGACCTCCAATTTCCGTTAACCCCCTCCTCCTTAGTCTAAGTATTTTTTTTCATCCCTCGCCCTCCTTTCCTCCAGCTCCCCACCCCTTTCCCTTCTTTCTCCTATCAGAGAGCTACCCTTCCCATCACTCTCCTTGAACTCTTCCTCCTGTATTCCATCTCTCACCATTTCCTGATTAGCCCCTTCACCCCCCTCCTCTCATCTTTTTAATCCAGGCATCAGCCTGATGTTTTGCATTCCCCAAGGAGGTCTCGGTCCAAAACTTCCTGAGGTTGTTGCATGACCTCCTGAGTTTGTCCATGCAGGTTTGTGTGCTGCAGTACTCTCAATCTTGGATGAGAAAGTAGGGCGTGCAAGCCTTCACATGACACTAAGTTTGGCAAAATAGCAGATGATGTAAAAGTCTATGAGCAGCGGAGGAATTTCTTTAGCCAGAGAGTGGTGAACCTCTGGAATTTGCTGCCAAGGGCAGCGGTGGAGGCCAGGTCGTTGGGTGCATTTAAGGTAGAGATTGATGGGTATCTGAATAGTCAGGGTATCAAAGGTTATGAGGAGTGGGGCTGAGTGGGAGAATGGATCAGCTCATGATAGAACGGCAGAGAGGACTCGACAAGCTAAATGGCCTACATCTGCTCCTATAACATATATTCTATATCTTGTATCTCTTTGTCCTTTGCCACGATTGGAGTCTGCACTCCTGTGAAGCATGTTGGGTATTTTAGCTGCAAACAAAATGCATAAATAGTTCATCTCGATAATAAGCTTCTTTTTACATTTTTAATTTTACTTTACTTACAGCCAGGGAAAGTAGATTCTGGCCATAGAAACCCGTGCCATCCAATTAACCTAGGGATCACAGGTATCATCTTTTTATTGGAATATTTTAAAATGATCAATTTTGTAGTCTTCTCAATGCTCTTTTTGTTTCAAGCTCTTTTTGTTCCCCGTCCCCCCTCGACATTTAACACTTAACTAATCACAATTATACACAATATTCAAGACACAATAAAGGTACAAGACCTATAATCAGGGTTTTATGGGTTTGTCATGACATGACTTTTCCTGGTTGGGATGGGATGGATCCCCCCCCCACCCCTGGTTGAGGGATAGACAGGGAAGATTGGGCAGCAAGGTGCAATAAGGCCATCTTAAAACCCGTTAGAGTACCAATAAAAGCAGTCTTGTGCACTAATATCCCCAAAGGAAGAGTGTTTGGGAGATCAGAGTTGATTGTCATGTCCAATTTACAAATGCACTGAAGGTCTTTGAGCAGCTTTCAAGGAACACAAGGGACACCATCTATAATAGAGTTCAAATTAAATTATCAAAACATTCCAACATTAAAAAAACCAGATAATAAATGGAAAGGAATAGATAAATAAATATTCATTAATGCAGTTAGTTACAAGAAAACACAATAAAGTTTCAGGACTAAAAACACAACAGTGGAGAAACTCAGCAGGTCAAACAGCAGACTTTATATCGCAAAGATAATGGTACAGAACCAAAGTTTCAGGCTTGAGTCCTTCATCAAGGTGTGAGCAAAATATATGCAGGTGTCTGAATAAAATGGTGGGGCTGGGAATTTGAGGGAGGAGCACAGGCTGGGAATTTGAGGGAGGAGCACAGGCAGGAGGTAATAGGATAAGGGAGGGAGGGCACACCACTGAACAGGAGGGGATGGAGAGGGAAGAAGATGGAGCGCTGGAGGAGGCAGGGGAGAACAGGAAGTGGACTAACAGAAACCGGAGAAGTCAATGTCAATTCCGTCTGGTTGGAGACAGCCCGGATGGAGGAGTTGCTCCTCCAGTTTATGGGTGGCCTTGGTTTGGTGTGCACAAAGCTATGGACAGGCATGTCGGCACAGGAAACTGGCACAGATTTGAAATGGTTGGAGATTCTAAAAGAGAAAATTCGGGTTAAAGGTTCGATTGCAGACTTCGAATCCTGCTGGAACTAACAATTTCTGAGAATTAACTTCATTAAGATTTTCCACTTTACAGGAAGAAGTGAATCTGTTGCATTGTTCAAGTGAACCGGCGTGGACTTGAAGGGCCGACATGGCCTGTTTCCACACCGTAAACAGTTATATGGTTAGTTATATCACAGTCATTGGCGCGGACAGAGCAAAGCAATCTCCCAGCCTGTGTCCAGTCTCTCCGACGTAGAGAAGGCCTCTGATGTTTCAGTAGTAATAGACAGATCTTTTGGTGGTCTTGGATAGGTTAGGGTAGCAAGGGGAGGTTCAAAAGTTTGATAGCTGTTGGGGAAAAGTGTTCTTAAACCTAAAGATGCTGGACTTCAGGATTGAGTACCTTCCTCCCATCGGCAGCAGTGAGAAGAGGTTGTGACCAGGGTGATTTACCAAGGCTTTACATTAATAAGAGCAAGCCATTCCACTCCCACCCATGTCCCCTGAGATGACACATTAAGTCAGTCACAGACTAAACAACGGACAATAAAAATAACAACAGTTACCCAGAAACAGGCAACAAATAATAAGAATAAATTCCTCTCAAAACATCTATCAAGAAGTTTGGCAGCTTGACATTTGGGTTGCTAACCTTTCAAAGGTTACACCAGGTATTGTAAAACATGATGCGTTTGTATTTTCCTTCATCGATTCTGAATTTTGACAGGCCATTTCAGCCCACGAGCCTGTGCCGCTGAATTACACCCAATTGACCTACCCCCCAGTCGAGTGGGAGGATGCAGGAGCCCCCCAGGAAAAGCCCACACAGACACGGGGAGAGCTTACAAGCTCCTTACAGACACTGTGGGATTCGAACGCTGATCCTACTTCACAACCAGCGGTGGTGTAAAGTACTGAAAACACTCTTCTTCCCCTCTCCATTCTCCAGAAAAACTCGGGCTCCATGTGGTGGATGCCTCCTTATCGGATTCCTTCCCATCAGATTTGGTTTGGCGGTCATTAGGTCAGCACAACAGACAAAATGGAAAGGCATATTTATTCATAGGATGTCATCCTTGCACAAGATGGAGAGAACCTTATGGCCTCTAAGCCACAAGCTAATTTACTACATGCCTAACATGTGTTGCACTTGAATTCCCAGGCTGCACAACACAATCCCAAATGTGAGAGACCTCCCCACCAAGAAGCAGACACAGCAGAGTTTGACGTCCAAGGGACCATGAACATTCTGGAACCCGGGCCAAATTTTGGGATGAATATTAACAAGTTGTAGCCACCAGAGAGCAGAAGTAAAACATTTTAAAAGAAGGGGGGTGGGGGGGAACTATTTCGAAGGACTATCTCACAGTGTCTAAAATTAAAAACAAAGTTGGGGGAGGGGGTGGGGGGATATTCAGCAGGTCCAACAGCCCCATGTAGCAGAGAGGACGATCATTGCCGGCGTCTCCAGTCCGATACATGGGTCCGTCCTGTTTCGTTCTCTCTGCTGCAGGTTCGACCTGCTGAGTTTCCCCAGCGTCGCTTTAACTTCGCTCCCAGTATCTGTAATGCCAGCTGGAGGAACCTTCACAACCAGCGGACCTTCACAACCAGCGGACCTTCACAACCAGCGGACCTTCACAACCAGCGGACCTTCACAACCAGCGGACCTTCACAACCAGCGGACCTTCACAACCAGCGGACCTTCACAACCAGCGGACCTTCACAACCAGCGGACCTTCACAACCAGCGGACCTTCACAACCAGCGGACCTTCACAACCAGCGGACCTTCACAACCAGCGAACCTTCACAACCAGCGAACCTTCACAACCAGCGAACCTTCACAACCAGCGAACCTTCACAACCAGCGAACCTTCACAACCAGCGAACCTTCACAACCAGCGAACCTTCACAACCAGCGAACCTTCACAACCAGCGAACCTTCACAACCAGCGAACCTTCACAACCAGCGAACCTTCACAACCAGCGAACCTTCACAACCAGCGAACCTTCACAACCAGCGAACCTTCACAACCAGCGAACCTTCACAACCAGCGAACCTTCACAACCAGCGAACCTTCACAACCAGCGAACCTTCACAACCAGCGAACCTTCACAACCAGCGAACCTTCACAACCAGCGAACCTTCACAACCAGCGAACCTTCACAACCAGCGAACCTTCACAACCAGCGAACCTTCACAACCAGCGAACCTTCACAACCAGCGAACCTTCACAACCAGCGAACCTTCACAACCAGCGAACCTTCACAACCAGCGAACCTTCACAACCAGCGAACCTTCACAACCAGCGAACCTTCACAACCAGCGAACCTTCACAACCAGCGAACCTTCACAACCAGCGAACCTTCACAACCAGCGAACCTTCACAACCAGCGAACCTTCACAACCAGCGAACCTTCACAACCAGCGAACCTTCACAACCAGCGAACCTTCACAACCAGCGAACCTTCACAACCAGCGAACCTTCACAACCAGCGAACCTTCACAACCAGCGAACCTTCACAACCAGCGAACCTTCACAACCAGCGAACCTTCACAACCAGCGAACCTTCACAACCTGGGAACCTTCACAACTAGCGAACCTTCACAACTAGCGAACCTTTACAACTAGCGAACTTTTACAACTAGCGAACTTTTACAACTAGCGAACCTTTACAACTAGCGAACCTTTACAACTAGCGAACTTTTACAACTAGCGAACCTTTACAACTAGCGAACTTTTACAACTAGCGAACTTTTACAACTAGTGAACTTTTACAAAAGCCTTCGCTTTTCAGCAGAAAATGACCTTTTTTTAAAAAAAAATGACGCCGTAATGTTGGCGTTGCCTTTCGCAAAGGCTCTGAGATCGGAACGTACCTTCATTGGGGTGGCAAAGCCGCTCAGTCAGGAGGAATCCTGGCGTCTAACCCCATCCCACAGAGTCAGGGCTCGGTGTTGCAGCGTTACGTTGGATGGGAATCTCCTCTTCCCGAATCCAGAAGGGTTGCACCCTCTCAGTATCCACCCCCACCCCCCCCAACCCCAACCACTTTGTCCCAGTCCTGAGCCTGGTCCCTTGCGGGAGAGGTGATTTGGGGCTGAAAGTCCAAACGTAATTGCTTCACCTTCCCCGGGCCAGAGAGCAGGAGTCCCGGGCCCGTCCTCCCTCCCTCCCTCCAACGCGCACCGCCGCGACTGTCCGCCCACCCTCTTGAAGTTTGTGAACTTTGCAAAACATTCCCTCCACCGAGGCAAAGTGCAACCCCCCCCCCCCCCCCCGAGCTGTGGCGCCTCACTGTGGGCAGCTCTTCAGCGAGAGAGAGAGAGAAATCACTCAACAGCATTTCCATAGTCGGTTCATTGGTGCTAATTTTAAAATGACGCCGTCATGTTCACGTTTGCAAAGGCTCTGAGATCGGAACGTACCTTCATTGGGGTGGCGAAGCCCCTCAGTCAGGAGGAATCCAGGCGTCTATCCCCATCCCACAGAGTGAGGGCTCGGTGTTGCAGCGTTACGTTGGATGGGAATCTCCTCTTCCCGAATCCAGAAGGGTTGCACCCTCTCAGTATCCACCCCCCCCCACCCCATCACTCTTCCTTCCCCTCTCTCTACTACTTTGTACCAGTTTGAGACAGAGGATTATAAAAACCATGAGGGGCATGGAGAAGGTGAACGTTTGCAGTCATTTCTTTTATGGTACATGATGTTAGAACTTGGGGGGGGGGGGGGGGGCTTAGGTTTAAGGTGAGAACTGCCAGAGGAAGAGATAAATCATCCCTATATGTTTATTTGAAATGTTATCCTTATGGCAAGGAAGAGCCACAGTTTAGGCCAGTGGCTCTCGACCTTTTTCTTTCCACTCACATCCCACTCTGTAATCCCTTGGCCATCCATGGTAAGGTGGGATGTGAGTGGGAAGGGAAGGCTGAGAATTACTCCTCTAGACCCAATTGTTCATGAAATATTTTGCTTGAGAAAAACTCCTTTGGAGTTCGGAAACCGTGCACATAACGAGTCAATGAGGGACGATTAAAACAGAGGTTTTCAACCTTTTTCTTTCCACCCACATCCCAAATTAAGCAACCCCTTACTAATCACAGAGCACCTGTGGCCTAGGGAATAGTTAAAGTGGGATGTGAGTGGGAAGAAAAAGGTTGAGAACCACTGGTCTAGAGTCCTTCCATTACCGGGTATTGAGGGTACATAGGGGAAACCCCTCAAACAACAAAAGTGGGGAGGGGTAACGGCAAGGTACCACAGTGGTGGGAATATATAATGGTGGAATGTATGGACATGGCACTAAGGAGGCGAAGAGATTGGAATGGTCTTCTATTTCATAAATGATTTATTGTGAATAAAGCCAATTTCTGATTTAAAAAAATGTGATTATGATTAGGGTGTGTGTGTGCTTGCGCGTGCACCGTGGTTACAAGATCACAAGATATAGGAGCAGAAGTAGGCCCATTGGCCCATCGAGTCTGCTCTTCTATTCTAATCACGAGCTTCAAATGGCATCAGAGAATAAGAGGACCCAGATACGATCCAGCCCACAGTATCTTGAGACTCTCCCTTCAAGGAAGAGGTACAGGAGCATTAAAAGCAGGACTGCCAGGCTGGGAAATAGCTTCTTCCCGTTGCCATCTTGAGCGCAGGCCCCAGCCTTGGGCGCAGACCCCTCCATCTATATTCAGCAGATTTCCATTTCAGTGTTAACTATGGCACTGAACTGTCCAGTAAATTAAAAGGAAGCATTGTGAAAGCGAGAAGCTGGAGGGATCCAGTGGGTTAGGCAGAATCTCTGGAGAGAGATGGTCAATCAGTGTTTTGGGTTTTCAAGATACCTTTATCATCTTGTATACAAAATGCACAAAATTTACGTTTCTCTGCAGCGCCATTATGGAGACCAGAAAGAGAAGCAACGGAGCCATCGAATGTCCGTGGATCTCACCACCTCCCCCGATGTCTCCGCCTCTTGTGACTCCTTAGGGTTTCCCCTATGTCTCAGCCCCTCAATACCCGGTAATGGAAGGACTCTAGACCAATGGTTCTCAACCTTTTTCTCCCCACTCACATACCACTTTAACTATTCCCTATGCCATAGGTGCTCTGTGGTTAGTAAGGGACTGCTTAAGGTGGGATGAGGGTGGAAAGAAAAAGTTTGAAAACCACTGTTTTAATCGTAGTTCATTGACTCATTAGGTGCATGGTTTCAGAACTCCAAAGGAGACAGTTGAACAATTCTATAAACCCGTAAAACTCTTTTTACATATATTTATTTTGGATAACTATTTCATTTGTGAATAGGGGTACTGTTTGCCTGCGTGTGTGCACCATGGTCTGGAGATATGCAGTTTTGTCAGGTTATAGCATGACAATAAATGAACTTGTAAAAGTCGAACCTGACCATAGATTTGGGGTGGTGGGGGGGAAGAGACTGCCCTCTGCTGTCTGTCATGCCTCATTGCCCATATCATTCAAGATTTAATTTATTGTCTTTGTCATAAAACAGTCTCATATTTTATTAAATTGTTTTTTTCTGCTGTAAGACAGACAGATTCGCCATCAGCAGAAATTACCTGAAGTTCCTCTTACAGTCAAAGAGAGAGAAGCAAAAGAGAGCCCCTCCCCCCCCGAGTCACCGAGTGTCCGTGGATTTGCCTCCAGCGCTTCCGCAGCCTTCGCAGCCACCCAGACTCCTGTCCAAACCATCGGCAGCCCAAGCTCCAGATCCGAACCTCTGACATGGTCAGGGACCCTTCAATGCCTTCGGCACCCCTTCGGATGCCAGTTCCGATTCCTTGTTCCCCTTCAGCCAGTTTCGAGCCAGTCTCCAACAACCCGTAGCCCGGTGCCAGTCTCCCGACAGCAGTCTCCGGGATCCTCTGTGGGTTCCTCGCCTCAAGTCACCAGCAGCCCGCCGCATGCGTGGGTCTTTCAGCCACAGAACCCCCCCCCCCCCTCACTGGTCCGTCGCCGTGGTCACCGTCCCATGGGTTGTCGCCTCTGCTTCTCCTTCTCAGGCAGGTCTTCCTGTTTTCTGGTGCCCTGCTCCAATCCTCCGCTCCCGCTGGAGCCTGCAACCCCTCATGGCTGCTGCCGATCAGAGGCGCCGCCATCTTGAGCGCAGACCCCGGCCTTGGGCGCAGACCCCTCCATCTATATTCACCAGATTTCCATTTCATTGTTAACTATAGCACTGAACTGTCCAGTAAATTAAAAGGAAGCATTGTGAAAGCGAGAAGCTGGAGGGATCCAGTGGGTTAGGCAGAATCTCTGGAGGGAGATGGTCAATCAGTGTTTTGGGTTTTCAAGATACCTTTATCATCTTGTATACAAAATGCACAAAATTTACGTTTCTCTGCAGCGCCATTATGGCGCCATTTGGTTTGTAATTTAAGTCAGTGAAAAGTTTGTCTCCCGAGATGGAAACAGAGAGATCCAGGAAGGGGAGAGTGTTGTCAGAGACTGAGCAGGGTGGAAGTCGGCCGTGAAGTGGATGAAGTTGACAAGTTCATCGCAGGTGCACGAGGCAGCCCTGATATAGTCATCGATATACCGGAGGAAGAGTTGAAGGATCTTGCCTGTGTAGGCTTGCAGCATGGATTGCTCCACAAAGCCCACAAACAGACAGGTGTAGCTGGAACACATGCAGGTATCCATGGCTGCAGGGTCATCTCCTAGCCTTCCCATTCTTAGCAGCGGTGGAGTGATCGTTCGCTCTGATCCTTTGCTCCCCAGGAACCTGTAACCCCTCATGGTGTGGGCTCCCTAACATGGGCACCACCATCTTGAGCATAGTCAAGATACCAAAGTAGCTCTTGAAAATCAAATAATAAAGGATTTTGACTTTTTATCAAAACTTTCTCATCTATTGCAGCATCCGCAGTTCATTTTGGAAGATGAAACAATTCTGCTAAGGTCAATTTAAAGTTTTTTTTTGACATTTTTCTCATCTCTCAATCAGTTCCTCATTTGGAGAAAGGATCTTCAACCTGAAGCATGAATTTTATTTTTCTTTCCATAGACACTGAGTGTTTTCAACATTTTCTCAGTTTATCCCTTTATTATTTGTTTTGAACTCTACGGCGATGTATTTTTTTATCAGGATGGGAAGCTGTTGAAGATTGTCAAGTTGATTCCAATATCCATTTTTCTTTTGTTCCTTAATCAACCAGCTTATGAATCTGCCTTGAGCTGACTTTGTACCAATATGTTGGCAGAGGTGATAGATCCCACCTTAAGGAATCTCTTTCTAGGATGCTACAGGTTAGTTAGGGATTACGTAAGGTGGTATGCGAGTAGAAAGATTGAGAAGCTCTGCAATAGTTAATTTCACAGTGCAGGTCCATATTTGGAGTGGTGTGGACACCTCTGGTCATGATTGCAGAGTATGGAGGAAATTCACACAACACACACTCTGCTGGAGGAACTCAGGTCGAGCAGCTTCAATGGGAGAGTTTGAACAATCAACATTTGGGATCCAGCCGTTCTTCATGGATGCTACTTGAGCTACTGAGTTCCTCCCAGCAGATTGTTTCAGCTTCAGATTCCAATGTCTGCTGTCTCTCCTGTGGAATCCTACCTGTAGGGGGAAGTTATCAGTCCTGTGAATGTTGAGCCCTTCTTACAGACATCCCAGTGCCTTAACAATAGGAGGCCATCTATTCCCGTGACGTAGTAATCGCTGTGTGACTGACCTCAGACATTTCTGCTGTGTATGGCCTGGGCACAGAGACAATGATGAATGTCTCCTGCATTCCAAATCCCGTGCATGGCTTTCCTCCACCTTGGCCTCTGAACTTTCCCCTGTTCAACAATCAATCTTAACTTGGCCCTGAGCCAGGCTTAGCTTCAAAAGGTGTCAGGATGGGGTTCTGAATGCAAAATGAGAGATGTGAGTTTATTGTCCTGCACACAAGTACAGACACAGAAGTTCCTGCTGCAGCCACACGAGGGCATAATTTAAAACCAGCAACAATGGTAAATTTCTATAATATGCATGAGAAAGAAGAAAAGTTCACTCAATAAATAACTAGCCTTATTAAGATGGAGTTGAGCCCTATCTCATATTACACTGGTCAATGAAGATTTTGATTTCTGAACACCTTTGTGTGTATTTTATGGATTTTGGGGTGCTGATCACGAAAATCACCTGAAATTTTTTAGATATAATCTATTTTTGTGATTTCCTGGCATATTTTAAATCTACTTCAAGCATACAAAACCATGAAGTGCAAAATTCATTTTCTGCATTGGAACTTGGACGTCTTCCCCGCTGATCTTGGTGCAGTCAGTGATGAACATGGTGAAAGGTTTCACCAGGACAGTGCGGCCATGGAAGAGCGGTATCGGGCGACAGGAATCCATCAACATTGGCCGACTATTATTGGACACTGCCACGAGAGGCATCAGATGCTGAGTACAAATGAAAATTAGCGGCAAAACATTTTTAGGAGCGAATGCAACGTGTCAGCATCACGATGTGATCAAACATGCTAAATTCAATAAAAGTTAATTTAATGTTTCTCCAACTTCCTACGTGATACAGCCAATCTGAAATTATCTTTGTGTTCAGCTTGAAGTTATCCCCAATTTTCTTTCAAGAAGCAAACCTTTTGAAAAAAATTTGTTGCCTAGTAATATTGCATGACTTTTGTCAGCCAGTGGAGGTAGAGTTGTGAAGGCAATCTATGTGCAGAGAGATATCATAATCCCAGCACGTCCAAGTTCAAGCTGGCCACACTCATCATGGATTGCTCCTCCACCACAAAAGTAAGTCTGACCTATTTTTTGCGCGAGGATTTCTGTGACTATTTATAAGCAGAAATTCTGCCTGGCCTGCAGGGGAAAAAAAACAAATCTCAGGGTTGTATGTGATGTCACTACTACTATCAGGAAGGAGGTACAAGAGCCTGAAGACAAGAACCCATCAGCACAAGGACAGCTTCTTCCCCTCCACTATCAGATTCCTGAATGGACAATAAACCAGAGACCCTACCTCACTGGAAACTGACCCTTACTTCCACAAGGCCATTGGACTTATCTATACTGGTCCAAGTTATCAGTTCAATTTTATCCTCATGTACGCTGAGATGCAGTGAGGAAGTTTGTTGTGCGAGCAGCCCAGTAGATATTCCATGCATGGGACAGCAATAATAACACAAAGTTATAGAGAGATAGAGATCAGTTAATGCAGAGCAAAGGCAATACCATTTTACATGTGAGGATCATTCAGGACTTTGATAACAGCTGGAAATAAACTGTTCTTAAACTGGTGGCATGTGATCTCACACTCATCAATCTTCTGGAGGGAGAAGAGAGTGTGACCGGGGTGGGTGGACCCCCTCCCCCGCCCCCCCCCCCCCCCATCTTTACCACTTTCTAAAGGTCCACAATTGGGAGTCTTCTGTTTGGCTACATCATTGTGTGGGATGATAGCTGCAAAGCATCAGACTAGAAGTCAATGAAGAGGATCATCGACATGGCTGAGAAGATCACTGGGGGTTCCTTTTCCTCTCTTGCTTATGTAGGACTCAAAGAATTATAGAACATAGAACATAACAGCTCAGGTCAGGCCCTTCAGCTGAACTATATTTTTAAACCTACTCTAAATCTAAACTTTCATTTCACGCCCATAACTCTATTTTTCTTGCATCTATGTGCCTGTCTAATAGTCTATAAAATGTTCGTGTGGTACCAGCCTCAAACATCCCCCCAGCAATGCATTCCAGACACCCACCACTCTCTGTATAAAACAACTTACTCCTGACATCTCCCTAAACATTTCTCCCCTCACCTTGTGTAGACGTCCTCTAGTGTTTGCTACTCTCACTCCACCCCATCTATGCTTCTCATCCTTCTTCTCTCCAAAGAGGAAAGCCCACCAACTCTGTTAACGTTCCATCACAAGACACGTTCTCCAATCCAGGCAATATCCTGGAAAATCTCCTCTGCACCCTTTCCATAGCTTCCACATCCTTCCTATAATAAAAAACTGAGCACAATATTCCAAGTGCGGTCTAACCAGAAATTTATAGAGCTGCAACATTACCTCACAGCACATGGACTCAATCTCCCACTAATGAAGGCCAACATACCTCAAGTCTTCTTAACTACCCTATTAACCTGCACGGCCACCTTGAGAGATCTATGGATTTAGACCCCAGGATATCTCTGTTCTTCACACTGTTAATCATTCTGCCTTTAACAAAGATTCAAAATTCAAGATTACTTTACTGGCATGAAATAAACAGAAAATGGTACACCCGACTTCGTTCTGCCTGCTATAAGGCAAAGAGTCGTGGTTAGTATTTCCCAGCGCCCTTCATAGAAAGAGGGAAAGAGAAGCAAGAGGGAGTCCCTTCAGAATCACGGAGTGTCCGTGGATTAGTCTCCAGTGCTCCCTGCAGCCTCTGCAGCTGCACAGGCTCCTGTTTGATTCGTCGGCCGCCCGAGCTCTGATGCAATCAGGAAGCCATCAGCGCCCAAGGCCCTTTGGGAGCCTGTTCTGCCCTCAGCACCCTCTCGGATCCCGGTTCCCATGAGCCAGTAATCATGTACAAACTCTATTAGATTTGCTATCTGTACGAGCTTCCTGATCCGGATGGGCTATTGGATTTCATGCTGCTTTTCAGTGGGTGCTTTTCAGTGGCTGCTTTTCAGTGGCTTCAGTGGCTGCTTTCTGAGCTGCCCCAGAGGCTAAAATTGTGGAAGTTCCACTTGTTCTCCCCAGTATTTGCTGAAAGATTACGAGACACATAGATAGGGTGGACAGCCAGCACCGTTTTCCCAGGGTGACAGTAACAAATACAAGGAGACATTTGTACAAGGTGAGGGGGGAAGTTCAGAGGAGACGTCAGGGGTAAGTTTTTTATACAGTGGGTGGTGGGTGCCTGGAATGAGTTGCCGGGGTGGGAGGGGGGGGAAGTCAGTGGTGGAGCCTGGTACAGTAGGGACATTTAAAAGTCTCTTAGACAGGCCCATGGATGTAAGAAAAATAGGTTATGACTGAGAGTCAGGGAAGGTTGGGATTGTTGAGTAGGTTTTTGTAGATTGGAACAACATCATGAACTGAAGGGCCTGCACTGTGCTGTGAAGCAGCTATTCTCAACATTGTTTCAGCCGTGGCCCCCCTTCGGACTCTGCTCAAAATTTACAGGCCCACTTCACTGTGAAGCCATTAAGCTTAGTTGGTTTCCTCTGTACTTCCCTCCAACACACTACATTAAAAAAATAATGATTTCAGTCTGTCCCCTCTTTAAATCTGCTGTGGTCCCCAAGAGAGGAGTGGGGGTGGAGGGTGTATGGCTCCCATCGAGAATGGCTGCTGTATTGTTCTATGTTCATGTAAATCGGAGTCTTGAACCTGGCATCAAAACCTGAGAGAAATGCCAAGAAATTCCATAGCTCAGGGTCAAGCTGACCCAACTGCAATGTAGCTCCCTCAGGCCATGGAAGTTCGATGCAGTGTATGACTGCTCGGGATCTGCACCCATCACCGTGAGACAACAACCAAAGCATCGCCCTTATTTCAATCATATTTCCGTGCCAGCAGTGCTTGAGAACTTGTGCTGATTGAATGCTGCTCTTACAACTTGTGAGCACCAAAGAGACTCGGCTGGAGGTTACGTTGGCAAATTCACTGCACAGCTCTTTCACCAGTGGTTTGTGCTCCCCTTGACGGAAGGTCACAAGTTTTAATTCTATTTGTTCTTGATTAAGCAAAGTTCCACATTGAATCTTGGCATTGTGTAGTTATGAGCTCTTACTTAAAACTTGGCAAAAATTTATTTTAAATGCGACTCTGCTGTGTGGTTAAGCTTTCAGAGGGAAATGTTCTCACAGATTCCTGAACCTGGGTCAGTGATTTGCTCCACAATCCTGGCAGTGAGATGCTAAGATTGGCCTCCAGATCTTCCATCCTTGAATAAGGGATGAAAACTATCTTGGGCACTTGGTTTTCTGTTTCTCGTTGTCCGGCTATTCATAATCCACTGCCTCTGTCCATCATGTTTAATCTCTGCCAAGTTTTCCAATCCCACCTGGGGCCCCTGACTCTCCCCACCATCACGTACATGCAGGGAATGCTGACGTCAGAGGGCGGCGACGATCATCAAGGATCCACACCACCCAGCACTCGCTCGGTTCTCGCTGCTGCCATTAGGAAAGAAGTCTAGGTGCCATAAGACTCGCACTCCCAGGTTCAGGAACAGCTGCTCCCTCCCCCCACCATCAGACTCCTCAACAAAAAAACAATCAGGGACTCATTTAAGGAGTCTGACTTTTGCACTTTATAGTTTTTTTTCCTCTCTGTATTGCACACTCAGTTGGTAACGTTTCTTTACTTGTTTCCATGTACACATTGTGTACAGTTTATTTTTTGCACTACCACTAAGTGGTATTTCTGCCTTGTCCGTAGGAAAAATGATCTCAGAGTCATGTATACACTCTGGCAATAAATCTGAAATCTGAAATCTCTATATTGGGGAGACTGGGCGCAGACCGGGAGATCGGTTTGCTCTGTCAGCTGCAAAAGACAGGAGGTCCCAATGGCCAACCATTTAAATTCCATACACCATTGCCACTGACATGCCTGGGCCATGGCCCATTCCCTGCCAAATCAAAGTAAATTGGAAGAGCAACACATCTGGGCAGTCTCCAACAGGTTGACCTCAACACCGACCTCCAATTTCCATTAACCGCTCTCCTGGAGTCTCTCTTCCTTCCCCCTTGGCCTCCTTTCCTTCAACTCCCCAGGCCCTCTCCCTTCCCTTCCTTCTCCTGTCAGAGAGCTACCATTCTTAGCCCTCAGCCCCCTTCCCCCATCACTTCTAAGCACCTGTCTCTTCGACCTTCCCACCTGTATCACCTATTACCTCTTATCTGATAGCCTGTGCTCCTCCACCCTCTCCCCCCCCCCCCCCCCCGGTCCCTTCCTCCCTCCTCCCCAAGCCTTTTTATTCAGTCATCAACCTGTTCTTCCAGATTCCTGATGGAGGGCCCAGGCCCGATACCTTGGTTCCCCTTCACTACCTCTGGATGCTGCGTGACCTGCTGAGTTTTCTCCAGTGCGCTTGCATGTGGCCTTTTCACCCTGTGTTCTTTACGCTAGCTCCTCCTACATTTCTCTTGTTTTAGTAAAGTTCGAAACATCGACCTTTCTTTTTCTCCCACTGATGCTGTGCGACCTGCTGAGTTTCTCCAGCAGATTGCGGCCAACGGCAATTTCTGTGTTTCCCACTGGCAAGGACGGACTCTGGATAAGGAATTGCAATTGGAGCTCAGAATTAAGCCACAGCTGCACACTTTTGGGAAGATTAGTTATCTAGAATTGATGGGAACTCTACAGTAAACCCTTTCCCTGGTTAACCACACAGAATACGCACACAAAATCCCTAATCTCGAGACTCACTGAGGGAGGGTGCAGTAATATTTTTAGGCCACAAGGTGCTGCCTTGAGTTACTCTGCAGAAGGAGTTAGGAATGGCAGACAAACAAGTGGCCATTCATTTCCATTCACCACCTCATTCCCTTGCCGACATGTCTGTTCGTGGTCTCACGCACTGGTGGACAGAGACCATCCCAAAAATGGAGGAACAGAACCTGTCTGGGCACCCTCCATTCAAATCGACTTCTCTGGTTTCCGTTAGACCCCCTCTTCCCCTCACCTTTCCCTTTCCTCTAGCTCTGTCTCTCTTTGACTCCTTTTCCCCCGCTCTGCTTCCACGGAGCCAAAAACATCCCTCCCCCTATATATTCTCACCTTTCCTTTTTCCTGCCTTCCTCTCCATATCCAATCCACACCTTTGGTCTGTTGGTCCGCACTCCTTCTCCTGCCCATTCTTCCCTTCTCCCTAGCTTTAGAATTCAGATGCCTACCCGCTTTTTAATTATACCTTGAAGACGGGCTCTGGTGCGAATCGTCGGTTATATATCTTTACTTCCTCTGGACACTGCGAGACTGAGTTCCTCCAGCACTTATGTGCTTTTTCGACAGTCACAGCATCCATGGACCCGCCGAGTTTCACTCCATCAACAAGTGTGACAATTCCACTGAATGGCAGACTTTTCGGACACACACTAGGTTGCTTGAGCCCCCTGTTAATTTTATAAGCAGGGCTCTTGGTGGATACGGCCAGTAAAACAAATATCTGTATTCCCTCCTGTGCATAACTGTTTTAATTTAAAGTTAAAAATTTAGACATACGGCATGGTGACAGGCCATTTCGGACTACGAGCCCGCACCGCCCAATTTACACCCAATTAACCTACATTCCTGGTACACTTTGAATGGTGGGAGGAAACTGGAGCCCCTGGAGGAAACCCACGCAGACACAGGGAGAGCGTTCAAACTCCTTACAGACAGCATGGGATTCAAACCCCAGTCCCGATCGCTGGTGCTGTAACGACATTGCGCTAGCCGCTACATGAACTGAGTCACCCAATGAGTAAACACATGTAAACATAAAAGTAAGAGAAGATCATTTGGCCCCTCAGTTCTGTTATCCTATACAAAACATTGTGGCAATATCACAGAGTCATCCAGCATGGCCCTTTGGCCCAACTCATCCATGCTGACCAAGTTGGCATTCTGGTCCAGTCCCGTTTACCCACATTTGGCCCACATCCTTCTAAAACATTCCTATCCATATATCTGTCCAAACGTCATTCAAATGTTGCAATTGTGCCCAGTTCCACAGCTTCCTCTGGCAGCTCGTTCCAGACAAGGACCACCCTCTGAGCAAATGAGTTTCTCCTCGAGTTCCTCTTAAACCTCTCCTCTCTCACGTTAAACCTACGACCTCTACTTCTAGAATCATCTGTCCTGGGAATACGAGTGTGAGCATTCACTTTATGCCCCTCGTCTCTCCAAGGTCATCCCTCAACCTCCTTCACTCCTTCTGTCCAACCTTTATGTCCAATGATCTGATGAATCTCCTCTGCCCACCTTCCAACTCTGATATTTTTCATACAACTGGGTGACCAGAAGATAAAACATAGATCACTAGAGCGCAGAACAGGCCCTTCAGCCCTTGATGTTGTGCCAACCTATATATCCTACCAAAAAAAAACTGAGCCCTTCCTACTCGTAACCCTCTATTTTTCTTTCATCCGTGCATCTCATGTTTCAGCCTCCACCACCATCCTTGGCAAGTTATTCCAGGCACCCACAACTCTCTGTGTAAAAAAAAACTTACTCCCCTCACCTTTCCTCCCTTCAATTTGAACAGATCCTCTGGTGTTTGCTGCCTGGGAAAAGGGAGCTGGCTGTCCACCCTATCTATGCCTCTCAGAATCTTGTAGACCTCTGTGAAGTCACCTTTCATCCTTCTACGTTCCATAAAGAAAAGCCCAAACTCTGTGAACCTTGCCTTATAGGACAATTTTCAATCCAGACAGCATCCTTGTAAATCTCCTCTGCACCCTCTCCATTCCTTCCACATCCTTCCTATAATGAGGTGACCAGAACTGGACACAATACTCCAAGTGTGGTCCCACAAGAGATTTATAGAGTTGCAATGTGAAATGAGACCCACCCACAGCATTCACCAAATATGGTCTCACCAATGCCTTGGGCTCCCGACTTTTGCACCCAATACCCTATTTGAAGGCAAGTGCCTCTTCCCCAGTCTGTCCACTCAATTGTGCTTTTCCCTCAGCTTGACCTTGTTGCACTCACCCCAGCCTCATGACTCCCCCCTCATGTCCAAACGCACAAAATGAGAGTGCGGCGGGGTTATTCAACCCCTTTAACCTGTCTTGCCATTCAATAAGGTCGCGCATGGTCTGAATGTAACCTCTTTGTTGAATTTGTGCCTTGTCCCAGTAATCCAGTGCCCTTTAGCTTCTAAAGAATCTGTTTACCTCTACCTTAAAACTATTTGAGGAAACACTCACAACTCTCTCTGAGAATAGATTTTGCCTTAAAAATTTAAATTTAGACCTACAGCACAGTAACAGGCCATTTTAGCTCATGAGTCCCTGCCACCCAATTTACACCCCATTAACCTTCACCCCCGGTATGTTTCGAATGGTGGGAGAAGCCCACGCAGACACGGGGAGAATATACAAATGGACAGCGTGGAATCTGAACCCCAGTCTGGTCCCGATCACTAGAGCTGTAAAGGCTACCCCAACCTTACTGTTAAACGTGACAGCAGTTCTATCCCCTTCTGACTCCATCTACACCAACTGCGGCCTTGGAAAAGCAGCCATCATATTAAAAGACTCATCCCACCTCACCTGTAAAAGGGGCCAGGCCCGAAACATTTGTGACACGTTACTTCCTCTGGATACTGTGTGACCTGCTGAGTTTCACCAGCATGTTTCCCCTTCCATCAGGAAGAAGAATCGCGAGTGTGAAAATCTTGCACCCATTAGATTCAAAAACAGTTTCTTTTCCACTGAAAAGTTAGTTTGTTTACTTTTTTAATTTCTTTAGATTTCTTTCTTTTGCATATGTGTCTTGAGTACAGATTTTTGCAATTCTGATAAGTAGAAATTTTGCCTGACCCACAGGAAAAAGAATCTAGGGTTTTATGAGATGACATGTATGTACACTGACAATAAAACTGAACTTTGAAGTTTAACCATATAACCATTTACGGAGCGGAAACAGGCCATGTTGGCCTTTCGAGTATATTTAAATTGAAGTTTTTAAATTTTAAATTTACACATACAGCACACTAACAGGCCATTTCGGCCCATGAGTCTGTGCTGCTCAATTATACCCAATTAACCTACAACCCCCAGCACATTTTGAATGGTGGGAGGGAAAGGGAACCCCCGGGGAAATCCCATGCAGACACAGGGAGAATGTACCAACTCCTTATAGACAGGGTGGGATTCGAACCCCGGTCCCGATTGCTTGCACTGTAGGAGTGGCCAGGCTAACTGTGCCACCCTGTAAAAGTGGTTTGATGACACTTGGAATATTGCATTCAGTTCTGGTCACCTCATTGCAGGAAACACTTTAGAGAGGGTGCAGAGGAGATATTCCAGAGTTGGCCTGGATTGTAGAACATGCCATACAAAGCAAGGTTGAGAGAGTGAGGACTTTTTGTCTTTGGAGTGACAAAAGAGATGCGGTGACTTATAAAGATAGATAAGATTATGAGGGGTTTAGATAGGGTGGACAGCCACCACCTTTTTGCTGGGGCTACAAAGGTCAGTGGAGGAAAGTTTATGGGAGATGCCAGTGGTATGTTTTTCACTCAGAGAGTGATGGGTGCCTTGAATAGATTGTCTGGGGTGGTGGTGATGGAGGCTGGTACAATGGACTCTGAGATAGGCACACAGATGTAAGAGCAAAATGGGGGAAAAATAAGATTGTTGTGGTGTAGGTTTACATAGATACACAATCATAACCAAGGTTTCAGGCTTCAGCTTCTCTGCTTACTGTCCGCTCTCCCTCTCTTCCCTTTCCCTTTGTCTTCTGTCTTCCAGCTCTCCACCCCTCCCCCTTCCCTCTCCAACCAAGGTGCCTGCCTTCATATTTTCATACCTTGATGAAGGGCTCAAGCCCAAAATGTCGGTTCTGTATCTGTATCTTTGCCACGTAGAGTTCACTGTTTGACTGGCTGAGTTTCTCCAGCATTGCGTTTTAACAAAGTTTGTGAACCCCCTTCCCTGTGAAGCAGTCAAGCTTATGCCTTCTTACCGAATACTTTAAAAAAAATGAAAAATATTTATGTAACATGACGCTTTTACTTAAATGTGTTGTAGTCTCAGAGTGGTGGGGGGAGGGGGAGCCGTAAAGGCCCACTTGGGAATAGCTGGGGCAGAGCATCAAACTGTTATTCCATCCAGAATATTAAGTCAATGAATGACAAGATTAGTAAAGATATTCTCTTTAAATTAACGTGTTAATCAAAGCAAATGAAAACAAAATGATACCCACTTGGGTCCTGAGAATGTTACAGATCCAAACTAATTTAGGAGAATGATGTTTTAGTTAAAAAAATAGTCCATTGAATTATAATGCAGAAAGCTTTAGTTCTCTCCAGAGTGAAAGTTTGCATTAATGAAAAGAATTTAAAAAAGCTTTCATGAGCATCATTATCCATCTAAATGATGCCTTCAGCCAGAGGGTGATAAATATGTGGAATTCACAGGTGGTTGTGGAGGCCAGGTCATTAAGGCAGATAGATCCTTGATTCTACAGGTCACCAAAGGTGGGCAGTGGGGCTGATTGGGAAAGTGGACCAGCTCACGATGGAATGGTGGGGCTGGATGGCCTATTTCTGCTGTGATGCACAATGGACGAGATTGGTGTTATCTTCATTGGAGACCCATGCCGCAATGATCAAGGTTGGTTGGAGGATTCAGCAGCCTTGTCCAGGAGGAGAATGGACCATGGGAATGGAGCGAGTGAAATCTTGAAGAAGGGCCCAGTCGTGAAACAACAGTTTTATGTATATTTACCCTTTATGGATGTTGAGTTCCTCCAGCACTTAATGTCTCTTCATGCAATGGGGGATCTTGTTTTACGTTGCAGATAGGACAGGTTGGCGATAATGAGTTAACGTAACAATGGGCTGATTAGAAAGGTTATAAATCAAAGCAGGAGCTTTGATCATGTTCCTCTGTTCAACGTATTTATGCCTGATCCCCAATATGTGCATTTGGAAGCAGTTCAATAACTTGGAGGAGGTGCAGGTGAGGAGATGGAACTGGGAAGAAGGAAGTGGGATGGATAGCAGTGAAAACACACTCATGCGTCTGCTTGGGAAGGTGGTGAAAAACCCTTTTCTTCTGATTATATATTATAGAAGCATGGAACACTACAGCATAGAGGCAGGTGGTTCAGCCCTTTGAGTCTGTGCCAAACTACTATTCTACCAGGTCAGCCACTGACCTGCACCCAGTCCACAGCCCTCCATACCCCTTCCATCCATGTACTTGAATGTCAAAATTGGGCCCGCATTTACCAATTTGGCTGGCAGCTTGTTCCACACCCACCACACTCTGCATGGTTCAGACCATAAGATATAGGAGCAGAAATGGGCTATTCGACCCATTAAGTCCATCATGAGCTGATCCATTTGCCCCTTTAGCCCCCCTTCCCTGCCTTTTCCCTATAACCCTTGATACCCTGACTTTTCAGATAGCTATCACTCTCTGCTTTAAATACACCCCCTAATGTTCCCTTAAACTTTTCCCCTTTCACCCTTAACCTGTCTCACTCTTAACCTCAGTAGATGAAGCTGGCATGCATTTACTCTATCTATACCCATCATACTTTTGTACACCTCTATCAAACCTCCCTTCATTCTTCTACACTCCAGGCAATAAAGTCATGACCTGTTTAACCTTTCCCTGTACCTCAGTTCTTCAAGTCCGAGAAATATCCTTGTAAATCTTCTCTGCACTCTTTCAATCTTATTGCCAGCCTTCCTGTAGTGGGGTGACCAGAACTGCACACAATGTTCCATATTTCGCCTCGCCAATGCCTCAGCTATTTCATTTGGCAAAACTGTTGTTAAACCAGCTCCCAGAGCTGGTTCTCATCGTCCATCTGAGGTACAGCATGGAAACAGCCTCTCTGGTACTTCAAATTGAAGGCGACTTGGTTAGTGCAGCAGTTAAGTGTGATCCTTTACAGTGACCCAGGTGCGAATCCGGTGCTGACTGCAAGGGATTTGTATTTCCGCCCTGTGTCCGCGTGGGTTTCCTCTGGGGGAGATCCAGTTTCCTCCCACCCTTCAAAACGGGGAGGTTTGTCGATTAATTTGGATCTAATTCGGCAGCATGAGTTTAAATGGCTGGAACCACCCCCTGCTGTTCTGTAAACAAAATTCTAAAATTTTAAAAATCCGCTCTGGCCCATTTGCGCTCATCCAAGATCACTCCCACTTTTCTGCACTCCCTACACTCTCGCCAACACCCTCCAGATTCTACTACGTACCCACACAGTATAAACCAAAAGATATGGAACCAACATTTTGGGCTTCTTCAAGGCCAGAAATGTTGGTTGTGTAACTTTGCTCCATTAAGAAGGCTGAGTAACCTGCTGAGTTTCTTTCCGCTCTTTTGTGCATTGAACTACAATCGCATCTATTGTTTAACAGTTTTAGTTTAACTGGGGCATGATGTTGGGCACAGACACTTGGGTTCGTATACATCTATGTATGCTCCAAGACTAAGGGCATGGGCATTGATTTTTCTACATTACCCCCATTTCTGTCTAGATTCGCTGTTTTTGTCTCTTCTTTACCTGCACCTGTTCTTACTATCTCCCTTCACCGTCCTGGTGGTCTCTCCACCTCTCCCACCAGCACCTTTCAACTTTCTTCCCCCTCTCCTCCTCTCCCTCCCGCCCCCGATGTTCTTGATACCGCCCCCTTCCCACTTCACCCTCGATGGAGGGTCCAGACCTGCAAAGCTGGCTGACCCACGGGAGGGGGGGGGGTCTCCCTCCTGCTGCCCGTGAGAGCCGGAGATGTCTGCCATTTGCCTCTCACCTCTAGGTGGCAGAGCTGCCATTCTGATGGGCAGCCTTCCTCCTTCTCCCCACTCTCCCAGTCCGTCACACCGTTTCTGTGGAAGTGAAAATGGCCAGAACATTACGGAGGTTGTTATTATGAATGAGATGCCAGATTTCAGCTTCCCTTCCAATCCCAGGCTCACAAATTCAATGGGGCTGCTGAGAGACTGACATTTTCCATTTTAATCTAGCTCTATAAATTGAATGTTTATTTTTAACTCTGTTATCTCTTTTTTCCTCTTTCCTCCCTTTCTCCAGCTTTGCCCTAGCATACGTCCTGCAGACGCAAGGGATGCCTGTTCAACGGGAGAGGCATTTGGTGGTGACTCAGTCCCAGGCCCAAAGCCCAAACCAGCAAGAACCCCACTCCTCTCTTTCCCCGAAAAAACCTTTGAAACCACTCAATATTTAAATAAAATTAGTGTGACAAACATCCCAGACTTTCAAAGGTGACTGTGAGATTATCCCTTCCCCCCGTTCTACCCCCCCTCCACTTCCATTTTGTCATTAGAACTTCCAAGGTTACAACGGAAAGATTGAAATGCACTCAGTTTTATTTATAAAGAGGAGGATTTATTTTTTCTCTTTCAAGGCCTTTAGTCTGGACAATATCTTTTCTGCATCCTCTCCAGTTTAATAGCACCCTTAATGTTTCAGGCTGAAGAAAAAAAATCTCCAGAATCTGCATCCTCTTGATAATCATTTAATGGTAACTATGGATTTGTCATTAAAATCTTGCCTGGTTCACTAATGTCGACCAGGAGAGAGGAACCACACCTCCTATTCTATCTGGACCCCCTCCAACCAGATGACTTCCCCAGTTTCCATTGGGTACCTTCCCTTCCATCTCTCTCTTTCCCTATCCCTCTTTCTCCTTTCCTCCAGCTCCCCACCCCATTCTCTCTCTCTCTCTCTCTCTCTCTCCCCCTTTTCCCATCCCTCTGTCTCCTTACCCCCTCCCCGCCTTTCCCAATCCGTTCTTAGCATTTCTCCTGCCCCCAGATCTGGGTCTACCTACGGTTTTATGCCACCGGAAGTGACGTCGACGGTGCGGGCGGAAGTGGTGGGACGAGTGATGGCATGGCCCGGTCTTCAAATGTTCGGGGGGGCTCCCGGCTGGTCGCGGAGGGCCGCTGCAATTCTGGCGGGTCTGGAGACTCAAGCTTCTTCCCACCTTCTATAATGTTTGGGGGATGAAGGTGATTTTGGGTGTAATTTGGCGGCGCAGATTTAAATGGCTGGATTCGGCTTTTACCGTGTTGAATTTATTGAAAACAAATAGGCCCTGAATGACACAATGAGCTAACTGGCCTGGCTCGGTTCTTCTACACCATGGATGCACTCCCCTGAAACAATGAGTTAAACCTAACAGAATAGATCTGCCCTTTTTTTAAAACAGACCTTGATCTCTATACATGAGAGGCACCTTTCCAGACAGCAGGTGGATAAAGTTTAGAGATTTTGAGTGGATGGGAAGTGAAGTAAATAGGAGACATCGCTGGGATCTGAAGCATAACTTTTGCTTAAAATCTGGAAGTCGCTCACTTCTGGAAGCTTTTATAGCCTCCAACAAATGAAAAAGACACCCCACTAATAAATGTGACCCCAGCTGGGGGATGAACAGAATGATTAGCCCCATGCAGGTTGCCACACTGGCCTTGCTCCTTGATCCAAACGGTTCCCCAAAGACCAGCCCTCATGGGTCACTCTGTTTCCTATTGCAGACTCACATCTTTTCAACACTGAGGGAGCAAGTGTTACCAGGCCGTGTGTTGCGGTAAGTGGGGAATGCCCTGGACTGCAGCCTCTGGTAACCCGAGACTTGACAGATTGCGATGGGCAATGTTTTCTGACCCTGGGGGCATGGTTCCAAGTGCCTCGTTGGCTCCCTGCCAGACTGCAGCTGCTGGGGTTCTTTCAGGGCCATCGACTCAGGGAGATGCATTGCAGCCACAGGCCCTTCGACCCACTGATTCTGGCCCAACCATCAGCCACCCATTTTTCGCCTGGATCCTATCTTAACCCACTATTTGGGTGCTGACCAATTTCAAGCATGCCTGATGAAGGGCTCAATTCTCAAATGTCGACTGCCTCCTGTTTTCCATGGTCTTCTGAATTCCTCTAGCACTTTTGTGTACTGTTACAGTTAATTTACTTCAATGTGGAGATATACCACGGTAACAGGCCCTTCGGCCCATGAGCCCCTGCTGCCCATGTGACCAATTAACCTATTAATCCTGTACATCTTTGCAACAAGGGAGGAAACTGGAGCACCCAGACGAAATCCACATTCACACAGGGAGAATGTGCAAACTCCTTGCGGACAGTTGCAGTTCACCAGGATTTGGAGGCTTAGAACCAAAGAGCCACAGAACATTCTAGTCTGTGCCAAAGTATTATTCTGCTTCATCCCACTGACCTACACCCAGCCTATATCCCTCCAAGCCTCTCCCATCCATATACCTATCTAAAATTGTTCTTAAATGTTAAAATTGAACCCACATTCCACCCTCCCACCACTTTGTGTGTGAAGAAATTACCCCTTATGTTCCCCCTAAACTTATCCTCTCTCACCCTTAACCCATGTCTTCTAGTTTGTATCTCACCCAACCTTAGTAAGGGATTGCTAAAGGTGGTATGTGGGTGGAAATAAAAAGTTTTAATTGTCTCTAATTGATTCGTTATGTGCACTGTTTCCTGTCGTTGGTATGGGCAAGTTGGGCCGAAGGGCCTGTTTCTTCGATGTATGACTCGATAGCTCCATGACTATGACAATGTTGTAGAGTTAGGAGTCAGCCAAGGAACATAACCAGACCATAAGACATTGGAGCAGAAATAGGCTATTCAACCCATCGATCTGCCCCTTAATTCAGTCATGAGCTGATCCATTTTCCCACTCAGCCCCACTGCCTCCTGACCTTTTCCCCAAACCCTTTGTCGCCCCGGCTAATCAAAAATCTATCAATCTCTCCCTTAATTGCACCACAATTGGCAACAAATTACCACCCTCTGGTTAAAGAAATTTCTCCACATCTCTGTTCTAAGCCGACGCCCTTCAATCCTGAAGTTCTGCCCTCTTGTCCTAGACCCTCTCACCATGGGAAACAACCTTTCTATATCTATTCTGTCTATGCCTTTCAGCATTTACAATGTTTTAGAGAGATCTCCCCTCATCCTCCAAAATTCCAATGAGTACAGGCCATGCCAGAGGCAGAAGGTTCAAATAGAGTCCAAAGGTGGTTGGAGAGTGGAACGCACTGAGGAGATGGTGAAAGCACCTGGATACATCACGACAACTTCTCAAATTAGAAAGGCAGAGAACACTATGAACCTAATGGATGTCAATGAGATTATTGTGGGTGGTACAAAAGACACCATCCACACTATCTATCCCTTTGTACCCTTATTCATCCCCTATCAGGTCATCTCTCAGCCCTGCCGCACTCCAGGGAATGCACACCTAGTCAATGCAATCTCTCCCATTTGCCCTTTGACCTTGATGTTTCTGTGGCCTCCTCCTGCTCCCAATTTGAACGTCTAGCGCACTGACCATTATCCTCCCCGCAACCCTCTCTGTCTGTTTCTGAGAGCTTTCTGGGTTCATCTTGTCCATCTCTTTCCGACCTTTTTCTCTTCTGCCCTCCCACCCACATCCACCCATACCCATGGGCCTGTTCTCCTCCACCTGCCTCTCCTCCCTACCTTTTCACTCATACCTCGGTGAAGGGCTCAGACCCAAAACCGGGTTTCTAATCTTTTGCTGGTAAGAAAGTGCCGAGTTTCTCCAGAACTTTTGTGTATTAAACCACATCTGCAGACTTTCTTGATGAACTCTAAAATATTATTGCTGCTTCAGGCAAAGGATGTGATTGGCTGGATAAAGCTTTGGGGAAACTCAAAGGATTTGATGGTTGCCATATTAAAGTCAATGTGTCAAGGAATTCTACACCATGGAAGCAGGTCACTCAGAAGAATTTTATTTAAAAAAAAATTCTTATATATAAATTTCTTATACTTAAACATACAGGCCCTTTCGGCCCATGAATTCTTGACGCCCAATTCCGCCCAATTGTCCTACAGGCCTGGTCATTTTGAACAGTGGAAGGAAACCAGATCACCTGGAGGAAACAGAGAAAGTACAAACTCCACTCTGGGTCCTGAACGCTGTAATAGTGGTGCTCTGACAGCTTAGCCAACCATGCTGCCCATCTAATTTGCCTGCGTTTGGTCCTGATTCCTTTCAACCTTTCCTGCCCATTCTTCCCTCTTTCTTTCCCTAGCCTTTAATTCTGCCTGTGTTTCCTTCACTCAGACCTTGAAGAAGGGTTCAGGCACGAAACATTGGTGATATATTTTTTACCTCTTATGGACACTGGGTGAGTTTCTCCAGCATTTCAGTGTTTTGACGACAATCACAGTGGCTGCAGATTTTTGTGTTTCACCCCACTGCAGATTCTCTTTGAGGGATGCCTATCCTGGAGAAGTTCTCCCCCTCTTTCCAAAGGGCCTTCAGTGAGAGTCTCTCTCACCACTCCCTGCTGCCCTCAAGCTCTGCCAACATGTCTTATCATATCCAATTAACACCTTTTGTCCATTGATCTTTACTTCCTCCCACCCAATTTCCCCTTATTTTTTCACCAGTCTTTTGACTTCAATCACAACACCTCCAGATTTTTGTGTTTAACTCTGTCCACGTACTTGTCTAAATGTCTTTTACATTTTTTGGTAGTCAAGAGCACCAGGTTCCTTGACATGCACCTGGCGGTGAATCTCTCCTGGTCCCCCAACCCCAGATCCATTGCCAAGAAGGCCCAACAACGCCTCCACTTCCTGCAGAGGTTGAAGAAAGTCCAGGTTCCACCCTCACTACATTCTACGGGGGATTCATTGAGAGCATCCTATGTAATTGCATCAACGCCTGGTTTGGGAACGATACCATCCAAGAACGCAAGTCCCTGCAGCGGATAATAAAGGCTACTGAGGGGATCATTGAGGTCTCTCTCTCTCCTGTCATGATGGACATTTATAACAGCTGCTGCTTGAGGAAAGCTACAAACATTGTGAAGGACCCCACACACCCCTCCCACAATCTGTTCTCCCTCTTGTCATCCGGGAAGAGATACTGAAGTGTTCAGGCCCTCATGACCAGATTGTGAAACAGCTTTCTCCCCCAAGCCATGAGGCTTCTGAACCCCGGGGACGCAAGGCTAGCATTTGCAACATGATATTTATAGGCGATAAGTTACTTATAAAAAAGTTTCTGATGTAATTTAGCCATGAAAATAAACAGCTCCACGGCCTAGAGAAACACTAACTTGTTTTTCACTGTACACTACAATGGTTATTGTATAAACAACAAATAAACACGACTTGATTTGAAAATTATGTCCGCCTCTTCGATTTCCTCTGGCAGCTCCTTCCACACACCCAGCGTCCTCTGTGTGAAGAAGGTGTCCGTCAGGTGCCCTCTTTCCTTAAATGCATGCTCTCCAGCTTTAGACTTTCCTATCCAGGGGAAAACTCTATGACTATTTTGCCTTATCTCACTATTTTATAAACCCCTATAATGTGTTTCCCACCCCACCCCACCCCCAGCCTCTGTCACTTAAGGGAGAAAAATCCCAGGGCATCCAGCCTCTCCCTATATTTCAAGCCCCCTCCCCAAGACCTAGTACGAGTCTTGTGAAACTTCCCCGGCCTCTTCCAGCTCGATGGTATCTGGTCTTAATTGTCAACTGCTTTCAAGTTTTCCGCAATCAATGGAATGCACCGTTTCCTCAGCCTTTGGGGGCGGCCAGTCCTCAGGTCTAACTGCAGCTCTGGGTCACCGCAGTGGATCGATGACATTCCAGAATCTCAGTTCCGTTTTTCCCAAAGTGCGGGGTTAAAAGAAAGAATCTGGCTCTGGGGTAACCTAAGGCCTGTAACGTGAACTTGGCTTGACAATCTGTCAGATCAATTAAGAAACCCAGACAGCCATTAAAAATCATCAACTCATGCTGGACTGCAAACCTGATATACATATTTGTTGTAATAACCCCCACCGAGAGGTCGCCGCTTGCCAAGCAATATACAAGCTGGTCGGAAGAACAATTTGTTTTGTTCATCGACATTGTCGCCTCTCTCCCCTTGTGGGGCCCAAGTTGATCCCTGAACACAAATAGTTTCCAGGCTGGGGTCCGCAACAAGCTTCCTCTATTTCCTCTTTAGTTCCGTCCTCTTCCTCAACTGTCTCCCACTCGCCCTGTTTTGTTTACCTGCTGTTCTCTTGGTAACTGCAGTAGGAACCATTTCCTGACATGCCCGGCTGGTACTTAAGGGCAGCGCTGAGAGGGAACTCCTCTCTGTTAGCGGCCACCGTCTTCCTCATGTAGCTGGTTGGCAAGAGCAATAATTCTAAACCTTTTTCTTTCCACTCACATCCCACTTTAAGTCATCCCTATGTGATTAGTAAGGGATTGCTTAAGGTGGTCTGTGAGTGGGAAGGGAAGGTTGAGAACCACTGCTCTGGACCCAATTGTTACTGAAATATTTTGCAGGAGAAAAATTGCCATTGGCCCATTTCCTTTGGAGTTCGGAAACCGCGCACATAACGAGTCAATGAGGGACGATTAAAACAATGGTTTTCAAACCTTTTCTTCCCACCTACATCCCACCTTAATCAATCCCTTACTAATCCCAGAGCACCAATGGCATAGGTAATACTTAAACTGGTATGTGAGTGGAAAGAAAAAGGCTGAGAACCACTGAGAGACCATGTTGAGAGTGAGCAGGATTCAATGTCCTTGCTGACAATTAGAACATGGAACGCTACAGCACTGTCCAGGCCCTTCAGCCCATGATGTTATGCCGACGTAGGTAAACCCACTCCACACGACCTAATGCTTCCCTCCCTCACACCCATAACCCTCTATTTTCCTTACATCCATGTGCCAGTCCAAGAGTCTTTTGAACATCCCTATTGTACCAGCCTCCTCCACTGTTGTCGGCAATGTGTTCCAGGTACCCATCTCTCTCTGAGAAAATAAATTCCTTGCCTCTAATATCTCCCTTAAACTTTCCTCCCCTTACATTAAACAAATATCCTCTGGCATTCGTTATTGTCGCCCTGGGGTAAAATGTGAAAATTATTCTGAAACAAATTGTCTATCATCACCATGTTGTTAGCATGAAGCAACTGGCCCTTCAGGCCAGCGTGCCAATTCTGACCATCTTGCCTATGTATTCTCATCCCACCAATTACATACCCCTCTTCGCCTGGGTCATTTAAGTACCTGTCCAAATACCTCTTTAAATGATCAAGGTTCAAGGTTCCTTTTATTGACACACAATAAAACATAAAAATGTAACGCACATGACGTAGCTCGCCAGCGGCTACACTTTGTGAGGAATTTTGAGGAGGTTCGGTGTGCCACCGAAGACTCACAAACTTCCACAGGTGTACTGTGGAGAGCATTCTGGCTGGTTGCATCACTGTCTGGTACGGAGGCACCGAAGACTCATAACCTTCCACAGGTGTACTGTGGAGAGCATTCTGGCTGGTTGCATCACTGTCTGGTACGGAGGCACCGAAGACTCATAACCTTCCACAGGTGTACTGTGGAGAGCATTCTGGCTGGTTGCATCACTGTCTGGTACGGAGGCACCGAAGACTCATAACCTTCCACAGGTGTACTTTGGAGAACATTCTGGCTGGTTGCATCACTGTCTGGTACGGAGGCACCAACTCTCAGGACGAGAATAAGCTCCAGAGGGTTGTTAACTTGACCTGCGACATCACAGTCACCAGACTTCACTCCATCGAGGACATCTTAAAAAAGCAGCCTCTATTCTCAAGGACCCCCGCCACCCAGGCCTTGGTACAGGAGCCTAAAGACAAGTACTCAATGGCACAAGGGCAGCTTTTTCACCGCTCCCATCAGATTCCTGAACAATCAATGATCCAAAAACACTGCCTTACTTTTCGTGCTTTATTATCTTTATAGTAAAACTGTAAGATGGTTATAATATGAACGTTTGCGCTATGATGCGCCACAAAACATTGAATTTCATGACTTGTTCATGACAATAAAATTCTAATTCGGATTGTGATTCTGAGAGCATTCTGTCTGGCTACATCACTGTCTGGTATGGAGGTGCCAATGCACAGGACAGGCAAAGATCACAGAGAGTTGTGAACACGACAAGCGTCCTAATGAGCGCCCATCTCCATTCCATTGTGGAGGTCGACAAAAGGCGGTGTCTAAAAAAACAGCCTCTATCCTCAAGGACCCCCACCACTCAGGCCATACCCTCCTCACTACTACCATCAGGAAAGAGGTACAGGAGCCTGAAGTTGAACTCCCAACGTTACAAAAACAGCTTCAGATTTCTGAATGGACAATGAACCACAGACACGTCATTTTGCACCAATTTATTTATTTTTAAAATTGAATTTGTAGCAATATTTGCACCTGTAATACTGTTGCAAAACAGTACATTTTGTGATTTGTTCTTGACAATAAATCTTATTCTGATTCCTATTAAACTTTTGTCTGCCACGAGGCAAAGATTCGCATTAGTATTGCCTGGTGTCCCTAAGAATAGGAGAAAGAGAAGCAAAAGAGAGTCCCTTCGCAGACTCCAGCTCTCCTGCAGGTTCTGCAGATCCACAGACAGGAGTTCAGACCATTGGCAACCTGAGCTCCAGGTCCAGCCCTCTGTGTTTTCATGCTTCTTGCCTCCTCTGTCAACTCTTTCCAAGGACCAACTGTGTGATATTGTGATAGAGTATATAGAAATGTTTTTGGGAGATAAATTGGGAAAGGTTTGGTAGAGTAGGTTACATAGAAACATTTTAAAACAGATCTTATTTAAAATACTGGAGCTTTGCCCCATACTTGACATGTCGGGGCCAACAGTCTTTGCACGAGCTTTGGAGAATGCGCAGAAGACTTCACTAATGGATTGTTGTTTACAAAGGGCAACAGATGAAAAGATCTTGTTGGAGCCGCAGATTGTCTGGAAGAGAAATTGTTGTTCTAAGAGTGTAATGTGGTTTTGCAAGCAGAGAGAGTCAAACAGGCTTTCTCCCAGAGAGGGAGAGAAAGAGAGAGAGAGAGAGAGAGAGAGAGAGAGAGAGAAACACACACTGATCATTCTACAGTGTTACAGTCAGCAGAAATAGCTGGGACTGGAACAGGACAAGCTGGCAAGCTTGTGGAAAGCCCCATTTTGGAAGATGGCCTGGTCAAAACCCTTGTGGTTCATGCAAGAGGAGAGGACTGGCTGTCTAATGTTTCACTTGGAATAAGAGAAACAAAAAGGCACTCTGTGGTGACCTGAAAGAAAGAGGTTATCATTTGGAGAACCCTGAAGGGGACAAGTTTTGTCAGCAAGACACTGAAGTGACTGAGTGTCCATCGTACAACAAATCTCTCTCTGAAAACCGACAAGAATCTTCCTGAGTGGAACCATTCACCTTTCAAGCACCAAAGCCTGATGAACTTTATAAATATTAAATTCTGTGCGGAGTATAAGAATTGCCTGCAACCAGTGAACTTGGAGGAATGAGAAGTGAGATTGGACTAAGAACCAAATAACTTTTCTGAACTTAGACACACATTACATACACATGCACTTAGAATTAGAAGGGGGTTAAGTTAGGTTAAGTAAATCAATAGTGACAAGTTAAAGTTTGATTCTATTTTCATGTTTAAAGATAATTAAAAGCAACTTTTGTTTAAGTAACCATTCGTCTTGGTGAATATCTATTGCTGCTGGGTTTTGGGGTCCTCAGGTCTCATAACAATGCCAAGACAGAAAAAAAAGAGTTAATAAATATAAGATAAATGAATATTCACAGTTGCAGTTAGTGCAAGAAAAGAAAGTGGAGGCTCAACATACAGACAGATCTCATAGAGGTTCTGGAAGTCAAGAACAACGGCGCATCTACAAATCAAGGGGCCCGCCGTGTAAAACTGATGTGTGTGGAAAGCTCTCAGAGGACTGTGAATCTTTGGATATCTCTCTGCCTGAGTGCAGTTGATGATGAATCATTAGAAATATTAATTTTTAATTGAATTTTTAATTGAATTTAATTTTTAATTTGGACATACAGCGCGGTAACAGGCCTTTCTGTCCCATGAGCCTCCCATTAACCTGCCAGGCCTGTATGTTTCAAAGGGTGGGAGGAAACTGGAGCTCCCAGGGAAAACCCACGCAGACATGGGCAGGATGTACAAACCTGTTACAGACAGCGCTGGATTCGAACCTGTGTCACTGGTACTGAAATAGTGTTGCGCTAACTGTGCCGCCCCATCTTTTCAGTGAATATTATTGGTAAATATTTGAAAGACTGAGGAATTCTGGAGAACTGGCACAGGAGAGGATACCCCTTGACCATCTGAATCCTTGCTGATCAAAAACCGCTCCCTTGACACTAATCATGAATTAACGCCATTTATTCACTATGGGGATCCACTGTTAATGTACAGATGTGGACGCGATTTACAGTGGCCAGTTGGGCTGCATGTCTTTGGGTTGTGGGAGGAAATCAGAGGAAATGAGGGTGGTCACAGCATGTGTGCACCATTCAAGATTTATTTTATTGCCATAGTAATAAAACAGTGTCATATTAGATGAAATTCCCTTTTGCCTGCTGCAAGGCAGACAGATTCACCAGTGGTAGAATTTGCCTGAGTTGCTCTTACGGTCAGAGAGAGAGAGAGAGAAGCAAAAGAGAGTCTCCCCTCCAGAGTCACCGAGTGTCCATAGATTCACTCCCAGAGCTTCTGCAGCCTTCACAGCCACACAAGAGTCCAGACCAAACCAGTGGTGACCCAAGCTCTAGATCCGAATCTCCGACATGGTCAGGAACCCTTCGGCGCCCTCGGCACCTCCTCGCGTCCTGGTTCCGATACCTGGTAACTCTCCGGCCAGTTTTGAGCCAGTCTCCAGCCATCCACAGCCCGGCACGAGTCTTCCGACAGCAATCTCCAGCAGCCAGAGCTTCCCCGGGTTCCTCGCCTCGAGTCGCCAGCAGCCCTGCTGCATGCACTGGTTCCCTCAGCTGCAGAGCACCCTCACTGGTCCACTGCCGTGGTCACCGTTCCATGGGTCATCTCCTCCACGTGATTTTCCCGTCCTCTGGTGCCCTGCTCCAGTCCCTCCGCTTCCCCAAAGTCTGCAGCCCCTCATGGCTGCCACCGACTAATATGCGCCGCTATCTTGGGAGCAGACCTCTCGGTCTCAGGATCTCAAATAAACCATGATTGGCTCCCTCAACTGGCCATTCCAAGCCCATGTAGAGATGATGGCAGTAAACTGGGCGGCTGGACCCTGCGGGAGCGTTGCATCTCCCCTCCCTCGCTCCCCACGGGTCTGCACCAGTGCCAGAGCTGCTGATAGAGTGGCTATGGCAGTCCCACCATTTCCACACTGAGGTCATGATCTACCTGGGGTTTCAGGTACTAAGAGGTTTTACCAAAGATATACGATCCATGATCATTGGGGGTTCAGAGGTGGAAAGGGTGAGCAAACTTAAATTCCTGGGAGTCCTTCTCTCAGAGGATCTTTCCTGGAACTAACACACTAATATTCACAAGTTTGCAAGTTAAAGGAGCAGAAGCAGGCCATTAGGCCCATCAAGTCTGTTCCATGACTCTACACTAAACTGAATTACGCTCACCCCTAGTTCCAATTTCCATCCTTTCCCCACATCGCTTGATAACCTTACTAATGAGATACTTATCCATTTCCTGTTTAAATACTCCCAGTGATCTGGTCTCTGCTTTGTGTGGCAGTGAGTTCCACAGATCCACAACATTGACTAAAGAAATTCTTCTTCCTTTCTGTTTTCATTTGTCAAGTTCTAATTTTAAGGCTATGACCCATCTTGCATCCACCCTATCTAAACCTTTCAATATTCAAAATGTCTCTGAGATCCCCCCTCATTCTCCTCTACTCCAATGAATACAACTCAAGAGCTGCCAAACGCTCTCCATACTGAGCCCCTGCATTCCAGGAATCATCCTGGTAAATTTCCTCTGCACCATCTCCAATCAAATCACATCTTTTCTAAGATAGAGGGCCCAAAACTATACACAGTTCTCCAAATGGGGTCTCACCAGTGCCCCATAGAGTCTCATTAACACTTATCTACTTTTATACAGTATACCTCTTGAAATGAATGCTAGCATAGCATTAGCCTTCTTCACTACCAATCCCACTTGGGCGTTAACTTTTAGATTATTCTGCACAAAGATTCCCAGGTCTCTTTGCACCTCCGAGGATTGAATTCTTCCCCCCTCCATCCAAATAGTGAAGAAATCATGTCAATGCTTTTACTTCCTCAGGAGTCGGCGAAGGTTTGGTGTAAGATCAAAAACTTTGGCTTGCTTCTGCAGATGTGTGCTGGCAAGTGTGCCATCTGGTATGGGAGAGGGGGGGCGGGGGGAAACGACACCAATCCTTCTAAGTGGAAAGCCTTTCAAAAGGTAGTGGACACAGCCCAGTACATCACAGACAAGACCCTGTCCACCATTGAGAGCATTTTCATTCGTCGGAGAACAGCAGCGATCATCCAGGACCCACACCACCCAGCACACGCTCCGTTCTCGCTGCTGCCATCAGGAAAGAGGTGAAGCTTCCCCCAAGACTCGCGCCACAAGGTTCAGAAACAACTGCTACCCCTCCACCATCAGACTCCTCAACAATAGACTCATTAAGGATTCATATTTGGCACATTATTTATTATGAAATGTTTCTTTTTCTATTTGCTCAGTCAGTTTGTTCACATTTCTTTATTTTGCTTCCATTACTTTCTTTTGTATATATTTCTTTTTTTCTGATGTTGAATTTACAGTCGTTGGTAATCAGAATTTCTTTCTGGCCCACAGGGAAAAGAATATCAGGGTTGTCTTTGATGTCCTGTATGTACTCTGACAATAAATCTGAACTTTGACCATTGGGCCACTGTGAAAGGGTTCTGAAATATTTGGGGCTGAGACAGTGGATACCGTCTTCCCTCACCTGATCCTTTATGACACGTTGCTCCGCCTCTCAGCACAACCCCGTTCCCCTGCTCATTCTCCCTCATGAGCCCATCCACTCCTTCTCTCCCCACCGCCTGCCTGCACTGGAGGCATTTTACGGCAGCCAGTGCACCGACAGAACAGCTTGGCCTTAGGCTGTGGGAGGAAACCAGAGCACTTGGAAGGAAACCCAAAGGGTGACAGGGAGAACATGTTGACTGTTAACATAGACCGGCGGAGGTCGGGATTGGACCAGGCTCACTGGGGTGGTGAGGCATGCAGCACCAGTATTCCATCCACCCAATGAAGACGCAAGGAAAATTCTTAATTTTACCACTAAATTTATTGAATATAGTTTTTATCCATGAAGGATCCCCCAGAGCTTTTCTTTTGATGAGATTCTGCTGTGAGGTGACTCCTTGTAGGACTGCTGGAATAAAACATTATTTTATCAGGTCGCTCATTCTGTTTGAGGCAAATTTAAAATTCATGACATGAAAGGTAATCTCCACTAATGGAATATCTGATACGGAACCCTTGTATCATGCAGGAGAGCTTGCAAAGGCCACAGACTTCAATTGGGCATGGATCACATTAATCCCTTACAGACACCATAGATGAATGTTCAGATTAAACCCCAGGGAAACTTTAGGGCACTCACAAGTTTAAAGAGATGGGAGAGAAAGTTTTGGAGGGATGTGGGTGGCAAGGCTACTGGCTCCCGTCTTGTTACCTTTTTACAATTGAGCGTGCCCATTCTGGTCTGAAATGAATTACCTTGAAGGAGGGTTCAGGCCTGGATCTCATCGCAACATTTTGGGTGCTGAAAGGACTGGACAGAGTAGATGTGAATAAGATGTTTCTCTTGGTGGGTGACTCCAGGACAAGAGGGCACAGTCTTAGAGTTAGAAGGGACCCATTTAAAACAGAAATGAGAAGAAATTTCCTTAGCCAGAGGGTGATGGATTTGTGGGATTTGTTGCCACATACAGCTGTGGAGGCTGGATCGTTGGGGGAGTTTAATAGGCATCTAATTAGTCAGGGTATTGGGAAGCTTGGAACTAGTTTAACTCCGGGTGGATTTGTGGAGCAGACTCGATGGCCCGAATGGTCTGCTTCTGTTCCTTTCTCTTGTGATACCTTTACCTCCTAAGTATGCTGCGAGACTGGTTGAGTTCCTCCTGTATTTCCCTATTTTTAATTCGTTCCGGTTTCACTGCGACACCCATGTTCTGATTTGAAATGAGAGAAGAGAATTTATTTCAAGTGTGTCTCGATTTATAAATATGAACAGGGTTTAAAATACTAAAGAAACATCGTTATTGAGCTTAATTTTAATGACTTCATTATTAGTTTAATTGGAAAGGTTCCACATGGACAGTAATATTAATAGCTGCAATTAACTTTGTGCGAAAATATAATTTGGCAGTAATAACAGAGAACTTGTGGTTCATCAACAGCAACTTGGCTCTGTAAAGTCCCTTGATATCAAGGGATGCCCCAAAGCACTTCACTGGCATTTTCCATTGATCTGCTTAACGAGGTGTCAGGATTAAAGTTCAAATTCAAGTTCAAGATCATTTGTCATCCGATTGCACAAGTACAATCCGCTGAAACCATGTTCTCCGGGCCGCGGTGTGGAACATGCAAACTCAAAGCCAGGTGTAACACACTAAAGCCCCTTACACACTTGCCAGTGATCCCAGGAATCGAACGCCAATCTGCCTTTAAAGTGTCTAGTGTGAAAGCAATATCTGCTCAATGCTGGCGTTAGGTGAGGTCATCTCATGCCGGGGATCGCCGGCTTCGACACCTAGTACAATCCCTGGTGTCTGCAGACACCGGCATTGAGATCAGACAATTGTGAAATGGGCACTTGTATTGCAGGCACTCGTGATTAAAGGTAGAACAGACCCAACACCGGTGTTAGACCCTTGCAAGTGTGAAAGCATTCAGTGTCTCTGGCCACCTTAGAGGCCGTCACCATCTCTACAATGCAGATGGACATAAGAAGTGGAAACAGGAGTAGGCGTGATAGCCCCTTGCCTTGGTGTGCAGACAGATCAGGGGTGATTATTTCCCTCAGCGCTGTTTTCCGGTGCCAATACCTTGTCCCTTGATTTCCAGATTATCTATCGACCTCTGCCTCAAATTTAATGAGGCTCTGGGCCTGCGCAGTGGGTGATCCTCTGACAACACCACTGTTGGAAAAGAAATGCCTCATCCATGTGTGGTGATACAACCACTACCCTGGCCACACTCCTACTGGCTGACTGCAGGGGGCAGCCACTGTACCTGCAAGTGGGTAACTGGGATGCTGGCCCCACCAGGCTGCTGTCAATCACCGGGCCGTATAAAGACTTGAGCCGGCCCCTTTGAGAGCAGTCAGGAATGTAAAGCTAGGAGCGTACTGAGATCTGGTGTGATGTTTAAACTGATTCAAGCCTGTTGTACAGTCTGTGGACTTGGTGTCTGAATTCTTTGCACAGCAGTGCTCACACCCTTTCCCCTTCTTTTTAAACAGTACTTGCTTCTCCCTCAAGGAACAACCCTGGTATTCACATGCCTAGCCTGGGGATAAATGATTAAAAACTGCTCGGACAGTTTGTACATATATATATACCTGGCTTGTGGAAGATGGAAACATGGGGCATTAGAGTTAATAGAAATTTAAACCTTTTCTTCTCAAGTTCAAGCCCATGTATTGAGGTGAAGTGAGAGAGTTTGTTCCGCGAGCAGTCAACTAGTAGACCCCTTGAGGACATCTACCAGAGGCGGAGCCTTAAGAAAGCAGCCTCTGTCCTCAAGGACCCCCACCACCCAGGCCATGCCCTCTTCACTCGGCTACAATCAGAAGCCTGAAGACGAGCACCCAATGGTACAATAAACCTCAGCCTTCAGATTTCTGAATGGACGATGAACCACAGACATGGCCCCACTTCTCCTCTTCTTCTGGACTTATTTAGTTAATCGATTTAAAAATTCTGAGAGTTGGCATGGTAGACTTTAAAAAAAACCTTTTAGTGACCACAGTACATGCCCTTGGATCAGAACATCGAAGAAAATTCCTCACCATTTCCAACACACGCTCTATAACCTTTGGCCACATCGTTCTTTGAAAGGGCCACCCTACCACTAGCGCTGGCCCATAATCCACACACCTGACCTCACACAGTAAATGAATGGACCTGTCATTCACTTCGCTGATCGACTGATGGATGCTGGGCAGGTGAGGAGGGAGTGGGTGAGGGGGGGGGGGTGGTTTAATTAAAAATGGGAAGGTTGAAATTTTCATTGGAGGTAAAAAGCACACAATGCTGGAGAAATTCATCAGGTCAAATAGTGGCAAAGATAAAGATACATCAGCAATATTTCGGGCTTGAGGTGTGAAAGAATGTAGGCAGGTGCCTGAAGAAAGTGGTATGGGGGGGGAAGTGGCCAGGGGAAGGAGTGGGGTCCTAAAGACAGGAGTTCATAGGTGGATGAGGGCGGGAGGGAAGGGATGCCAGCAAGCAAGGGGAGGATGGATGGGTCTGTGAATGGGGAGGGGGTGAAGAGCTGGAGGGAAGAAGACAACGGGAACAGAAAGGGAGGGAGAACGGAAAGTAGGCGAGCAGAAACCGAGGAAGTTAATGGTACCCGGTTGGGAAATGCCCAGTCAGAAAATCAAATGATGCTACTCCAATTTATGGGTGGACTTGGAGGGGTAGTGGGAGAAAGAGGAGACATGGCGAGAGGTGCTCTGTTGCATCATCAAGTGTTAAAGTGGCTTTTCTCCTGCTCCATGACTGAATGGATCTGTAGGCGGGGTCCATGAAAGGGTTAACTCCTGCTCAGTGACTGAATTGATCTGCGGGCAGGGTCAATGAAAGGGTTAACCTCCTCACTGACTGAATTGACCTGCAGAAAGGGACCATGAAAGGGTTAACTCCTGCTCACTGAAATGAATTGATCTGCAGGAAGGGACCATGAAAGGGTTAACTCCTCCTCAATGACTGAATTGATCTGCAGGAAGGGTCCATGAAAGGGTTAACTCCTGCCCATTGACTGAATTGATCTGCAGGAAGGGACCATGAAAGGGTTAACTCCTCCTCAATGACTGAATTGATCTGCAGGTGGGGACCATGAAAGAGTTAACTCCTGCTCACTGAATGAATTGATCTGCAGGAAGGGACCATGAAAGGGTTAACTCCTCCTCAATGACTGAATTGATCTGCAGGCGGGGACCATGAAAGAGTTAACTCCTGCTCACTGAATGAATTGATCTGCAGGAAGGGACCATGAAAGGGTTAACTCCTGCTCACTGAATGAATTGATCTGCAGACGGGGACCATGAAAGGGTTAACTCCTGCTCACTGACTGAATTGATCTGCAGGAAGGGACCATGAAAGGGTTAACTCCTCCTCAATGACTGAATTGATCTGCAGGCGGGGACCATGAAAGTGTTAACTCCTGCTCACTGAATGAATTGATCTGCAGACGGGGACCATGAAAGGGTTAACTCCTGCTCACTGACTGAATTGATCTGCAGGAAGGGACCATGAAAGGGTTAACTCCTCCTCAATGACTGAATTGATCTGCAGGCGGGGACCATGAAAGTGTTAACTCCTGCCCACTGACTGAATCGATCTGCAGGAAGGGACCATGAAAGGGTTAACTCATCCTCAATGACTGAATTGATCTGCAGGCGGGGACCATGAAAGTGTTAACTCCTGCCCACTGACTGAATTGATCTGCAGGAAGGGACCATGAAAGGGTTAACTCCTCAATGACTGAATTGACCTGCAGGCAGGGACCATGAAAGGGTTAACTCCTGCTCACTGACTGAATTGATCTGCGGGTGGGGTCTGTGAGAGGGTTAATGTGCTGGGATCAGCTGGTAGACGGTGTCATTGACTTCCTGCTGTTCACACTAATGAGAGCAAGCAATGGGGGCGTGAGTACGAAAGCAAAGGCAGCTGATCTATTCACCATATGGTATAAAAAGTCTAAAAAAAGACTGAATGGAGTTGCACGCGTTATTGAAAAGGAGAATTTTCCAACCCATTGGGTTTGGTGGTGCTGCATTACCCTGGTACATGAGAGATTCCCATTGCAAATGAGGACATTTTGGAACAATAATATGAAGATAATGAGAACCTTCTGAGCTTCACCATCGGAAATAATTATGTGCCCAGGTGTCAGGAAATCTAAATCCTACCTGGAGTCTTGAAAGCCATTTAATTATTAACCAATCGATTTATATTGAGTCCCGCAATTCCAGAAAGATCACCAACTCGCCCTGAAAGTGATCTCACCTATAATTATAACATATTATTGGTCATGAAGGTCTCACAGGAGTGTTGAGAGTTAAAATGTCAGCAATAATCAGGAAGAATGCTGATTTGTCTTAGTGTAATTTAAAATTCTTTTTTAGATGTACCGCAAGGTAACAGGCCCTTCTGGCCCACAAGTTCGTGCCGCCCAAATACCCTAATTAACCCAACAAATCCTGGATATTTTTGAGGGTGGGAGGAAATCAGGGTACCCAGAGGAAACCCGGGGCAAATGTACAGGTTCCTCACAGATTGTGCCAGATTCGAACCTGGGCTGGTAGTGCAGTAATAGCGTTGCACCTACTGCTACACTAATTGATCCGTCCGATTTTGGCCCCAATAAGTGGAAGGAGGAGGAAACCACGGGTCCTTTTCACCAGAAGTTTAAGGTTATTGTCACATATACCAAGATGCTGTAGTAGAAGTTGTTTTGTGAGCAGGCAAGTTTGGTATCGCATAACTAGTACAACAACGTAGAGTTATAGAGAACGATATGGAGCAAAGACACATGGGGCTCATTCAGGAGTTTGATAACTGTGGGAAAGAAACTGTCGTTTAACCTGCGGTAGGAGAATCTCACACTCGTGTATCTTCTTCCTAACAGGGTGAAGATAGTGTGGTCAGGTTGGGTACAAGTCTTTTAATACGTTGGCTGATTTTCCACGGCAGTGGAAGTTATGGAGTTGGTGGAAGGGAGAGTCGTGTGTGTGTGTGTGATGGTTTGAGCCATATTCACAGTCCCCTGTAGTGTATTGGAGTCCTGGGCGGCGTAGCTCCCTTCTCACTCAGTGACGCACCCTGGCAGGACGCAGTCTGTCGAAATTGGTTAAGGGATGCTGAGTTTGTTCAGGCTTCCGAGGAATTCGAGGCACTGGCTGCAGTTGGAGTTGGGATGGTGAAGTCTTAGAGCTCATTAGGATCAGAAAGGAGATAACTGATGAATTAGTAGGGCAAAGTGGACCCAGGACCTGATGAAATGGATTCCAGGCTGCTTTGAGAGGCAAAGGGATAATGGTTGGAAGATTGATGAAGATATTTAAATCTTTGTGGGTGAAATGTCAAACGACCCGTGTGCAGCTCTAGTTACCTCATTACACGAACGATGTGGGGCTTTGAAAAGAATACACATACCAGCATGACTAGAGGGTATGAGGCTGGAGAATCTTGGGAGGCAGAGGGAAACCCAAAAAGAGGTTTAAATTTGTAATTTTAAAAAATACAGCACAATAACACGCCATTTTGGCCCATGCCACCCAATTAACCTACAACCCCCGGTACATTTCAAATGGTGGGAGGAAACTGGGGAGAACGTTCAAACTGCTTACAAACAGCGTGGGATTCGAACCCCAGTCCTGGTCGCTGGTGTTGTAAAGGCATTGGGCTAACCACTACGGCAACCGTGATGCCCTGGTCAGGCATTGACAGGATAGTCAGAATCTTTTTCCCGGACATGCAAATCAGATGAGAGTGGGAAGGAAAAGTTCCAAGGAACTAAGCGCAAGTTTACTGGAGAAACTCAGTAGGTCAAGCAGCATCAATTGAGGTAAATAAGATTATGAAGAGCTTTGATAGGGTGGACAGCCCGCACCTTTTTCTTGGGATGACCACAGCAAATACCAGAGGACACCTGTTCAAAGTGAGTGGATAAGATGTCAGAGGTAGGTTTTTGTTTACACAGAGTGTGCTGGGTGCCTTGAATGCATTGCTGGGGATAGGGTTGGAGGCTGGTACAAGAGGGATGTTTAAAAGACTCTTATACAGGTACGAGTAGAGGGTTTTGGGTGTGAAGTAGGAAAGGATATGATTGTTGTTGAGTGGGTTTACATAGGTCGGCACAACATCGTGGGCTGAAGGGCCTGTACTGTGCTGCACTGTTCCATCAGTGGGAGAGACATTTCGAGCAGAAACTCTTCACCAAAACTGGCTAAATGTAGAGAAGAACAGGATGAGATGGGGGCACTCTTCTAGAGAGCTAAAGAATGCGACTGTAAAGATGGAGATTCTCCGCCCTCACGTCACTGGCCCTACCTTCATAAAGGCTTTGCGAGCAGCCTGAAGGCACCGACTCCGATCCTTCTTCAGGCTTGTGTCAGTGGCGGAGCAGAGCGCTCCGCCTTGCTTCGTAAATGTACCGCTGCTGCAAGGGACTGGCTGGGGGAGGGGGGGGTTGGCGGGCTGATGGCCCCGCCAGCCTGTGATCCAGGGCCCAGTAGAAGATGGGCCTGCTGCAGTCTCATTTTCTGGCAACTGCTACATGCCGACTGAACACGGCATACATTTTCCAATAGTCCTCCGCTCAGTTTGGCATGAGAGCCAGGAACCCAAGAATACCCCCTGACTCAACACCAAACGTGGAGAGAATGGCAGATCTGGCGAGGCTGTGAAGGGCGACGTCGCCAACATTCGCATCTGAACAAGACTCGCCAAGTGAAAAAAAAAACAAGCTTAAGGCGAAATTGAAGAATTAAATTTCGAACCTGGATAAAAATATTAGGGAGAGAGGAGGAGGCGGACAAGGGAGGTGTGAGGTGGAGGAATGGTGGGGTATAGGCAATGAGGAAAAAAGACAGAGGTTGAATGGGGGAGGTGCCAGGTAGAATCGAGCAGAAAGAACCAGAACATGAACTGGCACATTGTATCAAATTGTTGAGCACTTTATGGTGGCTGCATTCCTTCCTCAACCTCCTTCCCTCATTTTCCCTCTCACCCTTCTCTTCGGTTCTTCCCCCTGTTCTTGGTGCCGCCCTCTCTCTCTCCTCTCTCACATCCTCTCCCATTCCCATATCTCTCTTCCCCACATCGCTCTCTCTCCCTCCCTCTCCCCTCTCTCCCTCTCTCCCTCCCTCTCTCTCACATCTTCTCTCATTCCCATACTCTCCCCCACATCCCTCTCTCTCCCCCTCCCTCCCTCTCACATCCTCTCCCATTCCAATCTCTTCACACCCCTTCTCTCTCTCTCCTTCCCCCCATCCTCCCTCTCTGTCCCACTTTCCGTTTGCTGTGCGCCCTGCTCTCTGAGTGAGAGGAAAGGATGGAGAAAGTGAACCGGAGACAAAGGGAAGGGAAACACAGGTGTGGAGAAGGCAGACAGATGCAGGAGCGCAGCAGGAGCCAAAGATGGAGGCAAGGAGATGGAGAAACGAGAACAAATTGGGACAGGAAACACGCATTGGAAAGTAAGCATTAGAGGGCAGAGGCAGAGACATGCTCAAATTTTAGTTAGAAAGGATAGGGTGGACAGATACTTTCCTGAATAGGAGTTGATCCATGGACAGGCTGTGGGGAAACACAGTGATGATAAAACTCCAGCCGAAGTCTCGTCAGGCGTGGCAATGATATCTAATACTGGAGTCTCTGGGACCTGGGTGTCTGGCAGCGTTGGGCAGAAGAATGATCAATGGCTGTCTTCATTACCCATACTCCTCCGCACTCCTCTATCTTTCCCAGAGCGGTTCCAGCTGTGTGGGGGATTATGGGTACCGAAGGCAGCCATTGCTTGGATGCATAGGTTGGACGTCACGGCGAAGGGGTCGCGCTACGGCACCGCCTCACCCTGCCTCCCTATGCTTCAGAGGACAGAACGATGCACTGCTCAGCAAAAAAGTGACGCTGGAGCAGCCTTTTAGGGAAGTCCAGATTTTTTTCTCCGCAGATGGAGCTGGCCTTGAAGCATAGGCCTGGCATAAAAGCCCCTTCTGACGCACACATCGTGGAGTCAATCAGCACGGTGTGGCACTGAAATACGATTCTTTATTTGCTAACTTATTTCATTGTTGAAATCACTAACTTACACCTTCTCATGCAGCAGATGATAAAATAAAACCCTGAAATTGGCTGATGTCAAATCTGTGAGTCATTTGTTGCCGCGTTTACATTTCCATCTTGCTGCAGACACACTCCAGCTGCTCTGGGGGCTGCAGACACCAGCTCTGTGCAAAGGGAATCAGCTTGCAGCTACTTTGAAAGAGACAGGTGGCTGCAGGAACGAAACGGAACACCGAGGAAAGGTCGCCATCTGGAAATGCTTCCTTCTCCACAGATGCTGCCAGACCTGCCAAGTGTTTCCATGATTTAATTCGGAACCTCCCGCACTTGCACTGGTATGGGGAGGGGGGTGGAACACCAGTATCCCTGGGCGTTAACCCCTGCAGAAGGAAGTGGGCATGGCTCATGACTTCCTGGATAAAAACCCTCCGCACCATCGAGAACATCTCTGGGGAACGCCGGCGTCGGAAAGAAGCAGTGATCACCAAGGATCCACACCACCTGGCACACGCTCTGTTCTCGCTGCACCCATCAGGAAAGAGGTACAGGTGCCACAAGACTCTCACCACCAGGTTCAGGAACAGCTACTCTCACTCCACCATCAGACTCCTCAACAACAAACTCATTTAAAGACTCTGACTTGTGCACTTTATTGATTTTGTTTTGCACCGTCAGTTTGTTTACATGTGTACATTGAGTTTTTTTTTGCACTGCTAATAAATGGTAATTCAGCCATGTCCACAGGAAAAAGAATCTCAGGGTTGTATGTGATGTCATGTATGTACTCTGACTAGAAATCTGAAATCTGAGCTTCACAGGTTACAACAAAGAAGGGGGACATTCACACCATTGCCCCTACTAGCTCTATGTAGTGGCAATCCATCTGGATGTAATCCCTCTGTCATAGAGCTGTGTAGCAAGGAAGGAGGCTCTTCAGCCCAACTCATCCTTGCCGGCCAAGATGCCTATCTAAGATGCTCCCCTTTGACTGCATTTGACCCGAATCCCTCCAAAGTAGTGGAGAGGAATGAATCTGTAGAATTCTCCACCCAAGAAAGCAGTAGATGCAGTAAAACTAGCAGATATACCAGAGGAACTCATCAGATCTTCCAGCGTTCATAGGAGGTTAAAAAAAAACCCTGGTATCTGGAATTCAAGCAACCGGGGGGAGAAAAAAAATAAATAAATCAGGAGAAAATAGTTGGTTAACAATATGTAAATTTAGGATTGTAAAAGTAAATGTTCTGTGAAGTAACACATAAACCTTTGGTGAAGATGGGAGCAAATATTCAGCCGGCGGAGAGCCTTGGTCGGGCTTTGCTTGAAGTGGCTGTTCGAATTAGCAATGGTGTCACCCAGGATGACGAGCTGGCTGATGCCGCTCGCCGTTGGGGTGACTCCCTTAACGTGTCTCCTTGTTCCTGCTTAGTAAGAGTCGCTGTGGTCAGAGCCTTTATCTGGAAACTTGGGGTGGGGGGTGGGGTTAATTATCTATAATGTTATTGTTCGTCTTTCGGGCAGCTCCATGGAGGGGGAGGAACCTGCAGAAGCAGCGACGGTTAAATGTTTTCAAAGAACGTGACTGAAAATAAAGTAAAATGCTTTAATGTTTATATATTCATGCCAATGAAGTTTGTTCAAAATAAGTACAGTTTAGTATTTTTGTCTTTTAAACCGTTTATTCTTAATGCAGGTGTATTAGGCATTGTAAGAGAAGGTTTCAAGCAACTGGAAAACTCATTTATCCGGCATCTGCCAATCCCCATAGGTGCTAGATACGAGGTGTTTTGCTGTATATTTTGGGCCTGAGCCTTTCTTCAAGGAATCAAGGTAAATGCCTAATTTCAGTTTTTTATCGCGTAACCATCTGAACTGATTAAACCCTATTTAATCACCATTTGATCACCGATAAGGACTTTGGTTGACCTTGCTTCATATTCAGTCCAGACTAACGTGTTACACAGATCTATTTAATTACAAGAGTTTCAACTGTGGGGCTTGCATTCATATCTCACCATCGATAGTTCAGGCCTCTGATCATGGTGCAATAAGTTAATCACTGCTCTACACATTGAGCAGGGTTAATAAACCAGCAGGTGAAGCTTTAGTAGTTTGGATTGAGTTGGGCAGTGAGCATTTATCTGGTTTAATAGAAGAATAAACCCTTTCAAGCTGAAGGTTTTCATGAACTGCATCTCTTTGTTGGTGACTCACTGGGTTCCTGTGCTGAGAACTGCCAGCCAAAATCAGTTTCCGATTGGCTTGGTTAATGCAGGGAACTAATAATATAAACATATTGGATTGAGTGTTTTGTGGCCATTAATCACAAAATTCATTACTGTCAAAATATGAGGGTGCCAACTCAATTATTATCCTTTCCTGGGCTCCAGTGACATGAGTTTTTTGCTGTACATTTTTTTTTCATCTTGCAACATTCTCTTCAAAGGAGAAAAGATCCCCCCCCACCCCGAGAGAGAGAGGCACACACCACCATGCTTGTTTATTCCTCATGGAGGGAGACGCAAGACTGCCATCAGAGAAACTGGAGGAAATTAGACCCGCAGAGAACGTAAAATTTGCCCACCGTGAGAACCGGGGGCGAGGTGAGAAACCCCATCTCAGGCTCTGACCTCTCTCCCATTGCAGCCATCGATGCAAAGCGTTGCCTCAAGAAGGCAGCCAATATCATAGAGGACCCGAGCTTCCTGGTCACAACTCACTGCTACCTTCGGGCAGGAAGTACAGAAGCCTGAGGTCCGGCAGCTCCAAGTTAAAGTACAATTTATTTCTAGCAGCTATCAGGCTCTTGAACATCCCCATTGTTACACTGATCAGGGACTCCTCTGACACCACATATGGACTGTCTTCATCGTTGTAACACCACCTTTTTTATACCGTTGTAACTGTGAATATTCACTATCTATACATCCGTTTTATTTATTATCTTTTTAATCTAATTTAATGTCTGCTATTGGCATTTTTGTTCTCTGAAGTTTCTGTTCAGCAAGTAAGAACTTTGGTGCATTTGCAATGTGTGTGACAATGGGCTCACGATGAATATCATAACAGGAAGTAGGGGCAAGTAGGTTCATAATTAAAAAAAAGCTTGCAGAAACATTGGAGGGTGAGGATATGTGTGGTTTTACCCCATTTTCCACTCACGGTGTTCGGACTGAACTGCTTCATCAATCGTTATCTAGTAGGGATGGTTTGAAATTCATTTCAGAAGTTATTGATGAGAAACAGCATCCAGGAAACAGACCTTGAGCTGCCTTCAGGAGAGGGAATCCAAAACTGAAAACCTGGTCCACCATCAACAACCTTGCACTCAATGTCACCAAAACCAAGGAGCTGATTGTTGACTTCAGGAAGGGAAAACCAGATGTGTACGATCCAGTGATCATTGGGGAAATCAGAGACGGAGAGGGTGTGCAAATTTATATTACATAAGAACATAAACAGAAGCAGGAGTAGACCATCCGTCCCGTCGAGCCTGCTCCGCCATTCAATAAGATCATGGCTGATCTGATTATTGACTCAACTCCATCCACCTGCCTTTTCCCTACATCCCTTAATTCCTTTTTTTTATGTAAAAATCTATATAAATGAAATATATTCCTAGGAATCACTGACTTGGATGATCTTTCCTGGACCTAACATACTCACGTCACTGTGAAGAAAGCACGTCAGTGGCTCTACTTCCTCAGGAGTTTGTGGAGGTTTGGTATGACATTGGAAAACTGTGGCAAACTTCCACAGAGGTGTAGTGGAAAGTGTGCTGACCGGCTGCATCATGGGGTCACCAATACCTCTGAGCGAAAGCCCTCAAAAGGTAGTGGGCACAGCCCAGGACATCACAGGTGAAACCCTCCCCACCATCAAGAGAATCTACAGGGAACGCAGCCGTCAGAGGACAGCAGCGGACATCAAAGACCCATACCACCCAGCACATGCTCTGTTCTCACTGCTGCCATCAGGAAAGAGGTATAGGTGCCGCAGGACTTGGACCACCAGGTTTATCTTTAAACATGCAAACAGAATCACACTTTAACTTAACTTAACTAACCTAACTTAACTCCCTTCTAATTGTAAGTGCACATGTATGTCATGTTTGTGTAAGTTCAGAAAAATTCACTGGTTGCAGGCAATTCTTATACTGTGCACAGAATTTAACATTTATAAAGTTCACCAGGCTTTGGTGCTTGAAAGGTAAATGGTTACTGCTCAGGAAGTTCTTGTTGGTTTTCAGAGAAAGATTTGTTGTACGCTGGACACCCACAACTGATTCATTTTTAACCAGCCACTTCAGTGTCTTGCCAAAGAAACTTGCCCCATCAGGGTTCTCCAGATGATAACCTCTTTCTTTCAGGTCATCACAGAGTTCCTTTTTGTTTCTCTTATTCCAAGTGAAACATTAGACAGCCAGTCCTCTCCTCTTGCATGAACCACAAGGGCTTTGACCAGGCTAAACTAAACACTCATAACCCATCTTCCAAATGGGGTTTTCCACAAGCTTGCCAGCTTGTCCTGTTCCAGTCTCAGTTGCTGCTGCTGAACTGTCGAACTGCAGAACAGATCTCTCTCTCTTAGAGAAAAAACCTGTTTTGCTCTCTCTGCTTGCAAAACCATATGACCCTCCTAGAACAGCAAGTTCTACTACAGATAATCTGTGGCTCCGACAAGTTCTTCCATCTGTTGTGTTTTTGTTAACAACAATCCATGAGTGAAGTCTCTTGGGCACTCTCCAAAGCTTTTGCAAAGGCTCTGGGGCCAACATGTCCAGCATGAGCAGAGCTCCTGTGTTTTAAATAAGATCTGTTTTAAAGTGTTTGTATGTGACCTCCACTAACAAACCTGCCCCAATTTATCTCCCAAAAATATATCTATATGCAATACAAACACAACATAATCTGTCACACTATACACTCCTGGCGAATCTGCATTCTGCAAAGAGGTGGGCGACTGTCTCCTATCCACTGCAGTCATCTTGAGAGCAAGGTGTGTTGTGAGTGATATTTCTGTTGTACAGGAAGGATCTGACCAGGTGGGCTCCTCTCGCTGATAGTCTGTTAAGAGAAAAACCACCCCACATTGTTCATCGAGTCCTCGACTGTCAGTGCCTGCAGGATGTTCTGTGCTGCCTGATGGTCTTGTGGTCAAAGTCTATAAAAACCTTTCCATGAAGGATAGGTGGTGTGGCCAAGTCCCGCTGATTGGGACATTGTGCGGTAGTGGGGCCAGGCCCATCCTTCACAACACCTGGGACATGTAGAACCTCAGGATACAAGTGGCACTTGGTGCCCTTGTACTTTGGTTCCATGCACAGCCCGATGCAGCCACACTCGAAGATGGTCATCAGGATGAGGGCCACATTGGCCTCGTTGTCCCCAACCCTTCAAGCCCTTTCCACCTTGGTTCCACAAATGAACCAGAAGACTCTCTGGTGACCACAGAGGATTAGTCAACACCTGCGCCACAAACAGAGAGCATCTCGCACTCTTTCTTTCTTTACATTTCAAAAATAAATTTTATTTTATGTCACGTTCATGTCAACATTTCACTACAGGCTGCACACTGTAGTGTTAATCCTCCTTTTAATTACATCGCACCATTGGCAAATATCAAGTCAAGTCATCAAGTTTATTGTCATCTGATTGTACAAGTACAACCGACAAAACAGTGTTCTCTGGTCCTCGGTGCAAAACACACTGACACACAGCCAGACTAACACACATACAGGCAAACAATAGATATGCAGGACAAGTATTTCATCGATACAAATAAGTAAATATTGTTTTGTACATATGAGAGTCTCAGATGGTTAGTGTGAGCAGTTCCTTTGGGTCGTTCAGCATTCTCACTGCCCATGGAAAGAAGCTGTTCCTCAGCCTGGTGGTGCTGGCTCTGATCCTCCGGGATCTTTTTCCACATATGCGGCTGCCCCCTGGGGATTGTACTTCCCTCTGGTGTGTGAGGAGTCTTTCCCCCCCCAGTTGCGGAAAAGACCCCAGTCCATCTCTGAGCGTGGGTGTTGGGGCAGGGGCATCTTGCCAGCCTGTTGGAGCTTCTCACCAAGCAGTGAGGGAGTTGATTTCAAGGCCACGACCCTGATGCCCCTGTTGAAAGATGGATGAGAAGGAGAATGTCAGCGATGAGCAATGCTCTGTGGGTGGGCAGCCCACGATCTGCAATCTGTTACTTTGATAAAATATGCAAACAACATTGTGTAACACCTTTTAAAATCACTTACCCTACACGGCTCTTGAATAAAAGCTCAGCTCCAATTCTTACTGTGTCAAAGCATCCAGGAATTTTAAAAGGATTGTTTCGGGAGGTGTTTCTACGTCAGATGCTCATTTTAATTGGGTTTCGTTGCAATTCTGAAATCTGACTCATTTCTCCCAAGAGCAAGAGTTTACGTCGTGGAGGTGTGCGTGTGCCCAGGCTGTCGGCTCCAGGAGTTGCGGATTCAACGCAGCATGTGAAAATTAAAATCGTCAAGGAGCTCAGGAAGGCCATTTCATCGCAGTGGGTGCCCACTGTTGGAGAGATGCAGCCGATGAATCAAAGAATAGATATGCCACGCAGATAGGGGCTTTTTGGCCCATCCTGGTCTCAAGCAAGACAATCTGCAGATTCTGGGGTCCACTGCAGTGCACAAACATGCTGGATGAACTCAGCAGGTCACACAGCATCCATGGGAAGCGAAGGGTGACCAACATTTCAGGCCTGGACCCTTTGTCGGGTATCACAGCTAGTGCAAAACTGCCTCCCTGCCTAATCCCACCAGCACTTGTTCTGCAACCTTGCAGATACCTTTTTCCTTTCCTGTTATGAAAACAGTACCTCACGATATGGTCCCAACTGGTGTTACGTACAGTTCTTGTATGACCTGCTTGTTCACTTGTTCCATGCCTTCGATATCAGAACAAAATAGCCCATCTGAATTTTGGACCACCTGAATCGTCTAAGGCATTGGTTCCCAAACGTTTTTGGTACTGCTGACCTCCAGATCACATCCTGAGCTCCCCCTTTCCCCCATACGACGACGCTGGTGTAGGGAGCTTGTGGTGGTGCTGAGAGTGTGGTGAGGGGGGAGTTTAGGGGTGGTGCTGAGTGGAATGAGAGGGGTTACTGGTGGTGCTGAGCGGGGGGGTTAGTGGTGGGACTGAGAGGGGGGTTAGTTGCAGGGCTGAGAGGGGAGTTTAGTGGTGGGGCTGAGAAGGGGGTTAGTGGTGGGGCTGAGAGGGGAGTTAGCGGTGGCACTGAGATGGGGGTTAGTGGCAGGGCTGAGAGGGGAGTTTAGTGGTGGCTCAGAGGGGGGTTTAGTGGTGGGGCTGAGAAGGGGGTTAGTGGTGGGGTTGAGAGGGGTATAGTGGCAGAGCTGAGAGGGGGTTAGTGGCAGAGCTGAGAGGGGGGGATTAGTGGTGGGGCTGAGAGGGGGGTGATGGCAGCACTGATGACTAGGGGTGATAGTGATGTCAATAAATTTTGGCTGCCACCGAGACCAGTTCTCATGAGAGCATCTAGTCACCATTTATTTTGCTCACTACTGCCACCCGGAGTCTGGCCAGAAAATTACTGCACTGGCTTCTTCATTAAACTTTGCAGTAGAGTGAATAATAACAAGACTGAAGGTTCAGAACACACACACACACCCCCCCCCCCCTTTCCTTCACCGCCCTCTTGGATCTTTCCACCTCCCATGGGAATCATTAATCTGAGGCCTTCCTCTGCTGGGCAGTGGGCCAGTGAGGGGCTCATGGGCTGAAGGACCCACACAGGCAGATGGCGACTTGCAGTCAGACTTGCATCTGGGAACCAGGTATTGGAACTGGGATTTGAGAGGGTACTGAGGTCAAGAAGAGCTCCTGAAGGGCTTCAGGTGCTGAAAGCTTCCTTATTGAGGTTTGGACCTTGAGCTTGGGTGTCAATGGATTGAATATGTGGTTGGAGATGAATCCATGGACACTCAGTTTCTCTTTTGCTTATCTTTTTCTCACTGGGCAATGCTCGAAACAACTCTTTGTTTCCATTATGGCAGACAAAAATTGAAGCATATCATATATATTAATTTTTTATGTATTATTGCATGAAAATAAAAGGAATTTTGAATCTTTTATCAGTAACAACAAATCGTCTTGGGGGAACTCAAGGGGTCGAGCAACATTTAATGTTAGAAAAAGAACAGGTAAAGTTTTAAGCATTAAATCTTGATGAAGGGTTCTTACCCAGAACGTTGACCCTCTTATTCTCCTTCTAACCTGCTGACCTGCTGTAGCAGGTTGTTTGTTACTCCAGATTCCAGCGTCTGCAGACTCTCGCATTTCCACTTGAACGTGTGATGTGGGTTTCTGTGTCCAGAACACATCCCTCCCCTCCATCCTTTGGGTGAACAAGATTTTCCTTTTCTCCTCCCCCATGCTCCATACCAAATCTATTATCCCATTATACCTGCTACTGCAAGAAGGGTTCTTTTGCGATTATTCCAGCAATTTAACTCTGACATGCAGCACAGAATAGAAGGGCACATTACAGTGCTACAGTTAGGCAATTTCAAACTGCCGTGTAAAGTGGGGTTAAGTGGGCAAATTGCCCGATTAGCTTCCCAGTTAAACGGCAGTTAGAAAGGGTCCGACCCGGTCAACCCTGTCGGAATCCAACCGGGTCCCTGACCTTCCTCAGAGGTAGTCAGGGAACCCAGTTCAACTTACCTAGGTCATATCCATGGGTGATTTGAACAAGAAAATAGCCGACCCACTTATTCCGCTCTTGTGACATCAGCACTTGCCTGCATGCGTCACTGGGCAACCAGCATCCGAACATCCAGCGGGACGACTGGTGAGTGCGTGGGCGGGATCCCCCTTGAGTCGCCAGGTTGGTGATTTAATGGGTCGATCCCCCCTGTGATTTGAAATGGGTTTGCAGCACCTTTGCCCCAGTAATCAGACCCAGCCCTTAAAAGGGGCTAGTGAAAGGATCAATTATTCCATAACAAGGGCAACTTGAGAGCACTGTTCCTTCAATAGCCTGCCTGCCTTCGTGAATTGGTCTTTAACATTATCATGAGAAAAGCTCTTTTTAAATCTGGAAGTTCTCAAGTGAAGGCTCCAGTAGTGTCTGGCCGATGGTGGGAGAGTAAGTAGTTTATGGTTAGGGTGTGTTGCGTCTTTAATGATATTCCTCGCCCTGTCCAAACATCATCCCCTATTGGACGGGAGGCAATTGCATTCCACCAATCGAATGGGCAGTTTTCACTCCCAGTTGGGCTGGAGCGCCTTCCTGTCTTGTGCAGAACAATTCTCGTACCATGCCGAAACACTGTACGTCTGCACACTCTCAATAGGGCATCTATAGAAATCCATTTGGGCGGAGGATTCCAAAGGAGTGGGAAGAGGGCGTGTCGGGGTGGAGTGGGTCCGACAGTATGCTGGCTGCTTTTCCAAGGCAGCGGGAGGTGCCGATGGAGTCCACAGAGGGGAGAGAAATTTGTATGGCGTTCTGAGCCGCGATTCACCACCTTGCGTAGTTTCCTCCACTTTTGGGAGGAACAGATCCTGCCCCATGCGGTGATACATCCATTACTCACCAATCACTTTAAATCAATTCCCTTTCATTTAGACCCCTCCGTTGAGAGAAACAAGTCTGACCTAACCACTCTATCTAGAACCCCTATGATGTTTCATATCTTAATGAAACCTCCTCTCGTTGTGAGTGCCCGGAACGCTCTGCCAGGGATGGTGGTCACTGGCGTCACTAGGTGGGTGCCGACTGCAGTGGGTGACACCAAAATGACTGTCTATAAAATGTTGGTGTAGTGTTTCAGCAAAAATTTATTATTTTTTATTGAAAATATCCCTGTAGCTAGTTATTACAACAAAGACATTTTTCATAAGCCCAGCTTCCATGTATCAATATACCTACAGCTCATTTACGTTTTGAACCTTCTATAGTGCCCCAGTCAGAGCTGGAGGGAGGTTTGGATGGAGTTAGGTGGAGGCAGGTTTGGATGGAGTTTGGCGGAGGGAGATTTGGATGGAGTTTAGTGGAGGGAGGTTTGGATGGATTTCGGCGGAGGGAGATTTGGATGGAGTTTGGTGGAGGGAGGTTTGGATGGAGTTTGGTGGAGGGAGGTTTGGATGGATTTCAGCGGAGGGAGGTTTGGATGGAGTTCGGCGGAGGGAGGTTTGGATGGAGTTTGGTGGAGGCAGGTTTGGATGGAGTTTGACGGAGGGAGATTTGGATGGAGTTTGGCGGAGGGAGGTTTGGATGGAGTTTGGCGGAGGGAGATTTGGATGGAGTTTGGTGGAGGGAGGTTTGGATGGATTTCGGCGGAGGGAGGTTTGGATGGAGTTTGGTAGAGGGAGGTTTGGATGGAGTTCGGCGGAGGGAGGTTTGAATGGAGTTTGGTGGAGGCAGGTTTGGATGGAGTTTGACGGAGGGAGATTTGGATGGAGTTTGGCGGAGGGAGGTTTGGATGGAGTTTGGCGGAGGGAGATTTGGATGGAGTTTGGTGGAGGGAGGTTTGGATGGATTTCGGCGGAGGGAGGTTTGGATGGAGTTTGGTAGAGGGAGGTTTGGATGGAGTTTGGTGGAGGGAGGTTTGGATGGAACTCAGTCGAGGGAGAGGAGTGTTCACAACCCTCTGCAGTGCCATGTGCTCAGTATTCCTTTATGCAGGAAACCGACGCAGAGCAAAAGACGTAGGTTAATTGGGTGTTAATTTGGCAGCACTGGATTGTGGGCCGAAATGTTCCCGTGCTGTATCTCTAAATTTAAAATTCAAATTCAAGATAGTCCCTTCTGGAGAAAAAGAGCCATGTTGCCTCGGGCAATCAAAGCTTGAAGCTGAAATTCCTTTCACTTCACCAGGTTATTGATTGGGTTGGGCCTTAATATTAAACATTTCTAATCCCCACTCATGTAGTCCCACATCTGAAAGATTTAGAAGACTGAACACAATATTAAATATTCAAAGTCCTTGAGCTTTCGTCAACCCTTTCAAAAGACTCTCTTTACTCACTTAAAAAAATATATTTTCAATGCAATATTTCTTCATCAAACCCAAGGGCAAATTTAATTTTAAAAAATATCCATATTTAATATATGTGCTTGCTGGGATTCCAGAATTGCTTCCCAGTAAGCAAACACACATCTGTACAACAGTAGTATTCTTTGTCAAAGGCTTCAAAAGGGCATCAATCATCCTGGTGTCCAAGAAGAACAGCCTTGATGACTATTACCCAATAGTGATTAAATGCTTGGAGAGGTTGGTCATGGCCAGAATCAACTCATACCTAAGTAAAGATCTGCATTCTCTGCATTTCGCCAACCACCACAATAGCCCTGGATCACCTAGACAATAGCAAAACATACATCAGGATTCTCTTCAACAACTACAACTCAGTGACCACACTATTTTAATCTCAGTGCTGATCAATAAACTTCAAAACCTGGGTGTGATAGTACAGGATCCTATAACCAATGTATATATTTGTATATAGTGACATATAGTACTAGTGACTGGCTGAGAGCCATAGCCATGCCTATTGGCCAGTCATAAAGGCCTGCTCCTAACCAGATCCAGGTCAGTCTGGACTGGTCGATCCCTTGTCTTTTGTTAATAAAAGCCTTGGTTTGAGTCAACAAGTCTTTGAGACATTCGTCGCACTACACTGAGCCTCTGCACCTCCCCCTGCAACTGGATCCTTGACTTCCTCGTTGGAGAACCACAGACCTTATGAAACAACACTTCCTCCTCACTGACCATCAACATAAGCGCACCTCAAGGATGCGTGCTTAGCGAACCGCTCTACTTGACACTGTGTGGCAAAGCACAATTCAAATGCCATTGACTAATGTGCCAATGACACCACGGACGTCGGCAGAATCGCAGACGACAGAGGAAGTGAACACGAGTGAGACAGACCAGCTGGTTGAGTGGTGTCGCAACAGCCAGCTTTCACTCAATGTTAGCAAAACCAAGGAGCTGATTGTGGATTTCAGGAGGGGGGAAACAGGAGAACACAAAGCAGTCCTTAATGAGGGGACAACAGGGAAAAAGGTCATGATTCCTGGTTTCAGCATCTCTGAAGAGCTGTTCTGGGACCTCCTTGTCGAAGAAGACTTGCACAGGAAAAAGCTACAGGGAGTTGTGAACTTGGCCAGCGCCATCATGGCCTCCAGTCTTCACTCCATCGAGGACATCTACAAGAGGTGGTGTCTCAAGAAAGTAGACTCTATCCTCAAGGACTCACCATCTAGGCCATGCCCTCTTCACACTGCTATCACCAGGAAGGAGGTCCCGGAGCCTAAAGACGAACAGTCAAAGTACAAACGCAGCTTATTCTCTGATTTCTGAATGCACAATGAACCACAGATACAACTTCACTTTCTTTTTTTGCACTAAAAGTGTAATTTACAGCAAGATTTTCACCTAAAATGCTACTGCAAAACAACGGCGGCGCTGTGGGTTGGGGGGGGGGTGGTTGGTGGCAGCAGTGAGCGGGAAATGGTGACGGCACTGAGAAGGGGTCAGTGGCGGTGCTGAGAGATGGGGGGAGGGTGCTAATGGCAGCACTGGGGGGTAGTGGTGGCACTAAGAGGGAATTTAGTGGCGGAGCTAAGAGGGGAGTGGTGGCGGTGCTGGTGAGTGGGGGGGGGGTAGTGACGCCGGTACAACATGGCGGCCAACGAGACCAGCCCTCACGAGAGCACAATGTTGCCATTTATTTTGCTCACTACTGCCACCCGGAGTCTGGCCAGAAAATTACTGCACTGGCTTCTTCATTAAACTTTGCAGCAGATTGAATAATAACAAGACTACATTTGGAATGCCCCCCTTTTCTTCACAGCCACCTGACTGCCCCCTTTTCCCTCACCGCCCCCTTGGATCTTTGCACCTCTCATAGTGGGGAGGGGGGGGGAGCGGCAGCGCCCACTTGGGAATCACTAGTCTACACTAACCTTGCCAGCAACCTCCTTAAGTGTTATTTTCCAAGGCACTTTACAAGGGCTCTTTAGCACCAACCTCCTTGCAAAACTCATCCATCATCGTCTATTTCCAGACTAGATTCCCCCTGCTGTTAATGCTATCTAATTTTAAGGTTTAATTGAACTGAATGAACAAGGATGTAACAAAATCAAATCCCCTTTGAGCGGAACCATCTTATTACGGAACAGTTTGCATGGGAAGCAACTCACGCTGTGTGGATTTACACTTTTCCTGCAGTGTCACTGTTGGGGGGGGGGGCTCGAGGATTCGCCACATCTCGACGAGCCCAGTCCTGTTAGGCATCCTGCAGGTTCCTGCAGGAGCTGGAGCGAGCCTTCAAACTTGGCCGGCGACTCACCCTTGGAGGTGCCACCTGCCTCGTATTTGTTTGGCGCAGCGTTATCACAGCGCCAGTGACCCAGGCCCAAATCCGCCCATCTGTAAGGAGTTTGTACGTTCTGCCCGTGACCTGCGTGAGTTTCCTCCGGACGCTCTGGAGCCCTCCCACGTTCCAAAGATGTATGGAGGTTAGTAGGTTAATTGCTCACATGGGTATATTTGAGCAGCACGCAGTCTTGGCCCAGAAGAGCATGTCACTACGATATGTACCTCTAAATTTAAAAAGAAATTGCTGCAGTGCCAGTTTGAATCAGGCGCTGTCTGTAAATTTGTTCATTCTCCATGGGACCTGCATGGATTTTCCCCGGGTGTTCCAAAGACCTATGGGGTTAGGAGGTTAATTCTGGGCAGCAGGGGCTCGTGGGCCGGTAGGGCCTTTTTCTGTACTGTGTATCATTATTAAAGATAACTTCAGTGTGTTGCAGAGTTCAAAATAGGATTCAATGTATCTGTGGCTCTGAGGTCGATCAACTCAATCAACTGAATCATCCCTCAGGGTCACTCATTCGGGTGGAGACAGATCCAGATTTGAAAGATGAAGGAATTGAGGGTATTGTGGAAATGGCACGGAGGAAGCTGGCAAACATCAGCTACGATCACATTAAATGCTGGGTCAGGCCTGAGGGGCCAACTGGCCTCTCCTTGCTCCTATTTGATTGTGTTCTGGTCTTATAGAACAGCACCACACAGGACAGGCCATTTGTCCCACGATGACAGGGCTGACCATGATGCCAAATTTAATCCTATCTGCCTGTGCATGGTCGATACCCCTCTATTCCCTGCCTGTTCAAGCGCTTATCTAAATGCACCCCCCCCCCGCCCGAGCGTCGCTATCGTATGTGCATAAACCCCAGGATGCCAAGATGCGCATCGGTCCGAGTGCCCTTGACGTCAGGTCGCAACAAAGTTAAAATTAAACTCCTGCTCTATCAGGTCCACCAGAGAGTTGAATGTGCCCACTTTATCCAGGGCTGAGGTGTCTCCGGTGCTGTGCATATTCACACAGTAGCAGATGGTCTGACTGCAGGATTGCAACTCCTGCAATGGTGAAGGTCAATGCTTGATATGGAGTGAAAGTCTTCCACAAAAACTTGTGTCTGTACAGTAGCTTGAATCTAGTTCAACTCTGCAAGGAAATAGAATCAAAATTTCACCTGGAACCACATAAGGAGGTAAACACAAACTTGGTCAACAAGTACTCATAGAGTCAGAATGTTCTTCTGGCACTACAACTCATCTTGTCCATACCAACCAAGCTGGTCCCAATTGCCGACATTCAGCCCTGATCCTGAAAGTCGTTTCTTATCCACATACCTCTCTGAATGTTACAATTGTCCCCACCTCCACCATTTTCTCTAGCTGCTCGTTCCACGTACCCACCACCCTCTGGGTGAAGAAAGTTCTTCTCAGGTCCTTTTTAAGTCTTTCCCCTCTAAATCTTATGCCCTCTGATTTTACATTCCCCTACTCTGAGGAAAAAGGTGATGTCTGTTTATGTTATCTATACCCCTTATTAATTTATTCACCCAAATAAGGTGTAGTGCAGTAATGGAGAGGGTCTAGAACTTCAAATTCCTGGTGTCAACATCTCTGAGGACCTGCTCTATCAGGTCCACCAGAGAGTTGAATGTGCCCACTTTATCCAGGGCTGAGGTGTCTCCGGTGCTGTGCATATTCACACAGTAGCAGATGGTCTGACTGCAGGATTGCAACTCCTGCAATGGTGTACTAATGGCAGCAGATTCAACCTTTACAGCGCCAGCGATCAGGACCAGGGTTCAGGTCCTGCGCTGTCTGTCTTCTTTGGCTTGGCTTCACGGATGAAGATTTATGGAAGGGTAATGTCAACGTCAGCTGCAGGCTCGTTTGTGGCTGACAAGTCCGATGCGGGACAGGCAGACACGGTTGCAGCGGTTGAAAGGGAAAATTGGTTGGTTGGGGTTGGGTGTTGGGTTTTTCCTCCTTTGTCTTTTGTCAGTGAGGTGGGCTCTGCGGTCTTCTTCAAAGGAGGTTGCTGCCCGCCGAACTGTGAGGCGCACATATCAGCCCACTGGCGGTGGTCAATGTGGCAGGCACCAAGAGATTTCTTTAGGCAGTCCTTGTACCTCTTCTTTGGTGCACCTCTATCACGGTGGCCAGTGGAGAGCTCACCATAGAACACAATCTTGGGAAGGCGATGGTCCTCCATTCTGGAGACGTGACCTACCCAGCGCAGTTGGATCTTTAGCAGCATGGATTCGATGCTGTCGGCCTCTGCCATCTCAAGTACATCGATGTTGGAGATGAAGTCGCTCCAATGAATGTTGAGGATGGAGCGGAGACAATGCTGGTGGAAGCGTTCTAGGAGCTGTAGGTGATGCCGGTAGAGGACCCATGATTCGGAGCCGAACAGTAAAAACAGTGGCAGATTTAAACGTGCCAGACCGTGGGAGGTGCCGGTTCACAGTGCGCCGGGTAAGAGATGTACAAGCTGTACATCAAATACATAAACACATGAATTAATTAATTAACCAAAATATTAATACATAAATACAACTTGGTTAATGCTTATGCTGGGACATTTGCAAATAATTTAGGTTAGTGGGGGGGGGGGGGGGGGCCCTAGGGGATGTGTTGCATGGCAACAACAGCCAATATTGAAATTCCATAGGCCTGATCAAGGACAGTCGAGACTCTGGAATGTGGGTTGTCCTGGTAACAGCAATCTGACCAGATGAATTTCTAACAGTTTTGTTTCTCTCTAGAATCATGTGAGTTACATGGATTGGGGGAATTGAAGCTGTGGAAATAAGTTCATGTGATTGGTCCACAATAGTGAGCATCGAACAGATAGACATATCAATGGTTAATGCTGATTGAGTGATGCTTCCTGCCAGGAAGGTGACTGTTTTGAGATTGGTTGATGTCAGAGAGCATTGGAGAATTTAAACCCATACATTTGTATGTTTGGCGAGCTCCTGGACCCTCTGCGTGGGTGATGGGCTTCCCACAAGCCTGAGTAACAAATAAAGGGAACTGGCTAAAGAGAAGTCTGAATCCTTCAGTCCTCAGGAGAGTAGTGATTCGGATCTCACCCCAGAATCTGGATCGAGGATTGACACCATAGGTAGGTCAATGGAGAAGGGTCAGTGACGTATTCCCAAGTTGCGATGGGAGGTGATTAGAGAGGGGAACCTGCGCAGTGGAGTCCCCATGCGAGGCAGAATTACCGCTTATTGGAGGGTGCAAAAAAAAACTGTTCACAGTGTAAACGTGCAAACAGATGACAAATACAAACTGCGATACAGAGAGAACAAAAAGAAAATCGATAAAGTGCACAATTAAGAGTCCATAAGTGAGTCCCTGATTGAGTTTTTTATTGAGGAGTCTGATGGTGGAGGGGTAGCAGCCGTTCCTGAACCTGGGGGTGTGAGTCTAGTCTTGTGGCATCTACACCTCTTTCCTGATGGCAGCAGCGAGAACGGAGCGTGCTCTGGGCGGTGTGGGTCTTTGATGTCCACTGCTGCTCTCCGAAGGCAAGAGTTCCTCGTAGATGTTCTCAGTGGTGGGGAGGGTTTTGCCTGTGATGTCCTGGGCTGTGTCCTCTACCTTTTGGGCATTGGTGTTCCCATTCCAGTCCGTGTTGGGGCCAGTCAGCACACTTTCCACCACACCTCTGTAGGAATTTTCCAGGGTTTCTGGTGTAATTTCAAACCTCTGCAAACTCCTTGAAGAAGGGTTCAGGTCTGAAACGTTGGTGATATATCCCTGTTTCCTCTGGATGCTGAGATACCAGCTGATGTACCCTGATTGATAAATAAAACTTTGTTGAGCTGAGTGACCAAATGTCAGAGCTGGCCAAGAAAAGCCGACGATCTGAAATGTTGACATCTGAAGTGTCAAAGTAATCTGAGCTGATTCCAAATTATTAAAATTTTCTGACTCATCGTTCAATCCACGGACATCTATAACTTGTTCTTTGATGAGTCACAAATTCAATATTGCCTGCAAGAAGAGCAGAAAAATAATCACAGCATTGGACTTGACATGTGACCACACGGGAAGCAAACACTCACTCCATTTGTTTGAGGGAATGAATCATTCAACTCACTTTTTTTTCTATTTGGCTTGTTGGTCCTCAGTGTTACTAATAGCAACACATCACACAAGGGAGAAAACATAATTTGCTGCCACATATGGTCTCACCCTGTCGAAAAAGATCCCCGCACTCATCCCTACTCCTGAAACCTAACTTGTTTTGCTTTCCCTCTTTCCCACAAAATGATCGGATGATTGTCGATTTCCAGAGTCCACAAGGCGGCACGGTTAGTGCAATCCTAGTACAGTGCTAGCTGCCTTAGGTTTGAATCCACCGCAGTCTATAAGGAGTTTGTACGTGACTGTGTGGGTTTCCTCCGGGTGCTCCAGTTCCCTCCCATGCTCCAAAGGCAAACGGGATTAATAGGTTGATTGGTCACATGGATGTAATGGGGCTCGAGGGCTGGAAAGGGCCTGTTATCATGATGTAATCATGGAGAAGGCTCGCCAGAGGCTATACATTGTGAGGGGTTTGAGAAGATTTGGGATGTAACCAAAGACTCTTGCAAAGAACCGTGGAGAGCATTCTGACTGGTTGCGTCACTGTCTGGTATGGAGGGGCCAATGCACAGGACAACAAAGAGTTGGGAGCTGACCCAAAACCATCACGGGCATCAGTCTTCAGTCCATGAAGGGCATCTACAAGAGGCAATGTCTCAAGAACGCCGCCACCATCCTCAAGGACCCTCACCATCCAGGCCACGGCCTCTTCAGAATCAGACTCAGAATTTATTGCCATGAACAAGTCATTAAGTTTGGTGTTTTGCGGCCGCGTCGCAGGGCGAATGTTCATTTTATAACCATCTTACAGCATTACTCTAAAAAAAAATTACATAATTGTAAAAGTTCATACTACTGGCATGGAGAAGGAGGTACAGGGACTTGAAGATGAGCACCCAAAGGCACGAACATGACTAATTCCTGTCCGCCATCAGATTTATGAACGGACAATGAACCACTGCCACTACCCTCACTTTTTCTGCCTTTTTTAAAAATGTAATTTATATCAATTTTGCACCATGTAAAGTTTCTCCAAAACCACGGACTTTGTGACAGTTTAATGACAATTAATGCTGATTCTGGTCAAAATAAATTAATTAAATAACACTGAAATAGGTAGAGAGGATAGCTTGAAGTTCTCTGGAAAAATATCTCCAGTGATCGGACCTGTTAACATAACTTCCTTGGAAAACAAAGGAAGTTCGCCATATCCCCCTTTCCCCTCAACGATTTCTGCAGGTGCACGATCAGATGTATACTTGCTGCATGGGATGGGAGCTAGAAGCTTCAGAAGATGGTGAGTGTCGTTCAGGACATCGTGCAAGCTTCCCTCCCATCCACGGACTTCATTGACATCTCCCGCTGCCTAAGAAATGCAGACTGAAGGATCCTGGTCCCTCCTCCCAGCTGCAGGAGTTGGAGAAGGGCCGAGAGGTCATAGGAAACTGGCACCGTGAATGTGGGAGGCGTGAAGAAACAGGTAGTGGAGGAAACCACAGGGTGGTGGGAAAGGAGATATGAGAGAAAAAGGAGTATTTTTTTGTGAATCCACAGTCTGCAAAGAGGTTGGGCGACCGTCTCCTCTCCATTGCAGTCGTCTCGAGGACAGCGAGCATGGGGGTGATGTTCTCATCACTCAGGATGGATCTGACTGGAAGGGATCCTCTCAACGGCAGGCTGGCCAGGCCCTTTCCATAACTATTTCAGTACCATAACCAAGCAGACCTGACCAGAAGCTTGGCCTCACAATCTCAGGAGCCATAGAACATAGAATATCACAACACAATACAGGCCCTTCATCCCATAATGTTGTGCCAACCCACTCCACAACAATTTAACCATTCTCAATCTCACACCCATAACCCTTTATTTTTCTTGCATCCACGCCCCTGCCAAAGAATCTTTGAAATGTCCCTATTTTACCACCACCACCCCTGGAAATGCATTGCAGCCTCTCTGTAAAATACGTACCCATGATATCTCCCCTACACGTTCCTCCCCTCACCTTAAACAGATGTCTTCTGGTATTTGTTCCTGTCGCTCAGGGGAAAAAGATGCTGGCTGTCCACCTGATCTACGCCTCTCATAATCTTGTAGACCTCTATCGAGCCAGCTCTCATCCTTCTTCGCCCTAACTCTGCTAACCTTCTCAATCTCCAAACCAGGCAATATCCTGGGCAACCTCTTTTTGACCAGTTGACAAATAAGCTGTAGTGGCAACTTCAGGAAATGGTGGTCCAGGCCAGCCATTTTCAACCTTTATTTACTTATGCCTCCCCCCCGCACCCACCCACCCACCTAGGACTCTGGTCAAAGTTTATGGGCTCCCTTCCCTGTGAAGCTGTCAGGTTTAATTGGTTTCTTCTGTACTTCTACCAACTACATAAAAACATTAAAAATATTTTACGATTTCCATCTATGGGCCCCCCCCCTTTAAATGTACTGTATCCCCCCCCCCCCCCCAGGAGGGCTGTGCAGGCCCCCATCGAGATTAGCTGCGATAAAATATATCTTAAAATCTCATTGGAGATGGGAATAACCAAAATCCTGGGTGCAGAACAAGATTTTTCAGCCCTTGTGTTTTCTGTTATTCATGTTCACTCAGAACAAGATCAGTCACAGTCTGGGAAAAATAATATTTCAATCACTTACAACAAGCAAAGAAGAAGGTTTTTCTTGAGAACCGTCACCTGTATCAAAATCCACTCAAGGGTGACAGATCACATTTGCATAAGAATTGGAATAAATTTTGTATGCATTTTACCTTGGCAACAGACAGCGAATATGTCTATTGCAAAAATAAAATGCAAGATGGGAAGCTTCGGTAATTGAGGGTTTTCAGCGGAGAAGGGGGATGGGATATGAATGAATTACTGGCCCTGCTACTCGCCCTGGGAAATGTTGAGAGGAGAGAACAGGAGATTGCAGGTGTTGGAATCTGGAGCGAAAAGACAGCGTGCTGGAGGAACCCGACGGGTCGAGCAGCATAAGAGTCGAGTTTATTGACACCTGATTGCACAAGGACAACCAATGTTCTCTGGTCCTCAGTGCAAAAAGTGCAGACATAGCCCACATGCAGGCAAATAATACATACGCAGGACAAGTATATCTATAAGAATAAATAAATAAAAATTGTTTCATGAATATGAGAGTCTCGGATAATTAATGAGAGTGGTTCCTTTGATCGTTGAGCATTTCTACTGCGTGTGGGAAGAGGCTGTCCCTCAGCCTGGTGGGGTGCTGGTTCTGATCCTCCTGGATCACTTTTCCCGACGGGAGCAGCTGTGCGCAGGGGTGGAAGGGGTCCTCCGTAATTCTGTGCGCCCTCTTCACGCAACGATCCTGGTGGATCATTTCCTTCCGAATCACCTTCTTAGTTGTCTTCTCCAAATTTCTCCAGTCCCTGACCTTCCCACTCAGTTTTGCTTCCTTCTCGTTTGCTTTCACTTTGCCTTTAACTTCCCTTGTCAGCCACAATGGTCTAACTTTTTATTTTTGGTTCGTGTCTCTCCTGCACTTTGACCATGAACTCCAGTCCATTGCTGATTTGTTGTCTTCCTCTTTAGTGCGTTTTTTCTCTCGACTTTGGCCAGTTCCTCTCGTAATTTCCTTTACTCCACTGAAGTACCGACGCGTCGGGACTCTCGCCTCTTCAAATTTCAAAGGGAACTCCATCATATTCAGATCACTGCCTCCTAAGGCTTCCTTTACCTTAAGCTCTCTCATCACCTCTGGTTCATTACGTGGCACCCAACCCAGAGCAGCCAATCCCCTGGTGGGCTCATTAACAAGCTGCTCCAAAAAGTCATCCCAAAAGCATTCCACAAACTCTCCCTCTTGGGGACCCGCACCGACCTGACTTTTCCAATCTACTTTTTTTTAAGGATTGGTATTGCGTTTATTGTTGAGGAGTCTGATGGTGGAGGGATAGCCGGTGTTCCTGAACCGGGTGGTCTTTTCCGATCTAGTTTCATGATTGTTGTAACATTGTCCTTCTGACATGCCTTATCTATTTCTAGTTGTATTTGGTAAGCCACATCCTGTTGCTTGGGGGCCTGTATATAACTGGCATTAGTGTCCTTTTACCTTTACCATTCCTTAACTCAACCCATATGGACTCTACCTCTTCTGATCCTATGTCCTTTCTTTCCAATGATTTAATATAGTTGCTTACCAGCAAAGCCACCCTCTCTAACTCCCTGCCCATCCTTCCAATACACCTTGGACGTTCAGCTCCCAATGATGCCCATCCTTTAGCCATGACTCAGTAACGGACACAGCATTGTACTCTCCAACCTGTAGCTGTACAGCAAGATGGCCCACCTTGTTTCTAATGCAGCATGCCTTTAAGTATAATACCTTTAGAGCAGTTTTTGCATGTCTCTGTCATCCCTCTGGCTATTATTTTGTCTCGTCACCTGCCTGTCACCCTAGCTGCACACCTGTGGAGATACAACCACTACACTGGCCTAGTGCAACCACTCGACCTGCAGGTAGGCAACCTGGGAGGCTGGCCCAACCTCACCGACCCATATAAAGACTTGAGCCGGCCTCTTTGGGGACAGTCAGATCCGTGGAGCCAGCAGTATATTGAAATCTGGTGTGTGTGCAAGTTTAAGCTGATTAAAGCCTGCTGTACAGTCTGTGGACTTTGCGTCAGAATTATTTGTGCAGCAGGGCTCACACACTGTTGTTTCCCTTTCCTTCAGCCCTAGTGTGAACAGCAGCGGATGAAAGGAATTCTTGTTGTTTCAGGTGAAAATCCTTCGTTAAGACTGAATTTAATGTGGACATTGAATGTGAATTTAATCTGGTTCCTATTCCCTTGCCAAATGAGTTTAAACTCTCCCAAACTGCTACATTAAACTTGCCCACCAGGGTATTGTTACCCATCTTTTTGTATAGGTCGTGACTTCCCCAAACAAGATCCCATTAGCACATGGCACAGGCAGTAATCCTGAGATTACCACCCTGGAGGTCCTGCTTCTCATCTTTCTCCCAAATTCCCTGGACTTGCTCTTCAGGACCTCCTGACTTATTTTACCTATGTCATTAGTACCAACATTGTGGGGGCAGGCGATCTCTGTACCTACAGGAAGACCACCTAAGGGCAGACTCCACCTGGCCGGCTGTCAATCAGCCGACCCGAATATAGACCTGAGCCAGTCACACGGGAGCCACCGAAGCATGAACTGGTGTTCAGACTTTTACCTGAATAAAGCCTGTTGTACAGTCTTTTGAGTTTTGTGCTTGCTCGCTGCTCCCTCAGCGCATTGCAACCATGCACCAAGATTTCTGGCTGTTCCCCCTCTCCCCTCAGAATGTTCGGGACTCGATCTGAGACATCCCGTACCCTGGCATCAGGGAAGCAACCAGTTGACTTTATCGAACGATCACCTGCCTGTTTTCCTCACAATGGAATCTCCTATCACTATTGCATTCCTCTTCCCCCTCTCTGCCACAGAGCCATGCTCAGTTCTAGAGTCCTGGCCCCTAAGGTCATCCTGTCAGGTCATCCTCCAGAAAATTCTCAAGATGCATGGATTTAAGACAGACAGACGATTATTGGTTGTGACGTTGGGAAGGATTAGATCGATGTGGAGCAGGTTGAAATAGGTTGGCACAATATTGTGGGCCAAAGAGCCTGTACTGTTCTATGTTCTATAGTCTGGGCACAGGAAGGAGATTGGAAGTGACCCGATCAGCCAGAGTGGTGGAGGCAACTGAGCGAGATTGTGTGGCCAAGCCCTGCTCTTATTTTGATGCAGAAGCTTCTCGGAAAACTGAGTGTGTAAAAAGCTTGGCGTGTAGAGGTTCTGCATTCGTCATTAAAATAACTGCCTTCTATGCAAATGGGGAAAGGGAGATGGAACCAAGGCAATTGGCTCAATCTGTCCCTGCTAGTCCTTGCACGACAGAACAAAGCAACAAAACACATTATTATTTCTGTCTGTGTCTCTCCAGCTAGTTCCACAGCAATTACCCAAGGGATAATGACACTTAATGTTTTCTCTTGCTCCCTCCCACTTCCTGACACCGCACACTCTTCCTGAGGCTCCCATTCACTCACGTTTCCTCTTGCACGGAATAATTTGACAACCCCGATCCATCTCAGATGCCTCCTTGTGTCAGAGGATTTCTGACAAGCAATGCGGTAATTTCGTGCCAGAATTAACGCAGATCATTCTGGATTAGGAAATCTAAATTCGAAAAATCTTGATTATTCTCAGAATAGTGAGCAAGTCCTCTGAATGTTAATGAAGATGAATTTGCATTTACAGCCACAAGCTAATCATACACCTCAAAATGCAATAATTGTCACCATGAGATTTAAAGTGCACCAATGTATTCCTGTTATGTAATCAATATTGACATTAAAATTGGGACAAGAGATTCCAGACGGTAGATTCGGGATAAAAAAAAACAATCTCATGAAAGAACCTATTTGTCCAGCTGAATTCCTGCAACCTTTTCTTTTTCCTTAAACTTATCATTAATTTTCAATAAATCTAATTAAATATACATTGTTCATATAATAATTTTCTTTCTGCTCCCCTCCGTCTAACAAATCAATTTCAAATTTGAATGGAAAGCAGGTTGGGAGGCTCGTAAAATGGTGCGAGAACAACTTGAGTCTCAGCGTTGTCAAGACAAAGGATTCAATTGTCGACTACTCTACTTATCAACGGTTCCGTTGAGGAAAGAGTGGCGAGCTTGGTGTATATATAAGGGACGTCCTACCATGGACTCACAACTACCTCCTTATTAGTCAGGAAGACATAGCAACACCTACCCTCACTGAGGAAGCTAAGGAGGTCAAGGCTACTGTCCCCCATCTTGACAACATTTTACAGGAGCCCAATTGAGCGTATCCTGTCTGACAGCATCACTGCGTGGTACGGTATCTGCAAAGCATTGGACTGGAAGCCAATAAAGAGGGATGTTTCACATAGGATTGTTAAAATGACTGAGAATATTACTGAACAGCCGCTCTTGATGACCTTCACCAGGAGGTTAAATAGGGATCTGAGAATTATTTCCATCCAGACCCACTACATCAGGAAGGAGGTTCAGGAACATCGAAATCAGGAACTGCTGGCTGGGAAATAGCTTCTTCCCCCAGGCTGTGGGATTGGTGGACAGTATCTGGTCATCGAGTAAATCATCTTTAAATATCTATATATATTCATTTTATGCAATATCTTTTATATATACATTACAATCTCTGTTATCTGGAATTCAGCACCAAGAAGCCTCAGGCAACCTGCAAAATAAAAATCATGGAAAATAAATACACAAAAGATACGGAAGTTTAAAACTGACATGCCTCAACATTATTTCGCTAATCACACAATACAACATGCAATCTCAAACAACTGGAAAATTCACTTAGCCGACAGCTAACGAACCCCATAGAAGCTGGATACCAGGGGTTTTACTGTATATAATGATTGTTATGGTGTGTGTGGGTGGGTGTGGGTGGGTATGGGTGGGTGGGTGTGTGTGCGTGTCTGTGCGTGCGTGTGTGTGTGTGTGTGTGTGTGTGTGTGTGTGTGTGTGTGTGTGTGTGTGTGTGTGTGTGTGTGTGTGTGTGCCCTTCTGCAGTTATACAGGGCCCTGGTGAGACCCCACCTGGAGTATTGCGTCCAGTTCTGGTCTCCAAATTTGAGGAAGGACATACTAGCTATAGAGGGTGTGCAGTGCAGATTTACAAGGTTAGTTCCAGGGATGGCAGGGTTGTCATATGCAGCAAGGCTAGAAAAACTGGACTTGTATCCGATGGAGTTTAGAAGGATGAGGGGGGACATGATTGAGGTATACAAAATTATCAGGGGGACAGTCAGGGTGAAGTCAGATTACTTGTTCCCAATGATGGGGGAGACGAGGACTAGAGGGCATAGTTTAAGAATACAGGGTAGGCCCTTTAGGACGGAGATGAGAAAGCATTTTTTTACCCAGAGAAGTGTGAATCTGTGGAATGCTCTGCTACAGAGGGTGGTAGAGGCAGATTCGCTGACTATGTTCAAAAGAGAGTTAGATAAGACTCTTGTGGGTAACGGAGTTAAGGGTTATGGGGATAAGGCTGGAAAGGGGTACTGATGGTAATGATCAGCCATGATCTAAAATGGCGGTGCTGGCCCGACAGGCCAAATGGCCTACTCCAGCTCCTATTGTCTATTGTCTATTGTCTATTGTGTGGGTGTGTGTGGGTGTGTGTGGGTGTGTGTGTGTGTGTGGGTGTGTGTGGGTGGGTGTGTGTGGGTGGGTGTGTGTGTGTGTGTGTGTGTGTGTGTGTGTGTGTGTGTGTGTGTGTGTGTGTGTGTGTGTGTACATGTGCTTGCCCATACAGATGATGTTTCATCTGGTACAGGTAAGATAATACACTTGAACTTGAACTACTGAAAAGACCAAGCGGCATCTTTGGAGAGAGGAACAGAACAATGTCTTCATTCATTAAGCCTGTCTCTCTCCTCACAGATAAGACTCAATGTTCCCAGCTGCTACAGATTTTATTTTGGGTTTGAAGCATCTGTGGCTCCTTGATTTTTGAGCGTTGATTTCAGAAACTAATAGATGAAGCTTCTTCCTCCACTGGATATTGTTGATATACCTTCTTTCCACTTTCGTCTCGATCAAAGATCTTAATCCAAAACTTTGACTAACCATTTCTCTCCCTAACACTCCGAGTCCTTCCAGCTGCTCACTGTTTCCTTAAGATTCCACCACCTACAGCCTTGGCAAACCACTATAGATGTGCGGTGGAAAGTGTGCTGACCGGCTACCACACGGCCTGGTCTGGGGGCACCAATACCCCTGACCGGAAAGCCCTGAAAAAGGTGGTAAACAGAGCCCAGTTCATCACAGACAAAACTCTCCCCACCATCGAGAAAATCCGCATGGAGAGCTGCAGCGATCATCCAGGATCCACACCAACCAGGACACAATCCGTTCTCGCTGCTGCTATCTTGAAAGAGGTGTTGGTGTCTCAAGACTCGCACCACCAGGTTCAGGACCAGCTGCTCCCCCTCCACCATCAGAGCCTTCAACAACAAACTCAATCAGGGCCTCATTTAAAGAGTCTGACATTGCACAGTGTTTATTGCTGAATATTTTTTTCACTTCATTTGCACAGTTAATTCATTTACATTTCTTTCTTTATATACATATTTCTTCTTGGGTACAGTTTAGATTTGCCAATAATTAGAAATTCTGCCTGGCTTGCAGAAAAAGAATCTCAGGGTTTTATGAGGATGTCATGATTGGATATGAATAAATGTGAACTTTGAACTTTGCAGATCTGCCTCTGCCTCTCCACCCTCCTGACGGATGGAGAGTGACCTAATCTGGTTGTTATTCCCGCTGTCACACCACTTACTCCCACGGCTACATCACTGACCCATTTCTATTAGCATCTATTCTACCCTGCCTCCGTGCTACCAGATAAAGTCGTTCCATGAGGGTACAAAAGTGACATTCTGGTGAGCCACTCCCTCACCACCAACTCTTTCCCCCTTTCATGGACTGCCACACAGGTCACAATGACAATGTCTTTCCGATGCTGGAAACCTAAACTAGGAGCAAACTTTGGATCAGCAGATCTGCCGATGAGGCTGTCTGGAGGTGAAGTGAACAGCAAGGAGGGCTTACAAAGCTTTGTGTGGGCTCCGAACCAACTGGAAAGATGGACGGCAAAGTGGCAGATGGAACTTAATGTGGACTGCATAGTTTTTAATGGTAACACAACCTTCACCGTCTGCAACTCCCACACCTGGTATGCACACGGTACACAATCTTCTCCCAGCCGCAGAATTGACAGTAAAATGACTTTAAAATCTATTACACGGTACAGCTCAGTGCAACACTTTCCGCAAGAATAATGTACATACCTGCACGATGGTTGGTGTAGACTCAGGGCTGCAAGGTCTGTTTTGATGCCTCTATTCCCTCCAAACATCCTTGTTGGTTTGTTCATTTGAAGGAGATGATCATGGACTTCAAGACGACCAGGAACGATCACCCTCCACTATACATCAAATTCCTTGGAGTTCACCTAACTAATGACATCTCTTCGCTTGTCAGGAAGGTGCAACAGTGACTGCCCTTCCTGAGAAGACTGAGGCGGCCAAGGCTACCAGCCACCATTATAACAACCTTCTACAGGAGTTCTATTGTGAGCGTCCTGGGTACGGTTGCTGTCGAGAAATGGATCGGAGGTCAATCCACAGGACCTTAAGAGTGGCAGAGAGGATCACTGGAGTCTCCCTCTCCCCGCCCCATCGACATAATCTACAGGGTTCATTGTCTGAAGAGGGTGTGCAAAATCATTGAGGAGCCTTTTCACTCCACACACAACATCTTCCAGCGGCTCCTGTCGGGGAAGAGATCCAGGAGTATCGGAGCCAGCACCACAAGGCTGAGGAACAGCTTCTTCCCACGGGCAGTGAGAATGCTGAACGACCCAAGGAACTGCTCGCACGGACCCTCCGAGACTCTCATAGTCGCGAAGCAATATTTATGTATTTATTTGTACATATGAATTCTTGTGCATGTATCTATACGTGTGGTTGTGTGTCTACTGGAAAGGGGTACTGATGGTAGTGATCAGCCATGATCTGTAAAATGGCGGTGCTGGCTCGACGGGGCGAAGGGCCTACTCCAGCTCCTATTGTCTATTGTCTATTGTACTGAGGGCTGGAGAACACTGTTTCATCAGTTATTTTACTTGAGCAATCAGATGACATTAAACTTGACTGTCAAAAGGATAACCTGCTTCTAACTGACAGTGGACCCTGGACATTGAAACGTAGAAGAGAACAGAGAGGAACAGCCCCTGATGTCTGTGGTGGACAGGATGCCAAATCTCCCCTGCCTGTACTCGGAGCATATTCCTTAATTCCCCTGCATTTCGATGTGACATGATCTTGTCAGACCTCTGACTGTCCCAGCCATGGTTTATCTATCCAGTCCTCAGGCGAAATCCATTGAGAGTACATAGTATCACTGAATTTTAACTGATTTTGATGAGTAATTGCTTGTGTTTTATTACAGCACTCTGGAAATTGATTTGTGAGTAAATAGGGATAATTCCAAGTCATGGCAACCGAGGCAACAAAATCAACTTGCACTTAATGTAATAAAAGACATCAAGATGACATTCCAGTCACATCGCGAGGTACCTCAACAGGTGATCAGTGGATGGAACTGGAAAGCCTGTGTGATAATAACACCCTCTGGTAATGTGCTGGAGAAACTCAGCATGTCACGCAGTGCCGACAGGAAGCAAAGGGCCAACGTTCCGGGCCTGAGTCCTTCGCCAAGGTATCAGCGAACAGCAGGCAAGTGCCTGCATAAATAGGTGAGGGGAGGTGAGGAGAGGAGGGAGGAAGGGGTTAAGTGCACATGCCAACAGGTGGATATAGTTGGGAGGGCAGAAGAGAAAAAAGCTGTGAAGTGATGGGGGGGGAGGAGAGGGAACAGGCTAGAGAACTGGAGGGAACGAGAGATAGGGAAAGAGGGAAGGAGAGAGAGAGAGACGGGGAGGAGCCTAACAGAAACTGGAGGTCGATGTCAATGCTGTGGTGCAATCACTGTATTGTATGGGCTGGCCCACCCCTTGAACCTGTGACTACTCCCTCCCGGAAATCCCTATAAAGGCTGTTACGCCCAAACTCCTCCCTCAGTACCTGCCTCAGAACCGGGCCAGCAACGTGTGAGATGTGTTGATGTCTTAAGGTGATTAAAGCCTATTGATCACAACTCTCTGTCTAATGTGGCTGATCGATAGCACTACAGTGCCATCTTGGACGGAATATTGGGCTCTGTTCAAGTTTATTATGATCTGATTGTATAAGTACCACCCTAACAAAACTGTGTTCTCCAGTCCTTGGTGTGAAAATATGCAAAAATACATACAGATATCTCTTCTCTTCTCTTTGGCTTGGCTTCGCAGACGAAGATTTATGGAGGGGTAAATGTCCACGTCAGCTGCAGGCTCGTTTGTGGCTGACAAGTCCAATGCCAGACACGGTTGCAGCGGTTGCAAGGGAAAATTGGTTGGTTGGGGTTGGGTGTTGGCTTTTTCCTCCTTTGTAACACACAGACAAACATACACATGCAGTACGATTATACATATATAAAATAAATAAAATTTGTTTAATAAATAGTAGAGTTGTGGAGGATTTGAGCTGTTCCTTTGGTCGTTCACCATTCTCACTGCCCGTGGGAAGAAGCTGTTCCTCAGTCTGGTGGTGCTGCCTCTCTTTCCACTTATGTGGCCCCCTGGGGTTATGCTCCCCTCCAGTGTGTGAGGGGTCTTCCCCAGCGGTCTCGGCCTCACAGAGCTCAGTTGCGGATCGTCTCACCTCCCCTCTGAGCATGGGTGTTGGGGCAGGAGCATCTTCCCGGCCTGAAGAAGCTGTTCCTCAGCCTGGTGGTGCTGGCTCTGATCCCCCTGCATCACTTCCCCTGATGGGAGCAGCTGGAAAAGACAGGGTGGAAGGGGTCCTGTAATGCGCGTTGAAAGAAGCAAAGACTTGTTGGTCCAAACTAAGGCTTTTATTAGCTAAAAGACTGGAGCATCTCACAAGTAGGTCGACCAGTCCAGAATGACCTGGTCTGGCCAGGAGCAATCCTTTAAGACCTGCCAGTAGATGTGGCTACACTCTCAGCCAATCACAGTCATCCTACACTACGTAGACACAGTGGTGATAGAAATTGTACTATCATAGGTCCTCAATGCTTTTGCTCACTCTCTTCAGACAAAGATCCTGGCAGATCCCTTCAATGGGAGATGGAGGAGGGTGCGGGGGGGGGGGAGACCAAAATGATGTTGCTGTTCCTCCAATTTGCAGGTGGCCACGGTTTGTTGAGCAAAGGGCTGCTTGTAGCTTTTGAAATGTGTTTTCTGCCTGGTGGGAGAGAGGCAGAAAGGGAAACAAGCAATTCCAGAGTTAAGTACGTATCAGATGAAGGTACAGGGATGTTGGCAATGAAAAGTGGACTGTGAAAAAAAGATGGTGGAGATTTATGTTGAACCTATTCGAGATGTTTCTTCCTCTTGGGGCTGATCAAAATGAGCAATGAGGCATGGAAATACTCAATCAAAACAGCTTATAATCCCACGCAATTGGAACAGTCTCTTGTACTTGCCCAGCCATTCAATAAGACGATAGCCGATTCATTTTAACCTCTGCCCCACTTTTCCCATTTACCCAAAATCTTGTCATCTCTCAAATCCCATGGACTTCTCTTAGCAGTGAAGGAGGCTACTTGCAGAATCAAGTGGACACTGGCTATCGGAAAGTTCCCCTCAGTCCTAGTCCCCACCCTCCCACTTCTTCCACTGAGGCCCCAACACTCACGCCTTTCCCAGAGCTCAGATTTGGCCCTCGATAAACTGCAGTACGAGGGATTGGCGATACCGCACGTGGAGTGCTGTCTGCAAATCTGGTCGTAGGGTGTCTTTCGAATGGGAAGGGCGCGCACAGCATTCACCAGGTTGTGGCTGGGACTTCAGGCTTCGAGTTCTAGGGAGACCGGCGGGGTCTGTATTTCTCTGGAGCACAGGAGGCTGAGAGATGACCTCACAGGCACGCACTGATAAAGTGAATGTTCAAGGCCTTTGTCCCAGAGCGGATGATTTTTGAACAAGAGGGAAAATGTTTTTGGTGAGAGGGGAGAGATTTAAGAGATGGTCTCGTGCACTGCCAGACTGAGATCACCTGCAAATTGGAGGAATGACACCTCATCTTCTGTATGGGCCCCCTCCAACTGGATGGTATTAACATCGACTTCTCCAGTTCCTGTTAAAACCAACCCCCCTTTCTTCTGTCACCTTACCCCAGCTTCGTCTCTCTCTTCCCTTTGTCTCCATTCACAGAGCCAAAATCAATTCTCAATTTTCCTCTTGTATCCAATTAACATCTTTTGCTGTTCTGGACTCTGCCCGCGACCATTCTTCCCCCTTTCTCTCCCCAGTATTTATTGAGATACCTTCCTGTTCTTTGCTTACACCTTGAAGAAGGGTTCAGGCACGAAATGTTGATAATATATTGATGAACGATGAAAGACCGGCTGCGCTCCTCCAGCACTTACGTGTGTTTTCACTACAATCGCGGCATCTGCAGATGTTCGTGTTTCACAGAGATTTAAAAGAGACCTGCGGGGCTCTCAGAGGGTGGTCCGTATTTAGAACAAGCTGCCACGCCAGAGGAAGTTATAGGTGGGCATTCAAAAGACGTTTAGGCAGATGTTGGATGGGAAGAGTTCAAAGCAAATTCAGCGCACTTGGACTAGGTCAGGGAACAATTTGGTCAGAGTGGACAAGATGGGCTGAAAGGCCTGCTCCATGCTTTTATAGCTCAACGACTCTCCCATACGCCTGTCAGCACCCTCTCATATCTGCACTTGAATTCACCTGCATGCCTCTGAGCTGTGAAAGGTAACCGGAGGACCCAAAGGAAGCCCACATGGCGAGAGGGAGAACATGCAAACTCCCCAGAGATAGTGTCATAGATCAGGATTGAGCTCAGACCACCAGAGCTGTAAGGCAGCAGTGCTACCTGCCACTCTCTTATGTGTGAATGGAATCAGGGTCTGAGCCTCCATTGAGATCTTGTGTGGAGAATTCTAAAGATTGGCCTTGCGGTAGAAATAAATTTCTGTAATCGTCGCTCATTGTGAGGGAAATAAAAGTGATGTTAGATGTCTGTCTCTCCATCAGACCAAGGGGTAGATCGCAATTTGAGTGCTTAACCATTAAAAATCAGGGCATTGCTCGCTGACGCATGGGACGGTTTTGGTTCAATGAGCAGGCTGACAGCCAATGGTTGACCTCCTGCCATTGAGACGAAAGCTGTGAGTTCAAGTCTCATCCCAGAATATACTCCAAAAGGCCCGAAACGTTGGTAATACATCTCTTATGCACACAGTGAGACCCGCTGAGTTCTTCCAGAATTTGTGTTTTTACAAAATGCATCAAACACTGTTGTAAGTGTTATGTCAAATAAGAAATTTCATCTAGTCCCTGTCAGCAAATGACAATGTTATGAAGGGAATTATCACCCAGTAATCTAATAACAGTCATTCTTGCATAATTTTTGCTGCAACATGTTATCAGCCATTGTTTTTTTTAACTATATAGCATAGGAGAAGGGCACTACCAGCCCATGAAACGTGCGCTGCCCAATTACACCCAATTAACCGATCTACCCCATATGTTATGGAGTAGATGGCAATGAACTCGTTAGCATTATTTCTAGGAGAATCCCAGCTCTTATAGGAGGTTTGTCAACATGGATGCCTCTCCATCAGTGATCCCAGATTTAAAAGAGATGACTGTTTCGCCAAGGGTTTGAGGTCCTCCCTAATTCTCCTGTTGTTGGTTCACTCGGCTCCCTTTCCCTCCCCCACAGCCACATGTCTGTCTTCCACTTTCTTCACTAACAGGACAAGACACAGCACCAAGGAACCACACCTCACGTTCCTCGTGGCTGGCCTGAAGCCCAGTGGTATAAACAATTTCACGTCACCCAAGCACCCTCTGTTCTTTCCTTCTCCTAGTCCAACTTCCTCCTCTCGCCCTTCGACCTGTGGAACATTACTGCATGGAAAAAGGCCCTTCGAGTCCCATTGACCTGCGCCCATCCCCTATCCCTCCATAACCCTCCCATCCATGCAACTGTCCAATTTTCCTTCAATGTGAAAATTGAGCTCGCATTCACCACTTTAACTGGTAGCTTGTCCCTTGGGCACCACAGTTAATATTGCGGTTAGTGCCCCTTTGTTGCAGTGCCAGTGACTGGGGTTCGAATCTGGCGCTGTCTATAAGGAATTTGTGCGTTCTCCGCATGTCAGCATGGGTTTCCTCCAGGTGCTCCGGTTTCCTCCCACCCTTCAAAATGTTCTGGGGATTGTAGGTCAATTGGCTTTAATTGGGCAGCATAGACTCATGGGCCGACAGGGCCTGTTACAGTGCTGTATGGTCCACGTATGTGGACCACTCTCTGTGTGAAGAAGATCCCCTCAAACGTTTCCCCTTTCACCCTTAACCCATGCCTTCTGGTTTATATCTCACCTAATCTCAATGGGAAAAAAACCTATTTAATTGACCTTTTCTATTCCCTCCCTCTTAGTTACCCTCCCCCACCCATTCTGCCCATCGCCCACATCCTATCCATCTGCAGTTCCTTGGTTCCCCATTCATTCCCCATCTGCCCATGAACCCCCGACATCTGCTTCCACCCATTGCCTGCCTGCCTCCATCTCCACCTTCCCCTCCCCACTCCATCTGCCTCACTGCCCTTTCCCTCATTTGTTTCCACCAACCACATAGCAGCCCCTGCCTTGTCCCTCCGCACCACACAGGCTATCCTCTCCTCCATGCTCACCCCGTCCATGCCCCCGTCACTCTGTCTCCCCAGATGCTGTCCAATCCTGCTGAGTTTCTCATTCCAGGACGCAGCACTCAGCAGTCACTTGACTCCCCCGGTGCCCGTGTGAATCAAGAATATAGTTAGCTTGCAATTTCATCCTCGTGGAGCTTGCGGCAAACTAAAATTCAATGCAGTTGAGGAGGAATTCTTTGAGTAGGGAGATTTGAACTGGTGCCAAGTTTCCAAAATGCAAAGGAATTGATGAGGTGTGTGGAGGAGAATTATTTCCACAAGCTGATGAGCCCAGAGCTTGGGGGCAGTGAACAGATTCTGAAAATTGGATCCAGCTCATGCAGTCAAGTAAATTTGGAAACATATTTCCCTTCATTTATTTCAGAGGGCCAGGGTTCCATGTGAGAAAGGTGAAGCGTATAAATTTTATATATAACAGGCCCTTTGACCCAAAATACCCAATTAACCTACTAACCCCGTATGCCTTTGGAACGTGGGAGGTCACTGGAGCACCCCGAGGAAATCCTCGCTGTTAAACTTCTTACAGACCGTCCCCTTCCTTTCTCAATTCCTTCGTCTCTGTCATATCTGTTCCCAAGATGAGGTTGTCCAGTCCAGGTCGTCCGATATGTCCAACTTCTTCCAAAAACATGCGCCACCATTAACATAGCCCTTACCTGCCTCTCCTCCATTTTCTGGCCCCCTCTGCCTTCAGATGTAAGAAACACAAGATTCTTCCGTCCTCGCCTCTGCAGCCAGCACCTTATCCTCCGTCATTTCCGTCACTTGCAACCTGATTCCCTTTCCTTCCCTCTCTGCCTTTGGCAGGGACCGCTCCCTCCGTGACTCCCTCGTCCACTCATCCCTTCCCATTAACCACCCCCTTGGCACTCCCCCTGCAGCCACAGGAGGTGCTGCACTTGTGTCCACACCTCCTCCCTCACCACAATTTGGGGCCCCAAACAGTCCTTCCAAGAGAAGCAGCATCTACTGCAACAGGCGCTCCTCTCCTCTCCATCAGAGAGACTGGTCACAGACTGGGAGATCATTTTATTGAGCACCTTCCCTTCTGTCCGCATCAATGACAGGGATCTCCCAGCGGCCGACCACTTCAATTTGGCTCCCCACTCCCGCGCTGATATGTCTGTCTGCAGCCTCGGGTACTGTCAAACAAAGACCTTCGGTAAATTGGGCAAGCAACACCTAATTTTCAATCTGAGCACTCTCCAACCAGGTGGAATTAACATCGACTTCTTTTGTTTCCACCAGCTCACTCCCCTTTCTTCATCCCTCTGCTTTCTTTCTGCCAGCTTCCCTCCCCTCTCCAATCACAGAGCCATCTCCCCTCCCCCAGTTTGCTGCTCTGCCCTCCCTCTCTTATCCACCTATCACCTCCTGCTTGTGACTCCTCCCCCTGCCCCTCCCCCCCACCATTTTGTTCAGGCACCTGCCTACATTTTTATTCATACCTTGGTGAAGCACTTGTAGAGTGTCGAGTGACTTAAAGACTTGTTGACTCGAACCAAGGCTTTTATTAGCAAATGACTGGAGCGTAGTACATCAAGGTCGACCAGTCCAGACTGACCTGGATCTGGTTAGGAGCAGGCCTTTATGACTGGCCAATAGGTGTGGCTATGGCTCTCAGCCAATCACTGCTACTATATGTAAATATATACAAATATATACATTGGCGATAGGATCCTGTACTCTCACAGCGCTCAAGCACAAAACGTTGGCTTTGTACCTTTAACGTTGCTGGGGCGGCACAGTTTGCGTAGCGGTTAGTGCAATACTGTTACAGCGGCAGCAACTGGGACTGTGGATCGAATGCCATGTAAGGAGTTTGTATGTTCTCCCCGTATCTGCGTGGGGTTTCCCCAGGGAGCTCCAGTTTCCCCCCACTGTTCGAAACCTACTGGGGGTGTAGATTAATTCGGTGTAATTGGGTGGCAGGGACTCATGGGCTAAAATGACCTGTTACTGCACTGAATGTCTATATTTTAAAAATTAAATTAAATTTAAAAATGTTTAAAAATATAAAGCACACTGTTTGGCCTGCTGAGTTTCTCCAATATTGTGGTTTTCACTTCTGTCAAGTTGTCAGCAGACTTTCACGTTTTACTCCTCACAGACAGTGGGTCGCTGGCGCTGTAACAGCGTTTCGCTTGGACTAACCGGGCCACCCGTGACGGACCATCCCATACATAAGCAGATACATACTCGAAAACTGTACATCAGGCTTTATTTTGGTAAAGGGCTCTGCTACCCAGTAGTGGCTGTGATGGTGGCTCCCGAGTGACTGGCTCAGGAGAGGCCAGTTTAGGATTATATCCCGGTTGGGTGATTGACAGCTGGTTGGGTGGAGTTAGCCCACTAGGGGTCTATTCAGGTCAGCTGATTGACAGCTGGCCAGGGATAGTCTTCCCCCCCCCCCCCCGGTGGTCTTCCTGCAGGTACAGAGAGCGCCCCGTGCAGTATGCTAATGGAGTATCACCACATCCACCCCGCCCACCTTGTTCCCTTTACACCTGCATCCCCAGTCTCGATGAAGTGTCTCGGCCCAAAACGTTGACCGTTCTTTATTTCTCCCCCCCCCACCGCTGTGGATGCTGCTCGACCCGCCGAGTTGCTCCAGCAGTTAAACAAGAAAGTCTGCAGACACTGGGGTCGAGGGCAGAATGCAAAAGCGCTGGAGAAACTCAGAAGGTCACGCGGCACCCGCAAGAAGTGATGGAATGTTTCGGCCCTAACCCTTCTGTCGGGATAAAAAGGTGAGGAGGGGTGGGTGGGGCTCAAGGAGGAGGAGAGGAGAGAAGGAAGGAAGCAGAAGGGGGAGTGAGGAATCCATCCGATTGCATTCATCTTCAGGTCCCAGCATTTGTAGTCTCCTGTGTTTTTTTTATACTTTTCATATTTCAGTACGGAATTAAATATAAATTTTTTTAAATATCCATTTCACCACCTGTGCCAAAATTTTTTAAAAATCCAGCAGGCAAGAACTTGAAGAACAAAAGTAAAATTAAAGTCAGGCTCCTGGTGGCAGCCTCTTTAAATTGAGGTCTTTGTTCAGGGTTCTTGTACAGCTGTGAGGGTGAGTCTTTGCCCTGATAACCATGGAGAGCAAACCACGGCAGGACACCACCGAATGTCAACCACATTGTGCACTCGTGATCGGTTGTACAAAGTGGCAGTGGAAATGCAATGACTCAAACTCATTCACACTCCCCAATTTTTCACACAGGCCACTGACACCAATCACTTTTGCCTCTGGATTTGAACCTCCCTTCCCCATTCCCCCCCTACCTCCACTGGAGGGGGGGCATGGGTCCTTTTGTACTCAGCGATCCATTTCTCTGTATCCCAACTTCATGCTCAAAGGTTCCACCTGTATTTGCAGTGTTAGTGTTCTGTTTCCACCCCTCTGTAGAGCTGATGTTGTACTGAAGGGGATCCTACAGCCCATCTTGTCCATGACAGCTCAACATGGAGTAAGTAAAACAGAAAAGTCTGCAGACGCTGGGATTGAAGTAAAAACACAGAGATGCTGGAGGAACGCAGCAGGTCTCCCAGCGTCCGTAAGAGATATATAACCGATGTCTCAGGTCTGAATCCGAAACGTCATTTCTACATCTTTACCTCCTTTGGATGTTGTGAGACCTGCTGCGTTCCTCCAGGATTTCTGAGTCAAATGTAGAACAATCCTATCGGTCTCACCATCCTACACATTCCCTACAGCTCTCCAAATTACTTCACCTTTCCAATTCCATCCTCGAAGGTCTAATTTACTGTTCCCACCATAACAAAATGGCACGGAAATGAGCCCTTCACAGCAGATTTTCCTCGACTATTTGCCCTGATCTCACCTCACTCTCATTTAATCCCTCCCCCAAACCTCAACCCACCATCCTGAGCTCCAAATCATTATCACTCTGTGTAATTTCTTTCCTCCTCATGTTGCTTTCAAGCTTTTGTGCCAAGATTTTTAAATCTGTGCTTTAAAAAAAAAACTTAGACATACAGCCATACAGGGCTTTTTGGCCCACGAAACCATACTGCCCAATTGCACCCAATTGACCTCCAACCCCTGCATGTTTTCAAAGGTGGGAGGAAATTGGAGCACCCGGAGGAAACCCATGGAGCCACAGGGAGAACGTACAAACTCCTTACAGACAGTTCCGGATGCGAACTAGGATTGCTGGCGCTGTAATAGAGTTGCGCTAATGCTACGCTCGCTGTACCACCCTATATGTTAACCTGGTCCTTTATCCAGTAACTAATGGGAACTATAGATATTCTAGTTGATCAACATCATGATCCTAAGCCGATCAGTTACTCTCACATTTGCGGAGACAAGGGGTGAATTTGTCCAATTTTATAAGGTGTCCCTTCTTGCAATAAATCTCTCTGCTCTAACCTGCTCAAATTTCCATGCACCTGTCTTGATGTTTCCTTGAATAATCCCTGGATATTTTTATATTTATAAAATTATACCTTTATGTATATATTCTATGTGATTTTTATATCCTGTGTATGGTACGTGTACTTGTGAGCCTCGTTGTCTGGACAAACGCTGTTTTGTATGGTTGTACATGTACAGTCAGATCATAATTAATTAACATGAACTTGATAAGCCATATCCTTGATTTTAAAATTCATACCAAAATAACATTGGAATTCAGAAAATGAATTCGAAAGAGACGAAATTGAACTGGGTGGCACAGTTAATGTGGGTGGTTAGCGCAATGCTGTTACAGCGCCAGCGACCCGGCGCTCTCTGTAAGGAATTTGTGCATTATCCCTGTGTCTGCGTGGGTTTCCTCTGGGTGCTCTGGTTTCCTCCTACCCTTCAAAACGTACCAGGGTTCATTGGGTGCATTTGGGCAGCATGGGGTCTTGGGCTGAATGGCCTGTTACCAGGCTCTATGTCTAAATTTAAATAAAATTTAAGGTACTCTGTTCTGGTGAAAGGTCATCAACTTGAAGCATTCACTCCCTCCTCAGCACAGCTGGCTGAATATTGCAGCTGTATAAAACTTTAGTTCGCTCACATTTGAAGTATTGTGAGTAGATCTGGTCACTGCATTCCAGGAAGGATGTGGGGAGCTCTGGAGAACATGCAGAAATGGTTCGCCAGGCACCATCGAATGCATCCTGTCACCGTGCATCAGAGGATGACACAGGAAGTGCTCTTCCCAAGACCGCGAGAAATTGTGGCTAGTTGTGAACATCACATGAACACATTCTCCCTTCCGTCAACACATCTCCACCAGCCTTGGAAAATCACCTAGTGTATCAATGGACGTATCCCACCCTTGGCATACACTCTTCACTCATCTTCTGTGGGGGTGTAGACTCCGGGCACCAGAAGCAACCTACATTGGGAAAGAGAAGCAGTGGATATTACCCTGCAGGGCAGAGACCACAGCAGTGAATCAGTGAGGGGCTCAGTGGCTGAGGGACCCATGCAGGCTGCGGGGGAACTTGCATTCGGGGGACCTGTATGGGCTGCTGGAGGCGGGCTCATGGGAACCAGGTGTCGGAGCCAAGTTTCGAGAAGGTGCTGAGGGCAAGAAGGATTCCCGAAGGGGACTGAGTGCTGAAGGCTGCCTGATCATGTTGGAGGCTTGGACCTGGAGCTTGGGTTGCCAATGGATTGAGTAGGAATTGGTGCAACTGGCATGCAATAAATAATTCGAGAGGCTGAGACCGTGTACGATCTACAGGCTTTTATTCACAATGGACAGGGACTTCATCCTGTGCCATGACCCGGGCTTTCTGGGGAAGGGTCAGGATGTTGGAGGTTTTATACAAGAGAGAGGGGCCACGGGTAGAGTCAGAAGACGGGCGGAACCAGGTGATCAGGAGTGCAACAGTTCAACGGTTCATAACAGTAACTGCAGAGGCTGCAGGAGCCCTGGAGGCGAATCCGCGGACACTCAGTGAGCCTGAAGGGACTCTCTTTTACTTCTTGCTACTGGCACTGGGTGTCATTAATGGCGAATCTTGGTGTGCCTTATGGCAGACAGAAGATAATTCTGTATAATATTACAAGTTCTGTATTAATAACAACAAATCTTGAATCTTGAATCTTATATCTTGAATCCTGTCAGGTGAGGGATTCACAAGTGTGATATCATGCCCCACCAGATTCAAAGCAGACTCATGAATGAAGGACAAAATAGAAAAATAATGGTGTCTTTGCTCCATACCATCTGATCTTGCTCGGCACCGTGTCTAACTTCTCGTTACTATGCATGAGGTGTCCAACTGCTCTCCTCACCAAATGATCACAGCACCTTGGTACATGTGACAATAATCTTGAACTTTGTTCAGAGTAGCTTCAGGTGGGGGGGGTTTGACAAACTTGGATTGTTTAGTCTGGAGCCCCAGAGGTGGAGGAGTGACCTGATAGAATTTTGTATAGCTCTATCAGATCACCCCTCATTCACCTACATTCCAGGGACCAAAGCCCTAACCTGTTTAGCCTTTACCTGTAACCCAGTTCTCCAAATCGTGGCAACATCCTTGTAAGTCTCTGCGCTCTTTCGATCTTATTCTGTTCTGATAGACGTTACCCTGCCTACTCATGGTCAATGGCGATGTGACGTCATGTCATGTTTAAACTTAGAGAAGGTTAGATGCTCATCTGGTGTGCTGAGGTAGCAGCGAGTAGCACCAAGCACAAAACCCAAAAGACTGTACAAAAGGCTTTATTCCAGTAAAAATCTGAACACCAGTTCATGCCTTGGTGGCTCCCGTGTGAATGGCTCAGGAAGGGCCGGCTCAGGTCTATATTCGAGTCGGCTGATTGACAGCCGGCCAGGTGGAGTCAACCTCTTAGGTGGTCTTTCTGCAGGTACAGAGGTCGCCCCCTTCATTTGGCTGGTGGTCGTTTCACCACAGCTCAATTTCGGATTTGAATGGAAATTTTCAAACACTGTGGGGACCCTTTTTGAATTACTTTTACAATCTTTGATTCGTTATGAACGGAGAAGAGTTGATTCATGAGGTAATTTATCTGATAAGAAATCTGTTTTCCTTTTTTTTTGGCCAAACAGCTTCTTTCTTGGTCATGGGTTTAGATTTTTTTTTAAATAAAATATCAATACCATATATTTCTTTGGCTTGGCTTCGCGGACGAAGATTTATGGAGGGGGTAAAAAGTCCACGTCAGCTGCAGGCTCGTTTGTGGCTGACAAGTCCGATGTGGGACAGGCAGACACGATTGCAGCGGTTGCAGGGGAAAATTGGTTGGTTGGGGTTGGGTGTTGGGTTTTTCCTCCTTTGCCTTTTGTCAGTAATGTTTGATGAAAAACATGGAGAACCTTGGATGAACTGATATGATTTAAGTGTAATGTATTTTTTTAAATTTTAACATATCTACTCTGTATTTTTGGATGTGAAATTTCAATGTTAATAAAAATATTGGAAGAGAAGGATAAGATTATTCCTCCTGTACTTATGGATATGACAATAAGCTCTTGTCCTAATGTTCGAGGTTTGGATCCCTTGCAGTAAAGTCTTGCATTTCTGGAGGATCGAGACAAGCTTCATCACTGAGAGGTCCATATTCACAAGGCACAGAGGAATCGATTTTTAATCCCAATGTCACTGTACTGATAAAGAATCTTTGTACTGCATTTTAGAGAGTCCTTGAGTATTGTAAAGCCTTCAATTATGATTCGTTCTCTCATCATATTTTCTCTGAATAATCAGCACAGAGGTGCATTGTGAAGCTATTATGTTATGAAATCACTGCTAGCTGAAATCGCATTAAAGTGCCAGATAACACACATCACAATTACAGGCCCAGCAATGAGTCATCTGAAATTATTGTACCTTGGTGGATTTAAATGGCTAGATGAACTTCGCTCAATGCAAAATGCTTTAAATTTATTCCTCAAGTGGAGGTTGATTTGTTGCCCATCCTCCAACCCAGCAAGGCTTCTACTGATGTGGACAAAGTGAGATTAATGAGGGTGAAGGCACTCGGGAACGAGTTGAGGAGCAACTTCTTCATTTAGAGAAGTGTGAACTTGTGGAACTTCCTGCCACAGAGAGTGGATGAGGCCGGTTGGTTTGATATATTCAATAGGGAGTTGGATGTGGCCCTTAAGGTTAAAGCAATTAAGCGGTACGGAGAGAACTGCAGGCTTTGGGGGGAAACAGCGGACTGGTGCTGGGCATCAGAAATGGGAAGGACCCATGCCGCTGAGAAGGAGAAGCAGAGGAGATGACGCATCTGGAGAGTGATCATGGCAGGGGACCAGCAGCTGAGGGACCCACATAGGCTGTGGGCAATCTGCACGGGGGCGACGGGCTGCTGGAAACTGGGTCATGGGAACCAGGCTTTGGAGCCGGGATGCAAGAGGGCGCTGATGGAAAGTTGGGCACTGAAGGCTTCCTGAGGTTCGGATTGGAGCTCGGGTTGCCAATAGTCTGAGCGGCTGCAGAAGCCACGGGAGCACTGGACGTGAATCTTCGGACAGTGAGTGACTCTCTTTGACTTCTCTTTGTCTGGTACTGTAAGGGGCGCCGGGTGACATTAATCGTGACTGTTTGCCTTACTGCAAGCAGAAGGCAGCTTCATGCAGTATTACATGCTCTGTACTACCATATGACAATAAAGAAACCGTGAAACAGCAGGAATAGTGGACGAGGTGGTATACAATACACAAACATAGTTGAGAAACTCAGCAGGTAATGCTGCATCTAAGGGAAATAAGAAGGTATCCAATTTTTTGGGCCTAAGCCTTAACCCTAATCATAAACTACTCCGGGATCACCAAAAGATCCATCTAAAAAATATTGAAAAATCATTTTATTTCTTGCATTGACTGCAACAGAATATTTATTGATCTATCCTTTTATCTATATATTTTCTCTCCTGGAATATATATGTTTAAATTTAGACACGGACCCAAGAGCCCCCTGCCACCCAAATACTCCAATTAACTTACAACCCAGTACGCTTTGGAGGGTGGGAGGAAACTGGAACACCTGGAAGAAACCCACGCTGATACAGGGGGGACGTACGGATTTGAACCTAAGTTGCTGGTGCTACACAATAGAGAAGCTCACCATGCCACCCACATACTGTCGTAATTCAATTAATTCTGTTGCAGCCAGTCTATCTTATGTTCCCTGTGTGACTGCCGCAAGTAAGAATTTTGGTCCATTGTATGACAACAAACTTGCATCATTATGGGTGGAATTTATTAAAAGCTCAATTCCCATTGCCACTTACACAAAAATTGCTGGAGAAACCCAGCAGGTCACGCAACATCCTTTATGTAACAAAGATGAAGTTACATAACCAATGCGTCAGGCCTGAGCCTTTCATCGTATGAGCAAAAAGCAGGCAGGTGTCTGCATAAAATGTTGGGGAGAAGGGCAGGGGGAAGAGCACAGGTCCACGGGCAAGAGGCCACAGGTGGATGTGGGTGGGAGAGCAAAAGAGTGAAAAAAGCTGATGGGGAGAGGGGAGCTTTGTGAATGGAAGGGGATGGGGGTTGAGAGCTGGAGGAAAGGAGTCAGAGGGATGGGGAAGAGAGGGAGTAGATGGGGGGAGCCTACTGGAAACCAGAGAGGTCAATATTAATGCCATTCAGTTGGGGAGTGCTCAGGTGGAATATTAGGTGTTGCTCTTGCAGTTTACGGGTGGCCTTGGCCTGGCACATGGACCGACATATCAGCTCAGGAGCGGGTGTGGAAATGGAATGGTTGGACACTATTTTAGTTTAATTCCCGTTGCCAATAAGTTCTTGTGCAAAAAACCTTCATCCAAGCATCAATATATCTAAAGCAGAAGGGGGAAAATGGCAGCACCACAGGAGCTTTTGTCATGGTAGCTCTGCCGCTGGTGGGGACCCAGGAGAGCGTGGAGCGGAGACACAACGCTGCTCAGCAGGGTCTGACTGCCTGCTCCTCATGCCAATAGCTCCACACAGGCTTTAAATGAGCTGACGGTGTTTTTAATTAAAATCCTGCCACCATGAAGTCTGTGCTTGTGCGCTTGTGCCTTGAGGGGTTGCAGAAATGGGGAGAAACATTCCCCAGTTTGGAAGAAAAAGCAGAGGTGATGACCCTACAGGGAAGATGGCCCTGTCATCGGACTAGCGAGGGGCTCAGCGGCTGAACTTCCCACACAGGCTGCCAGTGACCTACTTTCAGGGGACCCGAACGGGCTGCTGGAGACGGGCTCACGGGAACCAGGCATCGGAACCGGGACTCGAGAGGGTGCTGAGGGCTCCCGAAGGACCTCGGGCACTGAAGGCTTGCTGACGAGTCGGAAGTTGGGATCTGAATCTCGGCTTGCCAATGGATAGAACAGGAGTTTGAGACCATGGGAGGGCTGGAGGAAAATCCACGGACACTCAGTATCTCTGAATGGTCGATTTATTGCTTCTCTCTCTTTTACTGTAAGGGACACAGAGAAATTCTAACTGTGAATCTTTATCTGCCTTACGGCAAATTAAAGGAAGTTTCGTGTTATATTATATTTTCTGTTTCATTACATGACAATAACGGAATGAACCTCACATCAATGTTGCTCTTGTTCTCCCTCGATAACTCTGCCCTCTGTCATGTGCTTTAGACATGACTCAACCTGCTGGAGATTTTCCACTGTACCTTGGCACACATGACAATAGACCTGAACTTAACACTGGTCTCCGGCCATTACTGCTCCAGGATCTTCCTGTGTGCACACATCTGCTGTGCTCTTCTGACAGCGCACCATGTTACTCAAGGACTGTTGGTTGCAACGAGCTTCAAGACATCCTGGAAGATCAGAAAGATATAAACACAAGTCGTTCTTTTTTTAAATCCCTGGATGAGGAATCTGCCCTCATTGGTATGGTCACCCGTCCCTGCCATCCTCCACTATTATATCCCCTCTGGTTTTAATTTCCCTTTCCTGCAGCTATGCTTCCTCCACACATATCGCTCTTCATTATTTATCTCACACCCCAGCAGATGTCGGAATGGAGCTTTCCCTTCTGCCCAATTTCTGAACATCCACTTAAAGGAGTCCAAGTGGCCTGCTGGTGGGAAACCTTCCTTCCAAACCAACCCTGGAAGCTTGCAGCACAAAATTATCTTTGTAAAAGGTCTTGTGTCGATTTGTAAAAAGCCACATTGGTGGCAATGGTGCATTGAGAGACCACATTTAACAATGTACAATAATGTGGATGTGTGGACATGACATTAAAGATGAGAAAAGACAGAACAGGTGATGGTGAGACCAGACTATAAATATATATAGACATAGATGTGTGTGTGTGTGTGTGTGTGTGTATTTGTGTGTATGTGTATGTGTGTGTGTATGTGTGTGTGTGAGAGGGTTAGTGTGTGTGCGTGTTAGTGTGAGTGTGTGTGTATGTGTGAGGGTTAGTGTGTGTGTGTGAGTGTGTGTGCGTGTTAGTGTGAGTGTGTGTGTATGTGTGATGGTTAGTGTGTGTGTGTGAGTGTGTGTGTGTGTTAGTGTGAGTGTGTGTGTATGTGTGAGGGTTAGAGTGTGTGTGTGAGTGTGTGTGTGTTAGTGTGAGTGTGTGTGCATGTGTGAGGGTTTGTGTGTGTGTGTGTGAGGGTTAGTGTGAGTGTGTGTGTATGTGTGAGGGTTAGTGTGTGTGTGAGTGTGTGTGTGTGTTAGTGTGAGTGTGTGTGTATGTGTGAGGGTTAGAGTGTGTGTGTGTTTGTGTGTGTGTGTGTGAGGGTTAGTGTGTGTGTGAGTGTGTGTGTGTGAGTGTGTGTGTGTTAGTGTGAGTGTGTGTGTATGTGTGAGGGTTAGAGTGTGTGTGTGTTAGTGTGTGTGTGTGTGTGTGTTAGTGTGAGTGTGTATGTGTGAGGGTTAGTGTGTGTGTGTGTGTGAGTGTGTGTGTGTGAGTGTGTGTGTTAGTGTGAGTGTGTATGTGTGAGGGTTAGAGTGTGTGTGTGAGTGTGTGTGTGTATGTGTGAGGGTTAGTGTGTGTGTGTGAGTGTGTGTGTGTGAGTGTGTGTGTGTGAGTGTGTGTGTGTTAGTGTGAGTGTGTGTGTGTGTGAGGGTTAGAGTGTGTGTGTGTTTGTGTGTGTGTGTGTGTGTGTGTGTGTGTGTGTGAGTGTGTGTGTGTGTGTGTGTGTGTGAAGGTTAGTGTATGCATGTTGGTGCCTGGGGAGTGGACTTTCCTGTAATCACATTGCTGACAGAGTTGGTTCCATAATTACACAGCAGTACTGGAGATGTGAGTGTCCACACATGAAGGTTTGCCTTATCATGAGCCCCATTGTAGGAGCAGGAATTGAAACGCCTGGATTTGAGATGATTATAGATGGAAGCTCGTTGGCCGTTAAATCTGTGTGAGAGACTTCGTGATGATGAATCAATATTAAACCACCAACCCATGATGAGTGAAAGTATTGATTTGGAAGACCTTACCATATTTTTTGATTGCGGTAATTAGGTGATGTATCATCTAGTTATTGCCTGGAGATAATTTTGCTGTTAATTGTTTCTTGTTGATAGAGATGAATGATGGAATCTCAGGTGAGAATTTTTAAATCCCGGGGCCTTGCCGTAACCAATAAATCAGCACAGGGGGAATGTGTAAAGATCGGGACGGTCTCATTTCACCGGGAAGGCTGAACAGAGACACTGGAGATGCAGGGTGTGGTGATACAGCCACTACACTGGCCGCATTCCTATTGGCCGACTGCAGGGGGAAACCACTGTACCTGCAGGTAGTTAACCTGGGAGGCTGGTCCCATCTGCCTGCTGTCAATCACCAGCCGTATAAAGACTCGAGCTGGCCCCCACTTTGGGAATCAGTTGGGCCCATGGAGCCAGGAAGGTACAGAGACCTTATGTGTGTACAGGTTTAAACTGTGAACTTGATGCCTAAATTCTTCGCACAGCTGTGCACATGAAGGGTTGACACCCGGAGCAATCGTCCAACTGCTGGAGGAGCTCAGTGCTCCGCGCACGTCGCCTGACCTGCTGAGTACCTGGCTGGTTTGGGCTGATGTTGCCCAAGACAGAAAAGTTTTGCCTCTTATCGAGAGGAGGAAATAAAACCTGTTTTCCTCTTGTTAAGTGAGCAGAGGACTGGCATAGGGCACCAGAAAGCGGGGAGACCACCTCTAGTTTGAGAAGGCAGCAGACCAGTGAGGGACTCGGCGGCTGAAGAACACACAAGCAGTGGACTGTTGGCACCTGAGCTGAGGAACCCACACATGTTGCGGGCTGCTGACGTCTGTGGTCAAAGGTCTCGCACCAGGCTTCGGATTGCTGCAGACTGGCTCGAGACTGGCTTAAGGGGTAACAGGTTTCAGAACCAGGATGTGAGAAGGTGCCGAGGTTCGAAGGGGTTCCCAAGGGGTCTTGAGTGCTGAAGGCTTCCTGATTGTGACAGAGGTTTGGATCTGGAGCTCAGGTTCCCAATGGTTTGGATTGGAGTCTGTGCGGCTACAGAGGCTACGGGAGCGCTGGAGGCAAATCCACGGACAGTCGGGGACTCTGGGGGAATCTTATTTTGCTTCTCTCTCTCTGACTGTAAGGGGTGCTGGGCAATTTCTGCTGATGGGTGGCACAGTTGGTAGAGCGGCTAGTGCAACGCCTTGACAACGCCAGCGACCAGGACTGGACTGGGGTTCGAATTCCATGCTGTCTGTAAAGAATTTGTATGTTCTCCCTGTGCCTGCGTGGGTTTTCTCCAGGTCCTCCAGTTTCCTCCCACCATTCAAAATGTACCGGGTATGTAGGTTAATTGGGTATAAATTGGGCGGCATGGACTCATGGGTCGAAATGGCCTGTTACCGTGCTGTATGTCTAAATAAAATAAATGGTGAATATTTGCCTTATGGTAGACTACATGCAGTTTTGTGTAACATTACATCTATTTTATTACATGACAATAAAAGAATCTTTGAGGATCACAAATGAGAGTGTCCTTTCTGCTTCCATCATTGTGTGGGACGGTAGCTGAAAAGCATTGGACCGGAAGTCAATACAGAGGATCATTAAAAGTCGAGAAGATCACTGGGATCTGCCTTTCCTCGACTGATGACATTCACCAGAAGTGTTGCTTGAATAAAACCATACAACATGGGAGTAGAAATAAGCTATTCAGCCCATCGAGTCTGACCCACCATTTAATCATGAGCTGATCCATTTTCCCACTCAGCCCCATTGCCTGGCCTCCTCCTTATAACCTTTGATGCCCTGGCTAATCCTATCAATCTCTGCCTTAAATGCACCCAATGACCTGGACTCCATAGCCCCCTGTGGCCACAAATTCCACAGATTTACCACCCACTGGCTGAAGTGACTCCTCTGCATCTCTGTTCTAAGCAGACCTCCTTCAATCCTGAAGTTGTGCCCTTTTGTCCTTGGCTCTCCCACCGTGGGAAACAAAGAATTACTGAGGACCCTTTCCATCCAGCACACAGTGTCTTTGACCCACTACCAACAGGGAGGAGGTACAGTAGCATCAAATTCAGGGCTGCCAGCAGGCTGTGAGATTAATGAACTGAGGAAATCAAAATATTTACATCTATATTTTTTTGTATACTGTCTATTTTCTTTATGTACATACAATATGTGAAAGTCATGTTTTATGCATTGTGTGTTCATGTGTGTGCATGATGGTCTGGAGAAACAGCCAGATGACCATGAACTTGAACTTGAACATGTATCGTACAACAGGTGACAATAAATAGTTCCATTCGCCTGGTGTTTCAAACATTCAAGAAAGTTGCTGCTATTTATCAACTCTGACAAACCGAAATGAACGGTAAGGATATCAGACCCACTTACCTCTCAACATGCAATGTTTCTTTAAGAATCTACTTCCCTCTAAATGTTTCCGCCTTCACCACATGTTCTTCCACCGTTTTGACACATCTGAAAATCTGGGCACTTATTTAACATTTTAAAATCTCCCTCTTTGGTCATCTGTTCCATAAACTTTTTAAATATGTCTTTTTGTCTGCTTGATAAATCCCCACGGAAGTGTTAGTTTCATTATGTAAATTGAAGTTGTTGTTGCAGGTGGTACTAATTCATCCAACATTCCATATCGAACCAAAGAATGCTACAGCACAGAAAACAGGCCATTCAGTCTTTCTAGTCTGTGCTGACAATTGTTCAGCTTGTCCCAATAACCTGCTCCCATTCCATAACCCTTCAGACCTCCCCCATCCATGTATCTATCCAATTTATTCTTAAAGATCGAGTCCGCACCCATCACATCAGATGGCAGCTCATGTCCCACTCCCACTACTCTCTGAGTGAAGTTCCCCCAATATTCCCCTAAACCTTTCCTCTTTCACCTTAGAACCATGTCCTCTCATATTTATTTATCTTTCCTAATCTCAGTGGAAAGGGCCTACTCGCATTTACTCTGTCTCTACCCCTCACAATCTCGTAAACCTCTATCAAATTTCCCCTTATTCTTCTTCGTTCCAAGTAATAAAGTCCTAACCTGTTTAATCTTTCCCTATAACTCAACTCCTGAAGATCTGACAACATCCAAGTAAATCTTGTCTGTACTCTTTCAATCTTATTGATATCCTTCCTGTAATCAGATATCCAGAATTGCACACAAAACTCCAAATTTGGCCTCACCATTCTCTTAAACAACTTCATCATAACATCCCAACTCCTATACTCAATACTTTGTTTTATAAAGGCTAAGATGCCAAAAACTTTCTTTACAACCCTGTCCAAGACATTGATTAGGCCAAATTTGGAGTATTACATGCAATTTTGGTCACCTAACTACAGGAAAGATATCGATAAGATAGAAAGAGTGCAGCGAAGATTTACTAGAATGACTTCAGGAACTGAGTTCTAGGAAAAGATTAAACAGATTAGAACTTTATTCCTTGGAGTGTAGAAGATTGAGGGAAGATTTGATAGAGGTATTAAAATTATAAGGGGGATAGACAGATTAAATGTAGGTGGGCTTTTTCCTCTGAGGGTAGGTGAGATACAAACCAGAGGACATGGGTTAAGGGTGAAAGGGGAAAAGTTCAGGGGGAACATAAGGGGGAACTTCTCACAGAGAGTGGTGGGAGTGTGGAACGAGCTGCCAGCTGAAGTGGTGAATGAGGGATCAATTTTAACATTTAAGAAGAATTTGGACAGGTAAATGGATAGGAGAGGTATGGAGAGGTAGGCAAAAAAAATGGTTTAGCATGGACTAGAAGGGCCGAAGTGGTCTGTTTCTGTGCTGCAATATTCTATGTTTCAATATTGTTGTTATTCTATCCATCCCTCCTCCGCCTTTTCTCTTGCTTGGTCTTCCTTCCCATTTCTGGCAAAGCATCTCGGACCCAAATCATTGAATGTTTCTCCATCCACAAATGCTGCCTGACTGGCTGAGTGTTTATTTCATTTAGTTTTTGCTTACACAAGTCACATCTCCCCTCTCTGTACTCAGCCATCAGTTGGTGCAGTCCTGAACTCTGGAATTCAATCCCTCAAATTATCCACCTCCCTTTCTTTCTTCGAGACTCTCTACTGCTTTAAAATTCACCTCTGTGATTAAGGTGATTTTCGCCAAAGAACTGCTGAGTGGAAATGGTCTTTGAACATCTTGGGTCCAGATTCTTTAATTCCGAATTACCATATATGCTTCTGTAAAAGTTGTTTTGGTCCAAACAATCTGGTATTTTCCATATATTATGTGTAAAGGTCTGGCCTAGTCTCCCACCTTGGCAGACTGGAAACTTGAACTGCCGACCCCTCGGTCGTAAACTGGCACCTCGGAACCAGCTGCCCACCCATCAGATCTCCCGACACGTCAAACGTGGACTTAACACCTGGTCCAGGCCACCTGTCCGTTACCACTCCCAATGCCTCTGACTGTGGTCAAAAGGGTTATCCATGTAATAGATGATCCAATAAATTTAATGTTAAAAATGGTAAATGCAGCAACTCAAAAAGGGGTGATAGTATGTGTATAAAGGGGGAAAGATGTTGGGGAGGCTGGCCAAGAGAAACTAGGCATGATAAAGGAAGAGACAGACAAAGGGAGAGACCATTAGAAGGGAGAGAGGAGAAATAAAAGTATAGGTGGTGGTAAAGAAGGACCCACATAGGCGGAAAGCTGTGGACAACTCGAGAGCGACAACCCATACAGGCTACGGGCAGCTGGCCACTTAAGGTCAAAGAATACCCAGGCTGCAGGCTGCTGGAGATGGGCTCATGAGAACTAGGTATTGGAACGTGGATTTGAGAGGGTGCTGAGGGAAAGAAGGGCTTCCGAAGGGACCTGGGTGCTGAAGGTTTCTTAATCATGTTGGAGGTTGAATCTGGAGCTCGGGTTGCCGATGGATCGAACAGGTGTTTGTGCATCTGCAGGTGCTGCGGGAGTGCTGGAGGCGAATCCACAGACACTCATAACTCTCTTTGGCTTCTCTTTCTCTGACTGTAAGGAGCGCTGGGCAAATACTAATGGCAAATCTTTGTACATTTTGTGAAATATGACATTTCTGTTTAATTACATGACAATAAATATTATCCTATCTGATCTGAGAAGAGCTGGAAACAGTGGAACCCAGATGAAGGTGGGAAAATCAGTATTCATTCCATAAAGGCTGTCCAGGAGGAATGCGATGTCAAATTTATGTTGGGACTCCCCCGATAATGAATTTCATCAAATCTGAGTTGGTGACATCAAATATTGCCTGATGATATTTGGGGCTGGGGTTGATTCATAATGTTGAGGAGATTGTATAGATCTATAGCAGACTTCAACGGGGATTTTATCTGAAGGCTCCTTCTGGGAATTGGAGTCAGGTGACTCAGGCAGTTGGAGTTGAAAAGCTCAGATCAGCAGGAAGCTGAGTGGGTAATAGAGATCAAATGATCCAGGGAACTTGAGACTCGGGGTGGTATTAATTCACTTCAGCTCAGCAGTTGAGGGAGATGGTGCAATGACTGGAGTTCCACACAGTACATGCAGCAGTGAGTAGGACATTTACAACTTATTTGTTTTTTCTCCTACAGATCCAAATGCTAAACTCGTCTCTGGAATCCTTTGAGGTCCCGCTGTTCTCGTCCCGTTATACAGCAGGGATCTCAGGGACGTCATCTGCTGACAATGATGTACTTTCAAATAAAAAGACAACAGTGTCTGCTAAACGTGACACCCATACTGACACTGAACAGAGCTTTAATCCAAGAAGTCACATCCGCAGTCACATAATGTACATCAAGGTTTTAATGACTGCAATCAGTGTTAGTCAGCAAGCCAGCGGCAGCAAAAAGTGAGGGTATGAATCACCAAATGCTGGAAACTGATCCCATTGAAATGAACCTCCTGAGCTGAGGGATGCAAGATAAACTTGACAGGCCCTGTGAGAACTGTAATTACAACTAAGTTCCTTAAAGGGCTCGAGGTTGCATTTTTCAACTTATGATGATTTTTTTAATAGGCAATAAGATCTACATTCTGATTTAGAACAGAAAATACGGAACAATGGGCAATGCGGTAGAGGAGCCGGCTCTCCAAGCCCACAGCCCCTGTGCCGAACATGGTGCACAATTGAACTCTGCTTTTCTGTTCATGAAGTCTTCTGCAGACAATAACCATTGGCATATCCACTCCTGCCTCCTCAAGAGTGTTTCTGAGCTGTCGGACACACGTTTAGACGAGACTTCTTCTGTGGGGGTCCTCCTTGGAATTCCAGTCCCTTTGTGTTTACTGAGCACACCAGTATGCCCTTTCTTCTTAATGATGCTCCAAACTGTTGATTTTGGTCATCCTATGGTTTGGGCAAGGTCTCTTATTGTTTTATTCTTGTTTTTCAGCCTTATAGTAGCTTCTTTAACTTTGATTGGGGCGGCACGGCTGGCTTAGCAGTTACTGCAACTACAGCGACCAGGACCGGGGTGTGAATCTTGTACTGTCTGTAAGGAGTTTGTACGTTCTCCTCATGTCTGGGTGGGTTTTCCCCAGGGGCTCCCACCATTCAAAATGCACCGGAGGTTGTAGGTCAATTGGGTGTAATAGGGTGGCATGGGCTCATGGGCTGAAAATGGCCTGTTACCGTGCTGTATGTCTGTATTTAAATTTAATTTAAAATTTAACTCAGGCCCTCATGTTGAAAAGTGGCAACTACAGACTCCAAAGCTTAGAAACAAGCCTAACTCTCTTACACCTGCACCATTATAGCAATTAAAGGTACCTGAGCATTCACAAACCCCTGTGAAGCCAAATGTCCCAAATATTATGGTGTCCTGCAATGAGGGGACTTCGTATAAAAAGTGGTGTAATTTCTACGTGGTCATACCAAAATAACCTGGAATAAAATCCGTAATGTGCTTTTAATTAGATATGAATTGTTTAATTATTTTAAACACAGAGGCAAATAATGGAAAAAAAAGTGTCCCAAATATTATGGAGGGCATTCAGTAATAAATAATGTGCAAGAAGTTTGTAAGTGGGTCTCTGTTTAAGTTTGTTGTCCCCATTGAGTTGATGCTGGAGGTTCACGGGGGGTGGTACAGGGGGTAGTACAGAGAGTGGTACAGGGGGTGGTTACCATTTGTTGGAACTGTCAGAAAATGTCTCTACCCTTCAGTGGATGAGCAGGGGTTCTCCAAATCTCTTCATGATCCAGATTTCTTTCCCACCCTCACTGTCGCAGATCCAGGTTTGCTCTTCTATGGAGGGTGAGACCTGTGCACATTGGTCAGTGATGATTCAAATGTGGAAACCACCAGTGTCTAAGGAAATTCTCAAAAATTCTCACACAGCTCTCTGTAAGTTCATTCTCACAGAAGGTTTGGAAATCTGATGTTTAATATCCGTCAAGGAACACAAAACCTGGCACAGTAATCCGGAATTCAAGCTACCGGCTACCTCAATCGACTGGCGAAAATAAATGGGTAAAAAATATGGAGGTTTAAAACTGGATCGCTTCACCATTAGTTCGCCATCCACACAACACGTAATCTCAAGCAACCGGAAAACTCACATTTCCAGCATCTACCAATCCCTCTAGGAACTGGGTATCCAGGGGTTTAACTGGATTTGGAACAAAAAATTGCTGGAGGACATCAGCAGGTCAGACAACATCTGTAGGTTGAAATGATTAGCCAATATTTCTGTTCTGGACCCTTTAGCATAACTAAAGTAGAATAAGTTCAAATACATTCATGAAGGAGGGACGATCGTGGGGCGGGGGGCCCAGAGGTGGTGGAGTATGGGACTGAAGGTGTGGGAGGTGGAGTGACAAGAAGAGGGTGAAGGGGAGACGGGAATTAAAACTTAGAATAAAAAGAAAGTAGAGGAGTAGACAAAGAAGAGATGGAAAGAGTAGATTCAGCTGGCGATGGAATTAGAAAACCCAATTATCATGCCTACACAAAAATGCTGGAGAAACTCAGCAAGTACTTTATGTTAAAAAAAATAAATGTTTCAGGCCTGAGCCCTTCATCAAGGTATGATCAAAAATCTCTCTCCGTGGTCATCTACTGTATCTGGTGCTCCTGTTGTGCCCTCCTCTACATCTGGGAGACCAGACAGAGACTGGGAGACTACTTCGTTGAGCATCTTTGCTCTGCCCTTAACAATGGCGGGGATCACCCAGTAGCCAACCATTTCAGTTCCGCGCCCCGCTCCTGCGCCGACATGGGCACTGCCACACTAAGGCCACCCGTAAATTGGAGGTGCAGCGCCTTATATTCCAACTGGGCACCGTCCAACCACATGGCCTGGACATCAATTTCTCTGGTTTCCATTGGGCCCCTCCGCTATCTCCATCTCTTCCTCATCCCTCTGTCTCCTTTCCACCATTTCGAGAGCCATACCCTCCCCCATCACCTCGGCTTTTTTCTCTTGTGCCCTCCCACCCATATCCACCTATGACATCTTTCCTGTGGGTCTGTGCTCCTTCCCCTGCTCCCACCCACCATTTTATTTAGGCACCTGCCTGCTTTTTGCTCATACCTTGGATGAAGGGCGCAGGCCCAAAACCATGGTTATGTACATTTATCTGTGTTACACAAAGAACACTGCATGAACTTCTGAGTTTCTCCAGCATTTTTGTGTGTAAACTTCAATCACAGTGATTGCAGACTTTCTTGTTTAACTCAATGTCTGTGCTGTTAAGTTTAATATCTGTCTCTCACTGACTATTTGAAGGATCAATTAAAATGGTGCAGCTACTTCAGAGACAAGTATCTGTCCATCTGGCATCTGGAAGAATAAGCAAATTACTGGAGGAACTCAATGGGTCAGGCAGCATCTGTGGGGGAAGAAGAAGAAGACCTGTCCACATCTCGGGTTGAGACTCGAGACGTCAGCCTCCCAACCCACTGAGTCCTCTGCTCTTCCATAGAAATTCCATATAAATGTAAGCCTGAGATGGGAAGTGGTCTCATTGGAATGTGACTGGTTACATTTTAGGAGGTTCCTTTAAATCTATAGATGTTTGTGTGCAGGAAGAACATTCCAAAAAGTTGCCAGGAAGAAGCTCTGCCCCCTGCTGGCACTCACCAGGAAACAGTTGCTGCCCAATTATATCCCAAACATCCCTCTTCAAAGGGGATCACATCAAGTGAGGGAAATAGAATGAAGTTAGTACCTTCACTCTGTTGCAACAGCAATTACTACCCAACAGCCAACCATTTCAACTTCACACCCTAATGCCACAGTCCGCATGCACTGCCAAATCGAGCCCACTCACATTTTGGAGGAACAACATCTTGTGCCCAACCAGATGGCATTAATATCAATGTACAATTTCCATTTGCCCCCCTCGGCCAGTCTCTCTCTTTTGCTACCCATCTGCCTCCTTTCCTCCAGCGCCCTTCACCTTCCCTTCCGTCTGAGAGTTACTCTTCTCTGCCCTCTCCCCCTCACTTCTCAACTTTTATCTCTTCTACCCTCCCACCTGTTAGCCTGTGCTCCTCTCCATCCCCCTCCTCCCTCCTCTCCTCTCCTCTCCTCCCAACACCTTTTTGTTCACACATCTGCCTTTTATCTAGATTCCTGCCAAAGGGCTCAGGCCCGAAACAGTGACTGCCTTTTACTTTACAGAGAAGATGATTCCCGTGTGAGATCATGCACCACCAGATTCAAGGACAGTTTTTTTGCCGCTGTTATCAAACAACTGAATGAACCTCATGCCGGAAAATCTTGTCTTTGCTCCCTTCTAAATGATATCCCTCTGCACTCTGCCTGTGTTTTTTAATTGCAGTACTATGCATAGACTAGCACAGTTGGATTGCTCGCAAAACAAACTTTTTCTTGGTACCCTGGCACACTTGACAATAAACATGAACTTACCGACCAACCATGTGTGTTTGAGATGGGGAAGGGAACCGGAGCATCAGGCAATTATTGGGAGAACTGAGAACGCTGAACGACCAAAGGGACCTCTCACACTAACTATTTGAGACTCTCATATTTATGAAACAATATTTATTTATTTGCTTATACGAGTATTGTCTGTCTGTTTATGTGTTATGTGTGGTGGTGTGTCTGCCTGTTTTGCACCGAGGTCCAGAGAATGCTGTTTTGTCGGGTTGTACTTGTACAATCGGGTGACAATAAACTTGACTTGGCAATTTCCATGGGAGGTCAGGACTGAACTTGGGTTACGTGAGGGAGCTACTCCTCTCAGCTATCTCCATCCGGAATGCAGGGGACTCGAGGGGAAAACCATCGTGCTTGTGCAGCACGTGGCCCAGAAGCTGGAGATTCTTGGTCGTGCGTTCCCCTGACATGTTATATCAAAGAACAACTGTGAGCGCAGCACAGGGAGAGCCCATCCCATCCAAACACACTATGCTGGTGTTGGGAGGTCAGCGGCTAGAAATCCTGCAGTGGGTAACTCACCCACCCCCCCCCCCACCACCTCACTCCACAAAGCCTGACCAAGGCTTAGGTCAGGAATGTGGCAAGACACTCTCTCTACTTATCTGGGTGAATGAGCCAATAATCAGATTGGCCGTGATCTTACTGAATGGCGGGGCAGGCTCGACGGGCCGGATGGCCTGCTCCTGCCCCTATTTCTCAAGATGCTCGACTCCATCCAGGACACAGCAGCCCACTCGAGAGGCAACCCACCCACTCACCCACTCCACCACCCACGCACTGTTGGCACAGTCTACAAAATGCACTGCAGTACCTCCCCGAGACTCCTCAGGCAACATCTTCTGAACCCTGTCTCTCCCAGTTAGAAGGACAAGGCTAGCAAAGGCACCTTCATGCCAAACCCCATCCTGACTTGGTAATGATTCACCGTTCCTTCACGGTGCCTGGGTCAAAATCCTGTAACTCCCTTTCTAACAACGCACAGGATAGCAGTGGTTCGAAGGGCAGCTCCCAACCACCCTCTCCAGGCCAAGTGGGGTGGACAATTTAAGGTTTTCACAGAAGCCTCCTCCCATCACGCAAATGAGCTCCAATGACATCTCATTCTGTTTCTTTCTCTGTTCTGTATGCTGCCAAATTTTTTCATAAACCATCCTTTAATACCTGGACACTTTGCACCTTGAAAAATATTAGCGTCACATTTTGATTGGACATCAACAATTCAAATCCAATGTGCGCTGGGATGCCCAGAATAATTGCTCTGAGGTAATCAATTTGCAAATGATGCTTTTTAAAAAAAATTATAAGATTGGAGGTAACAGACCCTTCCGTCCCATAAACCCGTGGCACCCCGATACACAAATTGACCTACAAACCCCGCGTGCCTTTGGAACTGGAGCACCCGGAAGAAACCCGCAGGAGGAACGCACAAACTGCTTCCAGGCAGTGGTGGATTCGAGCCCGGGTCACTGACGCAGTCATAGCTTTGCGCTGACCGCTACGCTAACCGTAAAAACAAATTGTATATATAGGGGATATTGCACATCTGCATAGAGATAGAGATAGGCTAAGTGAGTGGGCAAGGGACTGCAACATGGGTAAATGCGAGGTTATCCGCTCCGGAAGAAAAAATAGTAAATTAGATTTGAATTTAAATAGTGAAAACTGCAGCATGCTTTTGTCAGGATCAGAATCAGGTTTATTGTCATGAACCTGTGTCCTGAAATTTTGTGGTTTTGTGTCAACAGAATTGTGCAGAGCAAGACACAAAATTACTCTAAATTACAATTCTGTACATGCAAGGTTTTACAAAAGAATAAATAATCAGTGCAAAAAGAGAAAAAGTGAGGTTGTGTCCATCGACTCATCGTCTGTTCAGAGGGGAAAAAGCTGTTTTTGTCAGTGCCTTCAGGCTCTTGTATATCTTTCTTGATGGCAGCAGAGAGAAAAGGGCATGCTTTGGGCGGTGAGTGTACAGAGGGATCTGGAAGTGCTTTACAAAAGGGTGGAGTACAGCAGGAAACCAAGAAAGCCAATGAGATGTTGGCCTTCAGTACTTGAGGGGTCGAATTTAAGAGCAGGGAGGCTCTGATGCAACTACAAAGGGTTCTGGCGAGGTTTGCTCCTGGAGAACTGCGGGCAGTTCTGGTCTCCTTGCTTGGGAAAGGATATAATGGCTTTGGAGGAGGTGCAGAGGAGGTTCCCTCCCCCATCACCAGGTTGGTTCTGGAAATAAGGGGCTTGCTTATGAAAAGAGATTGAGCCGACTGAGATTATATATTGGAGTTTAGAAGGATGAGGGAGATCTTCTGAAAGGAACAGATAAGATAGAACGAGGGGGGTGGGTGTTGTCTCCACTGGCATATAAGACTAGAAGCAGGCGACATAGCCTCAAGATACAGTGGAGTAGATTTAAGATGGAGATTAGGAGGAACTGTTTCTCCTAGAGCAGTGGTTCTCAACCTTTTTTTTTCCCCCACTCACATACCGCCTTAACTAAGCCCTTACTAACTACAGAGCCTTTATGGCATCCTGTGCCATAGGTGGTCTGTGGTTATTAAGGGATTATTTAAGGTAGTACAGGGATATGAGTGGAAAGAAAAAGGTTGAGAACCATTGTCCTAGAGAGAAGTGAATCTGCGGAATTCTCTGTCCGAGGAAGCAGTGGAGGCTGCCTCATTAGGTATATTTAATGCATATATAGATAGATTTTTAAAGACATAGGGAAATTAAGGGTAAGAGGGAACAGGTGGGTAGATGGAGCAGAGTCCACAGCCAGATCAGCCATAATCATTTTGTAGTTTAAGTTTAGACATCAGCACGGTAACAGGCAGTTTTGGCCCACGGGTCCGTGCCACCCAATTTACACCCAATTAACCTGCAGCCCCGTACGTTTCGAAGGGTGGGAGGAAACTGGAGCCCCCGGTGACAACCCACACAGACATGGAGAGAACGTACAAACTTCTTTCAGACAGCATGGGTTTCGAACCCCGGTCCCGATCACTTGCGCTGTAAAGGTGCTGCGCTAATCGTTACTGCAGCTTGGAGCAGGCTTGACAGACAAGATGGCTAACTGCTATTCCTATTCATGTTATTTTTGAAGAGATGCACCATGAAACCAGGTGATAGTCAGAGGGTAGAGAACATTGTCTAAACCAAGGCTTGGGCACGGTATTCTGGCTCATGTAACCTGATGGCAATGGTAGTTTTGTATCGTCATCCATAGATCTGTAATTCATTACAGCACAGAAATGGACCCTTTGGGCCATCTAGACTCTGCTAAACTATTATTCTGTCTCATCCCATTGACCTACACCCAGACCATATCCCTCCATACCCCTCCCAACCACGTACCTACCAAAATTTTTCTTAAATGTCAAAAATAAGCCCATGTCCATCACTTCAGCTGGCAGCTCTCCTTCACCCCTCTCCGTGTGTAGAAGTTCCCTCTCAACATCTCATCTTTCACTCTGAACCCATGTCCTCTAGTTCTTGATCACCCAACCTCAATGGGAAAAGCCTGCTTAAATTCAATGTTTCCACCCCCTTCAATTCTGCACATCTCTGTCAAATATCCCCTCATTCTCCGATACTCCCTGTGTGTACACTGTAAACTCAAGGAGAGCTGATTCAACAAATGGAACATCCCCCTATTGAGCAAGCAACATGACTCAGTGTGTTTTGCTGGGATTTCCCATCCAAGGAACCACTTTGAAAATAATCCCTGTCAGTTTTTGTTCACTAACCACAAAGTTCTCCCCCACTACCGCCCAAATACTTCACTGGTTCTCTCCCTTTCTCCAGTATCGTGAACTCTTGGGTACAGGTCAGCACCCTGGAATTAAAAAGCTGGTGGCCACAAAACTATCGAATGATTGCAAAGATCTGTTTAGCTTTTAATGGCCTTCATAAATTTATTGGGGGCTCCGAAGCAAACCTGCCGAGATCCCTCGAGATGCAGTGCAGTACTTAAGTTACCAGGCTGCTAATGTAGAGGCCTCCACTCAACACCCTAGAGACACAAGGCTGAATCCAGCCTCGGCAGCTGTGGAATTTAATTTCAGTTAATAACCAGACATTAAAAGAAAATTCCCTTGGTTGGAACCCTGACCGCAAAGCTGTTGGATTGATGTATAAACCTACTTGGTGATCTCATGCTTTGCAGAAGAAGAACCCTTGTCATTCTCAACCGGTCTGGTTCAAACTCCGTCTCTTTGCAATGAACTAATGTACCATTCGTCACAGTGCCGTATCAGGAGGAGGTAATAAATGCTGGCATTTGCGGCCACATCCTCTTCCTGAAAAAATGAATAGATTAAATAAATAGGACTTCAAATTCAAAGTTCAGATTTATTGTCAGAGGTACAACCCTGAGACCCTTTTTCCTGCGAGCCAGGCAGAATTTCTACTTATCAGTAACTGTAAAGTGTACTCAAGTACAAAATACCTTATTTTGAAATATATCTGAATGCATGTATAGTTAAAATTTTTAAAAATTATTTAAAAAAAAGACTTCTGCTGCTTTTATCCATCACAGACTATAAGTTGTTCCATTGAATACTCAATCCCACTTTTTACATTTAAAAAAAATGTACACATGCAGCATTCCGGCCCACGAGTCCATGCCACCCAATTTACACCCAATTAACCTGCACCCCTGGAATGGTGGGAGGAAACCGGAGCCCCCGGAAGAAATCCACACAGACATGGGGAGAATGTACAAACTCCTTACAGAGAGTGTGGGATTCGAACTCTGGTCCTGATTGCTGGCATTGTAAAGACGTTGCGCTAACTGCTACAACAACCGTGCCCCCCATGTTGGCTAGCTTCTCACCCAGAGTACTAACCTCAGCTTGTTCCACTTGACCAAGCCTCATTGACCCTTATGATCTCTATCAGCCCTTCTGCTGAACCATGTGCTTGGCGTGATCATCGGCCAATGGGAAAAGTCACGTGACCAGAGCTCAGAGGGCTCATGACATTATCCCTCCAAGGAGCACATCCAACAGCAAACTGGCTCTGTTCAAGTGTTCACAATGACCAAAATCTGTCTACTGACATTCGGAGAGTTATTTCATTCCGAAGATTATGGCCTGCCCTCGATCTTCATAAAACGAGCTCCAACTGGAGATCAGTCAGCAGATGGAAACCTGGAGAGCCAATGGTTGGCTCTGACATTTTTGTTACACACTGTCCCAAGGTAACCAATAGCCTCTGTATTCGCAAATGCATATGAGTAGAGTTTTATATTGTGAGCATGAGAGTTTATTCTCATATACGTAAGTACAATACACGGATACAGCAACATTCTTATTTCCTCGAACTACATGGGTATGTAGCCTATATCCAATACAATCGTATTTAAAATTTACGATATGTCAAGACTCAAGTCAAGTCAAGTCATCTTTATTTATCGTTCATATCTTGCTCACATAGTAAAGACGAGATAGCGTTTCTCCAGGGCCACGGAGCATATTTACATAAATATGTTAGAATAGAACTATTCTATTAAGACATATTAAAATATTAAGACTTATAAAGTAACATGGTACACTATCCACAAATATTCTGGGAATTCAGGAGTCTGACAGCTTGGGGGAAAATACTTGCCCAATCTGGGCATAAGCCCGAGTGCTTCAGTACCACCTACTAGGTGGCAGGAGGGAGAACAGTTTACATGAGGGGAGTCCTTCACAATGTTTATTGCCTTTTGCCTGCATCGAGTGTTGTCGATGTCCTCCATGCTAGGAAGAGGTCCCCCATTGATCTTTTCTGCTGACTTCACTATCCTCTGCAGGATCTTGATATATTTGATATATTTTGTATATATACTTGCCACATTGCCAGTAAAGCATGAAAGTAAAGAAAAACTGAGCTCATCAAAGCCCTGTTATGATCTGTGGAAGTGAAAAGAATCAATAATGGTAATTTTTTTTTTCAAGTTACGAGCTATTAAAAGTGGTCCGAGGAGGTACAGCTTCCAAACCAGGCGGTGATGCAGTTGCATAGGGTGGTATCGATACATCCTCTGTAGAATGTAGTGAGGATGGAGGGTGGGAGATGGACTTTCCTCAGCTTTTGCAGGAAGTAGAGATACTGCTGGGCTTTCTTGGCTCTTGAGCTGGTGGAGTTAAGGAACCAGGTGAGATTCTCTGGCAAGTGAACTCACCCACACCCCCCCACCCCACCCCCGCCATGTCCTCCTGACAAACACCTCTTTTGCTTGTATGACGTTCAGATGCAGGTTATTTTCTCTGCGCCAGTCCGTTAGCGACTGCACCTCATCTCTGTACACTGACTCATCATTCTTACTGATCAGGCCCACCATGGTTGTGTTGTCAGCGAACGTGATGATGTGGTTCGAGCTGTGGTCAGCAAAGTGAACAGCATTGGACTCAGCACGTTGCCCTGAGGGGCCCCTGTGCTCAGTGTGGAGATACTAATACCGATCCGGACAGCCTGAGATTCCCGACAGGAAGTGGGGAATCCAATTGCAGAGGGAGATGCTTAGACCCAGCAGGTTCAACTTCCTTATCACGTTCTGTAATATGATTGTGTTGGATGCCAAACTGAAGTTAAAGAACAGCATTCGAACATACACGTCCTTGATATCTAGGTGGGTGAGGGCTAGATGGAGAACAGAGATGATAGCTTCATTCATAGACCGGTTGGATCTGTACATGATCTGCAGGGGGTCCAGTGACAGGGGGAGCATGAGCTTGATGTGCCCCATGACGAGCCTCTCGAAGCCTCTCTCGCCGGTCTTTGGGGAGCCTCTCTCGCCGGTCTTTGGGGAGGAGTAGAGCACATGGACGTGAGTGGGATGGGGCGGTCGTCATTGAGGCAGGACACAGACGACTTCTTCTCCACAGGGTCAATGGTGGCGACTTTGAATCACAAAAAAAAGATTTAAAAGTACAGACAAAAACAGTAAAATCTCCATTATCCAGAACTCAAGCAATTGGCAAAAAATCATGGAAAATAAATAAGTAAAAACTCCAAAAGTTTAAAATCGGTTACTTCGTCATTCACATTACACACAGTCTCAAGCAACTGGCATATTTGCTTATCTGGCATCTACTAATCCCCATAGGTGCCGGATTGTGGTGATACAACCACTGGACTGTCGGTGACCGCCTGCGCCTGTCCGCGCTCCTGCACTGCCGACTGCAGGGGGTGACCCACTGTACCTGCAGGGAGGTAACCTGGGAGATTGGCTCCACCTACTCCCTGCCAATCACTGGCCCACATAAAGGCTCCTGCCGGTCTTTGGGGAGGAGTAGAGCACATGGAGCCAGAAGGGAGACTGAACCTTGTGTACCAGTCGTACAGCCTTGGTAGTTTGAACTCGTTTGTTCTCACTGTAGCGCGTCACATGGTTTACTGGGAGTTTTACTGTAAATATTCACAGGGAAGATCATGCAAGACAAAAGAGATAAACCAGGTGACAAAATAGCTGGAGTTAATATCTTACAGTAGGTACTTTCAAACTGCCATGTAAAATGGCGTTAATTGGGCAATTTGCCCAGTTAGTGCCCCACTCACAAGGCAGCTTGAAAGGGTCCGACCCTTAGTCCAAAGTCAACTGAGTCCCTGCCCAACCTTGGAGATAGTCAGGGAATCCAGTTAAGCTTACCCAGGATGTGTCGACCGGTGGCCTGAACAGCAAAATGGCCAACCCGGTTTCTTCTGTGATGTCAGCGCTTGCGTGCTGTCATTAAGGGAAACCCTTGGGTGAAGTGCCTACTGTGATCAGGAAGAGAGAGGGGTCACTGCCAGGTCCTGGGGTGGAGAAGTGGGGGGGGGGGGGGTGACAGGTTGCTGCCATGGAGGGAGAGATCAATTTCGCGGGGCAGAAGGGTTGCTGCCATGAGGGAGAGAGGAGAGGGCCTCTGCCATGAGGGGGGAGCGAGAGGAGAAAGGTCACTACCGGAGGGAGAGAGGAGAGGGGTCACTGCCATGAGGGAGAGAGGAGAGGGGTCGCTGCTGCGAGGGAGAGGGGGGGGGGTACTTCCACGGGGGTGGGTGGGGAGAGGAGAGGGGTCGCTACCGTGGGGGGGAGAGGAGAGGGGTTGGCTGCCGTGGGTTGGGGGGGAGCACGATTGATGATGGGAGGGAGACCGACAGCTGGTGGGGGGGGACACGGGGGAGACTAGCTTGCATGACACATCACTTAACGCGTCATCGTGGGGACAGGATCCCCCTTAAATTGTTGGGTTGGTGATTTACTGGCGCTGTTCTCCCCACTAATCGCACCTGGGTCCCAGGAGGGCTGCCAGGGTGCTGCAGTTTAAAAGCACCTACTGACTGTAAGGCTGACCAAGCATTGTCAAACAGAAGCTCAAGCGGCATTCTCCCTCTCATACTGGCTCTACTACAGCTAAGCTTCAAACTCACTGCTAATTGCCCGAGCCCTCGTATTCCTTGATTCTATCACTCCCAGTCATAGTACTCGATGGCATGGAAACTGGTCCCTCGGCCCCTATTCTCCTTGCTGACCAAGTTGTCTACCTGAGCATTTGACCCTCCGAACCTTTCTGATCCGCACACCTGTGTAAATGGCTTGCCCAAGTGGTGAGATTGTTCACTTCCACCTCTTTCTATGGCAGCTCATTGCACATGCCTACCACCCTCGGTTTCAAAAAGATTCCCCTCTGATCCTTTATTCAGTCTTTCCCTTCTCATCTTAAACCTATTCCCTCTAACTTTAGACACCCCTGCCCTGGGGAAAAAGACCATGAGCATTCACTTTATCTATGCCCTTCACGATTTTATAGTCCTCCATAAGGTGATCCCTCATCCTCTTCCCCCCCACCCCCCAAAGATACAAGTTCAAGTTGATTATCATCTGATGAAAGTTTCTCCAGAACACACGCACAATCCACAGTACAATCCAGTACAATCCACAGTATATAATAATCACAAATATTCATAAAGGTATTATTTAAAATAAATATACAGTATATAAATAGTTTGGGGTGATTTATTCAGTTACAGGATACAGTTCATTAATCTTACAGCCTGCGGGAAGAAGCTATTTCCCAGCCTGGCAGCCCTGATTTTGACGCTCCTGTACCTCCTTCTCGATGGAAGTGGGTCAAAGATACTATGTGCTGGATAGAAAGGGTCCTCAATAATTCTTTGAAGCCTATTTAAGCCATGCTCCTGGTGGACGTAGCCAAGCCCTGGTCTACCCAGACCCTCCCTATCGCTCAGGCTCTCCAGTCCCAGGAATACCCTGGGACGGAACCTGAGCAGAGAATTCATTACCTTCCAAGTGAAAAATGTTGTTTCCATCACTGAGGACGGATCCCTTATTTTGAGACTATGGCCCTGATGCAGACAACCAAATGATATTGCTTCCCTGTATTTAAGCCCAATAAGAATTCTGTAGGCTTCTGTGTGATCACCTCTCATTCATGCAAACCGTAAAAAGCACAGGACCAATGCTGTTTAATCTGCAGACACAACCTCTCCGATCAGAACAAAGGACAAAACCCTGTCTGATGGATCAATGTCCTGCATCATAGTTTACTTTTCTCTGGAACAAGCATCAAATAGGGGATCAAACCAATCCACAAGATCCCAGGTGTGGTCTCACTAGAGCTCTTAACCAAGATGGATGATGTTGCAGTCTTCCTCATTATGTTCTGTCCGCAGAATTCTTGCCTTGGTTATTTGACCTGCCATCAAGATTCTCCTCGCAATCCACATGTTGAATCTTTAACCAATTCTGTATCATGTCTCAAACAGGGTTGGGCACTACATTCTAACAAAAGACCATCAGCCATGAATGAATGGCCATTTTTAATTGCAGGACATCACGCTCACATGTCACATGATCGATCAATCTGGGAACTCTTCTGCCCAAGACTACACAAAATTCTGCCAAGAGTTGTGAATGCAATGCAGGCCATCACACAAGCCAACCTCGCCTCCGTCGACTGTCTGCACTTCCTGCTGCCTTGGTAAAGCAGCCAACATTGAAGCTGCATAAGGCATTGGTGAGGCCAAATTTGAAATATTGTGTGTTGCAGTTTTGGCCGCCGAATTACAGGAAGGATATAAACAGGAGGTTTATGAGAATGTTGCTGGGGTTTCAGGGTTTGAGTTACAGGGAAAGGTTGAGCAGGCTGGGACTTTATTCCCTGAGGATTGAAGATTGAGGGGTGATTTGATAGAAGTATTCAAAATTATAAGAGGGACAGAGAGAGTCAATGTGGATGGGCTTTTCCCACTGAGAGTGGGGAGATTCAAACAAGAGGGCACAGATTGTGAGAAAAAGGGAAAAGTTTAGGGGAAACGTGCGGAATTTCTTCACGCAGAGGGTGGTGGGGGTGTGGAATGAACTTCTGGCAGAAGTGGTAGAAGCAAGATCAATATTAATATTTAAGGAAAAGTTGGATAGGTATACGGATGGGAGAGGTGTGGAGGGTTATGGGCCGAATGCGGGTCAGTGGGTCTAGGAGGGAGAAATTGTTCGGCATTGACTAGAAGGGCTGAACTGGCCTGTTTCTGTGCTGTAAATGGTTATATGGTTATACGTAGGCCACTCTGATAATCTCCCCTGTCCCAGAGGTTTGAAATACAACCAGATTCAAGGACAGTTTCCTGCCTGCAGACTCTTTGATGACCCTCCCAGTGGATCAAAATGAGGCCTTGCACTGTTTAACTGCACCTTTCCCTCCAGTAGAACCCTTTGCACTTTTGTAACGCTCAAACACTGTGCTTGCACACCTTGCTGTACTATATATTGATTGGCCTGCCTGGACAGCACGCAAAAGGAAAACATTTTTCACTGTATCTCAAGTCAGTTGACAAAATCAAAATGATCACTATGTGTAACCTCAAGACCAGAGAGAGTACAACACGCTTTTATTCAGTAAGAATAACACACAATAGTCTTTGGACTGAACTGGGGTTTTGGCGGGGATCCGGAGTTTATATCGGGCTATGCAGGGGCGGAGTCAGGGGAGGAGCCAGTTCCTTAGAACATCACACCAGTAATGAATTCCTGGTTAACTACATTATGCTAGCAATATTTTTGTTTTCCTTGGAGTGGAAGAGGTGGTGAGGGGAGCACGATGGAGGTATATAAAATATTAAATGGAAAGCAGACTGCAGAAATCTTTCCCCCTTAGCAGTAGTAGATCAAACTGTAGACAGTTTAAGGGTATAATGATTCAGAGGGCCCCAGAGAGGTCCTTTATCTCACAGAGACGGGTGAGTACCTCAAATATAATTCCTGAGACCAAGGTGGAAGGAGAGTGTCTAACAGCATTTAAGTCTAGAGCAGCCATTCTCAACCTTTTTTTGTCTATGCCCCCACACCCCCACCCAACTCAGAACTCTGCTTGAAGTTTACAGGTTCCCTTCTCTGTGAAGCAGTCAAGTTTGGTTGGTTTATTCTGCACTTCTCACCTACCAACTACATAAAAAAGAAAATTTCTTTTAAATTCAGACATACAGCACAGTAACAGGCCCTTTTGGCCCACGAGCCTGTGCCGGCCAATTATACCCAATTGACCTACAACCCCGGTATTTTTTGAGCGGTGGGAGGAAACCGGAACCCAGGGGAGACACGGGGAGAATGTACAAACTCCTTACAGACAGTGCGGGATTCGAAGCCCCCGTCCTGATTGCTGGCGCTGTTACAACGTTGCCCTCTTTGGCTTGGCTTCGTGGACGAAGATTTATGGAGGGGTAATGTCCACGTCAGCTGCAGGCTCGTTTGTGGCTGACAAGTCCGATGCGGGACAGGCAGACACGGTTGCAGCGGTTGCAAGGGAAAATTGGTGGATTGGGGTTGGGTGTTGGGTTTTTCCTCCTTTGTCTTTTGTCAGTGAGGTGGGCTCTGTGGTCTTCTTCAAAGGAGGTTGCTGCCCGCCGAACTGTGAGGCGCCAAGATGCACGGTTTGAGGCGAGATCAGCCCACTGGCGGTGGTCAATGTGGCAGGCACCAAGAGATTTCTTTAGGCAGGCCTCACAACGTTGCCCTAGCTGCTATGCAAACAGTGTTGCCGTACTCAAGTTACTTGAGGTGAAAACAAGGCTTTTACTTCAATGTGCTGTGGCACATAGGGCCCCTACTGGACATGGCCGGCTGAGATGAGGATTTAAATCACCCAGGCATAGATGGCTGGTGATAGGATTTAGTGCAGTGGCTGTATTGTGGTATGTTGGGCAGAAGGGCCTTTCTCTCTGTCTGTTTCTTATAGCAATGGAGGTGAAACACAGACCTCATACAAGTGTAAGATGCTAAAGTGGACAGAAGATAATAAAGGGATCTTATGAAGAAAAGATGATAATAATGGTGGTGCAGAGATTTAATCGACATCAAGGCTGAGGAGATGTACCCTTGATGAGGTCAAAAGTGTGAAAGGTTAGCAAGAATGCATTGTTACAAGGGAATCAGCCATGATAAGATAATTTTTCGAACAGCACATTCTGGAGTCAGCCGAAGAGCAGGCAAACCCGGACAGAACAAGTCATGCGTGGCAAGACATGAGTAAGTAATGATTGCACAGAGAAATAGCCCCAGGGTACTTGCAATCTAAATGTGGGTGAATTTTATATTCTGTTTGAGGGAGGGAAGAGAGGGCCTTAAAGAAGTATTTTGAATTTAAATGAGGGCATGAAATAGAGCTGGTTGAAATGAATTGACGTGTTAGAAAATAGAGCAGGCACAGCACAGACACTCGTGTGCCTTCTGCTGGCAGCCTCCACGTGCTGGCTCCAGGAGCTGTTGTCTGATGGGTGGACGCATCAGGTGTTGAAGGCATTCGCCCTCTCCATCAATGAAGGTGGCTGTGCCATCCCTCAGCCTCCCCGTCCCAAAGTCCACGACAACCGACATTGAGGGCGCAATCTACACCCAGATTCTCAACTCTGCCCCGCATTCTTACTCGCCACTACACGATATACAGCCAATAATGGCAGCGTCAAGAGCGAATTTGCAGATGGCTTGGGAACCAAGCTTTGCTACGCATTCGTGAGCGTTCATAATGGATAGATCAGCGGAGTTAGCACACAGCCTTGAGATGCCCTCTTGCTGATCGATCAGGACTGTTTGGATTGAACCCTCTACGATGCGGTTAACGCCATGCTACTACACAGCCAGTGGCCTGGGTTTGAATCCGGCACTGTCTGTAAGGAGTTGGTACGTTCTCCTCGTGACCTACATGGGTTTTTCTCCGGCCACTCAAGTTTCCTCCCACCTTTCAAAATGTACGGCTGTTGTAAGTCATTTGGGGTGTTTGGGTGGCATGGGGTCAGGAGCCAGAAGGGCTATTACACATTAAAAATTTAACCCATCCTCAATTCAGACACTCTATCCATCCGACCTATATCCTGCAGTGTATACTTTGAAAACCTCCTGAATTATCCACAAATGCACCAAATTTTCTGTAAACTCAATAATCCGCCCATCTACATTTTCATAGAACATTACAGCACAGTACAGGCCCTTCAGCCCACAATGTTGTGCTGACCAATATAAACCTATTCCACAACAATCTGACTCTTCCTTCCCTCACACACATAAGCCTCTATTGTTCTTACATCTATGTGTTTGCCCAAGATTCTTTTAAATGTCCCTATTGTACCAGCCTCCACCACCACCCCGGCAACACTTTCCATCACTCTCTGTGTAAAACAAAGCCCCTCGGCTCTGTCTTCCACAGTGGCCTGGATCTTTCAGTGGCCACCCATTTCAATTCCCCATCCCATTTCCTTGCTGACGTGTCTGCCCATGGACTCATGCACTGCCAGACTGAGACCACCCACAAATTGGAGAAAGAGCACCTCATCTTCCGAATGGGCTTCCTCCAACCGGATGGGATTAATTTGGACCTCTGGCCTTCCCCCAGCTGCCAGCTACATCTCTTTCTCCCTTTTCCCTGTCTCCTTTTGCACAGACATAATCAAACCTCACCTCTCCTCGAAACCGAAAGGTTGCAGAGAGTGGGCAAAGAAACGGCAGATGAGACCCAATGTTGAAAAATGTACGACTGTACATTTGGAAAGAGGAAGTAAACAGGCAGATAATTATTTGGATGGGGAGAAAATTCAAAATTCGGAAATGTAAAGTGACTTGGGGGTCCTCGTGCGGGATAACCTCAAGGTTAACCAGCAGGTTGGATTAGCAGTAAAGAAAGCGAATGCTATGTTGCATTCATTTCAAGAGGGATAGCATATAAGAGTAAAGAGGTGTTGATGAGGCTCTATGGGGCCCTGGTGAGATCTCATTTGGAGAGATGTAATGATGTTGGAAAGAGTACCAGGATGATTCTTGGAATGCAGGGGCTAACATATGAGGAACATTTCTCAGCTCTTGGACTGTGTTCATTGAAGTATAGAAGAATGAGAGGGGATCTCAGAAATATTTCAAATGCTGAAAGGATTGGACAGAGTAGATATGAATAAGATGTTTCCCTTGGTGGGTGAATCCAGGACAAGAAGGCACAATCTTAGAATTGAAGGTACCCATTTAAAACAGAGACGAGGAAAAATTACTTTAGCCAGAGGCTTGTAGATTTGTGGAATTCGCTGCCACATACAGTTGTGGAGGCCTGATCACTGAGGGAGTTTAAGGGGGAGATTGATAGGTATCTAATTAGACAGGGTATCAAGGGATATGGGGAAAAGGCTGGAATTTGGAACTAGATGCGAGAACAGCTCAGGGTGTTGTGGAGCAGACTCGATGGGCCGAATGGCCTGCTTCTGTTCCTTTATCTTATCATAGCCAATTAACACCTTTTGTTGGTCTGGACTCTTCCCCCAACTGGCTCCGTCTGAATTCTGAGACTTCCTGCTTTTTCTCATTCTGCTTATTCCTTGAAGAAGGGCTCAGGCCCGAAACGTTGACAATGTCTCCTACGGACGCTGAATGAGTGGCTGAGATCCTCCAGCATTTCAGTGTGTTTTTATTTTAAAAATACCTACCCCTGACATCTTCCCTAAACTTTCCTTCACTCACCTTGTGGATGTCCTCTGGCATCTGATATGTTCATCCAAATTATTTATACATATCGCAAACAACTAAGGATCCAGTACAGATCCCCACGGAAAACCACCGGTCACAGAGGTTCAGCCAGGTTGACCCTCCGTCACCACTACCCTCTGTTTGCAAGTCGGTGTCGGATCCAATTTGAGATCCTGCTGGGTTTCTCCAGCACTTTTGTGAGTCGACCTGATGAAGGGACTCAGGCCCGAAACATCGACTGCCTTTTACATTCTATGGATCCTGCATGACCTGCTGAGCTTATCCAGTACGTCTCTTAATTTGTCTGGATCCAATCCACCAACTCACCCTGGATTCCTTGTCTTAATCTTTTGAATCAGCCTACCATGTGGAAGCTCGTCGAATACCTGCTAAAGTCCACGCAGACGAAAACCCACTGTCCTGACCACGTCAATAATTTTCACCTAATGTATCTGACAAAGGGCCCAGGCCCGAAATGTTGGCTGCCCTTTACTTCCTATCAATGCCGCTGGGTTTCTCCAGCACTTTAGTGCATTGCAATCAGTTTTCGTCATCTCCTCTCAAAAAAAAGACTCAGTCAAGTTGATAAGATGAGACCTGCCCTGCATAAAGTCAAGCTCGTAAACGTAAATATTTCTTTATCTATCCTTTCACTTTTATTATCTCTCTCTGACTCCATCTCTCTCGGTCTATATCTGTCTCTTTCTCTCTCTGTCTATCTCCCTCTCTCTCTCTTTGTCTGTCTGTCGGTCTCTTTTTCTCTCTTCCTCTGTCTTGGCATATTGTGGTAGCTTAATTTATACTGTTGTAATTGCCATATATTCTGTACAAGTTTACCATCTAAGAATTCCTGTCCACCTGTAACTTGTCCATATATTTCTGACAATAAATTTGCTCATCCACATTCTTTTCCAAATTCAGGTAAACCCTATCCCCGAACAATGTTCTTCATTCGCTTCCTTACTGCTGACGTGAGATTCACAGGCCTGTAATTAGGAGGATTAACCTATTGCTCATTTTTAAATGAAGGAGCAATATTGGACTACTTTCCGGTCCTCTGGGACCTCACCTGTGGCCAGAGCAGACACAACAATCGCCAGCAGGGCCCGAGCAATCTCCTCTCTTAATAACCTGGGGTAGATTCCCATGAGGCCCACGGGACATCCCCTGTGATGGGCTTCACGAGATTATTCTTGACATGAACCACATCTGAGAATATCTGCATAACCCACACTGATTTCGCTATCCTCCATGTCCTTCTTCTTGGTAAATAACAATGCAAAGTCTTCACTTCGTACCCCACCTCATTTTTAATTTAAACAGCCCTACAGCATGGTAACAGGCCCTTCGAGAGGACAAAAGTCAGGGGAAAGAACGCAGTTAACGGTTGAACCCTTAAGAACATTGATGTGCAGATCGATGTTGAGTTCCAGTACAGAGCCCCCTAAAAGTGGACAGGATAGTAAAAAAGGCCAATGGGGTCATATTAAATTTAGACAAACAGCATGGTAACAGGTCCTTCCAGCCCATGAGCCTGTGCCCCCAATGTCTGACTTTGGCATGTTTTGAAGGGTGGGAGAAAACTGGAACATTGGGAGGAAACCCATGCAAACACAGGGAGAACGCACAAACTCCTTACAGACAGCGTCACATTCGAACCCGGGTCGGGGGCGCTGTACTGGCCTTGCGCTAACTGTACTGCCCAAATCCTCTGGCCCTGGGCATAAAGTCTCTCCTTTGTCCTTGTGTGATCTTAACCTCACCCTCGCTAACACCCCCCCCCCACCCTCTTGTTTCTAATATATGTAGAAAATGAGACTTCCCTGACTCCACACTTAATTGGGTTAAGAAGGAATGAAAGAGCCCCAAGAGGAGAATAAAGCGGCTGTGGTCAACTGAAAAAAATGTTAAAGATAGGGAATAAACTTAATGAATAAAAGATGGGTGAGAAGATTGAACAGAATATAAAACAGAGAAAAATTGACTGGAAGATTAACATGGGAGGAGAAAAAAATGAAGAACAATACAAAGCTTGCCAAAAGTGCAGAACAAATTGCAATGGTTTTGATTGATGCCGAAAATAGAACAGAGTTAACAAAATGAGTTTTGGCGCTGTAAAATGAGAAGCTAGGGATTAAAAATGACAATTGCGCCATGTTCAAACATGAAATGTTATGAGCAGAACCTGAATGTACAGAATTAATATAAACAATTTTATTTTAAATTTTAGAGATTTCTTTCTTCTTTGGCTTGGCTTCGCGGACGAAGATTTATGGAGGGGGTAAAAAGTCCACGTCAGCTGCAGGCTCGTTTGTGGCTGACAAGTCCGATGCGGGACAGGCAGACACGATTGCAGCGGTTGCAGGGGAAAATTGGTTGGTTGGGGTTGGGTGTTGGGTTTTTCCTCCTTTGCCTTTTGTCAGTGAGGTGGGCTCTGCGGTCTTCTTCAAAGGAGGTTGCTGCCCGCCAAACTGTGAGGCGCCAAGATGCACGGTTTGAGGCATTATCAGCCCACTGGTGGTGGTCAATGTGGCAGGCACCAAGAGATTTCTTTAGGCAGTCCTTGTACCTTTTCTTTGGTGCACCTCTGTCACGGTGGCCAGTGGAGAGCTCGCCATATAACACGATCTTGGGAAGGCGATGGTCCTCCATTCTGGAGACGTGACCCATCCAGCGCAGCTGGATCTTCATAAGCGTGGACTCGATGCTGTCGACCTCTGCCATCTCGAGTACTTCGACAGCATGGGTAACAGGCCCTTTCGCCCCACGAGCCTCTGTTACCCAATTACACCCAGTAGACCTCCAACTCCCTGTGCGTTTTTGAATGGTGGGAGGAAGCCGGAGCACCCAGAGGAGAGCCATGCAGACTGGGGTGATCGTACAAATTTGTTACATTCAGCGCAGGATTCGAACCCCGGTCCCGATCGCTGAAGCTGCACCAGCGTGGCACTGACTGCTACGCCATCCGTGCCGCCTTCTTTACAACGTAAAGGGAATTTGCACTGTTGTTTCACTTTGAATACATTTCACATTTGAAATTTAGAGAAAATAGTCCCCGTGTGATCCACGGAATCACCTGCTTTTGCGGGACTTGTGGGCAGGAGGTTTGCAATGGGCCAAGAGGAGAGGTAGTCTGCTGCAGTTCCACAGGCCTGTTCACTCCCCCACCCATGAAGAGCATTTCCAGGATCCTGTTGGAGAAGCACGTGAACTGCTTGAGGAATGATATACTGGCCTGGGAGGCAGTGAAAAGAAAGTTCACTAGAGTGATTCCAGAGCCTAAGAGAAGCAATTGAGTCATCGGGGACTGTCCTCGCCAGAATTTAGAAGAATGTGAGGGAGAATCTTATTACATATATAAAATTATGAAAGGAATAGATAAGATTGAGGTAAGTATGTTTTTTTCCACTGGTAAGTGAGATGGGAACCAGGAGGCATAGCCTCAAGATCCAGGGTGGTAGATTTAGGATGGAGATGAGGAGGAGCTGCTTTTCCCAGAGGGTGGTGAATTTGTGGAATTCACTGCCCATGGAAGCAGTGGAGGTGACCTCAGGAAATAGATTGAAGATAAAATTGGATAGATTTTTATATAGTAAGGGATGTGTGGAAAAGGCAGGAAGGTGAGGATGAGCCGATCATCAGATCAGCCATGATCTTATTGAATGGCGAAGCAGGCTCAACGGGCCGGGTGGCCGACTCCTGCTCCTGTTTGTTCTATCTGTATCCGCCCCCCCCCCCCCCTCAGCCCCCACCATTTTGTCCATCCCAGATCAGGACTCCCCTCAGCCTCCCATGCCTCAGGGAAATCAGCTTCTCCAGTCTTGCCTCAAAACAGAAACATTTCATTTAAGAAATCACTCCGGTGAATCTCCTCTGCACTCCCTCCAGTGCAGTCTATCCTCCCACCATAGTGGCAGCCACAACTGTGCGCAATGTTCTCGCTGTGGAAAAGATCATGTTTAAATATGTTTTTACCAAGACATCTCTGGTTTTCATCTCAGGGTCCCGGTTACTCAAGACCAGCATCCTGTATGCCTTCTTCACCTCATCTACCAGTGGTGTCACCTTCAGGGGGGTTTTAAATTTAGAGACACAGCGCAGTAACTGGCCCTTTCACCCATGCTGCCCAAATACGCTCATGTGACCAATTGAGCATCTAACCCTGTACGTTTTTGAAGGGTGGGAGGAAACTGGGGCCCCTGGAGAAAGAGGTAGAGGAGTATCAGACCAGGCTGAGGAACAGCTTCGGCCCACGGGCAGTGAGAACACTGAGCAACCAAAGGAACTGCTCATACTAATCACCCGAGACTATCATATTCATGAAGCAACATATTTATTTATACGAATACTTGTCCTGTATGTGCATTGTTTGTCTGTATGTGTGTTATGTCTGGTTGTGTGTCTGCATGTTATCGCTGAAGAACGTTTTTTCATCAGGTGGTACTTACGGCAGACTAAATGAAATTTATTGTAATATTACATTTCAGATTTATTACATGACAATAGATAGTTATTTGATCTGGTCTGATACACAACTACAATGGTATACATTGAAATGCAAAAACATGCCAAGACAGAAAAAGGGACGATAAGGACAGATGAATAAATATTCACAGGTGCATTTGGTGCAGAAATAAACTGACGCTTCAGTAGTATAGCCCAACTATTCCCAACCTTTTTCTGGCTATGGCCCCCTTAGGAATCTATTCAAAGTTTATGGGCCCCATTCCCTGTGAAGAGGTTCAGTTTTGGTTTCATCCATACTTCTCTCCTACTCCTACTTACGAAACATAAATTTTTTTTCGTTATTTGAGGTGAAAAGAAAACAAGGCTTTGCTGTGGCCTTCAGGGAGAACCTAGGGTCCTCGTTGAGAATGGTTGGTGTACACAGATTTTTTTTTAGGTCCTAGAGTTGTTTAGGGTTGTGGTAATGTGGTGATACGTCCACCAGCCTCCTGCAGGGGGCATCTCTGTATCTGCAGGAAGACCACCGAAGGGGCTGACTCCACCTGGCCAGCTGTCAATCAGCTGATCTGAATATAGACCTGAGCCAGTCACACGGGAGACACCAAGGCATGAACTGGTGTTCAGACTTTTACTGGAATAAAACCTGTTGTACAGTCTTTCGAGTTTTGTTCTTGCTCGCTGCTACCACAGTGCACCACAGGTAATATAGGGAGGATTAAGAGCCATTGGAAAAAAAGAATTTTGAAACCTAGAGGTGCTGGACCTCTGTACCTTCTATCCAAAGGGAACAGTGAGCAGAGGTTGTGACCGGGGTGATGGGGGCACTTTGTGATAGCTGCCTCCTTGAGGCACTGTCTCACATTCATGAATGGGAACCTATAAATGGAAACTATAATTATTGAATTAAATTAAAAGAGTCAATAAGTATGCAAGAAATATTCACAGTAATCCAAGTGCAAAAATGAGACTTGCTATAGTGCAGGCAGCCCCTGATTAGTGTTCCAAGGGGAGGTTCAAGAGTCTGATAGCTGTTAGAAGGAACCTGGTCTCCAGGCTTCTGTGCTTTCTGCGTGAAGGTAGCAGTGAGAAGAGGTTGTGACCAGGGTGATAGAGGCCCTTTTATGATGCCGGCTGCCTCGCGCAGACATCTTCAAAGGGACAGATGAGCAGAAAAGTTATGACTTTTCCTCCCAACCAGCATCTGGCTGTTACTTCTCTGTCGATTGTGGGAGCTTCCTGCCATGACTACACTTCAGAAGTATGTATTTGGCCAGAAGTAAATATTGCGGCCTACTGGGGTGACTGGTGATGAGAAATACTGCATCAGGCCTGGTTCAAGTACAGTCTTGATGAAGGGCTCCGGCTCGAGACCTTGACCACCCTTTTTATCCCACCGACGCTGCTCAAACCACTAAGTTCCTTTAGAAGCTTGTGGGATTTTTTTTGCCCCGGATGCCAGTCTCTCCTGTGCATCCAGGAATAGAGTCCTTCCTTTGCCCTCGCTCACCTCACCACGGCTGGTACACTGAGCCCGGCCTATTCAGTGGCAAAGGAGTGACTTTGTAATGGGTTCCTTTTTTCTTGATTGTCTAAATTGTGACTTGTCAATGGCAGGGAAGGCTGATGAATCCCACTGCAGTGACAGCTCTCCTGTCAACCTGTCACAAAGCCGCCTGCTAAAAACGGAAACAATTTCAGCAAGTGTAGGCAGGGAGTGAAAGAAGCAGCTTGTGAAAGCAAAAGAGAAGCTTTCTCACATGTTTTACTCGCAAGTTATAAATTCCCCTCTCCCACCCATCCCAGTGCCTACCCTTGTTCCAGATCTCTTGGCCAGAAATATATCCCTTTTAATACTCCATTTCTGCATCCCAAGTATTTTATTTCAGAGCATTGGTGATGGCATCACAACCAACAGTGAAGAATTACTGGAACAGCTTGAATGACTTCAGGAGACCCACAATGCATTGCAGATAAATAAGGATAACCTCAGAAACATAGAAAATAGGTGCAGGAGTTGCCCATTTGGCCCTTCAAGCCTACACCGCCATTCATTTTGATCATGGCTGATCATCAACTCAGTACCCGCCTCCAATCAGTTCAGAATGCCGTGGCTAGGGTCCCGACAGGTGTCAAGATGAGGGACCATATCACCCCAATTCTAGCCTCCTCCAGTGGCTGTCAGAGCAGCTCAGTGCTGCTATTTACATATAAGGCCCTCAACAACCTTTCCCCACCACCCCCCCCCCCCCCCACCACCCATCGACCAACAAATGCTTATGTCCTACTCTGCTCCCAAGCAGTTCAGGTACTGTAACCCTTTCAAGGACCTTGAGTGGTGGGTACAGTTTTATGTTAACAATGGTGCGGAGCTGGAAAAAGCAAGCCTTCACCATGGCGTTGACCTGTTCGTCAAATTTGAAGGCAGGGTCGAATAGAACCCCAAGGGATTTAATGTGGGGTTTAATAAGAGTGGATAGATTACCTATGGAGTTGCGTCACTTTTTGGTGAAATTGGGAGTGGGGCGGCGGGGGGGGGCGGCGGTGGCGAATAGGATGATCTCAGATGTTGTCTTGTTAAGTTGGAGAAAGTTACGACCCATCCATCATTTTATGTCTTCCAGACAGTTGGTGAAGTTGATGATTTTTGACTGGTCATTAGGGGGTGGTAGAGCTGGGCATCGTCAGCGTAACAGTGGAAGGAGATGCTGTGTTTCTGCATGATATGGGTGAGGGGGAGCAAGTGAAATGAGAAAAGGATAGGGCCAAGGATTGATCCTTGTGGAACCCCGCAGGAGATGTATAGTTGCCCACGTTGATCATGAAAGCCCTGTCAGTGAGGTACGAATAGCGCGACTGATGGTGTCGAACACTACACTGAGGTCTAGGAGCCCAGCAGCGTCACAGGAAATGTACATAACCAACATTTTGGGCTTGAGCTCTTCATGCAGGTGGGGAGCAGTGAGAGAGAATCCCATTGAGCTCCCTTCAAAAAGCAAAGGAGAACTTCTTCAGGTGAGGCATCCCTCAAAGAGCTTTGCAGTAGATAGAAGTAAAAGACGAAAGGCTGCAGACTCCAGGCTTGAAGTAAAAACACAATGTTGGAGAAACTCAGTAGGTGAAACAGAATCCTTAATGTAGGAAAGGTAAAGATACAGAACCGTCGTTCCAGGCTTGAGCCTTTTGTTAGGAACTATTCTCTTTCAAAAAGTGCAAAAGGAATTATAACCAGCTGTTTTATTTTAACTGAGGAAATCAGTTGGAATAATTGGGGTTGAAGGTATCTGATATGGCGCAAGCACCAGCGTGGACAGGCTGGGCCAAAGGGTCTGTTCTCAGCTGTACAACTCTGTGCAAAGTACATCAGGCTGAGCACCGCAAGAAGAGGCTCTATGGCACTGTCCATGACTAATCACAACAAATCCCAACCGTCTGCACATGGAGCCTTTATCCTCTGTTGGTTCAGCTGACTGTCCAAGTGCCACTTAAACGTCGCTATCTTACTTCCACCAGCCATTCACAATGGAGGCATTATAAACCCCTCCACCCTCCCCAGGATACAGCCAATTTAAGGGTACCTTTGGACTGAAATGACAAAATATTTATTATGTAGTCCATGGGAGAGAAGTCCAGAAGATACCAAAAAATGACTGCTTCACAGGAAAAGGGGGCCCATAAATTTTGAGCAGAATCCGAGGTGGGGGGTGGTGGCAGTCAGGTATTGCCAAAATAAGGTTGAGAATGGCTGCTCTGGCCACTTTCCACTCTCTGTGTAAAAAACCTGCCTTGTAAATCTCATTTAAAAACCTCCCCTGTCACCTTCAACCTCTGTATGTCACCAAAGACTTTTGAAAATGTCTACAGGTGCACCGTGGATTTCATTCTGGCTGGTTGCACTACTGTCCAACACTCAGGACAAGAAAAAAACTCCAGAGGGTTGTTATCTCGGCCTGCCACATCACAGGCACCAGATCTCACTCCATCGAGATCATCTACAAAAGGCGGTGCCTGATAAAGCAACCTCTATCTTCAAGGACGCCTACCACCAAGGCCATGTCCTCTTCACCCTGCTACCATCAGGAAATAGGTACAGGAGCCTGAAGACGAGCACTCAGGATGGCTTCTTCCCTGCTGTGATCAGATTCCTGAATGAACAATGAGCCACAGACACTGCCTCACTTTGATTTTTTTCATGCAGTTTTTTTTTAAATTTATTTTGTAAGGTGGTTTATATAAATGTTTGCTCTATGAAGCTCCTGCATAACAATGAATTTCATGACTTGTTCATGACAATCCATTCAGATTCTGATTCTCTCCTCTAGTCCTTGACATTTCTATCCTGGGAGAGAAAAAAAACTCTCACCGTCTGATACAGAAGTTGGTACATTTAAAAGACATTTGGTTAGGCACATGGATGGCACGTGAATTATGTGTGTGGGACTGGAAAGGATTGGATTGATGTAGTATAGGTTCATGTGATTGGTACTGAAGGGCCTGTATGCTTCAATATTCTAATTTTAAAATAGGAGCAGGAGATCACGTCATGCTTGCTCTCAATAAGATCTCAGCTGAAAATTCATCACTAGAACTGGGAAGAAAGAGGACAGAAACCAGAATAAATATGAAAGTACTCTGATGCTGTGATTGTAGTAAAATCACAGACATCCTGGAGCCAACTCAGCCGGTCTCACAGTGTCCACAGGCAGTAAAAATATATAACTGACATTTTGGGCCTGAGTCCTTCTTTTTGTGTTTCAGGCCCAATAAATGGGTGGGGGCAGGAGAGGAGTGCAAGGCAGGAGGAGATGGGTGACTAGAAGAGGTGGGGGAGGAGAAATGGAGTGCTAGCAGGGGTTAGGGGAAAGAACCAGAGGGTTAAGGAAGATTCCCTCTGATTGGAAAGGTCAGCAGATCACGAAATGAAGGTGGGGAGCTTGAGGAAGTGAGGTCAAGGTGTCGGGCAGGTCGAGAGACCGGGGGACGGGAAGGAGCATCATGAGAAAAAAGAAATTATATTTTAGGTCAAAGACGCATTGTTACCCATTTGTGGCTCCAGGCCCACAACACGATGAACTCTTAGGCAGGGGCAATTAGGGATAGATAATAAATGCCTGCGCCAGCCATTAACCTCTGCACCTCATGAATACAGTAATGTGTATGGAACGAGGAACCAGAACCTTTCGTTTGGACTGAGAGAAATGAGAGAAGGAGATTTAGTTCCATCAAAAAGGAAAAGGCTTTAGTGAGGTCCTTGAAGCAACTGGCTGAGAGGAAGGAGGAGATGGAAACACTTGAAGTGAGGTGACATTCATTCATTAAAGCCTGTTTGAATCTCTGGTCAATTCTGAAAGTGGGCTCTTCCTGGAGACGAGAGTGGATTCCTTCACTGTGAAATCTGGATCACATTGCAATCCAGAAACACCAATTCCACCTCCCAGAAATGGCCAGTTCAGATGATGGCCCAAGCATCAACTTCTAAAGCACCATCCAGCACTGTTCGACTAAACCTTAGAGAGGAGATGTTTGGACATGAACAAAGGAGCAGTCAACAATGTTGGGTTTTGGTGAAGCTTTACCAGAGGTGCAGAGGACAAGGAAGGGAACTGCCGGAGATGTGGTAATGGCAGCATTGCTGCTGGTGTGGACCCAGGGGAGTGGAGGTTCAGGAGACACAGTGATGTTCTGAAGAATTCAATCGCCCGTGCAGGATTTAAATGGCCCGTTGAAGGAGCCAACTTTTCAAGTAAAATTCTGCAACCAAAGAGGTCGGTGCCCAAGGTGGCAGCACTACAGAGGCTACGAAAAGTTGCAGACACTGGGGGGTGGGGGGGAGGACAAACCAGCACGGAACAGTGACCACGGCAATGGAGCAGCGATGAGCTCAATGGCTGAAGGACCCTCACAAGCTGTGGGTGACGTGGTTGAGGGACCACCACGGGCTAGTAGAGACTGGTTCGTGGGAACCAAGTATCAGAGCTGGGATTTGAGAGGGTGCTGAGGAAAAGAAAGGGCCCTGAATGGCTTCAGGTGCTGAAGGATTCTTGATTGGATTTCCAGAGGTTTGGATTTTGAGCTCAAGATGCTGACGGATTGAACAGGAGTCTGTGCAGTTAAATCTCCGGGCACTGTGCCAATATTCCTGCTAATGAGCTGGGCTGGAACCTCCAGCACTATAAAGGTGCCACGTGTTCTTTCTTCTCTCTCTTTGCTAGCTTGGGACCATCCTGCTTCACTTCAGGCCTAGAAATGTGGAAGGGTGCTGCAGAAACTGTTGGTAAGATGTGCACTGTTAAAAGAGTTGGGAGCGTTTAATGAGTGTTCCTTGTAGCATAGAGCTGTGCCTGCACTGAGTCAAGGGGTGGTGGAATGTCGTAGTGATGTTTCCTTGGTCATTGTATTTACCAGTTCATTGTGTGTGTGTGTGTGTGTGTGTGTGTGTGTGTGTGTGTGTGTGTGTGTGTGTGTGTGTGTGTGTGTGTGTGTGTGTGTGTGTGTGTGTGTGTGTGTGCTGCATCACTTACCATTTCCCACACGCCTCTGTAATTAAAATAGTTCCCCACCAAAACTGTGTTCAGATTCCTTGTCTTCGAGACCTACCAAACCTATTTCCTCACTCACAACACTTCAGTTGTTTTGTCTGGAGTATCAGAGGCAGGTTATGGCCACACAGCCCACCCAGGGCATCACAGGTAAAACTCTTCCCACTATCAAGAAAATCTACAGGTAAAATATCGCTGTCAATGAGCAGCAGTGATCATCAAAGTTCGACACCACCCAGCACACGCTCTGTTCTCGCTGCTGCCATCAGGAAAAAGGTGTAGGTGCCACAAGACTCACACCCCCAGGTTCAGGAACAGCTGCTGCCCCTCCACCTTCAGACTCCTGAACAATAAACTCGATCAGGGACACATTTAAGGACTCTCACTTTGCTCATTATTTATTACTGAATATTTATTTTCTGTACTGCACAGCACAGTCAGCTTGTTTACATTACTTTCTTTGTTTACATTCGGGACTTGATTACATTTGGGATTTGAAACCACCACTTGGACTCCAGGCATTCACACAGTAACTTATCCATTGTGTTTCCACACCATAGAACACTACAGGAGAAAATTAGGTTCTTCAGTCCTTCTCAACCCCTCCCAACTATTATGCCATCTTGTCCCATTGACCTGCCCCTGGACCATAGCCTCTGCACTATCAGGAAGTCCACTAATCTTTGTGTCATCTGAGGATCTACTGATCTTATTTTAATATTTTATTTATAATTTTAAATCATATGACATTAATTGTAACATATTGATACAAACATTATATAATTGAATAAAACCCTCCCTAACCTCCCTCATCCACCCCACTAACACCCTCCCTCCTCCACTACCCACCTACAAAGAAAGAAGAAAGGAGATATTCAGTAAGGACAACAATGACCAACGTTTTAGCTGCAGAGACCGCGAAGTCCACCGGAGCGACCGAGAGATTAAATCTTAATACCAAGAGTTTTTAAATATGGGCTCCATACGTTTATAAAAAAATGATATTTATCCCTCAAATTATATGTTATCTTTTCTTAAGGAATACAGAATTTCAGCATGCCGTCTTTGCATTCCTAAAACTAAATCAGATTTCCATGTAATAGCCAAACATTTTTTTAGAAATAGCCAAAGCCAAACATAAAAATTCAATTTGGTACATTGTCATTCTCAATCCTAAAGCAATCGACGTTAATAAAAAATAACATTGGATCAAACAGTAAACTCACTTTTAATACTCACTCCAAAAACAATTAAACTTGTCTCCAAAAATTTTTAACTTAGAACAAGTCCAAGTCGAATGAAAAAAAAGTCCCTATTTCTTGTTCACATCTAAAACATAAATCTGAAGAATTTAATTCAAATTTCTTTAACTTCTGAGGGGTTAAATACAATTGAACCTTAATCATATTCTCTTTACATAAGTTTCTCCAGACATTTTCATCTTTCTTTCTATTTAAGTCAAGTTCCCATTTCATTCTTAATTTATGAACATTCAACTTAGGCATTTAATTTGTAATAACTTATACATCTCAGAAATGAATTTATCTGTTTCTTCCTTAGTGAACAACAATTCCAAAGCAGATTGTCTAGGTAATTTTAAACTATGTCCTAATTTTTCCAATAAAAAGTTATAACCTGAAAATAACAAAAAAGTATTACTAGGAACTTGAAACTTCTCCTTCATTTGATTGAAAGATAAAAACTTCCCTGCTTCAAAACAATCTTCAACTTTTTAAATCCCCAATTGATTCCATATCTTTAAAAACTGATTATTTACAGTAAAAGGAAAATGGTTATTTTGATATAGGGGTATTTTCACTGAGATATTACTCTTTCCACCTATCTCATAATCAATTTTATTCCATATTTCAATTAAATGTTTCAAAATTGGTGGATCCTTACCAATTAACAATGTTGAATTCCATTTATAAAAAAATTCAGCCATCAACTTATCATCAATTTTATCTAACTCTATATTCACCCAAATAGAAGATTTATTTAAATCAAACATTGCATGAATACATTTCAATTGTGCAGGCTGTAATAATTCTGAAAATGTGGAAGTTGTAAGCCACCTAATTCAAATTTCCAAGTTAATTTCTCCAAAGATAAACTGTTCATTTTCTCCTTACATAAAAAAATTCCTTACAATTAAATTAAGGTCTTTAAAAAATCTTTGGGGTACTAAACAAGGAATAGATTGAAAAAGATATTGAATCCTTGGAAAAATATTCATTTTAATACAATTCACTCTGCCTATTAAATTAATAGGTAAATCATTCCACCTGTTTAAATTATCTTTAATTTTATTAAATAATGGGAACATAATTTAACTTATACAAATTCTTCTTTGGCTTGGCTTCGCGGACGAAGATTTATGGAGGGGGTAAAAAGTCCACGTCAGCTGCAGGCTCGTTTGTGGCTGAAATTTTTATCAATTCTAATCCCTAAATATTTAATCGGATAATACGTCCACCTAAATTGAGCTACACATTTACAACAATCATAATCTCTTTCACTTTTATCCCAATTAATTTTATAACCAGATATTTCTCCATAATCTTTTAACTTTTTATATGAAGAAACTAAAGAATTTTCAGGATCTGTTATACTGGTACACAATCATTTATCCGGAACCCTTGGGGGACAGTGTGTTGCAAATTTCAGATATTTCTGGATTTTGGAAAGCCAGATTTAAGCCCACCCGAATTATGCTGCTGTATTCACCCCCACCCCCCCTTCCAGTCATGCTGCCATTCCCCCTCACCCGCCCGACTTGCGCTGCCGTCTCTCTCCCCACTTGTCGGTTATTGGAGCTTTCCCGATTTTAGATGTCCGGATGAAGGATTGTGTACCTGTATAAATCAATATATCATCTGCAAACAAACTGATTTTATACTCCTCTTTATTCACTTTAATTCCTTTAATACTGACATCTCGTCTTATTGATTGTGCCCAATGATTCAATTGCTAAAACAAATAGAGCAGGAGATAAAGGACAACCTTGTCTAGCCAATCGTGTTAATGAAAAAGAAGAAGAAAGTTGTCTGATGGTAACTATTTTAGCCAAAGGATTTCTATATAAAGCTTTAATCCAATTCATAAATTGATTTTTTTTTAAAAACCTTAAATAAATAATTCCATTCTAATCTACCAAAAGCCTTTTCTGCATCTAACGATAAAACTAATGCTAAATCCGAATGTCTCTGAGAACTATGTATTAAGCGAATTAATTTAGCTACATTATCAGCAGAATATCTTTTCTTAATAAATCCGGATTGATCTGAATGAACCAACTCAGGTAAATATTCATTTACTCTATTAGCAACAATTTTATAATCAACATTTAATAACAATATAGGTCTATAATAAATCTTTATTATTACTGTTATTACAGCATTTTTAAAAGATTCAGGTAATTAGCAAGTTACACTCACTTGTTTTATTAATTCCATTAATAAAAGCATCAATAAATCTTTACATTTTTTATAAAATTCAGACATAAACCCATCTTCACCAGGAGTTTTCCAGTTTTGCATAGAATTTAAAGCCTTAATAACTTCTTTCAATGCAAATGGATAATCTAAATCTTTCCGAGCTTGGCAATTCAAAGATGGAAGTTGAAGCTTCTGTAAAAAATCATTAATTTTTTCTTCATTATTTAATGATTGAGATGAATATAACTTCATACTCTCTAAAAAAAAATCATTTATATCCTGTAGTTAATGTAATTTTTGAAGTCTTCTTGGCAGTATTAATAACCCTTAATGCTTGCTCCGTTTTCAATTGCCAAGCTAAAACCTTATGTGCTCGTTCTCCTAATTCATAATATTTTTGTTTAGTTCTATCAATTAATTTCTCAATCCTATAAGTCTGTATTGAATTATAATTCATTTTTTAAATTTATCAGTTTGTATCTACTGATCTTGACTCCTGCACTATATCCAAATTATTCACTGGATTGCAACACTGACTCCCTGAATAAAACACCAAGTCACAGCATCCAGTCACAGAAACAACCCTAGAGCACTGAAACATGCCCTTCGGCCCATCTGGTCTATGTGAGCTATTATATTGCCTATTCCTGTTGACCTACACCTGGAATGTAGCCCTCCATACCCCTCCTTGAAAAAGACATGTACAGTTAAAATCCAAAACTCCAGATGCCAGAAATCCAGATCACCTGAGAATCTGGACTTTTTGAAAGCTCTCCAACATTTTGAAATTTAGAGGGCTTTTGCGTCCATGCATAAGTGCAACTGGTGCCCAGCGTAACAAGTAACCACAAAGAAATTCATCCGTATATTGTATTTTTCTTTTATAATGTTCATTTTTTAACCAGAATTTCAAGCATTTCATGCATTTTTTTATAGGTGAAAAGAATTTATGTTTACATTTTTGTCATATTGACTTTATTTATCTTTAAAACCGTTCGTTTTGATGAATGAAGCATTAAGGTTTTGATTAATTGAATCATTGGGCACAATCAACCTATCAAAATGTATCTATTCATCTCCCCTTTTTATTGCCTCCTTAAATTTGAATTTTAAAAGAATTGCCTGAGAAAGTCTGAAAATCCAGACCAACCCAATCTCCCAGCAGTCTGGATTTTAGGACTTCTACTATTCCCATGTCAAAATCGAGCTGACATTCACCACTTCAGCTTATTCCATACTCTCATCCCTCTCTGGGTTAAGAAGCTTCCCTTAAATGTTCACCTTTCACCCTTAACCCACATCCCACCCTCCGCCTCACTATATTCTACAGAAGATGCCTCAAGAGCATCCTGAGTGCCTGGTTTGGAAGATGTCCCTCTTCGGACCCCACAAGACCCTGTGGAGGATAGTGAAGTCAGCAGAAAAGACCATTGGGGAACCTCTTCCTACCAAGAGGGACAACAACAGCACACAATGCAGGCAGAAAGCAATAAACATGGTGAAAGACGCCACACACCTCTCATGTAAACTGTTCTCCCTCCTGCCGTCTGGTAGGAGGTACTGTAGCACTCGGGCCCCTGCGTCCAGATTAGATCAACAGCTTTATCCCCCCAAGCCATCAGGCTCCTGAATTCCCAGAACATAAGTGGATAATGCACAGTGTAAATGTCTTAATATTTGAACGTCTATTCCAACTAATATTTATGTAAATCTGCTCCGTGGTCCTGGAGAAACATAATCTCGTCTTTGAAGGGAAGGAACGATAAATAGAGGTGACTTGACTTGTTTCACCCAACTTCAGTGGAGAGAGCCTGCTTGCATTTATCTATACCCCCCATAGTTTTGTGCACCTCTATCAAATCTCCCCTCATTCTTCGTCAAGTGCTTTTGCATTATGCTAGACCAACCATTCCCATCCTTTAATTTTGGCTGAGGCTCCCTTTAGGACTTTGTTCAAGGTTAGTGGGCCCCCTTCCCTGAGAAGCAGTCAAGTTGAGTTGGTTTCTTCTGTGCTTCTCTCCTACTGACTACACACAAAACAAATTATGATTTCAGAGTGTGGCCCCTCTGAAATGTGCTGTGGGCCCTCAATGAGAATGACTGCGCTCAATCATAATCTAGCATTCGGCCCAATCTGGCAGCGCGTCTGAACACGAAGCAGGGGCAAATTTGGCTGTCAGTTTCTTCACCTTGCACATCCTGCTTGGAGGAACCGAGAACACTGGATTTTTACTATTCCTGGTGCATCAAGTGACCAAGATTACAAATTACAGCAATGTGGAATGCATTTATTACAGAAACATTGCTTGCTAATTGATATACGTAGCCTCCTAATGCTGGGATAAGTAATGAGGTTTGAAAAAGACAGAACAGGCAATGTACGCTGCTGTTAGAATGAATGACAAAAAGATTTCGGAGAACTGAATATATTGAAATGGATTGCATAATTCATGTTATCTCTGGAATATTCAAGTGGCTGTTGAGAAGTGAAAATATTGGGAGTTTTTGAAAGGACCAAATGATGCAGATTGCTTTCTCTTTGTCTTCTGTGGGCTTGTACAGTCAAGGAGGTTATCACCAACAGGCCCATTTTATGAGAGTCATGCACCACGAAATGGGCCCTTTGCCCCAACTTAGCCATGCTGACCGAGTTGGCCCAATTTGGTCCATTTCCTTCCAAATCCTTCTGACCTACATGTCTGACCAAAAGCTTTCGGAAGTTGCAATTGCGCCCGTTTCTATGGCTTCCTCTGGCAGTCTGTTGCAGATACGAACCACTCTTAGAGTGGGAAAAAGTTGTCTTTGGGGTGGCACGGTGGGCGTAGTGGTTAGCACAATGTTGTTACAGCGCCAGCCATCGGGACCGGGGTTCAAATCCCGCGCTGTCTGTAAGGAGTTTGTACATTCTCTCCATGTCTGTGTGGATTTTCCTGAGAGGCTCCAGTTTCCTCCCATCATTTGAAACGTACCACAGGTGCAGTTTAATTGGGTGTAAATTGGGTGGTACGGACTTGTGGGCCGAAGTGGCCTGTTACTGTGCGGCAAGGTTAAAAAATTTAATTTAAACTTTTCCGCTCTCGCCTTAAATGCCCTGATACCTTGAGGAAGAGCTCAAGCCCGAAACCTCGGTAACATATCTTTACCTCCTATGGACGCTGCGAGACCGGCTGAGTTCTTCTGACATTTCTGTGTGTTTTCTCCTTAAACCCCTGGCCTTTTATTCTCAAATCCTCAACCCTGGGGGAGAAGACTGTGAGCATTCACCTTGTTTTTTTTAGAGATACAGCATGGTAACAGTCTCTTCCGGCCCACGAGCCCAAATGCACCCATACGATCAACTAACCTACTAACCTGGGACATCTGTGGAATGTGGGAGGAAACCGCAGCAGCCAGAGGAAACCCACGCAATCAAGGGGAGAGTGGACAAACTTCTTACAGAGGCCTAATTTGGAATACTGCGTGCAGTTCTGGTTTCCAAATTATAGGAAGGATATCAATAAGGTAGAGATTGTGCAAAGAAGATTTACTAAAATGTTGCCTGGTTTGCAGTATCTAGAATACGGAGAAAGATTGAGTAGACTGGGTCTTTGTTCATTGGAGCGTAGAAGGTTGAGGGGGGATTTGATAGAGGTATTTAAAATTATGAGGGGGATAGATAGAGTAGATGTGAATAGGCCCTTCCCCTTGAGGGTAGGAGAGATTGGAACGAGGGGGCATAAGTTAAGGGTTAGGGGGGCAAAAGTTTAGACGTAACATGAGAGGAAGCTTCTTCACTCAGAGAGTGGTGGCTGAGTGGAATGACCTTCCGAAAGAGGTGGTTGGAGAAGGGTCAATTTTGTCATTTAAGAGAAGGTTGGAAGAGTATATGGATGTGAAGAGATTGGAGGGTTATGGGCAGGGAACAGGTAGATGGGGCTAGAGGAGTTCACTTAAATCAGTGTGGACTAGAGGGGCCGAGATGGCCTGTTTCTGTACTGTAATGGTTATATGAATTTGAACCCAAGTCGTTGGCTCTGTAATAGCACTGCGTTAGCTGCTACATCAACCACTTTAAACAAGCCTATGTGATTTTAGATGCCTCTGTAGAGAAACCTATTCTTTCAGTTGGGTATCAAAAGTGAAGGGAGAATTCTGATAAATATCTTTTTATTTCACAGAAAGATTGACTATTGGGAAATGGTTTGGTCATCTTAAGCTTCGGGGCCTGAGGAGTAACGTAGAGAATGTGATTCAGCAGTTTGAGACTGATTCTTGGAAATACCCAACTGATTAGTCAGGAAGTATGCTTCCATCTTGACGTGCTCTAAGCTTTTAAATAACATCGTCCCAAGCCAAGGTGGCTTTATATATTGAGGGTCTCTAAAATGTCTCAAGAAATCATCAACTGTCACCAAGCTGCAAGCATCAATTCGACCTGAACCGCATGTCCTCAAGGATATGACATTTTTACCCTGGGGAAAAGATTCCAACTGTCATCCCTATCAATGCCTCTCATCAATTTATAAACGACTCTCAAGTCACCCCTGAACTCAAATTAGGACTCGCACCATCAGGGAGATTTAACACCTTCTCCTAAGTAATGTCCTGTTGGGATCTTCTCGTTTCAATCAGATCGCCCCTCCACAGAATATATATTTAACTCTTTTTACCCACTTGTTATTGGACAACCCTCTTGTCAATAACCAGCTGAGGGTAAGTGAGGAAGTTCTCGCTGCTGCCGTCAGGAAAGAGGTCTAGGTGCCACAAGACTCACACCCCCAGGTTCAGGAACAGCTGCTCCCCCTCCACCATCGGACTCCTCGACAACAAACTCAATCAGAGACTCATTTAAGGACTCTCACTTTGCACATTATTGATTATTGAATATTTATTTTCTGCATTGCACAGTGGTTTACATTTCTTTCTATGCTTATATTTCTCTTGTTTGTATATATATCTTGGGTACAGTTTTTTGCCATATCGATAACCAGAATTCTGCCTGGCCCGCAGGAAAAGGAATCTCAAGGTTGTATGTGATGTCATGTATATGCTCTGACAATAAATCTGAACTGAAATTTGAGAGTAAATGCTTTCCTGTCCTCCCACAATGTACAGAGACTCGAGACAGATTGGATTGTCGGCGTTCCTTCAACGTGATGAGGTAGTGCAGGCAGAAGGTCTGCTGATGCACAGCTTCAGTGGTTCGGATTCAATCCTGACTTGGGCGCTGCTGTGTGGAGGTTGCTTGTTCTCCCTGGGACCACGTGAGCTCACACCCCCCCCCCCCCACCCCACATTTGATCTGGTTTCCTCCCACATTCCAAATGTGCGCTGGCTGGTGGGTTATATATTTGCTTAAAATTGCTTACAATAAGAAAGATAGAGATCTGTTAAAAAACTGAATCTTATAGACCTATTTTTGTATTAAATGTTGATGATAAAATTGTAACTAAGGTTTCAGCAAATAGACTGACTAATTATTTACTAAAGTTAATTCATTTAGATCAGGCTGGATTTATTAAGAATCATTATTCTGCAGATAATATTGCAAAATTAATTAGTTTAATCAATATTTCTCAGAAGAAATCCAACTTGCCAATGGCCTTATCATTAGATGCTGAAAAGGCATTTGATAGGTTAGAATGGTTTTTTTTAATTTAAAGTTCTGGAAAAATTTAGGTTTGAACCAATCTTTATTTGTTGGATTAAATCTTAAAATAAAAATCCTTCTGCCAGAGTGGTGACAAATGGCCAAGCATCATTGTCCTTTTTATGAGAGAGATCCACTTGACAAGGTTGCCCTTAGTCCCCAGTACTGTTTGTATTAGCTATTGAACCTTTAGCACAATTGATAAGACAGGATAGTAGATTAAGGGTATTAGAGTAATTTCTGAGGAATTTAAGATTCATTTATTTGATGACGACTTTTTGATTTACTTAATGGAACCACATAATTAATTAAGGTTATTATATGAGAGATTAAAACAATATGGTTAAATATCAGGTTATAAGATTAATTGGAATAAAAGTGAAATTTTGCCGTTAGTTGCTGGTGGTTATACTCGATGTAAGAAAACTGTTCAATTTAAATGGTTAGATCAAATTAACTATTTAAATATTAAAATTGATAATCAGTTAGACCACTTATACAAACTTAATTATTTACTTTTATTTAATAAAATTAAAGAGGATTTAAATAGATGGAAAGATTTACCTATAACATTAATAGATAGGGTTAATTGCATTATGATGAATGTTTTTTCCTAGAATTCAGTATCCTTTTCAATCTATTCCTTGTAAGGTTCCTTTAAAATTTTTTAAAGATTTAAATTCTACAGTTAGAAAGTTCTTTTGGAGAGATAAAATGGCAAAGGTTTCTTTACCAAAATTAACTTGGAAATTTGCAGCTTCCAAATTTTCAAAATTATTATATGGCAGCACAATGGAGGTTTATTAATAGAATATTTGACTTGGATAATTCATTAGTATGGGCTAATATTGAATTAACTAATATCAGTGCAAAAAATTTGGTGCAATTTATTTATAAATGGAACAATAAGCTATTAGTTATTAATAATGATCCACCAAATTTAAGACATTTAATTGAATTATGGAATGAAATAAATGATGAGATAGGTACCCAGGGGAAAATTTCAGCTAAAACACCTGTATATCAGAGCAAAGTTTTTTTTTCCTTTTACTCTTAATGATCAGTTTTTGAAAATATGGCATCAGAACGGAATTAAAACAGTACAAGATTATGACGAAGCTGCTTATTTAATTGTTTTTCAAAATTTTACTTATAGCTGGTGGAAAAAAGAAATTTATTTCTGACATGTATAAATTGTAACAAAAGTAAGATGTCTAAATTAGATATTCATACATTGAGATTGAGATGGGGAAAAGATTTGGGAATTTCAATTGACCAAGATGATTGGAAATTTATTTGTAAGGATAGTATGTCTAAGATTATTAATATTCGATATAGGTTAGTTTTTTTTGCATCATTTGTATTTAACTCCTCAGAAACTAAAGAAATATAATTTAATTTCTTCAGACTTGTGTTTTCGATGTTTTAAAGAAGTAGGTTCCTTTTTGCATTCGACGTAATAAAGTTAAAAAATTTTGGAGACAGTTTAAGGAATTTTTTGATAAAGTTTTAAAAATTCTATTACCAATGGTCCAAACATTGTTTTTATTAGGTGATGTTAAAAGGTTGAATTTGATTTTGAGGTTGACTAAGTACCAAATTGTATTTTTAAGGTTGGCAATGGCTGTAGCAAGGAAATGTATAGCTATTACTTGGAAAAATTAGACTGATTTGGGTTTGCAGAGGTGGCAAATGAAATTATGTATTCCATTGGAAAAAATAACATAATTCACATGATAATTATCTTTTTTTTTCCTAAATTTTGGAGCCCCTACTTGGACTATATGATTTAAAATGTTGAATTCCCTGGGGCTTGTCGTGGTGGTGGTGTGGCTCTGGGAGTACCTTGAAATAGCTGACATGACAGAAACGCAGTGAAACCAGGGACTATTTGACTCACAGTTGCCAACACCAAAATAATTCAGCTCCTGGATGAGAACCAATTATCCAAATTAGGGATAAACTCTCACTGCTTGGAGAAACAAACATTCCCAGGATGTGAAATATCCGAGGTTTAGCTGTGATAGCTGTGGATAAAGAGCGGGCCAACTCTGAGTGAAGCACAAGATTGGACCATGAGAATTCATCATCCCCAGTGATGTGTCATCATGTGTTATTAATACAGTTAGATATCCAATGATACTTCACGGATTGTCGTTGAATAAAGTCTTGACACCAAGGCACATTATTGGGAGGTGTTTTAAAACTTAGTTAAAGAGGTTCAGGGAGAAAATTCCAATTCTTTTTGGAATCAGCCAAAAGAATATTCAAGTTGAACGTGCACAGATGCAACTGTACAAAACAGCACATCTCCGGACCACAGTGGAGACACACACACACACACACACACACACACACACACACACACACACACACACACACACACACACACACACACACACACACACACACACACTGGATACCCAACACACAAACAAAATATATACATTTATCCACAGAAATGCTGGAGGAACTCCATTGGTCTGTAGGGGGTATAGATACGGTGCATAATCGTCATTTGAATCCAGAGCCCTTCTTCAAGGTAGGAGTAAAAAACAGGCAGGTGGCTGGATCATAGACTGGGGAGCAGGGAAGAAAGGGCAGGGAGAGGAGCAGAGATCAACAGCCAAAAGGTGATCGCTGGTCATGGCTAAGACAAGAGAGGAAAGGTGAGAAGTGGTCAGGGGGGAGGGGGTGGTTCTGTGGATGCCGAGCTGAAAGAAACTGAGGGAGAGAGAGAGGCAGAGCTAGAGAAAAAGGGAAATAGAGAAAGATGAGGGAGGGGAATGCTAATGGAAACCCGAGAAGTCAATATTGGTGCCATCCGGTTGGAGGGTGCCCAGACGGAATACAAGATGATGCTCCTCCCCAGCCTTTTAATTCAGTGCCTTTTTACTCATCCCTTGAAGTAGGGATCAGGCCCCTCATGTTGGTTGTATACCTTTACCACCTATAGACACTGCAAGATCTGGTGAGCTCCTCCAGCTTTTCAGTGTTTTCTACACAATCACAGCGTCTGCAGGCTTTCGTGTTTTATTCCATACATACTGCTTATGCATAGAATGCTCGCACCAGCATCAGGAAGATAGCAGAGGCAAGATGCTCAATTGGCATCTACGTGAGATTTTGAACCCAAGCTCCTTTGAAGGATTAAACTTTAGCCCCTTGACAAAGTTATTTTCATAACTATGAACCAAAACTTTTACTTGCTGCAGACGAACAGATACTTGAAAAGAAAAGCTAAAATAATAAACTAATTGAATTAAATTAAAAGAGACAATAAATACATGAGAGGTCTTCTTCGTGGTGGAGAAGCATGATGTGTGTTCCTGGGAACTCCCCTCCCAAACCCGGGAGTGATGCCATCTAGGATCACCTGTGGTGGTAAGGTTGAGGGTGAGGTCCCTGACAAAGAATAATCCAACAGTGGAGCAGGCTGATGGAGTTACTCTGAACTCAACGGCTATGAAGGTGGATGAAGGTTGCTACAAACCCACCACCCATCGTAACTAGTTGGCCGATTTGTAAAGCACCACATGGCTCTTGGAGCACAACATCAAGTCCACGTTAAACAAATGCATGCACAGGCATCTTCGCTCTGTGGACCAACGGAACAAAGGCCATCATCTCGACTATGAGAGATAGCCATGATGATGACATGAGAGGTGATAAAAGATAATAAAAGCAGTTTTGATGCATAGCTAACCGACTGAATGAATCATGGAGGCTGCCTCATTTAATGCATTTCAGCCACAGTTAGTTAGATTTTTAAAGAAAAGGGAGTATTAAGGGGAATGGGGAATAGGCAGGTCAGTGGCGCTGAATCCACGACCAGATCAGCCACAATCTTATTGAATGGTGGAACAGGTTCAATGGACCAAATAGCTACTCCTTTTCCCATTTCTTCCACTTCTGAAGCACTTCAGTCTGTTTGCCCCGTTAAAAGGTGCCATATAAGTGCAGGTCATTGTTGCTGTTGTCAATTTGCCCATCAGCGGATATCTTTGCAACTGAAAGACCAAAAGCAAATAGAAATAGAAATGTAGTACGACGCAGGAACATGCTAGAGTCTGGTCACTGAGGAAGCAAAGGGTAGCCCACTTATTGGGCCTGAGCCCTCCGTCAAGGTATGAGCAGAAAGCAGGCAGGCGCCTGAATTGAAAAGAGTTGGCGGAGGAGAGCAGAGGAGAAGAAAGGGGGAGGTTGGGTTCACAGGCAAGAGGTCGGAGGTGAATGTGGATGGGAGGGCAGAAGAGGGAAAAGAAACAGAGAAGTGATGGGGGAGGGGGAAGCTCTCTGAATGAAGGTAAAGGTAAAGGTTCCATTATTGTCACTTAATACTACATTTAGAATGTAACCTTCATGAAATTCTTTAACCAGAGAGAGAGTCGCCACTTTGTCCAGCACCCATCACAGAAACCTGCAGCATCTGGTGTTCCTAGGCCATCTTCCCTCCAAGTACTGACCAAGCCTGAGCCTGCTTAGCTTCCGCGATCAGGGAATCTTAGGCGTATTAGGCTATTTAGGAAAGGGGAAGGGTAGAATCTAGACCACAATTTAATGCCCTTCCCCTAAATTTTCAATGACTCACACCACTTCAATTAATGGCAAGATAATCTCTCAGGGATAGGATGCCACTGGACTAGTTTAACCCCAGCTCAGGATGTGTTTGTCTCACCAATCAGTGTGCAGTAAATCACCATGGAATTGCCATGAGCATCAGAAACCATGACATTTGAACATAAACACGAGAAGACAAACAGGAAGGTCCTGCATTTGGTTTCCTTTTGATCTGATTCCCAGCCTTGACCCAATCAACAAAACCCCAGCAACTTATTTAGATATTCTCCTGGGGTTTAGATGGACTGATTCCTTTGTGAACCTTTCCTGTTCTGAAACTTACTCAATTGAGAATGGGGGAAACTTCAATTGAGAGAGAACAGCCCCTTGGGCCCACAATGCTGTGCTGACCTCTGTAAACCAATTCCACAACAAACAAATCTTTCCCTACTTCACAACCATAACCCTCCGAAAAATTCTGTGAAAAGCTCAGTTATTATTGTTTTCCAGAAGGAAACTGCCTATCATTGGGGAAAAAATATCGATGTAAGGAGCAGAACGTTGTGATGGTCAGAGATTTTAACTTCCCACGTATTGACTCGGACTCCCATACTGTAAAAGGGCTGGATGGCTTAGAGTGAGTCAAATGTGTTCAGGAAAGTTTTCTAAATTTTCTATAGAGGTACTAAAGAGAGAGGATGCAATACTAGGGAACCAGTCAGGTCAGGTGACAGAAGTCTGTATAGGTGAGAATTTTGGGTCAAGTGACATTAATGTCATTATTTTCAAGTTAATTATGCACAAGGGATAGGTCTGGTCGTCGGGGTGAGATTCTAAATGGGCCAAAGACCAATTTTGTGGAAATGAGAAGGGATCTAGGAAGAGTAGATTGGGATGTTGTTTTCTGACAAGGATGTGTTCAATAAATGGAAGGCCTTGAAAGATGGAATTTTGAGAGTGTTGAGTTTGCATGTTCCAGTCAACATTACAGGCAAAGTTACCAGGCATAGGGAACCTTGGTTTTCAAGTGATATCTGGTGATCTGGTTAAGAAGAAGAGAAAGATGTAGAGCAGGTGTAGGCAACAAGGAGTAAATGAGGTTCTACAAGAGTATATAAAATGTAAAAAAAATACTTATGAAGGAAAACAGGAAGGCAAAAAGAAGACATGAGGTTACTTTGGCAGATAATGTGAAGGTAAACCCAAAGGGTTTCTACAAATATGTTAAGTGTAAAAGAATAGTAAGGGAAAAAAATTGGTCTCTTAGAAGATCAGAAAGGTTATCTATGTCTATGTCTACAAGATGGGGGATATTTTAAAAAAGTTTTTGTTTATCATTATTTACTTTGGAAACTGGCACAATGTATAATGAAGGAAGGGAAACGAGCAGTAGTGGCCTGGGACATATGGAGATTAAAGAAGAGGTGGTGCTTGCTGCCTTACAGCAAATAAAAGTAGATAAATCCCCTGAGCCTGATGTAATATTCCCTCGGTCCTTGAGCCAGACTAGTGTAGAAATTGAAGGGGCCCTGGCAGATATATTTAAAATGTCCTTAGCCACGGGTGAGGTTCCAGAGGATTGGAGGGTAGTTCATGTTGTTCCATTGTTTAACAAAGGCTCCAAAAATAAACCAGGGAATTACAGGCTGGTGAGTCTGACGTCAGTAATGGGTAAATTAATGGAAAGTTTTCTGAGAGATCGGATATTCAAATATTTGGCAGGAAAGAGTTGATTAAAGATAGTCAGCATGGCTTTGTGTCTGGTAGGTCATGTTTAATGAATCTTATAGAGTTTTTTGAGGAGGTTACCAAGAAAGTAGATGAAGGAAATGCTGTGGATGTTGTCTACATAGACTTTGACAAGATCCCAGATGGGAGGTTAATTCAGAAGGTTCAGACACTAGAGGTTGTAAACTGGATTTGAAATTGGCTGAATGGGAGAAGACAGAGAGTGGTAGTGGATGATTGCTTTCCAGGCTGGAGGCCTGTGATTAGTGGTGTGCCTTCCGGATCATCGCTTGTTGCTTGTTATCTATATCAATGATCTGGATGATAATATGATAAATTGGATCAGCAAATTCGCTGATGACACTAAGATTGGAGGTTTTGTGGACATTGAGGAAGGCTTTCATAGATTGCAGAGAGATCTGCACCAACTGAAAAATGGGCCAGAAAATGGCAGAAGGAATTTAATGCAGATAAGTATGAGGTGTTGCACTTTGGAAGGACAAACCAAGGTAGGACATACACAGTAAATGGTAGGACACTGGGGAGTGCAGAGGAACAGAGGGATCTGGGAATACAATGCAAAATTCCATGAAAGTGGTGTCACAGGTAGACAGGGTTGAAAAGAAAGTTTTTGGCATCTTGGCCTTCATAAATCAAAATATTGAATACTGGGGTTGGCATGTTACAGTGAGGTTGTATAAGGAAGACACTGGTGAAGCCAAATTTGGAATATTGTGTGTCATTCAGGTCACCAAATCACAGGAAGGATATCAGCAAGATTGAAAGAGTGCAGAGAAGATTTACTAGGATGTTGCTGGGTTTTCAGCTGTTGAGATACAGGGAAAGATTAAACAGGTTAGGACATAATTCCTTGGAGTGTAGAAGAATGAGGGGAGATTTGATAGAGCTTTACAAAATTATGAGGGGTATAGACAGAGTAAATGCGAGTAGGCTCTTTCCATTTAGATTAGGGCAAGAGGATATGGATTTAGGGTGAAAGGGGTAAGGTTTAGGGGAAACATTTGGGGGAACTCAGAGAGTGGTGGGTGTGTGGAACGAACTGCCATCTGACATGGTAAATGCAGGCTCACTTAAGTTTTAAGAATAAATTGAATAGATACAGGGATGGGAGAGGTCTGGAGGATTATGGAATGGGTGCAGGTCAGTGGGATTAGCTGAATGATGTTTCGATACAGACTAGAAGGGCTAAATGGCCTGTTCTGTAGTGTTCTATGGTTCTACGGTATCATACGGAGCTGCAAACAGTCCTTCCAAGTGAAGCAGCACTTCACTTGTTAACCTGCTGGAGTCACCTACAGCATCTAGTGCTCCCATTGTGGTCGTCTCCGAGTTGGAGAGATTGGACGTAAACAGAGAGATGTGCTGGATGGAAAACGTCCTCTAATTACAAGCTCTATTTATGCAACGCTCCTAGTGAATGTTATCAATGAAAAAGGGGAGACCCGAGTGGTCTTCTTGCCCAATTTGATGATCCTCTGTCTTAATTTCCTGTCCGATGCTTTGCAGCTACCATCCCACACAATGATGCAGCCAAACAGGACATTCTCAATTGTGTTCCTGTAAAATGTTGTCAAGATGGAGACTGGTAGCCTTACCTTCCTCAACCTCTTTGGGAAGTGTAGGCGCTACTGTGCCTTCCTGACTAATGAGGAAGTAGTTGTGGGTGCCGGACAGGTTGTCTGTTATATGCTCACCTGACAACTATGTGTTCTCCTCTCTCCATGATCGAGCCATTTTTAACCTGCATTTCCAAATCGACACAGGTATTGACAAAGCTCTACTTTATCAGTATTCACCAACTTACTTCGAGTCCAATCCAAGCCTTGATTTAAAAATTCTTCACCCATATCGGTGATCTGGGTTTGATACTGACCTCCGGTGTTGCTTTTGTGGAGTTTGCACATTACTGCGAGCTCCAGTTTCCTCACACACCCCAAAGACCGGTTGGTCAACTGCAAATTGTCACTGGTGTGTAGGTAAGTGGTGGAATCTTGTGGAGGGGAGGGATGGGGGTGGGAAGCTGACATAAATGTGCAGAGAATAAAATAAAACAAATGTGGGAATTTTTGTAAATGGATATTTGATGGGACAGCACCATCTCAGGAGACTGAATGGCCTGATTCCCTGCCGTGTGACTCTGCAAGATGCGTCTATAAAGCACTGAGTCACCTCAGCTCTCCACTTTGTACCATTGTTCACCATCACAGTGACTTCGTACAGTTCAACCTTGGTTCTCCTTTGCACAGATATAGAACCATATCATGCTACAGCAAGGAATACGGACCTTCGGTCCATCTAGTCCCATCAACCTGAACCTGGATCGTAGCCCTCCCATCCATGTATCTTCCAAATATTGTCTTAAGATGTCGAAATCGAACCTGCATTTACCGCCTCTGCTGGCAGCTCGTTCCACACCGTCGCCATCCTCTGAGTGAAGAAGTTCCCTCTAATGCTCCCCTTAAACATTTTTCCTTTCATCCTTAACCCTTGGCCTCTAGTTCTTGTCTCACCCAACCTTAGTGGAAAAGGCCTACTTGCATTTACCTTATCTATACCCCTCATAATTTTGTACACCCGTATCAAATCTCCAACACTCCAGGAAATAAAGTGCAAACCTATTCAATCTTTCCCTATAACCCAGCTCGTCAGGTCCCAGCAACATCCTTGTAAAAGTTCTCCTGTCAGGGTAAGGGATGTGATGGGTCAGTGGGAGGCTTGAATCTGTGGTTGAAGGGATTCCTTTAATAGAAAACCATCTTATTTACTATAATGCAATGAAGTAAATGTAGCCACCAGCAAAAGCAGGCTAGTCTCACAAGTAACCATCAAAGCTCTTGATATCCAATATCAGTTTCTCCCTGATCATCCATGCCTGACCCTAGAGCAGTTGGGCTGATAATATCAAAGGGATAATTTAATGGGTGTGGACTTGGAAATCAGTGTAAACTCACTCAGTCCCACGCTAAGGATCGTACAGACTTTAACCCTTTGCATCCCAGTCTTCAACACAGCCCATCCATGATCAGAGATACTTAGTTTCCAGCTTTCTGGGCCTGCATTCTCTGCATTTCTTGGTTAGACCATCAGACCAGAAGACATAGGAGCAGAAACAGGCTATTCAGCCCATCGAGTCTGCCCCGCCATTTCTTCATGAGCCGATCCATTTTCCCAGCCTACTCCCCATAATCTTTGATGCCCTGGATAATCAAAAATTATCAATCTCTACTCTTAAATACACCCAACGACCTGGCCTCCCCAATTACCTGTGCCAACAAATTCCACAAATTTACCACCCTCTGGCTGAAGAAATTCTTGTTCTAAGCGGACGCCCTTCAATGCTGAAGTTGTATTTTTTTTTCTAAGATCTCTCACCATGGGAAACAAACCTTTCTACATCGTGCTTTTCAACGTTTGGAATATTTCAATGAAATCCTCCCTCATTGTCCTAAATCCAATGAAAACAGACCAAGAGCAGTCAAGCACTCCTCGTGTGATAACCCTTTCATTCTTAAAATCATCCTTCTGGCCTTCCTCTGAATCCTCTCCAACATCAGCACCTCCTTTCTTAAACGAGTTGCCCGAAACTGCTCACAATACTCCAAGTGAGGTCTCATCAGTGCCTTATAAAGTCTCAACATCGTATCCCTGCTCTTGTATTCTATTCCTCTTTAAATGAATACTAGCCTCACATTTGCCTTCTTCACCACTGACTCAATCTGCAAGTTTATCTTCAGACTGCCCTGCACGAGGACTCCCAGATCCCTTTGTATCTGGGTTTTTTGATTTTTTTTTCCCTATTTACAAAACAGTCTGCATATTTAGCTCATACACTGCCCAGCTCAGTCTCTGCAAGGCTGTGGAAAGGTGTTATTAGGATATTGAAGGAGTCAAAAGGCAGTATTTATTGGTAAAGTCTAATTTGACTGTTTCCCTGATCTTCATGGAGAAGGGTCATAGGCAGAATTTTACAGCACAGAAGCAAATGCTTCGGCCCATCTTATTCATGCTGACCAAGCTAGTTCTATTTTCCTGCATTAAGCCTTTCCTGTTCATGTACCTGTCCAAATGTACCTATCCCCCCCTCTACCACTTCCTCTGGCAGCTCGTTCCATGTACCCACCACCCTCAAATCAGTTGGTGGAAAAAGGGGGTAGAAGGCAATGGAACCGGGGTGGGGAGGGAGGGGATTGGAAAGGATGCCTGTGTTGAAAGGAGGTATGTGGGAAAGGGAGCAAAAGTGGGGGCGAGGGGGAGAGAAGGTGGCAAAAAAGGGTAGAATATTGAAGGAGATGGAACTGTCGGTGTGGGAAGGGGAGCTGCTGGACAAAGATATTGGAGAGGAGCACAGATCCTCTGGGAAACAGTTCTGAGGTTATACTTTATATTTTATAAGCCTTTCAAAGTGTTTTACAAACTAATCTACGGATTAGGGATAAGAATAAGCAGTACAGCTTTAATATATGCGCAGACCGTGAACGATGAAATGATCAGACCATTGGAGAAGTCAAGCATAAAATAGCGGGTGTCTTTTTCCTGAAATGAATGGAGGCTTACTGGAAAGGTTCTCAATAGAAGTTTAGACTCAGGTTATTATTGTTGCAGAGAAGGTTTAGAGAAATGTTTATAGAATAATAAAATATTAACATTAGATTAGATAGGAGCAAATTGATTGGTGGATATCTCGAGGACCAAGGTGTAGAAAGGATAGAAAGATGCAAGAAGGGTTCAAGAAAAACCTTTTTTAGTTAATGACCTGAATTCTACTAGCAGAACCAGAGGTGGGAACAGAGTTCATGTCTTCATACTCAAGAGAGAATAAATTACAGAGGTAGGAAAAAAGAAGAGAGGATTGAAACCAATGGGATTGTTCAGCAAGGAATCAACATGGATGGAAATTTTTTTTTAGAATGGCCTCCTCCAACTACCACAACAATAACAGAGGATGTGGTTGCACTGGAGAGTATGCAGAGAAGACTCAGCAGGATGTTGCCAAGGGCGAAGGACTTCCGTTATGGGGAGAGCTGGTTTTGTTTTCCCTAGAGTGAAGAAGGATGGGAGGTGACCCAAAGGAGGTGTGGAAAATAATCAGCGGTATAGAGAGGGCATAAGTTTAAGGAATGAGTTTTTAAAGAGGATTTGAAGGGAAAGGGTTTTCTTCAGAGGGGCTGTTATCGAGAACATCCACCAGACGAGGTGCTCCAGTCAAATCCAGCCATGACCTTTTGATAGACATTTATACAGGCATTTAGATAGGCAAAGACATAGAACACAACGCGAGTAAACAAGAGCGAGACTGCAAAACAGGAGCAACGAGCAAAGGGCTGGAGGAACTCAATGGCAGCATCCACCAAAGGTAAAAGATGGTCAACATTTCAGGCCAAAACACTTCATCAGGAAGATCAAGAAACAGGCAGACACCAGAATAAAAGGGTCCTAATGCAGGTAAATGGGAATTGAATTGATGGGTAAAAATCTCAGCAAGCACATGCTGGGACAAAGGCTCCATTTTACTGCCATACAACTCAATGACTTGAAAGTGGCCAAGTAGATAGGGTTGTAAAGAAGATACATGCTACACTTGTCCTTCATTGGGAGGGTGCGGTGCGCTGAGGGAGCAGCAAACAAACACAAAACTCAAAAGACTGTACAACAGGCTTTATTCCAGTAAAAGTCTGAACACCAGTTCATGCCTTGGTGGCTCCCCGTGTGACTGGCTCAGGAGGGGCCGGCTCAGGTCTATATTCGGGTCGGCTGATCGACAGGTGGAGTCAGCCCCTTAGGTGGTCTTCCTGCACGTACAGAGATCCTCCCCTGCAGTAGGCTGGTGGTTGTATCACCACAGAGGGGCACTGAGGAAGTCTTGTTGCAGCGATATAAAACTTTGGTTAGGCTGCACTTGGAGCACTGGGGGCAGTTCAGGTTGTCCACTGCAGGAAGGATACGGAAGGTTTGGAAAGGACACGGAGGAGGTTTACCAGGATGTTGCCTGGATTAGAGTGGATGAGCTATAAGGAGAGGTTATGGGGATAAGGATGGAAAGGGGTACTGATGCTAGAGATCAGCCATGATCTGTAAAATGGCGGTGCTGGCTCGACGGGCCGAAGGGCCTGCTCTAGCTCCTATTGTCTATTGTTTAGGGATAAGAATAAGCTTTAATACATGCGCAGACTGTGAAAGATGAAATGAACGAACCATTGGAGAGGTCAAGCGTAAAATAGTGGGTGTCTTTTTCCTGACTTGGGCAGTTTTCTCTGGAGAAGAGGCTGAGGGGATTTGCTGACAATATTTTTTTTCAAATATTAATTTTATTCACTACAGGTATAAAGAAGAAATCTCCTCAAAGTCTTTTAAAATCCATGGTGTCATATCCATACTGTTCACCAATGTACATTGTCTCTCTATTTAGCACCAATGCCACCACTGTGGCACCTTGTAGTTACTCTCCCCTCAATTGATAGAGGTTTATATGAGAGGGTGTCTGAAGTTTCAATCTGGAGCTCGGACTGAGGGCTGTGAAGGCTGCGAGGGTGCTGGAGGTGAATCCACAGTCACTCAGAGACTCTGGGGACTTCTCTTTCACCTTTTGTTACAACAGCTCCGGCAAGACTGCCATTTTCTTTTGTTGTTGTTGCCACTGCTCCAGCCATCACCACCTCACTCCAGATTATCAATTAAAAATTTATCCCTCTTATCCTTGCTGAACCATCACCTGGCTGTCTGTAAGGAATGTGCATGTTCTCCCCAAGTCTGCGGGCATCTCTGCGTGCTCTGGTTTCCACCCATTGTTCAAAAATACATCCTAGCGTTGTAAGTTAATTGACAGCATGGGTTCGTGGGCTGAAAGGGCCTGTTAACATGTTTTATGTCCATCTCCTTTTCAACTTAAATCTCTGCCCACTCTGTCTGGCCATCCCTACCATGGAAAACAGACTCTGAACATCTGCCCTATCTCCACCTCTCATAATTTTGTTTACTTTTCAGCCTCCTGTAGTCGAGAGAAAACAGACCCAACCTCTTCCCCTGAACCAACCCCTCAAACCCATTCTTTGGCCTAATTCTCTCCCATGCTCACAAAAGGTCAGGGAAATAATGGATGGACCAGAAGCGAGTTCTATACTCGTTGAAGAAAGGGGCTGGACATCAATGAGGCATTTCGAGTGCTGAAAGGCCTTGATGGAGTGGATGTGGCAAGGATGTTTCCTATTGATTGAGAGTCTTATACCCCTTTTACATAGTGATTGAAAGCAGGGTATTATCCACCTTTCAAGCACTGTGTGAACATATCGAAGGTGGTTTGGGGGTGGGGGTCTAAGTTTACCCAGCTTCGATCTGCCAAGGTAGGTAGTGTCAGAGGTGGAGTGTATTGATGAGGGACCCGTCTAAAAGGCCGAGTCATCTTACCACGCTGCTGTGCCACACGTCCCGTCTCTTTTGTTTCGGGAAGCTGGCTTGCTGTGTAAAAGGACTCACGGACCCAGCTTTTCTTCTGTTCTGTGTGAACAAGCAAGCCGGCTTCCAGAGACAGGTCGTGCATGCGGCAATAATGCGGCTTTTCAGTGTAAAAACAGCTATAGAGTCACAGAGCACGGAACAGGCCCTTCGGCCCACTGAGTCCATGCTGACAAAGTTAACATTCTGGGGTAGTCCATCTATATCCATCTAAGTCCTTCCGTTCCCTATACATTTGAATCCTACCATTATGAGGTGGTACATACGGTGCCAGTGACCCCAGTTCAAATCTGGCTCTGTCTGTAAGGAGTTTTTACATTCTCTGCATATCCACGTGGGTTTTCTCTGGGTGCTCTGGTTTCCTCTTATGTTCCAGAGACGCACAGGCTTAGTAGGTTAATTGGTCAACAAGGGAGTAATTGGGTGGACTGGAAGGGCCTGTATCTCTAATCTAAATTAAATTTGGCAGCCGTGGACTTCACATCTGATGAATTAGATAAACCTAGAACTTATCTATGCTGAAGCACAAGTTTCTATAATTGTACCCACAAGGCTATCAAGGTTGAAGTCAAATGCATCTGATTCACTAATATCCATCAGGGAAAGAAACCTGCCATTGAAAGAAAAAAATAGGAAATGCTGGAAAATACCTCACAGGTCAGGCAGCCTCTGTGGAAGGAAGGACCTTCATGCTGAAGTGTTAACTGATTTATTTTCCTCAGTGTTTTCATAAAAGGTCAAGTCTTCCCTCTACGTGAAGCCAGACGACATTGATTTTAGCATGGCAGTTAATCATGTCTCATGGATCTGAGAGAGAAGATTCTTACTGGGTGCCCTCCCCCACACAACATAGAGCCACCCTCTCCCAATAACCCAAGTCCTATAGTCCAGGTAACATCCAGGTGATTCTTTTCTGTGCCCTTTCCAACTTAATGAGAGGAGCATTTGTCAGCTCTTGGGCTGTACTCATTAGAGCTATTTGAATGCTGAACGGCCTTGGCAGAGTGGATGTGGCAAGGATGTTTCCCATGCTAAGGGTGTCTAGGACAAGAGGGTGCAACTTCAGGATAAAAGGACAACAATTTAATATAGAGGTGCGGAAACATTTCTTTAGTCAGATGGTGGAACTTGTTGCCACAGGTAGCCGTAGAAGCAACTTTATTGGGTGTATTTAAGGCAGAGATTGACAGGTATTTGATTAGTCAGGGTATCAAGGGTTATGGGGAGAGTGGGAGGATGGATCAGCTCATGATTAGAATGGCTCAGCAGATATGATGGACTGATGAGCCTACTTCTGCTGCCGTATCTCGTGGATCTTTTGATCCTTCATGTAGTTGAGGAACCAAAACAGCACATAAATGTGCTCTGTCTGTTCTCACCAATGACTTGCTCAGCTGGGTGAAAGGGCCTGCTGACTTTGAGCTCACTGGGAGAAATAATGGTAAAACAAACCAATCAAGAGCTCTCAATGTCACTTGCTTGGAATCTTGGCCGGATTATCACTTAATTGTACAGCTGTTGATGTTTTGGCACTGACAGGAAGTGTCTAATTCCTTAAAAATCTGCCTGATGTGTAAGAAACTGGATCGAGCAAGTAAAGCATTATAATTGTCTCCAGTGGGGTGGACAGAATGTTCTGATTGAGCTCATTTCTCCTGAGAGACTGTTCAGTGGTTAATTGTTCAGGAACCACACCCCCGTTCTGTGCAGAACTCCCATCCATTGAAGGCATCGATGTGAGTTCATAAAGGACCCCCATCACTCCGGTCATGGCCTCTTCTCGCTGCTCCCTTCAGGCAGAAGGTACAGAAGCCTGAAGACCAGCACCTCTGGGTTCAAGGAGTGAAACACAAAAGTCTGCAGATACTGTGATTGTAGTAAAAACACAGAAATGCTGGAGGAGTTCAGCTGGTCACAGAGTGTACATAGGAGTTAAAGATATATAACCGATGTTTCAGGCCTGAGACCTTTTTCAAGGTATCTAGAATTTGTGGATCCTGTTTCACTGTGAAAGAGAACTCCATGTGCATCATGTCCCAATAGAGCAATTCCCCCAATCCCATTCCCCATCCCCTCATTTCCCTCTAACTCAACCTTTTTCTTTCCACTCACGTCCCACTTTAAGTCATCCCTATACCATCGGTGCTCTGTGCTTTGTAAGGGATTCCTTAAGGTGGGATGTGAGTGGGAAGGGAAGGTTGAGAATCACTGCTCTAGATTCAATTGTTACTGAAATATTTGGCGAGAAAAATTGTCATTTGGCCCATTTCTTTTGAAGTTATGTAACAGTGTACATAACAGTGGTTTTTCTTTCTACCCACAACCCACCTTAAACAATCCCTTACTAATCACAGAGCACTGATGGTATAGGGATGACTTAAAGTGGGATGTGAGTGGAAAGAAAAAGGTTGAGAACCACTGCTCTAAATCTCCCAAATTGTTCTTCCCTCTAAGTCTCATCAATTTAATCTACAGTAAACAGAAGTTTACAGTAAAGGGTAACCAACGTTTTGGGCTTGGGCCCTTTGTCAAGATAATGAGGAAAAAGCAGGCAGGTGCCTGAATGTAAAGGTGGGAGGGGGAGGGGGGGAGGAGAAGAGGAAAGGTGGGAGGTAGGGGGAGGGGTAGGCGCACAGACTAACAGGTAAGATGTCATAGGTGGATACAGGTGAGTAGAAGAGAAAAAGGCTGAGGTGACAGAGGGAGGGGATAGCTCTCTGAATGGAGATGAAAGGTTGGTGAAGCGGTTAGCACAACACCTTTACCGTGCCAGCGATCGGGGTGGAGGGGGGGTGTTCAAATACTGCGCTGTCTGTAAGGAGTATGTACATTCTCCACTTGTCTGCTTGGGTTTTTCCCAGGGGCTTTGGTTTCCTCCCACTCTTCGAAACGCACTGGAGATGTAGGCTAATTGGGTGCAATTGGGTGGCACAGACTCATGAGCCAAATGGCCTGTTACAGCGCTGTATGTCTAAATTTAAATTTAAATTTAAAAAAATTAATTTAAAAACTCAACAGGTCCCACAGCATCTAAAGGAATTAAAGAGTGCAATACCCTACAATCTGCAGACTTTCTAGTTTAACTCCGAAACCTGGCGAAGGGTCCAGGCCCGAAACGTCGGTCACCCTTTACTCCCCATGGACACTGCGTGATTTGCTGAGTTTCTACAGCATGGTTGTTTATTGCACTCAACCCCAGCATCTGCAGACTTTGTTGTTCAACTTTAAGGGTACAGTCGACGTTGGAATCTGGAGCAGCAAACAGTCTGCCGGATGAACTCGGGAGGTCGAGCAGCCTCAGTGGGAGAAAGAGAATGGCCGACGTTTTGAGCCAAAACACTTCATCAATTTAACATATTTCTGCCAGCGAGAAGTTAGTCTCAGCCGACAAGAGATCAAAGTCCCCTTTTCCAGCAGTCAGGCCCTTAGTGGAATGATTTCATCTGCTATTTTGTAGAAGTTTCCAAATGCCCCTGGCAGCAATATAATCCAAGGGTGCAAAGTGAATCGTGCTAGGTTTACCACCTTGTGTGGCAGACAGAACAATTCAGTCCCTATTCCTGGTGTCCAGAGTGAACCCCTATGCTGAGAAACTATTCTCCAAGTCCCAAATGATGTAATTAGTACATTAAACATAGATTTCCTCAAGAGATCAACAGAAACATATTAAATTTAATTGAGCTCTTGTAAACTGTTCTTTCTGGTACTGAAGTGAAGGGAGTCCTTCCCAGTTGCTCGATTTAGTATAGTTATGGTGTTACTGGCTAGATCAGTGGTTTTTAAACTTTTTCTTTCCACTCACACACCACCTTATACCATAGGTGCTCTGTGATTAGTAAGGGATTACTGTCAGGTCACTTGTCTGAGTGCTACTGGTACCATGTAACCCAGTACTACCTGTCGTATGGTCGGTGACTAAACTGGTTCCCTCACCAGGTTTGCCTAGTGCAGAGAGTGGCCAGACACCCTGCAGATGAAAAACAAGACCTGTCATAGGGTAGACGAACCCTCTCGTAGGGTCAAAGGCCGTCTAGCGAACACGTGTTGCGAAGAGTAGAAAGGGCATCCCTGGCATCGAAGCTTGGTCTGGTCATTCACTGTAACAACTTTCCCCAAGCTGTCTTGGACCTCATCTTGCCGCTGGATCTGGGAGGGGATGTCGAGAGGGTGGGTCTGGGCCTGTGTAACCCCTTACTCTACTAAATCCATTCATGTACACGCTGTTCCTTTCTGAGGAGTGGGGTATCTTCATATCAAACCCCATAAACTGACTGAAATGAACCATCGTTGTCCTATGGGATGGAGAGCTAGAACTTAAGGTGGGATATGGGTGGAAAGAAAAAGTTTGAAACCCACTGTTCTGATTGTCCCTCATTGACTCATTATGTGCACGGTTTCATAACTCCAAAGGAAATGGGCCAAAGACAATTTTTTCTCAAGCAAAATATTTCAGTGACAATTGGGTCTAGAGCAGTGATTCTCGACTTTCCCTTCCCACTCAGATCCCATCTTAAGCAATCCTTTACTAATCACAGAGCACCGATGGTATAGGGATTACTTAAAGTGGGATGTGAGTGGAAAGAAAAAGATTGAGAACCACTGGTCTAAATGGAAATGAATGTAACAGTGGTGGAAATGTATGGATATGAAATTAAAGGTGGGAGGAGACTTGGAACAGTTCTCTTTTAGTATAGTTATGGTGTTACTGGCTAGATCAGTGGTTTTCACAATAATTTATTGTGAATAAAGTCTGTTTTTGGAAAAAAATAATAATTTTTTAACATCAGAATTGTACCCACTTCTACAATTTCCTCTGGCCACCTGTTCAAGATAAGGAACATCCTTTGAGTGAAGGAGTTATTCCTCAGTTCGCACTAGTGTCACCTGGTACCCCTTACAGAATTAGAGAAAGATAAGCCAAGAGAATTACTTTAGCTTCACAGTTTCACAGACTCATGTTCAATTCATTGGAAAACTGGGTTCAAGGTCCAACCCTCTGACATGATCAGCAACTTTTGTAAGCTCTGGATGAAAATAATAGACTAGGCCATTGCTCCAAAAAATCACTTTCAAATTTGTTCACAAGATCAGCTCACAACACAATCATGGAACACATTGAGGGTTAAGCTGGTAGAGAGAGGGTTGAGGGGGCAGGAGATGAACATTTGGAACATTTGACCTTGGGTTGAGATGAACAGAAAGAAAGCAACATAATTGTAGAGAGCTCATAGTCTCAACTTTCCAGATATTTTCATTGATGTTCTTCACAAATCCTTTGAAATACAATGTCAATCTAAAGAGATGAAGTGCTGTGTGTTGGAAGGACATTGAGTCTTCACGATGGCAGCCTGAAGTTTCCAGGCCATCTCAATGACAATGCTATATAACATTGCAAAAAAGACACACAACAAGCCACTCTAGATTGTGGTATGAATACGCAGATGTACACGCTCATGCACCTGCACATGCCACACAACTACATACATGACATCACATGCAACCCTGAAATTCCTTTTCTGCAGGCACAGCAGGATTACCACTAATTGAAAGCACAAAAATAAAACTGTACACAGCGACTACATGTAAACAAATAAAGAACTGTAAACTGATAATGAATATAAACATATACAGAGAGAATTAAAAATCATTGCAATGTAAGAGTTCTTAACTGAGTCTCTGGTTGAGGATGGTGTTGAGGATGGTTGAGGGGTAGCAGCTGTTCCTGATCCTGGTGGTGTGGGTCTTGTGGCACCTAGAGCTCTTTCCTGATGGTAACAGGGCTTTATGCTCAGGGGTATTGGTGTCTCCAGACTAGACCTTGATGCAGCTGGTCAGTGCACTTTCCTCGACCCATCTGTAGACATTTTCCAGTGTTTCCAATGTCATACCAAGCTGCCGAAAACTCTTGAGGAAGTGAAGGTGCTGACTTGCTTCCTTCACAATGCTGTTAATGTGTTGGGTCCAGGAAAGGTCCACCGAGATAGGGACTCCCAAGAACTCATATTTGGTCACCCTCTCCACCTCTGATCCCCCAATGATCTACCTCTTGTGCACTCATTGTTATAAGATGACAACATCACAGCCAAACTGTGTACAGCCAGATCTCATAACTATCATTAATGAGGGACTAATGTTGGCCAGGATGTCGGAATGGAACCCAGCATCTTCAGCACGAGGGAGTACATTGGGTGTGAGGAGAACAAGGTGTGGACGGCTAGAAACCTCACTGCTTCATTTGTTATGTTTTCCACCAGTCCCATTGTAATTAAGTTCAAGTTTATTGTCACATGTATCAAAAGTACAGCGTTAGAAGTTGTTTTGCGAGCGGACCAGGAGGCATCTCAAACACAGTACAAGGAAGACAGGGCAGAATTACAGAGAGAAATCAACTGATATGCAGAATTTTTTGATTTTGGATTCATTCAAGACTCTGTGGTGGGAACGAAACTGATCTTGAATGCGATAGTACATGATGTCTTCCCTGTGAACCTGCTGCTGGGCTAGGGGGTTGAAAGGAGGATGGCCGGGGTTTAGATCTGTCTTTGAACATGTTGGCTGCTTTTCAGATGGAGTTGATGGGGGGGGGGGGGGGGAATCAGGTGGGGGGGGGGGTTGAGTGATGGAAAGAGCCAAGTTTGCTGCAGTTCCTGCTGGTCTTGAGTGAAAAGGTTCCCGTCCCATGCAGTGACACAACCTGATAGGATGTTTTCAATGGTGCACCCGTCGAAAGACTGCTGTGAGAGAGAGAGAGAGAGAGAGAGAGAGAGAGAGAGAGAGAGAGAGAGAGAGAGAGAGAGAGCCCACGGCCTGACAACTGAATTTTGCACATCCTCTCAATTTTTGTTTTGTTTGAGAGAGTTCCTTAGAGACTTTCACACTATAAAACCTAATTGGGGGAAATTTCACTTTCTTCAAAATGCAATATGGAACACGCTTGTTAAATTGTAGGATGTGGATAATTTGAAGCCATTTAGATGAGATCCAAATGCATTGAGTGCAGCGTTTGAAATTCAAAGGAGAACTTTTATCTTTTGCACTTTTAAGGCTGGGCTGGGATATTTCCATTCACTGCTGGACACAAAACAATAGGTAAAAGGGAAAGCATAATTCCTTCAGAACCATGCGGGGGGGAAGCATTTCAAATCATCTTGCTTTGCCTTTTTATGACACTGACTGTGGTTCAAACTCCAGAGATCTTCCTCTGTGACTCAAAGTGAGTGACGCAAGGAGCATCCTTCAACCAGCATGGACGGAGCCAAAGATTCATCAACACTTTTAAATCACGATTTGCCGACATCAGTTATTGTTTCTAAATCATCCGAGAAGGGGAACTCAGAAGCATTAGGTACAACTTCAGCCAAGCTTCATTTCAGTTCCGATCTGGAGCCAGAAAGATTTGAGGAGTTGGTAGAAACGCCCTTAGATATCCAAGAGAAGCACAAGAATTGGCAGATGGAGTAGAGCATCAGTAAATGTGAGGTCATTCAATTTGAAAAGACATATAGTAGTTTGGACTAATATTTAAATAGTGAAAAATTATAGCATACTTGTGCATGATTTTAAGATTCAAGATTCTTTTATTATCATGTAATAAAACAGATATATAAAACAAAATTGCATTTAATTGGTAGAAATTGCTTGGTGCCCCTTGCTGTTGGAGAAAGAGAAGCAAACGAGAGACCCTGTCTGTGGATTCCCCTCCAGAGCTCCCGCAGCCAGCCTCTCCCGCATTCCCTCATCATTCGGACTCCTTTCCTCTTCTCCTGCCTGTCTCCCACATCTTCCTTCCTCCAGCTCCCCACTCCCTTCCCTTCCCTTCCACCTATCACAGAGCACCTTTCTCAGCCCTCTGCCCCTTCCCCCATGACCTCTCAGCTCCTTTCTTCCCCCTCCCACTGGTATTCACCCATAAGTAAACCTGTGGTCCTTCTCTGTTTCCACAACCCCCACCCCCACCTTCTTATTCTGCAGTTCACTACAGCTGCACGGACCCCTGTTTGATCCATCGGCCGCCCAAGCACCAGATCCAAACCCCCGACATGATCTGGAAGCCTTCAGCGCCTGAGGCCGCTCCAGCCCGCTCTTGCATCCTGGTTCCAATGCCTAGTACCCCTTCAGCCTGTCACAATTCAGTCTCCAGCCGTCCTTCTGCACCCTGCAGCGGCCCGCAGACAGTGGCCCGCTGCCTGTGTGTTCTTCATCCGTAGAGTCCCTCACTGGTATGGTCACTGTGGGCCATCTCTTCTCCTTCTCCTTCTCAAACAAGGGGGTGCTATCCTTTTATCTGGCACCCTCCGCCATTCCTCTGCTTACCTGGAGCCTGCAGCCCCTTGAAGCCACTACTAGCACAAAGCTCAGGCTCCAAGGTCGCAGGATTTTAAAATAAAACACCATTGGCTCCTTTAACAGGCCATTTAAAGCCTGTACAGAGCCTTTGGTAGATGAACGAGGCTGTGCGCCCCCCCCCCCCACCCCAAACCCCGCTCTCCGCCCCAGCGGCAACGCTGCCATTGCAGCAGCTCTGGCAGTGCCGTCAATTTTTTGAATCGCAAAATGTTAGTTTGCTGGTGCAGCAGGTAATCAAGATGGCAAGTAGGATGTTGGCCTTTCACGACTAGAAGGATTGAATTTAGGAGCAGGGAGTTTCTGCTGCAACTGTGCAGGATACTGGTGAGGTTGCATCGAGAGTATTGTGGTGCGCTGAGGTATCAGCGAGCAAGCACAAAACTCCAGTAAGTCTGAAGCACCAGTACATGCCTTGGTGGCTCCCCGTGTGACTGGCTCAGGAGGGGCCGGCTCAGGTCTATATTCAGGTCGGCTGATTGACAGCCAGCCAGGTGGAGTCAGCCCCTTAGATGGGCTTCCTGCAGGTACAGAGATCGCCCCCTGCAGTCGGCTGGTGGTTGTATCACCACAAGTATTACATGCAGTTCTGGTCTCCTTACACATCTACGTGCATTGGATATAGATGCACTGGCTTGAGAGGTGGTGCAGAGAAGGTTTACCAGGTTGGTTCCCAGAATCATGAGGTGAATTTCTGAGGAGAGATTGAGTAATCTGGGATCAGGTGCAGTGGAGTTTAAGTGGATGAGGGAGGGTTCTTAAAAGACATTTGAAAATTAGGAAAGGAATAGTTAGAATAGAAGCAGAGAGACCTAATTCCCTTTGGAAGCTGAGACTAAAATTAGGGAGAAAAGACTCAAGATTTCTTCCTCTCCCGCTTTCCCTCATCACTCGGACTCTTTTCCTCTTCTCCTGCCTGTCTCCCACATCTTCCTTCCTCCAGCTCCCCATTCCCTTCCCTTCCCTTCCACTTATCACAGAGTAATCCATTCTACTCCATGTTTCTGTGTAGTCTCAACACAGCCATCGCCTCACAGTTGCAGTGACCCTGGTTCGATTCTGACCTCGGGTGCTGTCTGCGTGGAGCTTGCCTGTTCTTGCTGTGACCCCCCTCCCCCCATAGGTTTCCACTAGGTGGCAAATTTATCACAGCGTGGGATGGGAACTGCACCACCCAAGGCTGCAAGAAGTCGCAGAGGGATGTGAACGCGACTCAGGCCCATCACACACACATCCTCCTCCCTTCCATCCTGTACCACTCACTGCCTTGGAACACGAGCCAACACATTAAAAGACTCATCCACACTCTCTTCACTGCATCTATGGAGAAGAAGATTCATAGGGGTGAGATGATGCTCCACCAGATTTTTTATTTAGACATACAGCATGATAACAGACCCTTCCACCAATAAGGCCATGCTGTCCAAATACCCCAATTATCCTATACAACCCCCATACATTTTTGAAGAGTGAGAGGAAACCCGAACACCCAGAGGAAATCCACGCAGACACCAGGAGAACGTGCAAACTACTTACAGACAGCACCGGATTCAAACCCTAGTCGCTGGCACAGTCATAGCATTGTATGGTATCCATGCCTTCTTTCCACCTGAACAAACCCCCAAAGAGTAAAGTAATCTTGCCTTTTCTCCATCCTCACTGATTTCTCTGAGTAACTCTGCACTTTGGGGGGAGGGGGTGTCTTATTTGTTGTACTATGCATGAGGAGTCTAAACAACCTTTGTCACTGCATCATGGCCAAAGGGACCATTAATTTGAATTTGCTACTGCAAGACTTCCACTCGTGTGTGGGTGAACGGTAGGATCTGTGGGCGTTGATGGGAAAAGGCAAGGGCGACAAAAGCAAATACTAAAGGTGATGTGTTTAAGGTCAGTGGAGGAAGGTTTAGGGGAGATGTCAGGGGTACATTTTTCACTCAGAGAGAGGTGGGTGCCAGGGGTGGTGGTGGATGCTGGTACGATAGGGACATTGAAAAGTCTTCTAGACAGGCATGTGGATGTAAGAAAATTAGAGGAATATGAATATGAGATGGGAAGGTAAGATTGTTGTGGAGTTGGTCTACCCAGGTCAGTACAAGGACGTGGGCTGAAGGGCCTGGATTGTGCTGTAACGGTCTACGATCCAATTGTCAACATGAACTCTGGGCTGAATAGTCTGTTTCCATGGCAACGCCTTGATGACAGCCTTCTCTGTTCTGGAGGAGAACAGAAGGTTGATTACCATACTCAAGAAAGGAGCCGTTTAGGTTAGGCTGACTTGGAAAATTGTAGTAGAACAACGAGAGAGAGGTGTTGTTTCATGATGCTGGGGTCCTGGTTGCAAATTGGTACTTATTCAGAGGATGCACTGGTCTTTACGTAAGCATTTATGCTTTAAGAAGTTCAGAACTCTGACGTCTAGAGTCAGCTCAGTGGGTGTGTGACTGGCATAAGCCTTTCGTATGAAGTGGATGCATTTGCAATGTGTGGGTGGGCACTACACTGTGTGTCAGATGGATAAAGCACACAGATGAGGGAGAACTGCAGATTGACGCATGATAATAACTGGTTTGGTGTGTGACTGCCCACTATGCCCACTCCCTGACCACTGACTCTGCATCCTGTGTCTGGCCCCACATCCTGTGTCTGACACCAGCCCCCTGTGTCCAACCCTCTCACCCTGTGTCTGACCCCTACACCCTGTATCTGACCCCCGCACCCATGTGTCTCACCCTCGCACCCTGTGCCTGACCCTTGTGTCCTGTATCTGACCCTCCACAACATATGTCTGGTCCCTACACCCTTTATCTGACACCCGCACCCTATGTCTGACCCCTGCACCCTGTTTCTGGCCCCAAAACCCTGTACCTGACCCCCACAACCTATGTCTGACCCCCCCACACCCTATGTCTGACCCCCAAGCCCTGTGGCTGACCTCCCACCCACCGTTTGTCTGACCCCCCACAACCTATGTCTGATCCCCACACCATGTCTGACACTCACACCCTGTGTCTGACCACCACACTCTGTGTCTGACCCCCCACACCCACACCCTGTGTCCAACTCATGAATCGTGTCTGACCCCCACACCCTGTGTCCAACTCCCGCGCCCCTTGTCTGACCCCCTCACACCATGTGTCTGATCCCTGCATCCTGTGTCTGACCCCCACACCGTCTGTCTGACCCTGTGCTCTCTCCATGATGGAGCCAATCATGTGCCGTGGAGAATGGTTGATAAATGATACAAAGGAAAGCTAGGATGAGCATGAGAAGCAGGAGGTTTTCCATTTATCCCTTAACGATCCTGAGCCTTATTAATGAAATGGAATTTCACAGTACTATGCAGGGGACCAGTGAGGGGAGGTGGATGCAGGGTCTCCTACAAATCAGAAAGGATTACAGACCAAGTATTAGTGAATGGGAGAAGTATTCAGAGACAGCTCTGCTGTCATGGGCCAAAGGGCTTGCTTCTACATACCAGACCCCGAGAACCTCCTTCATTAAATAATTTATCTATCAGACTGAGAATTGATTTTTTTTAAAATATGTTCATAATTGACCTACAAGTTTAAAGGGGAAATATTAACTGTCTTAAAAGACCTTTGAACAGGTATGTGGATAGTTTTAGTTAATTTAATTTGTTGAATTATATCTAGTACAGTGAGAAGTGTTCTTCTGCGAGCAGTCTAACAGCTTATCTCTGGCATTCATACAGCTGTGTGAAGAGGTACAATGATAAAAGGTTCATGGCAAGGGCTGCATGAGAGCACTGATGTGGGGTTCATTCAAGACCCTGATGGCTGTGGGGAATAAACTGCCTTTAAGCCTGTTGGTGCATGCTTTCACACTCTTCCCTGAAGGGATGAGGGCGATAAGAGTGTGTCCACGGTGCAATGTGTCCTTCAGAGTGTTGGCTGCCCTCCCGGAGCAGATGTAAATGGAATCTAAGGTTTAAAGGGAAGTTTGTGGATGTCCTGACCTGCACTCACCATCTTCTGCAGCTCCCATTCCATGCTGGGATGCATCCGGCAAGCCTACTTTTGATGGAACACCTGTCGAAGTTGGAATAGGAAAAGGTACAGAGGAATGTGGGTGCAATCCAATTCAAGTAGACATCTTAGTTTCAGGGACAAGGTGAACAAAAGGGCATGTTCCACTGATTGTTGACTTCATGTCTCTCATCTCTTGAACCTCAGGAGGTTGTTTCTAAAATTGATGACTGGAGTTCTGGAGGTTGGGGTGATCTGGAGGGATTATTTACGTTCCATATATAACCATATAACAATTACAGCACGGAAATAGGCTATGACTCCCTTCTAGTCCACACCGAACCAAACCCTCTCCTCTTGTCCCACCTACCTGCCCCCTGCCCATCACCCTCCATTCCCCTCCCATCCATCTACCTCTCCAATTTTTCCTTAAATGACAAAATGGATCCTGCCGCTGCTACTTCTCCCAGAAACTCATTCCTTACAGCCACCACTCCCTGAGTGAAGAGGTTTCCCCCTCATGTTACTTCTAAACTTTTGCCCCTTAATTCTTAACTCATGGCCTCTTGTTTCAATCTCTCCTAAAGGGAAAAAGCTTATTCACATCAACTCTATTTTTCCCCATCATAATCTTAAATACCTCTATCAAATCCCCCCTCAATCTTCTATGCTCCAAGGAATAAAGACCTAATCTGCTCAATCTTTCTTTGTAATCTAGATTCTGAAACCCAGGTAAGATTTTCGTAAATCTTCCCTGCACTCTTTCTACCTTGTTGATGTCCTTCCTATAATTCAGCGACCAGAAGTGCATATGGTATTTCAAATTTGACCTCTCCAATGCCTTGAACATCACCTCTCAACTCCTGTATTCTATACTTTGATTTATAAAGGCCAGCATACTAAAAGCCTTCTTCACCACCCTATCCACATGAGATTCTACGTTCTCCTGGAACATAGTGGGATTAGGCAGATGGGCTGAAGGGCCTGTGCTGTTCGACTATCTCCTTCTTATCATTGTTTGTCCACAACGCTGAGAGAAATTTCATTCTGTGGAAATGCCTGGCTTTACATCTGCTGGTGTTTGGACGTGCCCCACTCGCCTCTGTGGAGATCAGAAGGAAAAATCAAATTGCGGGAGGAGCTGAGCAGCGTCTGTAGAGGCAGGTGAATGGTGTGGTCCGCTGTCGGTCAGAAGCAAACACACAAAACCAAAAGACTATACAACAGGCTTTATTCGATGTAAAACTCCACAGAGCCAGCTGTGAGAGTGCGCTGCTGTCTGCTGTGAGCTCTGAGATTGTGACCTGGAAAGGCTGGCGCAGGCTTATATTCCGGAGGGTGATTGACACCCGACTGGGATGGGGCTCGGTCCATTCAGGTCGGCTGATTGACAGCCGGCCAGGTATTGTCTTGTCCCCATGCTGTTCTTCAGGTACAGAGGTTGCCCGCTGCAGTAGGCCAGTGGTATACCACCACAGAATGTTGTCATCAGGACCCAGAGGGCTGATGCGAGATAGACAATATAATGAGGTGAGAGGAAGGAGCGAGACAGGGGCTGGAGGGCGATGGGTGAACCCAGGTGAGAACGAGGGGAAGTGGTGGAAGAAGGACCAGACCTCACTCCAAATAATCTGATGTCTACAAAAGAGAGATATGTAATTAAAGAATGAAAAGTAACAGCTGTTCCTGAACCTGGTGGTACAAGCCATGTAGCACCCATACCTCATTCCTGATGGTACCAGGAATAACAGAGTGTGTGCTGGGTGTTGTAGATCCTTGATCATTGCTGCTGCTCTCCAACTGCAGAGTTCCCTGTAGATCAGCGCTTCTCAACCTTTTTCTTTCCACTCACATCCCACTTTAAGTAATCCCTATGCCATAGGTGCTCTGTGATTAGTAAGGGATTGCTTAAGGTGGTTGGTATGTGGGTGGAAAGAAAATGTTTGAAAACCACTGTTTTAATCGTCCCTAATTGACTCATTATATGCATGGTTTCATAACTCCAAAGGAAATGGGCCAAAGACAATTTTTCTCAAGCAAAATATTCCAGTAACAATTGGGTCTCGAGCAGTGATTCTCAACCTTCCCTTCTCACTCACATCCTACCTTAAGCAATCCCTTACTAATCACAGAGCACCGATGGTGTTGGGATTACTTAAAGTGGGACGTGAGTGGAAAGAAAAAGGTTGAGAACCACTGCTGTAGATGTTCTCGATGTTGGGGAGGGTTTTGCCTGTGACGTTCTGCATTATCTCCACTACATTTTGCAGGGCTTTCCACTCAAAGGTATTGGTGACCCCCCCAAATAACACGCCATGATGCAGCCGGTCAGCCCACATTTCTCTCCACCTCTGTAGGAGTTCGCCAAGGTTTCCAATGTCATACCGAATCCCTGCAAACCCCCAGAGGAAGTAGATCCTACCATCATGGTACAATAAAAACCTCCAGTTGAAAGTGGGATTTGTGTAATGTGTAGCGATACACATGCGGATCACCTTGCATGGCCAAGTCTACACAGTAATGGATTGTGCTGCTTTGAATTCACCAGATGTAATCACTTGTGCATCTGTCTCTTGACCTCGAAACACCGTTCTGACTGTTCATTTCTAAATGGTGCTCTGATTAATGGACTGGCACGGACTCACCCGGCTGTTTGACTTGACAAAAGGGAGTGAAATTAAGCGTCTTTAAAAGTCAAACGAGAGGAGTTTATTGCTGCGTGATAATCACCAAGCAGGGCAAAGAAAAACCCTCTGTGAGCCAACGAGCCGAAATGGAAACATTTTCCAGCAATTTTTAAACATGCTGCCATTCATTATCTCTCACCAGTTCTATTCCTAGTGCAGTGAAATCAAAGGAGTATTCATTTGGCGAGAACCTCCTTCAGGGTTCCAGGAAAGATTGGCTCTTTTAGTGAGCTTCTGCAAATGATTGCAAACAATTCAATATTTTTCACCTTTGGATAATTGTTTCAATTTAAATGCCCTCTGACACAGCATGGTACAAAGGTGATTATTGTCAGGTGCAATATTGAGGCAATGTGTTCTTATGCTCTCTTCCAGGAAATGTTTGCCATAAAAACACAGGAAGACCTCAGCAGGTCTTGCAGCATCCATAGGAGATAATTATATACAGCTGATGTTTCGTGCCTGAGCCCTTCCTCAAGGTGCGCATAAAAAGCAGGCAGGCGCATGTATTAAAAGGCTGAGAAAAAGGGAAGAGAGGGAGGGAAATGAACAAAAAGTGTTAATCGGATATGATAAGGAGAGAAGAAAGGTGAGAATTGTTTTTGGCTCTGTGAAAGGAAACAGAGGGAAGAGGGAGGGGGAGAGAGAGAGAGAGCGAGAGAGAGAGAAAGGGAGGGAGAGAGCGAGAGAGAGCTGGAGGATAGGAACCATAGGGAAAGAGGGGTTTGGGGAGGGAGCTAATGGAAACAAGAGAGGTCAATGTTAATGCCACCTGGTTGGAGGGAGCCCAGATAGGATATGAAGTACTGTTCCTCCCATTTGCAGGTGGTCTCAGTCTGGCAGTACCTGAGACCATGTCAGCAAGGGAGTGGCCGGGGAATTGAAATAGGTAGCCACTGGGCAATCCACGCAATTGCAGCATTTAGTCTCCCACCCCAGTTGCCCTTGAGAAGATGGCAGTGAGCCACCTCCCTGAACCACTGTTGTCCTCCTGCTGAAATGGTCCGCACTGCTACTGGAGAGAAGCCCCAAGATTTATATCCTGTTGTAATCAAGGAACTTGAATTCATAGAAGTCAGTTTACATTCTTTCTTCTTTTTGGAACAAAGAACGATGAGAGGTGCTTCAAAATTATGCAAGGTAAGGTAGATAAGGTAGATAGAGATAAGGTAGATAGCCAGGTTGGGAGTAGCAAACACCAGAGGACATCTGTACAGAGTGAAGGGAGGTAACTTCAGGGGAGACATCAGAGGTAAGTTTTTACACAGGGTGGTGCCTGGAATGCATTGCCAGGGGTGGTGGTGTTGACCTCTAACCCTTGTGGGTCATTCACTTTGTCCAGCCTCCTCTGGACCTTAGTGGCTTCAATCACATCCCTTCTCACTCTTCTGAACTGCAGAGGGGGCTAATCATTACTCCCCTCAGATACTGTCTAACCTGCTGGGTTCCTCGAGCAACTCTCTGTCTGCTCAAGATTCCAGCGTCTGCAGCTTTCGTGTTTGTCCGGTGGATGAATGGCTCATGTTTCCTCACTAGGCATCCTGCCTGTTTCAGCTCCAATAATCGTGGTGACTTGTAACTGGGCAGCACAAGCATGTGGGCCAGAAGGGCCCATACTGTGCAGTATGTCTAAATTTATTTTTTTTTTAATTGAAATTAAAAAAAACTAAAACCTTCATGGAGTACTTCCAATGCATTCACAACCTCCCCTAAATCAGGAAACCAATATCTTGCCGAGTCTCTAGATGGGCTGTCTCAGGGCAACAATCATTTGGGATCAACAGGATCTAATTTTGGGAAATGTGTCTGCAAAAGTTTTTGTTTGGGACTCAGAATCTCAAGTCAAGTCAACTTGATTTATCGTTCATACCACGCTCGCATGGTCAGATGAGGCAGAGTTTTCTCCAGGATCATGGAGCATATTTACATAGATATAAGTTAGGAAAGCAGTTAACACTTTAAAATATTAAGATGTAGACCCTGAAAGTCCATGGTACACTATGCACATCTGTACTGGAAGTTCAGGAGCCTGATGGTTTAGGGGAAAAAGGTTGTTTCCCACTCTGGATGTGAGAGCCCGAGTGCTACGGTATCTCCTGTCAGATGACAGAAGGGAGAACCATTTACATGCGGGATGTGTGGAGTACTTTGCAAAGTTTAATGCTTTCCGCTTGCATCAAGTGTAGTAGATGTCCTCCGTGCTAGGAAAAAGTTCCCCACTGATCTTTTCCGCTGATTTCACTATCCTCTGCAGGCTCTTGCAGCATGAGGTGGGCCAGCTTCCAAACCAGACGGTGATCCAGTTGCACAAGATGCTCTCGTTACATCCTCTGTGGAGGCGCTGCTGGCCTTTCTTGGCTATGGAACTGGTGTTAAGGGACCAGGTGAGGTTCTCCGCACACTGAAGAACTTGATACTCTTGACGACTTCAACAATGGAGCCATCAATGGTCAGGGGAGCGTGATCTCCCTGGGCCCTCCTGAGGTCGACAACCATCTCTTTTCTTTTTTTTTAAATTCAAATACAGGTTGTTTACTCTGTAACCCTGTTATCCTTCCTAATGATTTTTAGCTGGGCTTTGCTACCAAATCTTTTTCAATGTCTCTTCATAACCGACAGCACCTGTTTATCGCACAAAGGCTCAATATCAATGTCTGAGCAGAAATGTTCTAAATCTCTTATACTGTAATGGAGACCGATGCTTCCCAGCAGCCACTGCACTGAGAAAATCCCTCTCTGAGAGCAACCAGTTGAATCTTCAACGAGGTGGGAGCATTGTCAAATTATCAGTCTGCACAGATTGCATGAAGTACTGCAAAATGATGCAGGGCAGGTCATTCTTTCTCTTGTATCTGGGCTGTTCCTTTCTGCTCTGACGTTTCCAGCAAAAAACTTTATTTTAGTTTTGGCTTGAAATTCTTGCAGAAACATTTCTTTCACACCAACAGAAACCAGGCCCAACTCCAGTGATTTCAATGGAATTTGGGTGAATTGTCAGTGAAGGTGGATGACAGTCTATTCACAATGGTGCTGTTTAAAATGTTAGCATGGCTGGGTTGGAGGGAAGAAAGGGAGAGGGAGGAAAGAAAGATAGAGAGGGGAGAAATAGAGAGGGGGAGAAAGGGGGAGAGGAGAAAGAGAGGGGATTAAAAAGAGAGGAGGAGGAAAGAAAAAGGGGAAAGACAGAAGGGGAGAAAGAGGGAAGGGCAGAAAGAAGGGTGAAAGAGAGAAGGAGATAGAGAGGAGAGAAAGAGAAAGGGGAGAGAGGGAAGAAAGAGAGTGACAGAAAAAGAGAGGGGAGAAAGTGGGGCAGAAGAGAAGAGGAGGAGATGAAAAACACACACACACACACACACACACACACCTTCTGTTGTTATCTGCAGAGACAGTCGTGGTCAAATGCAGCAAACTGAGCTGAATTGTTTGACATTGAACTATTACTGGCTGGAAGGAGGGGGTTTTCTCTTCCGAAAAGAAATGCCAAAAAAAAACAGCATGAAATGAGACTCTTGCTGCTGAGGCGCATCATAAAGGTCTGACCCCAAATCCATCATCAGGCGAGCACAGAGCTGAGACAGAACGGGAATGCTGCCCTCTGACACCATTTCAGTGATGTCAGGGAGGGATGATCCTGTGATGTGTAATGGCTGGCTCTCCCCACCACCACCCACTCCCCCAACACCCTCCCACAGTCCCAACGCCCGCTGCTTGTTCATTGCCCCGGAGCCACAAAAAAGTGATAGTAGGAAAGTAGTCGCTGCCAATGGTGCTTGCTCTCGTTCTGCATGAGGAAGTGACGACAGGCGTAAATCTGTACCCGGGGACTCTAACCACCAGCTCAGGCCACTGGACAAACCAACATCCCCCTTCCTCAATCCCATCTAGTCCTCTCATTGTCTCTGGAAAGTTGCTAACATAATAAAGGACCCGTCCCAGTCCAGTCACACCCTCTTCTCCCAAGATTCATAAGCCTGAGGACAAGATCTCCAGGTTCAAGAAATTTCTTTGTTGCTGTTACTCTGGACAACAGAAGGTTTGTTTCCTAAATTGGGGATTGTGATATCAAGCTGAACACAAGGATAATTTCAGATTGGCTGTTTCACGAAGGAAACTGGAGATACATTAAAATAACTTTTATTGAACTTAGCATGTTTAATCCCATAATGACGCTGACACTTGCGTTAGTTCAAATGACCTAAAAATGTTGTGTCACTGATTTTCATTTGTACTCAACATCTGGGGTGTCCCGCATCAGTGTTCAACAATAGTCGGCCAGCGCTGATGGATTCCAGTTGTCCCCAGTGCTACTTTTCCATGGTCTCAATATCCTGGTGATACTTTCACTGGGTTCATCGTTGACTGGACCGAGATCAGCAGGGAAGAAGCCCAAGTGCGAATGCAGAAAATGATATGTTGCATTTGGTAGATTTGTATGCTCAAAGTAGACAAAATATGACAGAAAATCACAAAAAAAGGTCATAGTTTTAAAAAAAAGGACGTGATAGGAAAGTTTAAAGGTGATTCTTGTGATCAGAGGCCCAAAATTGATAAAATGCACCCAAGAGTGTTCAGGAAGCAAAATCTTTGCTGTCCAGTGTAATCAGACTCTTAACCAGTCTGTAAAAGATGCCCTTGCTCTGTTTTAAATATATTTTAAATATACTCTTTCTATATCCTGCACTTTGGCATGCTATACTGTGCTCACTTTGATTGTCTATGAGCAGCACGGTTAGCTAGTGTTTAACACAACGTGGATTAGGGTCCATCACTGTCTGTACAGAATTTGTACCTTCTCGCCTTGCTAGTATGGGCTTCCTCTGGGTTCTGTGGATTCCTCCCACCCTCAAAAAGCGTACGGGGGTTGTCATTGGGCAGCACGTGGTTAAATTGCTGGAACAGCAATGACTCAACGAGTCACACTACAGAGAAGAGGTGGAAAAGCTCATGAAGTGGTGCAAGAGTAACAACCTGAGCCTCAGTGTGGATGAAGATGATTGTGGTCTTCAGGAGGACTCAGAATGACCACCCTCTGCTGCACATCAACAAATCTGTAGTGGAGAGAGCAGAGACCCCAAGTTCTTGGAGTTCACTTTTAACTAGTGATCTATCGTGGACACTCAATATCTCCTCACTTGTCAGGAGGCCCAACGGCGACTGCAGTTCCTGGGAAGACTGAAGTGGGCAAGGATCTGTCCACCATTATGTCAACCTTTTACTAGAGCTCTGAAGAGAACTTCCTGGCCAGTTGCTGCAGAGAAATGGATCGGAGGTCAATCCACAGGACCATAAGACCATAAGAATGGCAGAGAGGATCACTGGAGCCTTCCTTTCCCCACACCGATCAATGTGATCTACCAGGATCGTTGTCTGAAGAGGCCACACAAAATCATTGAGGATCCTTTCCACCCCGCACACACCATCTTTCAGCTACTCCCATCAGGACAGAGATACAGGAGTATCACAGGCAGCACCATCAGGCTGAGGAACAGCCTCTTCCCACGGGCAGCGAGAACACTGAACGACTGAAGGAGCTGCTCACATTAAACATCCAAGACTCTCATATTCATGAAATATGTATTTGTATGAATGTCCTGCATGTTTTCAAAAAGTACCATGGGTTATAGGTCAATTGGGTGTAATGGGGTGGCATGGGCTCATGCGTCAAAATGGCCTATTATTTAAAAAATGGCCTGTTATTTAAAAAAATAAATGTGTCGTTTGTTGATTTGTGTGTTATGTCTGGTTGTGTGTCTGTGTATTTTGTACCAAGGAACAGAGAACGCTGTTTCATCAGGTTGTACTTGTAAAATCAGATGAGAACAAATTTGACTTGACTTGACAAATAGTCTTAATCCATACACAACAGAGTCTACTTTATCTATACACAACAAACATAGTCAGTTTAATCTCCACTCAACAAACAGAGTCTACTTAATCCATACACAACAGAGTCTACTTAATCAACACATACAAGCCAATTCTACTGAAAGTGAATCACTGCTTACTGCAGCAAACAACTCTACCTGCACGGCCCCCAAAAACCAGCTCATGACGTGAGAACACATTGTTCAGTAAGAGCATGCAATGAAAGAAGTCCCAATTGTGGAACAATTACAGAAATAGAGAGGCAAGGAAGCCCCTGAGAGAGAGAGAGAGAGAGAGAGAGAGAGAGAGAGAGAGAGAGAGAGAGAGAGAGAGAGAGAGAGAGAGAGAGAGAGACAGACAGACAGGCAGGCAGACAGACAGACAGACAGACAGACAGACAGACAGACAGACAGAAACAGAGAGAGAGAGAGAGAGAGAGAGAGAGGCAGAGAGAGTTGCTGTTGAAAGTTAACATAGCAGGAATTAAGAATGCAACAGGCGAGCCAGTCTATGAAAACCTCCACCCCTGCCATCGGCAAGTGAGATATTCCTTTGACCAAAATAAACCAGGCTTTGTTCTTTTGCTTATTTTGTGACTGCATTTTATCGATGAGCTGAATAAAGGGCTGCTTTGGCTGTGGCCCAGTTGGATGAACTGAACTTGGCTGGACTCAAGGCCTGGCTGATGCCAACCTGCGCCTAGATTGGTTTGTTCATCCGATTAACTCTCCTGCATCCAAATCTGTTGGTCTCATTGGCTGGCACATTTTGCATTGAAAAATGCTTGGTGCAGTCAGCTTCATTAGTATGCATAGCTGTCTGCTTTTTTATTATTTTAAATCCATTCCTTCTGTTCTCTTATCAGGACTTGAAGTTCAGACATGAATCAATCAATAAAAAGCAAGAAAAGGCAATTGACGGCTGACTTAGAACATCAGATAATTTTGCCACCGATAAAATTCTGTGCTTAGTCATAAACATCAGCTCGCTATTTTTTATTTAAGGAACAATCTGCTGGTTGAACCCATGTACGGGAGAAAATGAATGGACATCAATTCGGGCCAGAGCCCTTCAGGAGAACATTTTGATGGAGGGTCCTGGTCTGAAACAGTGACCACTTTTTTTTCTTGACCTGCTAGATTCCTCCAGCAGATTCTTTTCAGGTCCCCCAACATCACAGTCAAGGGCCCACGTGCCCCGTGCCCCCCCTCCCCCGGTTTAGTCCCATTTGCCTGCATTAGGCCCAGACCCTTCCATTCCCCTCCTATGGATGGAGTTATCCAAGGGTTTCAACCCGTTTCATGTGACCACCTCCCTCTGAGTGAAGAACTGCCCCCTCACGTCGCTTCAATGCCCCACTTCCCTTACCTTAGAACTATGACCTCTTGTCCTAGATTCTCACACTTCCGGAAACAGACTCTCACGACTCACTTTTATTTATGCCTCTTATGACTTTATAAACAACTGTAAGATCCTCTCTCTACCTCCTACACCATAAACAGGCCAAGTATTTCCGATCTCGAATGATGTCTGAACTTCACTGATCCTGGAACTAACTTTGCAGAACTCCCAAACACCCAAAAGTACTGGAGGACCTCAGCAGGTCCCACAGAATCCATAGATAAATGGCCAATGTTTCTGGGCTGGCCCCGTACCCTCAGGCCCAAAACTTTTGCCTCCTATGGATGCTGCAGGATCTGCTGAGGTCCTCCAATACTACAATACAGCATCTGCAGCCTTTCTTCTTTTGCTCTGGAAAACCCGCAGATTGTTTCTGTGTTTGGCTCCGGATTTGAGAGCCTGCAGACTCTTGCTCATCTCTGACATTTTCATTCACTTTGATTTAAAAAAAATGACAGCTCACTGGTTTCCAAAGCACGGACACTGACCAATCCGTCTGCCTTTGGAATGAGATACCCTTTGGTGAGAAAGTGATGACCTGGAGGATGGTGGAATATTTTAATGAATTAACATGGCTTGTGGGTGTGCCTGTCTGATCATTGCTGATCTCAGTTCCACTCCCTAGAAATGGAAAGTCAAGACTTCTCTTGAATGAGGTATTTTTAATAATTGAGAGTCTCCAGTTTACTGAACCTTGCTAAAATCGCGGAAGACTTCTCCGAACAGCACAGGAAACAAAAGCCTCCTCATTGCCTCTTCATCTGTCAGACTGTTTACTCGTGATGCCTTGGAAAGGATGAAACAAATCAAAAATTTCGTTCTCCAAAGCAAGTGAGAGAGACAGAGGGTTCAACTGAAATAATCAGTTGATAGTTGTTAGGCCAGGATATTAAACACTACCTGCCTAGATAGTGTCAGAAAGGCATTTATAGATAGATAGAATTAAACAATATAGTAAAAGACCCTTCAGCCCAAATAGTCCCTGCTGCCTTTAGTGCATTGATCATTCAGGAATCTGATGGCATCGGAGAGGAAGCTGTTCCTGCTGCACTGAGTGCTCATCTTCAGTCTCCAGTATCTTTTACACGAAGGTAGAAGAGTAAAGAGGACATGGCCAGGGTGGTGGGAGGAGGAGTGGGTCCTTGAGGATAGAGACTGCTTTCTTAGGACACCGCCTCTTGTCGATGTCCTCGACGGAGTGAAGTCTGGTGCCCGTGATGTTGCAGGCCCGGTTAACAACCCTCTGGAGTTTTTTTCTTTTCCTGAGATTTGGCGTCTCCGTACCAGACAGTGATGAAACCAACTAGAATGCTCTCCACGGTATACCTGTAGACGTTTTCAAAATATTTTCGTGACATAATGTCGATAGCCACTGAACCATTCAGCACAGAACACGCCCTTCAGCCCAACACATCTGTGCCATCAAATTGGCATTCTGGGATAATCCAATTTACCTAATTCCATATCCTAAGTTCTTCCTATCCATATATCTATCCAATTATCTTTTGAATGTCAGAAGTGAACCCATTTCTACAGTTTCCTCTGGTAGCTTATTCCAGATACGAACCACCCTCTGAGTGAAAAAGTTTCCCCTCAGGTCCCTCTTAAAACTCTCCCCCCTCACCTTCAACTTATGCCATCTCATTCTAGAATAATCTACCCAGCGTCAAGGCGGGCAGAAAGGAATGGCTTTTGCCCTGTACATTTCGATGATTCTGAGAACAAAGCTGTGGTTCATTGCGCTTCAGCAGATCTGCCTTCCTGAAGGTCCATGCATTTTATGGAAGCACAGTTAGTGTAGCAGTTGGCGTGATGCCATTACAACGCCAACGACCTGGGTTCGAATCCAGCGCTGTGTGTATGTTCTCCCCATGTCTGCGTGGGTTTCCTTTCCCCTTCCAAAAACATATAGGGTCGGAGGTTAATTTGGATGTAATTGGGGGCATGGGGTTTAAATGGCTTCTACTGTGTTGTAAATTAAACTTTAAAAAAATGAGAAACTGCAAGCTGTCCATTTCCCCTTAACGGAGGCAAATCTGGGTGACTCACCAGTTCATTAGCTCACTTACATGCCTTCCTGTTCTGTAATCCTGGGCTGTACAGGAAGGACAAGTTGCTAAAACTCTGTCACATAATGAAAAAGAAATCCTTTGCAAACGATGGTGTCAAATCATCCTCTAACATTCCCCACCTTCGTCCTGAATCTAGAATGAGCTTTAACAATGGGGCTGCGGTAGGGAGGGGAGAATCCTGATTTCTAACTGGGTCCACTTTAGTAACCTTCCAGAAGAGTGGAAGAGTGGATGGGGGAATCAGTGGATGTGGTATGTCTAGACCTTAGTAAGGCATTTGATAAGGTTCTGCATAGAAGACTAGCATACAAACCTGAAAAGCATGGTATAGGGGGTATGGTATTAAGGTGGAAAGACAATTGGTTGATGGACAGAAAGCAAAGAGTAGGTATAAATGGGTTCTTTTCGGAATGGCAACCAGTGACTAGTGGGGTACCACAGGGCTCCGTGCTGGGGCTACAGTTGTTTACAATATATATCAACGATTTAGATGTGGGAATAGACAGCAATATCCCAGATTTGCAGATGACATGAAGATGGGAGCGGGGTTTGCTGTGTAGAGGACACTAGGAGGGTGCAGAGTGATTTGGACAAGTTAGGTGAGTGGGCCAAGACTTGGCAAATGCAATATCATGTGGATAAATGTGAGGTTATCCACTTTAGCGGTAAGAACAGGAAAGAAGACTATTATTAAAATGGTATCTGTTTAGGAAAGGGGGAGATGCAGCGAGACTTGGGTGTTGCTGTGCATCAGTCATTGCCTGGGTGTAAGCATCTGGAGTATGGGGAGAGATTGGACAGATTGGGTCTTTATTCTTTGGAGCGTAGAAGGTTGAGAGGGGATTTGATAGAAGTATTTAAGATTATGAAAGGGATAGACAGAATGGATGTGGATAGACTATTTCCGTTAAGAGGAGGAAAGATTAAAACAAGAGGACATGAGTTAAGAATTAAGGGGCAGAGGTTTAGAGGTAACATGAGGGGGAACTTCTTGACTCAGAGAGTGGTAGCTGTGTGGAATCATCTTCCGGGAGAAATAGTGGCGGCGGAGTCAATTGTATTATTTAAGAAAAGGTTGGACAGGTATATGGATGAGAAGAAGATGGAGGGTTATGGGCATTGTGCAGGGAGGTGGGACTAGAAAGGGGTGTTTGGTTCGGTGCGGACTAGAAGGGCCTAATGGCCTGTTTCCGTGCTGTAATTGTTATGTTATATGTTATGAAAGTGGGCGTGCAGGTGCAGCAGGCGGTGAGGAGGGCGAATGGTATGTTGTCATTCATAGTGAGAGGATTTGAGTACAGGAGTAGGGAGATCCTGCCACAGCTATATGGGGCTTTGGTGAGACCACATCTAAAGTACTGTGTACAATTTTGGTCTCCTGATCTGAGGTAGGACATCCTCGCCGTGGAGGGGGTACAGAGAAGATTCACTAGACTGATACCAGGGATGGAAGGGCTTGAATATGAAGAAAGGTTGTATAGACTAGCTGGAATTTAGAAGATTGAGGGGTGATCTTATAGAAACATATAAAATTCTTAAGGGTTTAGACAGACTAGATGCAGGTAGGTTGTTTCCAATGCTGGGAAAAACCAGAACCAGGGGTCATAGTTTAAGGATAAGGGGGAAGTTTTTAGGAATGAGATGAGGAAAAATTTCTTCTCTCAGAGAGTGGTGGATCTGTGGAATTCTTTGCCATAGGAAGTAGTTGAGGTTGGTTCTTGGTCAATATTTAAGAGTAGGTTAGATTTGGCCCTTGTGGCTAAGGGGATCAGGGGGTATGGGGAGAAGGCAGGAACAGGGTACTGATCAGCCATGATCATATTGAATGGCGGTGCAGGCTTGAAGGGCTAAATGGCCTATCCTACTCCTCTTTTCTATGTTTCTATGTTTCTTCCTTCTTCTTGGGATGTAGATGGCCAATGAACACAGAGGGAACTGACAACCACCACACTTTGGTTTGGATCTGGGCAACCTGACAGCCATTTCACAAGGCAGGTGAACCAAATGGTATTATGCCAGCCTCAAGACTAGGCCTGGTCACCAGATTCACTTCCCTGAGGGGCATCACTGGGTTTTATTTTTAAGCAGGAAAACACTCATTTTGTGGTCAATGTTGCTGATTCAAACTTTGTAATTGTGATTTAATCTAAAATTCAGCTCTCCGGCTGTAGTAGTGGGATTTAACATCTTTTTGGGTCATTTCCCCAAGATTCTAGATTATTAATTACACTGAACAACAAATATTTTGCTTCCTGAACACATTTGCATGTACCTTTTTTGGATTTTGAGTCACCTTCGAATTTTCCTATCACGTACAGTTATTTCGATATACTGTAACTTATTTTTGTGATTTCCCATCATATTTTAAGTCTACTAGTGTATTTCCCAAAAAGCATACTATTTTGGTCAGTCCAAGCCTGCCTGAGCATGCACTCAGTGCAAGTACTAAGCAAATGTAGTCTTAGGCCTGAGCATGCTTAGTCAGGACAGATGCAGACAGGCTATAAAAGCTGCTCACATATACAGATGCTGTGCATAACATTGATTATAGATTGAATGCCTGTTGATGCACATGCTTTTTAGGAGGTAACGTAGTAAGTCTACTTAGCAATAGCATTTATTGTCTTTAGGATGGTTCAATAGAGCAGAAACATCTCGTCAATGTCGCAACAGCTGCGATACATTCTGTTACATTTGTGGTGAGTATTGGCTTAAGGCTTAAAGATGCAGCATGACTGCACTTATTAAGAAAGTCTATGAGCTCTACTTCGGTTGTAAAAGTGGTGAAGACAAACTCTGGGCTCCTCACATTTGAAGTGCAATATGTGTAATCAACCTGAGAGCTTGGACACGCTAAATTCAATCAAAGTTAATTTCCCTTTTCTCCAATTTCCTACATGCTACAGCAAATCTGAAGCTATCTTTGTGTTCAGCTTGAAGTCATCTATCATAATTCTCAATATTTTTTCAGGAAGCAAACCTTTTGAAAATATTTGTTGTCGGGTGTTAACAGCCGTACCACTGAACCACTGAACCAAAGAAACAATAATCCGAAGTAAATGCAGCAAATAATAATGTCAGTGCCTGTGTACATTGTACACTGCAGTGGTTCTCAACCCTTTTCTTTCCACTCACATCCCACTTTAAGTTTTCCCTATGCCATTGGTGCTCTGTGATTAGTAAGGGATTGCTTAAGGTGGGATGTGAGTGGGAAGAAAAAGTTTGAAAATCACTGTTTTAATCATCCCTCATTGACTCATTATGTGCATGGTTTCATAACTCCAAAGGAAATGGGCCAAAGACAATTTTTCTCAAGCAAAATATTTCAATGACAATTGGGTCTAAAGCAGTGATTCTCAACCTTCCCTTCCCACCCACATCCCACCTTAAGCCATCCCTTACTAATCACAGAGCACCGATGGCATAGGGATGACTTAAAGTGGGATGTGAGTGGAAAGGAAAAGGTTGAGAACCACTGGATTAGAATAAGATCACATTTATTATTGAAAGAAGAGAATCTGCTGTTAAGACCCAAGGAGGGTGAATGAGGATGGAACAGATGACTCCAGACATTAGGGAATGTGGTTAATGGTAACTCTTAACCACCCTCTTTATAACCCTTCTTATCGTTTCGTAATAAAAATAGGTTATGAGTGTGTGGTTGGGAAAAAATTTCGATTCCCCTGTGGAGCAGGTTTATATTGGTCAGCACAACATTATGAACTGAAGGGCTTGTACTGTGTTGAAATGCTCTATGGTCTAAGTTCTACCTCTGTAACATTTTTGAGTCCTTCGAGGACTCTCCGTCCTTGGGTACTTCTCTCCACCCCTAATCCCCTTCTCTCCACCCAGTCCCTGAGCCTCTTTGTCTTAACTCCCCCTTGTAGAACTTTAAAACTTGCCCTTCTAACCAAACCTTTGAACCCAATATCTTCAATTATTCAGTGTCACATTTTATCTGGTAACCCTTGGGCTGAAATATTTTACAAGAGAATAGAGGAGCAAAAAAATTGTTGCTGATCAGTGTTGTCTGAAAGGTCTGTTGAAGAATCCAGAAGTCAATTGTCTCAGACTATTACACAACGCACCACAAATGCTTCAAAAATATTTTGGGGAATTTATTGAGTCGTCATGTGGTCCTGCTATTCCTGACAAATTCTACCAAGAAATGCCTCTTGTTTCTTTTTCATGGATTTTTATTGAGTTTAACATAATAAGCATATACTTAATAAAGGATGATTGAACAATGTATCAACTGTATACAAGCAAATACGTACCGAAGGGAGAGGGGAAAAAACAAATAGGTAAGGAAAGGAGCATCTCTACATTAATAGTTACTTGTAATAACTCAATCTATTAATAAACTTAATGAATGCAGCCAAGCCAGACCCATTATTGGACTGTTACATTAAAATTATAAGGGCAAAAAAGGATTATTCTAATCCCTCCCTCTAATCAATGTGACTTTTTTTTGGAAGAGAAAGAAATCAATAATGACGTGGAATCCCCAACAACCCCCAGAGAACAGACCAAGAATTCCTGGAACGTATGATACTCGTTGATTCTTTCAGTGAGAAAAAAACCTAAGAAAGGGCCCCATAACTTCAAAAATTGAAACTTTCTATCTTTAATATTCTGTCTGATTTTCTCTAAACTTAAATAGGATGTTACATCATCTGGTTTCTACATATGAGTAGGGGACTCGACTCCTTTCTTTTTCAACGAAATCGCTCCTCTGCCTTTTGACATAGTTTAAAGCGAAGACGTTTTCTTGAGAACATTTTGGGGAAGTTTGATGAGTGGTCATGTGGTCCTGTAGTTCCTGACAGATGCTACCAAGAAGTATTGCAAGGAAGACAAATATGGTTTCAGTTCCACTTCAGGTAATGAAACAACTTCTGCCTGTTATCATCTGGGCCTTGACAAGTTCCGGCCATGAGTTGGTAAGTGACGTCATCCTTCCTGCGTTAATTTTATATTTTTCTTAATTTAAATTTTTTAATTTTAAACTTAAATTTAAGCATCCAGCATGGTAACAGGCCCTTTCAGCCCATGAGTCCATGCCACCCAATTTACACCCAACTACAATCCCCCCATCCCAGTATGTTACGAATAGTGAGAGGAAGCTGGAGAGCCTGGGGAAACCCCATGCAGACATGGGGGAGAGCGTACAAACTCTTTACAGGCAAAGTGGGATTCGAACCCCGGTCCCAATCGCAGACGCTGTAAAGGTGTTGTACTAACCTCTCTGACAGCCTTGCCTCCCTTAATTATGCTGCCCCATAATTATATGATCAAAATATGGAATTTCTGTCATCAAGTCAGAATTTTTCAGCACAGAAACAGACCATAAGACATAGGAGCAGAAATAGACCATCCAGCCCATCGAGTCTGCCCCATTTAATCATCAACTGATCCATTTTCCCTCAGCCCCAATGCCTGGCCTTCTCCCCATAACCTTTGATGCCCTGGCTAATCAAGAAGTTATCAGTCTCTGCCTTTCATATATCCAATGACCTGGCCTCCACAATAGCCTGTGGCATCAAATTGCACAGGTTGACCACCCTTCGGTTTGACCTTCTAGCCTGACCAAGCTAGTCCAATTTGCCTCACCCTAAACAGAATCAGATTTATTCTCATGAACATGCGTCATGAAGTTTGTTGCTTTGCAGCTGCAGAATGGTGCAGAACAAGGTGCAAAATTGCTATAAATTACAATTACCCAAAGGCAAAATTTGAATAAAATAAATGTAGTGCTGAAGAGAGAACAAGTTGAGGAGGCGTCTGTGGTTCATTGTCCATTCAGAAATCTGATGGCTGAGGGGACGAATCTGTTTTTGTACTGTTCATCTTCAGGCTCCTGTACCTCTTTCCCAATGGTAGCAGTGTGAAGTGGGCATGGCCTGGATGGTGAGGGTCCTTGATGATAGAGGCTACTTTCTGTTAAAGATGTCATTAATGGAGTGAAGACTTATAATTTGGGACTGTCTATGGCCCAGCCCGTGTGTAGTGACACGGAGATTCTAATTCAAAAGGGGAATCCATGTATGTAAGTTTATCTCTACGATGTAGAGATATTCCAAAGTGAGGGCCCTAAGCCGGACTTACACAGATTGAGGGAAAGGTGGGAGTAGGACTTGGGTACAACATCCATAAGCAGTGCTGGTCAGATCTGTGTCTGGACAGCATGACATCCGTTATCAATGCTAGGTACAGCTTGGTGCAATACAGTTTCCTGTATCAACTGTGCCTCACACCACAAAAATTACATACATCTAAACCAGAAATATCAGAAATTCACTTTAGGTGTGGTGTGGAGATTGGAACCTTTATCTGTTCAACATGGCTGTGTATAAAGTTCAGATCCTTCTGGGAGGACCTGGGGGACATTCTGAAAAAAATTACAAAGGTGATTTTCCACAGGATCTGGAATTATACCTCTTGGGAAACATTATGGACGTGAGTTTTAAACTGTCCAGATACCAAATTCAGTTTGTGAAGGCTGCCTTAGCGGTAGCCAGTAAGTGTATAGGATCACGTGGAAGTCCGACTCCCAACTAAATATTGCACGATGGAATACGGAAATGCATTCAAAATCACATACAATTCGAGAAAGAAATATGGCGCATTCATAAGGGAATGGCAGCCCCTGTCAGCAGCACATTGGTGCGCAGATATAATTCTACCCCCCTTTTATATAGAGCAAATACAACAACCGTGTCAGTAGTGGAACGCTGGAGACCAGTGATGGGGGTGGTGGCGCAGGTGACGGGCTCTTGCATTTTGATCCTTCTCCTTTTATTTTAAGATTCCTTGGGTTCTTCTTAAGTTAACTTAAAGATTTGTGGCTTTAACAATACTTGGTTCTTTGCATTTGTTTAATTTATATTATCTTTTCTTTGTTGCATTAGGGTACAGGCGGAAGAGGGGAGGGGTAGTGGATAAAATAGACTCTGCTTGATATACACTATTGTTGGAAAATAAAATGTATTGTTAATTTGGATTTATATCAGTCTTTGAAAATCCAAAATAAAATATTCAAATTAAAAGGCTGGTGCCCGTGATATCACTGGCCGAGGTGACAACCATCTGTTGTCTTTTCCTGTCGTGCACATTGGCAACTCCATACCCGACAGTGACGCAACCAGTCAGCCAGCTAGCTCTCCATGGTTCATCTGTAGAAATTTTGAGGATGATGACTTTCACAGGTGCCTGGATTGGACTGGCAGGAGGAGGAGTGGTGGAAGTAGATAGGTACAGAGTTACAGAGATGGAGCATAATTTGACATGCATATTCGTGAAGCATTCCTGATATTTAAAAATATTTATTATTGATCCACTTTTTGTGTTAATTGTCTCTTTATAATTCAAATTTCAGATTTATTGTCAGAGTACATCACATACAACCCTGAGATTCCATTTTCCTGCAGGCACAGCAGAATCACCACTAATTGGTAGTGCAAAAAATAAACTGTACACAGCGTAAAACATGTAAACAAATAAAAGAACTGTAAACCGATAATGAATGCAAACAAACTGACTGTGCACACAGGGAGAGGACAGAAAAATCAATAAAGTGCACAAGTAAAAGTCCTTAAATGAGCTCCTGATTGAGTTTGTGGTTGAGGAGTCTGATGGTGGAGGGACCTGGTGGTGTGAGTCTTGAGGCAGCTGCACCTCTTTCCTGATGGCAGCAGGGAGAACAGAGCGTGGTGTGGATCCTTGACAGTTGCCGCTGCTCTCCGATGGCAGTGTTCTCCGTGGATGTTCTCAACAGTGGGGAGGGTTTTGCCTGTGATGTCCTGGGTTGTGCCCATTACTTTTTGGAGGGCTAATTCATCTCTTATTGCAGTTGTTTCTTAGTTTTTTTTTAACAACCTGTTCAGTTACAGCAAGTAAAATGTTTCTACAATGTGTGCATTTGAGGATGAACAGTTTCATCAGAATCATTTCACTATTTTGGGGTTTGTTCAGTATAACAGTGGGAAAGGAACTGTCCTTGAATCTGGGGATGTGCAATCTCACACTCTTGAATCTTTTTACCGATGGGAGGGCAGTGAAGAGAGTGCGGCTGTGGCAGGGTGAGCCTTTTACTAAGTTGGCTGCTTTTTCCAAGGCAGTGGGAGTTAAGGTTGGAGTCAATAGAGGGGAGGTGGGTTGCGTGTGTGTGATGACCTGAGCCATGTTCACAGGCATCTGGAGGTTCTTGCTGCCCTGGGTCGAGCAGCTCGCATCAGACGCAGTAGTCTCTGGTCGAGTCATCTGGCTCAGAGACAAGAGTGACACTGACTATGTAAATCAAAATAAAAGATGGTGGTGTTGAGCTGATGCGATGGCAGAGTTGCCACTGATGTGGACCCAGGAGAGTGGAAGCGGAGAAACGGTGCAGTTCTGAAGGGTTCAACCACCCAGTCCTAATGGCTCAGTACATGCTAAATGGCCTCTTCGGGGAACAAAGGTGTTTTTAAACTCAGATCCTGCAATTACGGTTCTGTGCCCAAGATGGCAGTGACCGTGCTCAGCAGTAGCTACGAGGGGGTCGCAAACTCCAGGGGAGCATCGGACCGGAGCAGGGCACCAGAAGAAGGCAGACCACCCCTCGTTGAGAAGGAGAAGCAGAGAAGATATGACCCTACAGGACGGTGACCGAGGAAGCGGACCAGCAAGGGGCTCAGCGGCTGAAGGACCAGCCCAGGCTGCGGGCGACTTGCAGTCGAGGGACCCCTCATTGGCTGTGGGCCCCTGGAGACTGGCTCAAGGGGAATCGGGCATCAGAGCTTGGTTTTGAGATGGTCCTGTGGGCAAGAAGAGGTCCCGAAAGACCATGCGCGCCGAAGGCTTCCTGATCATGTCAAGGGTTTGGATCTGGAGCTCCAGGGTCTCTGTGGCTGCAGAGGCAGCGGGAGCACTGGAGGCAAATTCACGGACACTCAGTATCTCTGAAAGGACTCTCGTTTGCTTCTCTTTCTCTCGTACTGTAAGGGGCGCCAGTCAACCCTAATGGCGACACTATGGCTGTGTTACAGCAGGCAGAAGGCAGTTTTGCACAATATTACATCTTCTGTACTATTATATGTCAATAAAGGAAACTCAAATCTTGATTATTTTTTAAAAATTATTTAAATTTTAAGAAAAGAAATGAATGTGTATACTAATATATATATCTATATATATAGATATATATATGTCTATAAAAATATATTTTTTAAATCCACATTAAGCCGAGAAATCTCCTCTCTGTACCTTAAGAGAAAAAAAAGAAATAGTGGACAGAAAAGGGAAATCAACATTTAATACAATCAAAAAGAAAAAGAATAAAAATATTAAGTTACGAATAAGGGATGAAAATTAAATATAAAATATTTACTAAATAGACTAAACTGTCTGGGCATTTAAATAATTCAAACAAGGCTGCCAAAAATCTATGAACATGTCATATTCATTTCTATTCAAAATATGGTAGATCCATATTCCAATGATGACTGTGGACTAAGCCAGACGTAGCATCAAGCAGTCTCAATGGCAGGATGTGGCTTCCTTCATCTGTCACTCAGACTGAGCTAAAACCTTGAAGACAGGATCACAGAACAATGGGTCCTCTTCTGCATTCACATTTCTGGGCCAGAAATAAATCCTGTTTAACATTCCCGACTGCACAGTAAAACATGGCAGGAACAAACATGGCCCCAGACACTTTGTTCAATGGGCAGCCATTCTCAACTGGGGCCACAGCACATTTAAGGAGGGAGTGGGGGCATGCATTGAAATCATTAAGAGATTTTTATGTTTTTTTATGTTATCGGTAAGAGACAACTAAACTTGACGGCTTCATAGGGACTTACTTCAAACACAGTGTCTGCAAACTTTTGTGTTTTACTTCTAACTACTCCAGAACTCTGCAAAATTTATTCGAGGGATGCCTGTACTGAAGAGGTTCTCCTTTGCTCTCTGAAAGGAGTTCAGTGGGATTCTCTCTTACCACTCCCCATCTTTAATCTCATGACCATCAACTATGTGCTCATCCAATTTAAAAAAAACCTTACGTTGATGAAGGGCTCAAGCCTGAAACATTGTTCATGTATTTGTTATATAATGTCCTGCTGTGTTTCTCCAGCGTTGTGTTTTTATTTCAACCACAGTGCCTGCAGACTTTCATGTTCTACTTCACAGGGATGGGGGCCCATAAATTTTAAGTAGAGTCCTAACCAAATATAAGGTTGAGAATGGCTGGTGTGACAGAGTATATAGAAATGTTTTTGGGAGATAAATTGGAAAAGATTTGCTAGAGTAGATTTCATACAAACACTTTAAAACAACTGATTTGAAATATTGGAGCTCTGCTAATGCTAGACATATCGGCTCCACAGCTTTTGCAAGAGCTTTGGAGAGTGCCCAATAGACTTCATTAATGGATTGTTGTTTACAAAAGGCAACAGATGAAAAATCTTGCTGGAGCCACAGATTGTCAGGAAGAGAACTTGTTGTTCTCAGAGAGTCATGTGGTTTTGCAAACAGAGAGTCAAACAGTTTTTTCTCTCTAAAAGAGAGGGAGAAAGACACAGAGATAATTCTACAGTGTTACAGCCAGCAGAGGCAGCTGGGACTAGAACAGGACAAAGCTGGCAAGCATTTGGAAAACCCCATTTGGAAGATGGCCTGGTCAAAACCCTTGTGGTTCATGCAAGAGGAGAGGACTGGCTGTCTAATGTTTCACTTGGAATAAGGGAAACAAAAAGGAACTCTGTGGTGACCTGAAAGAAAGAGGTTATCATCTGGAAAACCCTGATGGGGCAAGTTTCTTTGGCAAGACACTGATGTGGCTGATTAAAAAGGAATCAGTTGTGGATATCCTGGAACAACAAATCTCTCTCTGAAAGCCAACAAGAACCTTTCAAGCACTAGAGCCTGGTGAACTTTATAAATGTTAAATTCTGTGCACAGTATAAGAATTCCCTGCAACCAGTGAACTTGGAGGAGTGAGAAGTGAGATTGGACTGTGAACCAAACAACTTTTCTGAACTTACACACACACATTACATACACATGCACTTTGAATTAGAAGGGGGTTAAGTTAGGTTAAGTTAAAGTGTGATTCTGTTTTCATGTTTAAAGAGAATTAAAAGCAACTTTTGTTTAAATAACCATTTGTCTTAGTGAATATCTGTTGCTGCTGGGTCTTGGGTCTGGTCTCCTTACACTGGGAGCCATTTATGGAAATCCTCCACCACGGTTTGTACTGGCGATGGATATGGCGATTTATTGAATGACATATGATAACTTTTTTTAATGCATTCATGGGTCAGTGTTGTAAGAGGTTCAACACAAACTGGCTATTGTGTGTAGCCTCCCTCTGACAGATTGCAAAGTTCCTTCAGGGTGAACATCCCATGATTCTGCTTGTGGTTGCACAAAGATAATAATGTGAGCATTCACTTCTGGTATGTGCCAATTTACAAATAATCGGCTGGCCTTCGCATGCGAAGTATCTGCACAAGGGGGGGAAGTAATTTGCCCTGGTCAGGACTTCCTTTGTCCCAGCAAGGTCCGCTCTGTTGCCCGTCTCTAGACAGCCAAGCTGTCGCTTCACACACTTTCTGTGCTGACTGACAAACCACCCTCTTCTGTGAGTGGCACAAAAGGAGGCTATTTGTCCCATCGCTCCCATGCTTTGAATTTGTTTTATGGATTCTCCTCTCTCTGACCCTCCCCCCCCCCCATCGTTTTGTCTATCCCAGATCAGATCTCTCACCTCCCTCCTGTGCTCCAAGGAAATCAGCCTCTCCAGACTTTCAGCCTTTTCCTTTCAGGAACCGCCCCCCAGTGAATCTCCTCTGCACTCCCTCCAGCACACTCGAATCTCCCACCATAGTGGCAGCCACAACTGTGCGCAATGTTCTCCCTGTGGAAAAGATCATGCTTTAATATGTTTTCACTAAGACTTTCCTGCTCTTCACCGTGTCCTGGCTACTCCAGGATAATATCCTGTATGTCTCCTTCACCTTTGCTGTCATCTTCAGGGGGTTTTTAAATTGAGAGACACAGCATAGTAACTGGCCCTTCCGTCCATGCTGCACAAGTAGGCCTTTGTGACTGACTAACTTTGGAGGGTGCACCCAGGTGAAACCCGTGCAAGTCATGGGGAGAACCTACAGACTCCTTTTAGACAGCACCGGGGTCATTGGTGCCGTGAAGGAGTTTGGGGCTTTGGGTCATTGGCCTCGTATTACAGAAGGGTAGACTCGTACGGCACATAAACAGGCCCTTGGTCCCAACTCTTCCGTGCTGACCAGGGTGCCTCCCTAACGGGCTGCCAGGAGCAGTGGTCGAAGCAGATGCAATGGGAGCATTGAAGAAGCTTCTAGACTGTCCATAGGTAAAGGATGGAGAAATATCTATCAAGTTCAAGCAGCCAAGCTATAGTTTGATTTGGATAATGTGTTTGGCACAGACACCTGGGCCAAAAGGCCTGTTCATCTGCTGAACTGTTCTATGTTCTATAAAAATACACACACTCCAACTCCTTTTTAAATTATCTTTAAATTTAGATTTAATTTTTTTTTAAATTTAAATATACAACACAGTAACAGGCCGTTTTGGCCCATAAGCCCATGCTGTCCAATTACACCCAATTGATCTACAACCCTGGTACGTTTTGAAGGGTGGGAGGAAACTGGAGCACCTGAAGGAAACTCACGCAGACACAGGGAGAACGTACTCCTTACGGACAGTGCTGGATTCATACTGGCGTTGTAACAGCATTGCCTGTCCTCAGAAATGGAATGCTTCTCTTTTGAGGAAAGTCTGGAGAGGCTGATTTCCTTGGAGCACAGCAAGGATGATGGGAGGCCTGATCTGGATGCACAGAGAGGGAAGTGGCAGTAAAGGTCAAGGTCAAAAATGGTGCAAGGCACAAAGAGCTGGAGAAACTCAGCAGGTCATGCAGTGAAAGGCAATCGACGATTCAGGTCTGAGCCCTTCGTCAGGAATCTGGAGAAACAGGCAGAGGCCTGAGTAAAAAAGTAGGGGGAAGCAGAGAGGAGGAGAGGAGGAAGGAAGGGGAAGGAGGAGGAGCACAGGTTGACAGGTAAAAGGCCATAGGTAAGAGGGTGACAGAGAAAGAAGCTGAAAACTGATAGGGCAGGGGAAGACAGCTATGAAAGGGAGTGCTCTGATAGGGAACTGCAGACACTAAGATTGAGCGTAATTCACAAATTTACATAGCATCCCTAGGAAGTAAAAGCAGTCAATGTTTCAGAGTTCAGATTTATTGTCAGAGAACATACATGACATCACATACAACCATGAGATTCTTTTACCTGCAGACACGCAAGAATCACGATTGAATGGTTCTGCAAAGTCTGTACACTGCGTAAACATGTAAACAAATAAAGAACTCTAAACAGATATGTAAATAAACAGAGAACAAAAAGAAAATCAATAAAGTGCAAAAGTGAGAGCCCTTAAATGAGTCCCTGATTGATTCTGTCGTTGAGAAGTCTGATGGTGGAGGGGGAGCAACTGTTCCTGAACCTGGCGGTATGAGTCTTGTGGCACCGACACCTCTTTCCTGACGACAGCAGCGAGAACAGAGCGTGTGCTGGGTGGTGAGGGTCTTTGATGATTCTTGCTGCTCTCCAAAGGCAGCGTTCCCTGTAGATGTACTCAATATTGGGGCGGGTTTTGCCTGTGATGTCCCGGGCTGTGTCCACTACCTTTTATAGGGCTTTACACTGAAGGGTATAGAGGTGTTTCCATACCAGTCTGTGATGCAGCCAGTCAGCGCACTTTCCACCACACATCTGTAGAAATTTGCCAGGGTTCCTGGTGTCATACCAAACTCCTGAGGAAGTAGAGGCGCTATCGTGCTTTCATTATGATGCCATTGGTGTGTTGGGTCCAGGAAAGATCCTCCAAGATAGTGACTCCCAAGAACTTAAATTTGCTCACTCTCCCCATCTCTGACCCCCCCCCCCCCCCTCTGTCTAGTCTTTCCAGGCACCCACCACTCTCTGTGTAAAAAACTTACCTCTGAAATCTCCCCTGAAAATTCCTTCACTTACCTTGAACAGATGTCTGCTGGTGTTGGCTATTGTCACCCTGGGAAAGAAATGCTGGGTGTCCACCCTGTCTATAACCCTCATAATCCATTAAGTCAGGTTTCATCCTTCTTCACTCCAAAGAGAATAGCCCTCGCTCTGTCAACCTTGCTTCGTAAAACATATTCTCCAGTCCAAGCCACATCCTGATAAATCTCCTCCGCACCCTCTCCAAAGCATTAGCATTCTGTGCAAGTAAAGTCAGTAAGACCATGTGTCAGGAAGAGTGTGTGAAAGGGGTTATTGATGCAAATATTCCATCTCTCTCTTTCCTTTGTCCATTCACCCAATTGGTCTTTGACTGAGTCAAAGAATCTTTATAGAGGATGAAAAAGCCATGTAGTCCATTGTCTATCCAAACTCTCTGCTAAATGAGTCCCTGATTGATTTTGTCATTGAGAAGTCTGATGGTGGAGGGGGAGCAACTGTTCCTGAACCTGGTGGTGCGAGTCTTGTGGCACCGACACCTCTTTCCTGATGGCAGCAGCGAGGACAGAGCATGTGCTGGGTGGTGAGGGACTTTGATGATTCCTGCTGCTCTCCAAAGGCAGCGTTCCCTGTAGATGTACTCAATATTGGGGCAGGTTTTGCCTGTGATGTCCCGGGCTCTCCCCCACTGTTGTAACCGTGACTCCATTTGGGAAGGGCCACACATGTGCAGTATGTAGGGTTGTCCTGGAACCTCAGTGTATTGAAGACTTGGGTTTCAAACCAGTGAAGAGAAAGCGGAACTGATGGTCCAAAGCATATTTCATACAAAATATGATCGACAACATCAAGACGCTTCTGTTGGGCGGCAAGGTTAGCCCGATGCTATTACAATGCTGACGACTGGGGTTCGAATCCGGAGCTGTCTGTTAGGTGTTTGTGCACTGTCTGTGTGTCTGCATGTGATTCCTCTGGCTTCCTTGGAGCACAACAAGGCTGATAGGAGGCCTGATCTGGATGGACAGAGAGGGAAGTGGCAGCAAAGGTCAAGGTCAAAAATGGTGCAAGGCACAAAGAGCTGGAGAAACTCAGCAGGTCATGAGGTGAAAGGCAATCGATGATTCAGGTCTGAGCCCTTCGTCAGGAATCTGGAGAAACAGGCAGAGGCCTGAGTAAAAAAGTAGGGGGAAAGTCTTCCTCCCAGCCTCCAAAACGTCCACGGCTGTCGGTTAATTTGTGTGTAATTGGTTGGCACGTATTTAAGTGGCCAGATTCAGTTTCGACCATACTGTAAATAATTTTTTTTAAATGTAAATTAATGTCTGGGCACTGTAAATAAACATTGTTGCTGTTGGGGTAGCGCTGTGCTGATGGCTCCCTGCTCCAGATGCCTGGGATTTCTGCACTCATATCCTTTCCATTGCGGCTGAATGCCTCCGGGCCCTACTGATGTTAATTGAACCACCATGCCTTTGAGGACAATAGGGGACCGTGTTTATCATTAATACCTAGCCAACAGCGGCAGCCTAATTGATGGCGTTGGCCCTTTGAAGTTCCTGCTTGAAGAGCTGAGTTGCTTTGGATGCCCCTCCTCTGGATGAGATGATAGAGAGTCAGTCCTTTCAACCATGGATTACTCAGCCCTCTTCTCAAATGTCCCCATGTTCCCAATCCTCCCCATCTCCTCATTCTTGCTGCCCCAGGCCAACTGGAATCCCTGTGCTCTGCTCTTAAGTTATTTAGTGTTTTATGTACCTGTGTGGCTCCAGAAGGAAAGACTTTTATAGTGTATTGTATTTATGTATATGACACCTTCATTCATTCACTCTCCCAGTTATCCCTGAACCTCCAACAGTGATGCTGTTAGCTTTGGGAATAATTGAAGGAGTGAATGAATGAAGTACGATTTCACATATGCTTTTTACGTGGAGCAGCAGAACTATGGAGGGCACCAGAAATGAGGAGAAAACCCCCATTGAGAAGGAAAAGCAGAAGAGACGACCCTACAGGTAAGATGAGCATGGCAGCAGAGCAGTGAGGGGCTCAGCAGTCGAAGCTCCCACACAGGCTGCAGAATGGCTCGTGGGAACCAGGCATCAGAGTTGGGAGACGAGAGGCTACTGAGGACACTGGAGGCTTCCTGATCATGCCAGAGGTTGGGATCTGGGGCTCGGGCGGTCGATGGATCGAACGGGAGTCTGTGCATTTGCAGAGGCAGTGGGAGCGCTGGAGGTGAATCCACGGACACTCTGTGATTCCCTTATATAAGGGGTGCCGGGCAACACTAATGGCGACTCAATACAGCAGGTAGAAGGAAATTCTTTTTTGAAAATTTTATTTATTGATCATAATAATCTTAAAATAAAAATACAAACAAATAAATAATATTTTACCCCATATAACCCACCCATCCCTCTCATTCCCCGCTAAACTACCCCTGAAGAAAGAAAGAAGAGATGAAATGCCTTCATACCCTTCAGTTATTGCCATGTTTGGGGCAACACCATCAATGTGTTGGGGGAAAAAGAAACTATTACAAATTCAACCTCATATATTCCCTACACGGGCTCCAGGTTTTAACAAAGAAGGAATAATTATTACGTAAATTATACGTTCTCCTTTCCAATGGAATACAAAATCTCATTTCCAAGTGCCATCGTAGAATGCTCAGAAGACAATTTCATGCAATATAACATGTTCTATACAATGAACATGACAATGAAGGAATCTTGAATGTTGAGCATGTTTGAATGTTTGAGATAATGTTTCCTGCAGAAGAATCCAGTGTTAAGTACAAATAAGCTTAAATTTAAAAATTTCCTCGCAACTGTCTTCAGGCAGAAGGTACAGAAGCACCTCCAGGTTCAAGAACAGTTTCTTTCCAAGTTATCAGCCTCTTGAACCACTCAATATGACCCTAATCCTAAACATAAACTACTCCAGGATCTGTCTGCATTACTGAAACTTCACTCTTGCACTATCTAAAATTTTACCTTATCTTTCTGGGACCCACCTACCATTCAGACCCTTGCCACAACCCTCACTGAAGTTCGCGTGAAGCCCATCTTCCACTCCTCATTCGTCTATTTTCATTCCTCCCGAATGAATGAAATCAGATTTGTGAGATGTGATCGCGCCTGCTTAAGGAATTTGGGTGTCCGCTCAGTGTCGTAGAATCGTACAGCACAGAAGGAGGCACTTCAGCCCAGCACGACCGTGCTCATCCCTTTTGCCTGCATGAGCACTATTTAGAATTCTACCTCCGTACAAATCACAAACTCTGCACACTTTATCCATCATTTTACTCCACTTTCCCCATTTCATCTGATTGTCTTCATAAGTCCACAGACTTCAGTCTCATGGTATCGGTGGTAGAGCTGCTCCCCCTCCACCATCAGACTCCTCAACAACAGTCAGTTTGCTTACATTTTCTTTTCATTTACATTTCTCTCTTTTGTTTACACATCTTTTCTTGAATACAGTTTTTTTCACTTTACCGATAAGTAGAAATTCTACCTGGCCCACAAGAAAAAGAATCTCAGGGTTGTATGTGAAGTCAAGTTTATTGTCATCTGATTATGCAAGTACAACTTGACAAAACAGCGTTCTCCGGTCCTCAGTGCAAAACATGCAGACACACCACCAGAAATAACACACACAGAGAAACGATACCCATGCAGAACAAATATTCATATCAATAAATAAATGTTGTTTCATGAATATGAGAGTCTCAGATGGTGAGTGTGAGCAGTTCCTTTGGTCGTTCAGCGTTCTCACTGGGAAGAAGCTGCTCCTCAGCCTGGTGGTGCTGGCTCTGATCCTCCTGCATCTCTTCCCTATGTATACACTGACAATAAATCTGAACTTTGGACTTTCTTCCTGACAGCAGTGGAGCGGGTAAAGACAAGGTGGCTGGGTGGGATGGGTCTTTTAAATAATTGCTTTTCCAAGGCTTGCAGGAGTTATAGATGAGGGGGTGCTTGGGGAGGGGGGTGCAATGGCCTGAGCCGCATTTACAAACGTTTGCAGTTTCTTGCGACCTCGGGCAGCGCAGTTCCCGCCCCACGCAACAACGCACCCTGGCAGGGTGAAACGGAGCACAGGGCACAGTTGGGTTGGTACGAAAACCTTGACACAATTTGCCTTGGGAGAGCTCTCAACTCATGAACTTGATGCACCAATCCCTGCACATTCCTGCCCGATTCAGCTCGTGCTTCGGACGTCCTGCACTTTTTGGTCAGTTGAACATTGTACATTGAACTCAGCTGACAATGAGCCACTTTCTTTTTGGTTTGGAATTGATGGAATTTGTTTATCTGAGAACTACTGTCTGGCTCATTCAAGACAAAGTGGTTTCTGTTCACACAAAGCATTTGAAATCCCAGTGTGTGAATCAGCGTTCTCTGCAGGCAAGGACATGGAGAGATATCAGTCTTGAAGCTGCTTGTAGGTGCACAGCTCTTCACATGTCCTTAGCAATTATTCCGCAGTGCCTCCTGTACACACTTTACATGCATTCACAGATTCTCTGTTCAGCAAGGCAGCCACCTGGGGTATAATTACATTTTTCTCTAACCCCTCCCCCAGCTCCCTCCACTGTCCTCTGTCCACCACCCCAGTCTCTATCATAACAAGATTAATTAATTATAGCTTTCCCTGTGAATTACACTCTGGGGAGAGACTCAGAGATTACCAGAAACACAATTACTGGCAAATAAAGACCTTCTCACAATCAGCCCACTTCTGCTTAATACTGCCAGCTGCCTCCCACCTGACTCTTGCCCATTCGAGACTGCAATGAGTCTTTGCTGTTGGTTTGCCGAATCTTGGTGATCAGCGGGGACATTCGCTTCTTTATTACCTTAATAGCAGCCTTGGTAGCTCTCAAAATAACTTCTTTCTCAGTAACTGGCCTTCCAGCAGTGCAGCTAGGTGAAAGCCGGCCTCTGGTCTGGCCGCAGCTTTTTCAACTCACGGAGGTGTCGGTGAGGGTAGGCTGCCAACTGACACATTCCAGGCTGTAAGGGTACGCACTGAGGGACGTGCTGAGGCTTGGCGCAGCCAATGCAAGGGCGCAGTGGGGAGCCTGCTTTGCTACTGGACCTCGAGGGACTGAGACTGGTGGGAAGCCCCTCAATCAACTGTGATCCCAGGGGAAGTTGTGTGTGAAAGAAAACTACTAAAACTTTTTTTTTCTTTGGCTTGGCTTCGCGGACGAAGATTTATGGAGGGGGTAAAAAGTCCACGTCAGCTGCAGGCTCGTTTGTGGCTGACCAGTCCGATGCGGGACAGGCAGACACGATTGCAGCGGTTGCAAGGGAAAATTGGTTGGTTGGGGTTGGGTGTTGGGTTTTTCCTCCTTTGCCTTTTGTCAGTGAGGTGGGCTCTGCGGTCTTCTTCAAAGGAGGCTGCTGCCCGCCAAACTGTGAGGCGCCAAGATGCACTACTAAAACTACTGAATGTGTAAAAACACAAGGCTGGAGAAACTCTACAAACAGTGATATATCAAAGATAAAGATGCAGAACCAACATTTCAGGATTGAGCCCTTCATCAAGGTATGAAAAAACTATAGGCAAGTGCCCGATTAAAATAGTGGTGGTGAGAGGCAAAGGGAGGAGCATGGTTCAGCAGGAGGGAATAGGTGGATAAGGGATGGAGTGAGGGAGGGCACAACAGCAAGCGGGGGGTGGTGGGGGGGTCTCCAGGAATGGAGAGAGAAGGGGGTGGAGAATTGGAGGGAAGAAGACAAAGGGAAAGGGAAGGGAGGGAGAATGGCAAGTGGGCTAGCAGAAACCAGTCTTTCTGATGTCTGGAAGGCCACAATGCCGAAGATCGCTTCCCTGAGCACCTTCGCTCTGTCCGCATCAGAGACGGGACTCTCCCAGCGGCCAACCATTTTAGTTCCGAGCCCCATTCCCCTGCTGACACACCTGTCCATGCCCTGTCCCATCAAGACCTCCTGTAAATTGGAGGAGCAACACTTAATTTTCCATCTGCGCCCTCTCTAACTGGGTGGCATTAACATCGACTGCTCCAGATTATGCTAGCCAAACTCTTGTTTGGGCGCCTCTTTGCATTTTGCTCATTCATTAATGAAGGGCTCAGGTCCAAAACGTTGGTTATGTATCTTTAACTTTCCTATATAAAATACCTATTTGACCTGCTGAGTTTCTCCATTGCTGTGTTTTTACTGCAGACTTTCGTGTTCTACAACTGAATATGCAGATTGAATAAAAATAAGAATCTATGTAGCACTGAGAATGCGAAGAGGCTTTGCATTCTTTTCTTTTTCATAAAGTTTATTTCAAAGTTATAAAAACCTTTATCTCTCGCATCCACTTCACGCGCCACCAGGTGTCACGATTCATCACTCAAAGAGATACCTTGGCCCATTGCGTCGTTGGTTGTTCTGTGACCAAGCATTCCAGAGTGTGACCTCAAGTTTCAGACCGAGCTATCCTGGGAGAATGACAGCGACCACACACATTATCGATGCCCCTCATGGTTTTTGGCAGTGCAGCTGTCGCGGCAGTTAGCGCAACACGATTACGTCGCCAGGTTCAAATCCAGCGCTGTCTGTAAGGAATTTCCATGTACTCTCGGTGACCTGTGTGGGTTTTCTTGCAGTTCAGAGTCAGAATCTTGAACGTGTGTTGACTTGCAGGAGCAGAAAACAGTGCAAGATTACTCTAGCAATGCAAGTATTTAAATACAAGAATTAAAAACAATATGGCACAAATTAGGAAAAGTGAGGGAGTGTCTGTGATACATTATCTGCTTGGAAATCTGATGGCGGAAAAGGGATGACCTGGGTGGTGGGAGTCCTTGAAGATATAACCTGCTTACTTTAATGGTCAAGTTTCAGAATCAGAATTTATTTTCATGAACATGTCATGAAATTCATTGTTTTATGGCAGCGTCCAAGTGCATACATTGATCTAAACCACCTTACAACAATAAATCAAAAGTTAGTGTAAGGCAGGGTCTGCACGTAGTGGGATTAAAAGCTCTCACGACTGGAGGGAGAACAAATGCTTTTATTAGCTTATAACTGAGGGTAGGATCTCACGTTAGCCTTCAGAAGGGGTCTGGGTTAAGGCCAGGATTATATGTGATCAGATGGGGGGTCGGAGCCGGGAGGTGATCTGCACCGCTGTTCATTGATCATTCAGGAAGCTGATGGCGGAGGGGAAAAAGCTGTGCTTGTGCCGCTGAGTGCTCATCTTCAGACCTTTTCCCCAATGGCAGCAGAGTGAAGAGGGTTCTTGAGGATAGAGGCTGTTTTCTTAAGACACTGCCTCTTGTAGAGGTCCTCAGTGGAGTGAAGTCTGGTGCCCGTGATGTCGCAGGCCAAGTTAGCAACCCTTTGGAATTTTTTCTTATCCCAAGCATTGGCACCTCTGCACCAGGCAGTGATGTAACCAGCCAGTAGGCTCTCCATGGTCCACCTATCAAAGGTTTCGAGAGTCGTACTGAATCTCCTCAAACTCCTCACAAAGTTTAGCTGCTGGTGAGCTTTCTTTGTGATTGCATCGATGTGGAGGCTTCTTCTCACCCTGCAATGACAGACTAGGGTTGGTAGGTTAATCGGTGCATTTGGATGGTGCAGCCAAGTGGGCTGGAAGGGCCTGATTTGATGTTGTATCTGTGAAAACATATCTTTATTAGGTAAACCCAGCCCAGCCTACCGTATCTCTCCTTATAACTCAAGCCCTCCAGTTCTGGTAACAGGCTCGTGCAGTGAACTGGAATTCACTGTCTGTGTATTGTTCTGATGGCTGGCTCCTCCTTGTCTCCACCCTCACCTGCCCCAATAGAAACCCTGGTTTTCCCGCCTTATCTCCGATTCATCTGAGGATTATTGTGTCTACCGGACATTGATTGTAAGCTATTAAAAGTGGGCTTGTATTTCTCGGTAGTCTCTGAGTGCAAATTTCTGCAATTGCTTTATTTAGAATTTCCACCCCCCCCCCCCCCCCCACCCACCCCCGCCAACAGATTGGTGGAGCTTCTTCTGGCTGCTAAAGCAGGTTGGAAGGAAATCGAACAATTGCAGCCACTCATCTCAACAAGCTGGTCTCCAGCAAGCCTCGTGTTTCTCAGAGAAGTGAATGGTGTGAGTCACGTGCACCACCCACTCCCTTGCATCAAGGAATCTGAGGAAATACAAAGGCTCCCAATATGACACCGTGCTTTTTCCCTGTTAATTACTGATAATTATTACCTCCGCCAATTGTACCCAGTGCTTTGAAGAGGGGGAGTTGCATTATTTATGACCAAGTATTTGTCCTGAAACATTGACTGAGATGAATGAAAATATTACAGGGGCACCCCACAGTGAGGATAAACATTATCAACTTTTGCACATTTCATGTCTACCCCAGGAATTTAATTAATAATGAAGCATAATTAAGTGAGGTTGGCCCTGACTATTTAAATTAACCTGGCAAATTATTGCTGGTTAACAAAGAGAACGCTTTGAAGTAGTAAAACTAGGAAATTCTCAGCAGAACAGACAACATGGAATGGGAATCGCACGCAGATAACAGTCCAGCAAACGATGAGGTCCTGGAGGAACTCAGAGCTGTCTTCTGGTTCACATGGGGATCTAAGATGCAAAGGGTCTGAAGGGTCGACATGCACAAGCTGTCAGACAAGGGGCAAAAGGTAGTGGACACAGCACAGGCCAAACCCTCCCCACCATCGAGAACATATGGGGAATGCTGCCGTCGGTGGACAGCAGCGATCATCAAGGATCCACACCATCCAGCACATGCTCTGTTCTCGCTGCTGCCATCAGGAAAGGGGTCTAGTTGCCACAATACTCGCACCCCCAGGTTCAGGAACAGCTGCTCCCCCTTCTCAATGACAAACTCAATCAGGGGCTCATTTAAGAACTCTTAGTTGTGCACTTTATTGTATTTTTCTTCTTCTCTGCATTGTCCAGTCAGTTTGTTTACATTTCTTTATTTGTTTACATGTATTCGCTGTATACATTTTTTTTGCACTAATAATAAGTGGTTATTCTGCCTCGCCCACAGGAAAAAGAATCTCAGGGTTAAATTTTAAATTTAGACATACAGCACGATAACAGGCCCTTTAGGCCCACGAGTCCATGCCACCCAATTTACACCCAATTAACCTACACCCCTGGAATGTTTCGAACAGTGGGAGGAAACCAGAGCCCTCAGGACAAAACCCACGCAGACGTGGGTAGAACAGCACGGGATTCAAACCCCAGTCCCAATCGCTGGCACTGTAAAGGCGTTGCGCTATACGCTACACCAACCATGCCGTGTGTATGTAATGTCATGCATGTACTCTGAAAATAAATCTGAATCTGAAATCAAGGGTGCACAGAATGTGGCCCTCAATGTGTATTTGTCTGCCTCACGGCAGGCAGAAGGCAATTTCGTGTAATATTACATGTGCTACACTATTACATGGCAATAAAAGAATTTGAATCATGAAACCTGATGACCACCCTCATGTGTGGCTGGATATGGAACCAAAGTGTGAAAGTACCAAGAACTGCTGTAGGCTGACTTTTTTCCCCAAAAAAATAAACTTTATTCGGAATAAATTATAATACAATGCAAAAGACAAAAAACTGTTCAAGACTTTACACTTGTAGTTTCAATCCTATTGAGTCAGTTATTTATAAAACCCTCTCAAACTTTTACTTAGTGTCAGTCATCTCATATCGAGTAAGTTATTTAAATAACAAGAACAACTGAGCAGAAACTTTTTACAGTTTGTCAGTCATCTCATCGATGTCATTTCATGTTTAACATTGAACCCCTGTGACACCTTGTTATTTCCTCCCCTCTGTTGGTTTAAGGATCCTCCCCTCAGGGTCAGCCCCTCACAGCCCAGTAATGGGGGAGGTGGGGGGGTATAACTCCTCCTCCACAGTGCCATCACGTTGGCTCCACCAAGCCTCAGCATGTCCACCAGCAGGTGGTCCTGGAATGGGACAGACAGTAGTGTTCCCGGACCAACATCTCAGTGAGCTGAAAGACCGACAGCTGTGAGATGATTTTCTACCCGTCCTTGTTGTTGCAAAGAATGAGCCTAGCCCTGTTGCCCAACAGTGTCCCGATCAGCTGGACTTAGCCACAAGACCTATTCTTTATGGAAAAGTTTTTGCAGACAAACATTTTTGACCTCAAGGTCATCAGACAGATGTCAGCATTGCTTCATGAATATGAGAGTCTCGGAGGGTCAGTGTGAGCAGTTCCTTTGGTCGTTCAGCATTCTCACTGCCTGTGGAAAGAAGCTTTTCCTCAGCCTGGTGGTGCTGGCTCTGATACTCTTCCCCGACAGGAGGAGCTGAAAGATGCTGTGTGTGAGGTGGAAGGGGTTCTCAGATTTTGCGCGCCCTGTCCAGACAATGATCCCAGCGGATCACATCAATTGGGTGGGGAGGAGGGAGACTGCAGTGAGCAGAGTGTTGGCCAAAGAGGAGACCCAATCTATGATATTTGGTCTAATGTGCACAGGAGGCCACATCAATTACACCGAATGCTGTAAGTTAGTCCAGGCTGTGACTGGAAAGGAGCACTAGTTCATCCTGATGAACTACCTGTGTAGAGAGCAGTGCTCGCTCACATGGGGAAGGAGGTACAGTGGAGGCAGAGAGGGAAATAGAATCTTGAAAACCAATCACAACTGATGCACCAGTATCCCCACACATCTCACACCGGTATGACAGGAACGCTCGAACCTAGCCTGGTCTAATCCGCCAACAGGGTACGCATTGCATTATGGAAGACGAGATGTCATGAGCAGCAAGGTTAGCGTGTCAGGGCCATCACCCAGGTTTGAATCCAGCGCTGCCTCTGAGGTGCTTGTACATTCTCCGCTTGCATGGGTTTCCTCCTTGTGCTCCGGTTTCCCCACCACCCTTCAAAAGCATACGGGGTTAATTGCGTGTAAAATTGGGTTGTATGTGATGTTATGCATGTACGCTGCATTACTAAAAAAAAATTTAAAAGATACGAGTGATAAACAACATTCCTGGCCTATACCTATTAATGTCTTGGAGTATGTCCACCATCTTGACTGAAATGAAGAACGGGCATTAAAGCCGACCCTCCAGCACCGCTGACTTTCTGGGATTGCTCTGCTTGTGCATTGGCCTGAAGATCTGGGGGGGAAATGTGACAGCACCCAGCCTGTGGCTTAAATGTTCATCAGTCTCTGACCTCCCATCCACTGTCTCAAGAAGGCAAGTCAGCATCATCAAGGACCCCCATCGCCCTGGTCACAACCTCCTCTCACTGCTACCTTTGGGCAGAAGAAGATACAGAAACCCGAAGACCAGCGGGTCCAGGTTCAAGAACAGTTTCTCTGCAACAGCTATCAGGATCATGAAACTGCCCCTGTTACCCTAATCAGGGCCAGCTCTAACTACACAGAAGGATTGCCTGCACAATTACAAAGTCACATATTTTGTATGAAGTTGACGAGAAAAATAATCTATTTTGCTGTATTTATTTTCTCGTTTTAATTCAATTACATGCTCTTTGGCAGTTGGCTTTCCATTTCTTTTTGCAGTTGATTATTTTTGCAAAGAAGAGCTGAAGGAGCTGCCTCAACGACGATCACACTAACTAGCACTAACTTCTACTGTGGTGAAATGCTTTGAGAGGCCAGAATTAGCACAAAGATCTGGTCCTGTTGCAATTCTCCTATCATCACAATCGCCCCACAGCAGATGCAATATCGCTGACTCTCCACTCAGCTCTGGATCACCTCGAAAACAGCAACTCATCCATACGGGACTGCTCTTCATCGACTACAGCTAGGCCTTCAATACTGTTATTCCCTCAGTACTGGTCAGGAAGCTACAAACTCCAGGCCTCTGTACCCTACCCTGGCAAATGGATCCTTGACTTTCTCATTGGAAGACCACAGTCTGTATGAATTGGAAACAACGTCTCCTTCTCAATGATCATACACCCCAAGGGTGTGTGCCTAGCCCACTGCTCTACTCATTATACACCCATGACTCAGTGGCCGGGCACAATTACAATGCCGTTTACAAGTTTGCCGATGACTCCACAGTTGTCGGTAGAATCACCAACAGCAATGAGGAAGCATCCAGGAGGGAGACGGATCAGCTCATTGAATGGTGTAATGACAACAACCTTGCACTCAACGTCAACAAAACCAAGGAGATGATTGTGGACTTCAGGAAGAAGCCGGGGGGTGGGGGGGGGGGGGGGAAATCAACGCAGTCCTCATCGAGGGTTCAATAGTGGAGAGGGTCAAGAACTTCAAATTCCTGGGTGTCAACATCTCTGAGGATCTGTCCTGGAGCCTCCACGTTGATGTAATAACAAAGAAAGCTCGCCAGTGGCTACGCCTTGTGAGGTATCTGAGGTAATTCGGTACATCACCGAACAAAAGTTGGTTAAGGGTCTCTGGAAGTTGGGAGGATGGGTTTGAGGGCAGGAAGAGTTTGCAGATTGAAGTGAAAATTATTGATGACGTGCATCTTTTTCTCTATCTCTGTTATTCAAGTAATCGCCTCTGGAAGCAGCCCATTTAAGTTTGGAAGGCACGGCAATCTGTTCTAATGGATGTGTTTATCTCCCACCCTGAATTCCTGGGTTTGCTCTGATGTAATTTCTTGCCCAAGGGTTGTTAGAGGCAGTGCTAATTCATAGTTCCAACCTGCTGGAATAATTTCCCTAACCACTAACAACCCCAGCAGGAAGAGGCAGATTGTGAGATCCAGGCCATTAATTAAAGCTGGGTCCACCCTGAACTGAAAACACTGAGCCAAATTGAAGCTTCATACTTCGAACAAAGCAGGCACCCACTGAGAGAGCAGAGTGAGGCTGGAGGCCTTTAATAAATCCTTCATGAGCCTGGGTGGGGGAGAGGCATTAGGGAACAATGACCATTCCTCTTCCCACCTCCCGCCCTCCCTCCTTATTCCTGAATGGAATGAAACAAGAAGGTCTGCAAGCTCTGTATTGTAGTAAAACCATAAAAATGTTGGAGGAACTCGGCAGGTCTCACAGCTCCATGGGAGGTGCATTCCGAGGGGGGGTGGGGGGAAGTTTAGACTAAATGAGGGGAACGGTGAAGTTATCAAATTTCAAGGAATAGTTCAGGCCTGAAACATTGGATGTAAATCATTACCTCCTATGATTGCTGTGTGGCCTGCTGGGTTCCCTTTCACTTTACAAGTCACCTCACACATTTTCTTTTCCGATGAGATGCTGAAGGAAGAAAGGACTGCAAACCAGTGTAGCACACTCCCAGAGTCACAGTGCCCCAACACGTGGCCCACTCTGGTCTGCGCTGAACAACCTGCCGCCCTGTTTCAGTCCCACGCCCACATTAGGCCCATGGTCATCCACTCCCCTCCTATCCATGGAGTAAGCCAACTGTTCCTTAATGGAACCCAATGTCCCCGTCTCATTCTGCCTGGCGGATCATTCCGTTCATCCACCACCCTCTGAGTGAAGAGAAGTCAAGTTCATTGTCATCTGATTGTACAAGTACAACCCAACGAAACAGCGTTCTCCGGTCCTCGGTGCAAAACGCACAGTCACACAACCAGATAAAACACACACAGACAAAAAATACTTACACAGGACAAGTATTCACATGTTCAAATGAATAAATATTGTTTCGTGAATGTGGGAGACCCGGATGGTCAACGTTCACACTGCCCATGGGAAGAAGCTGATCCTCAGCCTGCTGGTGCCGGCTCTGATCCCCCTGCATCTCCTCCCTGATGGGAGAAGTGGAAAGATGCCGTGTGCGGGGTGGAAGAGGCCCTCAGTGATTTTGCGCACCCTCTTCAGACAACAATCCCGGTAGATCATGTCGATGGAGGTGGGGGGGGGGTAGGGAGACTCTCTGGAACTGCCCCCTCACGTCCCTTCTAACTTGGACACACCTCACCTTATAATTATGCCCTCTTGTCTTCAATTCTCCCTCTCGTGGAAGACAGACCATCATTTTTCACCTTATCTATGTCACTTATGAGATCTTGCAGACCTCATTAAGATGCCCACCCAACCTCCCACGCTCTGAGGAAAACAATCCTTGTTTTCACAATATCTTAGCTTCCTTCAACCTGGCAACAACTGTGTAAATCTCTTGGTAATCCACTCTGGGGATTTGGGGTGGTGTTTAATTGGCTACTGAATCTGCCCAATAAGGTCTCCTCTGCCTGGACACTCAGTGACTCTGAAGGGATTCTCTTTTGCTTCTCTTTCTCTCTTTCACTGTAAGGGTCTGCAGGCAGACAGCAATTTCGTGTAATACTATGACATGACAATAAAGGGAGTCTTGATTCTTCTCCTTTAAATGGCAAGGAACGCTCTATGGCAGCTGGAGGCAGCACCTTTAAGCTCCAGTGCACATCAGTGAGTGAGGAAGTGGGCAAAGTGCGACTGATCTCATCGAGTGCACAACTTACGCAGGCATCTCACATGAAGGGTGCACGGAAATTCTTGGCAGACATGCCTTTACCGGAAAATGATTGCTCGCACAACCTACACAACAGATTTCTGTGTAATTTGCATACACACACACACACACACACACACACACACACACACACACACACACACGCGCGCACACACGCGCACACGCGCGCGCGCGCACACACACACACACGCACACACACACACACACGTTCACACACACACACACACACACACACACACATACACACACACACACACACACACACACACACACACACACACACACACACACACACACACACAAAGAGAAACCCAGCAGCCTGATTTTTTTTAAGAAAGCTGTACAGTGCAGCATACGCAGATTGGGTGAGCACTTCACCAAACCTTGGCTGTGAGTCTAAGAACTCCTGGTTGCCAATAATTTTGTTCTCTCTGCCAGTCCCACACAGATATGTTTTGTCCCTCAGTTTCATCCACTGCCCAGATGAGGTTGAGCGTAAACTTGAGGAGTAACACTTCATGTTCCTCCTGGACAGCCTGAACCCAAATTTCTTGAACAATGATTTTTCCAGTTTTAGGTTAACCACCACCTCTGCCCGTTTCCAGTTTCTATCTCTTCCTTTACCATATTCCTCTTTTATTACTTACTCTCTCTCTACCTCTCCCAGCATCTGCCTAATACCTTATCCCCTCGCAGTCCCTCCCCAGCTTATTCCTTTCACCCTCTTTTTCTTCCCTTAATGTACAGTATCACCTCTTTCTACTTGAAAGAGTCACAGGAGGAACGAGCAAACTCCTTTCAGACACCGCCAGATTCGATCCTGGGTGTAATAATGTTCCATCAATCGCTCTGCAAACCTTGCCGCTAATCTTCAAGGACAGAAGATTGAAGGGGTTCTTAAAGGGTTAATTTATAAAGCCATGTTTCTGCAGACATGGCTTGTCCACCCTTGAGATTAGAAAGGGCGATCTGATGTGAAAAGATAAAAGTCTTTGACAGGGAAGATAAACTGCAATTAGTTCATTTTGTTTGGTAATCTAGGTTAAGGGGGTGTAATCTTTAAATTAGTGGAGGGTCATTCAGGAGGGAAACCAAAAATTATTTCTTCACAAAGGAGATGAGAAATCTGGGACGTTGGGATCCTTTGGGCTGTGGAGGCTGGGACACTCAGAGCTCCGAAAACTGAGATTGCTCAATTTGTGCAAGATAAGGATATCAGAGGTAAGTAATGAGTCCAATCAATGCTGGAGCCACCTCCATCAGCTCCTCTGAACCAAATAATCCAATTACTTGCAGGGTTACCTGTGATCATGTTCCTTGCGGCAAACAATGCTTGATTTTCATCATAATCAAACTGTAAGATAGAAGCCAGAGGTTCTCAATCTTTTTCTGTCCACTTACATACCACTTCCCTAGGCCGTAGGTGCTCTGTGATTAGTAAGGGATTGCTTAAGGTGGGATTTGAGTGGACAGAAAAAGTTTGAAAACCACTGTTTTAATCGTCCCTCATTAACTCGTTATGTGCACAGTTTCATAACTCCAAAGGAAATGGACCAATGACAATTTTTCTCAAGCCAAATATTTCAGTAACAATTGGGTCTAGAGCAGTGATTCTCAACCTTCCCTTCCCACCCACCTTAAGCAATCCCTTACTAATCACAGAGCACCGATGGCAGAGGGATTACTTAAAGTGGGAGTGAGTGGAACAAAAAAGGTTGAGAACCACTGCTATAAGCCATCACCAGTGATCTGGGTTCAAAACTGAGACTGTCTGTAAGGAACGTTCTCCCCGTGACCTGCATGGGCTTTCCCCAGGTACTCTCACCCTTTAAGAATGTATGGAGTTGGCAGATTATATGGTTGTAATTAGGTGGAACAGCTCCAATGGCTATAATGGGCTTCTAGCATGCAGTACTGTGTGTTTTTTTTTAAGAGATGGTGTTCACTCCACCAAGAGTCAGGTCAGGGCAGTGAAAACACTTTTCCAACACACTGGCTTAGTATGAGGGCTTGAACATTAAATAAAAAAATAAAGACCTCACATCAGGTGATGTCTGCCAAGAATTTCCGTGCACCCTTCATGTGAGATGCCTGCGTAAGTTGTGCACTCGATGAGATCAGTCGCACTTTGCCCACTTCCTCACTCACTCATGACTACATATCAGTCTCTGGGGCAAGGGCCATAGTTTAAGCATCTTGTCCCACTTCACAATGAGAGGTGGAATCATGTGATATATCTACCCGGACTTGTAGATGTCCCTGTTAGACATGATCCAGTCCTCAATGAAGGCTCAGCGGTGGAGAGGGTCAAATTCCTGGGTGTCAACTTCTCCGAGGATCTGTCCTGGGGCCTCCATGTCGATGCATCAAAAAACTCAAGAGGGTTGTTAACTTGCCCTGTGGAATCACAGGTGTCTGTCATCACTCCATCGAGGATATCTACAAGAGGGATATCTTCAGAAGGCAGCCTCTATCCTCAAGGACTCCTACTACTATAGGGAAAAAGGTATAGGGACCTGAAGATGAGCACTCAGGACAGCTTCTTCCCTACTGCCATCAGATTCCTGAATGAACAATGAACGATGGACATTGACCTTTTCTTGCCCTATTTTTATTTATTTTGAAAGGTGGTTCATGCTTGCCGCAAAACAATGAATCTTGTGACTTGTTCATGACAATAAATTCTGATTATAATTCTGAAGGTCTGTGCAATGAAGCCATCCTAATGTGTTAGCTAATCCAGCCAGGGTGGCATTCTTAGTCTAGTGATTAGTGCAATGCAGTTACAAGCGCCAGCGACCTGTGTGCGAATCCGGCGTTGTCTGTAGAGTTTGTACGTTCTCCCCTTGTCTGCATGGATTTCTTCTGGGTGCTCCGGTTACCTCCCACCATTCAAAAAGTACAGGACAAAAGTCTGGACCCAGCCTGTAATAAAATGAGAACTTTCACGGTTGGCAGGGCAGTTAGCGCAACACCTTTACAGCGCCAGTGATCGGGACCGGGGTTACATCAAGGCTCCAGGACAGATCCTTGAAGATATTGACACCAAAGAATTTGATATTCTTGACCCTCTCCACCACTGAGCCCTCAATGAGGACTGGGTCGTGTTCCCCTGACTTCCTCCTGAAGTCCACAATCAGCTCCTTGGTTTTGCTGACATTGAGCACAAGGTTGTTGTCATTACGCCATTCAATGAGCTGATCGAGCTCCCTCCTGTACACTTTAGGCAATGATGCAGCTGGTCAATACATTTTCTACTACACATCTGCAGAGGTTTGCCAAGGTAAACATGCAAAGTGATTAAAGAGTCCTCAAGGAGTCATTTTAGGATCGTCTCAATGCCTAAATTATGTAAGTGCTGCTCAGACATCTTTTCAAAAAAATTGAAACACAAGTATCTGAGATCCCTGTGGGGACAAAGTGGGAGGTTTGGCTCTCAAAAATGGAGTAGGTTTAAATAAGAAAGAGTGAAAAAGGCAGGGAGAAGAGATCATCAAGTTTATTGTCATCTAATTGGACAAGTTCAACCCAAAGAAACAGCGTTCTCCGATCCTCAGTGCAAAACTTGCAGAATCACAACCAGACATAGCACACATACAGACAAACAATAATATTCACGGCAAATATTATATCCTTGGGTCATTCAGCATTCTCTCTGCCTGTGAGAAGAAGCTGTTCCTCAGCCTGGTGGTGCTGGCTCTGATCCTCCTGGATCTCTTCCCCGATGGGAGCAACTAAAAGATGCAGTGTTCAAGGTGAAAGAGGTCCTCAATGATTTTTCCCCCCCTCTTCAGACAATGATGCCAATACATCACATCGATGGGAGGGAGTGAGACTGTAGTGATCCTCTCTGCTGCTCTTATGGTCCTCCGATTGATCTCCGATCCATTTCTCTACAGCAACCGTACCACACTGTGATGCAGCCAGCCAGGACGCTCTTGATAGAGCTCGTGTAGAAGGTTGACATAATGGTGTCTGGTAGCCTTGCCTGCCTCAGGCTTCTCAGAAAGTGAGGAGATGTTGAGTATCCACAAAAGATTACTAGTTAAATGATCTCCAAGGAACCTGGTGCTTTCCATTCTCTCCACCACAGAGTTGTAGATGTTTAGTGGAGGGTGGTCATTCCTGCTCCTTCTGAAGTCCATGATTATCTCTTTCTTCTTGTCCACTTTTGCACCAGATCACAAGATTTTCCACCTCTTCTCTGTTGAGGATAGGATCTTCAGATCATAGACTCTGAGCTGATGAAAGAACACATAGAGATGTAGCTCAGAATTCAGAATCAGAATCCTGAGCTATATTGGTAGCAGAGAGAAGAGGGTATGGTCTGTTTGGTGAGGTCCTTGAGGATAGAGACTGCTTTCTTTAGAGACCTCCTCTTGTAGGTGTCCTCGATGGAGTGAAGACTGATTCCCAAGATGGCGTTGGCTGAGTTCACAATTCCCTGTGCTTTTTTTTCTGGTCCTGTGCATTGGTACCTCCATACCAGACAGTGATGCAACCAGTCAGAATGCTCTCCACCGTATACCCGTAGAAATTTGTGCCTTTGATAACGTACCAAATCTCCTTAAACTCCTCACAAAGCATAGCCATTGGTGAGCCTTCTTTGTGATTACATCTACATGGAGATCCCAGGACAGATCTTCAGAGGTGCTGACATTCAGGAATTTGAAGTTCTTTTCACTGCTGGCCCCTCGATGAGGACTGGTTAATACTTTCTTGATTTCCCACCTCCTGAAGTCCACAGTCAGCTTTTGTAAAGGATATTGTGGATGAACTGAAGGCCAGAATTGGAAAGCGCAGTGCCTGACTCATTATGTGGCGTCACCAGCTTCCTTCCAATGCATTCCTGAGCAGATTTTTGGCAGCCTCTTCTTGCTGAGCTGATTCATTCAGCTGTGGATTCATGCCATCAGTTTTAGCATCTCCACACCTTCATACCCAGTTCCTTTATCTCGGCTAAAATCCAGCATGAGATGCGTCAGAGTCGGCATGCATCGATCGCCTGCAAGGAGTGGTGTTATTAAAGCTCTACATTCTCTCCTGACAGCAGCTTACTTCAGATTTGTTGGATAAATGTTCCAATCAACAGGAAACATCTCTTTGTTTGTGCCAGATAAGGTGTGTTGATTTGTGGTGCATGGATTCATTACTGCAGGATTCTTTCTTAGACATGACAAATCTTCACTTCCTCCACTGCTGGCAGACAATGGGTACAGGTTGTACGGCTGCAAGGTTCAGCGTGATAATTCATCTCCCATGATTGCATCCTTTATCGTGGACAGTTGATTGGAAATGGCCTGCTGGAGGCCAGCTCGTGGGATGAGGACCATGATCGGTGAGGGGGAGCAGGGCTCCTGAAGGGCCCTCGGGCGCTGACAGCTCCCTGACCATATTGGGGCAGTCAGAGGTTGAGACTCAGTCATCTGGAGCTCGGGGGGAACCGCTGGAATGGACTGCAGGCCGTGCGGCTGGAGAGGTTATGGAGGTGGGGCGCAGGAGGCCGGGATATCGGAGGAGGTGACGAGATCCATGGACCCTCAATGTCTCTGAAGAGACTCTCTTTTATTTCCATTTCTCCTCTTGGTCGGGGTGTTGCCTCTTTGTGTGGTAAACAAAGGTAAACCCCTTTTTTGTATTAAAATATAGACATTGAACAGTACAAGCCCTTTGGCCCACAATGTTGTGCTAACCTTTAGATCCTGCCTCTCACACAGCCTACAACTTTAAATTCCTCCATATGCTTGTCCAGTTCCTGCCTCCACCACTGATACAGGTCGTGCATTCCAACCACTCTCTGGGTAAAAAACCCTCTAATATCTCCCTTGAACTTTCCACCCATACCTTAAAGCCATGCCCTCTATCATGTCTCCTCTCATCCTCCTTCTCTCCAAAGAGTAAAGCCCAAGCTCCCTTAATCTGTGCTCATAATGGTCAATCTCCTTTGCACCCTTTCCAATGCTTCCATATCCAGAACTCAATGACATGGGTGCAGTTGAGTTTTCCTGCACAACCAATGTGGAAGGATCCCTTTACGGCAGGGGCCAAGGAAGAGGGATCCTGACTGTACAGAGGCAAGAGGTACTAGCTGCTCTTCCCTCAGGGTTTGTGAATATGTGCCCCGCTCCCCACTGTGTGACCCAGCGCCTTCAGGACTGGAGGTGGAACAGCCACACATGTTGCTGGACCCTCTCCAGACTCCTTCAGCTCATCTCCAAGCTACTTCTTTGAAAGGACAAGCTTTCACAGAAGGAATGTCTTAGCCAATGCTTCTGAGCTTCCTCAGATAATTGCAAGCCCAGACACACTGCTTTTCAAGGCAAGAGAAAGGAGACAAGCTCTGAAAAAACCTTTCTATATAAGTAAACAAAAGTTATGCAGTGTGGGACATGTTCTGATGCACAACCCTGCAGATTAAACATGCCACTGAGCACAATTTCCAACATTTCAAGAATTAAACTTGTAGGTATTGTATTGACCTGTGGGGTGTTGGAAGGATGCACCCTAAACAGTCTTTATTCAAAATCACAATCAAAAGGAGCTACAGTGTATTGCAATGAACATGTGTCACTATTTTTTTTGCAGCAGTCTTGCGCATTACAGTTCAGCGAGAGTCCCAAGGTCCAGAAACATTTGGCCCTGTTATTAATTCTCTGCAAAAACACCATGCTGGAAAAGCTCAGCTGGCCAAACCGTGTACTTTATACAGCAAAAATAAAGATACGTAACCATTGTTTCAGGTTCAAGCCCTTCATTAAGGTACAAGCAAAATGTAGGCAGGGGCCTGAGTAAAATGGACAGGGGTGGAGGGGCACAGGCCCACAGGGAAGGATAAGGAAGCAAGGACATAACAGAAAACAGGGGGGGGGGGAATGGTTCTGTGAAAGGAGAGGGAAAGGGGTGGAGAGCAGGAGGAAAGGAGACAGGGGATAGGGAAGAGAGGGAGATCCGTGAGTGGACTAGCAGAAATTGGAGAAGTCGATGCTCACATTATCCAGTTGTGGTTGACCCTATCTATACCCCTCATACTTCTATATATATCTCAATCGGTCGGAGAAGTGGTCAGCACATTACTGTTACAGCGCCGGCGACAAGGGTTTGAATCCAGCGCTGTCTGCTAAGAGTTTGTACGTTCTCTCTGTGTCTGCTTGGGCTTTGTCTGAGTGCTCCGGTTTCCTCCCACCCTAGGTAAACATAAGCATTTGTTGGTTAATAGGTGTATTTGGGCAGCATGGCCTCGTGGACAAGAAGGGCCAGCGACTGGAATGTATCTTCATATTTTAAATTTAACTTGAAGTCCCTTCTTAACCCCCACTCCAGGGAAAACAATCCCAGTCTCTCCAAAACTAAAATGTTAAAATCCAGACACTATCTGGATGAACCTCCTCGGTGTCCTGTCCACTATTCCCTCAAGATACCCCATCATGTTCACATTTGAAAATTATTTTTAGCAGACTAGTTAAGGGAGATGAAGTGAATGTTGCGCATTTGGATTTTCAGAAGGCCTTTGACAAGTTACCGCACATGAGGCTACTTAACAGGAGCCCATGGTACAACAGGAAACATACTAGCATGGGTAGAGTATTAGCTGGTTGACAGGAAGCAGAGAATTGGACCGCAGAGATCATATTCTGATTGGCTGCCAGTTGCTCATGGGGTTTCCACAGGGGTCGGTATTGGGGCCACTTCTTTTTATGTCGTATATTATTGAGTTTGGATGATGGAATGAATGGCTTTGTGGCCAAGTTGGCAGATGATACGAGATTAGGTGGAGGAGCAGGCCGTGTAGAGGAAACAGGGAGGCTGCAGAAGGACTTGGACAGATGAGGAGAATGGCCCAATGAAATACAATGTCAGAAAGTGGACGATCATGCACTTTGGTTAAAAAAAAAGGAAACAGGAAGACTATTTTCTAAATGGGGAGAAAATTGAAAATACCCAGATGTAAAGGGACCTTGGAGTTCTCGTGCAGGATGGTCTGAAGGGAAACTTGCAGGGTGAATTGGTGGTGAAGAAGGCAAATGCAATGCTAGCATTTATTTCAAGATGAATAGAATATAAGGGCAGAGATGTGATGTTGAGGATTTATAAGGCATTGGTAAGGCTTCATTTGGAGAACTGTGAGCATCTTTGGGCACCTCTTTAAGAAAGGATGGGCTGACCTTGGAGATGGTTCAGAGGAGGTTCACAAGGATGATTCCAGGACTGAAAGGGTTATCATATGAAGAGTGCTTGACAGTTCTTGGCCTGTACTCATTGGAATTTAGAAGAATGAGGGCAGATCTCATTGAAAGATCTCGAATGTTGAAAGGTAGATTCAGAGTCGATGTAGAAAGGTTGTTTCCCAGGGTGGGAGAGTCTAGGTCAAGAGGGCACAACTTCAGGATTAAAGGGCGTCCATTTAGAACGGATATGAGGAGCAATCAGCCAGAGGGGGGTAAATCTATGGAATTTGTTGCCACAGGCGGTTGCGGAGGCCAAGACATTGGATGTACTTAAGACAGAGATTGATCGGTTCTTGATGAGCCCAGAAATCAAAGGTGATGAAGAGAAGGCCGGGCAGTGGAGCTGAGTGGGAAAATGGTGAATGGTGGGGCAGACTGGATGGGCTGAATAGCCCATTTCTGCTCCTATGTCTTATGGTCTCATGGTCTTACATGGAAAATGCAATGTATTTGTACGAGTCGATTCCTATTTGAAGTTGGATAGTGAGTGAAAGGATGTCTTGCTTTCGGTGTTTGCTCGTGGATATAACCAGTAGATACCACATTGAAGAGAATTCACTTTCCGTGGTTTTAAACACTTACCGTCTGATGTGTCAGCGTTTAGTCTGACTTAGCATTAATTGTTCTCAAATTATCTCTCGAATATCGATTGCTGAAAGAGAGCAGTTTTTTTGTCCCACTTCTCTTTAAAGTGGAGAATTTATAGAGAATTATAGGAATGAGGAACCAACAATAGAATTAAACAATTACTTTGTGTCTGTTTCTCTGGATGAATGTTGATGACACCTGCCAAAACTCATGCAAGAATGAAAAACTGAGGGAAATAAATATCTACAAAATATTGTGCTGGGAAGTCAGTGAAACTGAAAACCAAGAAATTCCAATTACCCAATTGTCACAGATATGAAATGGTGGGGGGGGGGGGGGGGCTATGATGAAGGGTGATATACCTTTACCTTCACTATATAAAGGACACTGTTTGACCTGCTGTATTTTTCCAGCGTTGCGTTTTTAATTCAACCACAGTGTCTGCAGACTTTCGTGTCTTACTTTTTGCCTCAAACAAAAGTGTTGGAGGAATTCAGCCCCTGCAGAGTTCAAGTTTATTATCAGTTTGAGCGCCTGCCTACATTTTGTTCATACCCTGATGAAGGGGTTAAGCCCAAAACGTGGGCTATGTACCTTTGTCACATAAAAGGACACTGTTTGACCTGCTGAGTTTCTCCAGCATTAAGTTTTTACTTCAATCACAGTGTCTGCAGATGTTGGTGTTTCACTCAAGGTTATTACCATCTGACTGCACAGATACAAGGAGCTGGTTGTGATCATTGGGCGAAATCAAAGGTGGAGAGGGTGAGCCATTGGAAAGTTACCCGACCAGATGCATCACGGCCTGGTATGGGTATCACCAATACCTCTGACCGGACAGCCCTGCAAAAGGTACTGACCACAGCCCAGTACATCACAGGCAAGAATCTCCCCAACATCGAGAACATCTACATGGAACACTCCCATCAGAGAGCAGCTGTAATCATCAGGGATCCACACCACCTAGAACATGCTCTGTTCTCGCTGCTGCCATCAGTAAAGAGGTGTAGGTGCCACAAGACTCATACTTCAGGACAGTTGCTACCCATCCACCTTCAGACTTCTAAACACCAAAGTCAATCAGGGACTCACTTAAGGACTCGTACTTTGCACCCAATTTATTATTAAATATTTTCTGAATTGCACAAATCAGTTTGTTTTTATTTCTTTCTCTCGGGGTTAGTGGATTTATAGAATTCTTAGCTCAAAGATTGATTCATCCCCCTCAGCCCCACTCCCCTGCCTTCTCCCCATAACCTTGACACCCTGACTATTCAGATACCCATCAATCTACACCCAACACCGAGGTCTCCACAGACAAGTTTCTTGTCACCCAATTGCACAAGTGCAACCTGTCAAAACAGCGTTCTCTGGTTCTCAGTGCAAACTCGCAGACACAGGTGCTGGAGTAGGCCATTCAGCCCATTGAGCCAGCACTGCCATTCATTTAGATCATGGCTGATCTTCCACTATCAGTACCTTGTCCCTGCCTTCTCCCCATAACCCTTCATTCCCCTGTCCACAACAACCTTATCTAATTCCCTCTTGAACTTATCTGGAGAGTTCATCTCTACCGCCCTCCACGGCAAAGCATTCCACAGACCAACAACTCTCTGGGTAAAAGAAAATTCTCATCTCTGTCCTAAAGGGCCTTATTCTTCAACTATGGACTCTAGTCCTAGTCTCCCCCAACATCAGGAATGTGTGATCATGTCCAATCCCTTAATAATCTTATATACCTCAATCATATCTCCCCTCATCCTTCTAAATTCCAACATATACAACCCCAGTTCATCCAAACTTTCGGCATAATACTCATACAGACAAACTATACATATGCTGGACAAGTAAGCAGATAAATAAATATTGTTCCATGGAAGCAAATTCCAGAGGTTCAACACTCTCTGGCTAAAGAGATTCCTCCACATCTGTTTTAAATGGGTGTTCCTCAATTACTGAAGTTGTGCCCTCTTGTTGGAGTACAGAGGAACTGAGGGGGAGAAGAGGAGTTGAAGCCAGTTGAGATCAGCTATTGCATGGGGAGACAGGAATGAGGGGCTGAATGGCCACCTGCTCCCGCTGTCTCACAGGTTCTGATGTTTACGATGCCACCCCCTTGAAGCTGCTGCACTGACACAGTTAGAAACAAAACTGACATAGCTGTAATTGCGATGATGTGACTCAGCCAGAACAGGAAGTCTGCTGCAAGTCCGCCCTTCCTGTTCAGCTCACCCACTTGCTGAAGCCTGACCCCAGCTGGCAAAAGGTGCATTCTCTTTGAATCCAGAGCAGTCTGCCTCTAAAGTCGCAAGGCAGTCAAAACCTGCGGCTCCCCCTCAGTGTCTGTCAGACCTCACAGGCGATTTCTGCACTGCTTGCCAAGAAATAAGTTAGGAGACGCAAACTTAGGTGAGGCTGATCAAATATCTTCCCTTTTTTAATCCACCCCTGCCCCTTGCTCTCAAAGAGATAAGCCTATCCTGGAGGAGGGGCCCAGAGGGATTGGGGGCTGATGGTTATTTTAGACTTGAATCCTGACATGTAGATACAGATAAAAGATTGAAGAGGATGTTCTGGGCTTGACAACATGGGAGATGATCTGAAGGAAACAGTTCGCATTCTGACTGGATGTGACAGGATGGATACAAGTATCTTTCCCTTTGTGGGGAGAGTTGGGGGTGGGATTCAGAAACGGAATAAATCATGGATGAGTTGGAATCTCTTCCCTGAGAGTGCCGTGCACCTGCAAACTCTCCAGCACTGAAGAGCCAAGAGGGGCCTCAACCCACCACCCACTGGCTGGGAATTTATTTCATCAGAAAATGTGCAGGTGTGTTTGTGCATGGGCGTGTGTTAGTCTCAGTGGACATGTGTGTTTGAGTTCATTTGTGTTTGTCTGCATTTGTATGAGTGTGCTTGTCTATGTTTGTGGGTGTGCGTGCGCGCGCGTGTGGCATATTTGCGTTAGTGTTTATGTGTTTGAGAGTGTGTGCATGTGTATGTGTGTGTGCGTGTATATGTATGTCTTTGCATTTGTACAAGTGAGTCTGTGAGTGCATTTATATGAGTGTGTCTGAGTGAATGCATGTGTATATGTGTGGGTTGTACAAATATATGTATCCATTTGTATGGGTGTGTATCTGTGTTTTCGTGTGAATGTATTTGTGTGTGTGTGTGTGTGTGTGTGTGTGTCCATGATGTGTGAGTGTGTCTCTGCATGCGTTTATGAGTGTGTGCTTGCATGTGTGTGGCATTTGTATGTGTGACTTTGTGAGTGTATGTGTGTGTGCATGCATGTGTTTGTGTGTGTGTGTGTGTGCGCGCGCGAATGTGTGTGTGTGTGTGCGCGCGCGAATGTGTGTGTGTGTGTGTGTGTGTGTGTGTGTGTGTGCGACTGTGTGTTTGATGCCGTTCATCAACCTCACAGCCTGTGGGAAGGAGCTGTATCCCCCCAAATCCCAGCCCTCAGATGCTGCACTCCTTCCACCACTTCTCCAGACCTCCTTTGTTCCCTTTGAGATACTCACCCCCATTCTTGATGCTCCTGCTTTGCTTTGAGGGGTCCAGGGGACCAGATGTTCGAGGATGTCAAAGAGGAAATTTCATTACTTCAAAGCGCCTTCAACCAGCTCCTCAAATCTTTGCCTCTGTCTTCCTGATATCTTCCTTGCCTGTTTGAGCTCAAAATAGAATGTCAGCTTCGGGAACCTAAAAACATAAGAGCTCAGAGCAGGAGTCGTCCATCTGGTCCCTCGAGTCTGCCCTATGATTCAGTAAGATTGTGGTTGATCTGCCCGTGGATTCCACGGCCATTCCCCATTACCCTTGATTCCCCTATTTTTCAAAAACATAAATGCATCTCAACTACATTCAAAGAAGCAGCCACTACTGCTTCCTTGGCTGATATTTCCAGATTCACTACTTTCTGGGAGAGGCAGTTCCACCTCAGCTCTGCCTGAAATCTACTCTACTGAATCCTGAGGCTGTGTCCCCTGGTTTTGGTCTCTCTTGCCCATGGAAACAATCCCCCCCCCCCACCCCATCCCTTTCTATTCAGATGTCTGCCTGACTTTTGAACTGCTGAGGAGAAGTTCGGGCCTAGATTCATTGTCAGAGTACATATACAGTATGGCATCACATATAACCTTGAGATTCTTTTTCCTGTGGGCTTTGGTTATGTAGCCTGAAATATCGACTGAATAATCTGCCATAGATGCTGTGTGATATGCCGAGTTTCTCCAGCAATTTTGTTCACTGTGTTGGAAACAACCTCCCTGACATTATTCTCATAATTTTATGTATCTCGTGGGATCCTCTCTCATAATTTTAAATTTCAGTGAGTCTAGTCAGTCTCTTATTATATGATAACCCTCCTCATCTTCAGAATCAGTCTGGTGAGCGTCCTCTGCACCACCTCCAAAGCCAGGGTATCCTTTCTCACATAAGGAGACCAGAACTCCCCAGTACCTTGTCCAGTTGCAGCAGAGCCTCCCTGCTCTGAAACTCAATCTCTCTGGCAGTGAAGGCCAACATCCTGCTGATTTGGGAATCTGGTGCAAACGGTGACACCTGTTCAACTCAGCCGAGCTGAGTTAGAAACATAGAACCATAGAAAACGACCGGTTCAGGACCTCTGCAGATGTTAGGCCCAGAGAGGAAACTGACTTTGATTCTCCTATATTCCTTTCCCCCTTTTATTCGGTCATCTCTCATGTTCCCCCACACTTTGATGAAGGGCTCAAGCCCGAAACGTTGGTGATGTATCTTTACCTTTGCTACATAAAGACACTGTTTGACCTGCTGAGTTTCTCCAGCATTTGTGTGTGTGTTTTTTCTCCTATATTCCCTGGTGATTTTGCTGAATTTAACTCAGATCTCATCGGTGTTATTTTGTTTGTGTCTGAAGATGCCTGTGGTAGGTAATCCAAGTCTCAAATACATCATTTTAAAACAGATCTTATTTAAAATACTGGAGCTCTGCTAATGCTAGACATGTCGGGGCTTCAGAGTCTTTGCAAAAGCTTTGGAGAGTGCACAAGGGACTTCGCTAATGGATTGTTGTTTACAAAAAGGCAACAGATGAAAGAGCTTGTCGGAGCCGCATTCTGTCTGGAAGGGAACGTTCTGTTCTAAGAGGGGATTATGTGGTTTTGTAAGCAGAGAGAGTCAAACAGGCTTCTCTCAGACAGAGAGAGAGAGAGAGAGAGACAGAGACAGAGACAGAGACAGAGACAGAGATCACATACAGTGTTAGAGTCAGCAGCAGCAGCTGGGACTGGAATAGGACAAGCTGACAAGCTTGTGGAAAACCCCATTTGAAAGACAGGGTTGTGAGTACCTATTTCAGCCTGGTCAAAGGCCTTGTGGTTCATGCAAGAGGAGAGGACTGGCTGTTTAATGTTTCACTTGAAATAAGAGAAAAAAAGGAATTCTGTGGTGACCTGAAAGAAAGAGGTAATCATCTGGAGAACCCTGAGGGGGCAAGTTTCTTCGGCAAGACATTGAAGTGGCAGTGTACAACACATCTCTCTGAAAACAAACAAGAACCTTCCTGTGTTCATTTACCTTTCAAGCACCAAAGCCTGGTGAACTTTATAAATGTTAAATTCTGTGCCCAGTATAAGAATTGCCTGCAACCAGTGAACTTGGAGGAATGAGAAGTGAGATTGGACTGTGAACCAAAGAACTTTTCTGAACGTACACCCACATTACATGCACGTGAGCTTAGAATTAGAAGGGGGTTAAGTTAGGTTAGTTAAATCATTAGTGATAAGTTAAAGTGTGATTCTGTTTTGATGTTTAAAGATAATTAAAAGCAACTTTTCTTTAAGTAACCATTTGTCTTGGTGTGTATCTATTGCTGATGGGCTCCTAACACTGTAAGGAAGTTTTTCCTGAGACTTGTTTCATTTCTTTTGCAATCTTTTTGTGCTCCCTGGTTCTTGACCCATTGATCTCATCCAGGAACTTATTGGGAGTGATGGGAACTTCAGGCAGCTAGTTCCCCATCCTCATCAACCTTAAGATGAATGGCCTTCTCCTCAAAACATGGTACAATCATTCCCCCTCTCCCCCCACCGCTGCTTAGGGAGATAGTAAAAACAAACTGAAATGCTGGGGAACTTAACTGGTCTTTTCGTGTCCATACGAGACGAAGATGTGTGGCTGACATTTTGGGCCTGAGCCCTTCCTCAAGGAATTAGCAAAAAAAAACCCATGAAATCTCAGACTGGAGACCATGCTGGCTGGGGGGGGGAGGAATCCAGACCAATAAAAGGTGGTTAATTGGCTATGATAGAGAATTGAATTTTGGCTGCATGAAGGGAGTCAGGGAAAAGGGAAAGAGATGAAGCTGGGAAGAAAGTGACAGAGGTGGGGGGGGGGGGGGAAGGAAGAGGTTTAATGAAAGCCAGAGGTCGATATTAATGCCAGCCTGTTGATGGTGCTCAGTCAGAAGATGAGGTGTGGTTATGGTCTTAAGGAGGTCATGCTCAGTCCAAGAGTCAGATTCAAAAAGAGTTCTACAGCACAGAAAAGTCCTTCAGCCCAACCTGTCCATTCCAAACATGCTAGTCTATGATTGGGCTATATCCTCTAAACCTTTCCTATCCACATATCTGTATAAACCACTTCCTCAGCAGCTCATTCAATATACCCACTACCCCCTTGTGAATAAAGTGCCCCTCAGTTCCCTTTTAAATCTTTCCCCCCTCTCACCTTAAAATTCTAACCTCTAGTAATCATTTCCCTGCCCATGGGAAAAATGCTGATGGCAATCGCCCTTGCGATTTTATGAATTTCTCTGAGATCCTATCCTCGTTTCAGGGAGAAAAGTCCCGGCCTATCCAGCCTCTCGTTACGATTCAAGCTGGCTAAAGGAAAACACAAAAGTCTGCAGACACCATGATTGAAGTTAAAAAAACCCCACAATGTTGGAGAAACACAGCAGGTCAAACAGCGTCCTTTACATAGCAAAAATAAAGATACATAACTGACGTTTTGGGCTTGAGCCCTTCATCAGGGTATGAAAAAATGTTGACAGGCAGCTGAACAAAATGGTAGGGGTGAGAGGTGGGGGAAGGAGCAGGGTCCCAAAGCACATTATTTGATTTTCTGTCTGGGCACTCTCCAGCTGGATGGCATTAACATCGACTTCTCCAGTTTCTGCTCGCCCAAATCTCCATTCTCCCTCTCTTCCCTTTCCCTTTGTCTTCTTTCCTCCAGCTCTCCACCCCCTTCCCACAGATCCATCCCTCCTCTTTCCCTTATTCGCCTATTACCTCCTGCCTTTGGGATTGTGCTCTTCCCCCTGGCCCTCCCTCCCCCATACCATTTTGTTCAGGCGCCTGCTGACAGTTTTCTCATACCTCTCTGGGCCTAACATCTGCAGAGGTCCTGAACTAGTCGTTTTCAAGCCTGAAGGTTGGTTATGCATCTTTATCTTTGCTCTATAAAGTACACGGTCCAACCTGGTGAGTTTCTCCAGCATTGTGCTTTCAAGGGAAGTTGACCAATCTCAACAACATTCCAATTATATTTTTCCCTCTGGATCCTTTCCAGCTTAACATTATCAGGGGATGATCTCTGTACCTGCAGGAAGACCACCTAAGGGGCTGACTCCACCTGGCCGGCTGTCAATCATCTGACCTGAATATAAACCTGAGCCGGCTCCTCCTGAACCAGTCACACAGGGAGCCACCAAGGCATGAACTGATGTTCAGACTTTTACTGGAATAAAGCCTGTTGTACAGTCTTTTCGGAGTTTTGTGCTTGCTCGCGCATCACAACTCCAAGTGTGTTCTCACCGACACCCAATGGGTTTGTGACGTGATGTCCCTGCTCCTGTTCTCAGGGCCCTGACCTATGAAGGCAAGTGTCTTAAACACCTCTTCATCACCCTGTCCACCTATGTCACCACTGCTTCCTTGGGCAAAGATTTCTGCAGATTCACCACTCTCTGTGAGAAGCAGTTCCTCCTCATCTCAGATTTATTCATATTTATCTCCAGACTAAAGCAATGTCCCCTCAATTTAGCTCATTTTAGTTTCACACGCCAGTGGACGTAACTTTCTAGCTTTTTTATAATTTTATGTATCTGTAAGATTTCCACCCACCCCACCACCCTGCCCCCCACCTCTCCCTCCCCACCCCATGCCTCATTCTTCTGAATTCTAGCAAAGAGACTCAATTCCTTCTCATAGGCCTGGTGAACCTCCTCTACACTAAAAACACACATAAATGCTGGAGGAACTCTCAGCGTCCATGGGATGTGAAAATATATTACTGGTGTTTCAGCCCTGGGCCCTTCCTCAAGGTGTAGCCAAGGAAGGCATCAGAATAAAGACTGGCCAGAGGAGGAATCCAGACCAACAAAGGTGTTATTTGAATATGTTAAGCGGAGAGGTGAGAATTGATTATGTAGCCATGAAACTATGTAACTGTACACTCAGTGTCTTTGTTCCCAGAGTCCGACCATTCACCGTGCATGTCCGGAGCTGGTTTAACCTCCCAAAGTTAAATTTGTCCCGGTAAAACTCCATCTGCCATTCCTTGGCCCACTTGGAGGTGACAGGTGGTTCTCAAAACTCCCATGACAAGAAAAATAGCACAGTCCAGCTCGGTTTATTTTCTCGGAGGTTGTCAGGAATGGAAAACACTTTTGTTTTAAATTCTTGGGCTACCTGAAGAGGTTGATTTGCCCAGAAAGCATGCCAAACAAGGTTTTTCCACTGAATCTTGGCACTAGTGACAAATGCTCAACTCAAATTCAAGTTCAAACTGGCAAACTGTTCGGAAAACAGAACAACAAAATGAAAATGATTTGAAGTGCAAACAGCATCACAGGCCAGAGTGCTATTCTGTCCACTCCTAACCAGTCAGGCAGTTTCCGACCTTTGACACCAACAGGAAGACTAGCTTCCTTCCTGTTGTTTCGGAGAATTGGTTCGTCACTATTGTGAATTAGCTGTGAAATGTAACTGTTACTCCGAGGTTGGCAGTGCTGTTTGCAATTGTGAGACATGTGCTGACGCACAGAGGGATCTGGGGGTCCATGTCCAAAGCTCCTTGAAAATGGTCTCGCGCGTAAACAGACGGTAAAGAAGGTGTGTGGCATGCTTGCCTTCAGTGGGTGGAGCGTTAAGCACAAGGATAAGGAGGTTTAGGGGGTGACCCTCCCCGCCATCCAGAACATCTAAGTAGACCGCTGCCGTCGGAGAGCAGCAGCAATCATCAAAGTTCGACACCACCCAGCACACACTCTGTTCTCATTTCTGCCATCAGGAATGAGGTGTAGGTGCCACAAGACTCACACCCCCAGGTTCAGAAACAGCTGCTACCTCTCCATCATCAGACTCCTCAATGACTATCCAGTCAGGGACTCACTTAAGGACTCTAATGCACTTTATTGAATGTTTTCTGTCTGTTGTTGCACAGTCAACTTGTTTACATTTCTTTATTTGTTTATATGTGTACATTGAGTACAGTTGTTTTCGCACAACCACTAAGTGGTCGTGATGTCTCACCCAGAGGTAAAAAGAATCTCAGGATTGTATGTGATCTCATTGAAAACTATTGAACCTGGATAGAGTGGACATGGAGAGGATGTTTCCCAGGTGAGGGAGTCTGGGACCAGAGGGATCAGCTTCAGAATACAAAAATGTCCCGTTAGAGCAGAGACGAGGAGGAATTTCTTTCCCCAGAGGGTGGTGAATCTGAGGACTTTGTTCCTGTGGACGGCTGTGGAGGCCAAGTCATTGACAATATTTAAAGCAGATTGAGATAGACTCTTGATTAGGAAGGGAATCAAGCTTTACAGGGAGAAGGCAGGAGAATGGGTTTAGAAATTATAGTAAATCAGCCATGATGGAACAGTGGGGCAGACTCGATGGGCTGAATGGCCTAATTCTGCTCCTATGTTTCATTCAGCTATATAAAGTTCTGGTTAGGCTGCACTTGGAAAACTAATCTGGCCATTCCAAGACAGGAAGGATGTGGAGGCTTTGGAAAGGGGACAGAAGATGTTCACCAGAATGTGGCCTAACTTAGAGGATGTGAGCGATGGGGAGAGATAGGACAAACTTAGGTTGTTTTTGCTGGAGCATCAGAGAATGAGGAAAGACCTGACAAAGGTTTATAACATCATGAGAGGCATCGAGGGGGCGGACATTCAGAGCTGTGAAAGTGCCACACACTCGAAGATGTGTGTTTAAGGTGGGAGGCAGGAAGTTTCACATTTTGAACAGTACAGCACAGGAACAGGCCCTTCAGCCCAGAACTTGAGGTCTAACTCAAACTAAAACTCTGCTGTTTGTACATCATGGATATCCCACCATCTCCTTTGAGTGCCTGTCGGGAAACCTCTTGAATGTTAATCAGACTCATACATAGAGTAATTCCTGATTGTAGGATGGAAGTGAAAGCGACAGAGAGGATGCAGAGGAGATTCACCAGGACATGGCCTAGATTGGAAAATAAGTCGCATGAGGCAAGGTTAGCAGAGCTGGGGCTTTCCTCTTTGGAGTGAAGAAGGATTGAGAGATGACCTCTATTCAGGTCTATACGATTATGAGAGGCATAGATAAGATGGATAGCCATCACTTTTTTTTATCAGAGGATATCTGTACAAAGTGATGGGAGGAAAGTTTAGGGTGTGACATCAGGGGTGAGTTGTGGGTGCCCAGAATGCCTTGTCAGGAGTGGTGGTGGAAGCTGGCACAATAGCGGTATTTAAGAGACTCAGACAGGCACGTGGATACAAGAAAAGTTGAAGGTTATGAGATAGGGAGAGATTAGGTTTTTTTAGGCATATATATAAGTTGGCGCAACATCATGGGCCAAAGGGCCTGTACTGTTCTGCAATGTTCCATGTCCTACCATTGAACCTGTTTCTGGCAGCCTGTTCCAGAGGTAAAATATTTGCCCCACAAATCTTGCTTAAACTTCCTCCCCCTCACCTTAAATGCATGTCCTCTGTGTGTGACTTTCCGGCTCTGGGGAAAAGATTCTAACTGTTCAAGCTTAAATGAGCTACTTGACACATAGGAGGTAAACAGGAAGCCTGCAGCTCCTGGAGTCTAGTGCAGAGAACAACATTTCTGGAGAAACTCCGTGATGCCGAAAGTAGATTCGCAAGGATGGTGTGGAGAGGGACGTGTGTGTGGTGGGGGGTGGGGGGGGGGTGGCTCTGCCCCTGTTCATCCTCAGTGTCAGCGTGACAGAGGACTCCCTAATCTGCGGACTGTTCCTGGGAACCCACTCTGAGCCCAGCGTCCAGAACTACTTGAAGACCACAAACTCGGTAAAAGTTCAGCCCGAAATTTGGTGGTCTTTCAGCTCACTGAGATGTCGGCCTGGTAAGGCTGCCTTCTGTCTCATTTCAGGCTGCAGGACTAAGTGCCAAGGGATGCGGTGAGGCTTGGTGCGGACAACGCGAGGGCACTGGAGTAGATTTTAGATCGCACCCACCCCCCCCCCCCCCCCCAATTACCAGGCTCTGAGGGGAAGCTCCTTAAACCAACAGAGTGGGTAGGAGAAACAACAAGGTGCCACAGGGCTGGTGACGTTATTAAAGCAACAACATTAAACATGGAAGGTACATCGATGAGATGATGAACAAAATGAACAACTTCTCCTGTACTGTAAATAACTCCCTCAATATGGGTTAACTGACACTACATAAAATTTGTAAATATCTTACTCAATAGGATTGAAATTAAGAATATAAAGTGTGGAATAGCTTTTTGGTCTTGTACATAATAAATAAAGTTTATTTTTGGAAAGGAAAGTGATTATCTCAAAAGACTGATGTTGAATAAACAATAGACTTTTATTCACTAAAGAACAAAGGCACATCCATGCTGCTCGTCTGGTCCTGCACTGAGGCACAACCCCCTTTATACAGGAGCCTGTGGGAGGGGCCACAGGTACAGTTGGCCAGTGGATGTGCCTGATCAGAGAAATATATGCCAACAGTGGTTTACCACACTCAGCAGGTCACGCAACGTACATGGGAAGTAACAGGCAGTCGAAATTCCGGGCCCGAGTCCTTCTTTTGAATCGATAGGCTCATTTATCCACCTTCTGGAGAAAGGCCAATCTTTTTTTTGACCCTTCTCAGAAACACAGTGGCCTCTTTTCACAAGATGGGCACAGGTCGCTTTCTGGCTCTCCACCAGGCTGGTGCATCCACGAACACTTCTGGTCGGTACAGTGACCGTGATTCCGTGAGGTCCTGAGTCTGTCTGGCCCGGCTTTCTCTTTGGCACATCTTTTGGATTTGGGGAAAACGTGCTCACTTTGCTATTCTGAGGAGTGAAGAACTGTGTGTGGTTTCTTGAAATATGGATGCACCTGTGCATCTATGCATTTATGTCCTTGTGTGTGTGTGCATATGTGTGTACACGCACACATGAGAAATGCTTGTTGTATATGTGTGTGAATTCATGTGAATGTGTGTGAATGAATGAATGCAGTTGCCTTTGTATAAGACCACAACATAAAGGAGCAGAAATAGTCTCTTCAGCCCATCGAGTCTGCCCTGCCTTTCAGTCATGAGCTGATCCATTTTCCCACTGCTCATGCTTCTCCCCATAACCTTTGATGCCCTGACTAAACAAGTACCTTAAAAACACCCAGTGACCCGACCTCCACAACTGCCTGTGGCAACAAATTCCACAGAGTTACCACCCTCTGGCTGAAGAAATTCCTTCTGTTCTAAGTGGATGCCCTTTAATCCTGAATTTGTGCCCTTTTGTCCAAGACTCTCCCATCTCATCTGTCCACGCCTTTCAACATTTGAAATGTTTCAATGAGATCTCACCCCCCCCCCCCAACCCATTCTCCTAAATTCCAATGAATACAGGCCAAAAGCTGTCCAACGTTCATTGTCTGATAACCTTTCCATTCCTGGAATCATCCTTGTAAATTTTCTTTCCACCTTCTCCAATGTCAGCCCATCCTTTCTTAAATAAGTACCCCAAAACTGCTCACAATACCCCATGTGGTCTCACCTCAACATCACATCCCTGCTCTTATATTCTATTCCCCTTGAAATGAACGCCAGCATCGCATTTGGTGTCTTCACCACCAACTCAACCTGCAAATTTACCTTCAGGTTATCCTGCACGAGGACTCCCAGGTCCCTTTACATCTGGGTATTTTCAATTTTCTCCCCATTTGACAAATGGTCTGCCCATTTTTTTTTCGACCAAAGTGATCGTTCACTTTCTAACATTATATTTCGTTGGCCATTTCTCTACCCATTCTCCTAATCTGTCTGTCCTTCCACAGCTTCCCTGATTCCTCAACGCTACCTGTTGCTCTACCTTGGTATCATCTGCAAACTTGGCCATAAAGCGATTCATTCCATCATCCAAACTCATTAATATACAACATAAAAAGAAGCGGCACCAACACCGATCCCTGTGGAAACCCCATGAGCAACTGGCAGCCAATCAGAATATGATCCCTGCACTCCAACTCTCTGCTCCCTGCCAATCACCCAATCAGTATGTGTGTGTGTGAGAATGCCTGTGAGTATTTACTTGCGAGTATGTGTTGGTGTGTGAATATTCATGTGGGTTTGTGTGCTACTTGCCTAAGCGTGTATTTTATGTGTGTTTGAGTGCATTGTGTGTGTGTGAGAGAGAGAGTCCCTGTGTGTGTTCAAGAGCATGGTTTTGCAGCAGACACTTAGATTGGAGACGTCCAGGACGTCCTTGCCTTCGGACCATGACCAGTCACTGTAACCCATGTCAGTTCCTCAGCAGGTGAAATGTTGTCCCTGTAATGCTGGGGACCAGATCTTTCCACCTATCCCTGCTGATCCAAAGCACACAATGCATTCATCAGAGCTGTTAATGAGGCTGAGATTTAATTAACCCAGAGGTTCCGGTTGTATTATCCATGACAATCATTTCTCTCCACAGTACTCAATGTTCTATCTAGGAGGTAAAAAATTGCCTTTGACATTGAAGTAAAAAGATAACACAGCATTGTCTGGACTAAAATATGTGTTCCAATGGCCTTGACTCGAAAATGGTGCCATAGTAACTACTACAATATCACAACCAAATAGGATAACTCCAAAGAATTACAAAGCAATCACTGGTGTGAAAAACCCTTTGAGATTAAAGTTTGGGAAAGGCAGCCCTCTTATCACAAAATGTCTTTCAAACTGCAGCCTTCCACAGTAAAGTTCTTTCACAAAAGTAGAAAAGAAAACAACAAATATTACACAGTAAGCTCCCACAGAATAGCCTGATCCAAGATTCAAGATTCTTGTACTGTTACGAAATAGTACAGAACATGTCTTCTTTGGCTTGGCTTCGCGGACGAAGATTTATGGAGGGGGTAAAAAGTCCACGTCAGCTGCAGGCTCGTTTGTGGCTGACCAGTCCGATGCGGGACAGGCAGACACGATTGCAGCGGTTGCAAGGGAAAATTGGTTGGTTGGGGTTGGGTGTTGGGTTTTTCCTCCTTTGCCTTTTGTCAGTGAGGTGGGCTCTGCGGTCTTCTTCAAAGGAGGCTGCTGCCCGCCAAACTGTGAGGCGCCAAGATGCACGGTTTGAGGCGTTATCAGCCCACTGGCGGTGGTCAATGTGGCAGGCACCAAGAGATTTCTTTAGGCAGTCCTTGTACCTTTTCTTTGGTGCACCTCTGTCACGGTGGCCAGTGGAGAGCTCGCCATATAATACGATCTTGGGAAGGCGATGGTCCTCCATTCTGGAGACGTGACCCATCCAGCGCAGCTGGATCTTCAGCAGCGTGGACTCGATGCTGTCGACCTCTGCCATCTCGAGTACCTCGACGTTAGGGGTGTGAGCGCTCCAATGGATGTTGAGGATGGAGCGGAGACAACGCTGGTGGAAGCGTTCTAGGAGCCGTAGGTGGTGCCGGTAGAGGACCCATGATTCGGAGCCGAACAGGAGTGTGGGTATGACAACGGCTCTGTATACGCTTATCTTTGTGAGGTTTTTCAGTTGGTTGTTTTTCCAGACTCTTTTGTGTAGTCTTCCAAAGGCGCTGTTTGCCTTGGCGAGTCTGTTGTCTATCTCATTGTCGATCCTTGCATCTGATGAAATGGTGCAGCCGAGATGTACGCAAAATTGCCTTCTGCGTGTCTCTAGGCAGACAAAGGGTCGCCATCAGTACAAGGGAAAGAGAAGCAAAAGAGAGTCTCTAGACCTTTTCATATTTGGCCTCTGCATAGAGGCCGGTTTAAAGCCCAAATTAAAAGGTATTTCTTACCTTTTCATGCTGGCCTGCCCCAGCTTCCCTCCTATAGCCTGGAAGTCACCCCTGCCCTGATGGCCCCCTGATAGGGGTCATGGCTGCCATCAGCCTGCCCCTAGCCAGCTGTTTGCAGTGGCATTGCATTCATGCTTAGGCGACAGAGCGCAGCACTCCACCGCAGACCCTTCCCCCGAGAGGGATTCCAGTTGGTGCATTGGAGCCGGCCAGGGTGCATTCATGGAGCCTCCCAATGTCAGGGCGGCGAATCCCTGCCTTTACACTTGGGCTTTTTGAGTGTAAAAAAGGGCCCACTGGGCATCCGTGAATTTGCCTCCAGCGCTCCCGCAGCCTCTGCATCCGCTCAGACCCCTGTTCGATCCATCGGCCACCAGACCCAAGGCCCCTTGAGAGCCCTCCTTGCCATCAGCTGCCCCCTCAAATCCCAGGTCCGCCCCCTCAAATCTCCAGCAGCCCGAGCGGGCCCCCAGCTACAAATCGTTCGCAGCCAGTGTGGGCCCCTCAGCCGCTGAGCCCCTCGCTGGTCTGGTGCTGTGGTGACCATCCTGTAGATTTGTCTCCACTGCTTCTCTTTGTCAACAGGGGTCCTTTAGTTGAGCAACACATATTCAATGGACAAGACCTTGGGGCTTAATTATTACTATATCAATGAGAGAGGGTGATCAATCTGTGGGATTCATTGCCACAGCCATTTGTGGGAGCCAAGGCTAGGTATAAAGAGGAACTTGGCAGGTTCTTGATTAGAGTTTGGGGGAGCAGGCAGGAAAATAGGATTGAGAAGAGAATACATCAGCCATGATTCGAATGGCGGAGTGTGGGTTTACTCCGAGCATTCTGGTTAATGGGGGGGTATTTGGGTGGCACAGGCTCATGGGCCAGAAGGGCCTGTTACTGTGCTGTATGTCTAAAATTAAATCAATGGTTCCCAACCTTTTTCTTTCCACTCACATCCCACTTTAAGTAATCCCTATGCCATCGGTGCTCTGTGATTAGTAAGGGATTGTTTAAGGTGAGATGTGGGTGGGAAGGGAAGGTTGAGAATCACTGCTCTAGACCTAATTGTTACTGAAATATTTTGCTTGAGAAAAATTATCCCATTTCCTTTGGAGTCATGAAACCGTGTTGTTACTGAAATATTTTGCTTGAGAAAAATTATCCCATTTCCTTTGGAGTCATGAAACCGTGCACATAACGAGTCAATGAAGTATGATTAAAGCAGTGGGTTTCAAACTTTTTCTTCCCACCCACAACCCACTTTAAGCAGCCCCTTACTAATCACAGAGCACCGATGGCACAGGGATTACTTAAAGTGGGAGGTGAGTGAGAAGAAAAAAGGTTGAGATCCATTGATTTAAATTTTAAAAAATAACCACACTTGGACCACAAAAATGTTGGTCTCTTTACCAAGAGAAGAATTAAAGTTACTGATAAAATGTAGAATAATTCCTGCTAAAGGTGAATTTAGAATGACGGACACTCAGTAGGGCTCAGGCACAAAACATTGGTTATATATCGTTACCTCCTATGGATGCTATAAAACCTGCTGAGTTCCTCAGTGGAACTGGCATTGAAGGGGTTAATGTTTACCCCCAGGCTCCTGACAGCCTGAGACACACAATGTCCTAACTGTGTGATATCACCTTTGGACCTGACACTACCTCATGACAAAGGCAGCTTGTTAAGACAAGGCACTCTTGTGCCTTTTAGCCATTAGTGACACAATGGACAGTAAAAAGAAAACACTCTTTCTTTAAAACAACATTTCAATGGGCCGATGTTGTACACAATGACCGAAGCATTTGCTCCAAGCTCTGTTGTGTGACCCCATGACCCTCTCAGGATATGAACCACTGGCTCGACTTGGCTGTGAACCGTGTTGATTGTTTAGTGTGGATCTTCCTGTCCAGTAATGGGATCAGTCTGATCAGTAACAAGCTGGAGATCGTAATTTTAAACATCCACCGTGATTAGGCCAAAGAGTGGGAGTTTTCCCTTTGTTCTTTATCCCTGGACCCGCATGGGGTCATCGACTGCATCCGGTGCACCCCTTGTGGTCTCCTCTACATTGGAGAGACTGGGTGCAGACCGGGAGATCGCGCTGTTGAGCCCCTCGGCTCTGTCCACTGCAATGGCGGGGATCTCCCAGAGGACACCCATTTCAAATCTCTGCTCCATTCCCTTGCCGATGTGTCTGTCCATGGTCTCATGCACTGCCAGACTGACACCATCCACAAATTGGAGGAACAACACCTCATCTTCCAACTGGGCTCCCTCCAACCGGATGATGTTAACATCACCTTCTTCCCTACGTCCTTTCCTCTGGCTTTGTCTCTCTTCTCTTCCATCTCCTTTCACCCAGCCCTCTTTCACACTCCCCTCCCCCAATCAATTTTCACCTTTCCTCCTATGTTGCATCCATATCCAATTAGCACCTCTTGTAGTTTGGACTGTGCTCCTCTCCTGCCATTTCTCACCTTCTTTCCAACCTTTTCAGTTTGGGTGCCTGACTGCTTTTTGCTCATTCCTTCAAGGAGGCCTCAGGCCTGAAATGTCGGGGCTTTCCCCTCATCTCCACTCCAAACATCCCACCCCACCGCCCTCCCTCACTCTCTTTCCCAGTGAAATGCTCCACAAGGGGAACCCAAAACATGCTCCTCTCAGGCTGGAAAAACAGCAGGCCGAGCAGCATCGGTAGGAGAGTGGTCAACTGTGGGCTGGGAGCCTCCATCTCTTCCTCTCATGTGTCTGAATGCACTGTTCCTTTTAAGGAATCCTTGTGACCATTTTCCGGAACATTTTGCTCTTCAGAGTAACGATTGAATGGAATCGCATTGAAGATCACAGGATCTAGAAACGGACACCGGCCCATCTTGTCTGCTCCACCATTCGAATCATGAGCTGATCCATCCTCCCTCTCAAGCCCACTCCCTGGCCTTCTCCCTGTAACCCTTGATACCCTGTCAATCTCTACATTAAATATATCCGACGACCTCGCTTTCACAGCCGCCTGTGGCAACAAGTTCCACAGACATGCAACCCTCTGGCCAAAGGAATTTTTCTGGTTTTAAATTGATGCCCTTTTATTCTGAAATGATGACCTCTTGTCCTAGAATCCCACAGGAATTATCCTGGCCAGATCTACTCTGTCCACAAGATTGCCAGTGACAATGGGCAGACTTAGGTTCGTCAAAACAAGCCAAGCTCTGTTAAAACTTCAACCGAACATACCCATGACTTCCCGATGGCATTCCAACAAGGCCGTCATTCCAGAACTGTCCCTGCTCCCGTCCAGTCCCCTTTCTCCCTGCTCACACCAGTCTATGCCCCTAAAGGTGCTCCTCTTGTTCACCACAACTGCTGTCACCTCCCCTCAGCACTCTTGGAGTGCACTGCGGGTGGGACATCTCCTCCGGTACCCTGATGGCAGACTAATAGCAATTTCATGTAATATTACATATCGGTTCTGTTACATGACAATAAATAGTATCTGATCTGATTTGGAGCTACTGTAGGGGAGAGGAGAGTCCATCTCCCACCTTCTATCCTCACCTTATTCTACGGAGGATGGGTTGAGGGCTTCCAGTGCAACTGCATCACCACCTGGTTTGGAATCTGTCCATGAGGGACATTTACAACAGCTGATGCAGGCAAAAGACAATAAACATTGTGAAACACTCCACACACCCCTCGCGTAAACTGTTCTCCCTTCCGTTATCTGGTCAGAGGTGCTGAAACACTCGGGCCCTTATGTCCAGAGTGGGAAACAGCTTTCTCCCCCAAGCTATCGGACTCCTGAACTCCCAGAACATTTGGGGATTGGGTGCCGTGTTAATGTAAAGTTGTGGAGGCACACCACTAGGCAGGCGAACCGGCCCCGCTTGTAATCCACGCGGCTGGTGTAAGGTAAAACATCATGAGATGGGAATGTGCAGGGCTGTAACAAGATGTGAATGCATCCTTGTACTTACAAGATAAGAGAGACATTGATGGATTGAGAGGCAGGAAGCTAGCAGGGAAAGGATAGCAACAGTTTTAGTCATTGGACAAGTAATGATATGATGATGTTCTAAGCACATATCCAAGGGTATAAAAAATCACCATTTTGCTGATAACGGCAGAATGCATTCTCCGACTAACATGGTTAGTCGCAAGTGTTACAATCCGGTAATAAAGAACAAAGAACCCTGATTTCGACTCAGCCTGGTGTTTGTCTCACTCATTCATGAACAAAGCAGACCTAACACTGGGCAGCAGGCCAAAATGGCGCCATCGGGGGGTTCCCCTTCTTCTCAGCACAGGGCTCAGAAGCCCGTGCTGGGGGACCACGTGATGTCCGGGTGAAGACAGCGCCCCCCCGCGTGGTTCTCAGCCAGGTCCGGGCTGGGAGTATAAGCCAACCCAGCAGCCTGCAATAAATCAGTTCTTCTCACTGAGCTCAACCCATCTGGTTGTGTGTTCTTTCAGTAGCAGTGTAGCTGGCACTACAAAGTCTTAATATTTTAAATGTGTTGAACTTCTATTCTAACCTATATTTATGCTCTGTGGTCCTGGAGAAACATTATCTTGTCTTTACTGTGCGAACATGGTATGAACGATAAATAAAGATGATGACTTGATTTGGGGGATAGATAGGGCTTTTCCCCCCAGAATGTAGTGACTTAAGATAGGTGGTCACAGTCTTTATCCCCAGGGTCAGTGAGTCAGTGACTCTAAAATTCGAGGGAAAATCACCTGGAAAAGCAGGAGGAACTCAACGGGTCTCACAACGTCCATAGGAGGTAAAGATAGAGAGAGATGCAGGAGTATCAGAGACAACACCACCAGGTGAAGGAACAGTTTCTTCCCTTAGGCAGTAAAAATGCTGAACGACCAAAGAAACCACTCACACTGACCATCCCGAGACTCTCATAAAATAATATTTACTTATTTGTATTGATGAAATACTTCTGCAAATCCATTGTTTGTCTTTGTGTGTGTTATGTTTGGGTGTGTGTCTGTGTGTTATGCACTGAGGACTGGAGAACACTGTTCTGTCAGTTGAACCATCAGATGACAATAAACTTGACATGAGATATAAAAATGTGGGCAGCACGATTGGCGTAGCGGTTAGCACAACGCCTTTACTTCGTCTTCGAACCCAAGCCAAAGAGAGAGAAGAGATCGGGACGGGGGTTTGAATCTTGTGCTGTCTGTAGGGAGTTTGTACACTCTCCCTGCGTCTGTGTGGGGTTTCCCCGGGGGCTCCAGTTTCCTCCCACCCTATGAAAATGTACCAGGAGTGTAGGTCAATTGGGCGGCACGGGGTTGTGAGCCGAAATGACCTGTTATACCGTGCTGTATGTCTACATTTAAAAAAATTTTAAATAACTTCAGGCTTGAACCTTTCTTCAATGTTTAAGCAAAGAACAGGAAGGTATTACAATAAAGAATGAAGGCTGGAAGGGGGAGGTGTCCAGACCAACAAAAGGTGTTGATTGAATATGATAAGAGGAGAGTTGAGAACTGAGATATGATCAGAGCAAGGGTGAGAAGTGAGTGTTTCACTAAAATTAGAGGGGACAGTCTAAAGGCAAGAGGGGGTGATTTAAGAGACCTAAGGGGCAACCTTTTCAGAGGTTGGTGGGTACATGGAACGGGCTGCCAGAGGAAGTGGTAGAATTGGGTACGATGCTAAAATATATACTTGGACATGGACCTAAATAGAAAAGGTTTGGAGGGATATGGGCTGAACACAAGTAGATGGGACTACCTTGGTCAGCATGGATAAGATCACCACCTTCACCTTCTTATCAGATCCCAGCCCTGGCAGCAATCACCCAGTCCCCCAGTGAGACTCATCTTCCTCCATCTGACTCCTTGGTTTCTCTTGCCTCTCCCTCCCTTCGTCTGGCCCTGCCTCTGTCCGTCGCGTTTTACCTCCACCTCATTCGCCAATCCTACACAGGGCCGCCTCACGTCGTGATCTCTTTGCACCGCCTTCTCTCCTACAATTCCCCAGTCCCAATGAGGAGATTCAGAATTAGAATCAGGATTTATTGTCAGGAACATGTCACAAAATTTTCCCACTGACACTGCTCGACCCGTGGAGTTCCTCCAGCAGATTGTGTTTAGCTTCAGGTTCTGCCATCTGTCTTCTCCTCTGTATCTGCAGCGCTAGTTGAAAATCTCATTGATTAATGGTGTTAGATGCAAGTGGTTCTGTGGCCCGACTGTAATTCTACTCAACAATTTTGAACGCGTCAGCTTTTTGACCTAGAGGTGTCAGGGCAGAAGATTGAGTCAAACTGTTAACATAAGGGCAAGGAAAACTCAATGAATAACATCCAAGCATTGACATTTCATCTAGGAGACAGAAGAAAAGGGAGTTTTTATAATTCCTTCCTGCCATTGTGTTCAATGTGTGCTTCTTGGATAGGCCGCAGTGATTCACTGACCAGGGCAAACTGTCCTTCCTCTTCTGAGCTTTGGTTAAGATCCAGAGATGGTTTAATCCATTGCAGGTAGTGCTGAATAAACAAAAGCATTGAGCAAAACAGGCTGAAAACTCCCCAGGGACAAGATGTTAATGAGGAAAGAGCTGTGATTCTCTCAAGATGGCTTATGGCAATGGAAATTGGGCAGGCTTGTGTTATGAAGTTCTTGACAGCTCTTAGCCTGTACTCGGTGGAATTTAGGAGAATGTGGGGGTGGGGTGTGGAATCTCATTGAAACTTTGCAAATGCTGAAAGGTGTGGACAGAGTAGATGTAGCAAAATGCCGTTTCAGCCCCAGATCTCTTTGGTCTATTACTTCCACCATTGCTACCTGACCCTGCTGACTTCCTCCAGCACTTTGTTCCTGCTGTGCATCTTGGCGCCTCACAGTTTGGCGGGCAGCAGCCTCCTTTGAAGAAGACCGCAGAGCCTACCTCACTGACAAAAGGCAAAGGAGGAAAAACCCAACACCCAACCCCAACCAACCAATTTTCCCTTGCAACCGCTGCAATCGTGTCTGCCTGTCCCGCATCGGACTGGTCAGCCATAAACGAGCCTGCAGCTGACGTGGACTTTTTACCCCCTCCATAAATCTTCGTCCGCGAAGCCAAGCCAAAGAAGAAGAAGATCTCTTGTTCACCCGTGCTCCGGTTTCCTACCACCCTTCATAATGTACCAGGTCAGTGGGGTGTAATTGGGTGGCACAGGGTCATGGGCCAAAATGGCCTGTTTCCTTGCTGTACATCAAAATCTTTTAAAAATGGAAAATCAGAGACGCAGAAAGTATGTCCGTGGAATTCTCTGCGGTGAATGCTACAGAACTAAATATGTTTCCGACGCACTGAAACATATTTTACATCGTAGGGAATTAAAGGTTATGGGGAATGGATGGATAAGTGGAGATGAGTCCACACCCAGATCAGCCATGAATACAGTTGTCGGCAGAATCACAAACGCCAATGAGGAAGTGTACAGGAGGGAGCTCGATCAGCTCGTTGAATGGGGTAACGACAACAACCTTGAGCTCAACATCAGCAAAACCAAGGAGTTGATTGTGGACTTCAGACAGACTTCAGAAGGAAGTCAGGGGAACACAACCCAGTCCTCATCGAGGGGTCAGTAATGGAGAGGGTCAAGAACTTCAAATTCTGGGGTGTCAACATCTCCGAGGATCTGTCCTGGAGCCTCCATATTGATGCAATCACAAAGAAGGCTCGCCAGCGGATATACTTTGTGAGCTGTCTGAGGAGATTCAGTACATCAAGAAAAAATGCTCGAAAACCTCTACAGGTGTACAGTGCAGAACAGTCGGGCTGGTTGCATCACTGCCTGGTATGGAGATGCCAACTCTCAGGACAAGAATAAACTCCAGAGGGTTTTTAACTCGGTCTACAACACCACAGCCATCAGACTTCACTCCATCAAGAACATCTACATGAGATGGTGTCTTAAAAAAGCAGCCTCTATCCTCAAAGACCCCCAACACCCAGGCCATGCCCTCTTCACTCTGCTACCATTGGGGAAAAGGTACAGGAGCCTTAAGACGAACACTCAGTGGCACAAAGACAGCTCCTTCCCCACTGCCATCAAATTCCTGAATAATCAATGAACCAAAGACACTGCCTTACTTTTTGTGCACCATTATTTTTATTTTTTATAGTAATGTTGAAAGGTGGTTATAATATGAATGTTTATACTACGACGCTGCCGCAAAACACCGAATTTCGTGACTCGTTCATGACAATAAATTCTGATTTTGATTTTATTGGGATGGCTCAATGGGCCAGATGGCCAATTCCAGCTATTACTTATGTTCTCTCTATCGCATAGATTGTCTTTGCTCTCTCCACACCGTTCCCTACTTTGCAACTTAAAACATTTATTTTCACCCTTCCTCCCATGGAAGGCTACCTTAGTGCCCTGAACTGATAAAGGTGTTTCCCTCTTCACAAATGCCCTGTGACCCACTGAATATATTAATTCTTTTCCATGCTTCTTACAGGGACTTACAGCATCTGCAGGGGGTTTGTTTTGCCTTTTGCGCGAGATAAGCACACTGCGACACACAACTCCAGGAAGCTCGGGGAATTTAAAGTTGGTGGCCTACATAAATTTAGAATGAAAACTTGACATCAGCATGTAGCAGGCCCTAAACTGTGGTAAATGCAGATATAAAAATCTGACTGGTTCCCAAAGGTAAATTAAACTGTGTTTAATGAGAGGAATAGATCTGGCAAATGCAGAGATTCTTTTGGCCAAAGTAAGGGAATCTGTAACCAGAGGACATGGGTTTAAGATGACAGGGGAGAGAGCTAACAGGAACCTGAAGGGTCAATTTTTAATCACAGAGGCTGCTGAAGGAGGTGATTGAGGGCTTGAGGTAGGTAGTAGTATGACAATGTTTGAGAATAAAATGGACAGATATATGGATAGGATGGCTTCAGAACTGCCATTCTCAATCAGCACCCCTATCCCTCTACCCCCACCACCCCCCTCCCCGTCTGGGGCCACAGCACATTTGAGGGTGGTCGTGGAGCAAAGTCAAAAAGCGCCTCTAATGTTTTTTTATGTAGTCGGTAGGAGAAAAGCATGAAAGAAACCAGCTAAACCTGACTACTTCACTGGGAAGGGGGCCTAAAAACTCCGAGTAGAGTCCCGAGGAGGCCATAGCACAAAAAAAATGGTTGCGAATGACTGCTTTGGAGGGGACATGGGTCAAATGCATGCAGGTGGGTCCAGCGTAAGTGGGACATTCTGGTCGGCATGGGCAAACTGGACTGAAAGGCTTATTTCCATGCTATCGGACTCTCATTTGTTCCACACTCATGCATCATGGCTTATATTGAAATTCCTTTTGCGTGGTGTGGCAAGCCATTCAGTTCAAGGGCTGTATGAGATTGCCACTAGGTAATGGCTTTACTGGTGATATCTCAAATACATGATACAATACATAGTTTCGAGTCAGTGTAATTATACTTGTAAACTTCTGTCCCAGGATACGAAGAGAAGCAAGGGAGGACATTGCTGGAACTCTGCATTTTAATTATCTTGGATACCAAAAGATTGAATGATAGTTAACGTTGTCCCCCCCCCCCCCCCCCCGAACAAAAAGAACGGGAGAGATAGACCTGGGAACTACAGGCTGATAAGACTTGCATTGAAACATAAAACATTACAGCACAGTACAGGCCCTTTGGCTCATCTATTCCTACTGCTGTCCTATATAAACCTGCTTAACAGACTAACTCTTCCCTACCTCACACCCATAACCCTCTATTTTTCTTCCATCCATGTGCCTGTCTAAGAATCTTTTGAATGTCCCTTTTGTACCACCACCCATGACAATTCATAGCGATCCTGGCTCTGGTGTTGTCCACGTGGAACCCACCACCCTCTGTGCAATAAACATACCTCTGACATCTCCCCTAAAATTTTCCTCCACTCACCTTAAACAGATGTCCTCTGATATTATTTCACAAAGAAAAATGTGCTGGCTGTCCACCCTATCTAAGCCCCTCATAATCTTCTATACCGCTATTAAGTCACCTCCCAGTGTAAGTAGGTACAGTAAAACCTCTGGTATCTGGCACCTATGGTAGATGTCAGACAAGTGTATTTTCCGGTGGCTTGAGTGTGGCGTGATTGGCGAACTAATGGTGAGACATGCCAATTTTAAACTTAAGTATTTTTTAACCTATTTATTTTTATCAATGTTTTTGCTGGTTCCTTGAATTCCAGATAACATGGGTTTTATTGTGGAATGTGGGGAATGTGGGGAAGAAGGATTTCAGTGAAGTTGGAAAGGCAGGGACTGGATGGGAGCAGTTAATGTATTAGAGAACAGCTGAAAGGACTTTCAATGGCTGAAGCAAATTGGAATTGAAAACCTCAACTCCCTTTAATAATATTTCCATTTCAGTAAACTTTCTGTTTCTCTGTGAAACCCGTTTTGCTAACAGAAGATTCAATTAGGGACAGCACAGCGGCAGGGTTAGTAAAACTACTGTCGCACATTTCCAGCGAGCTCGGTGTTGGGCATGACCAGTTGCCCCAATAATTACGAAGACAAAGACTGACGGGAACGATCGGCTTTATTGTACATAAGACTTGAGCTGGCCCGGATCCAAGCTGGGGAAGTGCTGGGAAGGGAGAGGTGGCTCGACCTTTATGGGCCAGGCCACAGGGGAGGAGTCCAGGGGAGAGTGTCATCGGTGGGTGGGCCAGTCTGTGCCTTTACTGGCCAATGACTATATACAATCCATACCATTACCCCCGGTTCGATCCTGGCTCTGGTGATGTCCGCGTGGAATTCTCACCTTCGCCCCGTGAGCCCTCTGGTTTTGTCCCCCTTCCTGAAAACGTGCAGGTTGGTGGGTCAATTGGCCAGCGGAAAGGTGTGCAGGTGAGGGGTAAAATCTGGGATGGGGAGGGGAAGTCAATTGGAAAGGGGGGGAGAGTGAAATGAGGTTAGCTTCTGACATGAAGAATGTTCCAGATGTTGGGGAACAAGGGGTTGCAGCCTCAGGAGAAGGGAGAATCCATTAAGGGCAGACTTGAGGAGAAACCTCATCAGTCGGAGAGTTGTGAACTTGTGAAATCTCCTACTACAAAATTGTTCAGGCTGGTTCATTAAATATATTCAACAGGGAATTGAATGTGGCCCTCATGGCTAAAGGGGTTAAGGCAGTGGTTCTCAACCTTTTTCTTTCCACTCTGCAGGACGCTACCAGTAATCACAAGGACAAGCTAAGGGAACAATAGGCTTCAATACACAGAAGAAACTTGCTGGCCCAGATCCCAGGATAGGAAAGATGGCTCGACCTTATGGCCCAGGACCATGGATGAGGAATCATAGGGTATGAGTCATCCATGGGTGGGCCAGCTCCATATGTACAACCGACAATGGAGGAAACATATCACTTTAAGTATTCCCTATGCCATCGGTGCTCTGTGATCAGTAAGGGACTGCTTAAGGTGCTATGTGAGTGTGAAGGGAAGGTTAAGAATCAATGCTCTAGACCCAATTGTTTCTGAAATATCTTGCTTGAGAAAAATTGGCATTGGCCCATTTCCTTTGGAGTTCTGAAACCGTGCACATAATGAGTCAATGAGGTACGATTAAAACAGTGGTTTTCAACCTTTTTCTTTCCACCCACATCCCACCTTAAGCAATCCCTTACTAATCACAGAGCACCGATGGCATAGGGAATACTTAAAGTGGTGTGTGAGTGGAAAAAAAAGGTTGAGAACCACTGGGTTGAGGAAGATGGAGGGAAAGCAGGAATAGAGGACTGAGCAAGAATGTCCAGCATTGAAAGTATTGAATGACAGTACAGAACAAAGGGCTGAATGGCCTCTCCTGCTCCTATTTTCTTTGAAATCTGATTTAGATCCTTACAGATAGCTACTAGACAATGGGCCCAAAGCCTGTTTGTGTACAGTATGACTCTCGCAGTCTCATTAAAGAGATTTTGATTAACCAATGGTTGCTATCTTACAATATAATGCCTTCTCAGTCAGGGAAGAGAAGTGGCTCCGTGCATGTGATGACAATCAATACTGATGCATCAGATCTCAGAGAACAGAACAATGCAAGCCTCTATTGATGCTGCTCTTATGCTTGGCAGGACTAGGGAGGTTGTTTTTATAGCCACTTACAGTGACTTAAAATAGGCTTTAGCATCCTCTTGCATCACCAGCCAGCAATGTGTAACTCCCTGTGTACCTCACTAAAGTTTCGAGCAAGGTCCCAAGCCGATGGATTCTCACTCAATCAACCTTAGCCCTCTGAAAACTGGAAATTCCCCTTCAATGGGCCTTCAATCCAGATTTCTTTATTGTCTTGTCACTCTTCCTTGCTTGTAAAGACACACAAAGAGGTGCCACTAGCCTGACGCTCCCACTGAGAAGGGAAAGAGAAGCCAATGGTAGTCCCTACAGAGATTTCCTCCTGTGCTTCCGTGACCTCTGCAGCCGCAAAGCCTTCTGTCCATTCCAGCGGTGACCCGGACTCCTGGTTCCCAACCCAAGATACGAATGGGAAGTTGCTTGAAGTATGAGGGCACAGTTAGTGAGGCGGTTGGTGTGACATTATTGAAGTGTACGCGATGTGGGCTTGAAACCAGCGCTGCCTGTAAAGATTTTGTCCATCCTCCCTCTGGGTGCTTCCACCCTTCAAAACGAACGAGGGTTTGGATATTTGGGCAGCATGAGCTCATGGGCCAGAACAACCTGACACCGTGCTGGATGTCTAAAGCTAAAAATTCCTTCCACCACCTAAAAAACATAAGGGATTGGCGGATTAATCAGAATCAGAATTTATTGTTATGAACATGCCATGAAATTCATTGCACTGAGGGCTCGACTTCAGGCTCCTGTACCTGTTCCCTGATGGTTGCAGAGTGAAGAGGTCGTGGCCTGGGTGGGAATGACTTCACTCCATCGAGGACATCTACATGAGGCAGTGTCTTACAAAAGCAGCCTTTATCCTCACCACTCAGGCCAGGCCCTCTTCACTCTGCTACCATTGGGGAAAAGGTACAGGAACCTAAAGACGAGCCCTCAGCGGCACAAGGACAGCTTCTCCCCCGCTGCCATCAGATTCCTGAATGATCAATGAACCCAAGACATGGCTTTTCTCGTGCACCATTATATTTTTTATAGAGTAATGTCATAAGCTGGTTACAATATGAATGTTTGCAAGATGATGCTGTCTCAAAACACGAAATCTCATGACAATAAATTCTGATTCTGATTGTCTACTGAGTCAGTGTGGGTGTAAATCAGGAACAGGAAGTGGACAATAACCCTATTAGGTGAATGTTATCAACCCCCATCCCCAGTAATAACAGAGATATCGAAAAGCACATAGGGAGGCAAATTCTAGAAAGGAGCAAAAATAATAAGGTTGTAGAGGTGGGTGATTTAACTTTCCTCATATTAATTGGCACCATCCTAGAGAAAGGTTTGGAAGGACTGGAATTTATTAGGTGTGTCAGGAAGGCTTCCTGACACAATATGTAGATAGGCCAACTAGAGGAGAGGCTGTACGTGACCTGGTATTCGGAAATGAACCAGGTCAGGCATCAGTGGGTGAACATTTTGGAGAAAATAATCACAACTCTCTCTCCTTTACCAGGAGAAGGACAGGAATAGACAATTTGGGAAAACATTTAATTGGGGTTTGGGAAAATATGATGCTATTAAGCAGGAGCTTGGGAGCACAAATTGGGAGCAGATGTCTTCGAAGTGGGGCAATGAAGCAGATGTTGAGAGAACACTTGCCTGGTGCTTCGCACAAGTATGTTCAATGGAGGTAGGGGAAGGTTGACATGGTGTAGAAGTATGTTGAAAATCTAGTTAAGAAAGAAAGAAAACCTAACTAGTGGTTTAAGAAACTCGGAACTGCCAGAGATCTAGAGGATTATAAGATTGCCAGGAAAGGCCTTCAGAAAGGAGAACTGGAAGGCGACGTGAGAAGAGCAAGGAAGTATGTGAAGAGTAAAAGGATGAGCCATGTGATGATAGGACCCATCAGGGGTGATCATGGAAACGTGTGCATGGAGTCAGTGGAGATAGGGGAGGTTCTTAATTAATACTTTGCTTCAGTATTCAACAAAGGACCTGGACAATTGTGGGGATGGTTTAAAGCAGACTGAAAGACTTGAGCATGCTGTCATTAGAAAGGGATGTTGGAGCATTTGTAAAGGATGGCTAGATAAGTCACCAGGACCAGACAAGATTTACCCAATGTTACTGTGGGGAAGAGATTGCTGAGCCACTGGCGATAATCTTCACATTGTCACTGGGATCAGAAGAGGATTGGAGCATTGCAAATGTTGTTGCCCTGTTCGAGAAAGTGAGTGGAGATGACCCAGTAAATTCTAGGCCAGTGAGTCTTACTTCAATTGTTGTAAAAGTTCCTGAGAGGCAGGATTTATAAGCATTTGGAGACCCATAATCTGATTCAGGACCTTCATCGGGGGAAGGTTGAGTCTCACAAGTCTGACTGATTTCTTTGAGAATGCAAATAAGCCCATTGATGGGTGGATGTAGTGCATACAAATTTCAGTAAGGCGTTTGATGAGGTTCCCCATGCTAGGCTCATTCAGAAAGGAATGAGGCATGGATTCCTTGTTTTGTAGATACAGAATTGGCTTGCCCAGAGAAGGTCATATATTGAGCCAATGATATTCTTCAGGGATCTGTCTGGGACACCCTTCTCTTTGTGATCAACTCCAGGAGGAGGAACATCCTTCATGCATCTAGCCATAACCAGGAGAGGAGCTCTGGAATTCCCATCCTGCTACTAGACCAGTTCCCCACTTGTCTCTCCTCCCTTATATTCCTTTAACTCTGGCAGGTTTTGGGTGAAGACAGATACAAGATAGTTAGTTCCTCAGCCACATATATCCTGTAAGGTAAAACATCATGAGATGGGAATGTGTAGGGAGTTACCCTGTACAGGGCAGTAACAAGAAGGGGAGGTGTCCTTGTACTCCTGTTAGGTAAAACATCATGAGATGGGACCGGAGAAGGAGTCACCCAGTACTAAGGAGTAACAGAATGCATCCTTGTACTTACAAGATAAGAGAGACATTGATGGATTGAGAGGCAGGAAGCTAGCAGGGAAAGGATAGCAACAGTTTTAGTCATTGGACAAGTAATGATATGATGATGTTCTAAGCATGTATCCAAGGGTATAAAAAATCACCATTTTGCTGATAACGGCAGAATGCATTCTCCGACTAACTTTGTTAGTCGCAAGTGTTACAATCCGGTAATAAAGAACAAAGAACCCTGATTTCGACTCAGTCTGGTGTTTGTCTCACTCATTCATGAACAATGCAGACCTAACAATCCTCATTTCCCAATATAATTGATTTTGTCTGTCATTGAGGACACTAACACTACCTCAATAGCAGCAATAGAAATTCACCAAGACAAATGGTTACTTCAACAAAAGTTGCTTTTAATTATCTTTAAACATGAAAACAGGATCAAACTTTAACTTATTACTATTAACTTAGCCTAACTTAACCCCCTTCTAATTCTAAGCGTATGTGTATATAAAGTGTGTGTAAGTTCAGAAAAGTTCTTTGATTCACAGTCCAATCTCACTTCTCACTCCTCCAAGTTCACCAGTATTAGGCAATTCTTATACTGTGCACAGAATTTAACATTTATGAATTTCATCAGGCTTTGGTACATGAAAGGTAAATGGTTACCCCTCAGGAAGGATCTTGTCAGTTTTCAGAGAGAGATTTGTTGCTCGTTGGACACAAACTGACTCCTTCTGATCAGCCACTTCAGTGTCTTGCCGAAGAAACTTGCCCGAACAGGGTTTTACAGATGATAACCTCTTTCTTTAAGGATACCACGGAGTTCCTTTTCTATTTCCCTTATTTAAAGTGAAACATTATACAGCCAGCCATCTCCTCTTATATGGATCACAAGGGCTTTGAACAGGCTGAACTAAGAACTCACAACCCGTCTTCAAAATAGGGTTTTTCAACAAATTTTCCACCTTGTCCTGTTCCAGTTCCAGCTACTGCTGAACTGTAGAACTGAATTCACTCTCTCTCTCTCTCTCTCTCTCTCATTCACTCACTCAGATAAAACCACCTGACCCTCTTAGACCAGCCAACTGCACTCAGACAGACTGCGGCAATGGACCCAATCTTCTGAGTCTGTTCATCTGTTGCTTTCCAAAGCAATAATCCATTACTCCACAGCACGTTCAATTAACACCGACTTGTGAAGTCCTTATAGGCATCCTTCAAAGTTTTTACAAAAGAACCCGGAACATGGACTGTCTGGCTTGAGCAGAGCTCTGGCATTTTAAATGAGATCCGTTTTGAAGTGCTTGCCTACACTAAACAAAACCTGCCACAATTTATCTCCTTTAAAACATATCTATATACAATATAAAATATAACATAATCCGTCACATCACGTACACAAATACACATTTGTTTTCCTCTGTTTGCCCTGAAAATGCACACACACCAAGCGGCGTCATTATCATTTTCTTAAATTCTTTTTCTTAATTTCAATAACAGTAAATTTGCACAGTACAATTGTGGAAAGTGGCACAGAATAAAAAAAATCCTACAAGATTAATCATATAAATGAATTCCAAAGCACAGACATAATAAAGAAAGGACATCATAAATTTAAATTTAGCAAAACCCTTAAACTGTACCACTATATTTAAAATATAGCAATCAATAAAAAAGAGGGAAAAAAACCCTTTAATCAAACCACCTTCCATTTGACAAGGTTAGAAAAAAAACCTAGCATGTGGGTATCGAGTAACAACTTGGAAACCCCTTGTGCACAACTTTGTTGCAATTTAAAGTGGTCGATAGACTACATACGTCTAAAGTTGAATTTGCTCACTTTTATTCAGATATAGATCCTCTGCGTGGCAAATGTGAAGTTGTGGAGGCTTCGTTGGTTCACGTGCTTTGGTTTTGCTCTGGTCTAGAAGAAGCTTGGAAAGATATTTTTCACACACTGACGGTGATTCTTAAGGTTAAGTTGGAACCTTGCCCTTTAATTCCTCTGTTTGGATTATCTGATGATGTTTATATTTTATTGACTTCATCTCAAAGCCGAATTTTATTTTTTACTTCGTTGATAGCCAGGCGTGCAATAATGATCAAAGGGTGAGATAATACTCCACCTACACATACAATCGTCAGATGATATTGTGTCTTGTTTAAGATTAGAAAAAAATGATTTATGCCATTAAAGATTCAAATACTAATTTTTTCAAAGACATGTGGCCTTTTATGGACTATTACTGTAATCTAAAGTTTTAAGACTGTTCCAGCCCCCCATCAAGACAAGAAAGAGAAGCAAAAAAAGGAATTGAGTGTCCGTGGATCCTGCTGCCTCCTTCTCTCCTCTGAAAGCATGCGACCTCCTGTCCAGTCCAGCAGTGAACCCGAACTCCAGGCATCCGACTCTTCCTTTTCGGCCCCCGGCTCCCAACCCCAATATGATCTGGAAAGCTGTCAGCGCCCAAGGCCTTTTGGGAGCCCCTGCTCGACATCGGAACCCTTACAGATCCTGGTCCCAATCCCTGGCTCGCAGAAGCTTGTCTCCAGCAGTCCATGGGTATCTCTGAGAACCGCTGCAATCTTGCTTTATATTTTTTTTTGTTTCCAGGCTGTCCACATTTCCTTGAAACAACTGCTTTAACCTTGGAGCAGTTCTAATCCTTTCCTTTTGCATTGCCTTCCAGGCCATCTCATCCTCAGCTGGCTTGAAACCCGACGCATCAGCTGAGAACAAAGTCCGTCATAATTGCACGCAATAAACACTGGCCTGATGCTGACAGCCAACTACCATCAGAGAAATAAAATGAGTTCCTTTTAACCAGTGCCGGAATGAGGTTCTGTGGGGCCTGTAGGATTTATTTTATTGGGGCCATAAATTATGCTAGCTGGTCCTAAATAGAGGCGGATGGCGCATGTGCGGTGAAGGGGAAAGTTTGACTGTGGCTCTCCTCCCCCCCGCCCCCCTGAGAGAGTTTATGACTCTGTCCCATTTTGATAAATTTGAAATAGTCTTAATTATTCTTAACAAAATGATGCCAGCTTTCTCAGATCACTATATATTCAGTGATTATTAATGGCATATCTAGGGAACATATCGCTTATGACAAGCACTGAAATTGCACCCTCTTTCCCTCCTCTGTTAAAAATGACGCGTTTTGTTGAAACAAACCGTACTTAACGGCGGCGGCCGGCTCAATGTGGGATCAATGGCCGTCTTCCTCACCCATAATCACCGACGCGGTTGGGACCTCAACCGCTCGTCATTGCTATCTGCAGCCTGCAGCTCCCCGGCGTGTAAATGAATGAAATCAACAAGCTGTCTGAGGGGCTGAGGTGAGGATTTTTTTTTGTTCCGTTTTACATTCTTGTTTTCACCTTTGTGCAGTGGCAATGAGATACCAATGCACAAAGATGAAAAAAAAAAGCTTAAGTTCATAACTCATCGTACATAAATGAGGGGGTCCTTGAAAATCTGGGACCCGTGACATAGGTTACTGCTACGTTAGTCCGGCCCTGCTTTTAACCAAATGGGTTGAAACTCTTTAAATTTGAATTGAGCTTCAACTTCACCAGTGTGGTGAGGCCACTATTGTACATATTTGTCGCATATAAATGTCATGACCTTTCCTGGTTGACCCTGCTCTCAGTGGCCAGATCATGACTCCTCCCCTTTCTCCCCATAAAGGCTGTCTTGCCACAAGCCTGGCCCCCATTCGAGTCCAGAATAGGGTGAGCGACCAACACAGGGAGGCTGTGTTACAAATAAAAGCTTTCAGTTTCAGTAACCAGTAGTAAGTCCTCATCTCAAAACGCAAAAGTCTGCAGACACCATGGTTGAAGTAAAAACCCAATGGTGGAGAAACCCAGCAAGTCAAACAGACAGTGTACTATATATAGTAAAGTTTGAGGGATGAACTTTGATGAATGGTTCAAGCCAGAAACTTTGGTTATGTACCTTTATCTTTGCTATATATAAATACACTCTTCGACTTGCTGAATTTCCCCAGCATTGTGTATTTACAGTCCCCATCTCAAAGCTGATTTCCGAACGTCATCACCCATTTTCCGTCTTCTCAATATTCTCTCGGCCCGCAAAGCTGAGATCCAATCCCTTCTGCTGCCAGGATCCCTATCGCATACAGATTTGTCGTCCCCCATCATCACTTGTGCTCTGTTTTGGTTCTTGCTCCAGCAATGTCGTCATTTGAGTCTACACAGGCCTGAGTTCCAATTTCCTCCTGCTTTCATCCCATCAACCTCACATGGAAATTGCTCTCTTCCGGTTCTGGGCTCATTAGTCCCACACACTCTGTTCATCCCTCAGGTTGTCGCCTTGTCTTCAACCGTACACAAACTCCAGAATTCTGCTCCAGAACTCGTCCATTCTCCACTTCCCTCCCTTTGCTTACATTACTCCTGGGGGACAAAAACCACCTTTTTTTCACGCCTTCTAGGGTGACACAGTCAACATAGTGGTTAGTGTAACACTATTACAGCGCCAGCGACCCGCATACGAATCCCTAGCTGTCTGTAAGAAGTTTCCACGTTCACCCTGTGTCAGCGTAAAGTTTCCTCCTGGTGCTCCAGTTTCCTCCCACCCTTCAAAGACATTCGGGAGTTGCAAGTTAATTGGGTGTAATTGGGAAGCATGGGCTTGTGGGACGGACGGGCCTGTATCGTGCTGTGTACCTGTATCACCTGTCCCCTTGATTCCTTCGATATGTAAACATCTCCTGTCCAATTATATGATTGTAAAACATCTTAGCACACTTTACTCCCTTTAAAAAAAACACTACATAAATGCAATTAGTAGTCCAAGGTTATTTATTTATTAGTCTAAATTGAGTCATGTCAATTTGTTGCTCTATCATTTTGGCACCGCAACAAGACTTATTATTATAATTATACTTCTCCAGCTGGCCTATGGCTGGCTCTAAAGGGGATATGTGAGAGATGCCACCACATATTTTCACAGACGTTGCAACAGCCATTGTATTGAGACACGTTCTAAATACAGCTCAGGCTGAATAATCCTTGTTCATCAAAACCCTGTTTATTTTCAGTGTCTCTTTGTGCAACGCCATCAAGGTATAAAACTTGCATTCTTCTTGATTGCTGTAAATTCTGTGGCTTAATTGGTTGTTCCCTTTTATCAGTACGTTGGAAGGATATGGGTCCAAATTCCACCTCGGGATTTAAGAAAGTACACACCTGCACACACACACACACACACACACACACACATACACATAGAGACAGACACACACATGCACACACACACACATACACATTGAGACAGACACACACATGCACACACACACACATACACATTGAGACAGACACAGACATGCACACACACAGAAACAAACACAGACATGCACACACACACACATACACACACACACAGACAGACAGACACACGCACACACACACACACACACACACACACACACACACACACACACAGACAATCACACAATACATCTAGGTTGACAAATGCAGAGTGGTAGTGAGGGAATTACACACTGGTGGAGATGTTGCCTTTCAGATGAGAGATGAAACCCATCTACATTTAAATTACAAAAAACATCCGATTATTCTGAAGAACATGAAAGTCTTCCCTGATCCTCCTGATGTTAATGAGCCCTCAATCGTCATTACTAAGGCCAATTGATTGGGCGTTACTATGGGTGGGAGTGAGCTACAGACCATGGGGAGGCAGTGTCATGGCGCAAAGGGCCTGCACTGTGCTGTAATGTTCTATGTTCTACAGAAATAGGACCTTCAGCTCGTAGCCCCATGCTACCTCCTACACATGGCAACATTAAAGACGAGGTGTCATGGTCTTGCTCAAGAACGATTGATGAACAATCATCTATAATCCAAACACTGCCTCACTGGTGTCTGCGCCTTTTACAACAATGTTTCTTGCAAAGTTTCTGTTAGTCAACCCAAAAGTAGGCATACGAGGGCAGTTCATAGGTCACATCTTAAGGTCTGGAGATACCTACCACCCACATCTTAAGAAAGCAGTCTCTATCCTCAAAGACACTCACCACCCAGGCCGAGCCCTCTTTTCACTGCTGCCATCAGGAAAGAGGTTCAGGAGCCTGAAGCCGAACACCCAACGGTACAGGAACAGCTTCTTCTCCTCCGCCATCAGATTTCTGAATGGACAATGAACCACGGACACTGCCTCACTTTCACTTCTTTTGCACTAAGGCAGTGGAAGTCAATTCTCTGGATGCTTTCAAGAAAGAGTTAGATAGAGCTCTTAAAAGCTAGTGGGGTCAAGGGGTATGTGGACAAGGCAGGAACAGGGTACTGATTGTGGATGATCTGCCATGATCGCGGCGAATGGGAGTGCTGCCTCAAAGGGCCAAATGGCCTACCTCTGCACCTATTGTCTATTTATTTTTAAATATAATTTATAGCAATATTTGCGCTGTAATGCTGCAGCTCACAACTAATTTTGTGCCATGCTCGTGAGAATAAATTCTGAACTTGACACAAACTGGAATGGACCTTGAATCACCTTTGCCAATGTCCCTCCTCTTTGATCCAATATGTTTGAATGTGTACCACACCGGGCCAAACAATTGAAGGCTCTAATATGAACCTTCAGCTTAGTAGATGCTCAAATCTGTATTGCATCCAAATTCTTCATGGCTGGTCCAACTCTGCATTTCAACCAATTCTCCTGCCTGTTTCCCCTTAATTTCCTTCCATATTCCCTTGCTGACATATTTGTCCATGCACTTGCCAGACTGAGACCAGCCACAAATTGGAGGAAAAAAACACCTCATCTCCTGTCTGAGCATCCCCCAACTGGATGACAGTAACATCGACTTCTCCGGTTTCCGTTAAACCCATCTTCGTCCCCCTGTCTCCTTTCCTCTGGTACTCTCTCTCTTCCCTTTTCCCTCTGTCTCCTTTCATGGAGCCAAAATCAATTCTTGCCTTTCCTCTTACCATATTCAATTAACACCCTTTGTTTGTTGGTCTGGACTCTTCCCCTTCCCATTCTTCCACCTTTCCCTCTCAGTCTTTATTGAGAAGTTTGCCTGCTTTTTGCTCATACCTTGAAGAAGGACTCAGGCCCGAAATGTCGGTAATTATCTTCACCTCCTGTGGACATTGCGAGACCGGCTGAGTTCCTCCAAAATTTACCGGGTTCTGGTCACCTTATTACAGGGAAGGAGGGGATACTATGGAGAGGATGTGGCCTGGATTGGAGAATATGCCTTATGAGCACAGGTTGAGTGAACTCGGTCTTTTCTCCTTGGATTGACAGAGGAGGAGGGGAGAACTGATAGAGCGATACAGAAAATGATGAGAGGGACTGATCATGTGGATGGCTGGAGGCATTTTCCGCAGGGCCAGCAAGTGGGGCCGTCGCTTTAAGGGTGCTTGGGAGTAAGTACAGGGGTTGGGGGTGGGGGGGAATCAAATTTTAATTTTTTTAACAATTTAGACATATTGCATGGTAACAGGCCACTTTGGCCCACGAGTCTGTGCCACACAATTTAAACCCAATTAACCTACACTCCCAGTACTGTTCGAATGGTGGGAGGAAATCGGAGCCCCCAGGGAAAACCCAAGCAGACTGGAGGAGAACCTACAAACTCCTTGCAGATAGCGTGGGATTCGAACCCCGGTCGCGATAGTTGGCGCTGTAAAGGCATTGCACTAACCGCTATGCCAACCGTGCCAACCTATGTAAAAACATAGAAAATAAGTGCAGGAGTCAGCCATTTGGCCCTTCAAGGCTACACCACCATTCATTTTGATCATGGCTAATCGTCTACTTGGTACCCAATACCTGCCTACTCCCCAGACACCCTGATCCCCTTAGCCACAAGAGTCCAAACTAACACCTTCTTAAATATAGATAAAGAATCGGCTTTTACTACTTCCTGTGGCAAAGAATTCCACAGATTCACCACTCCCTGAGATTTTTTTTTCTCATCTCAGTCCTAAAAGATATCCCCTTTATCCTTGAACTGTGACCCCCGGTTCTGGTTTCCCCAACATCGGGAACAACCCTCCTGCATCTAGCCTGCCCAATCCCTTAAGAATTTTATACGTTTCTATAAAATCGCCCCTCAATCTTCTAAATTCCAGCGAGTAGAAGACTAGTCGTTCCAGCCTTTCTTCATATGTAAGTCCTGACATCCCTGGTATCGATCTAGTAAGAGATAAGTTCTTCACACAGAGAGTGATGGGTGCAATGGTGGAGGTGGCAGATACAATGGGATATTTTAAAAGACTATTAGATAGTACATGGAAGAGAGAAAAATGGAGAGTTATACAGTCAGGAAATTCTAGGCAGCTGTTAGAGTAATGGTGACACGGTTACCGTAGTGGTTAGTGCAACACTATTACAGCGCCCGCAACCCAGGTTCAAATCTGGCGCTGTCTGTACTCCCCATTCCTGCGTGGATTTCCCCCAGTTTCCTCTAACCCTACAAAACGTTGTAGGTGAATTGGTGCATTTTAGGGCCATGGGCTTGTGGGCCGGAAGGGCCTGTTACTGTGCTGCATGTCTAAATTTAAAGTTATTAGGCTGGCACAATATTATGTGCTGCAGGGCCTGTTCTGCGCTAAAGATTTCAATGTTCTTTCTCCTACAGTCCAAAAATCTGAAAACCTCAAGTTGAGAAGGATATTGCCTTTGGGGTCACTCTTTAAAAATAGAGAGTCACCCATTGATCACAGAAACTAGGCGATATATTTTTTCCCTCAGTCTTTGGAACTTCCTCAGACAACAGTGAACATTGTTAACAATTTTGGACATTGTTAAGGCAGAAATGGGCAGGTGCTTGATAAGTGGAGTTGATTCAAGATTCTTTCATTGTTTTTATGAAACAGATGTAATATTACATGAAATTGCATTGAGCCCGGCAGACAAACATTAATCACCAGCAGAAATTGCCCCTTAAAATAAGCAAAAGAGTCACCAAGTGCCTGTGGATTCACCTCCAGCGCTCCCACAGCTTCCACCCCCCTTACAGATTCCTGTTCGATCCATCGGCCACCCGAGCTCCAGGTCCAAACCTCCGACTCGATCAGGAAGCCCTTCAACGAGGCCCCTCTCGCATCCTGGGTTTGATACCTGGCACCCTTTCAGCCAATCTCAAGCCATCCACAGCCAGCTGTGGGACCTTTGACTGCAAGTCGCCATCTGGCCGCAGCCTGCATGGGTTCCGTGCCTCGAATCGTATAGATCGGCCATAACCTTGTTGCATGGTTTGAAGAGCTGAGGGCTTGTTTTCTGATCGTAACTGATCTGTGCCTTTGAATCATATTAGCACCAGTTGGTGATCCAGACAATGTTTATGTGGAACACCTGGATTGATGGTGGAATCAAAGGGGATTATCTCGACCTTACGTCTGAACTGGGCCATTGTGAATTTCAAGCCCATTTCATACTGATCCACGCCTCATGCCTGAAGTGGGAATTAAGGTGATCAACAGATGCAAAGCAAGTGTCAACATGCAACATCCACTTGAGATTGTTTCACAACATCATCCGAGACAGATCTTCTACACTTTCCCAGAAAGTAAATGGGGAAATGGGATTGATTGGAATATTGTGAGAGCTGGTGTTACCATAAGCCAGGAGCAAAATAGACTATTCAGCCCATCGAGTCTCCCCCACCTTTTATTTAACCACAGACCCTCTGCCTGGCCTTCTCCCCATTGCTTTTGATGCCCTGGCTAATCAAGAATCTTTATCTTAAATGCACCACATGACCTGGCCTCCATAAATGTCCGTGGCAACAAATTCCACGATTCACCACCCTCTGGCTGAAGGAAATCCCCCACCTCTCTGTTCTTAACCGTCACCCTTGAATCCTGAAGTTGTGCCCTCTTGTCTTAAATTCTCCTACCGTGGGAAACAACCTTTCTACATCTATTCTGTCCATGTCTTTCAAATATTTAAATTGCTTCAATGAGATACCCCTCCCCATCATTCTCCTAAATTCTAATGAGTACACATCAAGAGCCATTCATGGAATGAAAGGTCTTTTTTAATGTTTCAAAGGAATATGATGAAACATTTCTCAAGGTACTGTGATTGCAGCAGGTGGTGGGGGTTGATTCTGTAGCCCCTACTAGTGGTTCTCAACCACTGTGGGTTTCTACATGGGTCTTTTTAAAATGTTAAATAAAATACTTTAAATTAGATAAAGCTGTGTTTCTTACAGACCTGCCTTTGACTTGAAAATATTGCTCAGTCATTGCCACTAGTAGGCCATGGTATGTTAGGCCGGAAGCCAGGAGGGCCTTAGACTGAGAAAGGTTGAGGACCTAGCCTAGTCACAAGAACTAGAGGACATGGCTTATGGGTGAAGGTTGAAATATTTAAGGGGAACATTAGGGGGAACTTCTTCACCCAGAGAGTGGTGGGAGTATGGAGCATTCTGCTGTCAGGTGAAGAGGTGAATGCGGACTCGATTTTGTCATTAAGAAAACATTGGACGGGTATGTGGATGGGAAGGGTGTGGAGGTCTATATTCCAGTTGCAGGTCAATGGGACTAGGTACAATGATAGATGGGACAAAGGGCCTGTTTCTGTGCCATAGTGTTTTATAGTTTGATACATTGCTGGTGAGTTTATGATATGACCTACCCTTGGTCACATGGCCACCCACCCACCCACAGCCAATTGGATCACAGATTGATCTTGATCTGAAGGCTTCATCTTCAAGCTCATATTGCTTCTGAGAAGTCGTCGGCCTCATCAGCAACAACGATGTGTTGCTCCACAGAGAAGAGGCGGAAAAATCTCATGAAATGGAGTGAGAATAACCACTCGAGTTTCGACATGATGATCGTGGACTTCTGGAGATCCAGAGATGACTACCCTCCACTACAAATGAATAACTCGGTAGTGGAGAGTAGAGAGCACCAAGTTCCTTGGAATTCACTTAACTAGTGACCTCTCATGGAGACACATCTCCTCACTTGTCAGGAAGGCGTAACAGCGATAGCACTCCCTGAGAAGGATCAGGTGGGCAAGGCTACCGGCCACCATCATGTCAACTTTCTATTGAGAGCGGCTACATCACAGTGTGGGGTGGTTGCTATAGTCAGAGAATCAGATCGGAGGTCAATCCACAGGACCCTAAGAGCACAGAGAGGATCTTTGGGGTCTCCCTTCCCCACCGTCCCCCCTCCCCCAACTCAATGACATGATCTATCAGGATTGTTGACTGAAGAGGGCTTGCAAAATCAGTAAGGACCCCTACCACCCCACACAGCTGCTCCCATTAGCAAAGAGATGCAGGAGGATCGGAGCCAGCACTGCCAGGCTGAGGAACTCTCCCCACGGGTAGTGAGACTGCTGAACGACTAATAAACTGCTCAGACAAACCCTCTGAGGGTCCACAATTTATTTAACAATATAATATTTATTTATTTTAATATTTGTGTACACATACTGTGCATGTGTATCATTCGCCTGCATGTGTGCTACGTTCGGATGGTGTTTTACACCGAGGACCGGAGAACGCTGTTTTGTCAGGTTCTATTTGTATAATTGGATGGTAAATAAACTTGAACGTCCCCATTTCCAAGCCTCATGGAAGATTAATCTTTAATTCCCATAGATTCTGGAATAATTAAAACGGTCTCTTTCCCCCAGAGCACTGGAGGCTTCAACATAGCCTTATGAAGGTTTATGAAATTTTGAAGGGCATTGATAAGGTGAATGGTCTCAGCTTTATGCCCAGATTAGCTGAGGCTACAACTTGAGGGCATAGATTTTAACTGAGGGGGGTGGTGGGGGGGGGGGGGAATTTTAAAAAGGGAACTAGAGATGGAGCCTTTTAATACAGAGGATATTTGGAACAAACTGCCAAGGAAAGACATAGAGGGAGGGTAAATTACACCATTCAATAGATGTTTAGACAGGGATAGGAAAGGTTTTTAGAGGCATCTCGTCTTAAAGCAGATGAAACAGGAGTAGCTCAAGTAGAGGACTTATAGAACATGAGAACAAAGAACAGAGAGCTGTGGGAGCCTGGAATGCCTTGCCAGAGGTGGTGGTGGAGGCTGAAACATTAGGGGCATTTAAGAGACACTTAGACAGGGACAGGGGTGGAAGAAAAATAGAGAGTTTAGTACTTATTTTAAGGAATGCAGGTATAGCTCCACATAACCCTAAACCATTTTACGAACACTCACTTTATGAAAATTTGTTTTTATGAAGAAGCTTGTGCTTGCTAACCAAAAGAAATTTAAATGGGTTTCACTTTGATGAAAATAGCCTTCAATGGGTCTTCTCTTAACACCATTTCAGCTTACAAAAGGTTTCACAGGAACGCTCTAGTTTTGTAATGCAGGGTTGTGGGTCGGCACAACATCAAGGGCCGAGGGGCCTGTACTGTGCTGCAGTGTTCTGTGTTCTACACTGAAATGCTGGAGGAACTCAGACGGTCTTGCAGCGTCCATGGGAGATAAAAATATATTTTTGCTGATGTTTTGGGCCTGAGCCCTTCTTCAAGGAACAAGCAAAGAAGGATTCTTTGAACCGATAAGCAAAAAAAAAACATTCTTTGCTTATTCCTTGAAGGGCTCAGGCCCGAAACGTCGGTAATATATCTTTACCTCCTATGGACGCTGCAAGACCAGTTGAGATCCTCAAGCATTTTGGTGTGCTTTTTACTGCAATCAGAGCATTTGCAGACTTTTGTGTTTCACTCTCCACAATCAATCTAACCCTTCCCTCCCTCATAGTCCATATCTCCCTGTTTTTCTCTCATCTATGTGCCCATCTAAGAGTCTTTTAAATGCTCCCATTTTCTATCAGCTTCATAAACCATCCTCGACAATGTATTCCAGGCACCCACCACTCTCTGTGTAAAAAAAACCTACCTCTGGCGTCTCCCTTGAACTCTCCTCCCCTCACCTTCAATGGATATCATCTGGTATTGGCCATTCTCACTCTGTGTGAGATGTGTTTATTCTATCCATGCCCCTCATAATCATAAACACTGCTATTAAATAATAATAATTTCTCATCCCCCCCTCCACTCCAAAGACAAAAGCCCACGCTTGTTCAACCATTCCTCATTGGACATTTTCTCTAATCCTACCAGTATCCTGGCCTGGAAGTCAGCCTGAAGAAAACTGAGGTCCTCCATCAGCCAGCTCCCCACCATGACTACCAGCCCCCCCACATCTCCATCGGGCACACAAAACTCAAAACGGTCAACCAGTTTACCTATCTCGGCTGCACCATTTCATCAGATGCAAGGATCGACAATGAGATAGACAACAGACTCGCCAAGGCAAATAGCGCCTTTGGAAGACTACACAAAAGAGTCTGGAAAAACAACCAACTGAAAAACCTCACAAAGATAAGCGTATACAGAGCCGTTGTCATACCCACACTCCTGTTCGGCTCCGAATCATGGGTCCTCTACCGGCACCACCTACGGCTCCTAGAACGCTTCCACCAGCGTTGTCTCCGCTCCATCCTCAACATCCATTGGAGCGCTCACACCCCTAACGTCGAGGTACTCGAGATGGCAGAGGTCGACAGCATCGAGTCCACGCTGCTGAAGATCCAGCTGCGCTGGATGGGTCACGTCTCCAGAATGGAGGACCATCGCCTTCCCAAGATCGTATTATATGGCGAGCTCTCCACTGGCCACCGTGACAGAGGTGCACCAAAGAAAAGGTACAAGGACTGCCTAAAGAAATCTCTTGGTGCCTGCCACATTGACCACCGCCAGTGGGCTGATAACGCCTCAAACCGTGCATCTTGGCGCCTCACAGTTTGGCGGGCAGCAGCCTCCTTTGAAGAAGACCGCAGAGCCCACCTCACTGACAAAAGGCAAAGGAGGAAAAACCCAACACCCAACCCCAACCAACCAATTTTCCCTTGCAACCGCTGCAATCGTGTCTGCCTGTCCCGCATCGGACTGGTCAGCCACAAACGAGCCTGCAGCGGACGTGGACTTTTTACCCCCTCCATAAATCTTCGTCCGCGAAGCCAAGCCAAAGAAAGAAAAAAAAAACCAGTATCCTGGTCAATCCCCTCTGCACCCTTGCTCAGGTACCTTCCTGTTAATTTTTCTATGACTTTTCCAACAGGGTTAAATAAATCTACAGTCAGTAGAACACTGGATATTCCATCTGACTGGGACTTACTTGGATGGACCAGAACAAACGGGGATGGGCAATAATGACCGGTTCTGTGGGAGTGCTGGATGCAAATCTCTGGACACTAGAGACTCTTAGACAGGCAAATGTATAGAAGAAAAATAGAGGCTTATGGGGTAGGGAGGGTTTAGAACTTTTATTAAGGAATATATGGGTCGCCCCTTTTCCACTGGCATCCCAGTTAATTGGCCGTGTAGCATCCTGGGATAGGAAGCCCTTTGTGCCATTTCCACTGGGCCACCCTTAACTGGGACACTAATTGCTTTTCCACTGAACACAACTCATCCCCGGGATTGGAGTATTTTACCTTCAACTAGAAAAGGGTGACTTTCTGCTGTCCCTTTTCCACCAGTTTTATCAGCACGCCGGCGTCAGCAAATGCCAGTGATATGAGCAGGGGTAGAGGCGATTAATCCCCGGCGTCAAATGACATCATTTGACGCCGGCGTTCAGACCGTGTTCCTTTTCAACTGGACCCTATCCCAGTAAATTCCCAGTTAACTCCTGGGACAGAGGGCCGGTGGAAAAAGGGCAATTGAGGGCCGAAGGGCCTGTACTATGCCGTAATATTCTACGACTCTCTTCTGCTTCTCTTTCTTCAATTGTTAATGGTGCAGGGGAATGCTCGTTGTGCCTCTGCCTTATGGCAGACAAAAGCTGAAGTATATTACATTTTTAATGCATTATTATGTGACAATAAAAGGAACTTTTGAACCTTATACATGCCAAAGGAAAGAGCAACTCATCTCGACCAGCCATTCTCAACTTTTCTCAGCTACTCCCCCCTCTGATCAAAGCTTATGGGCCCCCTTCCCTGTGAAGCAGTCAAGTTTAGATTTATTTCGTACTTCTCTCCTACCGACCAAATAGAAAACACAAAAAGATATTTGTGTTATGTGAGGTGAAAAGAAAACAAGGCTTTTATTTGAATGTGCCGTAGGGCCTCCATTGAGAATGGCTGATCTAGACCAGTTGTTTATTTTCTCACTTCTGATGCTACGTCTCGGATCTGAAACATTAACTGCTTCACTTCCCGCAGATGCTGCCTGACTTGGAACATAGAACATTGCAGCACACTACAGGTCCTTCAGCCCTTGATGTTATACCTCTCTCTCTCTCTCTCTCTCTATCTACCCCCAAAAAACAAAACGCTCTCTACCTCATAACCCCCTATTTTTCTTTCATTTATGTGACTATCTTAGAGTCTCGTAAATGGCCAAATTGTTCCAACCTCCACCACCACCCCTGGCAATGAATTCCAGGCACCCACAACTCTGCGTAAAAAACTTACCCCTGATGTCTTCCCCAAACATTCATCCCTTCACTTTATTCAGATGTCCTCTGGTGTTTGCTACTCCAGCCTTGGGAAACAGGCACCAGCTGTCTCCCTCATCTAAGCCCCTCATCGTCCTCTATTAAGTCACCTCTTATCCTTCTTCACTTCAAAGAGAAAAGCCCCAACTCCTCCTAATCTGTCTTCATAAGAGATATTTTCCAATCCAAGCAGCATCCTGGTAAATCTTCTCTGCACTCTCTCCATAGCTTCCACATCCTTCCTGTAATGAGATGACGAGAAAAATATTCTAAATGTGGTTTCACCAGAGATTTATAGAGCTGCAAACTCCCCTGATTCATGAAGCCCAGCAAGCCATAGGCCTTCTTAACTACCTTATCAACCTACACGGCAGCCTGGAGGGATCTATGGATTTGGACCACAAGGTCCCTCTGTTCTTCCACATTGTTGAGTATCCCTGTACTCTGCCTTCCAAAATGCATCACCTCACACTTATCTGGATTGAACTCCTTCGGCTATTTTTCCACCCATCTCCGCATCCTGTTGTAACTTACAGCAACCTTCAACACTATCCACAACAACTCCAACTCTCTTGTCCCCTGCAAACTTATTGACCCATCTCTCTACTTCTTCTGTGTGTGCTATATATATAGATATAAAAATTCACAGAAATGCAAGACCAGCGAAACTCCACTAGTCACTGACCTCCTGGCAGAATACACCTCATCCACTTCCACTCTCTGCTTTCTACAGGCAAGCCAACACACAGCCAAGTTTCCACTCCTGTCGAGATCTTCCCTGGCGTTTTCTACCCTTGATGCAAAGGGAGCAATTGACCTTCAAAACCCACAAAGGAAATTCTTATTTGTCGAATGAGAAACGAGAGCCATTTTAGCTGAAATTTGCTTTTTATTTTTAAAAGAATCCATGATGTCATAAATCATCATTTGACTTTGCCAGAGATGTTGACAGCCTTTGTCGTGGCAAGATCTGATAGTAGATATCAGCTTTCTCACCCCACCCAATACCACACACATCTTATCTTCTATCATCACTGTTAATAGTTTGCTTTAATTCTCTAAATAAGAGTGAACAACCATCTGCCCCCAGTTTGAATGGAAGAGTGGAGAGCCAATTTGGTGTATATCCAAAAACATTCTGTATTATTATAGATGAAGACAGAGAGAAACACTGCATCTGTCTGTGTGTGCTACCTTGGCAACCAGCCTCGTGCACAGATCCACTGCACCACAGTTCACATCTTGCTTTCTCTCCCGTCCTCAGCATGTGAGAGGCTGATTCCTAAAACGTGAATCGCCCTCCCAGTACTGCTGAGCAGAGGCTCAGCCGAGCAGAAACGAGCTGTTGGAAGAACTCAGCAGGTTGAACAGCGCCTGGGGGGGGGGGTCAAAGGGACATTCGACGCTTCCGTTTGAGAACCCTGCGCCCGCCGGTTAACGCCCTCCTTGACCCGCTGAATGGTCCAGATTCTAGCGTCTGCAGCTCCCTGTCTCCGAGAGATTTGAACAAGTGATATGGGCTGGGACTTGGATAATGCACAAGGCACTGGACGGAGGAGTAGGGTGTGATTTATTTAGATTTAGACATACAGCACGGTAACAGGCCCTTCCCACCCATGAGCCCATGCCATTCAATGGGCTGCAACCGCCACCCCCCCCCACCCAACCCCGGGAGGAAACTGGAGTACCTGGAGGAAACCCACACAGACACGGGGAGAATGTACAAACTTACAGACAGCGCCAGATTTTAATTTGGGTCGCTGGTGCTGTAAAGGCATTGTACTAACCACTACATTAATCGTGCCGCCCCATATGCAGCGATATATTGTAAAACTCCTGGTATCTGGCACCTATGGGGATTGATCAATCCCGGAAAAGTGTATTTTCTGGTTGCTTGAGGCTTACTCTTATAATCGCTAACTAATTACACTAACTAAAGCTAACTACATTAAGAATAAACAGTTTAAAAGACAAAAATACTAGACTGTACTTACACTGATCAAACTTCACTTGCATGAATATATAAACCCTAAAGCATTTTACTTTATTTTCAGTCACATTCTTTGAAAACATTTAACTGTCGCTACATCTGCAGGTTCCTCCCCTTCCACGAAGCCGTCCGAAAGATGAACAATAACATTATAGAAAATTTACACCCTCCCTCCACCAAAATTTACAAATAAAGCCTCTTTACTGGGGTGACTCTTACTAAGCAGGGATAAGGAGATACTTTAAGAGAGTCACCCCAATGGCGAGCAGCATCAACCAGCTCTTCATCCTGGGTAATACCATTGCTGTTTCACACAACTTGATTCAAACAGCGGCTACGAGCAAAGCCTGGCCAAGGCTCTCCACTGGCTAAATAGTTGCTCCCAGCTTCACCAAAGGGCTACTTCAGAGAACATTTACTTTTACAATCCTAAATTTACGTATTTTTTTTACCTGTTATTTTATCCTTATTTATTTTATTTTTTTCTCTCCATTTTTTGCCGGTTACTTGAATTCCAGATACCAGGGGTTTGACTCCAAAGAGGAAAAAGTTGGTGGGGGGAGGGGGGGGGGGGGAAGGAAGTTGCTCAATCTTTCCCCAAACCTAGAAACATTTAAAAAAAATATTTTTCATCATGATGTTTCGTGAGCCTTTTCCGAATAGACATTGGATGTAAATCCGATTAAGGAGGCTGGCTCGTTCTTCCCCAGAGCCTCGGGAGGCTGAGGAGGGACCTCACGGAGGGTTTCCAGTTGAGATCCCTGCGCCTCAGCAGCATCTTCCTCGATCCACTGATTTTCGCTGGTGGTCCAGATTCCAAGCCCTGCAGCCTCCTGAACTCTCTGAGACATTTGAGCAGGTGATATGGGCTGGGAGTTTGGAAGGACACTGAGGCATTGATTGGGGTTCGATATGCAGTAAAACTCCTGATATGCAGCACCTATGCGAATTGGTCGATGCTCGCAGTCTTTCTTTCCCCCAGGGTACATGATTCCACAGTTCGGTTTAAGGTGGGGGGAGGGGAGGTTTAAGAGGGACCTGAGGAGCACTTGTTAGTTCAGTATCTGGAACGTCATTCAAAAGCCATCTGGACGGGAAGGGCTCAGAGGACAATATGCAGGTAATTAGTCCTGAATGGGCCAGCTGAGTCAGCATGGACGAATTGGGTCGAAGGGCCTGCTCCATGCTGTAACCCAGTAATTTCATTACAAGGAGGAGGTTAGGTGAGGTTTCTTCTGGCTGTGCATTGCCAAAAGACCAGTTCTGAGCACTCCAGGCTTTACCATATGAGCATTATTACCAGAGTGGTTAAATGGCAATCACATCTCTGAGAAAGGACCTTGATCACTTTATTCAGTGTGATGAGGGGTGAGTTCTTGTAATGTGGCAAATTTTCAAAGGATTTCGTTTCTACAGAGTACAAGTCCTGGGAGGGAGTGGCTCGCCTACTGACACTTCTTTGGAAGGATACATTCAAGATTCAAGATTCCTTTATTTTCATGTAATATTGAACATGTAATATTACACAAAATTGCCTCTGCCTGCCTTAAGGTAGAGTCACCATCAGTCACTCCAGGTGCTCCTTACAGTAAGAGAGAATGAGAACCAAGTGTTCCTTCAGAGTTACCGAGTGTCCGAGGATTTGCCTCCAGCACCCCCGCAGCCTATGCAGCCGCACAGACTCCTGTCTGATCCATCGGCCACCCGAGTTTCAGATCCAAATCTCTAAAACGATCAGGAAGCCTTCAGTGCCCGAAGCCCTTCGGGAGCCCTTCCTGCCTTCCGAAACCTCTCGAGTTCCGGTTCTGATACTTGGTTCCCACAATCCGGTCTCCTGCAGCCTGTGCAGGACCCGGATGGCAATTCACCCGCTGCCCGCATGAGGCCCTCAGCCGCTGAGGCCCTCGCTGGTCTGCTGCCGCGGTTACCGTCCTCTGTTTCTCCTTCTCAATTTTGGGTGCCGCCATCTTGGGCACAGATCTCTGTGGTAGCGGGATTTTACTTACAAGCACCGTTGGTTCCTGTAACAGGCCGCTTAAAGCCTGTATGGAGCTGCCGGCATTTGGGCCGGGCAGTTGAACCCTTCAGAGCAGCGTTGTGTCTCTGCTCTCCTGGTGTGCTATCTACAAAATACAAGGCCCCTGTTTCACGTCCAGGCTACTCTGGCAGAACTCCACAAATCTGTGAACATCTGCTGGGTAATGGGAACACCACCAACCACGAGGTCTCACCTTCAATTCATACCCCATCCTGACGTTGAGATCTGGACCTTCAACCACACTGGTCAAGATCCTGAAGCTCCCTCCACCACACACGACGGGGTCACCTCCACTGGAAGGCAGCAGTTCAATGTAGAGGTTCATCACCAAGTTCTCAAGGGCAATCAGGGATGGGCTGGTCTTGACAGACATGCCCACATCCCAAACACTACCTACAGGAGGCTGGAATTTGTGAATGTGCTGGAGGACTGGGCTGCTCGATCAGATCCGTGGGGAAGGGACCATCAATTGTCCTGGACGAGATTAATTTTCTCTGCTCCCACTGATTTGTGTTCTGCAACACAAATCGAGAAAAAGTCAAAGGAAATGGCATGGTTAGCATCGCCGCTGGCAGAACGCTGTTACAGCACCAGCGACCCAGGTTTGAATCCAGCACTGTCTATAATGAGATTGTCCTTTCTCTGCTTTACCATGTGGGCGTCCTCCGGGTGCTCTGGTTTCCTCCCATGTTCCATAGAGGTACATGGTTAATTGGTCACATAGGTGCAATGGGCTCATGGGCCAGAAGGGCCTGTTACCATGCTTTACGTTGAATTGTAAATTTAAAATTCCAGACACCCTTCAATATTAATTTAAGCTCAAAATAGAAAATGATTCCTCTCAAATTTCTGGCACCTGCTGCTTTTTAAGAAATTTTAATCCATAATTCACATACTACTCAGGGGTAGACTGGAAGTACGGTCCTCTATTCAATCATCCCCGCTTGCCGCCTGAGGTGGCTTGGCCACATTGTCCATATGGAGGACGCCCAATTGCCCAAAGATGTCCTCTATGGTGGGCTATAAGATGCTCACCGCCCTGTTGGCCACCCACATCTTCGTGACAAAGATGTAATCAAATGCGATCTCCATTCATTCCATGTCAACCATACTGACCGTGAGGGCCTCGCGAAAAATCGCATTGCATGGTGTTCCGCGATTCGCAGTGGCACATCACAATGGGCCAACACCCTACAAAAAGTTCTGTGAGGGCAGAAGAGCTACAAGGCACCGCTTTCATTTTCGCTCGCAAAGGGTTGGGCCATGATGATCTCAGGAGGTTTCCTGTCAAGTTCTCAAAACTTACGATCCAAAGCCTGCATCTGCATTCATCACCCACTCCTCAACCAAAGCCAAAATGAGTACTCAATCCAGGCTCCACACCTTACCTGCCTGTGGTTCATTTGGTTGCTCCCCACAGAATTCCATGGTTGTCAGTTCAATTCCCAAAGAATCTGTGGGAGACTCCAGTTCAGGGTCACAAATGAAGGCTGTGCTGTCAGATGTAAGGCTCTTTTGCTTTCAAAAGGGGCTACTTCACAGAGGTGTGTGTGGAGGCACACGTGAGGAAGGCCTCAGGCCTGAAACGTTGCCTGCCATTGTGGATGTTGGGTGCCCTGCTGAGTTTCTCAGACCCCAGCATCTGCAGATTTTCTTGTTAAGTTTTTGGTCATCAAGCTAACATTTCTCACCTTAATCTACGCCACTTGAAGCAAGGTTCCTTTCAAGATCAAGCTTCCTTTTATTGTCATGTAATAAAATGCAATACACACAATATACTTCAACTCTTGCCTGCCAGAAAGTTGCCATGAGCCTGATGCCCCCATTAATAAGAGAAAGAGAAGCAAATGAGAGTTCCTTCAGTCACTGAGTGTCTATGGATTCACCTCAACGCTCCTGCGGCCTCTGCAGCCGCACAGACCCTTGTTAAAACCATCAGCCACCCGAGCTCCAGATCTCTGGCATGATCAGGAAACCTTGAGCACCCAAGGCCCTACTGGAGCACTTCTTGGTCTCAACACCCTCTTGATTCCCAGTTCCAATGTCTGGCTCCCAAGTCTCCAGCAGCCTGTGCTGGTTCGCAGCTCGGTTCACTGTCCCTATAGGGTCATCTCCCATGCTTCTCTTCCCAACGGGAGGGTGTGCCTCCCTGTTCCCCGAACTCTGAAACCCCTCATGGACCGCTGCCCACCACAGTCTGGCCATTTGCCAATGAAACTGTCCTCACATGGGCATGCGGCAAAACATGCACCACATTCAGGCATGGGTTGAGAACTGGCAACCACCAACCCTTATATTACAACCATCAGGTCCAACACCATCAATACTTTGGAGGTCATCTGATGCTTCTATCAGAGAGCCAATGTTATTCTTTAATTTTTAATTTGCCTGCTGTTAAAAGTTAAATGTGACCAATTAATCATCGGAACATAGGGAGTAGGAACAGGAGTAGGCCCAAAATGGCCCATGGTGCCTGCTCCGCCATTCAATATGATCATGGCTGATCTAATTTATGACCTAACTTCACCTACCTGCCTTCTCCCCTTATCCCCATTAGTTGTTACCTGCTGTGGTTCTGTAACCTTATTTTGTAAATCCAAAATGGCAACCTACTACCAACCGCCTCTGGGCTTTTCACTGCATCTCAGTACAATTCAGTTTAGCATCAGATAAAAATAGGTCAGAACCTGGCTGTGCGACAACTGAGTAACCTTGGCATCCCAAAGACTTTCCAGCATCTAAGTGACTCGCACAGAATAATTTAATTTTAATTTACATGTCAGGCATGGTAACAGGCCCTTCCGGCCACACCGCCCAAATAACCTAATTTGGGTGGGGATGGGGCGTCATGGTTGGCGTAGCGGTTAGCTCAAACGCCTTTACTGCATCAGCGATAGGGACTGAGGGGTTTGAATCCCACACCGTCTGTAAAGAGTTTGTACTTTTTCCCCATGACTACATGGTTTCCTCCCACCCTTCAAAATGTATGGCGGGGTGGGGGAGCATGATAATTGGGTGTAATTGGGCGGTACAATCTCGCAGGCCAAAATGGCCTGTCACCGGAGGGGTATGTCTACAATGCCCATGTTTTGACGGGTGGGAGGAAACCTGACTGTCTGGAGGAAACCCACGCAGACACGGGGAGAACGTACAAAGCTCCTTCCAGACAGCTCCACGTTCGAACCCGATTTGCTGGCACTGTACTAGCTTTGCGCCAACCGCTGGTTTCATCGTGCTACCCACTTGCTTGGATGATTGTAGCTTCAACAATGCTCAATGGTGTCATTCATCGCCCTCGAGGACCAACAATTTGATTGGCAGTTAAAAAGGGAAGTCTGAAGACGCTGTGGTTGTAGTGCCATACACGAAAAGCGCACGAGAAACTCAGCGGGTCAGGCAGCGCCCATAAGGGTAACCAACACTTCAGGCCTGAGCTTGTCATTAATGTTTAATGGCAAAGCAGGAAGGGGCCTGAAAGGAAAAGTGGGGGGAGGAGAGGAGTGACGAAGAGACAAGACGTGGAGCGAGCATAGGCCAACAGGATGTGGGTGGGTGGGCAGAAGGGTATGAAGCTGAGAAGTGAAAGTAGTGGGGGGGGAGCTCTCTCAATGGAGGAGGAAGGGTGCGGGCAGCTGCAGGAAATGAGACTGAGGGATGGGGAAGAGAGACGAATGGGAGGGGCCTAACAGAAACTGGGGAAATCAATATCAATGCCATCTAGTTGGAGAGTGCCCAGAACCTCCTGTTTGCAGGTAGCCATGTACAAGGCCAGGAACAGGCACGTCGGCACGGGAATGGGATGGGAAGTTAAAACAGTCGGCCTCTGGCATGTGGCCGTCATTGCAGTGGACAGAGCCATCCACCACCCTAGAATCCACCACCCATTCATTCTGAGCACAAGCACCGCAACATCATCTACAAAATATGCTGCAGTTACTCGCTCAGGCCCCTCGGTCGGCATCTCTCAAACTCACAACCTCAGGCACAAGCTGTGAAGAGTACGGGCATTGGTCTTGTAGCACATTTCATAATTGCATTGTTCATCTTTCCTGTACTAAAATATTTTAAAGAGGGTTCATGCAGGGGAGCACCACCATCAGCAGGGTCCCCTCTCAGGCAGACACCACCCTGGGCTAGAAATATCCTGCTGTTCCAAAATCGTGGCCGGGCCTAAATCCCTGATGCACTCAGTGGGAGGGCAGAGAGAACACAGCGGCTGAAGATGCCAAGTTTACCACCACATTTTTTTAACGTTTAGAGGTACAGCACAGTAACAGGCCCTTCCAGCCCGCCTAAGCCTGCACCGTCCCAAATACACTCAGGCAACCCATTAACCTGCTAACCCCGTGCGTTCTTGGAGGGTGGGAGGAAACCGGAGCGGCCAGGGAAAACCCTCGCAGACACGGGGAGGAGAGCATACAAACGCCTTACAGTCAGCGCAGGATTTGAACCCAGGTTGCAATAGCATTGTGCTACAATAGCACTAACCGTGCCTCTCAAGAATGTTTCGCGATGGGCAATAAAACCTCACCCTCATCCTGAAAGTAAAAACGCAAACCTACTAAAGGGACTTTTCTGTGGAAAACACGAGGGCTTTTCTGCGACAATTTGATGGGCTCATTGGCTGTAAAGCACTTGAACAACTGAAGGAAATACAAGTCTCTCATACATTTTAAAAATAGACTCTTCTCTTTAAAACAATACCAGCCAATCATTTCAAGACTTGTGAAAAAAATTCTCCCTGCATTTTGAAAGGATTCACTGCTGACGTGTAAATGACAATGCGCAGGTTTGGATTTTCTTCCAGAGTTAAAACTAAGAAATATGGCAGAGAAACCTTATTGACATGTTGCACTCATAGACCAATACTTGCCGCGGAGAGAGTTCAGCCAAGGTTCAACAGACTAATTCCTGGCATGGCAGGACTGATGTTTGACGAAAAATTAGGGTTACACTCATTGGAATGTTGGTAAATGAGAGGGGATCTCAGTGAGGTATGGAATTCTGACAGGACAATTGGTTGCGAGAAGGACTGAGATGAGGTGAAAGTCCTTCACTCGGAGTTATGAATAAAATCCCATATTTCCTCAAGTTCAGACATTTCGAAAGAGCCATGTCTAGGGTTAGGTCCCCCTACTGTTCAGATTGGTCATCAGGGAACTTGGCCCACCCTGTGTGCTAGTCCATGGTCACCTTCAACACCCTGCTTCCAGTGGTGATTTATTCCCAGGTTCACCAGATGAAATGTTCAGCTGACCACTCAGATCCCTGTATGGCTTCATCCCTTCCTGTTTCTGAGGCCTCTTCTTGAAGACTTTGGAGCAGTATTAGGCCATTTGGCCCATTAGGTTTGGTCCACCAGTCACAAGATATAGGAACAGGTCAGCCGATCGAGTCTGCTCCAACATTCTATCATGAGCTGATCCATCCTCCCACTCAGCCCCACTCCCCGGTCTTCTCCCCATAACCCTTGATGCCCTGATTAATCAAATACCAGTCAATCTCTGCCTTAAATACACCCAATGTCCTGGCTTCCACAGCCGCAAGTTCCACAGACCTCTGATCTTCTGGCTAAATAAATTTCTCCGCATCTCTGTTTTAAATCAACACCCTTTATCTTGGAAGTTGTGCCCTCTTGTCCTAGAATCCTCTCAACACCATTCTCCTGCCTTCTCCCCTTTGACACCCTTACCAATCAGGAACCCAGCAACCTCCACTTTAAATCTACCCAATGACTTGGCCTCCAGTCGTCTGTGGCAACGAATTCTAGATTCACCACCCTCCGGCTGAAGAAATTTCTCCTCAACTCTGTTCAAAAGGGATATCTTAAGTCTCTCCCACGACTGGAAATATTCCCACCCCACAAACCTCTCAGAATTCTTATTGTGCCCCCTCCCCCTCCAGTTCCGGTCTCTTGCCACCCCCCATTTTCTCTGCCAATCAGCAGTTGCCTGGACCTTAAACTGTTGCAATTTCCTCCCAAACCTTTTGAAACATTTCCTCCTCAGTTAAGAAGCTCCTCTGCCACATTAAAGTTCCTTCCTGTGGCTTGATCGCGATCTTTGATAACGTGCCTGTGACCTGCCACTCCGCTATACTGAAAGACACTCATGCACATCATTATCCGCAATGCTGAACCCCACAGGGCCTGCTTCACATCGCAATCTGAGATCAGATCCACTTGTCTTCGACCAGCTTGAGGCTGCATGTCACCCAGTTGCAGTTGAGGCTGCCTACCTCACTCACCGAGGTGTGACTGCGCATACCCAGACTACACAGGAAAAGGGAACCAGACTGTGAAGTGCCAATACAGCCTGCAAAGCAACAGAAAACAAGTCCTTAAATCAATAAATCTTTTTACATGCAAATCATGTCCGGGCAGATTCCTCTCCTTTTAACCCTCGCATATCTGAGACCTGAGTCATCACCACTCCTTGGCAGCTCGCATGGCGCAGAAATGCGAAGCTTGTGTGGATCTTGCATGCCCACAGAAGCCCCCACCACCCCGACAATGTTCAACGGGCAACCCCTAAAACAGCCAATTAAAAGCAAACCACAGAGGTCGAAGCAGAGAGAATAGAAAGTAAATGAATGAGTAGGTGCAGCCGAATTTGGAGTACTGTGCTCAGTGTTGGTCACCCAAAAACAGGAAAGGTGTCAATAAGATTGAAAGAATGCAGAGAAGATTTACAAGGATGTTGCCAGGAGTTCAGGAAAGATTAAACAGGATAAGACCTTATTCCCTGGAATGTAGATGAGGGGAATAAAATTATGAGAGGTATAGACAATAAATACAACTAGGCATTTTCCCGCTGAGGGTAGGCAAGGTACAAACCAGAGGACATGGGTTAAGGGTGTAAGGAGAAACGTTTAGGGAACTTCTTCACAGAGGGAGTGTGGAGCATGGTGCCATCTGGAATGCAGGTTCAATTTTAACATGCAAGAACAATTTGGACAGGTACGTGGATGGGAAGGGTTTTGAGGGCTATGAACTGGTGCAGGTGAGTGCAACTAGACAGAATAATAGTTCAGGTAACACTAGAAGGGCCAAAAGGTCTGGTTTCCATGCTGCGATGTTCTATGCCAGCTCTCCCCATGTATGATGAATGAATTTCAGTCAGTAAGTCTAAGAGTCTTTAAATTTGACTTTGAAACTTCGCTCCTACGATGGGTTTGCTATCTACTGCTTTCCATGGATATTGACGTCCTCCAGCATTTTGAGGTGCATAGGTCTTGTCCTGCCTTGTAGGAGCGGCACGGTTAGCGTAGCGGGTTAGTGCAATGCCATTACAGCACCAGTGATCTGGACCGGGGTTCAAATCCCGCACTGTCTCTAAGGAGTTTGCACATTCTCCCCGTGTCTGCATGGGCTTTCGCCAGGGGGCTCCAGTTTCCTTCTGCCATTGAAAAGCACACTGGGAGTTGTAGGTCAATTGGGTTTAATTGGGCAGCACGGCTCATGGGCCAAAAAGGCCTGTAACCGTGGTTACACGGTTAAAACAAATGGGCCAAGAGGTGTTCTACATGGGCTGGCGTTGGGCTCTCTACCTCTTATGGCTGGTTACAGGACAGCAAAAGTATGCTGGCTAAACTTGCAGAAGAAACAAAAGATAGGCCACATGAGTGTTGTTTGGGCAGCGTGGGCTCGTGGGCCGGAAGGGCCTGTAACTGTGCTGTATCTCTGAATTTTTTAAAAAATCTTAAAATAGGTGGGAAGTTAATTTGTGAAGAGACCACAAAGAGATATGTAGAGAGGAGCTGGAGGGAGACTGCAGACCGGGCAGTATCCATGGAGAGAAAGGGCACCCACTGAGAAGCAACAGCAGAGACAACCCGACAAGACCAGTGACTGCGGTGGAGGACCAGTGAGTGGTTCAGGTGGTGAGGGACCCACACAGGCGACATGCAGTTGGTCGAGGGACATGAACGGACTGCGGGAGACTGGCTCGTGGGAACCAGGTATCGGAGCCGGGATTCGAGAGGGCGCTGAAGGCTTCCTGATCGTGTCAGAGGGTTGGATCTGGAACTCGGATTGCTGGTGGAGTCTGTGTGGCTGCAGGAATGCTGGGGGAAAATCTACAGGCACTCAGTGACCTTGAAGGGGCTCCTTTTCTCTCTTACTGTAAGGTGGGGGGGGGGGGGGGGGGGAGGCAACAGGTGACACTAATGGCAATTCTTTTTTTTAAACCTTACAACAGGCAGAAAGCAATTTTTGTGCAATATTACAAGTTCAGTCCTATTACATGACAATAAGTAATCTTGAACATGGGACAGTCAACATTTCAGGGTGGGACCATTTTTCGAGATTAAAGAGGGGAGGGAAGATTGCAAATATAAAACAGAGAAAGGGACGGGCCAAGAGATGAGAGGACACTGGACATCTATAGGTGGGAGAGGTGGAGAGTCAAAAAAGTGTTAATGCTGGTATAATCTGAAATTTAACAATACTCAGCAGGTAAGTCAACATCTGGAGAGGGCGAAAGGGTTTATGTTTCAGATTCCAGAGCCTTCCTCAAAACGAAGGTCCCAGGAACTGAAACGCCCACTGTTTCTCTGTCCACCATTGTTGTCTGACCTGCCAGGTGCTTTGAGCATTCTCTGTTCATAGCCCCCAAATAGGATGATTATCCCTGAACATTAATTCTAACCAGACTTTTTCAACCCCAGAAGTCACAAACCAGTGATCTGGAAGGGTGAGAGGCAAGCTTTGGAAAACAGAGTCACTCCAAAGTCTTCCACCACCCCCCCACCTCCCAAGTAATTCACATGGGGTGTTTAGGGGGTCTAGCTGAAATCCTGAAATTCACTGCAAGGCATAAGGTATAGAAGCAGAATGAGGCCTTTTGAGTCATCGAGTCCATCCCACCATTTACTTTCCTTTTTAACCCATTCATTATTGTCATCTACTAGCATAAGTAGACAAACTATTACACAAAATTGCCTTCTGCCTGCCGTAAGGCAAAGAGTCACCATTACTGTTGCCCAGCAGCCCCGGACAGTAAGAGAGAAAGAAAATCAAAAGCAAACCCATTCTCCTGCCTTCTCCCTGTGATCCTGGATTCCCTTCCTAATCAAGAACCTATCTACCTCGGTCTCAAATTTACTCAATGACTTGGCTCCCACAGCCGTCTGCGGCAACAAATTCCTCTGGGAAAAGAAATTCCTCCTCATCTCTGTTCTAAGAGGGCATTTTTATATCCCAGACTCCCCCACCATGGGCAACATCCTCTCCACGTCCAATTCGCCGACTGCCGTGCTTCGAGAAAGGCAACTCGTCACCACCTCAGAAAAGCCACTGGTTACTACGACTCGACTTTTAAAGAAGAAAAGTGCACATCTCATCTCTGAGGATCGTGCTCATATGCATACAAAATGGCCACATACTCAACTGCCCATGGCAACTATTTCATTACAATAAAGAAAAAGGCTTTATAAATCTGTTTGCACATCCAGGCCTCATTGTCACTGGCTACCCCGCCAAAAAAAATCTGTTGTGCAGCAATAGGATGGACATCGTAATTCACTGCAAACACTGGAGTTCCCGGCCAAGGGAAGATGTATACAAAAGCTACCCCTTTCTGCCAAAATGGCTTACAATTTCACACACAAAAATAATATATATTTTTTCCAATGTGCCCAGATCAAAGAGCACTTAGATCAAATTCAGCAAGTTATAATGAAGCAAACAATATCGACAAAATACCATACACATTCAGACTGAAACAAGGACAAAGATCTTTAAGTTATAATATTTGATAGACCATGAAGTGTAATAAAACACTGAAAGCATAATATCATTTTGTTTGTTTTTTTTATATAAAAATGCATTTTGTATTAAAAGTCTTGGAACAGACAGACAGCTGTTAAATGCATGTCTGGTTTTGCAACATACACAGGACATTAGAATTCCTTGATGCGCCAGAGTAAAATTCCAGCGTGTCATCCTCCCTACCTTCCCTCTCCCTTGCCCACCCCCCCCCCCCTTCCCAGTCCTAGCCATCACCAGGGAGAATTAGATTAGTACACGGGATAGCAAACTGAGGGCAGTCAGCTCCTTTGGAAACAAGATGACTTCTCAAACGACCCCAAATGCAGGCAAAAGCGAGACTTGAAAGACAAAAGGTCTATGGATTTGGCCAAGGAGAGGTTGACTGAATATTGCCATGCTCTGTGTGGGAATACTCGAAGTAAAATTTAAGTACTTTTTTTTATTATTAGTGTGGAGGTTTTCACATATTGGCACATACAACATTGACACCAGAGTCTGAAAGGCACTCGACACAAGGGGGTTTGTTGGGTCTGTCATCGATGGGTTCACAGAGGACAGCACAGAAGTCAGTCATCGATTGCCTGAATCTTCTGGCCTTGTTGCCATATAGTTCTCCCTTCCCACCCACTCCCCCCACCCTCACACACACACAATAAAACCCCATTCACACCCCTGCCCCTTGTTTGTACATGGTCTATGATTGTTTCATTCACAGCTCATAGTTTAGAAAAAAATACCACAGATGCTTTCCACCCACCCCTCCCTCCCACCCCCCAGAACACTCTGTTAAATATATATTTGCTCTGTCTCCCACCACCCCCCCACCCCACCTTCTCCCTAGGGTGGGGACACGAGGTCGTGGTTGGGGAGCCAAACCCCCAAAAATAGGACATACAGCAGTTCAACAACAACAAAAAAAAATGTACTTTTCTTCTCTCCCACGAACAGAACAGTAGAGCTGTGATTGGAGTTCTTATCCGTACTCGCTGGCTTCTGTTATACAGTCTCCAAGTTAGCTGGGTCCCACTTTGTTCAGGCCTTCCTGACATCCACAGTTCCAACTTTGCATAGAAATTCTGTGCCTGCAGAAGGGGAGGGTCAAAATAACGCAATGAAACCCAGAAACTCGACACAAAACCTGCAGTGAAATGAAGTCTGTGCAAAGTGAACATTGTGCAAGAAATCTTTTATATATGAAAATCTCCCTCCTTCCACGGTGGATTTGGAAGAGAAATCCAATCCACTCGCACCCAGGCTGCACGTTACATACGGAGATGCACAGAACAAGGAAGGGGGGGGGAGGGAGAGAGAGAGAGGAATTAAGACACTGGCAGATGACAACACATGAACAGAGAGCAGCCCCACCATTTTAAGAGAGAGAGAGAGTTGAGAGGGGAGGCTGGGGATGTGTTTCTGTTTGAAAAACTGGGGAGAGAGAGAGAACAGGAGGCTGGGAGGGAGACAGATATAACATTGGGAGAGGGGAGGCTGGGGATGTGTTTCTGTTTTAAAAACTGGGGAGAGAGAGAGAACAGGAGGCTGGGAGGGAGGCAGATATAACATTGGGAGAGGGGAGGCTGGGGATGTGTTTCTGTTTTAAAAACTGGGGAGAGAGGGAGAACAGGAGGCTGGGAGGGAGACAGATATAACATTGGGAGAGGGGAGGCTGGGGATGTGTTTCTGTTTTAAAAACTGGGGAGAGAGAGAGAACAGGAGGCTGGGAGGGAGACAGATATAACATTGGGAGAGGGGAGGCTGGGGATGTGTTTCTGTTTTAAAAACTGGGGGGAGAGAGAGAGAGAAAGAACAGGAGGCTGGGAGACAGATATAACATTGGGAGAGGGGAGGCTGGGGATGTGTTTCTGTTTTAAAAACTGGGGGGAGAGAGAGAGAGAAAGAACAGGAGGCTGGGAGGGAGATATAACATTGGGAGAGGGGAGGCTGGGGATGTGTTTCTGTTTTAAAAACTGGGGAGAGAGAGAGAGAAAGAACAGGAGGCTGGGAGGCAGATATAACATTGGGAGAGGGGAGGCTGGGGATGTGTTTCTGTTTTAAAAACTGGGGAGAGAGGGAGAACAGGAGGCTGGGAGGGAGACAGATATAACATTGGGAGAGGGGAGGCTGGGGATGTGTTTCTGTTTTAAAAACTGGGGGGAGAGAGAGAGAGAAAGAACAGGAGGCTGGGAGGGAGACAGATATAACATTGGGAGAGGGGAGGCTGGGGATGTGTTTCTGTTTTAAAAACTGGGGGGAGAGAGAGAGAGAAAGAACAGGAGGCTGGGAGGGAGACAGATATAACATTGGGAGAGGGGAGGCTGGGGATGTGTTTCTGTTTTAAAAACTGGGGGGAGAGAGAGAGAGAAAGAACAGGAGGCTGGGAGGGAGACAGATATAACATTGGGAGAGGGGAGGCTGGGGATGTGTCTCTGTTTGAAAATCTGGTGGGGGGCGGGGGGGGAGAGAGTGCCAGCTCAAACTTGCCTCCCTGGAAGTGGTGGAGTACGAGAGGTGGGAGGGAGAGAGGTGGAATCCCCCCCCCCATCCCCCTCAACATTGGGAGAGCGAAATCACCTTCAGTCAAAGCCCAGAACGAAGGGAAAGCGAGGGGAGGGCCGCGTCTTACCTTCGTTTTCTAGTGTCCAATATCGATTTGGAGAGAAATGTGTCACAGCACCACACACGAGGAGCAGCAATGATCGTCTCCGTTCGGCTGCGCGACATAGTTCATCTGTCGGACGATCTCCGCGAACAAGTCGTCCACTGAGATTTTATTCTTGGCCGAGGTCTCCAGAAACGGGCAGTTCCACTCATCGGCCAGGGCTTTGCCTTCGCCAAAAGTCACCTCCCTCTCGCCTTCCAGGTCCACCTTGTTGCCCACCAGGAGCAGGGGGACCCTCTCGTAGCGCTTCACCCGGATGATCTGGTCGCGCATGGGTCGGATGTCCTGGAAGCTCTGCTGGTTGACCAGGCTGTAGACCAGGATGAAGCCCTGGCCGTTCTTGATGTACAGGTCGCGCATGGAGGCGAACTGCTCGGTGCCGGCCGTGTCCAGGATCTCCAGCACCGAGGGCGACGAGTCCACCTCGATCTCCTTCCTGTAGAAGTCCTCGATGGTCGGGTCGTACTTCTCGATGAAAGAGCCCGTCACGAACTGCACGGTCAAGGCGGACTTGCCCACTCCTCCGCTGCCCAGAACCACCACTTTATACTCTCTCATGGTTCGCCGGCAGCCCCCCCCCCCCCCACCCCCACCCCCTCGGTCTGTGCGCTCCGAATCAGTCCACCTTCTCCCGCATCGGGCGCCGGCGGGGAACTGGATCCCTCGGCGCTGGAAACGGACCTGAAGGACGAGCAACTCTGCCCCTAAATTCCACCCCCCCCACTCCTTCTCTCCCCCTGACACTGGGCTCTAAGTCACCCCCCCCCCTCCTCCTCCTTCCCCCCCCCCCCCGCCCCAAGCTTTTGCAGGGGGCTCTTCTCGCTGCGAATCTGAGCAATCTCTGGCTCCCACGCTCTTCCTTCCCATTGACACCAGGCTCCCTCTCTCTTTTTGTGTGTGTGTGTGTGTTCAGGGCGTGAACGGGGCGGCTCAGCCCCAAACCTCGACGCTGCTTCGGGGAGGGGAGGAGCCAGACTCTTAAAAGGGGCAAACAACGCGTCTCTGGGTCCCATCACTGAAGTGTTGGAGGGGGGAGCACCTTCTCTTTGGGGAAGGGAGGAGCACCTTCTCTTTGGGGAAGGGGGGAGCACCTTCTCTTTGGGGAAGGGGGGAGCACCTTCTCTTTGGGGAAGGGGGGAGCACCTTCTCTTTGGGGAAGGGGGGGGGATCCCCTGGCAAAAATCACTGACTCCAATTTCCCAAAACAGGGGGTGAAACAAGAAAGTCTGTGGGAAAAGAGCTGGAAGAACTCAGCAGCGTCCAAGGAGGTAAAAGATCTACTGAGATCGCGATTCGTTCACACTTTGCAAAGAAGTTGATTGAAATTCAGAGTACTGATCTTGAAAGAATGCACTTGCTTTCTTTCATTGAAATGGTTAATTAGAGATCGCAGATCCTTCAAACACTGGTCATATTTGGGTTTGACTTGGGGATGCATCTGTCCCGCGGTGTGAAATCTTGGACCCTCAACGACCGCATTCTAACTGGATCTCAAGCCAAGGTTTCGGTCTGCGCCTTGCTCAATGTCCAATGGACTTCTACTCCCTGCATATTATCTTAAATACCTCTATGGTGCCTGCTTCTACCATGGCCCCAGCAGAGAGAGTGAAAATACTTCTCCCTGCAGAGACAGGGGATGAGGGGGTGATCCGATCCAGGATGTGCAAGCATGGCGTGGACGGCCAGAGGCTTTTCTCCCGGGGCTGAAGCGGCTGACATGAGTTTGAAAGTGCTCGGGAGTAAGTTCAGGGAGGGATGGAAGAGGTCAGTTCTTCACACAGAGTGCTGGGTGCATGGAATGCGCTGCCATCAATGGAGGTGGTGGCAGGTTCAATCTTTCAAGAGTATTAAGTAGACACATGGAACTGAGGGGAAAAAAATGGGGCAATTTGTGGTCAGAGTAGGTTATTAGGTCAGCCCAACACCATGGGGTGCTGTAGATTTCTATGTTCTAACAGAACAGCGCAGGGACAGGCCATTTGGCCCATGTGCTTGTGGCTGAACATGCTTCCCGAATTAAACCAAATCTCTTCTGATCCCTATTCTCTGTTCCCTGGACATCCGTGAGTCTCTTGGATCCCTTTTACAGTTGGCGTAGTGGTTAGCTCGATGTCACAGCACCGGCGATCAGGACCATGGTTCCAATCCAGCGCTGTCTGTAAGGAGTTTGTTTATTCTCCCCGTGTCCGCGCGGGTTTTCCCCGGGGGGCCTCCGGTTTCCTCCCACCGTTCAAAATGTACCGGGGGGGGGGGTTGTAGGTCATTCGGATGTAATTGGGTGGCACGGGGACATGGACCAAAAGGGCCTGTTACCATGCAGTATGTCTAAATGAAAAAGTATTTTATCTGTGAAGAGAGAAAAAAAATTAAAATTGGGCAAAAATCCATTAAAAGGACCATCCCAGAAGTGGATCCACGCAGATCCTGGAGTCCAGAATTTATGGTTACTTGGAAGTTGCTCTCCCAGATGTTCCCTATCCCTGCAGACGGCAGAGAGAACATGCGTGGCAATGTTGGGCAAACGTGTGACACTGAGCAAACATGGAGTAAGATGGGGCATGCGCAGATGTGACCAGGGCCATTTCCCACCGGACAAATACAAAGACTGCAGGCACTGAAATCGATTACATGATCCCAGGCCTAATAACTGACCATTTCTCTCCACGGATGCTGCCTAACTCATCGAGTCCCCCTGGCACCTCACTGTTTGCTCAATTTCCCACTGGGCCTGTATCTAGCCAGAGCGGATGGCTCGTTGGAGGGGAAGCAGTATGGATTGAATTTCATCGACTGAGGGAGAGAAAGATGTGGATCTGTTGCTCCCTCCCTCTCTCACTTTCTATCTATCTCTCCATTTGGCACCCTCTGCCTCCCACTCTCACCCTCCCTGTCTGTCTCTCCTCTGTTGACTCTCTTTCTCTCTGTCAATTTCTTCTTTCCAGGGTGAACTTACTCTTGATTTGTAGACTAATAAAATAGGTACCACTCACGGGTCACAGGGAGGGATCTGGTGGTGGGGTTAGATATTCAGGTACAGTACTTGCAAGACCTGCTCACAATATTCTTTCTTCAGTGACCTAGACACAAAACTCTGGAATTCTATCACATGACCTCTCCAGCTCCCTCCCTCTTTCAAAATTTTTTATAAGACCTTTCTAAGAGGTGGAAAATCTCATGATATGGTAGGAGGCTCAACATGGATAAGATTAAGGAGATGATCGTGGACTTTGGGAGGACCAGGAATGACCACCCTCCACTGCATATCAACAACTCTGTAGTAGAGAGAGTGGAGAACACCAATTTCCTTGGAGTTCACTTAACCAGTGATCCATCGTGGACATTCAACATCACCTATTGTGGACACTCATCCTCACTTGACAGGAAGGTGCAACAACGACTGCACTTCCTATCAAGGCAAAAACGGGCAAATCCACCGGCCTCCATCATGTCAACCTTTTATAGGAGCTTTATCGAGAGTGTCCTGGCCGACTGCATCACAGTGTGGTATGGTTGCTACAGAGAAATGGATCGGAGGTCAGTCCACAGGACCATAAGACTGGCAGAGAGGATCAATGGAGTCTCTCTCCCCCAGCACCCCCCCCCCCCCCCCACTCTGATCTACCAGGATTGTTGCCTGAAGAGGGTACACAAAATCATTGAGGACCCCTTCCACCCTGCACACAGCATCTTTCACTTACTCCCATCGGGGAAGAGATACAGGAGTGTCACCACCTTCCCACGGGTAGTGAGAATACTGAACGTCCGAAGGAATATCTCACACTAACCATCCGAAGCTCTGATGGTCGTGAAAAATAATTATTTATTAATTTGTATAGATGAAATACTTGTCCTGTATATGTACTGTTTGTCAATATATGTGTTATGTCTGGTTGTGTGCCTGCGTGTTTGGCACCGAGGACCGTAAACACTTTCGTCAGGTTGTACTTATACAATCAGGTGACAATAAAGTTGACTTGACTTGTATACCAAAAAATACAGGAGCAGAAGTAGGCCATTTGGCCTGTTGAGTCCGCTCCTTCATTCCATCATGAGCTGATTCCTTCTCCCACTCACCTCCACTCCCCTGCCTATAACCTTTGATATCTTGACTATTCAGATAGACTTCAATCTCTGCCTTAAATACATCCAACGACCTGGTTTTCACAGCCTCCCATGGCAGCAAATTCCAGACATTCACCACTCCCTGGGTAAAGAAATTCCTCCACATTTCTGTTTTAAATGGGCGCCCTTCAATCCTGCTCTCTTGTCCTTGATTCCCCTCTAACGGGACACATCTTTGCCACATCTATTCCATCTGGGTCTTTCAACATTCAAAATGCTTCTATGAGGCTATCCCCCACCCACCCCTATTCTTCTGAACTCCAAGGAAAACAGTCCAAGAGTCGTCAAACATTCCTCACATGGTATTCCCTCCATTCCTGGAATCATTCTTGTAAATCTTCTCGGAACCCTCTACAACACCAGCACATCCTTCCTTAAATAAAGGGCTCTCAGTGGGCCAGGCAGCATCCATGGTCAGTGAACATTTGGGGTCAGGACCATCTATACCCATGGATATTACCTGACCCCGCGTGGAGTTCCTCCAGCATTTCATTGCTTGCACAAGAATCTTGCATCTGCAGGCTTTGTGTTTCCATGCCAGTTATGGTTCATTGGTGAGATAAAGGCGATGTCAACTACAGATCAATTGTACAACCTCGATGCATTGGGATTTAGAAGTGGTTTTACTAAAGCGTAAGATTCTGAGAAGAAAATTGTGGAACTAGGTTGAAAATTTTAGAATAAAATGTCATCTATTTCAAGATTCAATATATTATCATGTAATAAAGACAGTACAATATGACACAAAATGTGTTTTTGTCTGCCATAAGGTGGACAGACTCGCCATCAGCAGAAATGGCCTGTTAGTGTATTTACGTAATTTCTCTTTTTTTTCTCTCTCTCTCTCTCTCTCACCCACCCCCTGTTAAGACATAAATATGAAAAAAAAAATTGTCTCTCCAAAGGATGTGAATCCTTGGAATTTTCCATTTCAGGAAACTGAGAATGCTGAGTCATGGAATATAATTCCGACTGAGAGAGGCATGCATTTAGACAGTCAGGAGAATGAAAGGTCATGGATGACAGAGCTAAGACCAAGATCAGGTCACCCATGATCTCACTGAATGTCACAAAAGCCTGGAGGGGCCGAATGCACCTGGTCTCATGATCAGAAATAGGAAGTCTTACAGAAGAAAGGAATGTACCTTCAGGGAGGGCTCAGGTACCTCCTATGGCAGGGGTGTCAAACTCAAATTCACGGAGGGCCAAAATTAAAAACTTGGACTAAGTCGAGGGCCGAACTAAATATTTATTGAAAATTTTCAACAACATCTGCATGTTTTCTCTTCTTTCAACATATGTAATGTTAAACTTTTTCTTATTAAAATAAATGTTTAATAATAGTTTTGGATAAACTCTTTCCAGAAGCATTAACAAATGAGAAATAAAATATTCAATAAATAATATTTCTCTATAGAGGATTTGTCAAATGTTGCTAGTGTGCTGTCGAATAGTAAAATCTGAGGGCCATTGAGAATGTGGGAGAATAACATGATTCCTGAAACAATCCAATGGGTGACTGATTGTGGGCATGAACTCTAGCAGGGTTATTTGCCATGCCCTTTTTCCATTGGTACAGATATCCTTTGATTTACACACTTTTCAAGTTTTATGCCTAATGAGCTTGTATCCAGGTGCAGGACCATTTTTAACCAGGAATATATTTATCACTGTGACATGAAACTATTGGAAGATCGTTTTATCCTGAGATTAAAGTTCATAATCCTTACTCAGGCCTGTGTGCAGGAGGGCGGGGTTTGCGGGTGATCGGGTTGGACAACGACAGTGCGGGGGCATCGGCTCTCGCTGCAGGGCGGCATCTCGGCAGATCAGCGGCCCCGTCACCGTGAGTCGCGGGTCGGCCTGCGGCAGGGAGGGGGAGTGGGCAACGGTCCTGGCGACGTCAGGCCCGAGGCCTCCGGTTCCGGGCGCTGGGAAGCGGCCTTGGCTTCCCCTGACACTGGCCAGGCCCCAAAACCAGAGTCCACGGTGAGACCCTGCAACGTAAACAGAGGAGGTGGGGGCGATTAGCAGGCTGACGCCAATGCATTCTGGGATTTGTTGTATTACTGTGCGTGCGCTATACTGGCGCGGCGGCCAGCGGGCCACCTCTAATACATTTTTGAAATGATCTTGCGGGCCAAACATAATTATATCGGGCCAGAGTTTGACATGTGTGTCCTGTGGGATGCTGGGTGATCTACTGAGGTTCCTCCAGCACGTTTGTGTATTTACTGCAATAACAGCACCTGCCGACTTTCTTGTTTCCCCTCAGTCCATCTCCCTGTTCAGGGGAGCTGAGGAAAGTCATCTGACCGAAACCCTTTGCTTGAGCATATCAGTCTCCTGTAAGGACAAGTTTCTACATCAATCATTAACTCATGACAACAACTGACGTTGATACAGTACTGGAGAGTAGAAATTCATCCCTGAGGGCTCTTCACTAATGCGACTGCAGAGGAAGACTGAAGCCAGGTTGGATAATTAGATGAACATGTTTTATTTTACATGTGACTGATGGGTTTTTTCTGTCGACAATTACCACACCTACCTTCCGGAATGGCCGTTCACAGAGAACGACCAGAACACCAAAAATTCAGATCTCACCGTGCGTTTACACTAAATTCCTGAGATGTGGTATTTTGGGGAGCCACTGTGTCAGTATCGACAGTGACGTATTATCTAGGTGTGACGTCCCATTGTTGCTGCCGAACGCCTGCTGTTGTGTTTAGACCGCAGGCATTCTGTGAAATTCTCCAAGGGTCCAGGATGATATTTTACACAGACTGCGTTCCAGAATTTTGGGAAGAATTTTCTGGAACACAGCGGCTGTGTAAAACAACAAAGAAGGCAAGGCACCAAAAGGCCAGTGAAAGAAATCTGTTGGAAGGAAGGGGAGAAGAGGGTTGGGGAGTTAGTTCTACACCTTGCAGCTTTAGTGGCAGAAGGTATTTCTTCTCATTGGGCAGTGTCTCTGGATGGAGGATGACTTGGTCCCTCTCAGGTCCCATGGAATTGTAACAAAACAAACGAGTTGTGAGCAGGGGTAGGCTACCCTGCTTCTTGAAGTTGCCCAGTCATTCACTAAGCTCATGGCTGATCTGATTGCAACCTCAGCCACCACCTCCCCTAGTAACCTTTCTCTCCCTTACTTAACAAGAGACTATTTACCGAAGGGCCCGGGCCTGAAATATTAGTGACCCTCTACTTCCCATGGATGCAGCATGACCTGCTGAGTTTCTCCCATGCGTTTGAGTATTAGGGTTCATTTACCTTGCTGACTGCCCACTTCTCTCCACGGATGCTGCCTGGCCCATCCAGTCCCTCAAGTTTTGGTCTGTGCAAGAGTCTAATTGCTGCAGCACCTATTTCCCTTTGCCTCAAGGATCTTCAAATGCTCTGCCTCCCTTAGGGGAAGGGAGCAATAAAGAGTCACGATTCTCTGTAAGAGGGAAAAGAATGTGGCACCATCTCTGACTTAAATGAATGAAGTGGGTGTAACCAAAGGATACGGGATAGAAGGCAGGAGAATGGAGTTGAAAAGGATAGAAAATCAACCATGATGGAGCACTTAATAGGCTGAATGGCCCAATTCAGCTCCGAGGTCTCGGGCTTTTATTTTTAAATAGCTACTGCGAGACTTCATCCTCTCTGTTAATGACAAGTGAGAATGAGTCTTTGACTGAAAATTGCACTGTTTAAATGTTGAAATGTTTTTAAAATGTGTAAAACTAGCACTTATCCCTCATTCATCTGGCACATGAAGGGCCCTGGCCCTGAATCAGAAAACAGATTTAATGCTCGGAATGAATCGGAATCAGAATTTATTATCATGAACGTGTGTCACGGAATCGTTGCTCTGCGACAGCATTATTGTGCATTACAGGTACAAAAATGGCATTTATAAGATAGATAAAAGAAGAGAAAAAAAAAGTGATCTATTGTCCATTCAGAGATCTGGTGGTGGAGGGGAAGAAGCTGTTTTTATACCATTGGGTACTTGTCTTCAGGCCCCTTTTACGTCCTTCCTAATGGTAACTGCATGAAGAGGGCAGGGGCTGGGTGGTGAGGGTCCTTGAGGATAGAGACGGCTTTCTTAAGACAGCGCCTCTTGTAGATGCCCTGAGTTCACAACTCTCTGTAGTCTTTTCCTGTCCTGTGCATTGGCACCTCCGTACCAGGCAGTGATGCCACCGGCCAGAATGCTCTCCAAGGTTCACCTGTAGAAATTTGCAACATGCCAAATCTCCTCAAACATCTAATGAAGTATAGCTGGAGTGAACCTTACTCACGCTTGCATTGACATCGATGAGGGGTGAGACACGAAAGTCTGCAGATGTAGAGGCTGTAAAAACACAGAAATGCTAGAAGAACTCAGCAGGTCTTGAAGTGCCATTGGAAATAAAGATGTATAACCAATGCTTCGGGCCTGGGTTAGTGAAGATGAGAGTTTATTGTCAAATACAATGGACAGAGGCATCAAAATTCTCACTTGCTGCAAGAGCATAAATTGATTTATCACAATATACTGACATCAAGACAGAAAGTAGATAAATATAAAAGGACAAATAAGTAAATATTCACATTTCCAGTTTGTGCAAGAAAAGGGGGAAAAAAAAGCTAGTTCAATAGTGCAGAAAGATCTTTTATAGCCCCTTTCTCTCTTACATCCCATTAAATCATCCGTTCAGGGTCCCGGGATAGGAATGGCGGGGGGAGCTTGGCCTTTCACACTAGACCACTCCTAACCGGGACACTGAACGCTTTCACACTTGCAAGGGTCTATCCCTGGCATTTGGCCAGTTCTACCTTTAATGGGAAGTGCCTGCAATGACGCGGCACGCGAAAGAGAGAAGTGATTGCCCGTTTCACACTTGCCTGATCTCAACGCTGCCAGGGATTGTACTAGGGGTCGAGGCTGTCAATCCCCGGCGTGAGATGACGTCATCTGACGCTGGCCTTGAGCAGATTTTGCTGTCACACTTGCCTCTTTAAAGGCTGATTGGCGTTCGATATCTGGGACCACTGGCAAGTGTGAAAGGGGCTTGTGATAAAGCTAGTACTGAAAGTTCAAGAGCATAAAAGGTGTCGGTCAAAAACTGCTCTTGAATCAAAAAGTGCAGGAATCAGACTTCTGCACCCTCTGTCTGAAGGTAGTGGTGAGAGATAATTGAGGCCAGGGTGATGGGTGTCTTTGCTGACGTTGGCCGCTATCTTTGAGGTGCCACACATGGACCAGACAATATACTTGGGATCATAACATTCTGGCCATTCTGGCGTTGTGCCAGTAGAACCCCTCCACCGTCAGATTCCTCAACAATCAACTCAATCACGGACTCACTGAAGGACTCTTACTTGGGCACTTTACTGATTTTTTATTCTCTCCGCATTCCACTTTGTTTACATTCATTATGTGTTTTCAGTTCTTGATTTGTTTACATGTGTACAGGTTCTTTTTTGCACTACCCATAAGTGGTAGTTCTGTCTTGCCCACAGGAAAAAGAATCTCATGGTTGTATATGATGTGCACTGAAATTTAGAAGCCAATGAATGTGGGCCCTGACCCTTCTACCCAAGTCCTGTCCAGGCCACTTCACTCAGATATCCCTGCCACCTTGACCACGCTCTCTTCTCACTCCCACCTACCTGAATCCTGGCACCTCTGGATTCAAGAACGGATTTTCATTTGCTCTCAGGCTCTTCCCGATGAAGGCTATCGGCCCGAAACATCATCTTCCCTGGATGCTGTCTGACACATTGACACATTTTGTGGGAGGCTTTTGAACCTTCCTATCCTATCCCAAGCCATAATATTCTTCCAGCACCACCAGAGATCTGACTTCGTCACTGAAGCAGGATTACCACTGAACTGTGAATATACTGAGGTTCACTGTTTTTCTGCATGGATAGATCAGCAACACTTCTGATCTGCATCTGTCTTGCAAGCATTGTCTTCATTTAGAAAAAAAGCGAGTATTTCTATATATTTCTCTCCCTTTGATTTCATGATTATTTTCTCTTCTTGTGCTGCATTTTGCACACCAAGGAAGTCACAGCAAGTAAAACCTTTGTTGCATTTCAAAGTTCAGATTTATTGTCAGAGTAGATACGTGATATCACATACAACCCTGAGATTCTTTTCCCTGCAGGCCAGGCAGAATTTCAAGTTATTAGTAACTGTCAACTGTCCTCAAGGAAAAGGTACCTACACAAAAGAGAGAAATGTAAGCAAACTAAGAAATGTACACAGAACCAAAAAAATTAACATTCTGCAATAAATAATCTGAAATGAGTCCTTGATTGAGTTTGTGGTTGAGGAGTCTGATGGTGGAGGGGGAGCAGCTGTTCCTGAACCTGGGGGTGCGAGTCTTGTGGCGCCTGCACCTCTTGCCTGATAGCAGCAGCGAGAACAAGAGTGGGTGCTGGGTGGTGCGGATCCCTGATGATCGCCGCTGCTCTCCTGCAGCATAATCTAATGGTAAATGAGCACACTAAACTAAACAAAAACTATTAATGCCAGATCAATTCAACTTCCAAAAAGCTATGGATGCTAGAATCATAGAGTACTGAAGAATCCGTTCAGCCCATGTTAACCACTTGACAGTCCAACCTAATTAGATTTACAGCCATGAAGACTATCAAGAGCACGGAGCTGAACATTCAATCAGAATGAATGACAGGAAAGTGGGGGTTGGGGGGGGGGCGGGGGGGCTGAACTGGCTCCTCCCACTTCTCTTTCCTGTGCTCCTTCATGACCGAAGAATACACGGTGGCTCGACCACTTCCTGACTACGAGCCCAAGAAGACACCACAGTATGTGGGAAGGGCGTTAACAGCGACAGGCGGAAGGAGCATCGAATCACGGAAGTAACAGCTCTTTTGCAAGAAAGAATGAGGAAAGAAAGACACATTTGGAGGTGGCATCCGGCAGTGGGGGGGAGGGGGTTGTGCGAAAATAGAAACGGCAAAGGAGAAGAGAATATATTAATTTTTTAACATCTATTTGCAGCCTGACAGAAGCCGATTCTGGCCTTTGAAAATTGTGACACCGAATTATCCTACAACCCCCTTACATTTTGGAGTGTGGTAATAACCAGGATATGCAAAGGAATGGGGGGGAGACCATTCAGATATCTTCCAGAGAGTGGCCAGATTTGAATTAGCATTGTCCTATTACACAAAGGCCTCCGTGCACCTCATCATTATCCCAACATGCCAGTTGTCCAGCAATCTTTGGCAAGCTCCTGCTTTTCCAATGTTGTCCAGGCTTCAATCAATGGGCAAGCAATGTTGGCAGAGCCAGATCCAAAGGCCTGGACTAACCATCCAGAGACCTAAATTCGAATCCCACCCTGGCAACTTAGTTTCTAATTAATGATCTTCAGATTTAGATTCATATTACAGATGTCTTGTCAGAGTAGATAAGTGACATCACACACAACCCCGAGATTCCTGTTCCTGCAGAACTACCATTTATAGTGAATGCAAAAAAAATACACACACATAAATAAGGAAAGAAATTTAAACAGATAAAGAAATGTAAACAAGCTGTGCAATACAGAAAAAAATCAATAATGCGCACAAGTAAGAGTTCTCAAATGAGTCTCTGATTGAGTTTGTTGTTGAGGAGACTGATGGTGGAGGGGAAGCAGCTGTTCCTCAACCTGGCAGCTGGTCACATGACCATCTACTCTGATGTCCACCATTGGTCTGGCGAGTTGATGAAGGCTCTTTTGATTTAGTGTGAAGGAGGCTAGCATTGAGTCGCTGGTGGGTTCCATAACTCCAGTGGAGTGCTCGGGCATTCCGTTCCAAGATGGTGGCCCCCCCATGGCCCACAGGTGGTGCTGCTGGGTGGAGAAGATGGCAGCATCCAAGATGGCGAACCCCACGACCCGCAGGCGGTGCTGCTAAGTTGAGAAGATGGCGGCATCCAAGATGGCGACCCCACAGCCCGCAGGCGGCACTGCTGGGTTTGGAAGGCGACTCGGATTTACACACATTTGCGTAATGTCCTTTCTTCCCATAGCTAACCCAAACTGTGTCATGTGCCAGGCAGTGTTTCCTCGGGTGTTTGTGCGGGGCCACAGAAATAGGACTTCAGGTGCTCGCGGAGAGCCGCGGCCTTGGTCGGGTTACTGACGGAAAGTAGCAGCCCTCTGCAGGCTTGTGGCCCTCTCACCTTTCAAGATGGCCGTGCCCGATGTAACCACGAGGCGGCTGCGTTGTCGGCTGAGTATGCGTCCACGTTTTGGAGGGCCACCTCTAGCATGTCCGCTAGCTCGACTGCCCTCTGTAAGTTGAACTCTCCCTGCTCCAACAGTCCCTGCCGGATGTAGCTGCATTTTATGCTCACAGCACAGGTGTCTCTGATCAAATCCTCCGTGTTCCCCTCGGCCATCACAGCCTTGCAGTCGCAGGCTTGTCCAAGAGCTCGCAGGCCCCCAAAGGTACTCGGTGCTTGGTTCCTTGGGTCGCTGTTTTTGGGTAGCCAGATAGTGCCTAGCTTAGACTTCATTTACCTTCTTACGGTACTGGCTTTTCAGTATGTCCATTGCCACTGGGAACGATTGGGCATCCCTGATCATCAAGTACACCAGGGGCCCGACCAGGGAATACAGTACGTAGAGCCTGTTATTCTCTGACCGATCGATAGAAGAGGTGCCTGCAGGAACACTTCGAAGCAGCTCAGCCAGAGTTCGAGCTTTTGGATACGTTGGGTGATTGTGAGTCGAGATCCAGCTTTTCTGGCTTCAGAATCTGTTCCATTATCAAAAAAAGAACTGCTGTGAATAAAATTGATACACCATTAATAACTTCAAAGACCAGAAGTTGTAGAGAAACTGATAGGCTTTTATTGACAACAGAATGGAGGAGCCCCATGTGGTCGACGGCCCTGGACTGAGGAGAAGGAGGAGAGTGGCACAGTCAACTTTATTCAGGGGACTGTGGAGGGGCCTCAGGTACAGTCAGCAAGGGATGTGTCCCAGCACATTCAAACTTATACACAGTGGTTTACCCCATTAACTTCTCATGGAGATAAGGTACATTATGATAGCAAGTTCCAGAAATTAGCTTTTCAATCTCCCCCCCATCACATTATATTTATTATAAATTGTGCCATGGAGGCAACTGTGCTGAACAAACATTGTGCTGCAAATGAGCCCCAGGGTCCACTCTTACTGCCCCTCTCATGCACTGATGCTCAAATACACTAATACATTGTAAAGTTTTTTCCGCTACCAGTCAGTGGTAATTCTGTCGTGCCTGCAGGAAAAAGAATCTTAGGGCTGTATGTGATGTCGTGTATGTTCTCTGACAATAAATCTGAACCTCGAACTTTGCATGTGTGTGTGCCAAAAGTCTTACTTACCACATCTGAGCACGCATTTTTAAATGGAAATCATAATGGTAAATTAATTGAATTAAAGTGCATAAGACAAATGATAAATATTTGCACTAATTCTAATGCACCAAAGTCGTTTTGTGGTGTTGGAGCAGTCCATGATCAGTGTAATGAGGGAAAGTTGAAGAATCTGATACCTTTTGGGGGAAAAAACTGTATTTGAACCTGGAGGTGCGGCTCTTCATTTGATTACCGAGCAAAACAATAAGGAATAATAATCAGGAAAGACGTATCGGTGCCACAAGATTCATAACGTCAGATTCAGGAACAGCTGCTACCCTCCACCTTCAGACTCTGCGGTGATACAACCACAGCACTGAGCCGCGTGCCCATCAGCCTCCCGCAGGAAAACTACCTGGGAGGCCGACTCCACCTGGGTGGTTGTCAATCATTGTCCTGTATTTAGACAAGCCAGCCGCTACCGGGCCAGTCACACGGGGAGCCATTGAGACCACGACTGGTGTACGACGGAGTTTAATTGGATTAAAGCCTGGAGTACAGTGTTTCCTGTGTTTTGTGTCTGCTTGCTGCACCACAGTACCTCACAATTTAATCCACTTAAAATTTAAAGGCGATGGAGAAGTTCCTCACCATCGGGAGTCTGGAAATAAACCCCCAACATCCGGATGCCCTGGCGGGCTTCGAGATCTGGAAGCATGCAGATGCAGGCTGAGGTGATTAACATGAACAAAAAGAGACTTAGGGTACTTCGCACCAGACCGGGCCCCCGCACTTTCCAGGCCAACAGAGACTGCTCGGACTGTGAACCTATGATGGCCGTCCAGGAAACCTCAACAATAAACTCAATCAGAGTCTCATTTCAGGATTCCGACTTTGCACATTATTGATTATTGAATATTTATTTTCTGTAGTACATGGTTTGTTTGCACTTCCTTCTTGTTCACATTTCTCTCTTTTGTACATATCCTTTCTGGATTTCACTACCGATCAATATAAATTCTGTCTGGCCCAAACTCGATTTAAAATTACATTACAAGACACAAAGCACACACAGAGCTACAACTAAAAGCCACCGTTAACATGGCAAAAAATCCACGAGAAGCAGTAATCACGACCGCCTCTCCATTACCCAGAATTGCACATGAAATTAAAACACGATTTTCTTCATCAACCACACATAAGATCCCATGCGGGCGTATGTTATGTCACGTAAGTCCTCTGACAATAAATATGAACTTCGAACTTTGATGTTAAGGATGATTGATCAATTACACTGAGAGAAATAACACTGGGTGTGAAAATGGATCACAGCCTAATAATTTGAGCTGTCTCTCGGGACTGAAATTAATGTTCAATGGCCAATGTGAGCTTATTGAGATACACTGAAATCCTGGCCTACTGCAGGTTTGAAAGATACACTAACTACACAAGTAAAAATGCCAATACAGAAAAATATATACAGTAAGCATCAAAGGATATCTATAAATATTCAGAGCTGCTAGAAATATTCACATTTCAATTACATTTTTTCACAGAAAAATTTGAACGGGTTTTCTGGCAGCAGTATCTGATCCTGAATCTATGATTAATTTTAAATCTGAGACTGATCCCTAGTTAACCAAAAATAACAATAGACGCATGGAAAAGGGTCGCAGAATCCATCAGAATGTTTCCACCTGACTCGGGGAGGTGAGAAAATCTCCTCCTCCGGTTCCTATTTTTGGCACCCTACGAGCCAGTTCTAGGCAGAACTCCCAGCTCTCGACGAGCAACTCGTCATCTGTGCTGTGGCGGAGTGGGAAATGTTCTGAACTGCTTGCTGAGATGCAAAGAGGGCAGGCTGCTGTACTCTGCTACAGATGCTCAATTTCCATCTACTCAGACATTGAAAATGTGGAATAGAGAATGCCGGGAATACCCCCACAGGTCAGGCAGCAGCTGTGGATGAAGGAAGCGAGTCAACGTTACGGATCCATGACCCTTTGAGACGTTGTTTCCCCTGAGCTGGACGTCAAGAACCCAAGTTGAGGTTCTCAAATCCTTGGATAAAAAGGACTCCTGGGATATCAACGTTCAGATGTATTGTCAGAGGCACATACAACCCTGAGTTTCTTTTCCCCGGCACGCCAGGCAGAATTTCTACCGTCAGTAAATGTAAACAACATGAAGCCTGGGTGTGCACAGCTGAAAGGCAGCGGAACTACCTGTTGTGCCAAAGTGCTAATTCCACACTATACCACCTCTTGGTTGCCATTTTCCTCTCTGGCAATAGAGACCTAAAACTTTAAAAAGGTTTCACTGAGTGGAAGATGTTCGGAGATGTCCCACCTGAAAGTTTTCATCCCAGTGGAGTTTCACAATAAAAAAAATAGATTGAGTTAATCTATTAAATACCTGGGTGTTATTGAGATGGGATGTGTATCTATCCATGTTCTAAGAAGCAAGGTTGACTGACCTGGGGTTTTCTTTTTGGTACAATGAATGATGGGAGGTGATTGAATAGAGTTATATAAGATGAGAGAAACTTAAATAGGGTGGACAGGCAAAACCTATTTTTCCTTGGCTGACAATAGCAAGGGACATCTGTCTAAGATGAGTGGAGGACAGTTTAGGGGAGACGTCAGAAGTACGTTTTTTTATTCAGAGAGAGCTGGGTGCCGGGGGTGGTGTTGGAGGCTGGTACTATAGGGGACATTTAAAAGTCCCTTGGACAGGCATGTGGATGTAAGGGATATAGAGGGTTCTGGGAGTGAGGTTGGGAAGGATTAGATTGTTGCGAAGTAGGTTTACCTTGGGGCGACATGGTTAGCTTAGCAGTTAGCACAATGCGGTTACAGAGCACCAGTGAGTGGAACCGAGGTTCGAATCCTGTGCCATCTGTTTGTACATTCTCCCACGTCTGTGTGGGAATCCCTTGGGGTGCTCCGGTTTCGTCCCACTCTTCCAAAACGCACCAGGGATTGTGGGTCAATTGGGTGTGATTGGGTGGCACCAGCTTGTTGAAAGGGGCTGCTCCCATGCTGTATGTCTAAAAAAAATTTACAGCACAAGATCGTGAGCTGAAGGGCCTGTATTTCTATGTAATACAGTCAGGGCCTGAGGAGTGTTTCCGCCTGGTGATTTGTGACAGCATGTGAGTCATCCATGTTCCCGTGACGTTGCTGTGTTTTGCAATATCAGGCATATCTGGCACAAATTGTGAAAAAAGCAGGAAGGGTTGGTACAGCACCGTGGATTAATCAGAGATTGAAAAGAGAAAGCATTGCATTCAGGGTGAGGCTCTGCGTAAGAGATAACTGGTTTGCAAGAGATCTGCCTCCAAGCACTTCGCTGGGAGAGAGACTTGTTTAACATTTGCACCTGCTTTGCGACATGGGGGCTTCGACCTGCAATCCTGTGATGTCTTTAAGGAGTTTGTATATTCTCCTGGGTCTGCATGGGTTTTCCCTGAGGCCTCCGGTTTCCTCCCATCCTTCAAAACGTATTGGCAGTTGTAGGCCAATCGGGTGCAATTGGGTGACACAGGCTTGTGCGCTGAAAGGGCCTGTTACTGTGCTGTATGTCTGAACAAAATGTCTTCCAGTTTTATATTCCTCTACTGTGGGAAAAATACTCTGATCATTCACCTTAACTATGCCCCGGAAGATTTTAAATAACTCTATAAAGTTTCAATTTTTTAGAATTCGGACATACAGCACGGTAACAGGCCTTTTCATCCCATGGGCCCGTGCCACACAATTACATCCAATTGATCTACAACCCCCAATACATTTTGAAGGGTGGGAGGAAACTGGAGCTCCCGGGGAAAACCCATGCAGACGTGGGGAGATCCTTACGGACAGTGTGGGATTCGAACTCCATTCCCGATTAAGCACCTGCGGCTTTCTTGGCATTTTATTTGTCAAGAAATACCCAGTGCAGCAAGAAAGGTTCTTCTGCGAACAGACCAGCAGGTTATCTTTAACATTCACCCAGCTGTTACGAAGTAGAGAGAGGGTTGCAATGAAAAGGAAGATCAATTAGCACCAAGCAAGGGCAGCAGGAGAGCACTGTTGTGGGGTTCATTCAGGAGCCTGATCCAGGGGCTGACATTGACGGCAGATGAGCTGCTCTGGTTTGTCTTGCCCCCAAGATGCAGCTTTCTTGAAGTAAGTTCCATCTGATGTTCCTTGGCCCATTTCCCAAGTTGATTCAAATGCTGTTGTAATCCTGTGCAGACATACCCACTGTCCGATCACCCCAACACATTTGATGTCATTGTACACTAATCCTTGCTCTGGATTAGTTCGCAGCCTGGGCATAGAGGCATTCAAATCGCAGGGGGGAGAAGCTCAACATGTGTAATCATGTCACCATCTGTAAGGTAAAACATCATGAGATGGGAATGTGTAAGGAGTTACCCTGTACAGGGCTGTAACAAGATGTGAATGCATCCTTGTACTTACAAGATAAGAGAGACATTGATGGATTGAGAGGCAGGAAGCTAGCAGGGAAAGGATAGCAACAGTTTTAGTCATTGGACAAGTAATGATATGATGATGTTCTAAGCATGTATCCAAGGGTATAAAAAATCACCATTTTGCTGATAACGGCAGAATGCATTCTCCGACTAACATTGTTAGTCGCAAGTGTTACAATCCGGTAATAAAGAACAAAGAACCCTGATTTCGACTCAGTCTGGTGTTTGTCTCACTCATTCATGAACAAAGCAGACCTAGCACATCACACAGATCCCATTTCAAACGAAGAACTTTACAGCACAGTCCAGGCCCTTCAGCCCACGATGTTGTGCAGACCTTTGTAAACCTACTCAACAACAATTTAGCCCTTCCCTCCCTCACACACATAACCTTCAATTTTTCCTTTCATCCAAGATGTCCTTATTGTACCAGGCTCCACCAACCCCCGGCAATACATTCCAGGCACCCACCACTCTCTGAGTAAAGAAAACTTTACGTCTGGCATAAAAAAAAGCAGGTCACACACCATCTATAGGAAATAAAGGGGAACCAGCACTTTAAGCCTGAGGCCTTCTTCACATTCTAGTTTTCCTTTATGTGGCTGTTCCTCCGCAAGCCTCTTCGAGGGATGCCTACCCTGAAGGGGTTCTCTTTCTCTCTTCAAATGGGACTTCTGTGAGAGACTCTCTCACTGCTCTCTACGTTATCTCTGCTGCTCACAAGCTCTACACTCCTGACGAAGGGCCCAGGCCTGAAACTTCCCATGGATGCTACCTGACCTGCTGAGTTTCTCCAGAACATTTGTGTATTGCACTTGACTCCAGATTCTGTAATCTTTCTTGCATATCTTTGACGTCGCCCCTGAACTTTCATCCACGCAATTTAAACAGATTAAAGATTCAATTTATTGCCATAGTAATAAAACAGTGTCGTATTACATGAAATTCCCTTTTGCCTGCTGCAAGGCAGACAGATTTGCCACCGGTAGGAATTGCCTGAGTGACTCTTACAGTCAGAGAGAGAGAAGCAAAAGAGAGTCCCCGAGTGTCCGTAGATTCACCTCCAGCACTTCCACAGCCCCGCAGAGTCCAGTCCAAACCACTGGCGACCTGAGCTCCAGATCCAAACCTCCAACACCATCAGGAACTCTTTGGTGCCTTCAGCACCACTTCACATCCTGGTTCTGATACCTGATGTCCCCTCCAGCCAGTTTGAGCCATTCTCCAGCAGTCCGCGGCCTGGTGTGAGCCTCCTGACAGCAATCTCCAGCAGCCCACGGCTTCCGTGGGTTCCACGCCTCGAGTCATCTGCAGCCCACTGCATGCACTAGTCCCCCAGCCACAGAGCCCCCTCACTGGTTTTCTGCCATGGTTCACCGTCCCGTAAGTCATCTCCTCCGCTTCTCCTTCTCAGATGGTGGGTAGTCTTCTCAACTTCTGGGTCCTGCTCCAGTCCCTCTGCTTCCCCGGAGTCTGCAGCCACCGTCCCCCCGTCCCCCCCCCCCACCGCCGTGGCTGCTGCCGATTAATAGGTGCCGTCATCTTGGGCGCAGGCCCGCCGTCACGGGATTTCAACTAAAAATCCTCATCGGCTCCCTCAACGGCCTGCTCAAAACCTGTGCGGAGCTGACGGCAGTCGACTGGGCGGGTGGACCCTACGGAAGCACTGTGTCTCCGCTCCCTCGCTCCCTGCGGGTCCGCACCAGTGGCAACGTTGCCGCAACAGCAGCTCCGCCAGTGCCGCCATCTTCATGACAGATGTGCTCTGGTAAACAATGTCTCGCTCCTTTGCTCTTTATACCTTGGCAATGTGAGTGTTTAACAAAATTACTTCACAACAGAGGTATCCTCCTGGGAGCAAGTCCCTGTGGCTCTAACGTTTAATTAATTGAACATCTTTTAAAAAAAATTTAGACGCACGGGATGGTAACAGGGTCTTTCTGGCCTATGCCACCCAAATACCCAAATTAGCTTAGAAACTCAGCTCGTTTTTGAAGGGTGGGAGGAAACCGGAGCACCCGGAGGAAACCCGCGTAGACACGGGGAGAACGTACGAACTCCTTACGGACAGCGCTGGATTTGAACCCGGGTCACTGACCCTGTTATAGCATTGCACTAACCGTGGTGCCCATGAAATGATAGCGGAACATCGATCATAGAACAGTCAAGCAGAGGAACAAGGCCTTGTCCTGAAAAATTATGTCCAAAACAAACTCAACCTCTGCTACTTGTGTCATGGATATCCCTCCGTCCCCTTTGTCTGCAACTATTCTATCTGCTTCCACCACTCCACGGGCAGCCCAAACATGGAGGTTGATTTCATTCCAAACAGTCCTTAACAGTAGGCATTATTAAGTTAAGTTTATTTGTCATCCGATTGTACCAGTGCAACCCAGCAAAAGAGCGTTCTCCGGCAGAATGGTTCAAAACATACATACAAATGACACACATACAGGATATATACACCAATCTGGCTCTACATTAGACCTTGACCATGCGAATGCACACAAGAGACTCTCTACTCCAGCCGTGGTATTCATGAAGTGATTTTTTTCTAATTTCAATTTTTTAAAAACTTTAGACATATAAGACAGTAACAGGCCCTTTCGGTCCACGAACCCGTGCTGCCCCAATTACACCAAATTAACCTACACCCCCGGGTCGTTTTTGAACGCTGGGAGGAAACCGCATCCCCCCAGGAGGAAACCCATGCAGAGAGAACTCGTCCAGAGTTCAAGACCATCCTCTCAGGTGAAAGGCTCCCTTTGGTCTGCCTGAATCCTGCTGGTGTTCCAGCACACAGAGATGTATGTGCAAGAGCGCTGCCGACTGCCATGCAAAGTCTCTGTGGGGAAGTCCCTTCCGCCACCAGGCATTGAGGGGCTGAGACTGAGGGGAAGCCCCTCAAACAACAGAGTAATGACAAGATGCCAGAGTGGTGGCAATGGTGTAAATAGAAATAAAAATGTAACAATGTACAGTGATGGAAAGGCATGGATACGACACTAAGGGTGGGAAGATACTTTGAACAGGTTTCCTTTTCTAAATAACTTATTGTGAATAAAATCTATTTTTGGTTAAAAAAAAAGATGCATTGCATAAATGGGAAAGCTACGATTTAATTGCAAGGATGGACAGAGCCCTTTTAAATGGAAAATCCTCTTTCAGGCTGAACCACTGCAGGAACAGTCTCTTTTGATTGGTGAAGTAAATGCTGCCTCAGCATATCCTCAGCCTATTGGGGATGCAGAGACATGCTTTCATTTATTTGAAAGAAATCCTTTTAGGGCGAACCATTTACACTGCCACTAAGCAGACCCCGGAAGCACCTCGCTTGCAAAGCTGCTGTGATTTTTTTTTCAAACCGCAAACTTTTCCCAGTTCTTTATAGTTTCTGCATTCCAGCCTCCAAACTTCTGGGACACAGCAGGCACAGCATTCTCGCCTGATCCATGCAATTAAATATTCACAGCGTCTACTGGGCAGGGTCGCCTTAACCCTTCACCTGCCACGAGGTCTCCCCCAAACCACCTCCATCTAGGGTCAATGCAAGACCAATCTCTGGAATCCATTAGATGGTCCATTTTCTTTGGATGTTTTTGACTAGTAAGATTTATTTAAAAATTAGTGCTGGGGAAAGAACTGTGAGATACTAAACCGGAGGACGCGGGTTAAGGGTGAAAGAGAAAACATGCTCTAGTTTCCTCTCACTGTTCAAAAATGTACCAGGAGTTGGGTGCAATTGGGGCAGCACGGGCTTGTGGGCCGAAAGGGCCTGTTAAATTATAAAATTTAAATTAATTCATTACAAAAAATAAAGTTTGCAATGGGAAAGATGGTATTGCAAAAGGTGACCTCCATTGAATTGTTGGTTCATAAATATTATTTGGGGAAGGAAACCTTCAGTGAGGCCTGTGCATGACTCCAATCCCACCAGCCATCCCAAAAGCCTGAACAAGCATCACCTACCTTCTATCCAGCTCCACTCACAGCCCACATTCTGCAAGATAAAAGGATGCCTGGCTAATGATCAAGATCCATTCACTTGGTTAACCTGGAATCCATTAAGGGTAGATGGATTTAGCCAGTTAATGACGTGAGTGCATTTAGACTCTGGGCCGAATTATTGGAGACTGTTGAATCAATACTGTGAGTTCTGAAAGCCTGCAGTTTAAGGAACAAAATGCCTCATCTTCCAACTGGGCACTTTGCAGTATTCCAGGCTCAATAAGGATGTTAACAATTGCCATTAACTCACATTCCTGTTTGCATCGGAAGTCCTGCTGTAAGTTTACCCATCCGTCGCATGAACACTGTTTTCCTGTCTCCGCAGACATTGTCTGATCAAGCAGGCAGCCAACATCAGAAAGAACCTCCTTCATACTAGCCGCAACCTCTTCTCACAGCTACGTTTGGGCAGAAGGTACAGAAGCCTTAGTTCCAGCACCTCCAGGGTCAAGAATAGTTTCTTTACAACAACAACCAGACTCTCGACCCCCCCCCTTGTCACACTGATCACGGACTGCTCCAACACCACAAAAGGATTGTCTGCACTATTGCAAAGTCACTTTCTTTCTGCATGACGATTACTGGGAATATTTATTATCTCTTGATCTATCCAATGTATTTCTTGTCATTTTTAATTCAATTAAGTTTACTGTTATCATTTTGTATGCAAGTACTTGTTTGACTGCACAAGTATATCGGCCCAATGTACATTGTACAAATGTTCAAATGCTCCTTTTATTGCCATGTAATAATACCAAAAAATGTAATACTTCAACTTTTTCCTGCTGTAAAGGCAAAGAGTATTGCCCAGTCCCAATAATACGAGAAGCAAAAGCGAGTCCCTCCGGAGTCACTGAGTGACCATGGATTCACCTTCAGTGCTCCCTGCTACTGCACAGATTCCTTTTCAAACCTTCAACATCCAAACCTCCGACACAATCAGGAAGCCTTTAGTGCCCAAGTCCCTTCATGAACGCACCTTCTCAAGTCCCAGTTCTAATGCCTGGTTCCTGTGAACCAGTCTCCAGCAACCTGCGTGGATTCTTCGACCACAATTTGCCCGCAGCTTGAGTGGGTCCTTGGGTTGCCAACAGCCAACATACTATATATACTCGTCTCACATTCTTTGGACCACTTTTTTGCCCGAAAAAAGAGGGGGTTGACTTTTACCCGGGTCATACTTTTGACCGCATTCAATGCATTGGGAGCTTGAATGGCTAGGAGTTCAGATGGACAGGCGGGAGGATCCACAGTAGGGAGCTTGGATGGGTAGGGGGGGGTGGGTGGTGAGGCGTCAGGGGTTCGGAAGGGCGGACGGCCATGGCGAGGGTCAGTGGTCAGGAGCTTGGACGGATGGCAATGTGGCGTCGGGGGTTCGTAAGGGGGGCTGGCCAGGGCAGCGATCCATGGTCAGGAGCTTGGATGGGTGGCAGTGGGGCATTAGGGGGGTCGCAAGGGTGGGTGTCAGGCCGACGATCCACGGTCATGAGCTCAGATGGCTGGGGGGACAGGGTGCCAGGAACTTTGGTGGGAGGGAGGCTGGGGTGAGGATCCATTGTCGGGGTGTCAGGAGCTTGGATGAACAGGCAAATGGGGCCAAAAATGGAGGGGGGGGGGATCAACTTTTATGCAAGTCATCCAATAACACTCAATTTTAGGGCCATAAAAGGGGACAATGCTGATTACACAGTATACATTATGCAGTATATATGACAATAAACTCATCACCACTTTTTTCCAAAAACATACTTTATTCGCAATAAATTATATTCAATACAGGAGAAGAAAAATTGTTCAAGACTTCAACATTCCTCATTTCAGTCATATTGGGTAAGTTATTTACAATACAGGAATCACTGTTGAAAACTTTTTACCTAGTGTCGATCATCTTGTCAATGTACATTTCACATATTACATTCTTCTTGTCATGCTCTTAATACTCCTGTTACTACTGCTATGGCACCAATACCCCACTCCGTTGGTTGAGGAGCTTCCCCTCTGTGTCAGCCCCTCAATGCCCAGTAATAGGAGGTCTATAAACTGTGCTCCTTTCCCACCCCGCCCCAGCATTGGCTGCACCAAGCCTCAGCATGGACTCTTGCAGTCTGGAATGTGCCAGTTGGCTGCATTCCCTCAATGTGATGGAAGACCAACAGGGCCAATCAGAGGGTGTCCTTCACCAGATGGATGGTTTTCCTGCAGTTCTGGATGTTGGACGCAGGGTGGGTCCCCGGGAAAAGTCCGTAATTCAGGGAATCCCCTGAAATGCTGAATTACCATGACAAAGCTCCCTGCATCCTTCTCCACACACTCTTTGTGAATCTACGTGGGCGACAGTCTCCACTCCACTCGTAGCCTTCCCGGGGACAACATGTGTGGACGGTGATGTCCTTGTTGTGCAAGAAGAATCTCACTGGGAGGGCTCCTCTCACCACCAGCCAGGCCAGATCCTTGTGAGCCCTGGCGATGAGGCATTCCGCCAGATAACCGGGACGGTCTGCTTAGGGAACCATCCCATTGGATCCATCAAGTCTATCGCTCTCAGTTTCTGCAGGACATTCCATGCTGGCCATTGCCTGATGGCTTTGTGGTCAAAGTTGTTGCCCTGGACACACTTGTTCACCAAGGATAGGTTGTGCAGCAAAGTCCAGCTAATTGGGATATTGCGCAGCAATGGGACCAACACTCGGGACAGGTTATCATACCAGAGAGCTGAGGAGCCCTTTTATGGTTTCTGACACAGCTCTCCTCTGTACAGTATGTCTAACAATGCCCACACTGAGCCAGGGAAGTCTGCCTCCAGGGTCACTGGAGCAAGTTCTGGTTATAACTACAGAAGGCCGCAGCACAGCTCTCAACAAGTAAAACAGAAAAGTCTGCAGACTCCGTGGTTGAAGTAAAAGCTGGAGAAAATCAGCAGGTTATAAATGGAGTCCTTTATATAACAAAGGTAAAAAAACATAACTGACCTATCAGGCTTGATGAAGGGCTCAAGCCCAGTTCGGTAGCTTTACCTTTGCTATATAAAGGACACTGTTTGACCTGCTGAATTTTCTCCTGCTTTGTGTTTTTACACCTCTCAGGTTGATTATCTTTGTTTTTGAATGGGCTTTGCTCCACCATAAACCAGAAAAACTCCAACTAAAATGTTCTGTTGCCGACTCAGTTTATATGTCCCTGGATATGGGTTTCATTTCTGTCATTATCATTTTTGTTAAGATCAAAAGCATTGAACCACAATTGGACCAAATGATATTCAAAAAGATCCTAGTTAATCTTCTACCTCAAGTTGTGCTCCAGCAGGTTATCTTTGGAACCTTGTCAAGGACCCTTCTGAGATCCATGTAATCCACATGCCCTCATTGATACCTTTTCAATCAGACTGTCCCCGAGTGTCTTCTCCAGCAGCTACTGACGTGAAACTCACAGGTAGAAGAATGAGGGGAGATTTGATAGAGGTATGCAAAATTATGAGGGGGAGAGACAGATTAAATGTAGGTCGGCTTTTTCCACTGAGGGTAGGTGAGATACAAACCAGAGGACATGGATTAAGAGTGAAAGGGGAAAAGTTTGGGGAGAAATTTTTCCACACAGAGATTGATGAAAATGTGGAATGAGCTGCCAGCTGAAATAGTGAATGCGGGCTCAATTTTAACATTTAAGAATAATGTGGACACGCATATGGATGGGAGGGGTACAGAGAGCTATGGACTGGATGAAGCTCAGTGAGACTAGGAAGAAAAATGATTTGGCACAGACTAGAAGGGCCGCATGGGCCTATTTTTGTGCTGTGTATTGGTCTATGGTTCTATAAACATTGGTGAACCAAGTGAGTTTAACAACAATCTGGATGGTTCAGGGTTACTATAAAGGAGACCAGATTTTTTTTTTAAGTCAAGATTTATTTAATTCGATGAATTTAAATTCCAAGCTGCTATGGTGGGATTTGAACTCATACCTCTGGCTCAATGGTCCAGAACTCTGGCTGAAAGACTAGTAAGTTAACCACTGCAGCATGGTGAGGAATAGCTCAAGAGCTCAGTATGCTGGCTTCACATCTGCTTAAATAAGATCAAGTTTATTGTTATCCAGTTGTACAAGTACAACTTGTCGAAATGGCGTTCTCTGGCCCTCTGTGTGGAAAAACAATACATAGGCAGTACATAGATACGTGTAAAAATAAATTAATATTGTTTAATACATAGTAGAGTCTCGGAGGGTTTGTACGAGCAGCTCATTCATTCTCACTGCCCATGGGAAGAAGTTGTTCCTCAGCCTGGCTCTTACACTCCTGTATCTCTGTTTTTATCTCTATCTTCTGTATGATCTTTATAAGATAAACCAAGAGGGAGAGAGAGAAGGTGAGGGAAAATCAGAGAAACATACAAAACACTTGAGGAACTCAATGGGTTGGGCAGCATCCCTGAAAGGGAATACACAGTCAACCTCTTGCACCACAGCCCTCAGGGTTTCATCTGCAGAAATAATCTGTCCAAGGAGACCTTGACAGGGACTGAACCCAGAGCAACTTTCTCCACTGAGATGGTCTTTGGGTTTCCTTTGACATCCTCCACATTTAATTTTTTTTTAAAGTTTAGACATGTAGCACGGTAGCAGGCTATTTTGGCCCAAGAGTCTGTGCCACCCATGAACCTACAGTCATGTAGCCAGTAGGAGAGAAGTATGTAAGAAACCAAAAACTTGATTGCTTCCCAAGGATGAGGATCCATAAACATTGAGCAGAGCCCGAAGTTAGAGGTGGGGTTGGGGAGGGGCCATAGCCAAAGAAAAGGTCAAGAATGGCTGGTCTAGCCTCTCCTGTCTCTGGAATTAACCCATTGAATCCCCTTTTGACTGCTAGATCCTTTCTTCAGGAAGAGGACAAAACCATACACTATATTTCATGCCTGACCTCATAAACAGTCTGCAGAACTGTAACAAAACCTCTCCATTTTCAGACTTCAATCCCTTCACAACAAAGGCCAACGTGCTACTTGCCTCCTTAACTACTTAACAACTTGCCATCAGCTTTTTGCGATTCACACACCAGAACACTGAGATCCCACTGTACTTCACTCATTTGCTGTTTCTCTCTCCTGTTTAAATCATAATCCGCCTTTTGCTTTCACTGACCCAAGAGCATGAACTCATACTTCCCGGGTTGATTCTGGAAGTGAAGGGGGTTCGTTTATGAAGAGGATTGAGTACCCTGGGATTAGACTCTGTAGATAAGAAGGTGAACGGTGTGCTGACCTTCATTAGTCAGGGAATGAGTTCAAGAGCCGTGAGGTAATGATGCAGCTCCATAAACTTCTGGTTAGACCTCTGCATTCAGTACTGGCCACCTCATTACAGGAAGAACGTAGATGCTTTAGAGAGGAGACAAAGGAAATTTGCCAGGATGTTGGCTGGATTATGAAGCAAGGTTCTCTTTATGTGACTTAATAGAGGTATATAAGATTATGAGAGGCATAGATAGGGTGGAGATAGATAGGGTGTCAATAGCAAATACCAGATGACATCTACTTAAGGAGTGTGGATGAATGTTTATGAGATTTGAGGGCTATGTTTTTACATAGAGCATCGTGGATGCCTGGAATGCATTTCCTGGTGGGGGGGGGGGTGTGGTGGGGGTGGGGGGGGGGTAGGTGGTGGTGATAATGGTGTATATAGAAATAAATTCTTTAAATTTGTCTACCGTAAGGATGAGAGAGAGGCGCCACTTTGCCAATAGCCCCAACAGGTGGGAGGCCCCAGTGAGGAATGAACTCGTGTCTCCTGGTTTACAAGACCAGTGCTCTAACCACTAAGCTATTGGTTCCTCTGCACGGGCACGAAACTAAGGGTGGGAAGAGACTTTGAACATTTTTCCCTTTGTAACTTAATTCAATGTAAATAAATCCTATTTTTGCTAAAAAAAATCCTCCTTCAAAAGAGATCTCATCTGCTTTCTCAGTTGGATTTTCATTTTGCATCAGTGTCCTCAATGATATTATTCGCAGTTATCTAATCATACTTTTATTGTAATCTGTTGGAGCTTGGTGTCTACAAATTAGCTGTTGCGTTTTCTTGGAAAACAGCAGTGATAATTAATGTGTCGTGATGCACTTTGAGAGCTCTGCAGTAAAGAGGTGTTCTGTGAATGAATATTGTGAGCAGTTCCAGATTTTGACCATAAGCCTGTTGATGAAAGGCCAGGAAAGTGAAACAGCAAGCTCCTCAGCTAATCTCGCTGACCTGTAACTAATACTATTAATTCGGGCCAATGGACCAGCAGAGGAACCACATCCTCACTTTCTGAGGCTGCTTCAGTTCGGTCAATTTATCTCCTTGTGGCTGAGAGCTTCATTCACCGGCGACAGGGGAGTTGCATATCTCATTGGTCCAAGGACGTCACAAAGTGGGCAGGTGAATTCTCATGTGGCTTGTAGGAGGAGTGTTTCACAGCTCTTGGCCTGATCTCAGTAGAATTTTGGAGAATGAGGCGGGATCTTATTGAAACATTTCGACTGTTGAAAGGAATGGGTGTTGGGACAGTCCAGGACAAGGCGCAACTTCAAGATTGAAGGGCGTCCGCTGAGAACAGAAATTCGGAGGAATTTGGTGGTAAATCTGTGGAATTTGTTGCCATAGGTGACTGTGGAGGCCAGGTCATTGGATGTATTTATGCCAGTGATTGATTGGTTCTTGATTAGCCAGTGCATCAAAGAATATAGGGAGAAGGCCGGGCAGTGGGGATGAGTGGGAAAATGGATAATCTCATGATTAAATGGCTGGGCAGACTCAATGGGCTGAATAGCCTATTTCTGCTCCCATGTCTTACGGTCTTACACCAAGGTAAAATGCTGCCTCATAGCTCCAGTGGCCTGGGTTCAATCCAGACCTCAGGCACTGTCTGTGTGAAGTTTGCACGTTCCTCCTGCAACCACATGGGTTTCCTGCCCTCGGGCACTGTGCTTTCTTCCCATGTCCCAAAGATGTGTGGATTGGTAGGCTAATGGCCTGCAATGGGTAAATGAATGTTATGAACATAGGTGGGGGGGGGGGGAGGGGGGTAGAGTTTATGGGAATATAGGGAGAATAAATCACAAGGAAAATTAATAAGGAATGGGAATTGTTTTGTAATCAGCAGAAGTATGATGGGAATATGAACAAAATAAAAATCTCTGATTAGGTTATTCTTCAGATTATCTAATACCATGAAAACCAGTACCTCCTATGGATGCTGTGAGACCGGCTGAGTTCTTCCAGCCTTTCTGTGTTTTTACTACAATCACAGCTTCTGCAGACTTTCCTGTTTCACTGCAAGAACAGTTTCTTTCCAACAGCGATTAGATTCCCTTTGTTATTTCTAATCAGGGACTGCTCCAACCCCTCAAAAGGACTGTCTGCACAATGGGAAGTCACCTCTGTTTTTAATAAATTTAATTCAGATGCACAGCACGGAAACAGGCCCTTTCTGGCCCATGAGTCCGTTCTCCCCAATTACACCCAATTGGCCTGCAGCCCTCAGTACATTTTGAACAGTGGGAGGAAATCGGAGCCCCCGCCCCAAGGAAAACCACACAGAAATAACGTGCAAACTCCTTACAGACAGCACAAGATTCAAATCCCAGTCCTGATCGCTAACGCTGTAACCACGTTGCGCCAATGGTTACGCTGACCGTGGCGTCTGCTATGTCAACCCTGCTGGCCCCTACACTAATTGTACCACCCAGCATTATTGCGAATATTTATTTTATATCTACCTAATGTATTTATTGTCTATTTTAATTTAATTCTATTAGTTTACTGATTGCAGCAAGAATTCCAGAGCAAAACCGTTTGGGAAGAGATACTCTGATTGTGTATATCCAAATTATAAGCTAGTTCCATCTTGATCCTTATTTAACACCAAAAGGACTTTTGCTGTGATTTTCCATACCTGTAGAAATTTTAAAAATATGAAACCTATCCAGAATTTCCCCCCACAATTTTTCATACCTGTAGAAATTTTTAAAAAACAATTTAAGAAAAGGTTGGATCTGTACTTGGAGGTGAGGGGTTTGGAGGGTTGTGGGCGGAGAGCGGGAGGTTTGAGCTAGTGGAGTTGTTCTAGTGAACCGGTGCGGACTCGAAAGGCCGACATGGCCTGTTTCCGCTCCGTAAATGGTTATATGGTTATATGGTTAAATGTACATTGGACAATGTGTGTGACAATAAACTCATTATCATTGAGTTAAATCCACCCAAGTGTTTCAATAAGAAGCATTTTAACATGTCATGTACCTCACACCTGGATTACTGCAGAATTAGATCCCCAGTGTCCCTCATACGTGGAGTACGAATCAGTAAGGCTGGTCACGTAACATGGAATTAAATTACGGTCCCTTAAATTTTAATTACAGCATGATAACAGGTCATTTCAGCCCACGAGACCATGCTGCCCATTTTACACCCAATTAACCAGGTACATTTTTGAACGGTGGGAGGAAACCCTTCTCCAGAATGTTCCAATGCAGTCGCTGGACCTGAAACCTCAACTACCCCATTTCCTCCACAAATGCTGCTGAGTTTCTCTGATCGAGGAAGTGGGGTGATCTAATTGAGCTGGACAAGATGATGAGAGGGATTAATTGCATGGGTGGCCAGAGGCTTTTTCCTAGGGGCTGAAATGGCAAGCTCAAGGGGACACAGTGCTTGGAGGTAAATACTGGGGGGGGGGGGGGGGGGGTAGGTAAGTTGAGCCTATCAGCACATCGGCCATGATCTCATTGAATGGTGGAGCATGGGCCATTTGGCCAACTCTGCTCATATTTCTTATGTTCTTTTATGAAATTAAAAATACAATGTAAGGTAAAGTGAAGGACATAGGTAAATGGACAGGTGGGATATGGAGGGGTATGTGCAAGCCAGTGGGACAAGAAGGGCTGAGGGCCTATTTGTGCTGAAGTGATCTATGGTTCTTAATGAAAGTGTATACTGCACTTACCTCCTCACACAAGGTGAGAGGCCTGGTTCAGAGGAATGGGCTTGCATTGGTGATGTTAGCCCTCCCTGGCTGATCTGATGTAAGGTCTTCAGCACCCTCTTCTCAGTGTTATACCCCATGGGATACTAATGCGTCAATGTCAGGTCTTGATCTGCCTGCATGGACGCCCAAGGCAAGCTCTCCTACAAGGTGGAATAACCGGCAACCGTGACTGAACCCTGGGTCAGAGGTGAACATGATCCAGCTTCTAAATGAACACAATTCGCCCACAAGCCGCCCCCCCCCCCCCCCCCCTCCACCCCACACACTGAGAGGTTTCTGGGGATTGACACTGACAAATGGATTTGAAAATAGATTGGCTTTTGGAAATAAAACCTCACCTGACAGTGATGAATGGGATCAAGGGTGGGATCAGAGCTGATAGACATGATGCAACCAGGATAGCTTTGGGCATGATGACATTTATTCCCGAGTGCTCCGTCATCCCACTCGATTCTACTCGTTGCCTCCTCTTACAGACAAATCATTCACCCCATGGCAGTGTCGGGAATCAATCCCTGGAAGAGACTGTTTGAAAATATGCTCTAACAAATAATGAAATCAATGGAGATTTATTGGAACCACTGAAATTGACTTTAATGCATTTGAATTAACTCACAGAATCCAATACTTCTGTCACTAAAAACAACTCTGCAGCATATTGTAACTGATCCATCTGCCCACCTACTGTTAAAGTCTGCGAGCGCTGGGGTCGAATGCAATACACAAATGTTCCGGAGAATCTCAGCAGGTCACGCAGCATCTGCAGGAGGCGAAGGGGTGATCAACACCTCAGGCCTGGGTGATGAGTCTGAACCTGAAACGTTGGTTACCCTTTACTTCCTATAGATACCGTGTGATCTGCTGAGTTCCTCCATCACATTTGTGGACAGCTGACCCACTTTTTATATTTCGCCATCATTTCATACATATGCCCACCTGTTTGTCTCTTTCCACCATCAACACATTGATGAAGGTTTTGGAAAAGGAGGAGGAACCTCCAATAAAATGAGTTTGTTGGATTTTACATTGTACAGATGCAACGTTATTTAAAACTCTTGAAATTTAGACATACCGTACCCTAACTGGCCCTTTCGGCCCATGAGCCCGTGCCGCCCAATTTATACCCAATTGGCCTACTACCCGGTTTGCTTTGGAGGGTGGGAGGAATCGGGAACAGCCAGAGGAAGCCCATGCAGAAACAGGCAGTGCCAGATTCGAAGCCCGGTCATTAGCGCCGTAACAGCGATGTGCTAAGTGCTAAGCTAACCGTGCCACCCAATTCTTAATTGCTGCAGTGAAATAGGTACTTTGTTGAAAAAAAAGATTGCAATACTATGCAAGATATGTACCAAAAAATAATACGTACAAAATATAGATAATAAATATTAATAGTTATCCTACTGCAAAAAAAAATGACTTTATAATTATGCAGACAATCCCATTCTTTCTGTCTAGTTTTGTCTGATCTACTCTGTAAAATAAGAGTTAACCCATGCAAACTTCCACTCATGAACCTTCAAGCCTATGGTGTTTAAAGGGTTAAGTCAGGTTAAAGATAATGCTGCAGTATATGACGAGTGTGGAAGGAAGACGCACACAAGAGGGGTCGAAATCGAAGACTGCTTTATTGCTGATGTCAGGGGCCTGCGTTATCGGAGCGCCGACTTCGGGCTGGCCGGCGTTCCCTCCAGAGTTCCCACCGTGCAGAGATCACCTGGGACGACGGCCGGTGTCACCTCCCCCTCCTGGGTCGCCGAGTTCATCGGCCATTTTGCGGACTGGTTCACGTCTCCGTGCGTGGGCTGCTGCAATGCCAATCTCATGATGGAACACTAAATTTGGAGTGGTCTGTCAATTTAATTCTCTATTACAGCACCAGCGGCTTGCGTTCGGAATCAGAATTTATTGTCATGAACATGTCACAAAATGTGTTGTTTTGAGGCAGCTTTACAGGTGCAAAATTAAAAAAAATAAATACTTAAACGCAAAAAAAAGAGAAAAGTGTGGTAGTGTCCGTGGTTCATTGTCCATTCAGAAATCTGCTGGCAGATGGTTTTGTACCATTGTCTTCAGGCTCCTGAAGCAGTGTGAAGAGGGCATGGCCTGGGTGGTGAGGGTCCTTGAGGATTGACCAGTGGTTCTCAACCTTTCTCTTTCCACTCACATCCCACTTTAAGTCATCCCTATGCCATTGGTGCTCTGTGATTAGTAAGGGATTGCTTAAGGAGGTGTGTGGGTGGAAAGAAAAAGTTTGAAACCCACTGTTTTATTCGTCCTTAATTGACTCGTTATGTGCACGGTTTCAGAACTCCAAAGGAAATGGGCCAATGGCAATTTTTCTCAAGCAAAATATTCCAGTAACAATTGGGTCTAGAGCAGTGATTCTCAACCTTCCCTTCCCACTCACATCCCACCTTAAGCAATCCCTTACTAATCACAGAGCACTGATGGCACAGGGAATACTTAAAGTGGGATGAGAGTGGAAAGAAAAAGGTTGTGAATGACTGGGATAGAGGGTTCGAATCTGTCATTGTCTGTCAGGAGTTTGTCTGTTTTCCCCGTGACCTGTCTGGGTTTTCCTCACGTGCTCTGGTTTCCTCCCACCCTCCAAAAATGTACAGGGTTGGTTGGTTTATAGTGTGTAATTGGGCTATATGGGTTTCACAGACTAGAAGGACCATCTACTGTGCTGTATCATTACAATTTATCATTTTTATAGAATGACAATAACTTTAATGGGGAGAGGGTAATATCCAGAGAGACGCCTGTTATGCAGTGAAACAGAAAGTCTAAAAATATTTGTACACAAAAGTGCTGGAGAAACTGCAGCATATTTGAGGAATACCAGTCAATAGGCCCTTCCAAACTGTTATATAAAATGGGGTTAACCAGGCATTTGCCCAGTTTGTAACCCAGCTACATGGCAGTTAGAAAGGGTCCGACCCCGGTCAACCTCGTCAGAATCCAACCGGGTCCCTAACCTACCTCCGAGGTAGTCAAGGACCCCAGTTAAACTTACCTAGGTCGCACCCACAGGCGATTTGAAAATGAAAATGGCCGACTCGCTTATTCTGGTGACGTCAGTGCTTGCGTGTGTGCGTAACCAGGCAGCCAGCTTCTGAACACCCGGCCGTACTTCTGGTGAGTACATGAAGTGCCATGGCGGGGGCAGGATCCCCCTTAAATCTCCAGGTTGCCGATTTAATGGATCTATCCCCCTGCGATTTAAAAGGTATTTCCAGCACTTTTGCCCCAGTAATCACACCCGGGTCCCAGGAGGGCTCCCCAGGTGCTGCAGTTTAAAAGAGGCTTACGTCAGTAGCTTTGCACACCACTTCCTCTGTCAGGCAAGAGAAGGAAATCAGTGAGAAACATAATGTTCAGTCTATCAGGCAAGGTTGGATTACAATACCAGTGTTGCTCTATCAAGATAAACTCACTCAACAAGTGGTCAATTGAGGAGAATACAACTAATGTTCAAAATCTCTTTCAGCCAGTTGGGTTTGACAGAGATTTCATTTGGTATATTTTTCTCTCTGTACTGACTTCCATATTCTTAGTTCCTTTAATCAAAAGGACATTTCTATTAGGAAATCAAACCTTCCTTCAGCACTTCCCCATTTATTGTTTGCCAAGACCATTGAATTTCTCGCCTTTTCCATCAGCTGTTTCATAAAAAGAATCTGTCTCATCTTTGAGCTTGGGTTCAATGAAATCAAGGTTTAAGATTCCTTTATTGTCATGTAGTAGTAAAGAACGTGTAATGTTACAGGAAATTGCCTTCTGCTGGCCGTAATGTTGCCCGGCGCCCCTTACAGCCTGCACATTGTCGCACAGATTACTTTGCTCTCTGAACAGTTGGCTTCTATGAGAATTGTTGCACGGAGGGAATTGCCGAGAGGAGGAAGCCGGTTGGCTTTGTGGCCTGATGAGGGTGGCTGCTGTCTGTGCAGGGTCAGTGGGTGAGGAAGGGGATGGGGGTGGGGTCAAGGTGGCAGGTTGTTGATCGGATTGTTTTGGGTGGGGGGGATGTGGGGGAGAGAATCAGTCCTGGGCAAACAGTGTGGTTGTGAAGGCCCGGCCTCCTTCCCTATGTCCCGATCCCCAAACAAACCTGACAGACTTCCATCACCGGAATGTGGGCTCCCAGTCATCAGGAAGAGGGAAGGAGTAAAGACAGATTGGCATCTCCCAACCGGTAACCAGTAACACGGGTATGGTGCTGATGAGGGGCGCTTAAAATGGAAACTGTGTCAGGCGGGAATGGCACGGTTGGTATATGGCATTTTTTTGTGTTATTTTTAACATGGGGGCACTGATGTCAGTGGCATCCCTAGGGTGCTACTTTACCGTGATACGCTACTGTATCTCGTCCCTTATCATATCCAATTCCCCCATGGTTTGAATTCTGTGATTTCTTGCTTCTGGTGTATTCTGTTTACTCCTGGTTATACAACTATCACACAATCTGCAGACTTTCATGTTTCACATCAAATCCATCCAAACTGATCACATTTAGATAACGATGCCATGTCAATTCAAGTTTTACTGGAGTCAGAATCATTCAGTAGGGAACAGGGCCTTTGGACAAAGGTATCCATGAGACCATTGGCATCCTGAGCTAGCTCAATTTGCCTGTATTTAGTCTACCTCATTCTAAATGTTCAAATATTGTAATTATACCCACATCACAATTTCCTCTGGCAGCTCGTTCCAGACATCGCCCACAGAATGAAAGGATTGTCCTTAACCTTGTGCCCTCTGGTTCTGCAATCTCTTCCTTTGCACCTTAAACCTCTCTTTTAATTTTACATTTAAATTTAGGCACACAGCACGGTATCGGGCCCTCTCGGCGCATGAGCCCGTGCCGCCCAATGACACCCAATTGACCTACAACCCCCAGTATATTTTTAAAGGGTGGGAGGACACCGGAGAACCCAGAGGAAACCCACACAGGCACGGGAAGGACGTAGAAACTCCTTACGGACAGCGCGGGATTCGAACTCAAGTCCAGCATCGCTAAACGGTACGCTAACTGTGCTGCCCTCTCGTTCTGTAATCTTTCCCCTCTCCCCTTAAACCCGTACCATCTAGTTCTAGAATTTCCGCCTCACTTTAAACCTGTAATCTCTTATTCTATAATCTTTCCATTCGCCCCTTAAATCTTGACCCTCTATTTCTAAAATGTCTCCCCTCTCTCTCCTTAAACCTGTACCGACTGGTTCTAGAATCTACCCCTCACCTTAAACCTGTACCCTTTAGTTCTCGAACCTCTTCCATCTTCAGCTTAAACCTGTTCTCTCTAGAATAACCTACACTTGGGAAAAGACTGTGATCATTCACTTGATCAATGTCACTCATGATTTTATAAGCCTTTATAAGGTCACCTCTCATCCTCCTGCACTCCAGGTAATAAAGACCTCTCTCTCTATAGAAGGTAATATCTAGAGAGACACATCATTGATGAAGAGAAATAAGAAAGTTTGCAGACGTTGTAATTGTAGTTTAATACACAAAAGTGCTGGAGAAACTCAGCCGATCCCTATACCCAAAGCCCTCCAATCCCCATGACATCCTGCTTTATATCCTCTGCATCTCTTCCAACTTATTCACATCCTTCCTAAGGTCGGGATTAAATCTTGCTCTTCCATCACCTTCTTGACCATATTGTCATTGCTCACTGGGTGAAAAAAAAATCATCTTAAATCTCACCTTAAATCTGCACCCTCCGGTTGTAGATGCAAATGCAGCTCAGGGGGAGCACAGTTGGATCTGCAGATTATATTGGATAGGGTGGCAGATCCCTGTGGAAAAGAATCTCACAACTCCAGTTCAGAAAGCTGAATGCCAGCAAGTGTATCCAACGCGGTTGTTGGAATTTAACTGATGTCGGACAAACTCGAGTTATTTTGAGAGAAATACACAAGGGTTGAGGACTTCACGCACGACATTCGACCCCAGGATCTACAGATTTACTCGTTTAACTTGAATTCTGTGAGGAAGCGACCAGGAGGGTTGATAGAGGGGGAACCTGTGTAGATGTAATGTATTTAGGTTTCCGAAAGACATTTGTCAATGACAGAGAATAAATCAAGAGCCTAAGGTAATGGATTGAAAACCAGCTGCCCAATAGCAAATAAAAACATCAGAAGAAATGGATTCTTTTCAAGTTGGGGTGATGTAACCCCAAGGATGTCTTCTGAGCTGTCAGTTGTTTACAATTTACATTTATGCTGAGAAAGAGCTTCTTCCCACAGGCAGTATGACTGATGAATTGCTCATACAAACTCTCTGTGACTCTACTATCTATTTAACAGGAATATTTATTTAATTTTATTTGAATACACATACTGTGAATATATTGCATATTGTTTGTCTGTGTGCGTGTTATGTCTGGTTTTGTGTCTGCGTCTTTTGCACTGAGGTCTGGAGAACGCTGTTTCGTTGGGTTGTACTTGTGCAAGTCTGACACAATCAGATGACAATACAATTTTGAACATTAATGACCTGGAGAAGGGAATAAAATGGAAGGTTTCCAAGTTGGTCAATGGTGCAGAAATGGGTTGAAGAGCAAGTTGTGATGAAGACATTATGATTCTGAACTGGCATGTAAATAGACTCAGCGATTAGCAAATTTGGCAAATGGAGTTAAATGTATGGCAGTGTGAGGAACAAAAGGTGAGTGATTATCTAAATAGAGAGAGATTGTGAATGAATGAAGTCAAGAGGGAACGAGGTATCCTAGAGCATGAATCATAATGGTAGGTAGGTCCAACAAGGAGTTTAAGAGGGCCTTATTGCAAGGTGGCTGGATTTTAGGAATAGTGATTTCTTTTTACAGTTGCGCAAGGTTTTTTGTGTGAGGGCAGAAACAGCGTCGCAGAGAATCCTCTGAGAACGGGCTGTTCTCAGGGACACTCACAGAGACAGATACGCAGAGCTGCTGGTAGATTGTCGACATGGTGAAAGATGCCCTTTGGTCTGCCCGAAACCTGCTGGTCTTTCAGCACATGGAGGTGTTTGGCCAGGAATGCTGCCAACTGGCACATTCCAGGCTGCAGGAGGACGTGCTGAGGGGTGCAGCCAATGCTGGGTGGGGGGAGGGGGGGGGGGAAGGACCACAGTCTAGAGTCCTCCCATTACTGGGCACTGAGGGACTGAGACCGGGGTGGGGGGGGGGGGGGGAGGGGGAGTAATGACAAGATGCCACAGGGGTGGGAATGGTGTAAAAAGAAAATCAATCTAATAATGTACAGCGACACTAAGGGTGTGAAAAAAATTTTGAGCAGTTTCCTTTCTGTAAATAATTTATCACAAATAAAGTCTATTTTTGGTTAAAAATGTTGGCGAGGCACAGTCTTTGACCCCTTAGCAGAAAGAAAGATACAGTAGCATTAGAGTCAGTCCAACAAAGATTAAGCAGGCTAATTCCTGGCATGAGAAGATTGTTGTCCGGAGAAGCTGGGAAGCATGTGTTTATTTTCCTCAGAAGAATGAAGGATGAATGACTTCATTTGAACAGTTAAGATCCAATCAGGGGCTTGACAAGGTAGATGTTGCCAGCATTTCACTGGTGGTATATCCTGGAAACCTGGTCTAGGGAGACGGAACTGCACTATGAGGGGCTTTTCATTTAAGAGTGATGTTGTTTCAGAATTTCTCCTCTGTGATTGATAGTGAATCTCTAGATTTCTCTGCTCTGAAGGATGGTGGAAGTTAGGTTATTAGATAAGGTTGATGTAGATCAAAAGAACTGAAGGCAATGGGGAATTGCCAAAGCTGCCGGCAGCATCCACGGAGGGAAATAGACCCACACGGGTCATGGGGAGGAAGCCCTTACAAACGTGCCGATTCTAACCTGGGTCGCTGGCACTGTAAAGGTGTGGTGCTGACCGTTAACGTTAACCGAGCCACATTTCGTGGAGGGGCAGGCTGAACAGGTCTTATTACCCATTTTCTTGTAGTTCAAAATCTGAAGCACCTCTTCTGATCTAAACCCTGAAGATGAAAACTGATGAATCAGTGAGAGAGAAAAAATAAAATAATTTCACTGATCACCTGATGATGAATCTCACTGACTGCAGACAGTTCCAGTAACTCTGTGCCACTGAAACCTGCCAATGAACTGGTGCAACCCTCTGGTCCCAGAGGTGTGACAGAGTCTCCTAAAACACAGGTAACAGGAGGTCATGACTCATTGTTGCTCACAGTCTCCCCAGCAACACTCGCTAATCTCTCACCGTCATACCTGTTTTGTTACGGTTCAGGAGGGAATTTCAAGGTAGCTTGCGGGATGTTACTAACAAGCTCTTAGAGAGATGGAATGTGTTTGCACAATGAGGCAGAATGACTAAGCCCAATCTTTATGCTATTCGCAAAATACTGTAAACCTCTTTCCAGTAAGAAACCTATATGATTCACACAAACTGCAGATGTTATGATTCTTAGAACATCTTAATTATACAGTGCGTTTTATACAAAATATGATAGAGGTTTTTTCCACTGGGATTTAAGATTCAAAATTCTTTTACTGTCATGTAATAAAACAAAAGAATGCAATATTACTTGTCCACTGACGTCCCCTGCCCTGATGCCCCCCGCCAGCTACCCTTGCCCTGATGCCCCCCGCCGGCCACCCTTGCCCTGATGCCATCCACCAACTGCTCCTGCCCTGATGGCTCCTGTCGGCCCCCACTTCCCTGAGGGGGTCATGGAGGGAGAGGGGTGAGTGGATGGGGGAGAGAGAGGGGAGATGGGTCTCTGCCTGACGGCGTCACCATTTGCAGTGGCTGTACATTCATGTGAGTAGCCTCGAGAAGGATTGCAGTCGGCGCCTTGGAGCCAGTCCTGGTGCATTCATAGAGGTAAGTCTCCCGGCGGAAGGGCGGAGTATCTCCACCTTTACAGTCAGGATTTTCCACTGCATGAAAGGACCAAATGATTAACCATCAGCACATGTTGCCCTGGGCCCTTTACAGCCAGAGAAAGAGAAGCAAAGGAAAATGCCCCCAGAGTCCCTGAGTGTCCGTGGATTTGCCTCCTGTGCTCCTACAGCCGCCGCAGCCTCAGCCTTCAGTCCAGACCATCAGCAACCTGAGCTCCAGATCCAAACCTCTAAGATAATTAGGAAGTCTTCAGCAACCCTCACGCATCCCGGCTCCAATACCTGGTACCCCCCCTTCAGCCAGTCACGAGCCGGTCTCCAGCAGTCCGCAGTCTGGTGCGAGTCCCTTTCCCGCAGTCGCCAGCAGCCCATAGCCTGTGTGGTTTCCTCACCTCGAGTCACCAACATCCCACTGCCAGTGAGTTCTTCAGCCTCAGAGCCCCTTGCTGGTCCGCCACCGTGGTCACTGTCCTGCGGGTCATCTCCTCTGCTTTCCTTCTCAAATGGGAGGTGGGGGGGGGGGTGTGGTCTGCCCATTTTCTGATGCCCTGCACCAGTCCTCTGCTTCCCCAGAGACTGCACCTCCTCAAGGCCCATCTTGGGCCCAGACCTCACAGATGCAGGATTTTAAAATAAACCACCTTTAAGAAACTGTTTGAAGCCCCCACAGAGCCGATGGCAGTTGGACTGGGAGGTGGGATCCCACAGTGGTGAGGGCGTGTCTCCTCTGCCATTTTTCTTTTGAAATTAGGTGAGATACAAACTAGGGGATATAAGTGGGTGAAGGGGGATAAAATTTAAAAGGAACGTTAGGGGGAAACATCTTCATGCAGAGAGCGGCAGGAGTGTGGAACGAGCTGCCAGCTGAAGTGGTGGATGTGGGCTCAATTTTGACATTTAATAAAAATTTGGACGTACATGGATGGGAGAGATATGGAGGGCTATGGACTGAGTGCAGGTCAATGGGCAGAAAAATAGTTTGGCACAGACTAGAAGGGCTGAAGGCCAGTTTCTGAGCTGTGATGTTTCCACCATTCTATGGTTCTATGGTAGAAGGACCCTCCGGGTCACTGGAATATCCATGGATCCATTGCCTATCAGCTGTGCAGATCCAAGTATTTTGGTTTATTGTTCAAATTGAAAACAGGGACTACACGCATTGGCACAGACGTGCTGGAGAAACTCAGCAGGTCATGCAGCATCCGTGGGAAGTAAAGGCTATGGCCAACATTTCAGGCCTGAGTCCATCATAGAACATGGGACAGTACAGCAGAGTACAGGCCCTTTGGCTAACATGTTGTGCTGACCTTTGTAAATCTACTCAACAGTCTTAATCTTCCCTTCCTCAGACCCATAAGCCTCTATTTTTTTGATGAAATTTAACTCAGACAAGTGTGAGGTGGTGCACTTGGGGAGGTCAAATTCTGGAGGGACCTGAAGCATAAATGGCAGGTACATAGAATATGACAGCACAGTGCAGGCCTTTCGGCCACGACATTGTGCCAACCTATATCCGCCTTCTCCGCAGTATAAACCTCACACCCGTAACTCTCTATCTTTCTTGTATCCACGTGCCTGCCTTTTAAACATCCTTTCATCACCACCCCTGGCAAACCATTCCAGGTACCCACCTCTCTGTGTAAAAAACTTACCCCTGACATCTCCCCTAAACTTCCCTCCTCTCACCTTTTACAGACGTCCTCTGGTGTATGCTAGTCTCACCCGGGCTGTCCACCCTATATACGCCTCTCGTAAACCCTTTTTATGCTGAAACCCCGTATTAAAGCCGGCTTTAAAAGAAAAGGTGAATTTACCTTTTATGGTGATGACCTATAAGCCAGATCCCGCTCTGCCTTTATGGAGAGCGGAGTCGGGAGCTGGCTTCCGGAGCAGAGGGAGGAGGATGAGTGGTGCGCTGGAGGTGAATCCAAGGACACTCAGTGTATCTGAAGGGACTCTCTTTTGCTTCTCTTTCTCCTATTGTTAGGGGTGCCAGGCAATTGCCATGGCAGCTCTTTGCCTTACGGCAGACAAATGTTAAAGGGTATTATGCATATTACATTTCACGATCCAGAATGCACTGGAGCCCCTGTGGTGCTCCCTGGTCTCAGAAACCCCCACTGTACCCGTGGACACAGTGTGCTCCTTCTCCAGAGACATACGGGCAAAAACATTATCCCAGAAGAGGGGCAGACAGTCAGCCTGGGCCAAACCCTCGACTGCCCGCTGCCTGGACCCCATGAATGTCCAACCAGGCCAGGACCAAGAACCAACCCAAGAGGAGAGCAAACATGATGGAGAAACTCAGCAGGAAATGTAGCGTCCAGAGAAAGTAAGACGCAGGCCCAAGTCTTTTTCAGCTTTCCTGACACATTCTTGTCCAATAGAGCACTTTCCGCAGGTGTTTATGACTGTTTCAAACTCCAAAGTTGTGATGAGATGCCAAAGAATGGTTTTGAATGCAAAGTATTTACCTGCACTGATTTAATCAGTTTGATTCCGAATACCTCAGGAACTATGTTAGAGTTCTGACTTACATTTAACCCTTCCCCCAAACTCAACCAATTTACTTTATCTAATTGGAAAGATGAAATGGTGAAATGGTGAAATCAGATTTCATCTGATGCAAGGATCGACAACGAGATAGACAACAGACTCGACAAGGCAAATAGCACCTTTGGAGACTACACAAAAGAGTCTGGAAAAACAACCACCTGAAGAAACACACAAAGATCACCGTGTACAGAGCCATTGTCATACCCACACTCCTGTTCGACTCCGAATCATGGGTCTTCTACCGGCATCACCTACGGCTCCTAGAATGCTTCCATCAGCGCTGTCTCCGCTCCATCCTCAACATTCATTGGAATGACTTCATCACCAACATCGAAGTACTCGAGCTGGCAGAGTCCGCAAGCTGAAGACCCAACTGCGCTGGGTGGGTCACGTCTCCAGAATGGAAGACCATCGCCTTCCCAAGATCGTGTTATATGGCGAGCTCTCCACTGGCCACCGAGACAGAGGTGCACCAAAGAAGAGGTACAAGGACTGCTTAAAGAAATCTCTTGGTGCCTGCCACATTGACCACCGCCAGTGGGCTGATATCGCCTCAAACCGTGCATCTTGGCACCTCACAGTTTGGCGAGCAGCAACCTCCTTTGAAGAAGACCGCAGAGCCCACCTCACTGACAAAAGACAAAGGAGGAAAAACCTAACACCCAACCCCAACCCACCAATTTTCCCCTGCAACCGCTGCAACCGTGTCTGCCTGTCCCGCATCGGACTTGTCAGCCACAAACGAGCCTGCAGCAGACGTGAACATTACCCCTCCATAAATCTTCGTCCGCGAAGCCAAGCCAAAGAAAGAAAAGGAGTTGGAAAGATCACACACTGAGGTAATTATATACACTTCAATGAGTCATCAACAATGTATGTTTTATGCCAATATAAAGAGAACTGAAGCAATTCAGATAGGCATGCAAGGTCATTTACAAAGTTGTATTGCTGGCCAATCAGCAATCTCCTTTTACAGAGAGCCACACCCTGCTGTGCAGCAACCAGCCAGTCAGGTGCATGCCCGCCCACCAGTCTGAGCACGCACTGCCATTGGCTGGCCCCGGTGATTGGCCCCTGCTCTGCAGAGAAGGAAATTCAAGCTCCATCATTGGTCTCTGATCAGCAGAGCGTGACATATTTAAGACATATTCTCTCTTTTCTTTCCCTCCACTTGGTGATGCTCACTGCCCGGATCGTGGTTGCTACGGTGGACGCCATCCGTGAGGATCACAGGCAATGGGGCCCCTGTGCTCCCTAAGGCTAGCCAAGGAATCCTGGTGCACAGAGATACCGAGCTGAGCCGCAGTCCTCCGTATCCCCTGGGGCGGGAGGCTGTGAAGCCCCCCTGATGCAAGGGCTCATTTCCTCTCAAGGTTTAACACTCAGGGAATATTCCCTTCTTGCCTCCCACTGCAGTGAGCCCCTTCCTTCCTCAACAGGTCCCACGGTTGGGTGCGAGTGTGTGTGAGTACGTGAATGGGAGAGCCATTGCACTGTTTTATCCTTCAACTGGATATTTAATAAACATCATTGGTGATTGTGATTCAAGTCCGCTGCAGCCCACTAACCCTTCCATTCAATATAGAAGTTCAAAATGTTTACAATTTACAAACAGGCTTTTGGCCTTATGAGTAAATATTTGTCAAAAGATTTATTTCCTTTATTGCCATGTAATGGAATGACTATGTAATATTACATGAAATTGCCTTCTGCCTGCAATAAAGGCAGATAAAGAGTCGCCATTAATGCCACCTGGTGCCCCATACAGTTCGAGAGAATCGGAGTCCCTTCAGAGTCCCTAGACCTTTTTATTGTGTAAAAAAAGCAAATATTCTCTGTCTTTACATCGCTTCACTTCCCTTCATAAAAGCCCCGAGGTTGGGTGCAGCAGGCGGACTCTGATCCATCTAGATGCCCAACCTTCTCCACGAAAGCGACATCATCAGCCCGTGAACCAGGAGCGTGATTTTTAAATTCTCATATGAGCACTTGGCAGTTAATAGAGCTGATTGCGTTGCACAGGAGATCTGCCCGAGTCCTAAGACTGCTTGGACAGATCTCCACCAGTGCTCTTACCTGACTTTTAGTCACCATTTCAGGTATAACCCGCTTTCCCTTTCCGGCGTGTACGTTTGACATCCCAGCACCATTTGCCCGCCCCTGGAAGACGGCTCCCAACGCTGCTCAGTATGAAGGCAAAGCTGGATCAGCCTTATTGACCTTCTCCATAAAAAGGTAAATTCACCTTTTTTTTTCCACTGAACTTGATTTAATATACGGTTGCACCATAAAAAGGGCTATAAGTGTCCGTGGATTCGCCTCCAGTAATTCTGCAGCCTCTGCAGCCGCATAGACTCCTGTTCGATCCATCGGCCACCCGAGCTTCAGATCCAAACCTCCAACATGATCAGGAAGCCTTCAGAGCCCGAGGCCCTTCAGGAGCCATTCTTGCCCTCAGCCGCCCTCTCGAATCCCGTCTCCCATAGGCCGGTCTCCAGCAGCCCACAGAACGTGCAGGTTCCCCAACCGCAAGTCACTGGCAACCTGAGTGAGTCTACAGGAGACTCTATTTCCCTCTTCAAGTCGTCTTTGTCATAGAAATAGGCTCTTTGGCCCAACATGACCATGCTGACCATTGTGTTTCATGAGATCATTCTCTTTACTTGTATTTGGACCATACCTTTCCAAGCAATGTCCTGTCTAAATTTCCTGTAAATGCTCTGATTGTATCCACCTCTACTGCTTCCTCGGACAGCTCATTCCACACACCCACTGCCTTCTCTGTGAGGAGATGGTGTATTGTGTATATATTGAGCGTGAATGGTTGCAGCCTCTATTTGAACATCTACAGGGCCTCCTCCTCCAGTTAAGGGAGGCACAGTTAGCTTAGCAGTTAGTGCAATGCTGTTACAGTGGCAGTGGTTGGGAACTGGAGTTCAAATCTTGCATTGTCTGTAATGAGTTTGTACGTTTTCCTCGTGTTTGCATGGGTTTTCCCTGGGGACTCTGGTTTCCTCCCACCCTTCAAAATGTATCGGGGATTGTAGGTCAATTGAGTGTAATTGAGCGGCACAGGCTCGTGGGCCAAAAGGACCTGATACCGTGTTGTACAGGTAGTCCCCGACAGAAGAATTGGTCATATCTCAGAATGGATGCAAGTCAGAATTGGGCTCCTAACGGTACGTTGTCCCTGCATCTGCATGGGCTTCCTCCAGGTGCTCTGGTTTCCTCCCACGTTCCAATGACATTCGGAGTTGGCAGGTTAATTAGTTACATGGGTCTAATTGGGCCTGTTACCGTGCTGGGTTCTAAATTAAAACTGGGAGCTGTTAGTCACAGATGTACCACCTTTTGTTCAGGTTCCCCTCCAGTGCCATGTCATGCTATTTCATCACAATCCCCCTTCTCTTTCACTGAGGCCATCTACATTTCTTGTACTGTGCACAGAATTTAACATTTATGAATTTTCACCAGGCTCTGGTGCTTAAAGGTAAATGGTTACCACTCAGGAAGGTTCTTGTTGATTAGAGAGATATTTATTGCTTGTTGGACACACACAAACTGATTCCATCCAATCAGCCACGTCAGTGTCTTGCCAAAGAAACTTGCCGCAAAATGGCTTTTCCGAATGATAACTTCTTCTTCCAGGTCACCACAGAGCTCCTCTTGTTTCCCTTATTTCAGGTGAAACATTCTAGCCAGCTATTTTCTCTTGTAAGAACTGCAAGGGTTTTTCAACAGGCTGAACTCTGAACTCACAACCTGTCTTCAAAGTGGGGTCTTTCAATAAGCCTGCCAGTTCGCCATGTTGCAGCCTCAAAGGCTACTGCAGAACCGACTTCGCTCTCCTTCTAAGAGAAATCCTATTGGTTCTTTCCTCTATCTCTGCTTGTAAAACCCAACTTCTCCCAAGGCTCCAAACCCAATCCTTGAAAGATCTTTATTGGCACTTGAGCCCGGATTTCTCAATTTGCAGCTGCTTCTGAAGTTCCTTCCAAAGCAGTTCCATTTTCTATGCAAAGCCTGAATGTCTGGCTTCAGCTAAGCTCTTGCATTTTAAATGAGATGTGAAGTGTTAGTATCTGTTTGACCTACACAAACCACCCCCCCCCCCACAATCTATCTCTTTTAAAGACATATTTATGTATAATATTATATATAAACTCCTTAGAGACAGCACTGGGTTCAAACCCTGGTCATTGATAGTGTGATAACGTTGCACTAACCGCTACACTAACCGTGCCAGCCTATTAGTTCTGAAAAGCATTTGACTGAAATATTAATTTGATTTAATCTTTAATTTGTGGGGAACACGCTTGACCTAACGGTTAGTGCAGCGCCTTTATAGCGCCAGCGATCGTGACCAGGGTTCGAATCCCATGTTGTCTGTAAGGCATTTGTACATTTTCCCTGTGTCTACGTTGGATTTCCCTACGTGGCTCCAGTTTCCTCTCACCGTTCAAAATGTACCGGGGCTGTCGGTTAATTCGGTGTAAATTGGGTGGCATGGACTTGTGGGCTGAAATGGCCTGTCACCATGTTGTATCGCTAAAAAAAATTGATCTCTTGATGATGGCGCTTGATGGGGAACTTCAGAAAAAGCTTGTTACGCACCAGTGGATCTGAAGCCTTCAGTTGTGCTCTCAAAGCCCAAGATCTGCACGACATTCTGATTTCCACGTCTGACTGACAAACCAGTAAGGCTCGATGGCCTGCAAACACTGGGTCGGATTGTACACTTGCCAATATTGCTCAAGTGCTCCTGATTTGTGTTAAAAGATTGTTTCCAAGTGTTCTTTATAAGTTGCTGATTGAGACCATTTACATTTGTACGAGAAAGTCGACTAGCCTCGCAACTCAGGCCTTGCCCATCTCTTTTCACTGGAAGGAGGTAAAGGAGCCTGGAGACGAACACCCAGCCATACAAAAAAACCCTCTGCCATCAGATTTTTGATTTGACAACGAACCACAGACACTACCTCACATTTTCCTCTTCTTTTGTACTAATTTTAAAATGTGTATTTACAGAAATGTAATTTATAGCAACTGACAAAAGGCAAAGGAGGAAAAACCCAACACCCAACCCCAACCAACCAATTTTCCCCTGCAACCGCTGCAACCGTGTCTGCCTGTCCCGCATCGGACTTGTCAGCCACAAACGAGCCTGCAGCTGACGTGGTCATTTACCCCTCCATAAATCTTCATCCGCGAAGCCAAGCCAAAGAGAATTTATAGCAACTTTTGCACCTGTAATGTACCTTCATTGTTATCAGAAGCTGGTGGTTGGAGATTTAAAATTCCTTGATTGTCTTGTACAAATATGCAAAATTCATCAACTTTTGCTTGCCTTAAAGGCGCAAAAATAGTTGCACGAGCCAGGCTCAACAATCAGAAAAGGAGAATCACTTCTGATGGAGGGGGATGGGGGGGGTGTAGATTAAGAGTGTGGGGTGTTTGCTAGACAATGCAGTAAAGACTCTCTTTCTGGGCACTGATTGGATTAAAAGTTTGCCACGTGTAAAACTGATGGGAAACATCATTATAAATGTTCATTGACAGGCACCTCACGCCATTGCAGCCCTTCCCTGCATTGAATGATCTACAAAGGCTAAAAAAACCGAACCTTAACCCGGAATCTATACTTCTGCCAGAAAGTTTATGATTTTCCCCTGTCTGAAACCCAGCATTACAGTGTCACAGTAGGCCCTTTCAAACTGCCGTGTAAAATGGGGTTAAGCGAGCAATTTGCCCTAGTTATGTGGCAGTTAGAAAGGGTCCAACCCAGTCAACCCCGTTGGAATCCAAACAGGTCCCTGACCTACCTCAGAGGTAGTCAGGGAACCCAGTTAAACATACCTAGGTTGCATCCACATGCGATTTGAACAGGAAAATGGCCGACCATCTATGCTTGAGTGCGTGCGACACCGGGCAGCCAACATCTGAACATGCGACGGGTCTTCCAGTGAGTGCGTGATGTATTATTGTGGGGGCAGGATCCCCCTTAAATCACTGGGTTGGCGATTTAGTGGGTCGATCCCCCTTGCAATTTGAAAGGTGTTTCCAGCACCTTTGCCCCAGTAATCGGACCCGGGTCCCAGGAGGGATCCCCAGGTGTTGCAGTTTAAAATGGGTTAGTGAGAGAGGAAGGAATGCCCTTACACTCTGACATGGCGAGGGCTGAGGAAACTTGGCCGCAGTGCATTGAAGGCAGCGACCAATGGTCTCAGAGAGTCATGAACGTGGCATCGAGGTTAAAGTCCCAGACAGTTGTGACCGTGGCCATGGGCAACAGTCTTTACTCTATCGAGGACACCTACAAGAGGCAGTGTCTTAAGAAAGCAGCATCTGTCCTCAAAGACCCCCACCACCCAGGTCATGGCCTCTTCATTCTGTTACCATCGGGAAAAAGGTACTGGAGCCGGAAGATGAGCTCTCAATGGCACAAGGACGGCTTCTTCCCCTCCGCCATCAGATTCCTGAATTAGTTTGCTTTGACTATTTTAAATTTATTTTGTAAGGTGGTTTGTATAAATGCCCTGTGGCGCTGCCGCAAAACAATGAATTCCGTGACATTCTTGACAATAAATTCTGTTTCTGATTGTAAAGTTCACCCATGATCTTATTCAATGGGGGGAGCTTGTATCAGGGGCAGAATGGCCTTCTCCTGTCCTCTTCCTAATGTCTGACTTTTAAGGACCATTGGGCCAAAGGATTAAGTGTGCGGATTGGCGTTCTGGGTTCTTGACCCTCATATGCAGCTGTGGAAGGAGGAATAAGCATCTCCTAAGTCAGGTCATTCACTGACCTGAGACATGTCAGGGCACTCGGCAGCCCAGTAGCTCCGTGAGCTCTTTCGTCCTCCTCCTGGGCATCGCCCCTTCCTCACCACCCAAGTCAGGGCCAGTGGAGATTCCATTTTCTTCCTAACCTATCACACCTTCCCCATCATCCAGATTATGAGCAGCGGAAAGTCCCTGTAGGTGGGGCTTATGACATTGTTAGGAGAAAGTAACTCTAATTATCAGCTCTCCCGAACCACGTTCAAGGGCCTCAGGTAGTAGGGATGCGTCTGTCTCTGTACAACCCTGGGGCACAGTACTGGTGTAGATTTGCCAGTCACTGTATAACACTGGGGTCCAGTACTGATGGGGATAGGTCTGTCACTGTGTAACACTGGGGTACAGTACTGATGGGGATAGGTCTGTCACTGTGTAACACTGGGGTACAGTACTGGTGGGGATAGGTCTGTCATTGTGTAACACTGGGGTACAGTACTGGTGGGGATAGGTCTGTCATTGTGTAACACTGGGGTACAGTACTGGTGGGGATAGTCTGTCACTGTGTAACACTGGGGTACAGTACTGGTGCGGATAGGTCTGTCATTGTGTAACACTGGGGTACAGTACTGGTGGGGATAGGTCTGTCATTGTGTAACACTGGGGTACAGTACTGGTGGGGATAGGTCTGTCATTGTGTAACACTGGGGTACAGTACTGGTGGGGATAGGTCTGTCATTGTGTAACACTGGGATACAGTACTGGTGGGGATGGGTCTGTCACTGTTAGGGTCCTTTGAGAGACTTTTGGATAGGTACATAGAGCTTAGATGAATAGAGGGCTATGGGTAAGCCGAGTAATTTCTAAGGTTGTGACATGTTCGGCACAACTTTGAGCTGAAGGGCCTGTATTATGCTGTAGGTTTTCTATGTTTCTAACTAGTGTGGGGGATTGAGGGAGCAGTGAGCTTGATGGGGGAGAAGATGAGGGTGAGTGAAGGGGAGTAAAGGGTGGGTACTAGAGGACTGGGGTCAATGTATTGGGCAGTGAGAGCTTGGGCAATTATGCCTCTTTTATAGACTTAAAAATAACCAACTGTTTTTCTAAAGTTAAAATAAAAATGTGTTTCCTGTCAGTAGCTTTCGGAAGTGGATTAGATTTCATATCTAGCCCTTCCTATAAAAACATCATGTACCATTGATCTGGAAAAAGCCAGACCTCTGCCCTGTGGTTCAGAGTTTGGAGGCAGTGGACCACTTTAAGTTTCAGAACAAATGTTTTAAAATTTCGCTTACTGTTCATCGACTTGACAAACTGTGACCCAGGCCTGGAGGTCACTGGAGACCTTGATGGTTCCAGCCTGAAATATTGACCGTTCTCTTTCTCCCACTGATGCTGCTCGACCTGCTGAGTTCTTGTGACTTGCTCCAGATTCCAGCATCTGCAGTTCCTCATTTGAGCCCCATTTCAATGGTTCCTGGGGCTCAGCGCATCCCACAGGTGAACAGGTTGTGCAGACGGGCCAAGTGTGGACATAGAATCCTGAGACTTGATTTTTGGAACATTAGGCCCAGGGGCTACCATAATAATATCATGCACATTATACGATGACTGAGTTGATGGCAGTGGAGGGGAAGACACGTCTTTTGAAGGAGGACACCTTGGATGTTCAGGAATAGAGGACGGAGATGGAGGAAATAAAGAAAAAAGATTGGAGGCATTGAAAATCGTGGCGCTGCTTTAATGGCAACATTGCCACTGGTGCAGATCTGCGGGGAGTGAGAGCGGAGTCACAGCGCTCCTGCGGGGTCCAACCACCCAGTCTGACTGCCATCAGCATCATACAGGCTTTAAACAACCTGTAAATGGAGCTGTTGGAATTTATAAATAGTCCAATTGTGGGGGTCTGCACCTAAGATGGAGGCAACCACGATAGGCAGCACCCACGAGGGATTGCAGACTCCCAGGGGGTGGGGGCAGGATATTTACACAGAGCACCGTAAAATGTGGAGTCTACCACGCCCCCTCCATCCCCCAGCCAGAGAAAGAGAAGCAGAGGAGACAACCACGGGACGGTGACCGCAGCGGCAGATCAGCAAGGGGCTCTGCGAAGAGACAGCAGGCTGATGGCGACTTGAGGCAAGGAACCCATGCAGGCGGCTGCAGTCGAGGGATTCACACTGGTCTGCGGGCTGCTGGAGACTAGCTCAAGTCTGGCTGAAGGGGTACCTTGTATTCGAACCAGGATGCGAGAGGGTGCTGAGGACGCTGAAGGTTTTGCTGATCGTGTCAGAATTCGGACCTGGAGTTCAGGTTGCAGTTGGTTTTGACTGAACTCTGTGTGGCTGCAGGGGGCGCAGGAGCACTGAAGGCCAATCCATGGACTCTGCGGGGACCCTCCTTTGGTTTTCTTTCTATGATTGTAAGTGGCACTTCAAGCAATTTCAGCTCATGGTGAATCTGTCTGCCTTATGTGTAATATTACATCGTCTTTATTACATGTCAAGAAACTTAATCTTGAATCTTCAGAGGAGGGGACTGGGTGGGAAGAGGTGTAGTCGAGGTATCTATGGGAGTTGGTGGGTTTGCAGAAAATGTCTGCAAAGTGTTTGTCTCTTGAGACGGAGGCAGAGAGATTGAGAAAGGGGAGAGTGATGACTGAGGTGAATCAAGAGGATTTGAAATCAGGGTGAAAAATAGCAGCAAAGTGGATAAAGTGGATAATGAGTGCAGGAGATAATGCCAGTGTCATTCATCAATGTAGCAGAGGAAGAGTTGAGGAGCTTTGCCTGTGTAGGCTTGTAGTATGGATTGCTCCACATAGCCAACGACAAGCAGGCAGAGCTGGGAACCCTTTGACATGGAGAAAGTGCGATGATTCAAAGGAGAAATTATTGAGGGCAAAAACAAGTTTTGCCAGCCGGAGAACAGGGGTGGTGGTAGGGGACAGTTTGGGCCATTGTTGAGAAAGAAACAAAGGGCTTTGAGATCTTTGGTATGGGGGATGGAGGTGTATAGAAATTGGATGTCCATGGGGAAAATGAGGCAGTCGAGTTTAGCGAATTGGGAGTTGTTGAAATGATGGAGGGCATGTGAGGCATCACGGATGTAGGTGGGGAAGGACTGGGCCAGGGGTGACAAAATGTAATCAAGGTAAGATGATACCAGTTCAGTGGCACAGAAGAACGCTGAAACAATGGATCTACTAGGACAATTGGATTTGTAGATATTGGATAGAGGATGGAAACAATGAGGTTAGAGATCACGGGAGGGAGATGACCAGAAGGGAGGGGGGGGAGATGAGCAGAAGTGATGAGGTAAGTTGGGGATGTCTGTGGGGGGAGGTGGAGGCTTGTGAGAGTCATAGAAGGGAGGGTTGGGGAGGTCAGAGGGGGGAGGTGGAGGGTTATGGGATTCAGATAGGCAGATTAAAGTAGACTCATTGTAGGTCTGTACCCTACCAATATGCCCACCACTCTCCACAATTGGGGAGTGGGGAAGAAAGTGTTGGGGGAGTGGAGGGGGTGGAAATCTGGATGGATACATGAATAGGATGGGTTGAGAGGGAGATGGGCAAGTGGGACTGGTGTGGGTGGGACATTTTGGTCGACGCGGGCAAGTTGGGGTGTAGGGTTGTTTCCACACTCGATACCTCTGACTCTATAGCACTTTTTATGGTGAAACCTCGCATTATAGCTGGCTCAAGTTTTAAAAAAGCAAATTTACCTTTTATGGTGATGATCTATAAGGCGGATCCTGCGGGGCCTTTATATAGAGCTGAGTTGGCCATTGGCTTCCAGAGCTGAAGGAGGTGGGGCAAGTGGCGCAGTAGCTCCGCCCACCACTGTGACGCCAAGCATACGCACCTATACTCAAAAATGGGGACCAAAGGAGCTGGTACAACACTAGTGGAGATCTGTGCAAGCAGTTGTAGGACTCGGGCATATCCCCTGAACAGCGTAATCGCCTCTACTAACCATTTGGGTTCTTTAAAATTCACGCTCCCCTATGGAGCCGCATTCAGCGGCATTCCTTCTATAGAGGAGGTGGAGCGACTATCTCTATCCCTAGGAGGATGGAAGACAGCTAGTTCAACCAGTCAATCTGCCTTCAGACCTTTTATGGAGGTTAGTGCAGCGATTCGAAGACAGACAACCTCTGCCTTTACGCTCACTTTTCCTCCACTATAAAAGGGCATTATGACTGCAACCAATGTTTTATAAAATTGTCCTGTGAAACAAACTAGGGTCAGGGTAATTTGAGGAAGGAGTTCTCTTCACAGTTCACTTTCCTCAGAACGGGTGAGTAATCCCTACATTTTCTGGTTTTAGTTTGAGATCCTACAATTCCCATCTTTATTTGTTTTCCAGAAAAGAGTCACCTGCCTAAGAAGACCCAGAGACTCCAGAGTTACTAAGCTTTCAAAATTAGCTTTGTCAATACTGTAAGATGGAATTATTTGTCTGTTCAAACAAAGGCCTGATAAATACCTGGCAATGAGAGGACAATACATCTAAAATGCCTGAAAATGGCTTGAGCATTTCAAATCTGCAGTCAAAAAGAAAATCAATGACTTGATTTAATCACCATTTAAATGGTGTGTAATTGGGGGTAAAAGAAACAAAGATGATTGGGCTTTTGGGGAGTGGAACACAATATAATCGCCATAGAGATAAGATTTTTAAACAGAGTGGTGGGTGCCTAGAATGCATTGTCAGGGTTGGGGGGAGGGTCGATAGTGGTGGTGGAGGCTGGTACAGTAGGGACATTCACAGGGATGCAGTCCTAAATTTTTAGGTGCCAAAAACGATCAAATATCCTAATGGTATTAATTAATATTATTCCCCCACTGGCCACCACCTCCTCTCCCCATTCCCCACCCCAACACCCACACTTCTGTAAAAAGCCCTGTATTGAGAGTCGGTGTCAGAACAAATCTGATAGAGGGGCACCGCGGAGAGGGGACACCGGTGTATCTACGCCAAATAGCGCCGGGGGCAGGGGTGGCCAATCTATCAATGGATCAGCTCATGATTGAGTGGCAGGAAGACTCGATGGGCTGAATGGCATATTTCTGCTCCTAATGGCCTTATTGTAGCTACCCCTTGACCTCCATTTTCAATGTCACTGGGATTTGAAGATTCATTGGGTTAGGTTGTGACTGTGGAACCACTTACAGGACATGGGATTCTACACAAAGGGGTCAATAAATTGTCAAATTGTTTTATTATTGATATGTGTTCTGAGATTCAGTGGGTGCTGTCGAAAAAATGCAACCCACAAACCGATACAAGACTGCACAAGAAAGTGCATGATATAGTGCTACAGTGAAGGCTAAATGCCTCGTTGAAGCAGATTTATGAGAACATTTTTAACATATCTGACAGCCTCGGGATTGAGATTCAAAAGGCCAGAACCATTGTATTGAATTTGAATGCAATGTTGGCTCTTGTAGGTAGAGGAAAAGGATACAAAACCAGGGATGCAAAGTTCAGGCTTTATACATTGGAGTACAGGGTACAGTGTTGGGGTCCTTACTACAGAAAAGATGTGCTGGCGTTGGAGGGGCTTCAGAGAAGATTCACAAGAATGATTCCTGGAGTGAGGGGATTAGCATGTGAGGAATGTTTGACGGCGCTTGGACTGTTCTCCTTGAAGATTGAGAAGGGACGTCAATGAAGCCTTTTGAACGTTGAAAGGACCGGACAGAGTAGATGTGCCAAAGTACTTGGCATGAATCAGTTGCAAAGTAACAGAGACATGTACTGCATGAGAAGTATTAGGATTAGAGTGGACATATTCAATAGTTCACCTCCTCATATCGCTCATTATGTAGAATACATTTCCCCATGAACTTGCACGGTGTGAGGAGTGATCTGCAAGGGCCATTGACCACCAGGAACATTTTGTTCACTTTTCTCACTGACTAAAGTGGACACTGGTCTGAATCAAGGAGACCAGACCATCCTTCAGTTGTGTTTGTGTTACATGGAGCAATTAACCCAGCACTTAACTACTGAGATAGTTTATGGTGCCTCACTGGTCACACCTGACAACAGCTCTCCATTGCTGGAACACAGGAGCAAGAGTCTGCCACCGGTTCCTTCAAACCTGCCCAGTCTTTCCACGTGATCAACGTTGATCTACACTGGCCACAAACCTTCTTAAAGTCAAGTTTATTGCCATCTGATTGTACAAGTACAAGTACAACCTGACAAAACAGCATTATCATGCAGACACGCAACCAGACATTACACACGTACAGACAAACAAAACATATGCAGGACAAGTATTCATCTATACAAATAAATAAATATCATTTTGTACACGTGACAGTCTCGGATGGTCAGTGTGAGCTGCTCCTTTGGTTGTTCACCATTCCCACTGCCCGTGGGAAGAAGCTGTTCCTCACCCTGGTGGTGCTGGCTCTGATCCTCCTGGATCTCTTGCCCGACGGGAGCAGCTGGAAGATGCACTGTGTGGGATAGAAGGGGTCCGCAATGATTTTGCACACCCTCTTCAGACAATGATCCTGGTAGATCACGTCAATGGGCGGGGGGGGGGGAGGGGGAGGGGGGAGGAGGGAATCTCCAGTGATCGTTTCTGCGACTCATGGTCCTGTGGATTGACTTCTGATTCATTTCTCTGCAGCAACCGTACCACACTGTGGTGCTGCTGGCCAAGACTGTAGCAGTCTTGGTCACAGGACTGTGCCAGTTCCATCACCCTGTTTTCCTCCGCCTTAAAGACTTACAGTAATCAAGACTTTACATCTCTCACAGAGTCAGAAGCCAGGTTCATTGTCATGAACACGAGTCACAAAATTTGCTGTGTTGGAGAAGCAGTATTTTGCATTACAGGTACAAAATACTTGAGTGGAGAATTCCAGAGATTCACCAATGCTGTGTGAAAATAAATTTTTGCACACCTCAGTTTTCATAGACTGACCACATCTCTCCATGTCCCTTCATTTGAGACCCTCCTGCCTGAGGTAAAAATACCTCACCATTTATTCTATCCTGCTTGGTAGCTCAGTGGTTAGAGCCCTGGCCTTGTAAACCAGGGGTTGCGAGTTCGTTCCTCGCTGGAGGCCTCATTTCTGTGAGGAGGCGTTGGATAAAGTGGCGACTCTGTCTTCCTTACAGTAGACAAAGTTAAAGAATTTAATGTATGTTACATTCTAAACATGATAATCATGGAAACCTTTAACTCCTCTCATTCTTAAATATCTTGGTATGTTCATAATTGTTAGACATCTTATACCACTAGGTGAAGAAACCATCTCAGGTATCAAGTGGCAATAAACTTGAACTTTGAGGAAATGACATGTACAAACTTGTAAACACTGCCTTTGTGGATATCATCTCTCAATGCCCTCATGTAGCATTTAAGATCAATATACCATTTCAGTGAGCTCTCTGTGTGCAGTTTCCCCTATTGTTTATATCCTTGTCAATTTCAAGGGCTGCTAACATTTTGACACTGGTTCCATACACAGAATTTTCTGACAAAGGTCATCGCACAGTGTGAGAAAGTAACAAGGAATCTAGAGCCCCTTTCACACTTGCCAGTGATCCCAGGAATCGAATGCCAATCGGCCTTTAAAGTGGCAAGTGTGAAAACAAAATCTGCTCAACGCCGGCATCAGTCATCTCACGCCGGGGATCGCCAGCCTCGACCCCTAGAACAATCTCCAGTGTCTGCAGATGCCGGCATTGAGATCAGTGTGAAACAGGCAGCAACATTGCAGGTACTTCTGATTAAAGGTAGAACAGACCAAACGGCGGGGATAGACCCTTGCAAGTGTGAAAGCATTCAGTGTTCCGGTTAGGAGTGGTCTAGTGTGAAAGGTCAAATCCCCATTCCTATCCCGGGACCCTGAACGACCCTGGGATGCAAGTGTGAAAGGGGCTTAAGACATCAGTGACTGAACCAATCAGATTCATGGATTCGAAAATGAAACTGGAGAATAGTGAGAAAGAAAATTGGATGAATTGAAGACTATCATTGGTGAGGTAAAGAGAACTAAAGAGAACGCAGAACATTCCAGCACAGTACAGGCCCTTTGGCCAATCTACTCAACAATCTTAACCAGTGGTTCTCAATCTTTATCTTTCCACTCACGTCCCACTTTAAGTAATCCCTAGGCCATCGGTGCTCTGTGATTAGTAAGGGATTGCCTAAGGTGGGATGTGAGTGGGAAGGTTGAGAATCACTGCTCTAGATCCGATTTTTACTGAAATACTTTGCTTGAGAAAAATTTATATTGGCCCATTTCCTTTGGAGTTAGGAAACCGTGCACATAACGAGTCAATGAGGTACGATTAAAACAGTGGTTTTCAAACTTTTTCTTTCCACCCACAAACCACCTTACGCAATCCCTTACTAATCACAGAGCACCGATGGTACAGGGAATACTTAAAGTGGGATGTGAGTGGAAAGAAAAAGGTTGAGAACCACTGGTCTAAACCTTCCTCACCTCACACCCATAACCCTCTCCTTACCTTCCACTTCCATTTTGTAATGAGGCATCCAGAATTGAACACAATATTCCAAGTGTGGTCTCATCAGAGTTTTACAGAGCTGCAACATTACCCCATGAAAAGAGAGGAGGAAAGTTTGGATTGAAAGAGAGATAGAAGGAAGGCAGATAGAAAATTATGGTAATTTTCATATTTTGCTAAAGACATGGCTGTAATAATAACAAGTTTATCTTTTTCTTTGGCTTGGCTTCGCGGACGAAGATTTATGGAGGGGGTAAATGTCCACGTCAGCTGCAGGCTTGTTTGTGGCTGACAAGTCCGATGCGGGCAATAATGAGTTTATAGTCATACACTTAAGTACAGTGTACATATGCATGAAAATTCTTGTTAAAAGTTGAACTGGTACTTATGTCAAAAAATACTCCAATTAATATTCATTACTAATCAATGATTTTGCATGCTTTCTTCAGACAATAATCCTGGTAGATCACACCAAGGCAGGGGGCGGGGGTGTAGGGGTAAAGAAGAGGAAGGCGACTCCAGTGATCCTTCCTGCTACTCTTATGGTCCTGTAGATTGACCTCCGATCCATTTCTCTGCAGAAACCGTACCACACTTTGATGAAGCCATCCAGGACGCTCTTGATTACACTCCTGTCGAAGATTGACATGATGGTGGCCGGTAGCCTTGCCTGCTTCTGTCTTCTCAGGAAATGCAGTCATTGTAACGCCTTCCTGACATGTGAGAAAGTGTTGTGTGTCCACGATAGGTCACTAGATAGGTGAACTCCAAAGAACTTGGTACTCACCACTCTCTGTACTACAGAAACATTAGCCTCTTGTCCCAGGAATTAATGGGGTATTAATGGAATTAATGGGGTATTAATGGGGTCTAGTGTTAAAGGAAAGCAATCAGCACGCTGGCGTCAAATGATGACAACTCACACCGGGGATTGACAGCCTCGACCTCTACTCATATCCCTGGCATCAGCTGACGCCGGCGTGCTGATAAAGCCAGTGGAAAAAGGACAACTTCCATCCATTCCATTCCGTTCGAAGGTAGACTCTCCGATCCCTGGATATGAGCTGTGTTCAGTGGAAAAGTAGTCAGTCCTGGTTAAAGGTGACCCAGTGGATCGACTTCCTATCCCAAATCACTGCACGGCCAATTAACTGGGATGCCAGTGGAAAAGGGGCTAAAGAGTGTAGGGTGCGGTGTTACAGTGAGTCACAGATTGCAAGGTGCGGTGTTACAGTGGGACACAGAGAGCAGGGTGCTATGTTATAGTGGGTCACTGAGTGCAGGGTGTGGAGTACATGAACAATGTGTTGGATATAGAGAAAAGTACAGTGGAAACTGCAAGGGAATAATTGTTTATCAGTGAGTGGTCCAGTTAAGAGTCTGATGACAGCCAGAAAGAAACTGTCCTTTAACCTGGAGATTTGTGTTTTTTTAAGCTCATGTAACATTTGCTGGACAGAAGGGGGGGATAAGATTGTGCATTGGGGTGGAGTGAGTCCTTTAACAGATTGGCTGTTTTCTCAAGACATCAGAATCAATGGAGAGGGGGTTTGCGTGATGGCCTGATCTGCATTCACAGTTCGTGCAGTCTTGAGCAAAACAGTTCCCATCCCAACTGTGATGGATCTGGATGAGATGGTTTCTATGGGGGGTGTCCGTCATAATTGGTAAGACACACTATCGTGGAATAGCTATAAATGGCAAGGAGCCCATGCAGACTGTGAGCTGCTGGTGGCTTGAAGTTAAAGGACTCAGACCAGGCTGTGGACTACTAGAGACTGGCTCGAGTCAAGCGCCGGGCAATTTCTGACCATTTTGAGGTTTGTAAGCCTATACCCTGCTTCTTGTAGTTTGGATCTGGAGCTTTGGTTGCCGATGGCTTGGACTTAGGGCCGCAGGAATGGTGGAGGTGAATCCATGGACACAGTAAATCTAAATCTCTGTTCTCTGACTGTAAAGGGAAGCCGGGAAATTTCTGCTGATGGTGAATCTTTTTGCCTTACGTCAGACTCAATGCAGTTTTGTGTAATATTACATTTGTTTCATTACATGACAATAAAAGAATCTTGAATCTTGATTCGTTCATTACATAAACAAAAAAAATTGAATGTTTTGAGTGATTTATTCTTACCCCAAACCTAATGCATTAAATGTAAATTTCAATTGAAGTTGTAAGCAGAACAGACCTATTCTGCATGGTCGACAATGAGGCAAATGAAGGGAACTAAAGCAAGATTTGGAAACAACTCTTTAACCAGACTATTAAAGACCAGTTTCAAATTAGTTCAGAGCTTCAGCCAACTGTGTTCAGGGAAGAACATCTGCAGTCACGGTACAATGGAAATCACAAAGCACTTTGGCAAAATGTCAAATTTAACTGCATGAGGGAATGGTACAAATTGATAATGATGAACGCTACTCATTTCCTGTCAGAATCCAGGTCTAATCCCCAATGCCCCAGTCCGTGATATCCTTACTCTTCCCATGTTCTTCCTTTGACATGTGAAAGAGGTCTTGAAGAGGCCCTTTTTTTTTTGCCTGTGAGCATGTAATTTAGCCAGAATATTTATAAATTTACATTTAAATTATTTTTTAAAATTTAGACATACAGCACGGTAACAGGCCCTTTTGGCACACGAGCCCATGCCTACAACCCCCGGATGGGTGGGAGGAAACCGGAGCCCCAGGGAAAAAACGCATGTAGGCACAGGGAAAATGTACAAACTCTTTACAGGCAGCGCCGAATTTGAACCCTGGTCCCAAAAGGTTGTGAGGGGTGGGGGGTGGGGTGGTGGGAAGAAAGAGGGAACTCAAAGGAGGAGGTGGGGGTTGAGTAGGGAGAGGTGTGAGGGGAAAGGGAGGGTAAGGAGTGGTGGTGGGGGGGAGGGGGGGAAATGAGCCGGGGAAGCCAGCAGCAGAGATATCCAAGGTGTTAGCCTTGGTGAGGCTGAGCCTGGTGTGGAGACTGGTGAGGGTGTAGGTTGGGACTTTATCGTTACTCCTCCCTTTGATGTCCGAGAGGCTTACCCTGGGTCTCGAAGATCAACTCCAATAACTTTCCAACTACCAACGTCAGATTAATAGGCTGACTCCGGAACCATGCCAGAGTCTACTGATTTCTGGAAAATCAGTTCCAAAGCCTCCATCATCTCCAAAGCCACCTCCTTCAGCACCTCATCTGGTCCGGGAGACTCATCTACCTTTCTCTCTAGTAATCCTGACAGTACTTAATTCTATTCCCTGAGACCTCTGGCCATCATTCTCCCTGTGTCTCTCTGCCAGGTGCTTCATTTCTTTTCCCCCACATTCCAAATCCTTTCGGGTGGGGCTGCAGGTCAATTGGTGTATTTGACCAGCATGGGCCTGTGGCCAGAAGGACTTGACACTGTGCTGAAGATGTAAATTTAAAATGAAAAGGATTTGGAGTAAGGTAGAGGACCAATTGAATGACAGCAGAATATTTTCTTTAACCAAACTTATACTTTATTCACTCAGAATGATTTACAAAAGGAAAATTGTTCAAAATCTTTTCCCACTCTTAGTGTCGTATCCATACATTTCAATCACTGTACATTGTTAAATTAATTTCTATTTACACCATTCCCACCACTGTGGCACTTTGTCATTACTCCTCTTTTTATTGTTTGAGGGGGCTTCCCCTCGGTCTCAGCCCCTCAGTGCCTGGTGACAGAAGGACTCTAGATTGTGGTCCTTCCCCAAAGCGCCCTCGCATTTTGCGCCAAATCTCTGCGCGTCCCTCAGCACATACTCCCACAGCCTGACAGTTGGCAGTGTTCCCCTCACCGATGCTTCTGGAAGAGCGTCAAGTTCCAGGCAGACCAAAGTGCATCTGTCACCGAGCTGATGGTCTTCCAGCAGCTCTGGACAGATGACTCTATGCGTGACCCTGGGAACAGTCCATGAATTAGAGAGTCCTCTGTCACGCTGCGGCAGGGGATGAAATGTGAACAGTGACTTCAGCGACTGAGTTACAGGGAAAGGTTAAACAGGTTAGGACTTTATTGAATGAGGGGAGATTTTTAATATTATTAGGGGGTCAGACAGAGTAAATATAGGTTGGCTTTATCCACTGATGGTAGGTGAGATACAAACCAGAGGATATGGGTTAAGAGTGAAAAGGGAAAAGTTTAGGGGGAAACATGAGGGGGAGCTTCTTCACACAGAGAGTGGTGGGAGTGTGGAATGAGCTTCCAGAAGAAGTGGTAAATGTGGACTCAATTTTAACATTTAAGAGGAATTTGCATGGATGAGAGAGGTCTGGAGGACTATGGCTGGGTGCAGGTCAGTGGGACTAGGGGAAAAAAATGGTTTGGCACAAACTAGATGGGGTGATATGGCCTGTTTCTGTCCTGTAATCGTTCGATAGTTCTAAGGATCCCCACATCCTTCTCCACACACTCTCAGCGAATCTGCATTCAACAAAGAGGTGGATGACTGTCTCCACTCCATTGCAGTCACCTCGAGGAAAGCATGCTTGGTGGACGATGTTCTGGTCATACAGGAAGGATCTGACTGGGACAGAGGGTCGGTGTCAGAACATGCCTCATCCGCTAGCATTAGGTGGGGGGGGGGTACAATCTGGAATTCAAAAACTCACAGCGGGCAGGGGGGTGGTGGTGTTGCATACCTGCCATGAGCCTCGTCTGTCTGCCACCATCACACTTCCCCTTCCCTCCAACATAAAAGACAAATGCGCTGCTTATATCGCATGGCCACCAGTGACGCTAGTGCTGCGGGTGGTGATGGAGGGGGGAGGAGGGGTGGTGTGTGGCATAATAACTCATTTGGGGGAGCAATGCCCCCAAGTGCCCCCACTTAGTGCCGGCCGTGCTTGGAAGGCTCCTCTCACCGCCAGCCAGGCCAGGTCCTGGTGCTTTCTTGTGAGCCCCTGGCAATGAGGCATTCTGCCAGATGAGCTGGACGGCCTGCTCAGGGAGTGCCCATCCGACTCCTCGTCTCTCAGTGTCCGCAGGACATTCCGTGTGGACCATGCTACCTGATGACCTTGTGGTTGAAGGTGTCTGTCTGGGAAAAAAAAGTTTCCACGAAGGATTGGAAGTGTGACTGGGACACTGAGTGGCCACAGGACTTGGCCTTCTCCTGTTTGACATTGTGTTCTGATTTTAATTGCTTCCTTTGGCATTATTGGAGAGTCTGGTTCCATGTCTCCTTCATGTCAGTTACAATGGGTCTAAAAAGGGAAACATCGGGCTCAAAGCAACTTGTGACACACAGAATGTTCCTATTGTGTCTAAGCTCCAACTGCAATTTCTTTCTTATCATTTCATTTGCAATGGAAAAGGTTGTTTATAAATGGATGCATGGAATATCCTGAGAACACCCATTGGGTGTTAAGGAGGGAGTTTTTAGCAAATATACTGATAACACATGCCGGCCATTGCTGCACACCATCTTGTCACAGCACCCAGAAGTTTTTTGAAGCAATTCACATGTCATTGAATGCTTTTCAGGTGGTTGTGGTGAGGCAGATAAATTTGGCAGATATTTTGTCTTGAAGGGAACTGTCGTGCGATTGCACAAAGGGCAAGTTAACTGCTCGTCGATGCTGTTGGCGGATGAATGTTACCAAAGAGGAGGTGATCAGGCGAGCACCACAGCCTGATTGGGGAGTTCAAGTGTCCAGGACTGCTGATGGCTCCAAGAAGTGACAAACCTAGCCAAGTCCATCCACTGAAGGCATGTGAGGCGCTGCCTCAAGAAGGCAGCCAACATCATAAAGGACCCCCATCTCTCTGGTCACAACCTCTACTCACTGCTACCTTTGGGAATTCTGAAGTCCAGCATCTCTAGGTTCAAGACTAATATTTTTTTTCCAACAGATTTCAGATTCTTTAACCTCTCCTGACCAAGCTAAACCATAAACTACTTCAATACCACAAAAAAGACCAATTTGTAAGATTGAAAAAAAACTTTTTCTTACACTAACTATAAATCTCTCTCCCTCTCTCTTTCTCTCTCTCCCTCTCTCTTTCTTCTCTCCCTCTCTCTCCCTCTCTCTCCCACTCTCTCTCTCTCCCTCTCTCTATTCTCACGATTTCAAGATTCTTTTACTTGAGGTCAAAGGATTATAACCAGGCTGCAGGGTGCTGGAGCCTGGGTCACGAGAGCCAGGTATTCGAGCCGGGATTCGAGAGGTTGCCGAGGGAAAGCAGGGCCCCCAAAGGGCCTTGGGTGCTGAAAACTTTCTCATCAGGTCAAAGGTTTGGATCTGGGCTTGGGATACCAATGGTTTGGACTGAACTGGAGCCTTGTGCAACTACAGAAGCTGCAGGAACTCAGGAAGTGAGTTCCGTGGATTTTCCTCCAGTGTTCCTGCAGGCTCTGCGGTCGCACAGATTCCTTTTGGAGTCTTCGGCCGCCCAAATTCCAGATCCAAGCCTCTGACACGATCAGGAAGCCTTCAGCCCCTCTCAGCACTCTTACTCTCAGCACCCTCTTGAATCCTGCTCTGACACCTGGTTCCCATGAACCAGTCACCAGCAGCCCGCAGCCTGCGTGGGTCCTTTAAGCCTGTATCCTGCGTGGGTCCTTCAGCCACTGAGCTCCTCACTGGTCCGCTGCTATGGTCTCCGCCCTGTAGAGTCATCTGCTTCTCAACGTGGTGGTGGGGGCGTTCTCCCAGATTTTTGGTGGGCTGCTCCCCCCGGAGTCTGCAACTCCTCGTGGCCGCTCCCGAGAACAGGTGCCACCATCTTGGGCGCAGACTCCATGGTGCAGGATTTTAATTAAAGACACTATCTGTACAGAGCCGTCAATATGAGGACCAGGCAGTTGGACCCTAGGGGCAGTGTGCTCCTCTCTCTCCTCAGTCCACACAAGTAGCACCACAGTTCTGGCAATGGCACTTTTTTTGGTCTTCATCAACCTATCTTTTATATTTATTATCTCATTCTACACTGAAATAACTTGATTGGAGATTTTATTCTCACACAAAGTACCTGTTTGGCTGCAGGAAATAAGAATTTCAGGCATGTGTACATTTGTACTTTATTAGAATGACAATAACTTATTATCACTGTCTCATTACTGATCAAAATCAAGTCGAATGCAAAGATACTAATGTCAGATGTGACCGTAGCATCCTCGTCGCTGACAGTTAATTTGCTAAGGGTACACTTGAACATTGCATTAAATTGATTCTGTAAACTTGATGGATAAGTGCTTTCAGGTGAAATAAATTGAAAAATATTTTTCTCAAAAAATTGCAAAATCAAAGTGCTGACGTCATTTAGTCAGGGCCCAAATATAGCAGAGGCGCTGAGTCATGAGAGGGTAAGTCATTTGATAAACCGTTGAATGCGATGTCTGCAACACCACTGACAGCCATTTTGTTTTGAAGGCAACTGTGGAAGCCATCTTGTACACGGCAGGATCTACAGAAGCATGGGCGTAGTCCTCAGCAAACTGTGGCACGATGGAAGATCTGAAATGTGAGGAAAATATGCAACCACTTAATGCTTTTTTTGAGCATCTACAGTGCAGTGGGGGAGGTGGTGGGGATGGAAATTTGGATCTCCCCTGAGGGTTTGAAGAGCTTGTCTTGGGTTGGGGAGTCGTTCCTGCCTCAGATCTGGAGGTTAAGAAATCTGCGTGGGGATGTGTGGTGCACTGAGATAGGTCATGGACAAGGCGCGGTCAGAAATTTCAGATTTCTTGTCAGAGTACTCACATGACATCACATCCAACCCTGAGATTCTTTTTCCTGTGGGCGAAGCAGAATTACCACTTATTGGCAGTGCAAAAACCAAAACTGACTCAATGCTCACTTGTAAACAAATAAAGAAATGTAAACAAACTGAGGGTGCTGTAGAGAGAGGGAAAAAAAAGAGTCCTTAAGTAGGTCCCTGATTGAGTTTGCTGTTGAGGAGTCTGATGGTGGAGGGGGAGCAGCTGTTCCTGAACCTGGGGGGTGCGAGTCTTGTGGGACCTGCACCTCTTTCCTGATGGTAGCAGCGAGAACAGGGCTCAGTCTTCGGAGAAGGATGGGATTTGTGGCAACAATACCATTGGCATTGCCTAATCATTTTGTACCAGCAGCACTTGCTGTCCACAAATGTACCAGAGAAACTCATGCACGGAAGTAAAGGGAAACCAACATTTTGGGCTGGACCCTTCATCAGCACCCAGAATGTCATATAACCATATAACGATTACAGGACAGAAACAGGCCAGTTCTGCCCATCTAGTCCATGCTGAACACCTGCTCCCACCTAGTCCCATTGACCCACACCCGGCCCATAACCCTCCACACCTCTCTCAGCCATATAGATATCCAACCTTTCCTTATGTATTAAAATCGAACACACATCTAGCACATTGATTACTGTTTTACTTCTTAGGGATTCTGCGTAACCTGCTGAGATTCTCCAGCACTTCTGTGCATTACAATCCAACCCAGCATCTGCAGACGTCCTTGTTTAAGTCCTTTTGTAGTCTCATGTGTCTCCATTTCATTACTCCATTGCAAAGTCTCTTTGAGGTATGCCCATGAAGAAATTTTCCTTCTAATAGCATTTTCCCTGGGGTGACAATATTAAATACCAAAGGACATCTGTTTAAGGTGAGCAGAGGAAAGTGTAGGGCAGATGTTGGAGGTGATTTTTAGCACAGAGGGTGGTGGGTGCCTGGAACTCATTGCTGGGGTGGTGGTGCTGGAGGCTGGTACAAAAGGGACATTCAAAATCTCTTGGATGTAAGACAAATGGAGGTTTATGGATGTGAGGTAGGGAAGGTTTAGATTATGTGAAGTAAGTTGGCACAATATCATGGGCTGAAGAACCTGTTACCATGCTCTTTGTCTTAAAAAAAACTTGGGGCAGTACGTAGACAACATTGTGGTGACGCACACTCATGCTCAGGCTATCTCACCTAAAGGAGTATCACATGGTTTCATCTGAGGCACATCTGCTGCAGATGTTACATCCAAATGTAGAAACAGGATGTTGGACGTCCAAACACCAGCAATTTGGAAATGATTGTTATCACATGACGCTGAGCATGCAAAAATTTAAGTTCCTTAAATACCAAAAGAAATTCGCGATGGCAAACAGCCATGTTCTCAGAGCTGGGGAGTGAGGGATGATGTGGGAGAGAGAATGTCTATGAGGAGGATGGGGAAAGGAGTGTCTGGTGCAGGAATGCAGGTCAAGTGAAAGGGTGAAGGAGAGGGGATGGGATTTGAAAGGTTTGAGGGAGGAAGTGTGAGGGAGAGGTGCACAAAATTCTGAGGGGTATAGATGTTGTCTATGTATTGACAATAACCACACCAGCAGTGTGAGTATAAGACAGCTTTAATAAACTAATATGTACACTAAGACGTCTTGTCTCTCTGCAAGATGAACCTGGAAGGCTAGACTGTAGCTCTGGACTGCTTTATAGACAAGGTCACCGGGATGACCCATGGTGACCTAGTGGTGTAATGACATATCACCACAGTCTAGTAAAGCCTTTTATAAGGACCCCCGTGGGAAGTTAGTCAGGAAGGTTCAGGCGCTAGCTATTCATGGTGTAGTAGTGAACTGGATTTGACAATGGCTGGACGGGAGAAGCCAGAGAGTAGTGGTGGATGATTGCTTCTCAGGGTGGAGGCCTATGAGTAGTGGTGTGCCTCAGGGATTGGTGCTGGGACCATTGTGTTTATCATCTGTATCAATGAACTGGATGATAATGTGTTAAATTGGATCCACAAGTTTGCAGTTGACACTAAGATTGGAGGCGAAGAAGGTTTACAAAGCTTGCAGAGGGATCTGGACCAACTGAAAAAAATGGGCTGAGAAATGGCAGATGGAATTTAATGCAGACAAGGGTGAGGGGTTGCATTTTGGAAGGACAAACCAAGAAAGGACGTACACAGTGAATGGTCGGGCACTGAGGAGTGTGGTAGAACAGAAGAATCTGGGAATACAGATACATAATTCCCTGAAAGTTGCACAATAGGTTTGTAAAGAGAGCTTTTGGCATATTGATTTTCATAAATCAAAGTATTGAGTACAAGAGCTGGGATGTTATGGTCAAGTTGTATAATACATTGGTGAGGCCAAATTTGGAGTATTGTGTGCTGTTTTGGTCAACTAAGTGCAAGAAAGATAAGATAGAAAGAGTGCAGAGAAGATTTATTAGGATGTTGCCCAGACTTCAGAAACTGAATTACACGAGCCCCTTTTCCACTGGCACCCTGTCCCAGGAATTAACTGTTAATCATTCCGATCCCCAGGGATGAGTTGCATTCAGTGGAAAAGCAATTAAATGGCCCAGTTAAGGGTGGCCCTGTGGAAATGGCACAAAGGGCTTCCTATCTTTGGGCACTGCACGGCCAATTAACTGGGATTCCAGTGGAAAAGTGGCTCCATGGAAAGATTAACCAGGTTAGGATTTTATTCCCTGGAGCGTAGAACGAGAGATTTAATAGAGGTTTTTAAAATTACGAGAGAGATAGATAGAATAAATGTAGGTCGGCTTTTTTCCACTGGGGATAAATGAAATACGAATCAGAGGACATGAATTAAGAGTGAAAGGGGAAACGTTTAAAGGGAACATGAGGGGCAACATCTTCACACAGAGAGTGGTCGGAATGTGGAATGAGCTTCCTGCTGAAGTGGTGAATGTGGGCTCATTTTTAACATTTAAGACGAATTTGGTACATGGATGGGAGAGGTATGGAGAGCTATGGACTGGGTGTAGGCCAGCAGGACTAGGCAAAAAAAAACAGATCCGCAAGGATTAGAAGGACCAAAGGGGACTGCTTCTATGCTGTAATGTTCTATGATTCTATAGAGTAAATTAAGTAGGTACTTTCCGCTCAGGGTAGGTGAGAAACATACCAGAAGACATGGGTTAAAGGTGAAAAGGGAAAGGTTTAGGGGAAACATTCATGGGTGTTTCTTCACACAGAGTGGTGGGAGTGTGGAACAAGCTGCCAAATGAAGTGGTGAATGTGCACTCAATTCTAACTTTTAACCATATACATTTTTATATGGTTTTTATACCACAGAAACAGGCCAGTTCGGCCCTTCTAATCCGTGCCGAACAATTTCTCCCACCTAGTCCCAGTGACCCGCATTCAGCCCATAACTCTCCACACCTCTCCCATCCATATACCTATCCAAACTTTCCTTAAGTATTAACACTGACCTCACTTCTATCACCTCTGCTGGAAGTTCATTCACACCCCCCCCCCCCCACCGCCCTCTGCATGAAGAAATTCCCCCTGAGGTTTCCCCTAAACTTTTCCCCTTTTACTCTCAATTCATGCCCTCTTGTTTGAATCTCCCCCACTCTCAATGGAACAAGCCCATCCACATTGTCTCTATCTGTCCTCATTATAATTTTGAATACCTCTATCAAATCACCCCTCAATCATCTATGCTCCAGGGAATAAAGTCCTAGCCTACTCAACTGTTCCCTGTGACTCAAACCCCAAAACCCCGGCAACATTCTGGTAAACCTTCTCTGCACTCTCTCTGTTCTGATAATATCCTTCCTATAATTCGGCGACCAAATCTCCACATAATATTCCAAATTTGGCCTCATCAATGCCTTATACAACTTCAACATAACATTCCAACTCCTGTGTTCTATACTCTGATTTATGAAAGCCAACATACCATTTTAAGAAAAATTTGGCAGATACGTGGATGGAAAGGGTTTGAAGGGATATGGACCGGGTGCAGGTCAGTGGGACTTGGCGGAATAATAGTTTAGCACAGACTATAAGGGCTCAATGACGTCGTCAGCCCGCGACCCAGAGTGGGATTTAAAAAATTTAATATAACAAATCATGTTGAGTCGGAGACCTGCCTGAGTCCCAAGACTTCTTGAACAGCTCTTTACCAGCGCTCCTACATGCTCTTTGGTCGCCATTTCAGGTGTAGGCCGCTTTCCCTTCTCTGCTCATGTGGATAATGTCACGGCGATGGGTGGCGCAACTGCACCGCTCGTCCCACCCTCTGCACCTCTGGAAAACACCGCTCAGCGAGAAAGCAGTGCTGGATCCACCTTGTCAGCCTTCTCCACAAAGCGGTAAGTTCAACTTCTTAAATTTTCGTTGAGCCATCTTCAAGACAGCGTTTCGCTATAAAAACGCCTAGTGTGAGAGACAGAGCTCGAGGAAAGGAAACAGGAACTGTTGGAGTTCAAGACTGGAAAATCATAAATAAAATATTCCAGAAATAATAGGTTAGGTCTATACTCCTTGGAACAAAGAAGGATGAGGGGAGACGATAGAAGTTTTTAAGATTATGAGGGGATAGACAGAGTAGATGTAGGTAGGATTTTGTTAACACTGTTGTTAAATGAAAAAATACACGTGCTGGAGAAACTCAACAGGTCAAACAGGGTCTCCATGTTGCAAAGGCAAAGATAAAACCCCAACATTTCATTAAAAGCTGAAGCCAGGGAAAAAGGGGAGAAAATGACGCTGTGTATATTCAAGAAGGAAATGTTTATGTGTATTTTGGTCAATATGGTTCATAGTGTGAAAAAAAAGGGCTGAAGCCCGAAACGTTGGTGATGTATCTTTGCCTTTGCAACATGGAGACCCTGTTTGACTTGCTGAGTTTCTCCAGCAATTGTGTGTTTTTTCAGATGTAGGTGGGATGTTTCCACTTAGATAAATATGACAAATCATAGCTTTAGGCTGAAAGGGGAGAGGTTGAAGGGGAACATTAGGGGAAAGTTTTTCAGTCAAAGAATGGTGGGAGTGTGGAATGAGCTGCCATCTGATGTGGTGAATGCAGATTCAATCTTGAGTTTTAAAAATAAATTGGGTAAATACAGGAGAGGTCTGGAGGGTTACAGAATGAGAGCAGGCCAGTGGGACTAGCTGGTTTTATTGATTGGCACAGACAGGAAGGGTCAAGTGGCCTGGTTTATTTTTTCTGTGCTGTAACGTTCTATGGTTCAGGAACATGACAATTGTACAAAGATGAATATAACTGCCTGCATGAAAAATTCAGAAATGAAGTATTAAAAAAAAGAAAGGAGACAGGGGAAGAAGACGGGGGGGGGGGGGGGTGGGGTGGGGGGAGGGGTGTTTGAATGGAAAGCAGAGAAATCGACGTTAATGCCATCCAGTTGGAGTTCACCCAGATGGAATATGAGGTGTTGTCCCTGAAAGTAAGAAATCTTTGCGTCCTATGGACATTGTGAGACCCTCCAGCATTTCTGTCTCCACTATAATCGCAGCGTCTTCAGACTTTCATGTTTCACTCCACGTTCTCACCAAAAGGATTTCGACCCTGGACATCAACTCCCTGATGCTGCCTCACCCATTGAGTTCCTCCAGCAGATACATTTCTGCTCCAGCCTCCAGAATCTGCATTGTGTCTCCTATGGACTTCTCCATCCAAGAGGGTTGTAGATATTTGGGCTTTGTGTTTAAAACAAAGAGTTCAATAGATTTATGGACTGTTTCATCGAGTCTTATGATGTTAATAAGTTTATTGTCATACACATTGTATAATATACACAGGCACCAAAATTCTTACTGTAGCCAAACAGATTCTTCATAAAATTAACTACGACAATTTACATTAAATTAAATTAAAAGTAGATGATTAATTGAAAAGATATATAGATAACAGGGAGGTGATGTTAAGGATTTATAAGGCACCGGCGAGACCTCACTTGGAATACTGTGAGCAGTTTTGGGCTCCTCATTTAAGTAAGGAAGTGCTGATGTTGGAGAGGGTTCGGAGGAGGTTTCACTTGGATGATTTCGGGAACAAAAGGGTTAACATTAAGAGGAGCATTTGGGAGCTCTTGGCTTGGACTCACTGGAATGTAGGAAAATATGGGAGATCTCATTCAAACATGGACGGACTAGATGTAGAAAAGTTCTTTCCCACGGTGGGAGAGTCTTGGACAAGAGGGCTCAACTTCAGGATTGAAGGGCATCCACTTAGAACAGAGATGAGGAAGAATTTCTTTAGCCAGAGGGTGATGAATCTGTGGAATTTGTTGCCACAGGCGTGTATTTAAGGGAAATATTGATGGGTTCTTGATTAGCCAGGGCATCAAACATTACGGGGAGAAGGCCAGGCAGCGGGACTGAGTGGGAAAATGGATCGGGTCATTGGGGCAGACTCAATGGGCTGAATAGCCTATTTCTGCTCCTATGTCTTAGGGTCTGTAAATAAGTACTTGAAGTTACCTTAATGCAAGAAAAATATGGTGTTAAATTGGTAGAGGCAGTTCTTTTTGTGGCGTCAGAGTATTTTATGATTAGTGTAGTTAGGGGAGGTTCAAGAGCCCGAAAGCTTTTGGGAAGAAACGGTTCCTGAACCTGGAGATGCTGGTCTTCAGACAGCTCTACCTTCTGCCTGAAGGGAATGGTGAGAATCACGTTGTTGTCCGACCAACTCCTGCTTGATGAAATCCTTGATGAAGAGCTCGACCCCAAAACGTTGGTTGTGAACCTTTATATTTGCTATATAAAGTGCACGTTTGGTCCTGCTGAGTTTCTCCAGCGTTGTGTTTTTAACTTCTCTTGCTTCTGCTCTAATTTTGGTAAATATGCAATTGTCCACTCTGGCAGAGAAGAAATGGGCGAGAGATTGCAGAACTCTGAGTTGCAGAGCGATTGATGCTGGGGAGGTGGGTGGAAATTGGGTGGAGTCTTCGTCCATGACTTGCATAGGCCCCCTGCAAGTGTTGTGATATCAGAGGACAGCAAACACAAGCTTTGAATATTTTTAAGACAGGGGCAGCACGATTTGTGCTGACTCGAGAAGTGAAAGGAGCAGATGGGTATGTGTCGAGGACACATTTTGATCAGCTATGACCCGATTAAATAATGGCGGAGCAGTCTCAAACTCCGAATTAACATGTAACTGGATTGTTACGTCCATCAACAAAGACTCAAAAGACAATATTTTAGAAACAATTTGCAGCATGGGAGGGTTGATTGCTCTGTGGATGTCTTGTTTGCCAAGGGTTTATGGAGTTAGTCATTCATAAAGAACTCTTTAGTATGTTAATTTATTGCTGATGCTTTACTGTAATCTGATATAAAAAAATGCCCAGGAACACTGAAAGCAGTCAAAAGTGATAGACATGAGCAAGTCCATCAAGGATCACTGAAGGCATTTATGTGAAGCATTGTGTCAAGAATGGTGCCAGCTTCTCAAAAAGCAACGGAGTGGGGCGGGGGAGGTGGGGGGGGGGGTGGTAACAATAAGGTGCTACAGTGGTGGAAATAAAAACTCACCAATATGCTGGAGGAACTCAGCGTTATCTCTTTTCGGAGATGTTAGCCCCTTATCCACTGGCATCCCAGTTAATTGGCCATGCAGTGTCCCGGGATAGGAAGTCCTTTGTGCCATTTCCACTGGGCCACCCTTAGCTGGGACACTAATTGCTTTTCCACTAAACACATTCATCTTCGGGGATTGGAGTGCTCTACCTTCAACTGGAAATGGGCGACTTTCTGCTGACCCTTTTCCACCCGTTTTTATCAACACGTCGGCATCAGCAAAGACCGGGAATATGAGAAGAGGACGAGGAGGTTAATCTCCGGTGTGAAATTTTCCTTTACTACTGGACTCTGTCCCAGTAAATTCCCAGATAATTCCTGAGACAGGGTGCCAGTAGAAAAGGGACTAAAGGCTGATACTTTCGGCCTGAACCCTTCTTCAAGGAATTAACAGAATGAGCCAAAAGCAGGAAATCATAGAATACAAACAATATCAGATGGGGGAAGAGTCCAGACCAACAAAAGGGGTTAATTGGGTATGATATGGGGAGAGTGCACAGGTTAATGAGGACATGTTCCAGATGCTTCGTTCACCATCAGCTGGAGCAAAGAGGTATCTGCTGCAGGAGCCCAGCTGAGCGAGTAGCAGTAGATCTGCGGGGGAAGGAATAGTCGATGTTTCACATCTCAATCCTGCATCAAGACCATCTTGACGACATTTAACAGGAGTGTCCTGTTTGGCTGCACCGTTGCGGTAGCTTCAAAGCGTCAGGCCAGAAGGCCCGATATTAAAGTTGATATTGAAGCCATCTGGTTGGAGGGTGCCCAGTCAGAAGATGAGGTGCCGTTCCTCCAACTTGCGAATGGTTTCAGTCTGGCAGTGCATGAGATCAAGGACAGACATGTCAGCGAGGGAATGGGATGGGGAATTGAAATAGGTGGCCAATAGGAGATCCTCGTTATTGTGGAAATACAGAACGTGTGTAATAACAGTAAAAACACAGAAATGCTGGAGGAACACTATCATCCATCGGAGGTAAAGATACATTACCGATGGTGCGGGCCTGAGTCTTTCTTCAATGTCCAATAATGGGAATGTAGGGACATGACACTAAACATGTGAAGAGACTTTGAAGGGTTTTCTTTGTCTAAATAATTTATTGTGAATAAAGTCTAATTTTGGTTAATAAAAAAATGACCCCCCCCATACTGCCAGATGCTGGAAAATTGAAGCAACACACAAAATGCAGGAGGAACTCAATAGGTCAGGCAAGACTTGGTTGGGAACCTTACATTTCAATTTCATTTTCAACATAGTAGAAGCCGATTCTGGCCCTTTAAACCTGTGCCACCCATTTACACCAAAATTAACCTACAACCCCGTATGTTTTTGGGGGGTTGGGGGGGTGGGGGGTAAGAGGAAACCAGATCATCTGTAGGAAACCCACGAACACACGGGGAGAACGTACAAGCTCCTTACAGACAGAGCCGGATTTGAACCCGGGTTTGCTGGTGCTGTAACAGCACCCTATGCTATCTGCGCTGCCCCAACGCTAACCATGCCACCTTAGGAGGTGGTGTCCCTGTGCATGTGGGGTTCTTCCTTTTGCTGATTTGCCTTCCATCCTGATGCTTTGCAGCCACCATCCCACACAACGGTGCAGCCCGGCAGGACACTCTCAAATGTGCTCCTGTAAAATGTCGTCAAGATGGTCTTGATGCAGGGTTGAGATGTGAAATATCGACAATTGCTTCCTCCGCAGATCTACTGCTATTCGCTCTGCTGGGCTCCTGCAGCAGATACCTCTTTGCTCCAGGTGATGGTGAACGAGGCATCTGGGACATGTCCTCATTAACCCAAGCAGAACACATCTGGGCAGGGAGGTTTATGGCACAAGGGTAAGAAAAACACAGGTTAGGCCACAGCTGGAGACCTGTTTACTCTCCATGCTGCTGAACTGCAGGATACGATTGCACACAAGAGGGGAGTGGAGGAGAGTTTTCTGGGATGGAACGTTTTAGTTATGAGGAGAGATGGCACTGGCTGAGTTTTACTGGAGTAAGTCTTGCTAGAGTGAAGGAGCTTTGTGGAACTTGATAGCGGTGTGCCAAATTATGAAGGAGACCAAAAGACCGTAGGAGACTGTAGGAGACCGTAGGAGCCATGTCATCCATTCTCCCAATCAGCCTCATTACCCAGCCTCATCCCCATCACCTTTGATATCCTGACTGTTCAGGCATCTATCAATCTCTGCCATAAATACACCCAATGACCTGGGCTCAACAGCTTTCCAAGGTAGCAGATTCCAAAGGTTCCCCACTGTCTGGACATGAGTAAGTTCATGGGAAACTTTTCCCCAGAGCAGGGGTGTTTTAAAAGCAGAGTCTGCAGATCAGGGCGAGTTGTGGATCAGAGGAAGACTTTTTTTTAACCCGAAGGGCAGTTTGAATCTTGAACACATTGCCTGATGAGGTGTTGGAGGAACCTTTAATAAGTACAAGGTCCTAAATCACTAAAGCACAGATGCTTACAGGTCAAATTAGGAAATATGGGATGAACCATAGAATGCTACAACATAGACAACAGGCCATTCAGCCCTTCTAGTCTGTGATAACCATTATTTCACTAGTTCCATTGACCTGCTCCCATTCCATAACCCCCCCCCAGACCTCTGTACTCTTTCAATATCCCTTGAAAACCAAGATTCCCTATGCCTGGTAACTTTGCCTTTAATCCTAACAGGAACATGTAAACTCTGCACTCTTAAGATTCTGTCTTTGAAGGCCATCCACTTACTTAACAGACCCTTGCCAGAAAACAACATATCCCAATTCACTCTTCCTAGATCCTTTCTCATTTCCACAAAATTTGCCTTCTTCCAATTCAGAATCCCAACATAAGGACCAGACTTACCCTTTTCCATAATTAACTTGAAGCTAATGACATTATGGTCACTGGACCAAAATGTCCACCAACACATACATCTATCTCCTAACCTGTCTTGTTCCCTAATAGGGGATCAAGTACGGCATCCTCTCTTGTTGATATCTCTATATATTGATTTAGAAAACTTTCCTGAAGACATTCCACAAAATCCAAGTCATCCAATCCTTTTACAGTATAGGAGTCCTAGTAAATATTTGGAAATTTAAAATCTCCTACTATCCCAACATTCTGCTTCTTACATCCGTCTGCTATCACTCTACAGCACACATGTCAAACTCTGGCCCGTGGGCCAGGCCCGCAATATAATTATATTTGGCCCGCAAGATCATTTCAAAAATGTATTAGAGGTGGCCCACCCTGCAGCGAGAGCCGATGCTGTTTTTTGGTAATGTCACCCCCACCATCCTCCCCCTTCATTGCACATCCTTCCCCATTGTAACACAAGAAATTGTAACACGAGAAGTCTGTCGATGTCATCAGCCGGCAAGCCAGTTGGAAGGCTCCCCGCACAACCAGTCACTTCTCCCACCTGTAGAGCGGTGCGGCGGATTGGCGAGCGCCTGTGATTTCCTGTCGGCGCGACGGGCATGGCAGGCTGCACAACTGGCACCGGACGACCCTTCCACAGCGCGAGCGCACTTCTCCCGGTCGCCACAGCCTTCAGCGCTTGCACCCGCGCGGACCCCAGGGACGGCTGGTTCGGCCCTGCACGTGAAGAGAGAGATGGTGGCTGTCCGCAAAGGCTGATCGGCAGCGCGCTGGGCCTGAGTGGGTGGGTAAGCAGGGGTGGGCAGAGGGTGTAGGTGAGGAGTAATGGGCAGGGGAAGTTATGGTGGTGCGAGGGGCAGTTAGAGGGAGGGATGAGTAGAAGGAGGGGTGGATAGGGAAGAGGTAAAAGGGGAGGGGCAGGGTGAGTAGGGGAGGGGTGATTAGAGGGCGAGAGACGGGTAGAGGAAGGAACAGGTTGAGGGGAGAGGCAGTAGAGGGGCGTGTATAGGATGGGGTGGGTAGGGGCAGAGCGAGTGGAGTGAGGGGTGAGTAGAGGTTGGATAAAGGACTGGTCAGGTAGAGGGATGGTGGGTCGAGGGTGAATAGAGGCCTAGAGCCTGAGGAGTGAGCAGGAAATGCTGAGTCCTGATGCAGGCCAAAATGGACACAGCCTGTGAATGCTGACTACATCTCCACAGGGACCAAATAGGTTTCCCTCAGGTCAAGCAAAGGGTGAACTTGAGCTACCTACTCCTGACCTGTAACATTATCCTCCTAAAGTTATATCCTAAAGTTTAACATTACATATGTTGAAAGAAGAGAAAACATGCAGATGTTGTTGAAAAATTTCAATAAATATTTAGTTCGGCCCTCGACTTAGTCCAAGTTTTTAATTTTGGCCCTCCGTGAATTTGAGTTTGACACCCCTGCTCTACAGATTTGCTACTCCAATTCTCTCTGACTATTGGGTGGTCTATAATGCAACCCTATCAGTGTGGTCACACCTTTCCCATTTCTCATCTCTATGCAGACAAACCCTCCTGGCTGACCTGACTTTGCACAGCTGAGATATTTTCCTTGACTAGCAAGGCCACCCCTCCCCCTTTCATCCCTCCCACTCTATCACATCTGAAGCAATGGAACCCCGGAACATTAAGATGCCAGCTCTTCTGCAACCAAATCTTGCTAATAGCAATAATGTGGTAATCCCATGAGAAGCTGAGAAGATCTCTGGGATCTCCCTTTCCTCTATTAATGACATTTACCAGAAGTGCTCTCTAAATAGGGCTCAAAGAATGATAGGGGACCCTTTCCATCCAGCGCACTGCATCTTTGACCCACTACCATCAGGAGGGAGGTACAGGAGCATCAAAATCAGGACTGCTAGGCTGGGAAATAGCTTCTTCCCACAGGCTGTGAGGTTTTTAAACATACAAATTGGTGAACAGTATTCTGTAACCGTGCAAATAATTCCAAAATATCTATATAGATTTATTTTTAATTATATTTTAATGTATATATGTGATCACTATGTGCTGTGCATTAAAACATAGAACATTATAGCACAGTACAGGCCCTTCGGCCCACAATGTTGTGCTGACTTATATAAACCTACTCAACAATCTAAACCTTCCCACCTTCTCACACCCATAATCCTCAATTTTACTTTATCCATGTGTCTAAGAGTCTTTTAACTGTTCCTATTCTACCTCTACACCTGGTAAAGCATTCCAGGCCCCCACTACTCTAACAACCCTATCCAAGACTTGCACCACCCGGTTCAGGAACAGCTGCTACCCCTTCACCATCAGACTCCTCAACAATACACTCAATCAGGGACTTATTTAAGGACTTTTACTTATTTATTACTCAATATTTATGTATTGCACAGTAAGTTTGTTTACATTTCTCTCTTTTGTGAATACAGTTGAACTTGTGAGTACAGTTCATGGTTATCGATAAGTAGAAATTCTGCCTGGCCCACGGGATAAAAGAATCTCAGGGCTGTATGTGATGTCACGCATGTACTCTGACAATAAACCTGAAGTTCAAACTTTCATCGTTCTGTGTAAAGCAACTTGTCCCCCTGAAGTCTCCCATAAACTTTCCTCCACTCACCTAAAACAGATGCCCTCTGGTATTTGGTACTGTTCTGTGAAAAAATGCTGGCTGTCCACCCTTTCCATACCTCTCATAATCATGTAGACTATATATATGCGCCATTTTTTTGTTTTAACAGAAAATCTTTAACAAAAGGCTCGCCAGCAGCTATAATTTGTGAGGTGTCCGAGGAGATTCAGTACATCACCGAAGACCCTCGTATCTTCTACAGGTGTACCATGGAGAGCACACTGGCTTGTTGCATCACTGCCTGGTGTGGAGGTGCCAACTCTCAAGACAAGAATAAACTCCAGAGGGATGTTAACTCGGCCTGCGACATCACAGGCACCAGACTTCACTCCATCGTGGAGATCTACATGAGGCTTAAAAAAGCATCCTCTATCCTCAACACCCAGACCTTGCCCTCTTCACTCTGTCACCATCAGAAAAAAGGCACAGGAGCCTAAAGACGAGCACTCAGTGGCACAAGGACAGCTTCTTCCCCGCTGCCTGAATAAGCAATGAACCAAAGACACTGCCTTACTTTTCTTGCACTGTTATTTTTCATAGAACTGTTGTAAGATGGTTATAATATGAATATTAGCTCTACGACGCTGCTGTAGAACATTGAATTTCATGACTTGTTCATGACAATAAATTCTGATTCTGATCATTCAAAGTCACGTTAAAAACACCGGTGTAGAACAAATAAAAACACAATGATGGAGAAACTCAGCACCATATTTTATATATTAAAGATAAAGACACATAACTAACGTTTCAGGATTAAACCCTTCATCAGGACATGAGCAAAACATAGGCAGGCACCTGAACAAAACTTTTGGGGGAAGAGGGGCAAGGGGAGGAGGACAGTCTTACAGGCTGGTGCTAATCGGTGAATAAGGGAGGGAGGGTACACAAGCAACCAACAGGAGGGTGAAGGCTCTGTGAATGGAGAGGGAAGGAGGAGTGGAGAGCTGGAGGAAAGGAGAAAGAGGGACAGGGAGTGGGCCAGCAGAAACCGGAGAAGTCGACATTAATGCCATTCGGTTGCAGAATGTCCCAGGCGGAATATTAGGGGTTACTCTTCGAATTTATGGGTGGTCTTGGTTTGACAGTACGAGGCCACGAACAGACAGGTCAGCACAGGAGTTCGACGCAGAATTAAAGTGGCTGGCAACTGGGAAATCCCTGTCATTAATGGGGTCAGAGCAAAGGGGCTCAGCCGAGCGATCTCCCACTCTGCGCCCAGTCTCTCAAGTGTTGAGAAGGCCACAACAGGAGCACAGGACACAATAGACGACTATTGACAGGTTTAAATGATAACATGGACTTCACATGCGCCGCATAGCCTGGGGAAACACTGTTTTGTCTAGTTGCACAGTTGACCATAAACTTCAACTTGAGTATGTGTGGCTGTGATGGATAGCAAAGGCACGATTTCTGAAGGGTCTGATCATGAATGGTGCGATCGCCTGACTCAATGGCAAAAGGTGGGCAATCCAGCCCAAGCATAATGTCTAGGCTTGGATTTATATCCAGCAGCGAATTGATGCCAATTAAAAGGCAGAATTCCCAGCATAACTATAAATGTTTAAGACATTACCCCCCCCCCCATTAAACAAATGACTCAACATTAAACGAAGGTCTAATTAATCTTCTTTTATGTTGCCCAGAAGATTATAATAATGATGCCACATCTCACATATTTTTACAGTACCAGCTAATTTAGATTCTCTCACATACTATGAAACGTCATTCCAGATCCAAGATTTATCAGAATTTATTGCCATGATCATGTCACAAAATTCCTTGTTTTGTGTCAACATTACAGGTGCTAAAATAAATGTTGTTTCACGAATATGAGGGTTTGATAAAATTAGAAAAAAAAACGATGTTCATGCTATGGATATGGAGGAACAGGATGTGTTGTTCTTCAAGTTTACTTTTGACCTTACCCTTGACAATGGCCGAGGCTCAGGACAGATGTCTGTGTGGGAATGGTGAGGGGAATAAAAATTAAACTTAATTTTTAATTTAGAGCTCAGCACGGTAACAGGTCCTTCCGGCCCATGATCCCACGCCACCCAAATACACCAACAGTACTCATCCCTTCCCACCCATCGCACCTCCAGCCCCTTCCCCTGTGCCTGCAGGAGGTGCACCACTTGTGCCCACGCCTCCTCCCTCACCACAGTCCGGGGGTGCCAAACAGGCCTTTCACATGAAGCAGCACTTAGCTTGTGCATCTAGAGGACTTATCTATACTGCATCCGGTGCTCCCTTTGTGGCCTTCTCTACATTGGGGAGAATGGTCGCAGACTGGGAGATCGCTTCGCTCAGCACCTCCACTCCATCTGCAACCACAGCGACTTCCTAGTGGACAACCATTTTAATTCCGGGTCACACTCCCACGCTCACATGTCTGTCCATGGCCTTGTGTACTGTCTCACCCTGACCACCCGCAGAGTGGAGGAACAACTCCTTATTTTTCATCTGGGCACCTTCAGCCACATGACTACTGCTTTCCATTAAACCTGCTCACCTTTTCTTTCCCCTCCCCCATTTCCTGCCTTTCCAGTTCTTTCATCCACACAGCCCTGCCTTTCCACCCCCCCATTGCTGCTGTCCCCTCCCTCCCTTCCCCCCCTATCATCTCCTGCTGTACCATCGCCCTTCCCCCCTCCCACTCTTTTATTCTGACACTCACTGGCATTCTCTCAAACTTTGAAGGGCTTCAGCTCCAACTTTTGGTTATGTATCTTAACTTTTGCTAAATAAAGGATACTGTTTGGCCTGCTGAGTTTCTCCAGCATTGTGTGTTTTTACTATTTACAACATACAAACCTTGTAGGTTTCTGGTTAGTCTGACTGTGGGTTGGAACAATCCCTGTCACCCTTCTACACGAACTCTATCGAGTGCAGCACAGTTTCTGCGGAGACATGGATTGGATGTCAATTCACAGGACCAGAAGTTGACTGGGGTTGGGGGAGAGGGGTGGGGGGGGTGGGGGGGGGGGGAAGAGGGGGTGGCGCAAGATTGTCGAGGACCCTTATCATTCCATAACAGAATCTTACGGATACTCCTATCTGGAAGAGATACAGGAGTACCAGAGCCAGCACTGCCAAGTTGAGGATCAGCTTCTTCTCAGGGGCAGTGAGAAAGCTAAACGACTAAACACTAATACTAACACTAACCTCCAAAGACTCTCAGGTTCATGAAACAAAATTTGTTTATTTATTTATGAATACTTGTCCTACATATGTATTATTTGTCTGGTTGTCTGGTTGTGTATCTGCATGTTTTGCACCAAGGACTGGAGAACACTATTGTGTAGAGTTGTACTTGTGCAGATGACAATAGACTTGAGTGGACACTCTCTCAGACCAGAGATGAGGTAGAGGTGGCTTCGTCACGTGATTCTGGTTCTACACAACCACCCCCCCCCCGCCCCCAACCTTTAGATGCTGTTGAGTCTGTACTGACAATAACCACACCAGCAGTGCGAGTATAAGACAGCTTTAATAAACTAATATGGACACTAAGACGTCTTGTCTCTCTGCGAGACGAACCTGGAAGGCTAGACTGTAGCTCTGGACTGCTTTATAGACAAGGTCACCGGGGTGACCCCTGGTGACCTAGTGGTGTAATTACATATCATCACATTGTCACCATGCCGAATCATTCCTCCTCACTTCCACTTGTAACCCTGATCTCTATGATCCTACATCTTCGTATGCTACTTATTTCCCCTCTCCTACAAACGTAACAAGGACAGGGTTTCCTCTCACTCACCACCCCAATAACCGGCAAATCCAACATACTACCCCCCGTAATTTTGACCACCTACAACGGGATCCCACCACGAGACACTTCCGCTCCCCTCTCCACTCTCTGTAGGCAACCACTCCCTCCACGACCTCGTCGTCCACCATCCACTCCCATCAAGTGCCGCCTCGGTGCCTACCCCTGTGACCCAGTTTCCGTTCACCACCTCTTCCTGGTTTCTTTCTATTACCTCTCTTTCTCCCAACTTCATCCAGGCCCCCAACCTCTTCCCTTCTCCCAATAGAGAGCTATCTTTCTCAGTTGACAAAGGGCTGAGGCCTGCAACGTTGATTGTCTTTTACTTCCTTTGGTGTACTGATCTGAAGTGTTGATGGTTTCTCCCACCACAGTTTTGTTTGACCTGCTTTGCCTGTACTCAAACCGTGGCAATATTTGTTTGAATATTGCTGAGTACTGTTCACCTCAAGGCTGGGTCAGGAATCAAACTGCTGTAAGTCCACCAATGCAGTGAAGGATGCACTTCAGGTCTTCCTGGAACCTATTTGTCTTTCAGGGCATGGAGGTGTCGGTGAAGGAACGCTGCCCACTGGCACATTCCGGGGGTAGGTTTTCAAATTTTTTCTTTCCACTCACATCCCACTTTAAGTATTCCCTATGCCATTGGTGTTCTATGATTAGTAAGGGATTGCTTAAGGTGGGATATGGATGAAAACCACTGTTTTAATTGTACCTCTTTGACTTGTTATGTGCACGGTTTCATAACTCCAAAGGAAATGGGCCAATGACAATTTTTGTCGAGCAAAATATTTCAGTAACAATTGGGTCTAGAGCAGTGATTCTCAACCTTCCATTCCCACTCACATCCCACCTTAAGCAATCTCTTACTAATCACAGAGCACAGATGGTGTAGGGATTACTTAACATGGGATGTGAGTGTAAATCAAAAGGTTGAGAACTACTGGTCTAGGTGTAAAGTTATAACATTACAGCACAGTGCAGGCCCTTTGGCCTGCAATGTTGTGCCGACCCACTCCACAGCAATCCAATACCATCCATAAAAGTGCTGGAGATCAGGCCACATCTGCAGGACGTGAAGTGCAGGTAAACTTTAGGGCCTGAACCCTCCATCATGGTATGTGCAAACAAACAGGCAGGCGCCCGAATAAAAAGGTGGGTGGGGGGGGGAGGAGGAGAGGAGAGACAGCTGTGAAAGCGAGTTTGGAACGTAGAGCTTGAGAGCAGCAGGGACTGCAGAGGGGGGAGCTGTGAGAGAGAATCTCACGGAACACCATTCAAAGACAGCAGGAGAAGTTTTGTAGGCATCCCTTGCAGAGACTTCTCCATGGAACAGCGGAATGGAGTAAACCATTCTTCCCTCAAACTCTTAACCTTCTGGTTTCCTTACAACCACGTGCCTACTGGAGACTTTCAAATGTCCCTTTTGTACCAGCCTCCACCATCACCCTTGGCAATGCACTCCAGGCACCCACTATTCCCTGTGTAAAAACTTACCCCTGACGTCTCCCCTAAACTTTCCTCCCTTCATCAGATTGTTGCCCCCGAAAAAATGGCTGCTGGCTGTCCACCCTATCTAAGCCCTTCATAATTATGGTGAGTGGAATCAAAATTAATTTTAATTTTAAATTTAGAGCTCTATTAAGTCACTCTTCATCCTCCTCCGCTCCAAAGAGAAAAGGCCTAACCTTGTTTCATATGACATATTCTCCAATCCAGGCAACATCCTGATAAATCTCTGCAACTTCTCCAAGTGTCTACATCCTTCCTGTAATGAGGTGATTAAGAGTGAAAAGTGAAAAGTTTTGAGGAACATTAGGGGGAAATACTTCACTCAGAGTGGGGAACCGGCTACAAGCTAAAGTGGTGGATGCAGGTTCGATTTCAACATGTAAGAGAAGATTGGATAAGTACATGGTCGGGAAGGGTATGTAGGGATATGTTGTGGGTGGACAACAGAAGGTCTGGGTCAGATGGGCTGAAGGGCCTGTTTCTGACCTGTAGTGTTCTATGGTTCTATGCAATGGAAAAGGTTGATAATGAATGTATTGTCATGCACAGTGTACTAGTGTACTAAGTACACATGGTCCAAAATTCTACCGGCTGAGTTCCTCCAGATTTTTCTGTTTTTACTGGGCTTTGGAAATTAGGGACTGGAGCCCCCTCTGCAGGCGTTTGGGACAAACTGCGAGGCAGACACAGAGAAACTGAAAGGCAGAAGACGCTGGAACCCTGAGCAAACAACGACCCACGGGAGGGACTCAGCGAGATGGGCAGCATCCGCAGGTGGAAAAGGTTGGTCAACGTTTCCAATTGTGACTCTTTATCTAAAGTAGAAAGGGAGGGAAGGGAGAGAGAAGCTGAGGAGGGGCCAAGAGGTAATAAGGTGTTGGACTGCAGGCGTTGGTAGGGGGTGGGGGGGGGGGTGAGGGGAAGAACACTGGGAGCAGTAGAGTGGAAGTTCAGAATCAGGATTTATCGTCATGAAATTCGTTGTTTTGCGGCAGCATTATTGTGCAAAACATTCATATTATAACCATCTTACAAGAATAATATAAAAAATAATAGTCCACGAAAAATAATCATTGATCATTCAGGAATCTGATGGCAGTGGGGAAGAACCTGTCCTTGTTCCACTGAGTGCTCATTTTTAGGCTCCTGTATCTTTTCCCCGATGGTAGCAGAGTGAAGAGGGCAAGGCCTGGGTGGTGGGGGTCCTTGAGGATAGAGACTGCATTTTTAAGACAACATCTCATGTCGATGTCCTCGATGGAGTAAAGTCTGGTGCCTGTGATGTCGCAGGCTGAGTTAACAACCCTCTGGACTTTATTGTTGCCCTTAGAGTTGCTGCCTCCGTACCAGGCAGTGACGCAGCCAAGTAGAGTGCTCTCCATGGTACGCCTGTTGTAGTTTACGAGAGTTTTCGGTGACGTACCAAATCTCCTCAGACACTTCACAAAGTATAGCCGCTGGCGAGCCTTCTTTGTGATTCCATCAATGTGGAGGCTCCAGGACAGATCCTCGGAGATGTTGATACCAGGAATTTGAAGTTCTTGACCCTCTCCACTACTGGGCCCTCGATGAGGACTTGGCCGTGCTCCCCTGACTCCCTGCTGAAGTTCACAATCATCTCCTTAGTTTTGCTGACGTTGAGCGCAAGGTTGTTGCCGTTACCCCATTCAACGAGCTGATCTAACTCCCTCCTGTCCACTTCCTCATTTCCGTTTATGATTCTGCCGACAACTGTGGTGTCATCGGCAAATTTATAGATGGCATTGGAATTGTGCCTGGCTACACAATCATGAGTGTGTAATGACCAGAGTGGTGGGCTAAGCACACAGTTAGAGGGACAAGTAAGAACAGGAGTGGGAAAAGAAGAGATAAAACTTGATGGGGGGTCTACCCTACCTACCACTCCACTTGCACCCAGTCGTCCTCCCTCATCACCATTCAGGGCCCCAAACCGTCCATCTAAGTGAAGCAGCTCTTCGGTTGTGAATCTGCAGGGGTCACCTACTGCATCTGGTCCTCCTGTGGCCACTCATTTCATTTCCCCACCCTATTCCCTTGTTGACATGTCTGTCCATGCACTACCAGGCTAAGACCACCCATGAATTGGAGGAACAACACATATTCCGTCTGGGTTCTCTCCAACCGGATGGCATTAACATCAACTTTGCCAGTTTCCCACAGTAAATCCACCCCCCCCCACCTTTCTACCCCTATTTCTCCTTTCTAGCTCTATCACTCCTTCCCTTTCTCTTTGCCTCCTTTCCTCCAGTCACTCCCTCCCCCAATTAATTCTCATCTTTCCTCTCCAATTAGCACCTTTTGTCTGTTGGTCTATATTTCTCCCCCTTTGTCTTTTCCTCAGCCTTTTAATACAGACGCCTACCTGCTTTCTGTTCATATATTGAAGAAGGGCTCAGGCCCGAAACGTTGGTTATATATTTGAGACCTGCTGAGTTGCCCCAGAATTTTTGTGTTTTCCTAAAATTTAAAAAAAATTAATGTTCATGTGTCTAGGTTTGAGGCTAATCCAGGAGGCATGTGAGGTTTTGTTCCTCAAGTTTACGTTTGGCCTCACCCTGACAGTGGACAAAGTTGAGGACAGACAGTGCAGGAATGTTTGGGGAAGTTGAAATGATTAGCTATAAGCCCCGACCCTCCCACAGAAGGCAGGTGTTTGGCCCAAGTGGTCTCCCAATCTGGGGTTGGTCGCCCATCAAGCAGATCAGCTTGGAGGGTGTGCAGGTAAAGCTCTGTCTCAACCGGAAAGTGTGCCTGTGGCCCTGGATGGAGGCAAGGGAGGAGATGCTTTGTTCTCTCTGCTGTTTTAGCAGGAAGTGCTTAGAGGGATTGTGGAAGCGTGGGTGAGGAGGGAAAAGCGGACCAGGCAGAGGTCTCACAGACAGAGCAATCAGTTTTCAGACAGTTCTCCGGAATGGGGCCCTTTCGTAACGTGGGGACTTCCTGTATTTGGCTAGGGCCTTATTCTGGCAGGTGAAGCTATCACGTTGCGGGACCAGCTGAGTTTGTGCTTTTACAAAAAGACAGAAAATGTAATATTAAAACAAAATGGTCTTTTGACTGCCGTAGGGTAAAGAGTGGCCGTTAGTATTGCCTGGCACCCCTTACAGTAAGAGAGAAACAGAAGTAAATTCAGAGTCACTGAGTGTCTGTGGAATCCCCTCCAGTCCCCCACCCCGGGCCTCTGCAGCAGCACAGACCCCTGTTTAATCCATCGGCAATCGGAGCTCCAGATCCAAACCTCCAATGTGATCAGTGCCCGAGGCCCTTTGGGAGTTCTTACTGCCTTCAGCACCCTTTGGAATCAAGATTCTAATACCTCGTTCCCATAAGCCCAACTCCAACAGCCTGCAGCCTGTGCGGGTCTTTTGAACCCTTCGTTGGTCCACTGACATAGTCATCTCTTCTGCTTCTCCTTCTCAACTGGGGTGGGGTGGGGTGGGGTGAGGTGGGGTGGTGGGGGGAGGTACTCCCCGTTTTCTGCTGCCCTGTGCTGGCCCAATGTTCCCACGGAGTCTGCAACCCCTCATGGCCGCTGCTAATCAGAGGTCCCGCCATCTTGGGCCCAGGCCCCCATACTTGCAGGATTTTAATTAAAGACACAGTCAGCTCCTTTTGCCGGTCATTTAAAGCCTGTGCAAAGGCATTGAAATTGGAGGCGGGCGATTGGACCCTGCAGAGCAGCGCAGTTTCTCCACTCCCTGCTCTGGCCAGGTTCGCACCAACAGCAGGACTCCCGTTACAGCAGTAGCACCATTTAAAAAAAAAATTGCCCTTAAACTGACTTTTCTGCACTCCCTTTAATCTACATTTTCTCAACACCCTGCATCATTAGGCTACAATTACACAACTCCCCACACTACCACCATACTTGTCCATTTACTTGTTAATATTCCCCTCCCTACTGGATGAGCTGGATAGCAGGCCAAACGAAGCATCTTGCTTCTTGTTGTATTTCAGTACACGTGATAATTAAAACAACGTTGCCAAATGAACAGTAATGGGAATCCCAGAAGTTGCCACAAGATGGAGGAATTTTCCCTGCTCAGACTATCAGCAAGAACAGGTCTCCAACAATGAAATTCAAATTCTCATCACTGATTAGAATTGTAACTAATGGATCAGCATGTATGCTTCTTGGCTCGAGCTTGTCAGTTTCACAGATATTCCCTCTGCTCCCCCCTACCCACCGCCCCTCCCGCTGGAGAACATAACTCCAGCAACTGGATTACAGTGAAAATAGCCTTAATCCATATTTAGTAGAACATCTGCTTCACTCCGTTCAGATGCCCCTCAGTGAATTCTCTTGTCGGACGGAGTTCTGTGATGCAGACCCTCATCCACTGCTTCCCCTCTGCACTCCCCACCGCTATCAAGCTCTGCAACTATGTACTAACCCAGACTCTCTTCCACCTTTCCTGTCCTGCCCTTCGGTCTGTGTCCAGTTTGTCTAAGCAAGCTGGAGGAACATTCATCGGAAGTAAAAAAAAAATTACTGGCATTTCGGGCCTGAGCCCTTCCTCAAGGTATGAGAGGTGACTGAGTTAAAGGCTGGGGAAAGAAACGTGGCGGGGGGTGGGGGCGGGGGAGAATGGGAGGGGGAGGATTCCAGACCCACAGGCTAAAGGTGTTAATTAGATAAGAGGACAAGAGAGGAGAGGTGAGATTGATTTTGGTTCTGTGAAAGGGGAGAGAGAGAGAGAGAGAGAAAGAGTGTGCACTAGAGGAAAGGAAAAAGGTGGAAGAAGATGGGGAGAGGGGAGAGTTCTAATTGAAACCAGATATTAATTGCATCCATTTGGAGGGCGGCCAGATGGAAGATGATTTAATTTTCTTTTAAATTTAGACATACAGCACAGCAACAGGCCACTTCAGACCATGAGTCCATGCCATCCAATTAACCTATATCTCCAGTACATTTCAAATGGTGGGAGGAAACCGGAGCCCCTGGGAAAACCCACGCAGACATGGGGAGAACATACAAACTATTTACAGACAGCGCGGGATTCGAACCCCCGTCCCAAACAACTGTGCGGGCGGTCTCAGTCTGGCTGTGCGTGAGACCATGGACAGACATGTTAGCAAGGGAGTGGGCAGGGAATTGAAATGGGTGGCCACTGGGAGATCCCCGCTCTTTGTCTGTCGGTCTGGGCTCCTGCCCTTGCCCTATCTTTCCCTTCTCCCCCAACCTTTTCATTCAGGTGCCTACCTGCTTTTCGCTCACACCTTGATGAAGGCGCGAAATGTCAGTTGCGTATCTCTGGATGCTCTGAGACCTGCTGTGTTCTTCCAGCATTTCTGCATTTTTACAAACCATATCGAGGAATTTTTGAAATTTAAAAAAATTCATTGACTGAAAATGGACATTATATTGGTATTTAGCAACCATCTATGATGACCCTGGAACAGTTACGAGTCAGTCACAGTGGAGCCCACAAACAAGTGGCTGATTTATCTTCCCAAAAATGCATTCGTGTTCTGATGAAGCAAGACACCTTATGCTTTAGCTAAATTATAAAAAAGGACTCGATATCCAGATGTCTGAAGCCTACAAGTTCATCGCTAATCAAGAGAAGTCATCTCCATTAAATCTGTTCAACTCTCCACGTTTGCTGCCTTCTGCAATGAAAACAGTTCTACTTTTTTCGACAAGAGACTGAATTTCGAGAGCAGACTACATGGGGATGACGTGACTATGCAATGTGCTTGGAAGTCCTGATTGAGTGGGCAAAAGCCCTCCGGCCAAAAACAAATCCTTATCTACAATTTAGCTGAGATATAAAGAATCAGACTGGACTCTGACCTCAAGGGTCCTGGCTTGCCTTATCCTCTCAGTAAACACATCCTATAATTACTTGTCTGCTGGTGGACTGGGGCATTCCATTGTGCAATAGTGAGTGGGCTGTAGAGCAAAATTGGGCCTTTCAGCCTATTTCATCTATGCTAACCCTTTTGCCCACCATCAACCATCCCATTAACCCCTCTGCTTTGCCGATTCAAATGCCTGCACAAATGCCTCTTAAATGTTATAATGGTGACTTTTTATGCCACCTCCTCTGGCAACATGATCCATGAATCAACTGTCAGATTCATTTGCAGTTTTGTTTTTTTGTTTTTGTTTTTTTTTCTCACAGGGTAAAATCCTTACAATTGTTGCAGGAGATTCTGGTCTATCGAAATTCAGGCAAATACTTTACAGTGCACGTTCACTCAACACACAAGATGAAACTCCTTGAAATGGGCATGGCTAAGTATCCAAATAATTATCAACAGGAAGCCTAGGAAGTCATGAGCTGAAGCACATTTAATGAAGGACACCAGAAGAACATAGAGTTTGTAATATAGAACAAACACTAATTAACTTATTGTCACATACCATGTACAATGTAATTATAATCAAAATTCTCACTTGCAAAAGCCAAACAAGTACTTAATAAAAAAATGTCAATAATGTTCATAAAATGAATGAAAAGCAGACAATAAATAGAAAAGAAATAGATTGTGGCAACCCACCTACCAGCAAGCAAAATGGCTCCCAAAAATGGTGGACATGCTGTGGAAAACACAGGACAGATTCATCTGCAGTTGTTAAAGATTAATAAACGTGTTGTTATGAACTATGTGTAAAGAAGAACTACATTTCCCAGCATGTGATGCGCAAGGTCAGGCAGAAACTGGAACTAGTTTTGGTCAGGAGGCTTGGGAGTTCCAGCTGAAAATAGTCTGTGAAAGCAGCTTATTGAAAAATAAAGTCATGAAACCCATGCAAAGTTGTTCTTTTTGAAAGAACAATCATAACATGGTGTCAGAGGTGCATGGTGAGTAAAGGAAGAAAGATAACTACATAGGTCATGGATAAGTTAAGTCCTCGCACACCAACGCAGTTTACCGGCAATCTAGCCAATAATTGGAAATGCTTCAAACAGGGATTCAATGGAGGAATGAGTGAGACCGATGGAAAATCGAAAGTGTCCATGTTTCTACACGCGATGGGTGAAGATGCCTTAGACATTGATGAGGCAGCTTTCATGTTGGACACCCTGATGACAAGATTTGAAGAGTATTTTGTTCCAAGTAAAAACATCATGTTTGAGAGATTCAAATTTTTCTCCCATGACCTGAAACAAGGTATGAGCTTCAACCAATTCTGAACCGAGCTTCACACATTGAGCAAGTCCTGTGAATTTGGAGATTTGAAAAATTCACTCATTTGAGATAGAATAGTTTGTGGAGACCCAGATAATGGACTTGGAGAAGAACTGTTGTGTGAAAAAAGATTTAACCCTGGAAAAGGCTGTGAAGCTAAGGAGCTGCACAAGATAGACATAACAGTGCATGCAGTGAAAAGAGATAGGCAGAGCTCCAGGAGTTTCCCAAAACAGCAACAAAGCAAAATGATAAACTCAAACAGAAAAGGCAGCAGGTGAAGAGGTAGACATATTCCAAAGATGTGTTCTGCCTATGGAAAGTCCTGCTATAAGCGTGGGAAGAAGGATCATTTTGCAAAGTGCTGCCAGGCAGAGGATACCACGAAAAAGGTATAGACAGTGGACGAAGAAATGGAGGAATTCTTTGTGAATTCACTACACACTGGTACAGGCCAGAAGACTGAGGTTTTCCCAGAAACCTCAACTTTGTGTTCCATCGATGGAACCTTTATTTCAAGCTTTTTCAAAAGAATCACTTTTCTCATCACCATCGAAGGATTCACTTTTACAAGCTGCTTCTAGAGTCGCTTAATCGAATTGACACAGATGTTCAAACCTCTGGACCCATCTTTGATCCATCATCAGATATTGAAAGTGAGACAGAAGATTCTGCAGGGACTTCTGAGAGCTTTAGGCAGGATCCATCTTCCAACTAGTTTCGTAGGATGAAGTGGAGCTTGGGCAACTACAAATTGAAACATTCAGAGCTAGTTACTGCCTAATCAAACTTTGCAGAGAGACAAAGGAAAAATGTAGATAGTCTTGAGTAAGGTTCAGGATAAAGCCCTATGGAGGATTGGAGAGGAGACTAATTTCTTAATGGGTATTCAAAAACGAGGGAAGAGGCAAGAAAATCTTCTTCAGCATTGCAAGGAAATTATTCATGTCCTTAAGGTACGCTGTACGCAGATGATCAGTGAAAAGAGCCCCCTGCAGGAGCAATTAGATGAACCTTATCAGGAGGTGGAGAAAATAAAGGATCTGCACACAACTGAAAAGACTAAACTGACCACTCAGCTTCAAAGTGCAAAGAATTTAATTGAACAATTGGATTGAGATGAGGAGAGCAAAATGGAAAATCCCGAACAGCAGACAACTTGAAAAGAGAAGCTTCAAGGATCACAAAGTTGGATTTCTCCAAAGTGGATCAAAGCTTTTGTTCAGAAAGAAACACAAGCTGAAGGAGCCAGGCTTCAGTCACTCCCATGATGACCTATCCAAGGGAGTGACAGCCCTTCAACTGCATGGAAGAAATCGGGAAGCCCTTCAAGTTCAAGGCAAAGGTCAGTACCAATGGAAATATCAGGATAACCAGGAACTCAAGCATTGGGTGCCCAGATACCTGGAGGCTGTAATGGAAGATTTAAACCATGTTTTTTTTTACTTTCGCAGCCTTTGCTTTTTCAAGGCTGAGAACCTGCTTGTGTTTAGACTCAGCAGACATAAGCTAAATTCCACCAAGGGGCCAGAGATGCAGTTATCTGACGAAAGGACATCTGTGTATCAAGAACATTTAATCTTCCTGCTTGTTTTGGTCACAGACTGTCAGAGGCCTAGCCTTGATGCAAAATAAATCATTGTATTCAAAGTGATAAGCTGAAAATTATGTTATTCGATCGAAGCCTAGGCATGCTAGCTTGCTCCCTTATCTTTCTTACTGTGCTGGGAATAGGTGCTTAGGTAAGCAGTTTTTGGGTAACATAAGCCATGGACCCGCTGCTGAAGTTTGAGACTCTCCGAGAGGTGGCAACATCTCTCAGTAAGAAGAAGAACTTCTCGAGTCCAGCCAACGTCCCGGTCGGGAGAGGTGGAGAAGCTGCTACCGGCGCCCCGACAACCTACTACAAGTGTGCGGTCTTTGCCTCGCTTTGGCAGTTGGGACCAGTCCAGGCATTGATAAGTATAGTTGGGAAGGGCTTGCATATTGTAGTTTGAAATCAGCTTTAGAATTTGTAATAAACATTTGTGTAAACTGAACTGCTCTCGGCGTGTGTGTCTATTTTCTTTCGGTAGCTCAAACATTGTGACCAATCTAAAAAGAACAAAATGAGAGGTACAAGTTTACCCAGGCACAACAGCCTGGGCACAGGACAACAGAAGGCAAAGCACAAGGCACCCATCTGAGACTGTTGCAGTTAAACTTTCCATCAACCTGACTTAATTTCCCCCATTTTATTTATTGGAAGTCTGTTACTTGCGAAGTTTTGGTAGCTGTACAAAATATTTTTTTCATAGAAATCCTGTTGTAATTGGGTGGCGCAGTTGGCGTCACAGTTAGTGCAATGCCCTTACAGCATCAGCCGTTTGGACCAGACTGAGGTTCAAATCCCACGCTGTCTATAAGGACTTTGTACTTTCTCCCCATGTCTGTGTGGGTTTACTCCAGGGGCTCCGGTTTCCTCCCACCATTCAAAATGTACTGGAAGTGTAGGTTAATGGGATGTAAATTGGGTGACATGGACTCGTGGGCTGAAATGGCCTTTTACTGTGCTGCATGTCTAAATTTTTGAAAAATTAATTAATTAAATCAAATCATGTTTTAATTGAAAGGAGATGATATTAGCCAGTTACAATTTTTGCATTTTTTGTGTTCACTGGTCATATTGGCAGATCACATCCTTTTTTCTCTCTCTCTCGACTCATTAGTTTAATTTAATTCATGCTTATTTGTCCATGTAGTTTATGTACCTGTGGGGCTGCAGCAAGTAAGAATGTCGGTGAATCTATACATTGTACCCGAGTGTTTGACAATAATCTCTCACCATCAATTAACTAAAGGGCCTGTTAATATGATCTGTGACGCTGTCTGGATGGAGAAGATTCTTTTTTTCTCTTTTGACCAGCTAACCCACTTTTTTTCCCCAAGTTCAAGTTCAGATTTATTATCATCTGATTGTACAAAAACAAATTGATGAAACAGGGCCTCTCCAGACCATGGTGCACCCACAAAGCACACACAATAAAGATTACATTAAAAAATCAAAATCTACAAACATTTGAGATGGCTGACTTGGCTACAGGTGTGTTGAAGATGTGTCACCTGTATCCCACCTGGAAGAAACATTAGCATAACCACACAAGAACTAGGAGCAGGAGTCGGCCATCCGGTCTGTCAAGCCTGCTCCGCCATTCAATCAGATTACAGCTGCTCTGCCCATGGACTCAGCTCCACCCACCTGCCTGTTCCCAAAACTTTTAATTCCCCTATTCTTCACAAATCTGTCTTAAGTACATTTAATGAAGCAGCATCTACTGCTTTATTGAGCAAGGAATTCGCTGCTCTCTGGGAGGAGCAGTTCCTCCACGTCTATCGTGGTTTTCAGACTGCAGGCATGTAATTGCACGATCAACAAAATTTCCCGTTACACGGACAGTCTAAAAGGAAAGTGCAGGAATTTTTAGTCCATTCCTGAACCATGATTTATCCTGCAGGACCCCCTACTATGTTTTTTTTTTTGGGGGGGGGGAGCCTGCAGTGTAAATCACACCGCGAAACTCACCTCGTGGATTCAAAGTCCAGGTGATAACTCAGGCCACGTTGCTCCACATAAAATCACCAGGACTAACGTGCACAGGAACTTAAGGCGTGCAGTATAAATGGCCACAAGGAGAATAATTATGTTGATTTATATTAAATTTTCCACAGATATTTCCAATTATGGCCCGAATCTTGAGACAATGCTCCCTATTCCAATCTCTTTAATAGAAATAACCTCCCTGTTTTAATCCTGTCTATTCCTTTCACATTTTTGTGAATCTCCACAAAATTCCCCTTCATCCTTCTAATCTCCAATGCGCAATTCTGGAAGAACTCATTGGAGGGTGGGGGGTGGGGGTGGGGGGTCAGACAGCATCCATGCAAAGTCATGGACAGTTGACATTTCAGGCCGAAAAACTTCATTGGGGATGACAAGACTCTATCAGAGTAAAATCACATTGCAGGAGAAACTCAGCAGGTCAAACAGTGCACATTTGGTGGCATGGTTAGCTCAACAACTTTACAGCGCCAGCGATCGGGAGTGGGATTCAAATCTGTGCTGTCTGTAAGGAGTTTGTACGTTTGCCTTGTGTCTGTGTGGGTTTTCCCTGGGGACCTCCGGTTTCCTCCCAATTGTACTGGGGTTGCAGGTTAATTGGGTGTAAGTTGGGCGGCAGGGGCTCATGGGCTGTAATGGCCTGTTACTGTGCTCTATGTCTAATTTTAAAAAAATTAAATTTACTTGGCAAAGATAAATTTACATAACAAACGTTTTGGGCTTGAACCCTTAATCAAGTTATATCAAGGAAAATCATCGGCCTATCAGAGTGCACCATTCTCAGCCCTCTGTCCCTTTCCTCCTATCACCTCTCAGCTCCTTTTTTCCCATCCCATCTGTGTTCACCTATCACCTGCCAGTCCATTCTCCTCCCCATCCCCCACATTCATATTTAGGCCAAATTCTTGGTACTCTTGATGAAGGGAATTTGGGCCAAAATGTAGACTGTCTTTCCACGTAGGCTGCCAGGCCTGCTGAGTTTGTGGCATTTTCCTTGTGTGTTGCTCTAAGTTTTCTAGCATCTGCAAACTTTTTGCTTTGTTATGAGCCCACCTTTTTTTTTAAATTTTTTTATTTTTCACACCATAAATCACATTAGCCATGATATACACTATTTCTTTTTCACACATATACAGTGACTTTTTCTCCCCCCCCCCCCTTTCCTCCCAAACCACCCCCTCACCCCCTCCTCATCCATTTTAGGTATACAATCTAGGTTGCATTAAGCCAGTCAGACAATGTTGTCATTCAACAAAATTACACCAGAAATTCTACTGAGTCCATTCTTTTCTTTCCTTCTCCTTCCATCAACTTAGGTAATGTTTGTCCCCGGTAGGTTTTCGCTATTGTATTTAATGTAAGGCTCCTATACTTGTTCGAATATTTCCATATTATTTCTTAACCTATATGTTATTTTTTCTAATGGAATACATTTATTCATTTAAATTTAGTAGTTTCTTCCTTTTAATTTGGTTATGTATTCCATTAATATTTAAAGACATATAGTTCAGCGTAGCCCTTTTATATTTTGTTTATCTTCTCTTTCCGTTTTTCCATCATTACCTTTCCTCCTTTTCCATTTCTGTTTTCTTATTTTCAACTCTTTATAAGACAACATTCCTACAACCTCCAACATTTTCCTTATTCTCCTATTTCTATCTTATTTATCCCCAATCTCCCCTTCACCTCCTGAGTTGTCCTTTATCCCTTGTCGGACAACCACATCTCCCCTCTCCATTTGGATTTGCGAATCCACTCGCAAGCGTCAACTGATTTTGCAGTGACCGCTATTTCCCCCCACCCCGCCCCCCCCAGAAAAGATTTCACTTTTCATATGTCACAAAGGTCACTCTTTTAATTCCCTCCTTATTCTCTCTATTCCATTACCTTCCCTTATTAATTCTTGAATATACTATCTATATTTTCCTCTAAGTACAGATACATTCACGTATGCTCATTGTCTCTATTCACTCTTATACCTCTTTACCCGCATACATATCAATCGTGATCATTTTTACTCTCATTACCCGTCTTCATCCCTCAGTCTATTTTTGTCTTTACCCACATCCATATCAATCGTGATCATTTTAACTCTCATTACCCGTCTTCCTCCCTCAGTCTATTTTTGTAATTGTTCTGCAAATTTTCGTGCTTCTTCTGGATCCGAGAATAGTCTGTTTTGTTGTCCTGGAATAAATATTTTCAATACCGCTGGATGCTTTAGTATAAATTTATACCCTTTCTTCCATAAAATCGCCTTTGCTGTATTGAACTCTTTTCTCTTCTTTAGGAGTTCAAAACTTATATCTGGATAAATGAAGATTTTTTGCCCTTTATACTCCAGTGGTTTGTTGCCCTCTCTTACTTTTTCCATTGTCTTCTCCAGTACCTTTTCTCTTGTAGTATATCTTAGGAATTTTACTACAATAGATCTTGGTTTTTGTTGTGGTTGTGGTTTAGAGGCCAATACTCTATGTGCCCTTTCTATTTCCAATTCTTACTGTAGTTCTGGACATCCTAGGGCCTTAGGGATCCACTCTTTTATAAACTCCCTCATATTCTTGCCTTCTTCATCTTCCTTAAGGCCCACTATCTTTATGTTATTTCTTCTGTTATGGTTTTCCATTGTATCTATTTTTTGAGCTAGTAGTTCTTGTGTCTCTTTAGTTTTTTTATTAGATTTCTCCAATTTCTTTTTTAAGTCTTCTACCTCCATTTCTGCTGCTACTGCCCGCTCTTCCATCTTGTCCATTTTCTTTCCCATTTCTGTTAAGGTCATCTCCATTTTATTTATTTTCTCTTCTGTGTTGTTTATTCTTTTTCTTAAATCCTTAAATTCCTGTGTTTGCCATTCTTTAAATGACTCCATGTATCCTTTAATAAGAGCAAGTATATCCTTTACCTTGCCTTTCTTTTCTTCTTCTATTTCACCATACTCTTCCTCTTCTTCTTCCTCTGGGTTGGCCATCTGTTGTTTCTTTGGTGCCCTTTCCTCCTCTTCTTTCTTGTTTCTATTGTCTTCTGTGGTCTCTTCTTGCTGCAGGTGTTCTGCAGCTGTCGTTGCCGGCTGTGGAGATCGACTCCCCAGCTGGTCCCCCCTCCCGTCGGTGTGTTTTTTTTCATTCGCATCGCGCATGCGTGAAGTATCGCGCATGCGCGGTTGCGCACTTTTACTCGGCTCTGCGAGCCATTTTTGTAGTCCATTATTTACCGACCTGAGGGAGCGGGTTTCTCTCTCCGCAGCGGGCCTCTTCGGACAGGTAAGGCCTTCACCTTTTTCCTCCTTTGTCTTCTCTTCCTCTCTTCTTACCGTTGCTTTCGATTTTTCTTTTTTTGTCGCCATCTTCTTTCCACCTTTATACTCACTTTTCTGTAACTTTTATTTCTGTGCCTTTGTGTTTTCCTTTGTTTTTCCCGACTTTTCTGGAGAGGGCTGGAGTTCACCGTCCGGCCACTACTCCATCACGTGACTCCTCGTTATGAGCCCACCTTGACAACATTTTACAGAAGCATAATTGAGGGTCTCTTATCTGGCTGCCTCATCGTGTGGAATGGTGGGTGCAAAGCATGCGGATGAGAAGATCACTGGAGTCTCCCTTTCCTCTATTGACAACATTCACCAGGACCTTCAATAGGACTCAAAGAATTATTGATGACACATTCCATCCAGCGTGCAACATCGTCGACCCACTACCATCAAGAAGCGTTAAAATCAAGTCTGTCAGGCTGGAAAATGGCTTCTTCTTGCAGGCTGTGAGATTGATGAACGGGACCCTGTAACCAAGTAAACATCCTAAAATATTTAGATCTATTCATGTTAAATTATACCTTTATGTATAGATGTGATCATTATCGACTGTGTACTCTGCGTGTATGTGGGTTCATCATGACCGAAGAGTGCTGTTTTGACAGGATGTATAGGTACAGCCAGGTAATAATAAATGAACTTAAAAGGAGAGGTTAGACAAACTGGTTGGGTTTCTCTGGAGCATTGGAGACTTAACAGATGTTTATAAAATTATAAGAGGCATTGAGAGAACATAGAACTGTACAGGCCCTTCAGCACACGATGTTGTGCCAACCTATATAAACCTACTCAACCATCTAAACCTTCCGACCTCTATTTTTCTTGCATTCAATAATCTTTTAAATGTCCTGGGTGTTCCAACTTCCACCAGTCTCCCACTATTCTCTATGTAAAAAAAAACGCACCTCTGACATCTTTTTCCCCTCACCTTGCACAGATGTGATGGGGTAGACGGTCAGAATCTTTCTCCCAGAGTAAAAATGGCAAATGCTGCAAGACGTGTTAACTTAAGGGAGGTGGGAGTGGGGAGGGGTAGTTTGAAGAAGACATTCAGAGCTTGTTTTTTTTTCACACAGAGGGTGGTGGGCACTTGGAACAGGCCCCCAGTGCAGGCGTGAGTGGGGCTGAGGAAGGGATGAGCAACTGGACTGTGGCACTGCCATTCAAGAGGGGGAGAGAAGATATGTGTAATGGGACAGGGAATCATATGGTTAGGGGAATGGATACTGATGTCTGCAGTGAGGTTTGAGAGTCCCGGTGGAGGTGTTGCCTGCCCAGTGCTTGGTTGAGGACATCTCATCTGACCTGCAGAGAAATATGAGGTGGGAGGGGAAAGATCTAGGTTCCTACAACCATCATGTTCATGAACCTCCCCATGGCACCCTAACCATAAATATCCTGAGACCACCAGAAGGTTTATCCATATTTTTGAAATGTCATGTTTTATTCTTGCACTCATTGCCATTTTGAATATTTATTTATCTGTCCTTTGATACTTATCATCTATTTTTCTGACTTGGCATATTGTGTTAGTGAATTTATACTACTGTTTTGTATCTTACATACCTGTGTGGCTGCAGCGAATAATAATTACAATGCATCTGTACATTGTACTTATGTATACGACAATAATCTCCCATCTCACCTCAAAGCATGAACACATATAGCAAAGCATGTGCACGCACACACATACACAAACACATGCACATGCACTCACACACACAAACACCTCAGACACACACCACACACACACACACACACACACGCGTATGCACTCACAAATACACACACGCACACACAAACACACACATTTGCATGCACACTCGCGTACTCTCATACATGCATCTGTGCTTGCACACAAACACGCAATCACACTCAAACACATAAACACACACACATTACATCAATTCACATTCAGAGAAACATACAAATAAAACTCAGAACTCAGTGCAAAATAGAACAAAAGGAAATTAATTTCCTTTCATGACCACTGGGGAGTTACACAATGTACCAAGTCATTTGTGCAGAGATTTATTATCCTCAGATCATGTTGTGGTTACTGGATGCCTCAGGCGACATGTTGTTTCCTTATTCTCTGTTGGATAAATCATGTTAATCCATGTTACCCACCAGCCCTGGGCGGTTGCTACTGGTGGCACCCTGCCGTTGTTGCCTGCCCGCCCCCCCCCCCCCCCCCCCCCACCAAGGAACAGAAGTGAGCTGGTTTGCCATTGCCTTGACTCTCCATGTCAGGATCATCTCTCTGAGCACTGGGGTTGGCTGGTGGAAGGTGACACCCACTGGACCCTGCTGCCATTTCTCAACCAAGCTGACCCACAGCCAACAAAGCATGAGCCCTTCCAAGTCTGAAACCAGGCTGTGGAAATGAACCAGAGCCAGGACCACTCAGAAAATGAAAAGAAGAACATTTAACAATAAAACAGATTCATTTTGGAATAATAACTAGATGAAAGATGAGGATGAAATCAAAAGTGGAGACCCCCCTATCTTGAAGACACGAGGTTGCTTTGGCAGACAAGGTGAGGGAAAATCCAAAGGGCTTCGGCAGGTCTATTCAGATCAAAAGAACAGTAAGGGAGAAAATTGGTCCTTTTAAACATCACAGTGGTGGGCCACGTATGGAGCCAGAAGAGGTGGGGGCAATCTTAAAAGGTTTATTTGCATCTGTGTTTACTCTGGAGACTGGTTCAGAGTCTATGGAATTAAGGGACAACCAGCAGTGAGGTCATGAAACCTATACAGATTAAAGAGGATGATGTGCTTGCTGTCTTAAGGCAAATGAAGGAGAATAAATCCACTGGGCCTGACAAGGTATTCCCTCAGACCTTGAGGGAGGCTAGTGTAGAAATTGTAGGGGCCTTGGCAGATATATTTAATGTCCTTAACCACGGGTGTGGTGCCAGAAGATTGGAGGAGCTCATGTTGTTTCATTGTTTAAAAAAAGCTCTAAAATAACATGGAAAATTATAGGTCAGTGAGCCTGATATCAGTAGTAGGTACGTTATTGGAAGGTGTTCTAAGAAATTGGATATACAAGTATTTGAACTGTTTAGGGATTGTCAACATAGGTAGGTCATGTTTAACCAATCTTATAGAGATTTTCAAGGAGTCACCAGGAAAGTTGATGAAGGAAAGTTTGTGGATGTTGTCTACATGGACTTTAGAAAGGCCTTTGATGAGGTCCTGCATGGGAGGTTAATTGGGAAGATTCAGTCACTCAGTGTTCATGGTGAGATATGAAATTGGATGATGCATTGTCTTTATGGGAGATGCCGGAGAGTGATAGTGGATGATTGCCTCTCTGTTGTACTACCACTATGTATATTGTATCTATGTGGTCTACAGGCTGGCCCACCCCCTGAACCTGTGACTCCTACCTCCCGGATATCCCCATAAAGGCTGTTACACCCAAACCCCTCCCTCAGTACGTGCCTTGGAACCGGGCCAGCAACATGTAAGATGTGCTGACATCTAAAGGTGATTAAAGCCTGTTAATCACAGATCCTTGTCTAATGTGGTTGATTGGTAGCACTCTCTCTGACTGGAGGCCTGAAACTAGTAGTGTGCCTGAATATAGGGAGTTGGGTAGGAAGGACCTCAAGGGTGGTAATCTTGGGATTGCTGCCTGTGCCATGCGCCAGTAGGGGTAAGAATAGGATGATGTGCCAGATGAATGTGTGACTGAAAGGGGCCAGGATTTCAGATTTCTGGATCATTGGGATCTCTTCTGTATAGAAAGGATGGGTTACACTTTAACTTGAAGGGGACCTGGAGGGCAAATTTGTTGGAGGGCTGTTGAAGAGGGTTTAAATTCATTTGTCAGGGGGAAGGGAACTAGAGAGTTAGGGCAGATGATGTACAAGTGGATCCAGTGTGCAGCAAGATTGTGAGGAAGGCAGTCGATAGGGCAAATTTGCAGGGATTAGTATCAGAATTTAACTTGTGGTACTATGGAGACAAGGTTGACGAATGCACGCCGTAGAAGGATTAATGCAGATGATCTTGTAGCACAACTGGAAATTGGCAGGTCTGACATCATGGTTGAAAGAAAACCACAGCTGGGAGCTGAACTACAAGGATACATAGTGTATCAGTAAATCGGACAGGTAGGCTCTGTTAAAAGAAATGGTATCAAATTCTTGGAAATAGGGAACATAGATTCAGAAGATATGGAATCCCTTTGGGTAGATCGAAGAAATGGCAAGGGTAAAAGACCCTGTTGGGGGGGGGGTGGTATTTACAGGCCTCCAAACAGTAGCCAGGAGGTGGTGTCCAAATTACAGAGGGAGATGGGAAAGTCATGCAAAAAGGGGAACGTTGCGATAGTCATGGGCATTTCAATGTACAGGGTGATTGGGAAAATCAGAATTTGTATACTGTCTGCGGGATGGATTTTTAGAGCAACTGTGGCTGATCTGACCAGGGAAATAGCAATTCTGAATCAGGTGTTAAACATAGAACACAGCACAGTCCAGGCCCTTCAGCCCACAATGCCAACAATCTAAATATTGCCCACCTCTCACACGTAACCCTCTCTTTTTTATCTCCATCCATATGCCTGTCTAAGAGTCTTTTAAATGTCCCTATTGTACCAGCCTCTCCCACCACCCCTGGCAATGCATTCCAGGCACCCACAACTGTCTGAGTTAAAAAGCATACCCCTGACGTCTCCTCTAAACATTCCTTCCCTCACCTTATACAGATGTTCTCTGGTATTTGCCACTGTCACTCCAGGAAAAATGGTGCTGGCTGTCCACCCCATCTAAGCCTCTCATAATCTTATAGACCTCTGTTATCCTTCTTCGGTTCAAAGTGAAAAGCCCCAGCTCTGCTGACCTTGCGTCACAAGACACATTCTCCAATCCAGGAAACATCCTAGTAAATCTCCTCTGCATCCTCTCTATAGCTTCCATATCCTTCTTGTAATGAAGTGACCAGAACTGAGCACAATATTCCAAATGGGGTCTAACCAGAGTTTTATAGAGCTGCAACATTACTTCACAACTTTGCCTTTCAAGTTTGACCTTCCAAAATGCATCACTTCCCACTTATGCAGAATGAACTCCTTCTGCCACTTTTCTGCCCAACTCTGCATCCTGTCGATATCCGGTTGTAACCGTACACACTAACCACAACATCAACAATCTATGAGGAAGCTGCAAACCCATCACTCTACTTCTTGTTCCAGGCCATCTCGAAGCGCCACAAAGATCAGGAGTCCCAGAACAGATGCATGCAGGACTCCACTATTCACTGACCTCCAGGCAGAATTCATTCCATCTACTGCTACCCTCTGCTTCCAGCAGGCAATCCAATCTCGGATATGAGCAGGGTAAAGGAGTTAAACAAGATGGTAGGGTCAAGGGCAATGCACAAACATGCTGGAGAAATTCAGCAGGTCACGCAGCGTGCACAGAAAGTACCTGTAAAGGGTTTCGGGGTCTGAGCACTTCATCAGATTCCCTTAGGAGATAATCATATATGAGAGAATAACCCTACACATTTGACAACAGAAAATAAGATGCTCCATGATCAAATGATGAATTCTATCTTTGATTTAAAAGAACTCCCATATCAGAAGGAATATGTGATTACAGACACAATGATAATTAAAAGATTTATAACAAACATGTACATCAAACTGCAAGAGAAAGAGAACGATGAAATAAGCTGTAAACCCAAACAAAAGTGGGAACAAGATCTAAACATAAAGATAAAAAATGAAACATGGGAAAAGTTATGCTCTGGAACTATGAGAAATACAATAAACACGAGGTTACGCACGATACAATATAATTGGTTACACAGGCTATATATCACGCCCCAAAAGTTAGATGAATGGGACCCAACAGTATCAGACAGATGTTTTCGCTGTAAGAAGGAAACGGGAACAACAGTACGTGCAATTTGGACATGTGAGAAAGTGGAAAAGTTTTGGGAAGATCTAAATCAGGTATTAAATAAAATCACAAAAAGCAACATCCCAAAAAATCCAGAGATCTTTCTTCTAAGTAATATAAGAAGTAAAGAATTAGGCCTCGAACTGGATGAAGCACAAAAAAGATTTATTATGGTAGCCTTAGCTGTAGCAAAAAAATGTATAATGTCAACTTGGAAATCAGAAGAGAGCCTGAGAATACAGCAATGGTACATGGAAATTAATAAATGTATTCCATTGGAAAAAATAACATATAATTTAAGAAATAACGTCACAGTATTCGAACAAATTTGGGAACCGTTCATGGAACGGAGAGGTCCTACCGCAGACCTCCACCCCCTAAAATGATAGAATGAGAAGAAGCCGAAATGAACTGACCAAGTGTGTAAAAGTAGATGATAAAATTTTCTTGTTTATTTTCATTGTGTGATGACATTGTGTAATGTGTTTATTGTATTGTATATGTTGAACGTTTAGTGGGTAGGGAGGGGGGTGGGAAGGAGGGATGGAAGGGATGGTGGAAAAAAGGGGAGAAAATGCCACTGTGTATATTCAAGAGGGAAATGTTTGTGTGTATTTTGATTGATATGGTTCATAGTGTGAAAAATAAAAAAAAATAAAAAAAAGAACTCCCATAGATGGGAAAGCACCAGTCCTAGAGGGACTGCAATACCAGATTGATGCATAGAGTGGATGGAGCAAGCTCCTATCCCAACTCCAAGGTCCAAAAATCACTTTAATACATGGTCCCTCTAGTAAAGGACATACCAGATATCAAACTGATAAGAACAGAGACTATGCATGATCTTACCCAAAAAGGCCAAGAAGCAATTCTCTCAACTACCATTGCATTTTAGATCTTGCTTGTCCTCTCCCTTTTAAGTCAGGACGAGACCTTGTAAAGACCGACGCCCATTTCCTCTTTTACACTTTGCAACAGTTTTGATTTGACTTCCAGTTCAAGATAGCAAGTGTTGCATTTTTCTCTATTTCAGTGCAATATCATTTTGGTCGAGTAAAATGGTCTGGATTGCATCAATCAGATGGGAGAGGGCGGAGCTGCTCGCAGGAGCTTCACTGTCGAAGGCTCAGTTGCAGAGGGTATCAGAAGGCAGATGGTGGTTTGTTTGCCCTTGTTCTGTGTCCACCACTTTTTCTTTTAATGGGCTAACGTTTTATTTTGTATCTCCTATGTAGTGACTACTGTCCATGAAAAGGCTGCTCAGAGGCTAGGTAGGTTCTTTTCTGTGACACTTTGGAACAAATTCATAACACCATCCAGATGCTGTTTATTGTTGAACACAAAAGGACTTGTAACATGACATGGTGGTTCTACGAAACGTGATAACGACTGCGGTAATGTCAATGGCAAAGTGGTAATGGTCAACGGCCCTACTCACCCTCCCCGTCTCTATCCTGCCATACCAGCCAATGTGGGCTAATGACTTTCAAATCCTGTGAAACCCCCACCCATGCGCCACAACCAAAGTGAATAGTGTGTGCACACAGAAAGAAACAGATTGCGCGTAGCCTCCGGACCCCGCCAACGCCCGCAGCCAAACCAACAACAATAAACAACACACCTTTGGTTCCTACATCACTGGTCCCTAAATACAATGTCTCAAATAAAAATTACGCAATTATAAATAACAATCAAACACCGTACATTCCAATATTATGATAATCTTCTTTCTTCATTTTTCATAAAGCCAGAGGTTACTACCACATAGTCCTGAAAAAGAGTGATCTTTCCCTTCACTCTGGACTGGTTAAGTCTGTAGTCTGTGTAGTGGACAAGGGGCAAGGTCCAAAAAGCAACAAAATTAAGTCAGTTTTGGACGTCAAAGTTCCTCTGTCTCCTGTAGAAGGAAGACTTTGTTGATGGGTCTGTTCAGAAAGCTGGCTTTGGTCTTGATCCGAACATTTCCTTTTTTGTTCAGAACAGTCTCAACAATTTTTCCAGTTAGCCAGGAGTTTCAAGGCACTGATGATCAAAATGTCTCCTAGTATGAAGTTGCATCTGATGTTAGACCATTTCTGTCATTCCTGCAGTTGGGGAGATATTCTTCAATCCATCCCCAGAACAAGTCCGACATATACTGAACTTGCCTTGATCTGTGATGAGCATATGTGTCTTCCTTTTGAAACTGCGTCGATGGGATAATCTTAAGGAGCAGTTTGAGGTAAGTGCGTCAAGATCATTTGGATTTGTAGAATCCTTGGTGATTGAATGACTGTTGAGGATAGCCTCAGGATCATGTAAAACTGTGTGGAGGTCCTCCTCGTCAAGACTTTGCACCTTTAAGGTGGAATTGAGAACCAGTTAATCTTTCCCATACACTTCCATGGTGTGATCCATTGATTCCTTTCTGGAGCAGAGAATTACAGATTTGACCCTGATTCCAAGTTCCTTCCTCAATTCACGTTTAGCTGCTGCAAAATTGGTGCCATTGTTAGATCATAAATCTTTTGCTTGACCACGTCTGGCTGTAAAACGCCAAAGGGCATTGATGATGCCACTTCGATGTGAGTTGCTCTTACAGCCAAACACATGAAAATAACACCATAGCACTTCACAACACTCCTTCCATGCTTCACTCCAAAGGGTCCAAAATAATCAACTCCAACAACTGTGAAGGGAGGTTCATCGGGAGAGACTCTGTCCAGGGGCAAATCTGCCATCTGCTGTAGTCCAAGCGTACCATTTATATGCTGACTAGCAACACATCGCGACACAATTTTTCTGAATGATGCAGTGGCACCTGGAATCCAATATTTTTGGCGTAGTCTGGATAACATATGGTTGCGACCACAATGACCCACCTCTTCGTGAACTTGACGAAGAATTAGATCAGAAATGTGAAAACCTTTGGCCAGTTTCACAGGCCAAAACACACATACGGCTGCTATTCATTGGCTACAGCTCGGCCTTCACCACTATCATTCCCTCAGTCCTCATCAGGTAGCTACAAACTCTAGGCCTCATTCCCCCCCCCCGCAACTAGATCTTTGACCTTCTCATTGGAAGATCACAGTCAGTACGAATTGGAAACAATGTCTCCTCCTCATTGATTATCAAGTCTGGCCCCTGAATTCAGTGAAGTTCCATGAAATGTCACTCCACAGTCAAATACCACTCAGTTTTTTTCTTTTGTGGATGCAAAACCCCATGGTGTGGTAAATACCATTTTCTGCCATCACTATATTCCAAGACACCATCTGGCACTTCCTCTGTAAAACCTTTTGATATCACATCAGACATGAAGTTGTAGTCCGAATGAAAGGAAGAATCCCTCTTGAATCTTCTCTTTACATTCAGTGTGCGTTGCTCAGCGACGCTTCTATTGTCCGCCATGCGTATTTCTCTTTCTTTTAAAGGTAATCCAATGCCATAATGACCATCGACCAACTTGGCAGATTTTGAGATGCTTGTCTTCTCTTGAAGGTTCTTGGTCGTCACTGAGGTGCTCAGGCAAGTCAGTCCTGAACTGCTGTTCAAGTTTCACAACTGTTAATTCTTCTTCTGAATCATCCTTTCTTCCTCCTAATGGTCCATTAAGCGCCCAACCAAGGAGGGTTTTGACAGTGTACGGTTCATCTCACACACTCCATATTACATCCAGAGGTTCCAGAATCTTTGGTACATATGAGCCAATCATCAACTCTATCACAGAGCCGATTTAAGGTAGATGAACATTCCTCAGATGAGACCACTGATCGATAGCGTTTTGATCTGGGATGTTTCCTTTGTGCACAGAAATAATCTTCTGGGTGTATATGCCTGGGAGATCACAAAAATCACTGCTGTCCAGTCCAGTGACCTCTAAGCTTGAAACAATGCTGGTTTCAACGACCTTCCCTTGACCTATAGTTCTCAATAGAATCCTTGACCTTCTTCCCTGAAGATTAAGCTTATTCATTAGCCCCACTGTGCAAAATGATGCAGGGCTTCCTGGGTCAAGAAATGTATACGTACGCACTATTGCACTCCCCTTCCTGGCCTTGACTTGGACAGGCACTATTGAGAGTTTGCAGTTACCCCACTGGCGCCAGTAAGACCACTTGTCAGAACAGAGGCAACAGCACTGTTTTCGGCTGTTTCCTTTCTGCCTGGTCCTTTTCCATTTTTTTTCTTTCTTCACAAGTTCCCAAGTTAAAGGAGCAGAAGCAGGCCTTTAGGCCCATCGATTCTGTTCTGTGACTCAACACTAAGCTGAATTACGGATACACAGTGTTCTGGGATGCTTTAAACTGCATATGTTGCAACTGAGTGGCTTCCTGCAGTTTTTGCTGACGTGCCCTTTACACAGACGGCCAAAACATACTAGCGATTTTTCTCCCGTCATGCCTTCTTTTCCAACCTTGGACACATTTCCAAAGCATGTCCCCCTCCACAGAACAAACAGCTCCTCTCGGCAGGCAAACACTCACTTTACTAAGTTCCTTTATCATTTTCCTTATCTGCAACTGTCACAGAGGTGGCAAAGATGCTTCCTTCTATTCTTGGACGAGGCTGTGACTTGGACCTCCTTACATTTTTCCTCACTGTTGGAGCGTCTTTGATATCTCCAAATAACGGATCTGTTGCAATCCTCACTTGCCCCTCAAGGAAATCCACCATATCCTTAAAGGCAGCTCTTTGAATGTGTTTTGCCTGGAACTTACAGGCCATAGTTCTCCATATATCCCAGCCAGTCGGGCAACTTGCTAATGCTTATTAGCAGGCATGTCAAGCTCATGCATGTATTGATATCTTCCATGAATTGCCACATCCTCTTTGAAAGAGGGTGTATGCTTGTGGAGCCTTTGTGTCATCCGATTTTATTGTGTCGACTGGTTTTATTGACAACCAGGAAAGAGCCTCTTCCATATAAGCTGTAGAAATTTTATGCTCATTGCCAAAATATTCCTGCAGTAAAGACTTGGCCTTCCTGAATCCTCTGTCCGAGGCCTTATGTAGGTAACACTTTACAAGTTCCCTTGGCTGTCCTCTTGTGCACTGTTCCAGATAATGGAGACAATCTCTGGGGTTTTTGTTCTTGCTTTCAATACGGTGTTCCAAGGATTTAACGGACACTTGGTACTGAAGTGGGACACCGTCAAATATTTGAATCTCCCTCTTGGGCGTGGAAGAGAGCCGCTGTAGCTGGATTAATAACGCGGTGATTTCCCTTTGCCTTTCCATGCCTGGGAATACGTTGCTCTGTCCACCATTGCTTGTAGCAGGTAATGTCACTGGAGATGTCACATGTGCACCTAGATTTCTGATTCTTGACTGAGGTGTCCAGGGAGCAGTGGTGAGAGATTGGATTTGAGCTACGGTTGCTATTATTGGTGTTTGTGGAGTGGTAATTTGGGAGGATTTGTCCATGTCGTGTAACTGTGGTACAAAAGGATTTGCCTTAACATTTAAGTGTTTTTTTTTTGTCCTGTTGTCCTTTCTCAAATTATGACTCCTTATCATCAGACACTTCAGATAAATTACTTTGAACACCGGATCCTTCTGAGGTTCCTAGTACCTTCACCTTGGCTCTCGTTTGCTTCGACCTCCAGCTGCCCAGCTGTTCTCCCAGGGCATATTTATCCTCAAGCAATTTATGTTGTACAACAACAGCAGCCACTTCAGCCTTTATACATGCACTGGAAACTCTGGAGCTTGATCCAGAAGAACTTTGTTTGCTTTTCCCACCTCCAACATTTGACACACTGTCAAATGTCTAAGTGTATTTCATCCTACATGTCAGATATTGCCTTAAAAATTGACTCTATCTCCAGTTTGCAGTGCACAACCTTTGCATTTTCATGCTCTTTTTGTGACGCACCTTCAGCCATTTCAAAGTTGCTGACTTTAAATTCAGTCGATGACTTCTGCGGTGGTTTTACATCCTTTTCATTGCCGCCATCCGAAGTCACCTCTCCTTCCATTGCCTGGCACAGCCTCGCAATGGGAACGCTTTTTGACACCACTTCCGCTGCCTCAGTTCTGATTTGAGATCAACGACCCGCAAGTCTGTGATACCTTGCTCCTCAGCGGCGGTGGCCATTTTACACGTCTCCCCCTAACCGTCCGCTGAGCTCGAGCGCCAAGCACGCACAACACAAGCCCAAGATAAACAGTCCCCAAAGGACAAGTGGCAGCAACTCCAAACCGTGTTCAAACTTGCAACAAACTCACAGAAGGAAGATTACAGCTTCCGACGGCTGTGATGTGCTGCTGTGAAAGAGTGGATTTCCTCTGCGGCCGCAGTCAATAATTTCGCTATGATTCTCGGAAAATGACTCGACCAACCTGCATTTGGACATTCTGTTCCAGGGCTAGAAGCCCTGGACCCTTCTGTGTCCGTTGCTCAGACCAATGGAGGTGGATTTCAGTCAGCACCCTGAGCTGGGCATTTCCAACATGGCCACCATATTGTTTTCAGTACTGCTCCAAACCAAAGAGGGGAAAGAGTCCAAATGTTCCAACAATCCAAAACTCAGAGATTCAAGGGGTCCATGCGGGTCTGACGAAGATGCGGACATTTTCTGTTGTCTAAAATATAGTGAAAAGGCCACTCAGAGGCTAAGAAGATTCTTTACTGCTCTGTGATTAGTAAGGGGTTGCTTAAGGTGGTATGGGGTGGAAAGAAAAAGTTTGAAAGCCACTGTTTTAATCGTCCCTCATTGACTCGTTATGTGCACGGTTTCATAACTCCAAAGGAAATGGGCCAATGACCATTTTTCTCAAGCAAAATATTTCAGTATCAATTGGGTCCAGAGCAGTGATTCTCAACCTTCCCTTCCCACTCACATCCCACCTTAAGCAATCCCTTACTAATCACAGAGCACTGATGGCATAGGGATGACTTAAAGTGGGATGTGAGTGGAAAGAAAAAGGTTGAGAACCACTGATCTACACCCATGACTGCATGGCTAGGTACAATTCAATTCACAATTCACACCACGGTCATCGGTAGAATCACAGACAGCAATGAGGAAGTGTACAGGAGGGAGATAGATCTGCTCATTAAGTGGTGTCACAGCAACAATGTTGTGTTCAACGTGGACATCAGGAGGGAAAACCAGGAGAATGTGGACTAGTCCACATCAAGGGGACAGCAGTGGAGAGGGTAGAAAACGTCACAGTCCTGGGTGTCAGCATCTCTGGGGCCTCTATGTCGAGGCAATGGGGAAGAAGGCACACCTGCACCTATGTTTTCTTAGGAGTTTGAGGAGATTTGGGACGTCACCAAAGACTCTTGCAAATTTCCACAGGTGAATTGTGGAGAGCATGGATAGCCAGTGCCATCATGGGCTTCAGTCTTCACTCCATCGAGGACATCTACAAGAGGCAGTGCCTTAAGAAAGCAGCCTCTATCCTCAAGGACCCCCACCACCCAGGCCATGCCCTCTTCTCACTGCTACCATCGGGAAGGAGGTACAAGAGCCTGAAGACGAACACCCAGCGGCACAAGGACAGCTTCTTCCCCTCCATCATCAAATTGCTGAATAGACAATGAACCACGGACAATATCTCACCTTTTCTCTTTTTTGTACTAATTATTGTCATTATTTTAAATTTTTTAATTTAAGGAATTGTAGTTTACAACAATTTTGCACCTGTAATGCTCAATACTGCTGCAAAACAGCAGATTCCATGACACTAAAACCTGATTCTATTTCTGACAACTTCCCCTGACTATGTGCTCCAAGCAACTTCCACCATCTGTGGAAATAATTTGCCTCCTAGTTCCTCTTTCAACTTCTCCCACTCTTTACCTTAAACCTATGCCATCTAGTACACCCTACAAAATGAGTTTGACTACCCTATCAATGCTTCTCATGATTTATAAACTACTGTCTGGTTGCCCTTCAGCCCCTCTAATGCTCCAAGTTTGTCCAATCCGGCCAACATCCCGTGAACCTTTACTGACTCCCTCCAAAGCCTGCACGTCCTTCCCATAATCCGACGGAATCTTGTCCAGAAGAAACATGATAACCCTGCGCTCATTCCTGACTTGAAGGCACAAGAGAGCCTTGCCAAGGACAGTGCCTGCCCCACGCTAACGTCAGCTATTCCTTTTCTCCCATCGATGCACTCGACCCGCTGAGTTCCTCCTGCAGGCTGGGCTTGGTCTCAGATTCCCGTGCCCCACTGTGCCAAATGCTTAACCTCCTGTCTTTTAAATTTCAAATTAAATTTAAATTTATCAGGCCCTTCCGGCCCACAAGCCCCCGCTACCCCCCAATTAACCTACAACTCCTGTATGTTTTGAAGGGTGATGGGGAAACTGCAGCACTCAGAGATGGGGAGAACATGCAAACTCATTGACGACAGCACCAGATTCGAACCCAGGTCCCTGGCGCTGTAACCGCGCCACCTCTTCTCAAAGGAAAGTCTGCACCTGCTGGTCCCTCTCTGGTACCGTGGCTCCAATCTCACAGCCCCAGAGTTGGGGGTTCAATCCTGGCCCCACACTTCTGTCCTCTTTCCTCTTGCCTCTCCATTCACAGACCCTCTACCCTTCCCCTTTGCTTGCTGATGTGCACTCCCGCCTTTATCCACCTATTACCTCCTGCTTTTAGGCCTGTGCTCCTCCCTCCCGCCTCTTTCTTCTGACATCTTGCTCATACCTTGATGAAGGGCTCAAGCCAGAACGCTGGTTCCTTATCTTTATCTTTTGATATTTAAAGTACACCGTTTGACCTGCTGAGTTCCTCCAGCTTTGCGTTTTTACTTCAATCCTGGCCCTGGCTTCTGTCCGTGATCACCGGGTACTCTGCTTTCCTCCCACATTCCAAAAACGCAGGGTTTGGCCACTGTAAATCACTCCTGGAATGGTAGAATCTGGGGTGGTAGATGGGAATGAGGGGAGAATATCATGCAATATTTAGTAAAGTTAATGAGCACAAAGTACTAAAGGGTTTGTGACCATGCTGCACCTCTCCATGACATCTCGCTAAGATTGTAATCCAATCTTATATGGGCGTGGAGAGGAACAAGTTCATATGTGGATTAAGATCAACGCCAACAAGGCAGCCACTGGGGCTGGATAGCTGGAGTTTCAGGAGTGGCTGTGGAACTCTCTTCCCTGGAGCCCAGGAGGTCGAGCAGTGCACTGAGAGGGCTAGAAACAAATCTTTTTGTTTAAGATGGAGTTGTAACCCTGTACACGCGTGTAATAGTTGAATTTTGTGGACCAATTTTTAGTGTAAAATTTAAGAGGTCGACTATTACACGCATACTACTTTTGTCGTTCTGGCAGTCGGGAAGCTCGAATGGGCGGCCGTGCATCCGAGACCGGGTAGTATCCGCGTTCAGGGCTTATCGGGGGCTCGGATGGGCCAGTGGGCAACCAAGTCGCGGGTTCGTGGTCGGACGGTTGAGGTGTCGGATGCTCCGGGAGTGGGGTGGGGGGGGGGTTGTGGGTGCGTCCTAGGCCTAGCCGAGAACCCGCAGTCGTGGCGTCGGGAGTACGCATGGGTGGGCAGCCTGGGCCTGGGGGAGACATGATGGTCGAGGCATCAGGACCTCTGGTGGGTGGGCAGCCGGGGCCGAAAATAGAGAGGCCAACCTTTACACCATATCGACTCTTACATGTGAATTAATGTAGTTCACATCCCTCAAGATGAGAAGGCATGTAACAGGGAAAAGAAACAAGACAAAGTCTTGAAACAAGTTATTACACGCAAAAGAGAAGGAGGGAAAGGGAAAGAGAGAGAAAGACAGCTAGGGAAAATGAGGTGTAGGTATAGGGGAAGGGGAAAGGAGGCAGGGGGATTCTATGTAAAACCTGAGAAGTTGATTTTGGAAGGTACCCAGACTGAAGATGAGGTGTTGTTTCTCCAATTTGTGGGTGGTCTCAGTCTGGCAGTGCATTAGATCAAGGACAGACATGTTGGCAAGGGAATGGGGAGGGTAATTGAAGTAGGTGGCCTCAGGGAGATCCCAGTAACAATGTATCACTACCCACTTAGGCATGTAGTGGATTATTTTCACGTTGTTAAATTTATAGGTACAGCTCTTCCGGCCCATGAGCCCGCACCGCCAATTACACAAGTTTGCAGGCTTTTCCCTGGGGTAGGGGAAAAGCCTATATAACGGGGACTTGAGGGGTTGTGAATATTGATTTACCTATCCTTCTCTCTGTTTTCTAGTGGAGACATGTTCATTTATATCATCGACATTGGTATATTTTAATGAATCTGTGTGGGGGCAGCAAGTTACACTGCAGGCCGCACGGTTATTGTAGCAATGCTGTGATAGTTTGAATCTGGCGCTGACTCTAAGGAGTTTGCATGTTCTCCCAGTGTCTGTGTTGGTTTCCTCTGGGCGCTCTGTGTTATTCCCACCCTTCCAAAATGTACAGGGGTTTGTGAGTTAATTGGGTGGTGCGGGCTTGTGGGCCGAAAGAGCTGTACCTATAAATTTAACAATGTGAAAATGATCCACTACATGCCTAAATGGGTAGTGATACATCGTTACCTTTTCCCTCCGTCTCTGTCTCCCCATCCTCCCCACCCCCCTCTCTCTCCCCCCCTTTCCCTCTGTCTCCTTTCCTCCAGTTCTGCATTCACAGAGCCACCCCCTCCTCCAGTCAATTCTCACCTGTCCCCCTATCCAGGTCCAATTAACACCTTTCGTCTGTGGCTGTCCTCTCCCTGCTCTTTCTTCCCACCTCCCCCAGCCTTTTAATTGAGACGCCTGCCAGCTTTTCACCAGTACCTTGTCATGGACACTGTGAGACCGGCTGAGTCCTCCAGCATTTCTGTGTTTTTACTACAATTATGGCGTCTGCAGACTTTCCTGCTTCACTTGAGGAATGCTTTTTTTTTGCTGTAAAACTTCTTAGAATACAGGCCGCATTTTTGCAAGTGACTATTCAGTCTCAGTTAATCACATCTTTTGAAAATGAAGAAGAAAATCTTGCGGTGAGACTTCTGTAGTGGAACATCCCATGGAACACAGAAATGAATGGTTTCCTTTGTGGCCGCATCTTCAAAGCTCAGTGGCTCCAGGACATCCAGACAACATTTGATGTGGTCATTTATAAGATGCACAATATAGCCCTTCTCTGTCCTATCATCCTACAGTGAATGCCTCCTGATTGGCATTAGTTGGATGGGACTTTCTGTTGGCAGGACTCACAGTGAGCAACCTCCCGCATTTTTTGTAGTGGCAGGTGAAGTTGAGTAGGTTACTGGAGGGATCTGTGCTGAGGCCCGGTTGTGCAACAGGTCGGACAGGAACTGCTCCGAACAAAGGATAATCCATCCGCTTGCACTTGGAGGGTTATCTGGCCAGGCAGGTCGAAAGTCATTTCCCCACATTCAATCAAGGCTAGCCTGCCCATGGTTAGGCGAACAGCTTGCTCACGGCTCCTTTGAATGTACACACACCTCGCCACTGGCAGACCTAAACCAGCTGCAACATGTGGGGCAGCTCTTTCTCTTTCTCCCCCAAGAATGAATCCCAGCTCCACTCTGGGGTGCGAGCGTGGCCTATGCTGGAGAGTCAATGGTCATTTTTTTCATAATTTAAATTTTTTAAAATTTTGCCATTTTTGCCCATGTCATCTAATTACACCCAATTAACCTACACCTGTGGTACGTTTTGATGGTGGGAGGAAACCAGAGAATCTGGAAGAAACCCACGCGAGCACGGGGAGAATGTATTAACTCCTTACAGACAGTGCGAGAGTCGAATCCCGGTCCCAATCGCTAGTGCTGTGACGGCATTGTGCTGACCTCGACGTTAATCATGTGTGCCAGTGCAGGGTGGGGGCTGCAGTTGGTGCATGCTGTAGGACTGTTGAAATTGATCTTTATTGTAACCTTTTCGAAATCCATTCTTCCGTGAGTTGAACTTGTGCAATTAGATGGCAATAAACTTGACGACTTCAATTGAATGTTTGGTGCTTTGCCTGCTGGTTACTGAGGGGTGGCGGATGTTGTGTTATACTGTCTTTTTACACTTTCTCTGGGTATCACAGACTGTAGCATCTCTTGGTTGTTTAGTTGCCCATTGTGTGTGTGAACTGTATGCGATATGTGTGTGTACTGTAGGCAATGTGTGTGTGTTTGTGTGAGTGTGTGTATGGTTGTGTGTTTGTGAGTGTGTGTGTGTGTATAAGTGTGTGTGGGTACATGTGTGTTGGTGTGTGTGGGTACATGTGTGTGTATTTGTGTGAGTGTCTATCAGTGTATGTGTACTGTATACAATGTGTGTTTGCTTGTGCAAGTGTGTTTGTACATGTGAGTGTGTGTGTTGGAGTATGAGGGTGCGTGTGTGTGTGTGTGTTTTTGTGTGTGTGTCAGTGTGTGGGTGTGTGTGTTTTTGTGTGTCTGTATCAGTGTGTGGGTGTGTGTGTTTTTGTGTGTGTGTGTGTGTGTGTGTGTATGGGTGTGTGTATGGGGGTGTGTATGGGGGTGTGTATGGGGTGTGTGTGTGAGTGTGTGTTTTTGTGTGTGTATCAGTGTGTGGGTATGTGTGTTTTGTGTGTGTGTGTGTGTGTGTATGGGTGTGTGTATGGGTGTGTGTATGGGGGTGTGTATGGGGGTGTGTATGGGGTGTGTGTGTGAGTGTGTGTTTTTGTGTGAGTGTATCAGTGTCTGGGTGTGTGAGTTTTGTGTGTGTGTGTGTGTGTGTGTATGGGGGTGTGTATGGGGGTGTGTATGGGGGTGTGTATGGGGGTGTGTATGGGGGTGTGTATGGGGGTGTGTATGGGGGTGTGTGTATATGGGTGTGGGTGTGAGTGACTGTGCATTCATACTCTTTTTTATAAGTAGGCTGCTCTCAGACTAATTTCTTCTCGAACCTGCTAAACTTGTTTCCTCACATCATAAGCGCCAGATATTCACAATGTAAATCAATGATGTGGGGCAAGAACGGACAGTTCCAGTCTGCAAGTGACACTCCTTTAGCACTGTGAGTTGTGAGGAGGATAGGATGACACTTCAAGGTGACCACGACAAGCTGAGGGAATTGTTGCAGCACAATGCGGATGAATATCAAGTTCTCCACCTGGAAGGAAAATCATAAACGTAGAGTATATTTAAATGGTGGTCGTTCGGGAAAGGGAAGGAACTGGGGGTCCTTGAACATGAACCATAGGCAAACAGGAAGTCTGTAGAGGCTGGAAAATTGGAGCCAAACTTCAAGTGCTGCAGGAACTCAGTGGGTCACGATTGAATGGCGGGGCTGATTTAATGGGCTGAATGGCCTGTTTCTGCTCTTCAGTCTTTTGGATCAGGTGTGGATAGTCAACATTTTGGGCCAGATCCCTTTATTAAGCACAGCAGGTCTTCTTTGGCTTGGCTTCGCGGACGAAGATTTATGGAGGGGGTAAAAAGTCCACGTCAGCTGCAGGCTCGTTTGTGGCTGACCAGTCCGATGCGGGACAGGCAGACACGATTGCAGCGGTTGCAAGGGAAAATTGGTTGGTTGGGGTTGGGTGTTGGGTTTTTCCTCCTTTGTTGAGTAATAAAAACGGGCAGGGTGTAGTGTTCCTGGAAGTCAGAGTTCAGGGTAAGGCGTTGCTGCGACAAAGTGCAGGGGATAGACAAAAGTACAGGGGCTCCATCTTTTACTCGTGAAAGGTCCATTCAAAAGTCTAGTAACCACAGGAACAAAAGTGTTAACTGTTTCTCTCTTTCCTCCAAAGCTACCTGGTCTGATAAAGTGATCCTGGTATTTTGTGTTTTATTTCAGATTTCCGGCAGTGTTATTATTATTTTGTTTGCTTTTCTTGTTCTCCGGGCCAACCACTCTTGCCCAATTGCCACCACTGTGGCCCCCTTGTGGATCCCCCAAAAGCCTCCCCCTTAAGTTGTTTGAGGGGCTTCCCCTCCGGTCGCAGCCAGGACTCCAGGCCACCCACTCTTTAGTTGGCTTTTTCTGTACTTCTCTCCTAGCTGGAAAACATTTGATGATTTCAGTCTGTGTCCCTCCCCTTTAATGTGATGCAGCCCCCTTTGAGAATGGCTGTTCAACAGCAACGAGGAATTTACAGACAGTGCATCAGAGAGGTCATTTCCCCCGAGAAGGTTCACGAGAATGTTGACAGGATTTCAAGGTTTGAGTTACAGGGAAAGGTTGTGCAGACTGGGGCTTTTTCCTCTGGAGCGTAGAAGATTGAGAGGGGACTTGATAGAGGTGTTTAAGATTTTAAAAGGGACAGACAGAGTAAATGTGGATAGGTTTTTTCAATTAAGAAAGGGGGAGATTCAAACTAGAGGGCATGGTTTAAGATTGAAGGGGGAAAATTATAAAGGGAACATGAGGGGAAATTTCTTTACGCAGAGGGTGGTGGGGATGTGGAATGAGCTTCCGGCAGACGTGGTTGAGGCGGGATCATTGGTTACATTTAAGGAAAGACTGGATGGTTACATGGAGAGGAGAGGACTGGAGGGGTATGGACCGGGTGCTGGTCAGTGGGACTAGGAGGGTGGGAATTTGTTACAGCATGGACTAGTAGGGCCGAACTGGCCTGTTCTGTGCTGTAAGTGGTTATATGGTGATATGGTTATTATCAGCTGCAACAACAGTTCCTTTGAGGATCTCGAGCTCTGGCTCACACGATTCAATGCTGTACTTACAAACAAGCACCCCTGTGTCTGCTTTTGTCCCACTACTGTGAAAAGATTTAACTTGTCCAAGAATAAGTCCTTACAAAATCAAGCTATTTGTCTTCCTGGACTGATGCTGGGATGGCTTCAAGTATTTACTGCCAATCTAAAGGAGCAGGGGGAGAGGGTAAAATGCTCTATTTGTTTTCCTCTCTCAAACTTGATCGCATTGGGGCAAATGGATAGTTACTTTAAAGGTACTTGTCACATAATAATATATTAAAAATGTAATATACATGATATTTGCTTCAACTTTTTCCTGCTTAAGGCAACATATAGTCACCGTGAGTATTGCCCAGTGCCCCAAACAATAGGACAAAGAGAAGCAAAAGAGAGTCCCTTCAAAGTCACTGAGTTTCCGTCGACTCACCTCCAGCGCTCCCGCAGCCTTTGTAGCCTCACAAACCATCAGCACCCCAAACTCCGGGTCCACACTTCTGATATAATCTGCAGACCATCAGAGCCCTGTCAAATCCTGATTCTGATACCTGGTTCCCTTGAAACTGCCTGCGCCGAGTTGAATGCAAATTCATCGTGCTTGCCAGTGTGGTGATTTCAATTTGGACTGCGGGTAGGGTCAAACATCCAGCTCGCCATGAGTCCAGGACATGAGGATTAACTCACCTTGACAGTGGTTCAAGCAAATCCAGGGACAACTTGAAGGAACTTTCCAAAAAATGTTGATCTGGTGTTCATTCATGTCGATGTTTCTGCTGAATAATTGTGAAAGTTGGGGATGAGGGAGAGCAGCAAAGAATGGGTTAATTTTGATTGTCAGAATGAAAGGTTCACTTAAAAATACATTAAAAATGTAATATGCATATCACATTGTCTGTCGAGAGGCAAACCAAGAGTCGCCATGAGTATTGCCCGATGCCTCTCACACTAGGAGAAAGAGAAGCAAATGAGAATCCCTTCAGAGACGCTGAGTGTCCGTGAATTCACCGCCAGCTCTCCCGCTGCCTCTGCAGCCACACGAACTCCTGTTCAAACCATCGGCAACCTGACCTCCAGATCCAAACCTCCAACATGATCAGCAAGCCTTCAGAGCCCGAGGCCCTTTGGGAGCCCTTCTTGCCCTCAGCACCGTCTCAAATCCCAGTTCCGATACCTGGTTCCCACCAGCCAGTATCCAGCAGCCTGCAGCCTGCATGAGTCCTTTGACCACAAGTGGCCAGCAGCCATGGATTGTGCTGGCCCGCTGCTGTGGTCATCCAGTAGGGTCGTCTCCTCTACTTCTCCTTCTCAATGGTGGGGGGGGGGGGGGGGGGAGGGGTGTTCTCCCCATTTCTGATGCCCTGATGTCTTACGTGGCAAGGTAAGCAAGGGTTTTCTTCTCTGGAATGATGAAGGATGAGAGGTGACTTCATAGAGGTAAAAAAGATTATATGGGGCTTACATTGGATGGACAGTGTGACAGAATATAGATATGTTTCTGGGAGATAAATTGGGGGAGGGTTTTTAGTGCAGGTCCATACAAACACTTTAAAACAGATCTTATTTAAAATACTGGAGCTCTGCTCATGCTAGACATATCGGCCACAAAACTTTGCAGAAGCTTTGGAGAGTGCCCAAGAGACTTCACTAATGGATTGTTGTTTACAATAAAGCAACAGATGAAAGAGCTTGTCGGAGATGAATTCTGTCAGGAGTGGAACTTGGCTGTTGTAAGAGGGTCATGTCGTTTTGCAAGCAGACAGAGTCAAACAAGTTTTCTCTCTGAGAGAGAGAGAGAGAGAGAGAGAGAGAGAGAGAGGAGGAGGACAGAATATAAATATGTTTCTGGGAGATTAATTGCAGTAGGGTTTTTAGTGAAGTCTCTTGGGCACTCTTCAAAGCTTCTGCAAAGGTTCTGAGGACAATATCTCTAATTAGCAGAGCTCCAGTATTTTAAATAAGATCTGTTATAAAGTGTTTGTATGGGACCTACACTAAAAACCCTGCCCCATTTTACCTCCCAGAAACATATCCATATTCTGCCACAATAGCTAGCATCTTTTTACAAGAGTGACAGTAGCAAATACTAGAGGACATTGCTTTAAGTTGAGGGGAAGGGAGTTTCAGAGTAGGACTTTACACGAGAGTGATGGGTGCCTGGAAGGCATTGCCAGGGTGATGGTGGAGGCTGGCCCAATAGGAACATTCTAAAGACTCTGAGATCACCACATGGATGTAATAGAGGGCTATGGGTGTGAGATAGGGAAGGACTAGAATGTTGTGGATAGGTTTACATCAGTTGGCACAACATTGTGTGCTGAAGGGCCTGTGCTGTGCTCTCATGTTTTATGATCGATGATCATTGAGATCCCCCAGCAGTTTTGTTTTCTTTTCTGTCCAGAGTCCTTTCCCTTCAACAACACTTGTTGGCAAGGTCAGGGCACCAATGAACCCGTTTTTGTGCCATATGACTCTATGACACTGGAGCACGTGCTAAAACCTCCAAGAATGCAGCCAATTCGAGTTAGTACCTGCAGGACTTAATCATAGCCCTAGGGTTCCTGTTGCCTTCCTGCACCATATGTGCATGACCTTGTCTTCCGGTGAAGTCAGTGCAAAGAGGGAGAGTCATTCATGGCCAACTTGTCTCCAGTCCCTGAAGAGCCTTAGTTCCCTAATGGCAGAAGCTTTTGGGTCACCAAGACACCATGTAAAAGTAGTTCAGCATTTAAAGGATCCCAGTGAAAGACATTCAGTACTCAGCATAAATTTGATTTAACTTTTGTCATGGATTCTACTTGTCAACCTTTTCCAAATCCATCCATTCATCCATTTCCCCTTTCTTTGTCTATCTCCTATATTTGCCTTCCACCTTGAGTCATTTCATATTCTTGTACTCCACCCTCTCACAATCCTTCTCTCCTCCTTTGAAGCATCCTTGACTATTCCAGGTTGTGATGGGAAGGTGTTAACCTGGAATGCAATCTCCTCCCAGGCTGAATGACCTTTCTCTCCAATTCTCCTGGTTGGCCACTGATATCAGCTTACAAATGGGTCGGGATGGATAGGGGAAGTATCAAAGATCCTGAGCTGGTTTTCCAAACACATATTTCCATCAGGTCACCATCTCAGTACAGAAACAGGCCACTGAAGTTGCACAAACCATTTAACACCGTTCTCATTTTATTAAGGATGTAGATGCTTTGGAGAGAGCGCAGAGGAGATTTACCAGATGTCTTACGAAGTAAAGTTGACAGAGCTAGGATTTTTCTCTTTCGAGCAACGAAGGATGAGAGGTGACTGAATAGAGGTATATCAGGTTATGAGAGGCAGAGATAGGGTAGACAGCCAACAACCTTTTCCTGGGAAAAGAGTAGGAAACACTAGAGGACATGTCTTTAAGATGAGTAGAGGAAAGCTTAGGGGAGATGTGTTTTTTCTTAAAGAGAGTGGTGGGGGATAGTAGTGGAGGCTGGAACAATAGGGACATTTAAAAGACTCTTCGATATGCACATGGATGGAAGAAAAATGGGTTATGGATGTGAAGGAGGTAAGAGTTAGATTGTGGTGGAGTAGGTTTACATAAGACGACGCAACATTGTGGGCTGAAGGGGCTGTACTATGCTGTATTGCTCCATGCTCTATTCTGCCCACACCCCAATTAGCTCCCCTCAGATTACAACACTCACCCACACACTGGGGGACAATTTACAGAGGCTGATTAACCTGTCGTGCTGCATACCTTTGGGAAGTGGACACACACGAAGGGAGCTCGCGTGATTGAGGGGAGAAACCCTGCGGCAACCAGGGTGGTGATTGAAGCCAGGTGACCTGCGATGTTGGAGCACCTCCAGTGCCACACTGTGTTACGAGCAATGGGGACTGACGGCTTTGGGGTTGGTGGGTGGGATAAGTAGTTCCTGTGAAACGATAGCCAGCCAAGCCTGTACGTACATGTTTCCATGTCATTACCCTCAAGACAGAGATGGCGGAAAGGTCACAAAAAGAAATGACTTAGATCAACCAACAAAAATTTTACCAGATGCCCGAACAATGATTAAAAATGATTCCGCGTCATGCACGTTTCAAAATTAATTTAGAAATGGAATAATTCAACAAAGAAAGTTTTAATTCCTCGATATCATAATTTCCTATCAAGACAAACACCTTGAATTTCACCCAGTCTCAAGTGCAATATCTTATTGTACCTTTCAAACCTATAGAAAGTCACTCAGTTTACTGTCTCAATACAAGTTCATAGGGAAGTGTCTCCATTTTGTGAAATGTTTGATGCAGCTTGCAGTGGGCTATCATCACTCCTGAAAGGCAAGGAGGGGACACCTCGCCTGGACACAAACCGGTTGGCAGCAGTGGTGAATCTCCTCCTGAACGTGTCGCCCGCCAGGAAGTACAGGATGGGGTCCACGCAGCTATTGAGGCTGGCGAGACCCCTGGTCACTTGATACATTGCATAGACCCTCCTGTTCCACCCGCAGGTCTCCAGCCCTTGGTAGTAGAGTCTGGACTGAAGGTTTAAGTTCTTCATCACGTGGAAGGGCAGGTAGGAGATGGAAAAGACCAGCAGGACAATGATGACCAGACGCACGGACTTGCCGCGGAGGGGAGTCCTCATGTCATTTGATATCAGCGCCCTCACGATGAAGCCATAGCAGACCAGGATGATGGCAAAGGGAACACAGAATCCAAAGAACGTAGTCCCCATGCTGTAAATGAAGTATGTTTGCAGGAGCTCCTGAGACGTTGTGTCATAGCAGGTGTTGCTTTTGTTTTTTCTCAGGCCGGTCCTGGAGAAGTATAGTATCGGGGAGATGCCTGCCATAACAATAATCCACACACACACGCAAACAATGGTGGCCGACTTCTTCTTCAGCCTGCCCAGTGACCTCATGGGGTGGACCACCCCCGTGTACCTGTGGACACTGATGCAGGTCAGGAAGAGGATGCTACTGTACAAGTTAACGTGGAAGATGAACCTTTGCAGCTTGCACAGTGCCTCACCAAAGATCCAGTCCGTTTTATTGAAATAGTAAAAGATTAGAATGGGCAGGGAGAAGACATAGAAGAGATCAGCCAGGGCGAGGTTGAACATGTAGATGGTGATACTGCTCCAAGGTCTCATATGAAACAGGAACATCCAGAGGGCGACACTGTTGCCGATGAAGCCCGTGACAAAGACGATTATGTACATGATGGGCAGATAATAAAACTGGAAGCCCTTGTTTAAGGTGCAAGATTTGTTGAAGCCTGAAGTCAAGTTACTTGACAAATCCGAAAAGTTATACACTTCCTCCATTGTATCAAACTCAAGGTTGTCCACTGAACATCAGCAACTTGGCCAGCGTTCCATCAAGATAAAAACGCATCTGAAAGATTCAACAAAAAAAAGTTCAACTTTGTGTTTAATGACACAGAACATTTAATCAATCAATTGATTTGCTTTTTAGTAAACAATCTTAATCTTAACCAACAAGAACTCTGTGAAACACATCATTTAGAAAGGTACACCACAGGAACAGGCATTCGACGCATGTGCTATGTTGAACAGCAAGTCTAGTCAAATTTCGGGTCATCTGATTGCACAAATACAACCTGATGAAGCAGCGTTAACCGGTTCTTGGGGCAAAACACACAGAAACTTAACGAGAAATAACACACATACTGACAAACAATACATATATACAAATAAATATTGTTTGGTTCAAATGAAAGTCTTGGATGGTCAGTGTGAGCAGAATCAGCCTTCTCACTGCCCTTGGGAAGAAGCTGCCCCTCAGCTTGGTGATGTTGGCTCGGATACTCCGGTATCTCTTCCCCAATCTAAAAGATGTTGCGTGCATGGGTGGAAGGGAACCTCAACAATTTTGCATGTCCTCTTCAGACAATGACCCCGATAGATCTCGTTGATGGGTGTGTTGGGGGAGGGGGGCTGGGAGATCCCATTGTTCATCTCTGCCACTCTTAGGGCCCTGTGGTTTGACCTCTGATCCATTTCACTGCAGTAACCGTACCCACACTGTGATGCAGCCAGCCAGGACGCTCTCGATAGAGCTCCTGTAGAAGGTTGACGTGATGGTGGCTGGTAGCTTTACCCACTTCAGTCTTCTCAGGAAGTTCAGTCTCCATTGCACCTTCCTGACAAGTGAAGAGATGTTGAGCGTCCACGCTAGGTCACTAGTTAAGTGAGCTCCAAGAAACCTGGTGCTCTCCACTCTCTACTACAGAGTTGTTGATGTGGAGTGAAGGACAGTTGTTCCTGGTCCTCCTGAAGTCCACAATCATCTCTTTAATTTTGCCCATATTGACACTCGGGGTTATTACTCTGACAACACTTAACGAGATTTGCCACCTCTTCCCTGTAGTTCGACACATCGTCGTTGCTGGCGGCAGTGGCCAATACCAGAGGACATCTTTTAAGGTGAGTGGCGGAATCTCTTTACCCAGATAGTGGTGAATCTAAGGAATTCATTGCCATGGACAGACATGGAGGCCACGCCCATTGGGTGTATTCAACTCAGAGGTTCTTGATAGACAAAGGTACTGCCGAAACTCAGCAGCTACTCAGCCTCCATAGGAATGAAAGGGTAACCAACTATACGGACCTGGGACCATCATCAGATGTAAGTAAAAACAGGCAAGCACATGGATAAAAAAATAACATCATTTATTTTGTGTTGCACAATTTGCATCCCTGTCAGTAACTATCTGTTTGCAATAATCTCCATGTATCCACTCCACTGCCTCTTCAACATACAAATGTGCATTAGGGCCTAGAATAAGACCCCTCTGTCCTGTCCCGTCCTTCAGTAAGATCATCGTTGGCCTGCTTCTGACCTCACAGTCATATGAGATAAATGGAGTTGGTCTTTTCTATCTGAATTGGACCATGCCTTATGTTAAACAGTGCCACCAAGTTCACGGTTCTCCCACAGGAGCAAATGATCTCTCCATGACGACCCAGTCAGGACCCTTCAGGATGTTTTAACTTGTCTGCTTCCTACGTTGTTCCTCTACATCCACCTTGATTAAGATTTTCAACCAGAAATGTTAGTGTTTCCTTTCCCCTGCCCCCCCCCTCCCCCCACACAGATGTTCCTCAACCCTCTGAGTTTGACTAATCTTCTCCACATCTATTAGGTCAGCCTGCTTTGCTGTAGTACAAACAATCTGATCCTAACCAATCTCTGAATGGAGCAAAAAATGCTCGAATTTCCTGGAGAATCTCCTCTGCAGTGGAGTCACATCGCAGAGTACTAGAGTTTAGGGTAGCTATTCATGGTACGGTTAGCATAGCAGTTAGTGCAGCACTGTTACAGCGATAGCCACTGGGTTTTGAATCCCGCGCTGTCTTTAAGGAGTTTGTACATTTTCCTCGTGTCTGTGTGAGTTTCTTCTGGATCTTCCTGTTTCCTCCCACCCTTCAAAACGTATGGAGTGGGGGGTGTGTAGGTTAATGGGGTGTAATTGGACGGCACAGGCAAGTGGGTCAAAAGGGCCTGTTACCATGCTCCATGTCTAAATTTAAATAAAAAAAAAATGATTCCCAATCCTTTGTTTTGGCTATGACCCCGCCCCCTTAGGACTACTCGAAGTTTAAGAAGTTGGCCATCTCTCCCATCGAGCCTGTCCATCATTTAATAAGATTGATGGTTGATTGGCCGTGGACACAGGTCCTCCCACCTGCCTTTACCCAGAACATTTAATTCCCCCTACTATGCAAAAATTTATCTAACTGAAATATAGTTAAAGAGGCAGCCTCGACTGCTTCCTTGGGCAGACAGTTCTACAGATACACTACCCTCTGGGTAAAGTAGTTCCTCCTCATCTTTGTCCTAAATCTACTCCCATGAATCTTGAAGCTATTCCCCCTTGTTTGAAGCGTCCGTAGAGGGAGGAGTCCAAGTACGGGAGTGTGGCAGCATGTTGGCTCCTTTCCCTGTGAAGCAGTGAAATTTAGTTGGCTTCTTCCCTACTTCTCCCCAACCGACTGCATTAAAAAAAATTATGATTTCAGTCTGTGGCTCCCCTTTAATGTACTGTGGTCCCCAGAAGGGCCACATGGCCCCTGTTGAGTTTGGCTCATATGGAGCATGGAACAGCTTCAATTATCTGTGCTGACCGAGTTGGTCGCATTTGCCTGTGCTCGACCTGCATGCCTCTGAACCTTGAAACATTTTCAGTGGGTTTGGAATATCCCCGGTGCAGGATTGCAGAATGTTTATCCCAGGTTAAACAAACACCAATGGGACAAGGTGTGATGAAGGCCATGGGGAAAGGTTTGAGGGAGGGGTGGTTTTTGGCGCAGAGAGTGGTGGGTGTCTGGAATGGGCTGCCAGGAGTAGTCTTGGAAGCAGAAACAATGGTAGAATTCAGGATGTTTCTAGATAGACACATAGATATGAAGGGAATGAAGGGATCGTGAGTTTTAGTACGTAGACTGCCATGATTAAAGTCTCCAGCCACAATAAAGGCTCCGTCTGGATGCAATGTCTGCAGTTTCCTGATAGCAGCACTGAGGTCTTTCATGGCTACTTTAGCATTAGTATTCAGTCGTACATAAACTACAAGGTCTACACTTAATAATCAGGTATTCCCGACCGACAGAGCAGCAATGGTTGAGTTAGTGGACCATGATCGATCCATATAGCTGCACAACCCACCCCCTCTACTTTTACCCGTCGCTACTGCCGTTCTGTCAGACCTGAAGACCATGCACCCTTCCACGTTGTTTGAGACATCGCTATTTAGCCACGTCACTGTTACCATAAACCTTCTCTGTGTGAGGGTCCAAATCCTTAGTTCGTCCAGCTTGCTCATCAAAGACCAGACATTTGCAAGGACAAATCTTTCCATCTCTGAGATGGTAAAGATCAAGCAGGGGTCATAGTGTAAGTCAGTGTGGTGGAGGATGTTATGGGGAGGCGGGTAGGGGGTGAGCACCACTTTCTCCAACCCCAAATTTGACCCATAAAATTGGTCCAAAAAAACTCGACTATTACACGAGTATATACAGTATGTCATTTCCCCTTCACTACAGAGGATGGATGGCCTCTAAAGATACAGGAGCAGAAATTGCCCATCTCTCCCATTGAGCCTGGTCCATCATTCAATAAGATCATGGCTGATTGGTCATGGACTCAGGGCCTCTCACCTGCCTTTTCTTCAGAACATTTAATTCCCCCTACTATGCAAAAATGTATCTAACTGAAATATAGTTAAAGAGGCAGCCTCTACTGCTTCCTTGGGCAGACAGTTGCACAGATTCTCTGCCCTCTGGGTAAAGCAGTTCCTCCTCATCTTTGTCCTAAATCTACTCCCATGAATCTTGAAGCTATTCCCCCTTGTTTGAAGCGTCCGCAGAGGGAAGAGTCCAAGTATGGGAGTGTGGCTGAATATTGGGTACAGAGCATTAAGCGTCACAGCTGATACCAGTCTATGAATATGTTGTTGATGGAGGGAATCCAGATCTGATTTTGTTTCTGTAAACATGGTCGTCGCTAAAGGCAGCTCGTCAAGTTGTAATGTGACCTCCAGTGAAGCCTCCAGGTTCAATATTTGACCAGTTGAACTCCCTCTGGTTGAGCTGCTCAGCATCCCTGGCCAGTTTGAGTACACCCTGTTGGCTCTGTGAGGGATCACTGCTCTGCAGTCAGTTCTGGAGCTATTTACTCGGAATCCTGATATCATCAGAATGGCCCCTTCAATCTCATTGCATCCCCGTCCTCCTGCTTTCTATGACAATTGTTAACTGGCGCTCCTCTCTTGTCCCAACTGTGCCATATTTGCTGTACTTATGTGTTGGTTGACTTTACTGAATAGCACACAAAAAAAGCAAACTACAAGACCATATGACATAGGAGCAAAAAATAGGCCATTCAGGCATTGATTCTGCCCCACTACTTAATCATGAGCTGATCCATTTTCCCACTCAGCCCCAACTGACTGGCCTTCTCTCCATAACCTTTGATGCCCTGGCTAATCAAGAACCAATCAATCTCTGCCTTAAATATGCCCAGTGACCCGGCGTCCATAACTACCTTTGACAACAGATACCTCAGGTTCACCACTCTCTGGCTCAAGAAATTCCTCTGCATCTCAGTTCTTCAATCCCAAGTTGTGCCCACTTATCCTAGACTCTCCCACTGTGGGAAGCCACCTTTCTGATCGCGCCTTTCAACCTTCAATGAGATGCCCCCCCCACCCCAATCATTCTCCTAAATTCTAAGGAGCACAGGCAAAGAGCTGTCAAACACTCACACAATGATAACCCTTTCATTCCTGGAATCACTCTTATCATCCACCTCTGAACCCTCTCCAGCGTCAGCACATCCTTTCTTGAACGAGGAGCCCAAATCTGTTCACAGCGCTGCAGGTGAGGTCTCACCGGTGCCTTTTCACTGTACCTCAATAGGCGTGACGAAAAAGCCCCCAAACCATTGTGGCACACTATGATTATGGCACTCAGTGTGTACTTGATACAGGAAATACCTCAGCTGTGACAAAATAACCCAGGGCAATATTATACTGATGCACTTTAACCTGGAAATGTAGACTGACGTAATGTCTGGATAAAATCAATTTGAAAGCATGATACAACAATAATGTATCAAGCCCAGAGTTTGAGACACACTCGCTGTGTTGCTAACCCACATAAACAAGAGACATCATGACAAGAAACTCTCCAGCTGCCATGCAGCTGTGTGGCCCGAGTCGTGGGTGCACTCTTTCACAATGTACATCAGGTCCAGTGGGTATCTTACAGCCGGGAGCAATATCTGCTGGAAGAACTGAGCGGGATGAGCAGCACCAGCGGGAGGAAAAGGACGGTCCAACATCGCGGCCCTTCATTAAGACTTGGGCCGGAAGAGTCGTCCATCTTTCCTCCCCCACTGATGCTGCTCGGTCGGCTGAGCTTCCCCAGCAGATTATTATTTAGCTTCAGAAGAGAGCGCTCAAAATCGTTGAGGGCCCCCTTTCCACTCCCACACACAGCATCTTTCAGCTGCTTCCGTCAGGAGGATCAGAGCCAGCCCCCACCAGGCTGAGGAACAGCTTCTTCCCACGGGCAGTGAGAAAGCTGAACGACCAAAGGAACTGCTCGCACTGACTATCTGAGACTCTTGTATTCATGAAATGACATTTATCTATTTATTTGAGAATATATGAATATTTGTCCTGCACATGTATTGTTTGTCTGTGCGCGTTATGTCTGGTTGTGCGTCTGCGTGTATTGCACCGAGAACCAGAGAACACTTTCGTCGGGTTGTACTTGTGCAATCAGATGACAATAAACTTGACTTCTGCACTCTCCTGTGCGTCTCCAGCTTGTGATAACAGTTGCAAAGAGCAGCAATGCTATTAACCTCATGTCCCTAAGGCCTTTCAGCCCCTTGAGCCTATGGCAGCCCTCAGCAAATCCCATAAGTCATATTCCACACATATTTAGCTTAAATCTATTAAATCTACCCTTGTTGATTGTCTTACCACCCACAAGCATCAGGAATAGTGGCCTGTGAATCGCTCTGCCTTGGAAAGCATCCAACTTATTAAAAGACTCCTCCCACCCCAACCACACTGCCTTCACTGACTTCTCATTGGGAAGAGGATTAACAAGTGAGCGATCACACACCATCAGATTCAAATTCAAAAGTAAAAATATTAAAACTACACTGCCTTTGCTCCGTACCAACTTGACTCTCGGTAACCTTGCTTGCCTTGCTTGTTGTACTCTGTATAAGATGTCTAACTGGTCTGCTCTCAACACAACCTCTAACACTGCATCTTGGCACAGTAAATTTGAACTTAAAGCTGTCCACCTCCATGTGTCTTCGGGGCATAGAAAGGGACTGGAGCACCCAGAGGAAACCCAGGCGAACGTACAAACTCCACAGAATCAAATTGGGGTCTCTGGCTCGATGTTACGTTGAAAAAAAATGTGGATAGGAACAAGGACGGGAGGGGTACGGAGCACTATGGTCCTGGTACGGATCATTGGGACGAGGTAGAATAGTAGTTTATTTTTGGGCAGAACAGCCTTTTTTCTGTGCTGTCATGTTCAATGGTCCTGTTCACTAGTGTGCTGTTCGAAACCTTCAATCACATTTTGGCTCATACTGTGGCAACAACAACGGAAATGCAATTTGTGCAAAGGCCTTATACATTTGGAATTGATTTCTACTTGTTGATGTTTAGCTTGAGGTACTCCCTGTGTGAATCATGATTCAAGACAGTGTGACCCACACAATGCTTCCCCCAAATTCAATTATTGGAGAGCAATAATTGGGGAGCATGGTGGGCACAGTGGTTAGCACAACACCTTCACAGCGCCAGTGGTCGGGACAAGGGTTCGAATCCCATGCTGTCTGTAAGGAGTTTGTACATTCTCCCCATGTCTGCGTGGGTTTTCACCAGGAGTTCTGGATTTCTCCCACCATTCGAAATGTACCAAGGGTTGTAGGTTAATTGGCTGTAAATTGGGCGGCATGGACTCGTGAGCTGAAATGGCCTGTTACGGTGCTGTATGTCTAAATTTAAAAAACAAATTCTGCCATCTCTGAACAAAGTCCCCCTCCAACAACGACAAACATTTACAACAGTTTGCACTCTACAAGGTACTTGACTGGCTGTTGGAACGGCCAATCAGTGCTTTGGAATACATCTGAAGGACCAGCCAACACATTAAGTGATTATTTTTTCCATTTCCAAGACGAATGAACTTGGAAACACAATCCAACAGATTCAGTTTTTTGAAAGTTCTCAGACTCTTAAATGAGTCTCATATGGGCTCCATAATTGGACATTTCTCGATTCCTGCACTTTTATCCATGCCTTGCTTGACTTGTAACACTACTCACTACATTGACATCTTAGTTAAAACACAGAGCATAGAAATATACAGCACCGTACAAGCCATGGTGCTGTGCTGACATGATAACCTACTCTAACAACTGCCGAGAATTCCCCTACTCTATAACCCTATATTTTTCTCAGTTCCAGGTCACTACCTAATAGTCTCTTGACAGATGCTATTTAGCCTACCTCCACCCACCATTGCCAGCAGCATATTCTATGGACCCACCACTCTGTATGAAAAACATCTCTCTTAAATCACAGTTGGCTTAGCAATTAGAACAACACCTTTACAGCGCAGGCAATCAGGACTGTCAAATCCTGCACTGTCTGTAATCCCCATGTCTGCGTGGGTTTTCCCTGGGGGCTCCGGTTTCCTCCCACCGTTTGAAACGTGCTGAGGGTGTAGGTTAATTGGGTGTAAATTGTGTGGCACGGACTAGTGGGCTGAAGTGGCCTGTGCCATGCTGTATGTCTAAATTTTAAAAAAAATCCCGCCCCCCTGTACTTACTCCCAAGAACCTTAAAGCAATGCCTCCTCGTGTTAGCCATTTCAGCCCCTGGTAAAAAGCCTCTGGCCATCCACATGATCGATGCATTTCATCATCTTGTACACCTTTATCGGGTCACCTCTCATCCTCTGTTTACTCCAAGGAGAAAAGATAAAGTTCACACAACCTCTCCTCATAAGGCATACTCTTCAATCCAGGCAGTATCCTTGTAAATCTCCTCTGTACCCTCTCTCTAGCCTATATTTATTGTGCTACTGGCTGTAAGAGTTGACTTGCCTGGATAGCATGCAAAACAAAACATATTACTGTTTCTCAGGGCACATGATAAGAAAACCATTCATTCATAATTCCAACGGTTAGTCTTACAGCTCAGAGACTGCAAAGACTTTCCAATTAATTGTTAAATTTAGACACACAGCATGGTAACAGGGCCTACCAGCCCATGCGCACATGCCTCCCAAATATCCCAATTACCCTACAACCCTGGGAGGAAACTGGAGCACCCTCGCAGACACGGGAGAATGTACAAACTCCTTACGGACAGCGCAGGATTCGAACCTGGATGGCTGCCACTGTAACCACTACATTAACGTACCACCCTGTTCAAGCGCAAGATCGATTAGCTTATTTACATAGACACCGAGGTTCAAATGTACTATTTAAGAGCTGAGCATCCTTTTGCCCCTTTGCCAACATTCTGGTTATAAGTGGAAACTAAGTATAAGGTGTTCATATACATTTCCTGCTTGCGGGATATTTCTATGTTGCAATTTGTCTACTACTTATGTCCACTTCCCAGAAATGACTGTCCTTCAAAAGTATATCACTGCGTGCACACCAGATTTCAGGGACATCACCAAGACATGATACATTGCTGGGTAAATGCCAATTGCTGTGCTAGGTTAATTCGTTGTAAATTGTGTGGCATGGGCTTGTGGGCCGAAATGGCCTGTTACTGTGCTGTATGTCTAGATTTATATATTTAAAACTGCACACAGTACTCAAACGTCTTGCACAACTTCTAAGTGGTTGTTGAACCAGTCAAAGAGTAACGTGTCACTCGGTAGTGAAGGCACACGAGTGGAATCTAGAAATTATGACAATGTGCTTGGGCCGAAGAACAGAGAGGAGAAGGCCAGTTTCGCAAGAGCACAAGGACGTCGGGCTAACCCTGTTATTCTTCAATCTTGCATATTTTTATCTTCACCTCAAATATTTCCAATCCTATGGCCACCATCTTTCTCAGGGACAGAGAGGTGCAAAGACCCATTGCCCTCTGAGAAAGAAATTTCTACCCACCCAAGTTTTAAATCACCAACTCATTATTTAGAAGCGATATCTCCTTTCGAGAGAGTGGTGGGAGTGTGGAATTTTAACATTTAAGAATTCAGACAGGTACATGGATGGGAGAGGTAAGGAGGGCTAGAGACTGGGTCCAGGTCAGTGGGACTAGGCAAAAAAAAAAGGACCGGAACAGACTAGAAGGGCCGAGGTGGTTTGTTTCTTTGCTGTAATGTTCTAAGGTTCTATAGTTCAGTGTGGAGGCATCTAAGCCATCGATGAAGGTCAAAGCCATCGATGAAGGTCATAGCAGTAGAGGCTGGTACACAGAGGGAAATAGAAGCAGGTGAGCAACATGCCTGAGGCTAGAATCACTATCCAAGTAAAATGGCAGGGTTGTAAGGAACTCTTTTTCTCTTTGGCTTGGCTTCGCGGACGAAGATTTATGGAGGGGTAAATGCAACTACAGACCAATCAAATGCATATAAGAGAAAGAAAGTTATTATTTGTAAGCCCATTACATACAGAATTCAAGCATTACACTGATGACATTCCTTTACAATCGTTTGCCTATAGTAACATACAATGAAATTCATTCACATCCATCCATAGAGGCATTGAGAGGTATCTTGGTTTCATGACCGATCGTTTGGACACATTCTAAATGTGAACAAACATTGAACTGGATTGTGTATTTCCCATATGTATTGAAATACAATGACAAGGTTTGTTTTTTTTGAGCTATCCAGGCAATCCAACCATAAGAACATAAGAAAGATGAACAGAAGCCTACTCCACCATGCAACGAGATTGTGGCTGATCTGTCCGTGCACTCGGCAGCCTTTACCCGCTTGTTCCCCAATGCCCTTAATTCAGAATCAGAATTATCGTCGTGACTAGGTGTCATGAAATTTGTTGCTTTGAGGCAGCAGGTTTGTGCAGAACAGGGGCAAAAATAGCTATAAATTGCATTTCCATGCATACACTCTTTAAAAAAAAATCAATAAATTGGTGTGTCCAAATGAGGCAAAATGAGGTAATATCTGTAGTTCATTTAAAAGCTCTCAGAAGTGCTGGAGGACCTCAGCCGATCTCGCAGGTAAAGATATATCACCGTCGTTTCAGGCCTGAGCCCTTCTTCAAGGTATAACCAAAATCCAGGCTGACATCTTAATTAAAGACTAGATTTTAAGGGGGAAGAATGGGAGAGGGGGAAGAGTCCATGCCTAAGAGCCAAAAGATGTTAGTTGGATATGAGGACAGGACAGAGGAAAGATATATATTGATTTTGGCTCTGAAAAAGGAGATAGAGGGAGATGCGGAGAGAAAGACAGGTGGGTGAAAGGCAACAGGTGGAAGAGGATGGGGAGGGGAATTTTAATGGAAACCGGTGTAGTCATTTTTAATATCTTCCTGTTGGAGGGTGCCAAGATGGAAGATGAGGTGTTGTTCCTCCAATTTGCAGGTGGTCTCAGTCTGGCAGTGCATGAGACCATGGACAGGCAAGTCAGCAAGGGAATGCGTTGGGGAATTGAAATACTGATAGGTGACCACTGGGAGATCCACACTTTCATGGCGGACAGAAAATGGTATTCAATGAAGTAATCTCTCAGTCTCTGCTCAGTCTCTCCAATATAGAAGAGACCACTTCAGGAGTACTGAATGCAGTAGATGACCTCCCCCCCCCCCCCTATAGATTCACAAGTAAAATGTTGTTTTACTTTTGGGGCCCCGAATGGTGATGAATGAGGAGGTGTGGGCGCAAGTGGAGCATCTCCTGCAGTCACGGGACAAATGCTAAGGGCATGATTAGTGGGGAGGGAGGAATGGACGAGGGAATCACAGAGAGATTGGTCCCTGTGGAAGGGGAGAGGAGAGGAGAGAAGAATATGTGTCTGGTCATGGGATCACATAGTCAGTGGCAGAAATGATGGAGGAGGATATGTCGGACATGGAGGCTGGTGGTGTGGTAGGTGAGGCGTGTCCTTGTTGCGTGTGCTGGCAGAGAAGGCCAGGGTAGGTGTGAGAGAAATGGAGGATAAGTGTGTGAGGGCCGAGTTGATGGTGGTAGAGGGAAAAGCCACGTTGTTTTAAGAAGGAGAACATCTCTGATGATCTGACATTGTCCTGGGAGCAGAATGTGGTTCACTATTCATTTGGAAATCTGATGGCAGAGGGGATGAAGCTGTTTTTGCACTGTTGAGTGTTCATCTTCATGCTCCTGTATCTCCTTCCTGATGGTAGTGGTGAGAAGGGGCATGGCCTGGCTGGTGAAGATGCCTGAGGATAGAGGTTGCTTCCTTGAGACATCACTTCTTGTAGATGCCCTTAATGGAAGGAAGACTATTCACTCACCTAATCTTCAAAAATCTGTCTTAAATACATTTAATGAGGCAGAGAATTTCACCTCATCTCTCTTTTAAATCTGCTCCCCCGAATCTTGACAATATGAGCCCTAGTTCTAGACTTGCTACCAGTGAAAACAATCGCTATCAGCAGGTATGGGAAACATTCAGTAGCTTGAGCAGTAATAACAAGTCATCATCAATTTGGTGAGATGCCCTTTGGTCTGCCCAAAACTTGTTGTCTTCCATCACTCTGAGATGTCGATGAGGAAATGCTCCCGACTGGCACATTCCAGGCTGCAGAAGGGCCTACTGAGGGATGCCCTGAGGCTTGGCACAGCTAACGTGAGGACACTGCGAGGAAGGACCATAGTCCCTGGCAGCCACTCTCAACAGGGGGCCATGGGCCCCCCCCCCCCCGGAGGGGTACAGCACATTTGAGAGGGGCCACGCACTGAAATTATAATTTTCTTTGGTGTTTATCAGATAGAAGTATGGGAGAAACCAACTAAACTTGACTGCTACACAGGGAAGGGGGCTGTAAACTTTGAGCAGAGATCGCGGGGGGGGGGGGGGGCCACAGCCAATAAAAAAAAAATCAGGAATGGCTGGTTTAGAGTCCTTCTGCTATCGGACATTGAGCGGCTGAGATGAAGGGGAGGTCCCTCAAAAAGCTGGGGGGAGGGGAAAATGAGTAACCACAGGGGGTGACACTGGTGGCAATATTGTTACAGGTATATTGTATAATTAATGGTTAACTAAAATCTAGATTTAACAAAATGTTTGTAGGAATCTGAACACAGAATATAAAACAACTTTGTACTGTTTCCCTTTGTATATATATTGTGAATAATTTATTTTGCAGTGGAGCAGTGTAACAATGGTCAAATAGTGCAGCGTATGGACAAACTGCAAAAACAGTGCAGGTATTAGGGCAGCACGGTGGGCGTAACGGTCAGGCAATGCCTTTACAGCGCCAGCAATCAGGACCAGGGTTCAAACTCCGCACTGTCTGCAAGGAGTTGGTATATTCTCCCCGTGTCTGCGTGGGTTTTCCCCAGGGGGGGCTCCGGTTTCCTCCCACCATTCGAAACGTACCGGGGGGGGCGTGTACTTTAATTGGGTGGCACGGGCTCGTGGGCCACAATGACCTGTTACCGCGCTGCATGTCTAAATTAAATTAAGTTTTAAGAATTAAATAGCAAAAATTATAGTTCTAAAAGACCATTGAAGATCACCATTAGTTAACCAGCCCTCGATTCGCAATGCCAATCCCATTTTTTCCACTGGCTACTATATCCCCACGAAACACATAATCCCGCGGGCGCAACTAACAATTCGCCCCTTTCCTGCTGCCTTTTCGTGGAAACAAACTGAGATTGGGGGACAATGCAGAGAGTTACCACAATAAGCAGGAAGCAGCAAAAAGGAGCGGCTGAATGGATGGACTTTCAGCGCAATGCATGGGCTGAAACTGAAATGAATGGAATTGCTTCCTGTCACGTGCACCGAGGCACCGTAGAAAATGTTGATCTGTGGGCTCTTTTTGCCAGTCAGCCTCTAAAGGGTACGCTGGGTTGTGCATGAATAAAAACATAGTGTCACAATAAATCAGATATCAGATGTACAAATGATAGAGTCATGTTACAGCACAATACAGGCCCTTCAGCCCACAAAATAACAACCGATTTATGTTCTGTAGGGAGGGAAGGGTAGAGAGATGTGGAGTAGGTTCATGTAGGTTGGCACAATACTGCGCTATGAGTTAACAGTAAGTCTGCAGACACTGTTAATATAGTAAAAAGCAGAAATGCTGCAGGAACACTGCAGGTAATGCAGTGACCATAGGAGGTAAAGCTGTTTTTTATAAATATTGCCATTAACATCAACTTCTCTGGTTTCTGTTAGCCCCACCCCCATCCCCGTGTCACTCTCCCTCTCTCCCCTTTACCCTTTCTCTCCTTTCCCCAGACCCAAACCCTCATCCCCCCCCCAATCGATTCTCACCTTTCACCTCTACTGATCTACTATCGATATCCAATTAACACCTTTGCCTCTTGGTCTGGGCTCCTCCCCCTGCCCTATCTTTCCTTCTTCCCAGCCTTTTAATTCAGGTGCCTGCCTGCTTTTAACTTATACACTGAAGAAGGGCTCAAGCCTGAAACATCAGTAAGATAACTTTACCTCCTATGGACACTGCAAGACCGGCTGAGTTCCTCCAGCATTTCTGTGCTTTTTAGAAGACAGCAGTGCAGGATATAGTGTTACAGAGAGAAATACAGTTAAACAGTGTTGTATCATCTTTTACTAATGGGGACGTCATTTTGAGAATCTGATAATGGAAGGAAAGAAATTGTCCTGTAACACTAACAGAAATGGATAAAGAGCCACTGTCGAATATTGGAAAGACCTCAATGATCCCGTTTATAGAGTAAATTCATGTCTTCCACCAAGGCTGGTGGGCGATAAGAGACACTGATAACAATGAACACTGAAGGTCCTTTACTTATTCATTCATTGGGTGTGGGAGTCACTGGCAATTTTGGTATGTATTGTCTATCCCCACTTGTCCCTGAACTGAACAAGCAATTAAGAGCCAAGCACTGGAGTTATACAGGCAAGAACGGCCGTTTGCCTTCACTGAAGTCTATTCACGAGCCAGCAAATGAAGAGGTCGTTTTATGAGGAGCGTTTGACAGCTTTTGCCCTGTTCTCGTCAGAATTTTGGAGAATGAGGGGAATCTCACTGAAACATTTTGAATGCTGAAGTATTTGGACAGAGTAGCTGTAGAAAGGTGCTTACCCATGGTGGGAGAGTCTAGGTCAAGAGGCCACAATGAGAGAATGGAAGGGTGACCACTTAGAATAGAGATATGGAGAAACTTCTTTAGCCAGAGGTGTTAATCTATGAAATTTTTTGCCACAGGTGGTTGTGGAGGCCGGGTCATTGGGTGATTTAAGGCAGAGATTGATTGGTTCCTGATTAGCCAAGGTATCAATGGGTATGGGGCAAAGGCCAGCCTGTGGGACTGAGTGGGACAATGAATCACCTCATGATTGAATGGCAGGGCAGACTCAGTGGGCAGAATGGCCTATTTCTACTCCTATGTCTTATGGTCTTCTTTGGAATAAAATGACAGATGCTGCAAATCTGAAAGAGAAAGTGCTGGAAGCACTTAACAAGTCAGGCAGCATCTGCGGAAGAGAAAGCAAGTGAAAGTTTCAGGTGCAACACCCTTTGCTAGACCTCTGTTTCTCCTTCCATGGATACCTCCTCACCAACATTTGTTTACTTTACATTTCCAAGCCAGATGGGTTTTAAGAAAATCCAGTGGCTTTGAGCTCATCATCAATAGTCTTGGTTTTTAGTTAGAATCCCACCTTTATTTAATAGGATTAAGGTTTAAGGTTCCTTTTATTCTCATGTAAGGATACATTAAAAATGTAATATACATGATATACTTTAACTTGTGTCTGTCATAAGGCAGACAAAGGGTCACCATTAGCATTATCCGGCACCCCTTATAGAATGAGAGAAAGAGAAGTAAAAGGGAGTCCGTTCAGAATCCCCTCCAGGACTCCCGCAGCCTCTGAAACTGCACGGACTCCTGTTCGATCCATCGGCAACCCGAGCTCCAGATCCAAACCTCCGACACAATCAGGAAACCTTCAGTGCCCGAGGCCCTTGGGAAATCCAGCTCCGATACCCTATTTGCAAGAGCCAGTCTCCAGCAGCCCGCAGCCCATGTGGGTCCCCCGACCGCAAGTCGCCCGCAGCCTGCGTGGGTCCTTCAGTTTGAGTACCCAAGGTTGCAGGGTGGGATTCACACTCTTGTTTCTGGACGAGTGGTGTCATCCACCCACTGCACGATTGTGGGGTGACCTGATGGAGGTGTGCAAAATTGTGATGGATAGTGCAGAGAATAAACATCTTTTTCCCCATGGAAGGGGCGTCTATGAAAGTCTGCATGGTGAAAGGGGATAGGAGGAAGGGTTATTGGGGTCTTGAGTTAGCTGCTTGAGGAGCTGGTGGTGGCGATGATGACGGTATTGATCCCGAGATGACTGCAGTGGAGAGGAGACAGTCAGTCCCCACCTCCTTGCAGAAGGGAGATTTGCTAAGTGTATTTGGAGAAGGTCCTTGGCCAGCCATAGTGTGACAGAGGACCCTCTGATTTATGAGCTATTCCTAGGGATATCCAGAGCTGCTGGAAGACCATTAACTCAGTGAAAAACACCCTTTGTTCTCCCTGAAGAACCTGTTGGGCTTCCAGCACACGGAGATGTCAGTGAAGGAATGCTGCCGACTGGCACATTCCAGGCTGCAGGGGTATGTGCTGAGGGATGCACTGAGCCTCGGTGCAGCCAACACGATGGGGAAGGACCACAGTCCAAAGTCCTCTTAGCACCAGGCTGAGACTGAGGGGAACCCCCTTAAACAAGAGAACGGGAGTATCCATGGGGGAAGCCACATTAGCTGCAATAGTTGATGGTTCAATGTACTTAACATAGTTGGTAAGAGAGAAGTACAGAAGAAACCAGCTCAACTTGCCAGCTTTGAGCAGGGTCCTGAGGGGGCCGTGGCCGAAATAAGGTTGAACGTGAGTCATGAAGACGTGCCCAAATCAGGGGCAAGGGGCAACGGACAGCGTGGCCATGATGGGCTGAAGGGTGTTGTTTCTGTGATGTACAACTCCACGACCCATCTCCTCAAATGAGATTCTAGAGCCGCTTTCAGGTGCATTCTCTGCCAAGAATGTGCCTGCAGAAGCGGATTCAGACCTGTGGAATAGTCGTTCAGGCGGCAGCGCTGAAAGCGCAGCACTGGCCCCCTGAAAGGGCCTCGGAGCGCACTCCGGCTCCTGTCCTTTCGGGATGTCAGGGCTTGGGCGGCTGGCGCGGGATGTCATGCACTGGCTGCCCCAGCGCTGACATCCTGCGCTGGCCGCCCCTGCCTTGACGTCCCGCGCCGGGGGGCAGGGGCAGCTGGGGGCGGGGGGCTGTCAGGCGCTCGCCAGCTGATGGTCATCCCCTTAGCAGCCGCTTTCAGGCGGCTCCATTCAGGTGCAGTGGGTACTTCAGTGCTCCGGCGATTATCCCTCTCGGAGGAGGGTTGGAAAGTGCGCCTCAAAGGCGCCTCCTGCTCTTTCAGGTGGCCTCCTGGGGTATTCTGGCCACCTGAAAGTGCCTGATGACTCCAAGACTTATTTTTTGGAAAAAATTCCACCCTCTCGTCTACTCACACTGTTACCAGTGAGCCTGCCGAGAAGATGACCCTCTTCCCCCTGAAGCATTCCCTCCTTTCAGCACCCCTTCATGTCAACATTCCCCCACCCGAAGCAAGATCAGAGTCCACTCAGCCAACCAGATTATATTAGTCAGAGAGATTGCAGGGGTAAAACCTGGACAATGACAAAAAGAAACCCGTTCCAAGTCTCTTCCCACCCCTCCACTGTTACATTCATTCCTCAGGCAACTCCTCCCCTTCGCTGTTGAGGTGAGGCAGCAACTTGCTGCCCACTGGCAGTCTTCTAACCCGAGGGGCGGTGCGAGAGTGAAGTCCTCTCCCTTCGCCCCGGCGACTCCCACCGCAGCGGAGACGGGCGCTCACGCCGGGCACTCCTCGTTTATCTTCTAGTTTCAATCACTTTGCAGTCCATTCAACGCCAGGGTGTATTGCAACCTCCCCCCCCACATTCACCTCCTCCTCCTCCTCACACCCACCCCCTCCTCCTTTCTCTCCAAACTCACGCACCCATTTCCCCCCCCCCCCAACCAAGGATCAAGCCATGTGCACAAAAGGGACAAGGAAAGTTCGCTGAACAAGATCAAGTTCCCCTACCGCAGCCTCCTGCTGACTTTCCACTTTGCCAAGGGTCACAGGGAATGAGATCCACGGGGAGAAATGCGAAGTTGAGACCCTGTTCTTGACTCTTCCATTGAAAGCCCCTCGAAATCAAGATCTCACCTTTTACACACAGCGAGCGCAATGTCACTGCCGAGTCCTGTGTGTGGTAGAGCGTCATGGCCAGGCGTGGCAATGAAAACTCACCCTCCCTCCCTCCCTCCCTCTCTCCCTTCTACAGACGAACCTTGCAGCCAATGCATCAGATTTCAGTTCACTCTGTGAAAGCTCCTCATCAGTTCGAATTCCCGCGTGGTCCAGATCTGAAACAGAAAACTAAAAGAGGAACTGGAGTATCTGCAGGGACAGGACCTTCCAGACTCATACAGCATGGATACTGGCTCTTCCGGAGCATGAGTCCATGCTCACCAAGTGGGTGTGATGCGCTATCGAGCAGAAAAGCAACGTGAAGGCTGTTCAACAGGCTTTATTCCACATAAACTTCCACAGAGCTGGCTCTGAGACTGACCTAGAGGAGCCAGACCTAGGGTGGCTGTTTGGGGCTTGGACCATTCAGGTCGGCTGATTGACAGCAGGCCAGGTGTTGCCTTGTGCTCTTCCTGCAGGTACACCTTCTCGTCCAAACTAGTAGGCAAGTGGTGTATCACCACGGTGGGTAGACCCACTTACCTGCATTTGGAATCTATCAGAAGGTGCTTTCAAGCTGCCTTGAACCCCCCACTCACTAGGCAGCTTGAAAGGGTCTGACCCGGTCAGCGTCATCCAAAGTCGACCGGGTCCCTGCCCTACCTCAGAGGTAGTCAGGGAAATTAGTTAAAGTTTCCCAGGACGTGTCAACCAGCGGCTTGAACAGCAAAATGGCTGACCCGGATACGCGCTGGCCTCACAGGGAAACCCCCGGCTGAGGTGTCTGCCTTGATCGGGGGAGAGAGGGCCCTGGGGTGGAGAAGAGGAGGGGGGAGAGGTCGCTGGCATGAGGGGGAGAGATGGGGGCCGCAATCAGGGGGGGAGTGAGGCCGCTGCCATTGGGGGTGGAAGTCGCTGCTGCAAGGGGGAGAGGCAGGGACCACGATCAGCAGGAAAGGGGTCGCTGCCGCGCTGTGGAGAGGAGAGGGGTTGTTGCTGTGGTGGGGGAGAGGAGAGGGCTCGGCTGCCGCAGGGTAGGTGGGGGGGGGGTGATTGATGGTGGGAAGGAGACCGACAGCTGGTGGGGGGGACGAGTTTGCATGACACGTCACTTACCGCGTCATCGCAGGGGCGTGATCCCCCTTAAATCACTGGGTTGGCAACTTACTGGGGCTGTCCCCCCTCAGCTTAAAAGGCGCTGGAGGCACTTTGCCCCACTAATTGCACTTGGGTCCTGGGTGCTGCATCTTAAAACCACCTAGTATTTCTCAATTTTTTTTAACCCACTCATATACCACCTTTAAGTCTTCTTTCTTTGGCTTGGCTTCGCAGACGAAGATTTATGGAGGGGTAAATGTCCACTTCAGCTGCAGGCTCGTTTGTGGCCGACAAATCCGATGCGGGACAGGCAGACACGACTGCAGCGGTTGCAGGGGAAAATTGGTGGGTTGGGGTTGGGTGTTGGGTTTTTCCACCTTTAAGTAATCCCTTACTAACCACAGAGCACCCACGGTAAAAAAAAACCACTGAGACCCACTGCTCTACATCATTCAAATTCCTTCCTGTCCCAATACAAGTTTGAATCCTACCATCACGGTTATCATAGATTAATTCAAAAACTTGTTCCTCATGTGAATTAAGGAACCATCTAATGCAGTGCTATCCTTTTTTTGATACTTGTATCTATAAAAAATGACTTGCTCTGTTTTCCTTAAAAATTTGTATGTAACTTTATATGATGAACTCAAAAAAAGAGGTTATCACAATGCTATCAGAATGCCAATGACCCGGGTTCTAAAGTTGTGGGGATGAAATTTTAACCTTAGGATCTTGGGGTAAAAAAAAAACAGTCTATAAAGCTATGAAACAATTTTATTGGCCTAGTCTGAGAAAAGGTGTTGGGACATATTGTCAGACCTGGCACACTTGTCAGGTTGCGGGGAAACCTAATCAAGGCCCCACTGTAAGTCCTTTAAAACAGATTCCTTCTTTTGGAGAATCTTTTCTAACGTTATTGTGGATGGTGTTGGCCCATTTCCCAAGATGAAAGCTGGAAATGAATATTTGTTGACTATCATGTGTACGGCTTTCTGGTTTCCAGAAGCCAGACCACTTAAAAATATTAAAGCTAAGACTGTGTAATGTACTCTTGTGATGTTTTTCACTTTGGTTGGTCTGTCTAATGAGATTCAATCAGATCAGGGGAGTAATTTTATGTCAGGATTGTTTCAGCAGTTAGTTTATAAATTGAGAGCTAAACAAATCACATCATCTGCATATCACCCAGAATCTCAAGGGTCCTTGGAGATATTCCATTCGACCCTAAAACCCATGTTGAGGACCTATTGTTGTGAGAATGAGAAGGACTGGGATGAAGGTGTCCATTTGGTTTTGTTTGCAGTGAGAGAGTCTGTACAAGAATCGTTAGTTTTATTCCTTTTGAGTTGGTATTTAGACATGAAGTTAGAGGACGCTGACTGTCATTGAAAGGAACAACAAGGATGTGTAGTTGAATTTGTTAGATTATGTTTCAACATTTCAAGATTGTTTGCAGAAAGTTTGTAAAATAGCAGAGGAGAATTTGAAAATGGCTCAAAATAAAATGAACGTCTGGTATGATTAAAAAAAAAGGCAAGAGAGAGAATTTTTAAACCAGGGGATAAAGTGTTAATTTTGTTCCCAATAAATTCTAATCCTCTTAGGGCAAAATTTTCAGGACTGTACGAAATAGAATCCAAAGTAAATTAAGTCAACTACCTATTTAAAACATAAAACACAGAGTTGACATGTCAACATGTTGAAACTTTACTATTGAGAATTTGGATGTTAGTAAGATGCAGCCTTCACCAGAGATATTATCTGAGAAGATTATGTATCATGAGACGATACAAGCTGATTCTTGTGAGTGTCACTTTAAAGAAAACATTGTCCCAGTTTTTCCCCATCTAATTCAAGCATTTTGCAGTATTTGGATGAAATGTTGGCTCATCTGCAGCCCCAGTAAAAGGAACAAATGAAACACTTAATTTTAAAATTTAAGAACTTGTTTCCAGATGGGCCTCAGAGAACTTCAATACCTTGCCATGATGGAGAAGCAAAACCTATCAAACAACATCTATGTAGAATGCATGTTGAAAAGAGAGTGAAGATATGCTAAAGAATGACATTATTAGACGTTCTATCTGAGATTGGAGGTCACCATGTGTCCTGGTGCCTAAATCAGATGGGACAGTTAGATTTTGCACTGATCCTAGAAAAGTTAATGCAGTAACAAAGACAGATGTTTATCTTATCCCTAGGGTGGATGATTGTGTGGACAAGGTTGGAAAGGTTAAGTTTCTTATGAGAATGGGCTTGTTAAAAGGTTACTGGTATGTTCCCTTAACAGGGAAAGGTAGAGAAATGTCTGCATTTGAAACACCATCAGGTCTATATGAAGAAAATGTTCTACCATTTGGAATGAAGGATGCTCCAGAAACATTTCAATGGAAGATCAATTCTGTGAGTTAAGATTTAAAGCTTACAGATGCTTATATTGATGATTTGGTTACTAGGAATGACACTTGGGAAGCAGATATGATTTCATTAAAAAAAATTGTTCAATAAACTTTCAGAAGCAAACTTTACTGTTAATTTAGCTAAAAGTGAATTTGGTCATACTACAATTACTTATCTTGGTTATGTTGTTGATCAAGGAAAATTGGCACCTATAGAAGCAAATGTTCAGACAATTTCTGAGATTCCCATGGGTAAGAAAGGTGTTAGGAGATTTTTAGGAATGGCAGGGTATTATAGAAATATCTGTAAAAACTTTGCTGATATTGCTCTTCCTTTGATTAACCTTTTGAAAAAGGGTGTAAAGTTTATTTGGACAACCATTTGTCAGGAAGAATTTGACAAACTGAAAAGCCATTTTATGTCACAAATCTGTGCTTAAATCACCTGACTGAAAAGCCATTTTCTTTTGCAGTCAATGCAAGAGCTGTTCTATCACAAAAAAATGACTGTGATAATATTGACCATCCAGTGGCTTATATATCTCAGAAATTTCAATCAACACCAAAATAATTATTCTACTATTGAAAAATAATTATTTTCCCTTGTATAGGCTTTGCAACATTTTGAGGTATACATTTGCAAAGTTATGGGACCAATTATGGTTTACACTGATCACAATCCTTTAGTGTTTTCAAGTAAAATAAACAATAAAAATAGATGATTGTTAAATTGGTGTTTGATTTTGCAAGAATATGATTTAATAATAACTCATATTAAAGGCAAGGGTAATGTGATTACTGATTGCCTTTAAAGCTGTTGAATTTGCATGTTGTTTCTGCAATATCTGTGTATTATATTGTATAACATAAGAATGTGAAATATACCAGATAAATAGTAGATTGCAGTTTAAAATTTTGATCTTTAAAAAGTTCAACATTTCTTCCATTGGAAGGAGGTGTGATGGAATTGTGCTATTATTAATCTTCAGGTTAAATTATAAATATTTCTTAGAAAAGGGTCTTTGTGAGTTGGATACAGGGATATACACAGACATTTACACACAGAAACCACTTCGTGAGTTGAAGTGTTTCAAATTCACTGTTCTGTTGAAGCTCTATAAACAACCATAAAAGTCAGAAGAGATTCTTCATTGAAACTAAAGACAATAGTGTTTGCTGAGAGATGGTATCTGTTCAAACAAGCTGGCCTTTGCTTCAATAATCTGTGCACACACAAAGCCATCCACTTGTGACCTGAGCAGATAAATCGGAACCATCAACTCAAACTTTTGGAAAAGATGAGACTTCAAACAGAACCAAGAGTGATGGCATGTAATATGATTATGGCTCCAAGAAGGAATCTTTAATATTGTACCAGTCATCAACTGAAGGATGAACTGCAATAGCCTTCAGTGAGAGAGGCTCTGTTGAGTTATATTCTCCTTGTCATGGGAGGTACACAGAATCAGTGGCTTTGAAGAGAAAGAGCCATTTCACTGTCTCTTTGTCAAAAGAGGGCTATTCTATCATATCCATTTTTAAATAGCCACTTCAAGTAACCCTTTCCAGGGTGTGAAATCAAGATTAAAACAAGTTCTGTAACCTCCGTGCAAGAGAGGGAAATCATTCGTATGAAGAAACCATTCTCTGAAAACAACTCTACAAGAAGTTGTAAGTTCTGAGAACAGTAAAGATTCAGAGTTTCAACATGAAAGATTTCTGAGACAGAATTAAAAAAAATTGACTTTTAACAATCATGCCTAAACTGTAATGATTTGGGACTCCCCCCCCCCCCCACACACACACACACAATGAACTGGTGATGCCCCACCACCCCTTGACTCGGTGCAGGCACGGCTCTAGGCTACAAGGGACACTAATTAAATGCCCCCCAACCCTAGTGCACATCTTACCAAGTTTCTCCAGAACCCTTCACATTTCTTGGCCTGGAGAGAAACAGCGTGGTCCCAAGCTGGCAAAAGATAGAAAGCAAAGAGCACAGGACCCCTTTATAGCGCTGAAGGGACAAGCCCACATCATTTACTGGGGGCCAATAGCTCAGTGGCAGGAAGGTTAATCTAGTTACAACAGCCAATGGTCCAAGGCCAAGTACAGGCAGGGTGGACAGTGCAGTCCAGGTAATTTACATTGGACTAACAGCTAGATGTGCAATAATGGGTGGGGCGGAACCAAACCTTGATTGGCAGCTGGTGTGTCCTCCGGCAAGTTATGGGACAGCGCTGTCACATGACAGCCACAACCCTTCCCAATACACACACATACGTTTGCGCATAGTGGGGTTAAGTTAGAGTTAAGTAAGAAGTGTTATGCGATTTATAATTAATAATACAAAATTATTATTGTTTTTTTAAAATATCATTGCCTTGGTGAATTTCTGTTGCTGCTGGTCTATGTCGTAACACTAATCTATGCCGAAATCTCGCTTTTTTTCAGGCCCCCAAGTCCTGGCAGCATCCTTGTAAATCTGCTCTGCACCACCTCCAGCTTCACAATACGTTTCCTGTAGCACAGTGACCAAAACTGAACACAATACTCCAAATGTCACTGTTGTCTTATACAATGGCAACATGACCTCCCAACTGCCTCTTCCCCAGGACCTCAGTAGAAGGGCACTGTGTCAAAAGCCGTTTTGATCTCAACCTGTGAACCCATTTTCAAGGAGCTATACACCCTCTGCTCTAAAACACTCCCACGATCACTACCATAGGTTCTACACTTCCCAAAATACACCTCACATTTCTCTGTATTCAATTCAATTAAATTAAATAATTCTTGAGAATAACCCTATTAGACATATCAATCCTATTAGGGTTCTTAGTTCTCTGGAAGCTCCCAAATATATGTATCTCTTAACATTCTTCTATATATAGAGGGAGAGATTTAACAGTGCCAGGAGAGGCAAGTTTTCACCCAGAGGCTATGGAACATGGTGTCAGAGAAAACGATAGAAGTGGTTACGACTTTCACATCGTATTTAGACAGATATTGAGGCGGGACAGGTTTTAAAGGATATGGGCTAAATGAAGGCAAAAGGGACAGGCCCAGAATGCTGATTGGGTCAGCAAGCATGAGTTGGGCCAAAGGGCCCGTTCGTGCTGCACCACTCATTGACCCTCTGTCTCCATAATGGCAGTTCCTAATTTTGTTGCTGCATGTCTGGCAGAGACAGAGCCTCTGAACAGTGGGAAGACACGAATGTACATTAGAACAGGAAGCTTGGACATTGGGGAATAAATATAATCAAACTTCTTTTCCTGCTGCTTCATATTTCAATTGGAGACTTTCTGACGAGGACTAATTCATCAACAATATTTTTTATCAGTTATTTAATCTGGCAAAATCTCCCAAGGAAATTCTGAGTAGTACTAAGGACCAATGAGCACTGATCGACATTAAGGATAATAACAAAGTGCTTTGTTAAAGAGGTAAAGGTTTAAGGGACACCTTCAAGGAAATAAGTGGGCATGAAGGTTTAGAGACAGAATTCAGATATCCTAAATATCCCAATGAACCTACGTTTTAAAGGGGGGAGGAAATTGGAGCACCTGGAGGAAACATGCAGGCACGGGGAGAGCCCCAGGCACGGGATTCGAACCCCAGTCGCTGGTGATGTAGTAGCATTGCGCTAACCACTACACTATCTATGCCACCCCACTGATGAGAAGAGAAGATTTCAATGGATGTCCATTGATTCAGATATGGCTTGCAAGAGGAATCCTGTCCTCCAGCTTGACAAAGTTTCACTGGCTCCACAACCTCTGGCTTCGGCCTCTTCCACCAGGAGGAATGAAAGAAGCAATGCTCAGCCGGTCAGGCAATAGCTGTGGAGATAAAACCAAGTTAATGTCCCAGATTGATGAGGTGGCAAAAATTGTAGCATGAAAGTCATCGATGTCAGATGGATTTCATTGAGTGGTTATTCATCTGGACTGCTCCAGCAACACTTCATAACCCCCCCCCCCCCCCCTTTATTAGAAGGAACAAAGACAATGTGCACTTAAGCACCACTATGTGCATGTTCCCCACCAAGTCACAGACCATTGACCTCTCCGGTTTCTGCTAGCCTACTCTCTGTTCTCTCTTCCTTCCCTGTCGCTTTGCCTTCTGTCCTCCAGCTCTCCACCCCATTCCCTCTCCATTTACATGTTTGCTGGTGTTCCCCCCTCCCTTATCCACCTATTCCTTCCTGCCTTTGAGACCATGCTCCTCCCCCTGTCCCTCTCCCCTACCTTTTCATCCGAGCGCCTGCCGGCATTTTCTCATACTTTGAATGGCAAGCAAGTCCCAAAATGCAAGATAATTTATACTTTTTTCAGCACGTGTTGGCAGATTTACTTCCAAGTTCGTGTGTGATTGCAAATGGCCATTATGACCTAATCTTGTCCTTCAGGAAGCAGTTGGAAATAATTTACAAAGCTCATTTTTTAAATATATTCGTGGAATGTGGGCTTCACAGGTTGAACCAGCATTTAATTGCCCATCCCGAGTTGCCCTTGAGGAGGTGGTGGTGAGTTGTTGCCTTGATTGGCAGCAGGGATGGGTGTACCCATCATGCTTTCAGGGAGGCAGTTCCAGGATTTTGACCCAGTGACAGTGTAGGAACAGTGGTACATAATGTACATTTCTAAATCAGGTTGGTGTGCAGTTGGGAGGGCAACATCAGGAACAACAATGAGTTGCACTACAGAGAAGAGGTGAAAAATCTCATGATATGGTGCAAGAATAACAACTTGACTGTCAAATTTGGACATACTGCATCCTTCCAGCCCACGAGCCTGTGCTGCCCAAGTACACCTAATTAACTTGCAACCTCCATACATTTCAAAGGGTGGGAGGAAAGCAGAACACCCCCCCCCCCCCCGCCCTCCACCAGAGGAAACCCACCTAAACATGGGAAGAATGAACAAACTCCTTACAGACAGCGTGGGAATCTGTACTCGGGTCACTGTCGCTGTGTTGTGCAAACTCTGCTTCCCCCTAAATTGGGAACTTTCAGGAGGACCAGGAACGACCACCCTCCACTACACATCAATAATTCTATAGTGGAGAGAACTCTAATCGGGGCACAGAACTTCTCCTTAATTGTTAGGAAGGCACAACATTGACTGCATTTCCTGAGAAGACTGAAGTGGGCAAGGCTACCGGCCACCATTATGTCAACCTTCTACAGGACCTCTATTGCGAGCATCCTGGCCGGCTGCATCACGGTGTGGCACGGTTGCTGTAGAGAATTGGATCAGAGGTCATTCCACAGGACCATAAGAGTGGTAAAGAGGATCAATGGGGTCTCCCTCTCTGCAATTGACAATGAGCTACAGGGATTGTTGTCTGATGTGGGACCACAAATTCATTGAGGACTCCTTCCATCCCACACACAGCATCTTTCAACTCCTCCCATCAAGGAAGAGATTCAGGGGTATTAAAGCCAACATCTCCAGGTTGAGGAACAGCTTTGTCCCTCGGGCAGTGAGAATGCTGAACGACCAAAGGAATTGTTCACACTAACCATCTGAGACTCTCATATATATATATATATATATATATATATATATAGACAGAGAGAGAGAGAGAGAGAGAGAGAGAGCAAGCAATATTTATTTATTTATTTGTCATGGGTATGTATTAATTATCTGTATATGTGTTACATTTGATTATGCATTGGAATGTTGGCACTGAGGACTGGAGAACACTGTTTCATCGGATTGTACGTGTGCAATCAGATGTTAGGAAATTCAACTTCAACTTCAACTTCAACCTCCAAGTGATGAGGTCTCCATGTTTTTTGCTGCCCTTGTTCTTCTAGCTGAAAGAGGTGGTGGGTTTGGAACATGCTCTCTTCAGATGACCCAAAGATTGATGTGTAGCGAACAGCAAGGAAGGCTTTCAAAGCTTGCAGAGGGACCTTGACCAGCTGGAACAATGGGCTGCAAAATGGCAGATAGAATTTGATGCAGATTAATGTGAGGGGTTGTATTTTGGAAGGACAAACCAAGCTTGGACATACATGGTATACAGCAGGGTACCGAGATGCGAGGTAGAGCAGAGGGATCTGGGAATTCAGGTACAGAATTCCCTGAAATTTATGTCACAGGTACAGTAGATAAGTTTGCAAAGAGAGCCTTTGGCACATTGGGCTTCATAAATCAACATATTGAGTATAAGAGGATGTGGCCAGGACTCAGAGGTCTGAGCTGTAGGGAGAGGTTGACCAGGAGTGCAGCAGGATGAGGGATGATCTCACAGAGGTGTACAAAATCATGGGAGGAATAAATTGGGTGAACAGAGAGTCTTTTGCTCAGAGTAGGGGAATCAGTAACCAGTGGCCATCAGATTAAACAGAAGGGGGAGAGATTTAACAAGAACGTGAGGGGTAACCTTTTAACGCAGAGGAAGGTGGGTGTATGGAACGGGCTGCTGGAGGAGGTGCTTGAGGCAGGTACTGTTGCAAATTTTAAGAAACATTTGGATGGACACATGGATAGGATGGATTTCGAGGGACAGACACCAGTGTCTGGTATGAGCACGTTGGCCCAAAGGGCTTGTTTCCACACGGTGCGAATCTATGACTGCATAAATACCCTTCACATCCTGAAAGGGATGGGTTAAGTGCTGCATCAAGTAAAGTAAGACTTTTCACATTTGGCCTGGCTTTATCTCCCAATCCCTCAATGAATTGGATTAAATCAATGGGAATGAGAGAAGATCAGTGACACATGATGGAAAGCAGAACCTTGACCTAGCAGCAACATTAACTGAACCTTTCCTTTTATTTAAAAATTGAGATCTAAAGGCATTTTCCCGATCCCCAATATAACCCTGCAGAATGTTTATGAGAGTCTAATGTAACCTTTGTCTGTTAAGTGTATCACCAAGTCCATGACAGATTTGCAAAGGGAAAAGGGCCTCATGATAAAGTTTCCTGGGTGCGTGATAGGATGCTTTCATTCAGTCCCAATAGGTTACGGCAACAGCGCGACACAGCTGGGGAAGCCTGCTGCTTCACACGTCGGGAGAGCCAGGTTCAATCCTGACCTTGGGTGAGGTTTGCGCATTGTCCCGATGACCACAGGGATTTCCTCTGCCTGATCCACTATCCTCCCACATCCCACACAGATGAGTTAATTTGGTATGGGCATGGTGATAAGAGGCAGAATCTGGGGAGAGTTGGCGAGAGTATTATTTGCCTGACTAATTTTTTTTGGATTATATTGTATTTACAGCATGGTGCAAGCTGATTCTGGCCATTTTGACCCATGCTGCCCATTTTATCTTTTAGAATGAATATTGATTTTTCTATCCTTTTATATTTATTGTCTCATGGTATAACTTTGTGTGGTGAAATATGTAAATTATATGACTTTTTCTGGTTGACCCTGCTCTTACTGGCCGGCTCATGACGCCTCCCCTTTCTCCCCCATAAAGGCTGTCATGCCACAAGCCTTCCCCCAGTTCGAATCCGGGTCAGGGAGAGCCAGCAACACAAGGGATGCTGTCCATCTCTTCAGTTCCAATAACTTCAGACTTTGCTTAATTGATTGTGTATCACTATTGGTGACTTAATGTTACTGTAGTTGGTGTATCACCAGGTTCATTCCAGAGATAAGGGGTTGACCTACGAGGAGGTACCAAATCGCTTGGGAATTCAGAAGAATGAAAGGAGATCTTATAAAAACATATAAAATTATAAAAGGGAGAGAAGCAGGAAAATTGTTTCCACTGGTAGGTTAGTCCAGAACTAGGGGACACAGCCTCAAGATTCAGGGGAGTAGATTTAAGACAGAGATGAGGTAAAACTGTTTTTCCTAGCGAGTACTGAATCTGTGGAATTCTCTGCCCAGGGAAGCAGATGAGGCGACTTCATTAAACATATTTAAGGTTCAGTTAGATCAATGGTTCTTGACCTTTTTCCTTTCCACTCACATATCTCTTTAAGTCATCCCTATGCCATTGGTGCTCTGTGATTAGTAAGGGATTGTTTAAGGTGGGATGTGGGTGGGAAGGGAAGATTGAAAATCACTGCTCTAGACCAAATTATTTCTGAAATATTTTGCTTGATAAAAATTCTCATTGGCCCATTTCCTTTGGAGTTATGAAACCGTGCACAATGAGGTACGATTAAAGCAGTGGGTTTCAAACTTTTTCTTCCCACCCACATCTCACTTTAAGCAACCCCTTACTAATCACAGAGCACCGATGGCATAGGGATGACTTAAAGTGGGATGTGAGTGGAAAGAAAAAGGTTGAGAACCACTGAATTAGATAGATCTTTACATAAAAAAGGAATTGAGGGATATGGGGAAAAGGCAGGTAGGTGGAGTTGAATCAATGATCAGATCAGCCATGATCTTAATAAATGGCAGAGCAGGCTCGATGGACCAGATGACCGACTCCTGTCCCTATTCCTTATGTATATTCCCCTGTATGGCTGCAGCTGGTAAGAAATTTGCATCTGCACATTGTGCTTATGTCTATTTCAATAAGCTCTCATACTCCAATAGATGGAAATAGGATAGTATTTGGGATTGTTCATGGGCCAAAGGGCCTGTTCTCTCTTGCAGTAGATCAGCAGATGCTGTGATTGTAGTTAAAAACACAGAAGTGCTGGAGGATCACAGCAGGCCCCACAGCATCCGCAGGAGGTATAAAGATGTATAACCGGCATTTCGGGCCTGAGGCTTTGTTCAAAGCAGGCAGGTACCTGAATTAAAAGGCAGGAGAGAAGGGAAGAAAGGGCAGGGGTAGGAGCACAGGCCAACAGACAAAAGATGATAATTGGATGTGGGTTCATGGTCACTGTGGATGGGCCGAAGGGCCTGTTCTCAAGGTTTAAAATTCAAGGTTTAATTTTCCTGTTATTGTCATGTAATAATACATAAAAAATGCAATATACATGAAATGCTTTAACTTTTGCCCACCTTAAGATAGGCAAAGAGTTACCATGAGCATTGCCCGGTGCCTCTTAAGTTACAAAAGAAAGTCCCTTCAGAGCCCCCGACTGTCCGTGGATTCACCTCCAGCGCTCCCGCAGCCTCTGCAGCCGCTCAGATTCTTGTTTAATTAATTGGCAACCCAAGCTCCAGGTGCAAACCTCAGGGGGCCTTCAGCACCCGAGTCTCTTCGGCCCTCAGCACCCTCTTGAATCCTGGCTCCAATACCTGGTTCATGTGAGCCTGTCTCCAGCAGCCCACAGCCCGGGTGGGTCCCCTGACCGCGAGACACCCAAAGCCTGTGTATGTGGTCCCTCAGCCACTGAGCCCCTCATTCTCCCACAATTCTGTGAATGTTGTGCCAATAAATTCATAGAGCAGTGTTGCAGATGTCCTGTATCACCTTAGAGCAGGGACCATGGAATTTTATACACGACTGTTTTTAAAAACCCTGGTGGGTATCCTTCAAATTCTCCAGCAACATTTGGACACTAACTCATTTGACTGAGACAATAAATCAACTATACTGCTTTAAACTGTCGCTGACAAATGGAGACTTTGTTCCTACTGATTAACATTCGGCTGGTGAAACCACACTTCATGCTGCTTTCTACAGTGGTTAATTAATGAAGGAAAATCTAGGAGCTTAGCTCTGAAAACTGTGGGAAGAATCAGAAACCAGGATTTGTTAAATGCCCATCCATGCCCACATCTGGACAATAGACCCACAAAGTCTTCCATCATGGCTTACTGGCCTAGTTTGTCCACACCGGACATCACGCTCTCCTGCTTTAATCCCACATGCCTGCATTAGGCCCATACGTTTCCAACCCCCTCCCAACTCTCTCTGCTGCTATCCAAATGTTTTGTAAAGGAAATTAACATTCCTGCCTCCATCACTTTGTCTGCCAGCTCTTTCCACGGAAACCGCAGATGCTGTGATTGTAGCAAAAGATTAGAAAGTCTGCAGATGATACGAAGATTAGTAGTGTGGTGGACAGTGAGGAAGGTTTTCAAAGCTTGCACTGGGAAATGGGCCATTTAGAAGAGTGGAAAGAAAGATGGCAGATGGAGTTTAATGTTGGTAAGTGTGAGGTGCTACATTTTGGTCAGACTGATCAGCAAAGGTAATTCACATTAAAAGGTCGCCATTTGAGGAGTGCAGTAGAACAATGGGATTTAGGAATTCTGGTACATAATTCCCTGAAAGTGGAGTTATATATAGATAGGGTGGTGAAGAAAACTTTTGGTATGTTGGCTTCATAAATCAGAGTATTGAGTTGAAGTTGTATAAGGCATTGGTGAGGCCAAATTTGGAATACTGTGTGCAGTTTTGGTTGCCGAATTATAGGAAGGATATCAACAGAATAGAGAGGGTGTAGAGGAGATTTACATAAATGTTGCCTGAGTTTTAGTGTTTGAGTTACAGGGAAAGAACAAATAGGCTAGGATGTTATTCGCTGGAGCGTAGAAGACTGAGGTGTGTTTTGATCGAGGTATTTAAAATTATGAGGGGGACAGATAGAGTGAATGTGGACAGGCTTTTTCCATTGAGAATGGGGGAGATTCAAACAAGAGGACATAGATTGAGATTGAAGGGAGAAAAGTAGAAGGGAAACATGAAGGGGAGTTTCTTCACTCAGAGAGTGGTGGGAGTGTGGAATGAGCTTCAGGCTCGACTTTAATATTTAAGGAAACGTTGGATAGATATATGGATGAGAGAGGTGTGGAAAATTATGGGTTGGGTGTGGGTCAGTGGGATTAGGTGGGAGAAGGTGTTTGACATGGACTAGAAGGGCCAAACTGGCTTATTTCTGTGCTGTAATTGTTATATGGTTATATGGAAGAAGACATGGCCTTGGTGGTGAGGGTACTTGAGGATAGATGCTGGTTTCTTGAGACACCACCTCTTGCAGATGTCCTTAATAGAGTGAAGATGGGTACCCATGATGGCAATAGCCAAGTTAACAACTCTCTGTAGTCATTCCCTGCCTTGTGCATTGGCATCTACATACCAGAGAGTGATGCAACCAGACAAAATGTTCTCCTATAGAAATTTGCAAGAGTCTTTGGTGAAACACCAAATCTCCTCAAACACTTCATGAAGTATAGCTGCTGTCGAGCCTTCTTCATGATTGCATCGTCATGGGGGCCCAAGGATGGATCTTCAGAGATGTTGACTCCCAGGAATTTGAAGTTCTTAACCCTTTCCCTTGCTGGCCAAGTGTAGAAGCACCTTCTGCAAGTTCAAGGACTTGCTGACACCAATTCATTCCTGATACAGACATTCCCACAAACAGCTTCCCCACCACCAATTCCACCCCTCCACCTGCACATCAGGGGCAACTTACAGTGGCTAATGGGCCCCGCCCTTCCCTTGGGATGTGGGGGGAAACCAGAGCACCAGGAGGAAACCCAAAAAGTCACAGGAAGAACACACAAACTCCGCCAGATAGCACCCAAATAGAACCCGGGTCTCTGGCACTTTACACACTGCACCACTGTAGCAGGATTGCTCCCTCTGCTCTTCGGTGGTTTTCCTCAGGCCAGCTCATTTAGCACAGTTCTCCGTCAGTCCTCTACCTCCACCGTCTTCCCCATCTCTTACGTTATTTGGCATCTCAATCGTGACACCACAATTCCACAGCAGAATTCCCTCCCTCAACCTCTTTCCCTCCCTCTGCAATGTCCTTTGAGAGGTTTGCTGTGTCCTCTTGTACGATATGGATCAAATTTTGTCTGATGCCCCTCTGAAATTCTGAGATAGAGCATGCTAACAGGCCCTTCCAGCCCATACTCCTAAATACGCCCACATGACCAATCAACCTACTGAACCCATACGTAATTAAAATGTGGGAAGAAACCAGAGCACCTGGAGGAAACCCACGGTGACACAGGTGAGGGAACGGATAAAGATAGTGGCAGATTTGAACCTGGGTCACTGCTGCTATCATAGCATTGTGTTAACCACTACACTAGCCGACGGGGCAATATTGCATGGAAGATCCACAGTGCATCCACGTAGGCACTGCCAGAATTCTGCCCACCTACCACACCTGTCCTGGTATAAAGAAGAACTCCCCTGCTAACCCCGTAATCACCATCAGGGTCGGAATTGGAGGTCAGAACAGAGATATTCCTGTTGGAAAAGAGCAAGGCATGAATAATAATGAAATCCTGGTGAAGCATTGATTAAGTGGGCAGCTATGGGCTTCGAACTGACCAGTGTCAGTCAGTGGAACCCTTCAGCTCCAGTTATACAGTCCCTCACATCAGCTGGAACCTTCAGTCCCGCGCAGCTGAATGCTATGATTGACAAAGAGGGCTGCAGCTCCCATGTGCTTCACAATTAATACAGCCCGAGCTTGGTGCAACAGAGTGCAACACATCAGTCGGAATCCCTGCACTGAAATGGAGTCAAGGAAATAGCTATAATCACTTTGTTGAGCACCTCGTCTCTGTCTGCTGCAATAGCGGGGATCTTCCAGTGGCCATCTATTTCAATTCCACCTCCCATGTCTGCCTCATGCGCTGCCCTAGACTAAGACCTCCCACAAATTGGGGGAACAGCCCATCATCTTCTGTCTGGGTGCCCTGGTCTCCATTAAACCCCCACTCCCACCGCCCCGCTCACTTCTTCTTTCCCCCTGTCACCTTTCCTTTACCTTTCTCTCTCCCCTTTTCCCTCTACCTCCTTTGACAGAGCCAAAATTAATTCTCACCCATCCAATGAACACTTTTTGGCTTGCTGGTTCTGGACTCTTCCCCCTCCTGCTCTTCCCCCTTTCATCTCTCGCTTTTCATCCTGCTCTTTCCTTCTAAGCACAATTCCGATTATCCAAAATGGTCGGGACCCGGCCTATGTCTGATAAACATTTTTTTTCGGAGAACTGGTCATTTTTTTAAAAACAGCCCAGTAGCAACTGCAAATCACCTGCTTAACCAACAACAAACAACAAGGGAAGGCTTTTTAAAACATTAAAATCATGTTTAATTCTCACCAAATAAAAGTGCTGGTTGCCGCCGATCTCCAAGACCTCCCCTCCTACCCGGAAGCCCGGCATCAACGCTGCTGTCCGGGAGGCCGCTCTCCTTGATGACGCCAGGACTCTTCCGACCACTTGCAGCTGAGTGGGATAGTTGGAGAGAGAGAGTCAATATGGGACGGTAAAAAAGAAATGGAAAGAGAGAGGGGAGGGAATTTCCTGAAACGAGGACAATTATTGTTCTAATTTCATGTCGGGTGAATTTTTTTCAACCTGCGAGGTCAGTTCGGCTCTACAAAAATTTTGGATAAATGAGGATTTCAGATATCCTCACTTATCCAAAATGTAAATTTCTTTTCAGATAAATGAAGATTTTGGAGTATCTGATTTCAGATGATCGGAGTTGTACTGTACCATGAGGAAGGGTCCAGCCTGAAAATCGATAATATATCTTTACCTTGTATGGATGCAGCGAGACTGGTTGAGTTCCTTTAGCATTTAGTGTATGTTTTTGGTGTAATTATAAAACAAGGGGATTCATTAGGTACAAATCTGATTCACAGAACAAATGGAGGCAATATGATAAATAAATATCTACTCAAGCAGTACGGTTAGTGCAACGCCGTTACAGCACTTGCGATCGGGACTGAGCTTCGAATCCCGAGCTCTCTGTAAAGAGTTTGTAGGTTCTCCCCGTGTCTGCGTGGGTTTTCCTTGGGGGCTCCAGTTTCTACCCACCCTTCAAAATGGGGTGTAATTTGGACTTATAGGAGTGAATTCATCTGTTACAATGCTGTATGCCTAATTTAAAAAAAAAATAGGGTGACGGGGACTCGACAGAACCTGCACCAGAGGCCAATTAGAGTTATAGAGTCACATAGCGTGGAAACAGGCCCTTGCTGATGTTGAGCAAAATGTCCCACCTACACCAGTCCTACCTGCCTGCGCTTGGCCCACATACCTCCAGACCAGCCACTCTCAACCATTTATTGGCAATGGTCCCCTTTGGACTCTGCTCAAAGTTCATGGACCCCCTTGCCTGTGAGGTAGTCAAGCTTAGTTGTTTTCTTCTGTACTTCTTTTCTACCGACTACATAAAAAGCATACAATTTTTTAATGATTTCAGTCCATGGCCCTCCTTAAATGTGCTGTGAACACCATGAGAATCCCCGTTGGAAGTTACAGGAATGAAGGGATTAGCACGTGAGTAGCAAGTGTTATCTCTTGGACTGTACTCCTTGGGGTTCAGCAGAATGGGGCGGGGGGGTGGAAGCCTTTCGAATGGGGAAAGGCTGGGACAGAGTAGATTTGGCAAAGTTGATTCATCTGGTAGGGGAGTCTTTGATAAGGAGGGCACACCTTTAGGGTTGAAGGGCACCCATTTAAAACAGAGATGCAGAGAAATTTCTTTCGCCAAGGAGTGGTGAACCTCTGGAATTTGCTGCCACTGGGGACTGTGGGGCCCAAAACATTGAGTGAATTCAACACTTTTTCCTTGTGTCCCAGTTTTCCAGGACTTCCAACAAGCACATATACTCCGTGTCCCAGTTTTCTGAGACTGGTTTTATACCCAACCGTGAACAGTACTGTACTTTACTACTTACTGTAAAGGGTTACCCATGGACCCTGTCCAGAGAATATATATAATATAAGGTTAAAATGGCCAGAGTCCAAAGTGTTAAGGTGGAGATTGATAGGCATCTGAATAGTCAGGGTATCAAAAATTATGGTGAGGAGGAAGGGGAGTGGAGTTGAACGGGAAAATGAATGAGGTCATGATGGAATGACAGAGCAGACATGATGGGTTGAATGGTCTACTTCTCCTCCTGTATAGTTATGGGCTCTTATGGCTGTTCTAAATGCATGGATCAGTCCATTTGAGATCAAAAATCTCTTGGTGTAATAATTTCTGTTGTCTCCATTTGAGCATAATATGAACTATCACCTCTGCAATGTTGAAGTGCCGTGTTCTGAATTCCAAACAGAAATGGAAAGCCCATTTATTCCGTGCGACCAGAATAAATTGGCTGGCCTCACTGTGCTGGCACTATTCAACAGACATTGGTTGCACTGTCTAGCTGAGGATATCGGGAGCAGAATATCGGGTCAAGTCTGAAAATGAAGTAAAGGCTGTTGCTTCAATGCCCTCCTCTCCTCTCCCTCATTTAGTTTTGAGCCTGGAGCCTGTTAACCTCACGCTAAAAGGAGATCGAGTTGGCTTTAGTGTTGTGGGGGGGGGGGGGGGGGGGGGTGGGGGGAGATGGTTGGATTACAGAAGGAGCTGCCACTAAGCCACATGGATGGATCAGCTGAATAGCAAGGGCATGACGGCAACAAGGCAACATAAATAAAAAAATAAATAGATACACTACTTTCAAAACTTTATTTTCAAAAAATAAACTTTACTCACAATAAAAACATATTTTCACAGTGCAAAATCTTTTGACATTCTTCATGTCGCATTTGTTTCATTCCATACATTGCAGTGTTAGCCAAACAATTTACTGCATTGCTCTATTGCCATTAAAGTGGCCCCCTGCCGCTACTACCCCCTCTGATGTTTGGGGAACTTCCCCTCTGGTCTCAGCCCCTCATTGCCTGGTATTGAAAGGACCTTCCCCACTGTGCCCTCATGTTGGCTCCAGCAAGCCTCAGTGCATCCCTCAGCATGTACTCCTGCAGCTTGGAATGTGCCAATTGACAGCATTCCCTCATCCAAGTCTCGGTGCGCTGGAAGACCAACTGAGTTGATGGTCTTCCAGCAGCTCTGGATGTCTGACTCCGTGTGTCTCTGGGAACAGCCCGTAGATCAGGGAGTCATCTGTCACTCTGCTGCTCAGGATGAACCTTAACAAGGACCCTTGCATCCATCTCACCTGGTCCCTTAACACCAGCTCCATAACCAAGAAAGCCCAGTAGCGCCTCTCCTTCCTGCCAAGGGTGAGTTCATCTCCCACCCTCCATCCTCACTATATTCTACAGCGGTTGTATCAAGAGCATCCTGTGCAACTGCATCATTGCCTGGTTTGGAAGCTGCACCTCCTCGGATCGCCAGACCCTGCTGAGGATAGTGAAGTCAGCAGAAAAGATTGTTGGGGGAACAGCACGATGCTGTGCTGATCTACAGTCAGTAAACCCACTCCACAGCTATTTAAACCTTCCCTACCTCACACCCATAACCCTTTATTTTTCTTACATCCACATGCCTGTCCAAGAATTCATTAAATGTCCCTATTGTTCCAACCTCCACCACCACCCCTGGCAATACATTCCAGGCACCCATCATTCTGTGTACAAAACTTTTTACCCCTGACTTCTCCCCTAAACTTTACTCCAATCACCATAAGCAGATTTCTGTCCTAGGACCCCCACCCTGTCTATGACCCTCATAATCTTGTTCACCTCTCTTAAGTCATCTCTCATTGAGCAAGGTAAATACCTCAGGTGGAAGGTATCTAAGCATTCCCCAGGGTCTCCCAGTGACAACCCATTTCAATGCTCTGCTCCATTTCCATGCCGACATGTCTATCCATGGTCTCGTGCTGCTGGATTGAGGCATTGAAGGAGCAACAGCTCATGTTCTATGTGGTCACCTTTCAGCCAGATGGCATTGACATCGAGTTAACATGAAAGTGTGTAGAAGCTGTGACTGCAGCAAAAACAGAGATGCTGGAGGAATTCAGCAGGTCTCGCCACATCCATAGGAGGCAAAGATTTCTAACCAATGTTTTGGGCCTGAGACCTTCTTCAAGGCATTGACATTAAATTTTATGGTTTCTGGTTTCCATTAGCCACCATATCTCTTTTCCTCTAGCTCTCTCCCTCTCTCACTCCTTTTCTATCTGACTCCTGCATTCACAGACCCACCCCTCCCCTGATCAATTTTCACCTTTCCCCTCACCTCCTCTGTTGGTCTGGGCTCCACTCCTTGCCCTTCCTTCCCTTCTCCCCAGCCTTTTAATTCAGGCACCTGCCTGCTTTTTACTCTTCAAGACCAGTGATGTTGCTCAGACATCTGATCAGGAACCCACCCCGCTTTTTGTGATTTTTATAAATGCCTTGGGCAAAGAATTGGTGGGATGGGTCAGCAAGTGTGCAGATGACATGAAGGTTGGAGGTGTTGTGAATGGCATAGGATAGCCATTTGTTCAGCCATGGGCTAGGTCTCTGCTCAAAGTTTGTACTTCCCCCTTCGCTGTGAAGCAGTCAAGTTCTGGTTTCTTCCGTACTCTTCTCCTAACAACAATATAAAAACTATTTATGTTAAATGAGGCGAAAATAAGGCTTTTACTCAAATGTGCTATGGTCCCCTCCCCTCTGGGGGGGGGGGGGGTGGGGGAAAACGTCAGGCCTCATTGAGAATGGCCGGTGTTGGTTACAACACGATATGGGCAGGATACAGGATTGAGGAGAAAAGTGGCAGATGGAGTCAATCTTAAAAAAAATGTAGTGATGCAACTTTGGAAGTTTGAACTTGAAGGCAGAGTATATAGTTAAGGGCAGCATTGTTAGCAGTGTGGAGGAACAAAGGCATCTGGAGAACAAGGTCTATACAAGTTGCCACACAAGTTGATGCACAATCAATTACACAAAGACTGAAGTTGTTGAACCTGAAGGTTTTAATTTGCAAGAAATGGACAGTCTCACTGTGTTGGTCGCTCTCACTGACCTGGACTCGACCTGGGGACAGGCTTGTGGCATGACAGCCTTTATAGGGAAGAAAGGGGAGGAGTCTTCAGCCAGCCAACCAGGAAAGATCATGTAATTTATATATGACGAATATGTACAATAGTGATTTCATCACAGGTGGTTAAAAAGGTGAATGAAGTGTTGACCTTCATTTGTTTGGGGATTGAGTTCAAGAGCCACGAGGCAATATTCTAAAAGCTCTTGTTAGACTACACTTGGAGTATTGCACTCAGTTCTGGTTGCCTCGTTACAGGAAGGATGTGGATGTTTTAGAGAGAGTGCAGAGGAGATTCACCAGGATGCTACATGGATTGGAGACCATGTCTTTTAAAGAATGGTTGACAGAGCTAAGGCTTTTCCTTTGGAGCAATAGAAGATGAGAGGCAGCATAATAGAGGTGTGTAAGATTATGATAGGCTCAGATAGCATGGAGAGCCTGCACATTTTTCCTGGGCCAGCAACAGGACATCTGTTTAAGGCGAGTGGAGGATAGTTTAGGGGAGGTAACTGTTTTTATATACAGAGAAGGTGATTAATCCCTAGAACAGGTTTATTTAGGGTACCAGATATGATGGAAGCATTTTAGAGGCTTCTGGAGACAGGGGACAGAGGACATTGCATCATTTGAAATCTGCAGAGATTTAGTTTAATTTTGGCATGATGTTTGATGCAGACAAAGTTCCTGTGCAATTATTCTTGTGTGTTCTATGTTCATTCAGCCCTAATAATCGCCTTCATTATCCTCTTCCTGCCGTGCACACAGGCAATTATGATTTGTACAGCAGTAATTTTATTTTGTGCATCTTTTCTTTCCTTAGGCATGGGCTTAAAACATTTGCCCACTCTACCCAGTCTCAGAGCAATCCTGGTGAATCCACCACCTCCACCTTTCCCTTTTTCCTGCTCCCCTTCGTGAACAACTGACTGATTCTCCCAATAGTGACCGACAGACACGAAGGCAGCAGATTAGTCTCCCAACTCGCACACCTGCAGGAGCACCCGGAGGAACCCGACCCAGCCTCAGGTAGAATGTGTACAAATCCCCCCCAGGCAATGCCCAAAATCGGGATGGCATGGCTAGCGTAGGGGTTAGCGCAATGCTATTACAGCGCCAGTGATCCGGGTTCGAATCTGGCGCTGCCTGGAAAGAATTTGCAGGTTTTCCAGGTGTCCTGCGAGACCTTCCTCCAGTTGCCCCGGTTTCCTCCCACATTCCAAAGATGAACGCGGCTGGTAGGTTGATTAGTCACGTGGGTGTATTTGGAGGGCGTGGACTCGTGGGCCGGAAGGGCCTGTCACCATGCTGCCATCTCTAAATTGTTTTTAAAAATGACCGTAAAAGTCCTAAAATCCTGTCTACTCGGGGATTGGATCATTCCAGATTTTAAAATTCAAATGTAAGGAGGATAAAGAAGAGTAGAACAGGTAAATTTTGGTAGTTTATTAACAAAATATTTTTTCCATGTATAATATAAAGTAAAAAAAAACAAAAGTATTAATTTGTTCATTTTCACGCGTTCTGTGGCGTTGACACACGCACACAAAAGCTGGCTAAATTTTAAAAGTTTGAGAGGTTTCAGTTGATCCAGATTTCTTCCATCCAGATTTTTGGAGTTTGACTGTAAATCCAGATCAAATCCAGCTCACTGGAACTGTGGGCCTGCTGTTTCATCCCTATTCCTTGAAGGAGGCCGCTTCTCCCGAGATCTTTGGGATATCCTGAGTGCCAAAAATAGCAGCAGTACAGATAAAGCTGTGTTCTGCTTCTGTTCCATGGGAAGCAGTAAAATACTCGTAGGGGGAGTGACCAGAAGAATCACAATGCAAGTTTCTAAAAGTAGCAGGGAAAGTTCAACAAGGCCCCAGCTTACATACCTTAAAGGACACAGCAGAAATTGTTGAATGTTATTCGTGGAATTTGAACCCTGCCATGGAGTGGTGCAGCAGTTAGTGCTGCTGCCTCAAGGCTCTTGAGACCCGTACTTAGCCCCAACTTTTGATGCTGTCGAGGTGGAGTTGGCAGGTTCTCACTCTGATCACATGGGTTCTCCCAGCTACTCTGCTTACTCCCCCATGCCAACGACAAGCTGATTGGTTAGTTGCCCAAGCAGATTTGCCCTGATATATTTGGGCGGCAGCAGAATGAGGGTGGGTGAGAGGATTGGCAGAGAACGCCAGAGGAAATGTGGGATTGTCGTAGATTGGCTGACTTGGTTTCTTCAAGATGCCATTAGTGTGTTGGGTCCAGGAAAGGTCTTCCGGGATAATGACTCCCAAGAACCTAAATTTGCTCAACATCTCCAGCTCTGATCCCCAATGATCACTGGATCTCTGGATTTCTCTTCCTGAAGTCAACCATCAGGTCCTTGGTTTTGGTGACATTGTGTCCTTCGGCTAAGTTTTCAATCTCTCTCCTTTATCCCTTTTTATACAATCCATTATCGTGGTATCATCAGCGAATTTGTAGATGGTGTTGTCGTACACAATCATAGGTGTAAAGTGAGTAGATCAGGGGACCCTGTGGAGATTGTGGAGGAGATGTTCTGACCAATTCTCACGGATTCTGGTCTCTAGGTGAGGAAAGATTGATGTGGACCTGCTCAATGGGAGGGTTTGTTTCTGTGCTTGGTTGCTCCCCAGCAAGGCCCTGTCAGAAGGAAAAGGTCGATTAGATGACATCAGGGGCTGGCTTGCACTTGTAATGACTGTCTGACAAATAGAGTCACCCAGTAGTAAGTATACCATTGAAATAAGTCCTTTGGGACAACTCATCCAAGACCAGCCAAGTTGCCAACATAAACTAGTCCCCTTTGCCTGTGTTTCGCCCATAGAACATGGAGAGAGAGAGAGAATAAAAATGGTGGCTCTGCTGGAGCTGTTGTAATGGCTCCTGACTCCAACTCCGCAGAGAGTGAGGACACAATGCTGCTCCGCAGGGACCTACTGCCCCATGGCGATGCCAATGGCTCTGTACAGGCAATAAATGGCTATAAAGTGGCTGATGGTGTTTTTTGTAAACATCTTGAAACCATGGAGGTCCATGCTCAAGATGGCAGCACCTATGCTGGGCAGTGCACTAGGAGAGGGCCCAAGAGAACAGCGGATCGGTGCAGGGCACCTGAAGTGGGGGAACACTCCCTATGGAGAGGGAAAAGCCTAGGAAGCAACCCTTCTAGAAGGTGACAACAGCAGAGGGCCAGTGAGGGACTTGTGGCTGAAGGACCCACAGATGACTTGCAGTCAGGGGATCCACACAGGTTGCGCCCTGCTGGAGCCTGGCTCATGGGAACTTGGTATCAGAACCGGGATTCGAGAGGGTGCTGAGGGCAAGAAGTGCTCCCGAAGGACCTCGGGCGCCGAGGGCTTCCTGATCGTATCAGATCTCGAGCCCAGTTTTGCCAATGAATCAAACAGCAGTCTGTGTTACTGATGAGGCTGTGGAAGTGCTGGAGAAACCCAGTTTCTCTGAAGGGACTCCCTTTTGCTTCTCTTTCTCTTAATTTTAGGGGTGCTGGGCACATGGCAGCTCTGTTTGCCTTTACAGCCGACAAAATTTGAAGCATATCACGTACAGTTTCACCATAACCTCCCTAATTCTAAATTCAATCCCTCTTGCAAAAAAGGCCTACACATCTTACTTGAGATGTTTCAGGTCATAACTGCATTAGGACCAAGTATCTCATGGTCAGCTATGCAGACAGGCCAATTGTACTAGATCAGTGGTTTTCAAATTGCCTCCTAAACTCAAATTCCACTTTAAGCAATCCCTGTACCATAGGTGCTCTGTGATCAGTAAGGGATCACTTAAGGTGGAATGTGAGTAGAAAGGACAAGGTTTGAAAACCACTGTTTTAATCGTACTTAATTGACTTGTTATGTGGACGGTTTCATAACTCCAAAGGAAATGGGCCAATGACCGTTTTTGTCAAGCAAAATATTTCAGAAACAATTGGGTCTAGAGCAGTGATTCTCAACCTTCCCTTCCCACCCACATCCCACCGTAAGCAAACCCTTACTAATCACAGAGCACTGATGGTGTAGGGATTACTTAAAGTGGGACGTGAGTGGAAAGAAACAAGGTTGAGAACCACTGTTCTGAATGGTCGAAGGGGGTGGGATGAATGCTGACAGTGATCAGGTGGTCCGATTGAATCCGATGGAAAGGTGTCTGCATTGTCATACACCATGGCACAAACCTTTCGGACCAACTCGTCCATGCCAACCAAGCTGGCATTCTGGGCAAGTCCCATTTGCCTGCATTTGGCCAACACCTTCATAGGCCTTCTTTGTGTGGCAATTGTACCCCCTTCTACAGGTTCCTCTGGCAGCTCGCTCCAGACATGGACCACCCTCTGAACGGAAGGAGGTTGTCCCTCAGTTCCCCCTGAAATCTCTCCCAACTTACCTGAAATCTATGTCCTCAAGTTCAATTGAAGTTAGGGAGGAAGCTGAATAGAATAGAATGAATGAAATGGAATGGAATGAAATTTGATTAAATTGTATTGAGTTGAATAAAGGACTCCTCAGAGCAGGCGGTACTCATGGAGAAAAATGGTCTGTCAAATCAATCAGAATCGAAATCTGAATGTGAATCAGAATCAGTCAGGTTAAAGTAGTAAAACACGTGTCATGAAATTTGTTGTTTTGGAGCAGCAGTGTGGGTGCAGAACGAAGTGTAAAAATTTCTCTAAATTACACCTTCATCAACACAAGATTTAAAAAATAAATAGTGTAAAAAAGGGGGAAAAGTGAGGTAGTGTCTCTGGTTCATTATCCATTCAGAAATCTGATGGCGGAGGGGAAGAAGATGTTTTTACGGTGGCCGACCAAGAGGAAAGTGCAGATTATCTTATTGCTGACACAATATGTGGGGTCTTCTCATGTCAAACCAGCATGCTGTACTCCACATTACCACAGCCTTTGATTGACCACTTTGGTGCATGCGGATCAACTTTTGCAGCCCACAAAAGTCTTAGAGAAACTCAGCAGGTCGCGCAGCATCTGTGATGGACATTTCGGGCCTGAGCCCTTTGTCAGGAGTCTAGAAAAAACAGGTGGACACCCAATGAAAACGTGGGTGGGGGAGGGCGGGGAGGAGGAGAGAGGAGAGGAAGGGAAGGAACGCAGGCTCACAGTTCAATACAGGTGGAAGGGTAGAAGAAAAGTGATGGGGAAGAGGGCAGACAGCTAAGATCTTTGATAGGAGAAGGAAGGGTAGAGTGTCGAGAGCTTGTTGTTTAAAACCCGTTGTGGCTTTGAGCTTCAAATGATTAAAGTAATTTATGTGTTTGCAAGGCTTGTAACTTCAATAAAAACAATTGATTGGCTTGATGAACAATGAGAAGATTAAATAAACGATGTGTTATTGCATTTTTAAAGCTAAAAATATAAATGGCATAGACTCGTGGTAACTGGAGCTTAAAGTAAAGCCATTTGAAGGACATTATCTCATGGATTGTTTCATGAAGACCAGGTATCAATGCTGCATTCACTACATAGTTCAGGGAAACCTTTGATTCCTTCAAATGTTTGTACTTTTAGGCGACAGTGCTTTGAGAATGCACTTAGCTACAATTCAAAGTCAGGCTGAAATCGATCTCCTGGGCGAAAATGGAAACAGTGAAAGACAGCTGACAGCTGCGGCAGGGCCTAAATGACATGACCAACTAACCAACTCCGGTACAGTAGGAGACATCAAAGCATCACTCACAGATGAACCCAATGGCTTCTGCACTGACTCGGCCACAAGAACCACTGAAGTGGCGAACGCAGGCTCAATTTTGACACATTCGAAAAATTGGAATAGCTACGTGGATGGGAGAGCAGTGGAGTCAGGAGGCTGCAAGGAGGGGCAGCCTGTAAGTAGCCATCTTTTTTCAATGTTGGGAAAGGAGAGGGCAGACTCTGCAGGTGTGTGATGTCAGCACAGCTGAGAGGGAGGTTTGAAAAAGGAAGGAACTCTTGCTTCTTTTTGAGTTGGAGTCAGGAGGCTGCAATTGAGTTAATTGATTAGGGCCAGGGAGCAATTGAGATAATAGATAAGGACATAAAGAAAGGGACAGTGTTCAAGCGGCTAAGGGACATTGTCTCCTGTGGCTTTTTTGAATAGTGGCTGAAGAAGTGTTCACTCCCAGTAAGGTAAGGGTTTCTTCAATTAAGCTAGTTAACTAACTGAGGAGTTGGGTAATTGAGGCAGTTGTTAGGGCCATCCAGTGTTCTGGTTGTAGGATGTGGGAAGTCAGGGATAACACATTTGTTGCTGATGTAGGAGGTGCATCCAGCTGCAGCTCCTGATATACTGAGGTATGGAACTGGATGAACTTTGGATTATTTGGGAGGCAGAGATAGAGTGGAGTTTTAGGGAGGAAGCACCCCCCCACCCCCTGTCCCAAGAGTCTGGAGGCAGGCAGCTGGGTGGCTGTCAGGGGAGGCAAGGGGAAGAGGCAGGAGGAGGAGTACCCCTGTTCCCATCAATAATAAGTGTACTGTTGGAGGGGGTGACCTACCAGGGACAAGTTGTAGTGGTCATGTCTCTGGCACTGTGTCTGGATCCTCAATTCAGAAGAGAAGGGGAGAGGAGTGAAGTAGTGTTAGGAGATTTAATAGTTAGGGGAACGGATAGGAGGCTCTGTGCGAGAGATCGAGTGTCTCTGATGGTCTGTTGCCTTGCTGGTGCCAGGGTCTGAGATATCTCAGATTGAGTTCTTCCAATTCTAAGGAGGGAGGGTGAGCAGTCAATTGTTGTGGTCCATGTACCAATGATGTGAGGAGGTCCTGCTAGGAGAATTTAGGGAGTTAGGTGCAAAGTTGAAGCACAGGACCTCCAGGGTGATAATCTCAGAATTTCTATCTGTGCCATGTGCTGGTGAGGCAGAATAAGGATGATAAATTGGCTAAATGTGGTGTAGGAGGGAGGGCTTCATGTTTCTGGCTAATTGGGCTTTGCTTCAGGGAAGGTGGGACCTGTTCCAACTAGACGGTTTGCACCTGAACTGGAGGGGGACTAGCATCCTTGCGAGTAGGTTGCTAGTGTTGCTCTGGAGGGTTTAAACTAGATTTGCAGGGGGAGGGGATCCAGAGTGACAGAGCAGATGGTGAGTTGGAGGATGGTAAGGTTCATGTAAAGATAGAAAGCAGAGGTAAGGCAGATGAGCTTAAAATGTAGATTTGCATGTGGGATTATGATGTTATTGTTATTAGTGAGACTTGGTTGCAGGAGGGGCAGGATTGGCAGCTCAATGTTCTGATGCTTCAAATGTGATGGAGAGGGAGGGATGAAAGGGGGAGGAGTGGCATTGCTAGTCAGGGAAAATATCTCAGCTGTGCTTAGACAGGAAGGCACTGTGGGCTCACCTTGAGGTTGTATGGGTGGAGCTAAGGCACGGGAAAGGTGTGAGCCCACTAATGGTCTTGCATTATAGACCGCCCAATAGTCCGAGAGAATTGGAGGCACAAATCTGTCGGGAGATAGCAGCCCATTTTATGAAATAGAAAGTTGTGGTAGTCAGAGATTTTAATTTTCTGCTTATTGATTGGGACTCCAATACTGTAAAAGAACTGGATGGTTTGGAGTTTGTCAAATGAGTACAGGAAAGTTTTCTAAATCAATATGTAGAGGTTTCAAAGAGACAGGGTGTAATACTTGATCTCCTATTAGGGAGCCAGGCATTTTGGGTCCAGTGACCATAATGTTATTAGTTTCAAGTTGCTTGTGGATAAGGATAGGTCTGGTCCTTGAGTTAAGGATCTAAATTTTGTGGAAATGTGTCAGGATCTCAGAAGAGTTGATTGGAATAAGCTGCTTTCTGGCAAGGATGTATCTGGCAACTGGAAGTCCTTCAAAGGTGAGATTTTTGAGGATCCAGTTTGCATGTTCCCACCAAGATTAAAAGTAAAATTAACAGGCACAGGGAACCTTGGTTTTCAAGGGACATTGGTGATGTGATGAGGAAGAGAGGTCTATAAATGGAATAGGGAACAAGGAGCAAATAAGGTACTTGCAGAGTATAGGGCTGATTGAGGGCAGTCACTGTAGCTTTGTGTGTGGTAGGTAGTGTTTAACAAATCTTGTAGAGTTTTTCGATCAAGTTACCAAGAAGGTAGATGAAGGGAAGACTGTGGATGTTGTCTACCTTGGCTTTAATAAGGCCTTCAACAAGATGCCACATGAGAGGTTAGTTAAGAAGATTAAGGCACTAGAGGGGTGGTAAACTGGATTTGAAATTGGCTGCGTTGGAGAAAACAGAATGGTAGTGGATGGTTGCTTTGCAGACTGGAGGCCTGTGACGAGTGGCATGCCTCAGGGATCTGTGTTTGGACCATTGTTGATCACATCAATGATCTGGATGATAATGTAGTAAATTGGATCAGCAAATTTGCTGATGAGAAAGATGGGAGATGTAGTGGTCAGTGAGGAAGATTTTCAAAGCTTGCAGAGGGATCTGGACCAACTGGGAGAATGGGCCAGTAAATGGAGGATGGAGTTTAATGAAGACTGTGGTGCTGCATTTTGGCAGGGAAAATTAAGTGAGGATGTACACTGTAAATGGTTGGGCACTGAGGAGTGTGGAGGAGCAAAGAGACCTGTTCCTTGAAGGTGGTGTAGCAGGTGGACAGGGTTGTAAAGAAAGCTTTTGGCCTTTATAAATCAAAGTATTGAATATAGGAGTTGGGATGTTATGTTGAAGTTGTTTAAGACATTGATGAGGCCAAATTTGGAATATTGTGTGCAGTTCTCGACACCTAACTACAGGAAGGATATCAATAAGATTGAAAGAGTACAGAGAAGATTTACTAGGATGTTGCCATGTCATCAGAAGTTGATTACAGGGAACAATTAAACAGGTTAGGACTTTCTTCCTTGGAGCGAGGAAGAATGAGGGGAGATTTGATAGAGATTAATAAAATTGAGGGGTATAGACAGAGTAAATGCAAGTAGGTTCTTTCCACTGAGAATAGGAGAGATAAATGTGAGAGGACATGTCTTTAGGGTGAAAGGGGAAAGTTTGGAGGAACAGAAAGGAGCACTTCTTCACTCAGAGTGGTGGGAATGGGGAATGAGCTGCCATCTGCTGTGGTGGGTGTGGACCCGATCTTGAGTTTTATGAATAAATTGGATAGAGATGGATGGGAGAAGTCAGGAGGGATATGGAATGGGAGCAGGTATTGGGACTAGCTGAACAATGGTTGGCACAGACTAGAAGAGCCGAATGGCCCTTTTTCTGCCCTGTAGCGTTCTATGCTGAATCATAGTTTGGCACAAACTAGATGAGATTGGTTCATGGGCAGGCGTACAGTATCCGGTTTCATGTTTGCTCCTGGATATAAATAAAACTTTGATACTGAAACAGCCCAGCTTTGCAAATCCTTTGAATCTGCTACCTCAAACCTCATCTGTATGTGTACATGCATATGTGTAATGCTCCTCAGATGCCTTTTAAATCATCCTCTCTCACTTTAAGCTGTATAAAATTGAGGGGCTTTGATAGGGCAGACAGACAGCCAGCCAGCATTCTATCCTGGGGTGACATCTGTTTAAGGTGAGGGGAGCAAAGATTAGGGATTTGTCAATGGTAATGTTTTAAATTCAAAGAGCATTGTAGGTGCCTGGAATGCATTGCTGGGGCTGGTGGTGGAAGTTGTACAATAGGGAGATTTAAGACAGGCACTTGGATGTAAGAAAAAATAGAGGGTTATGGGTGAGGTAGAGAACTATTAGATTTGCATTAGGTTTGTGTCGGTCAGCACAACACTGGGATGAAGGGCCTACTCTGTGCTGGAATGTTCTATGCTGGAAACACTTCCTATTCTACCACGATCGTGCCGTAATAAAATCCAAGGAGAGAATCCGTCAACGTTCTGCTCACTGACGGGCCACCTCTCTCCACGGATGTTGCCTGACCCACTGAGTCCCTCCAGCTTCTCACTTAAGATTCCAGTATTTGCAGTTCTCATGTTTATCTATCCCAATGGAGCATCATTGCTGGTGAGCTCTCACTTGGAAATCTCCAGTAAGTAGTTAAGCTCTGTAAAGTAAACTACTGAGCACATTTTAGGAAATTGCAGAGAGGAATTTTACAAAAAAGACCTGTTATGTGAACTCGGTATTAATCAGATGCATCCTTGGACAGGGCCAGCAAAAATATCTCTCACCAAAAATAGGATCTGAAACTTGTGGATTTGTTTTCAATTAGAAAAGGGAATCATTTAAGGCACACAGGAGACAGCAGATGCTCGAATCTGGAGTAGCAACGATTTGCTGGAAAAATTCAACATATTGCTCCAGATTCCAGCCAAAAGCACTAACAATCATTTTTGCTCTCCAGCAGGTTGTTTGTTGAAGCAAATAATTTAAGTGTCCAGGAAGTTGCAGAATATTTACAGGAGGATCATGTAACTGAGCAGCTAGATTATAGTCTGGGATGGGGGACACCAATAACCCTGTGCAGAAAGCCCTACAAAAGGTAGCGGACGCACCCCAGGACACCACAAGCAAAGTGCTCCCCACCATCAGGAAGATCTACAGAAAACACTGCTGTCAGAGAGCAACAGCAATCATCAAGGATCTACACCACCCAGCACTTGTTTTGTTCTCACTGTTGCCATCAGGAAAGAGTCACGCCACCAGGTTCAGGAACAGCTGCTACCCCTCTGTTAAAGTTAACCTGCCCTGTAATAAAACAAACCGCAGCACCAAAGAGTGTACAATCACTTAAGCTAGTGCAAGTGAAGGGTACAAGGAAATAGTATAAAATGTAACTTGTTCTCTGCACGGTACAAAGTACACAGCATTCTTGTCCGAGTTATGTAGTCCATTGGACAGGAAGCAAAGTGGAGTTTTACATGTTCTTTTAGCAATCTAATGTTTTTGCTACTCCTGTTCTTTGCAATTTCTGTGATTTACAACCCAGCAACTGTTAGATATGCCATATCTCTTAATTAGTACTCCCATCCTATCCAGCCCTTTGCAGCTGTGGACTACTTCATCTATTGACTACTCACTTTGTTGGTCTACTTTCTACAGCAGAAGCCCCCTTACCTGTAATTCTTGACATTCCCTCCTTTTATCACTTCATGATAACTACTTGTATCATGTTAGTTTCAAGGCATGAATAAATCCTGAAAAAGCAACAGGCAATAGAATGATGGTTGGGACACAAACCCTGGTGTTATACTATCCTTTTCCAGAGCCAATTTTTTTTTCAGTCCGTGTGATCGATCCACTGGGGTTTCCCCTCAGTCTTCACTGCTGTGAATGTGGTGAGTAATACTTGGAAGGGGCCACTTTTTCCACTCCCAATTCCTCAATGACCAGGCTGGATTTTCAGTGAGGGTCCTTCTATGTTGTCCTTCTATTTTCTTGAGTGTTGCATGCTTGCGAATGCAAAATCTCAAGAATTTCAGTTAGTTCTTGTACGTAATTAGTTATCCCTTCACTAAAGTCATGTATGTCAAAACACATTTCTACATTAAAAAAAATCTGCTGCCCAAGGTTGTACGCAGCAGTTTTCCAGGCGTTACTTCTGTGGGGCCTGGTAGTGTGAGTGTGTGGCGTGATCCTCATTTCAAAGAGGGCCACAGAAAGTCCCTTTCCCCCCCCCGTTTGGACTTGTTTCCTCTGTTAGCTTGGACAGCTTAGTTTTCAATGTGCCATTTGCTCTTTCCACAATCCCAGCTGCCTTTGGGTGATGGGCGCCGTGAAGTTGTTGCTTTATTCTGAGATACTGGCATAATTCTTCATTTTCTTTAGCGGTAAAATGCGGCCCAGTGTCTGAGCCATTTATGGTCAGGAGTCACCATAATTGTTAATTGGCTGGTCTCCTGCATTCCCTATTTCCATTTAACATTTTCTAGTGTTAAGATTGCACGGCAGAGGGAGAATAAATCTTGGGGTTGCACTGTTTGGATTTGTAAATGACCTCCATTCTATCCAATCGGGTCCTTGTTTCTATCCAGATGGAGTGTGATGGGCTATCAACAACAGTTCCTAAGGTTTCCATGGCATATAAATCTTGCTGCCGTGAATTGAGGAGCACTTGGAGGGGCCACAGGCGGCCATCGCCTTCAGCAGAATATTCCTTCCTTCTCCTAGTTCTGGATTTTGTCTTTGTGTCCTCTGCTGCTCCCTGCAGTTCTGTCATTGCGACTGATGAGTGTTGCAGGGTGAGGTGGTTGGTCCAGATTCCTGGGGTATCGGTGTCTGTGGCGGGGGTACATGTGGGGGTGAGCTCGCCCATAGGGAATATTCTGATTCCTCATCATTCTGCGAGAATAGGGTCACCATGGCTGACAACAGGTCCCCGGGGGTCACTTGCATTTGGCCATTTTATTAATCAATTGGTGCTGCACCTTGGCTGTATTATTTCTGTGCTTTTCTTGGTTATCATGTCATTCACATTCAGCCTTTAAAGCAGTGGTTCTCAACCTTTTTCCTTCCACTCACATCCCACTTTAAGTAATCCCTATTGCCATCGGTGCTCTGTGATTATTAAGGAATTGCTAAAGGTGGGATGTGAGTGGGAAGGTTGAGAATCACGGCTCTTGACCCAATTGTTACTGAAATATTTTGCTTGAGAAAAATTGTCATTGGCCCATTTCCTTTGGAGTTAGGAAACCGTGCACATAACAAGTCAATGAGGTACGATTAAAACCATAATTTTCAAATTTTTTCTTTCCACTCACATCCCACCTTAAGCAATCCCTTGCTAATCACAGAGCACCGATGGCATTGGGATTACTTAGTGGTATGTGAGTGGAAAGAAAAGGGTTGAGAAACACTGACTGAGCATTCACACTCCCTTTCCCCCCCCCCCCCCCCCACCACTTGGGACATTTCCCCTGCACCCCCAAATACTATGAGCATTGACCCTCTTTCCCACTCTGACCTCAGGGCATTCACCCCTAACCACTCCATACAGTAAACTCTCCCCTGACAAATCAGTACACTAGCAGCCACTGACCCCACTAAACATTTGCTTCCTTCACCACTGGCACACACTTGTAGCAGTGTGAAACACATACAAAATTTTAAAATTTCTTTTACATTTAAACTTAGATAAGCAGCAGGGTAACAGGCCCTTCTGCCCGTAAGGCTGTGCTGCCCAATTTCAGAGGGCGGGAGGAAACAAAAAACCCATGCAGACATGGCAAGAACATGCAAACTCCTTACAGACAGTGCTGAATTTGAACCTGATGACTGATGTTGTAATAATGCTGTGCTAACTGTGCCACCCTCTACAAGCTGCTCAAAAGCATCCTAATCCCATTCACCTCTAACACAGAGGACTGCAGCAGCTGGCAAAGGCAAATACTACTCCCTGCAGGTATCCTTCATGCACCTAAATCTAAATAGGTCATATACATTGAATGGTAGACAATTGAGGAGTGCAGAGCAACAAAGGGATTTAGGAGTGATGGTAAATAGTACCCTCAAGGCTGATACTCAGGTAGATGGTGTGGTGAAGGAGGCATTTGGAATGTTGGCCTTCATAAATCGGAGTATTGAATTCAAGAGTAGGGAGGTTATGATGAAATTGTACAAGGCATTGGTGAGGCCAAATTTGGAGTACTGTGTACAGTTTTGGTCACGAAATTATAGGAAAGATATAAACAAAATAGAGAGAGTGCAGAGAAGGTTCACGAGAATGTTGACAGGATTTCAGGGTCTGAGTTACAGGGAAAGGTTGTGCAGACTGGGGCTTTTTTCTCTGGAGCGTAGAAGATTGAGAGGGGACTTGATAGAGGTGTTTAAGATTTTAAAAGGGACAGACAGAGTAAATGTGGATAGGCTTTTTCAATTAAGAAAGGGGGAGATTCAAACTAGAGGGCATGGTTTAAGATTGAAGGGGGAAAATTATAAGGGGAACATGAGGGGAAATTTCTTTACGCAGAGGGTGGTGGGGATGTGGAATGAGCTTCCGGCAGATGTGGTCGAGGCGGGATCATTGGTTACATTTAAGGAAAGACTGGATCGTTACATGGATAGAAGAGGACTGGAGGGGTATGGACCGGGTGCTGGTCAGTGGGACTAGGATGGTGGGAATTTTTTACGGCATGAACTAGTAGGGCCGAACTGGCCTGTTCTGTGCTGTAAGTGGTTATATGGTTACCATCCAGCGGGATGTACACGGGTCTAAGTGCTTGGGATGGATCTGTGAGATTTCCACAATGCCTGTGGGCCAATGGGCCTGTTGCACGACTATGATCCTATACTTGGGCATGGGGGTCTCTGATCTCATACTGGTATTTGTCTGCAGCCAGAATCACAGCACCTTTTATAGTTTTATGTATATAATAAATGGGCTCATTAATATTGCAGGTCTGACATTCAAGAGGACACACCGAATGGCCAAGAACACGCAACGATATGATTCAGAGGGAAGGCGAGTGACAGCAGACACTGGCATCTGCAGTGAAAACAAACTGGTGGGTGAACTCAATGTATTGAGCAGCATCTCTGGTGGGGAGGGAGCAGGGCTGAGGAATTGTCGATGGCATCGCAAGTCACTACAGCAGAGAGTGGATGAACGACACGTGCTCAATGCAGTCACAGACAAGACTGGCTTATTGCACGCTCTGCCCCTGCTTATATAGGCAGTTTCCCATTGCTGGACCTGGTTTTCCCTCTGTGGTCAGCGGAAGTAATGTCAGTCGCTGTTCCTGCTGCGCCGACGTTCAGCTGAGGTGAAAGGCTTGTGTGGGCCTTGTGCAATTGCCACGTTCATTTTGTGTCAGGCAGCTACAATGGTTCGATTCTCTTTCAGGAATGGTGCAATCTCGACATGCCCTTTTCCCTTTAACATGCAGAACTCGCACATCTCCCTAATGGTACTAGGCTGGACTGCCAGCTCACTGAAAACCATGCAGTTTAGTTCAAAGTGTAAACAGGACAAGAAAATCTTAGATTAGAAATCAATATTTGGATATCTGCTGCAGTCTTGTGGCTTTGAATAGGACCGACAAGCATTCTTTCTGAAATGTTTTCAAGCCAAACGTATTATCTGTTTCCTGCCAATGCTTGCAAATGTATGAGAGGTACTTAAGCAGAAACACAGTTCCAAACACCATGACTGCAAGATTTTTCTGATGTTGCAAAAAAAGCCACAAAGCATTTATTTAAGGAGTGGTTAAAACTGGTGCAAAACCCTGTTAGTTTAGATTTGAAAGTAAAAACATAGATGCTAGAGGAATTCACGAGTGTCCCTATGAAGAAATATATATAACTACCATTTGGGCCTAATGTTGTCTTCCTATGGATGCTGCGAGACCTGCTGAGTTCCTACAACATTTTGGTGTTTTTACTACAATCACAGGAGCTGCAGACTTGTGTTTTACTGCAAATTCGTTATCTGGATGTTCATGTACAACTAGACAAAACTGTTTCTCCAGACCACAGTGCATACACGTACACAATTCACAGCACATAGCATCACACATACATACATAAAGATGCAAAACCATAGGAGAGGCAATAAGCGATTCAGTCTGTCCAGCCATTTAAACACAAGCTGGTCCATTTCCCCACTCAGCCCCACTGCCCGGCCTCCTCCCCATAGTCTTTGATGCCCTGGCTAATCAATAACCTCTGCCTTAAATAAACCCTATGTTCTGGTCTCAACAACTGCTTGTGGCCACAAGTTTCATCGATCTAATACCTCCGATTTAGATGTGTATTTGAAATAAATATAAATAATATTTTAGAATTATTTACTCCGTTACAGAATACTGTTATTAAGTTGTGCAGCACTGAAGGGTTCTTTCGCTCTACTCATCCATGCTGACCAATTGTCCATCCAAGCTGATCTCATTTGGCTCATCTCTCCAAATTTTTCCACCAAATGCCAACAATTTGAGCATCCCAATTGTTCCTGGCTTTATGCTCTCTAGCTACTCAAATTGTACAGTCACTCAGAGATCATGACCTTCGAGCTAATGGGGTTTGATGGATTTTTGTCTTCATTAGAACTGCTCGATCCATCTTGCTGCTTGTACTTGACAGAAAACAAAAACATCAATTTGTGGTTTGTGATACAATGGAGCTCAGAAATCTATTGAAGAGAGGAGATGAGGCATTGCCTGCTCTCAACATTTGCCACTTCCAAGATGTTAGAATGATTCACCATCTGCTTCATTTGAGCAGAGATTAGATTGACGGGTCAGTTTAAATATGCCATGAATTGATTCATTAATCTGTTGGAATGGTATGTAACGAAAACCATTATTTTAATCAGTAAAGAGGATGAACCAGTCAGTACAGATAAAGCAATGAAACCCTGACATCTGCAGACAGTGATTTCAGTAAAAACACACAGTAAATACTAGAGGAACTCGGCCAGTCTCACAGTGTCCATAAGAGGTCAAGATATATTACTGACATTTTGGGCTTGAGCTCTCCTTCAAGTATAAGCAAAAATCAGGCAGGTGTCTCAGAGACTAGCAGAGAAAGGGGGAATGGGAGGGAGAGGAGTCCCGACCAACAAACAAAAGGTGTTGATTGGATTAGATCTTATTTAACACATTCTGTTTGTTGGAATGGACTCCTCCCCCTCTCATTTTCCCCCCTTTCTCTATTGAGATACCTCCTTTGTGCTTGTACCTTGGAGAGCTCTGGCCCGAAACTTCAGTAATATATCTTCACCTCTGATGGATGTTACAAGACCGGCTAAGATCGTCCAGCATTTACTGTGTTTTTAGAACAAAGGCACAAGAGAATCTCTGGAAAACTTGGAAGACACTTTTCCCGAGACCTTTGTGGGGAAGGTATGGATTGAAAGCACTCATGGAAAAAATATCAGTGACAACTTGGATTAAGTTTGGATGAAAAATTTCATTTATATAAAAAAAAAAGCTGGAAACTCTCAGTCGATCAGGCAGTGTTTGTGGGAAGAGAAAATGGGTTAATGGTTCAAAAATGAAGTTCCTCTGTCTGAACTGGGAAAGAAATAAAAAGATGGTAAAGTTGCATAGAGGGTGGGAAGGAATGGCTGTGGAAAAGAAAATATCTTGGAGACGGCAAGGCCAGGTTTGCTATGGGGGAGGGGGGGTGAAGTTGTACAGCTCACATGGTCAATTATGAAGCAAGACCTGGAGAGCCTTAACTAAAGGGTAGACTATTATTTAAATGGGGAGAATATTCCAAATTCCAAGGTGCAAAGAGAAATTGGGTGTCCTCATGCAGGATACTCTAAAGGTTAATCTCCAGGCGGAGTCGGTGGTGAAGAGGAGAATGCAATGCTGGGATTCGTATCTAGCAGAATAGCATGCAAGAACTGGGATGTAATGTTGAGATTCATAAAGCACTGGTGAGACCTCACTTGGAGTACTGTGTAGAGTTATGGATGCCTTTGTTTTAGAAAAAAAGACATGCTGGCATTGGAGAGGGTTCTGAAAATATTTGAGAATGATACCAGGGATGAAAGGATTGGCCTATGAGGAACGGTTGTCGGCTCTTAAACTGTACTTTGAATGCAGAAGGATGAGCAGGACCTCGTAGAGCCATTTCAAATGCTGAAAGGCCTGGACAAAGTTGATGTGGCAAGAATGTTTCTTGTGGTAGGAGATTCCAGGACGAGAGGGCACAACTTCAGATTGAAGGGTGCCTGCTTAGAGCAGGGATATGGAGGAATTCCTTCAATCAGAAGGTGGTCAACCTAAGGAATTTGTTGCTACAGGTGATTGTGGATTATGAACAGCAGGTCATTTGGGAGCATTTAAGACAAAAATTGATGGGTTTTTGATTAGCCAGGGCATCAAAGGTTATGAAGAGAAGGCTGGGCAGTGCGGCTGAGTAGGGAAAATAGATCAGCTCATGATTAAGTGACAGGGTAGACTCAATGGTCTCTTAGATGGATGGTAAATGATGTGGAGGCAACAATGTCCAGAGGAAGTAATAGAAATAGGTATGATGGTGATGTTCAAAAGACGTTTTGGTGAGAAGTTTAGAAGGACATTGAATAAACGGAACTGGCCAGATTACAACCTTGGTGAGTTGGGGCAAAGGGCCTTTTCCATGCAGGTCATGATAGGCAGATGGGAACAGTGTGGGTATGGAATGAGAGACTATCAATCTGACAGTGTTTCAGAGGAAGAACTTGCTGTTCCAATAGGATTGTGGATCTCACACCACACAGTGTAATTGACTACCAACACCCACAGTAACCAGATCTAACGGGCAGTGTGCGCTGTTGATGGATGTTGAAACATTAAAAATGACTGGTCACTGTTGCTGGAATTTTTAAAAGGTATGGGTCATCTACTGTATTTATGCATATCCATGTACCTATTAAAGTTTCATTGTAGAGAGAGTGGGGAACACAAAGTTCTTTGGAATCCATTTAAAGGATGACCCACCTTGGACCCACAACATCTCCTTATTATCAGGAAGGTGCAGCAGGCATCTACACTTCTTGAGGGCAAGGCCACTGGTCGTCATCCAAACATTGTTCTAAAGGACCACAGTAGTGAGTGCCCTGAATGATAGTGTCATGGAGTGGTATGGAAGCTGCAAAGCATCACATTGGAGATCAATACAGAGGATTATTAAAATTGTGAGAAGATCACTGGGGATTCCCTTCCCTCTATCGACAATATCTACAGGGAGCAGTGCTTAGATGCCTCAGAGAATCAATTGAGGACTATTACTGTCCACCCCACAGTATCTTTGAGACACTACCTTCAAGGAAGAGGTATCGTAGCACAGAAACCAGGACCACCAGGCTAGGAAGGATGAACAATCAGATGACAATGAACTTGAACGTAGTGTTTACTGTTGATTCTTAGAACTGTAGAATATTACAGTACAGAAACCGGCCCCTTCGACCCCTCTAGTAACTGGAGAGGGACTTAAGAGGGAGGGTGTGACAGGGTGCATGGAAGATTCACACTACTCCCTGGACTGGAGTGTTTGAGCTGCAAGAAGAGATTGGATAGACTGGAACTGTTTCCCCAGGAGCGAAGGAGGCGGAGGGGTTACCTTGCAACAGATTATATGATTATGATTGGCTGAATAGTCGGGGTTGGAGGGTTTAAAGCCAGAACGTGCAGATTTAAGGTGAGGTGTGGGGGGAAGGGAGGTTTAAAACACAACCTTTTCCCATAGAAAACTAGACCCTTCAGCTCTTCTAGTCTGTGTCGAATGATTTTTCTGCCAACTCCCACTCATCTGTATCTGAACTATAACCCCTCCCATCCATGTCCAAGTCCAAGTGTTTCTTAAATGTCAAAACTGTGATCGCATTCACTGCTTCAGCTGGAAGGTCGTTCCACACTGCATGAAGTTCCCCTTCAAGATTTCCATTTTCACCTTTAACCAGTGTCCTCTCGTTTTTGTCTCAACTAAACTCGGTGGTAAAAGAGAGTGGTGAGTTTCCAGAGGAAGGGATCATCACTGCCATGGCTATCCCTTGAGGTCGAGGATGGTGGACTTCTGTTAATTCACAAAGTGAAGACGCCAGAGGAAAGCTATTACAGCGTGCCAGTGACCTGGGTTCTAATATGACGCTGTCTATAAGGAGTTTGTACATTCTCCGTGTCTATGTGGGGTTTGTGTCGCTTGGGAGGTCCTTTCCACCCTTCAAAATGTATGTGGGTTGTAGGTCAATTTGGATATTTGGGCTTGTGGGCCGGCAGGTGCTGTGGTCATGCCTACCCCTCGATAATGATGGCCTTCGTTCCGTTGATCCCAGAGAGTGAAGACACCTGTGCATGTATTTGTTTAAAGTGTAATTGATGTGGCACTCCAAGAACCCCACAATAATTTAAGTAAGTTAACCAACTAGTTAGACGGCATGGAAACCGTGTGGACGGCATGGAAACCGTGTGGACGGCATGGAAACCGTGTGGACGGCATGGAAACCGTGTGGACGGCATGGAAACCGTGTGGACGGCATGGAAACCGTGTGGACGGCATGGAAACCGTGTGGACGGCATGGAAACCGTGTGGACGGCATGGAAACCGTGTGGACGGCATGGAAACCGTGTGGACGGCATGGAAACCGTGTGGACGGCATGGAAACCGTGTGGACGGCATGGAAACCGTGTGGACGGCATGGAAACCGTGTGGACGGCATGGAAACCGTGTGGACGGCATGGAAACCGTGTGGACGGCATGGAAACCGTGTGGACGGCATGGAAACCGTGTGGACGGCATGGAAACCGTGTGGACGGCATGGAAACCATGACAATCGTAGCTGGTGAGTTTGTGGCAGCCTTCGCCCACCTTGACAGCTGTTGAGTTCAGAGTAACTTCGTCCGCCTGTTCCACCGTTGAGGACTCTGGTGGCCCTACCAGGAGCATCGCTCCAGACGGCATCACTCTCAGGATCACAGGACCGCATGAGCTCCTTCACCATTACAAGGTGACGGTCTACGGGGAAGGGGAAGGGATAGAGGTGGGAAGTAGTGCAAGGTAAAAATAACAAAACAACACATTTGGATGGATCCATGGATAGGAAAGGTTTAGAGGAAGTCCATTCTACTGGAGGAAGTCAGCGGGTTGAGCAACATTTATTGGGAAGAATGGTTTTGGATAGGAACACTTCAATCCCCTACTAGCCCCTGTACAACCCCTCCTACCTTTTCTCATTACACTGGCCATTGCCCTCTGCACTCTCGGTCTTGCTATAGGGTTCCGACCTGAATCATCACCTATTCTTTTTCTCCCACTGATGCTGCTTGATCTGTGCCTGATTGAAGAACATGTTTTATCAGGCAAGGTTAACATACCAGAGGCATTAACATTGACTTCTCTGGTTTTTGTTAACCCCACCACTTCCCTTCACCCAGCTCTGTGTTGCTCTCTCACCTTTTCCCTCTTTCTCCTTTCACAGAGCTAAAATCAATTCTCACTTTTCCTCATCGTATCCAATCAACCCCTTTTGTTGGACTGGATTCATGCACCTCCAGTCTTTATTCAGACACCTCCTGTTCTTGCTTTGAACTTGAAAAAGGGCTCAGCCCTGAAATGTCAATAATATATCTTGCCTCCTATGTACAAGGTGAGGGCTGAAAAGTTTAAAGGAGACATTGGGGTAAGTTGTTTTTTTTATACAGGGTGTAGTGGGTGCCTGGAAAGCATTGCCGGGGTGGTTATGGATGCAAGAAAAATAGAGGGTTCAGAGTGTGAGGTAGGGAGGATAATTTGTTGAGTTTGTTTGAGTCGGCACAATATCAGAAGGGCTTGTGAGCTGTAATGTTCTTTGTATTTAACTCTGAATCTAAGTGTTTGAGGCCAATTCAGATGCCAGTTAAAATGTATTAGACTGGATAAATCAAGTCAAGTTTACTGTCATCTGATTACACAAGTACAATCCAATGAAACGGTGTTCTCCATATTTGATGCAAAACACACATGACACTGGATAAAACTGGATATCCAGGAAAAGTATTAATATATGCAAATAAATACCATTTTGTGGATAAGAGTCTCAGATGAATAGTGTAGGCAGTTTGGTCGTTCAACATCCTCACCGCAAAAGAATGGCAGACCTCCCTCCCTTTTTTGACCAGAGAACTTTTTTTTTAAACCATGCTAAGTAGTTTAACACTCTCAATACTGAGACCAGTCTCCTGTTCCCATTTTAAGTGCTTGGTTTGAATGCTCTGGCAACTACGGTGTGATTTGGATTTATATCTCCGGATGTTTGCTCGATTCTGAATGACTAATTTAACTTTGAATCGGTAATCTGAGTGGCAAAGAGGCATGCCTTGTAATGGGTGTGGAATAAACTCCAGAGATGGGTCAGTGACTGATCAGGGTGAGCTGTTCTGGCCTGTTAAATGTTCAACAAGTCATGCCTAAACCACATTCTAACACTGAACATTTATTCCAGGCTTTTCCGTTGGCTGTAGGTCCTTCTCATTTCCTGTTTCATTTGTTAGTTGTTCACCAGATCAACATTACTTGCGTCTGACTCAGATGGTTGTGGATCTAGTTTCCGCTACAGAGAACCAACTGTAAAAGCCTTCAATTACTCCCCAGGACCACGTTGTGGGAGTGCTGGATTGTCAATGCAGTGAGCGTTCAATCAAGCTATGCCTGGCCTCTTTGGGGGATGGGGGGAGATATTAAAAGGTCTCAAGATGTTCTGAACGCAAGAAAATTGGAGGGGGATAAGGCAAGATGGCCACTTGAACCTGCCCAAGACTCAACTCCTCATCTGTGCCAACTTCCAAATATTCATCCTCCACCACTTTAAATACTTCTAACAATCTGACCTCGACAACCCTCAGAAATGGAGAATTCTAGAGATTCCCATAGTTACATTACATCCCCAATGAAATGCTCACCTCCCATCCTCTGATCAATGTTCCTATTCATTGTCACATACATCTGTGGAGGCCCAATCACTGGGGGAGTTTGAAGAGACTGATAGGCATCTAATTAGTCAAGGTTAAGAAGGAATATGGGGGAAAGGCCAGAATTTGGAACTAGATGTGAGAACAGTTTAGCTCAAGGTAGACTTGTAGAGCAGACTCAATGGGCCAAATGGTCTACTTCTGTTCTCTGATCTTCTGATCATTGGGATGACGAGGGAATCTGAAACTAACTGGGCAATCCATCCCTCAGAGTTCAGATTCTTTGAATTCCAGAGACTTGTGAGTGCTGAATATCTGGAGAGTGATATTGTCAGACACTGACAATGTGGAACAAATGGAACTCTGTTTCCATGAACTCCTATTCTTGTTAACCTGCCTGTCCTGGTCTCTTGCTTTCCCTCAACTCCCTTCCTCCACCTCACTCAGCTCTTTCCTTCTTTCTTTTTTTTAAATCTTTTCATTGAATTTTACTATAATATGAAATGGAGAAATAAATGATAGACAGGATTGTATTAATATATATTAGTACTAATATATAAAAATCTGGTTCTTGGCTCGGAGCTTCCAGCCTGCTCCCATCACCCTTCCCCCCCCCCCATCCCCCCCCACTTGCTGAAAGACTTGAGGAAATGGCCCACAGTGCAAAGATGCCTTGGCATGTGTTTGCTTAACGTGTTCTTGATGTTGCACTCCAAGAAGCCCACGATACTTCACAAATACAGATAGTTCTCGACCTCCCACCTACATGAGTTGCGTCCACCCGTACATACAATTAAAATATTTATTAAAGCTACTGTTTTTCTTTGGCTTGGCTTCGCGGACGAAGATTTATGGAGGGGGTAAAAAGTCCACGTCAGCTGCAGGCTCGTTTGTGGCTGACAAGTCCGATGCGGGACAGGCAGACACGATTGCAGCAGTTGCAAGGGAAAATTGGTTGGTTGGGGTTGGGTGTTGGGTTTTTCCTCCTTTGCCTTTTGTCAGTGAGGTGGGCTCTGCGGTCTTCTTCAAAGGAGGTTGCTGCCCGCCAAACTGTGAGGCGCCAAGATGCACGGTTTGAGGCGTTATCAGCCCACTGGCGGTGGTCAATGTGGCAGGCACCAAGAGATTTCTTTAGGCAGTCCTTGTACCTTTTCTTTGGTGCACCTCTGTCACGGTGGCCAGTGGAGAGCTCGCCATATAATACGATCTTAGGAAGGCGATGGTCCTCCATTCTGGAGACGTGACCCATCCAGCGCAGCTGGATCTTCAGCAGCGTGGACTCGATGCTGTCGACCTCTGCCATCTCGAGTACTTCGACGTTAGGGGTGTAAGCGCTCCAATGGATGTTGAGGATGGAGCGGAGACAACGCTGGTGGAAGCGTTCTAGGAGCCGTAGGTGGTGCTGGTAGAGGACCCATGATTCGGAGCCGAACAGGAGTGTGGGTATGACAACGGCTCTGTATACGCTTATCTTTGTGAGGTTTTTCAGTTGGTTGTTTTTCCAGACTCTTTTGTGTAGTCTTCCAAAGGCGCTATTTGCCTTGGCGAGTCTGTTGTCTATCTCATTGTCGATCCTTGCATCTGATGAAATGGTGCAGCCGAGATAGGTAAACTGGTTGACCGTTTTGAGTTTTGTGTGCCCGATGGAGATGTGGGGGGGCTGGTAGTCATGGTGGGGAGCTGGCTGATGGAGGACCTCAGTTTTCTGTACAAGTGCATATTTTGTACTAAAAGTACTGTATACAGTAGTCCCCATTCCCCATCAACAGCCTGAGATTGCGGTTCCCCAACTTACGACCGACACGAGTTACAACCAATCCTTTGGTCCCCATCACGGTTGTAAGTCGGGGACTACCTGTGATTCCAATGGTATGAAAACCAAGATGATTGGAGCTGATGAGTTTGTTGCAGCCTTTGTCCACCTTCACAGCCGTTGAGTTCGAAGTAACCGTCCACTTGTTCTACCATTGAGATCTTGGTTGGATTGCTCTGTCAGGGATCGCGCCCTCAACCTTACTGCCCTGGGTGGCCCTACCAGGAGCATCGCTCCAGATGGCAACACCCTCGGGATCACAAGACCACACAAGCTTCTCCACCATGAGAAGGTGACAATCCACAGAGGTACGGATATGTATGAAGAACAAAAAACACTGAAAAGCCTTGGAACAGCATTCATCAAACACAACAAGCCTCGTCATCACGCACAAGAGAAATTTGACTGTATCAGGGAAAAGACAACTCCAAAAGTAAAAAATGAGAACTTGTACCATACAAAAATATTTGTATGAATGGGGCCCAAGTTTCTTCAAATTTAATAGAAGAATCAAATGGGGCACTTTTAATTTATTTTCTAAATTCAAACAAGCCATGGTTTGAGAAAACCACTGCATCATAATAGGAGGAGAGGGGTCCTTTTCCTTCCTTCTCCTATCTGAGAGCCTCTTTCTCTGCCCCATCACCTCTCAGCTCCTTCCTCGTCCCACCTGCAAGTTTCCCCTTTCTTCTCCTCCCTCTCCCCACCTTCTCATTCGGGGCAGTCTCGTCTGATTTTTTTGATAGCCCTATGGGCATGGCGTGACTTGCTGAGTTTCTCCACACTCTAGCATCTACATATTCTGCTTAAACCTGAAGGGAAAGATCACCCTTCAACATCCACCTTGTGAAAACCCTTCAGAGTCTTGCATTTTACAGCAGCCCACCTTTGAAATATTTCTTCGTTAGGCAATCCACTCATCCAACGAAACAATCCGATATATTGTCAGAGTCCATACATGACATCACATACAACCCTGAGATACTTTTTCTCGTGGGTGTGACAGAATTACCACTAATTGGTAATGCAAAAACAAACTCTACACAGCATAATCAAATAAAAAAAACTATAATGAATTTAATAATGAATATAAACAAACTGACTGTACAATACAGAGAAGTATTTAAAAATTCAATAAAGTGCGCAAGTACGAGTCCTTAAATGAGGCCCTGATTGAGTTTGTTGTTGAGGAGTCTGATGGTGGAGGGGGAGCAGCTGTTCCTGAACCTGGTGGGGGTGAGGCTTGTGGCACCTTGTGGTGAGCTGTTAGACAGAATCAGACACACACAAGGTAAAGACTGTACAACGGGCTTTAATCCACAAAGACTTCCACAGAGCCAGGCTGGCTGTGGCTCCAGCAACTCTGAGTGAGGCCTCGGGAGGCCGGCGCAGGCTTATATCCCGGAGGGTGATTGACACCCGACTGGGTGGGGCTTGATCCATTCAGGCCGACTGATTGACAGCCAGTCAGGTGTTGTCCTGTCCCCTTACACTCTTGCAGGTACAGATGTTGCCCCCTGCAGTAGGCCGGTGGTGGACCACCACACACCTACACCTCTTTCCTGATGGCAACAGCGAGAGCAAAGTGTGTGCTGGGTGGTGTGGATTGCTGCTGCCCTTCGACGGCAGCATTCCCCGTAGATGTTCTCTATTGCGTGGAGGGTTTTGCCTGTGATGGTCTGGGCTCTATCCTCTTCCTTCTGGGGTATTGGTGTCCCTATAAAAGACCGGGCAGTGCACTTTCCACCACATCTTTATTGAAATTTGCCAGGGTTTCTGGTGACATACCAAACCTCCGCAAACTCCTGTGCAAGTAGAGGTGCTGACGTGGTTTCTTCATGATGCTATTGGTGGACTGGGTCCAGGAAAGATCCTCCAAGATAGTGACTCCCAAGAACTTAAATTTGCTCAGTCTCCCATCTCTGGTTCCATAATGATCACTGGATTGTTTACCCTTGGTTTTCCTTTCCTGAAATCAGCTCCTTAGTTTTGGTGACATTGAGTGCAAGGTTATTGTTGGTGACATATTTTGCCTTGAATATAAAGAGTTATAGGATGTTGAGGAAAGGGCAGGGAGTGAGGGTCAAGCTGATGTGCTCTTTGAGAGATTCAGCATTAACATAATGTGCAGAATGGCCTTTGTGGTAAGTTTTTCAATCAGATTCTGTGAAATGATGTCCAGCAGTTTACTAGGTTTTAACAAAACAAAGCATTTGTTGCCACATAAATGCAGGTTTCCCATTTTTCAATCATAGACTATGCTTCTGTGATTGTTAATAGACCAGGGAACCCAGAACATTACAGTACAATCCAGGCCCTTCAGCCCACAATGTTGTCAACCTATGAAAACCTACTCAACAATCTAAACCTTCCCCATCTCACACCTGTAACTCTATTTTATTTTGCATCCATGTTCCTACTGTACCAGCCTCCACTACCACCCCTGACAATGCATTCCAGGCACCCACTACTCTCTGTGTATATTTAAAAAAAAAAAAAGACGTGCCCCTGACCTCTCCCCTAAACTTTTCGCCCCTCACTCTCAGTGCCAGTGATCTGGGTTCACATTCTCCCCTGTGACCACGTGGGTTTCCTCTGGGTGCTCTGGCCTCCTCCCACCCTTCAAAATGTTCAGCGGTTGTAGGTTAATTGGGGCATAGGCTCGTGGGCCTGTTACTGTGCTAAATTAAATTAAAAAGGTGCTGGCATCCACCCTATCTACGCCTGACCTGAGTGAATCATTTCAGAGCTGCCATTATGGGGAGATGCTACATTCTACAGAACACACAGTGATCATTGCCAGGAATACAAAATTCCCATCGACCACTTTCAGACAATCTATTGATCTGGACTTTGTAACCAAGAACTTTTATCCTGATACATTCTGATATTCAGGGCTCAGGCCAGGTCCAACATTGATCTCAATCCTAAGGAATTTACTGGGCTTTGTATTTTGTACTTCAGACACTAAAAGATTGAACGGTATCTGAATGGTTGTCTATGATCAACAAACATTTGTTAAATTAACATCAAATTCTAGTGGAGCGGTGGAGGCAGGAAGGCCATTCAGCCCCTCAAATCTCCTCATCCATGCTTCTCTCCATCTTATCTTTATGCCTGGCTGTCTTGGGAAGCAGCCAACGGAATCAAGGACACACCCCATCCCATAACATTCTCTTCTTCCCACCCGCCCCTCCTTCTGCCAGACAGAAGATGCACGAGTTTGAAAATGTCCACTTTTAGTTTCAAGGAGAATTTATTTCCTCAGACTCTTGAACAGAGCTCCTATTTAATAAAAGATGGTCCCTTGTTCTATTCAACTCTACTTTTCTCTTTAACACTGTCCCTTGCAGTTTTGTCTTGTTTTGGTTTTATTCTTGCATGACCAATTTTACTCTGCATAGGTTGATGAGCCTGGATACTCCACAAAGCAAAATTTTCCTTTGTATCTCCATACAAGTTACAATAAATTATTCAATTTAGTTGGAAGCTGTCTCTCAACATCATCACCGCACCTGTTTCCACATTTCACCTCCATATATCATTTCCCCCTGGTCATTAACATTATGATTGTGAACTGTTGGGGAAGATTTTCAAGTTATGACACACCTTTTTAAAGTATAAGTGCACAGAATTACTGGTGATTCTGCTTTTTATTTGTAGAGCAGAAATGAAAAAATTCTAAATTCAAAATAGTGGAACCTGGAGTTTTCAGAATCATTCTTTCTCCTTGGATCAGCAGATACTTTTTCTCCTTTCAATAACTAGTTCTGTTTTTGGGTAATCCCCTCTGATTGCAAAAAAGTTTACAGTTTGCACCCAGATGGGGTGCTTTCTTTGAAACCACTATCCATGGCTGGAACTGCCTTGATCGTGATTGGGGGAGGGGGCAAGGGTTGTGGGGAAATTTATACAAGGGGAAACCAGCAAGATGGTAAGGGGTTTGGAGAGGGCGTGTAACTTGAATGGAGGGATGGGTGGAAGGAGGAGGAGGAAGGGAGAGAGGGGAAGGGAAAGAGGGGAGGGGAAATGGAAGGGGAGAGGGAGAGAGAGAAGGGGGTAAAGGGAGAGAGATCAATTGGGAATCTCACAGCTTCAGCTGGGACAGTGAACTGGGACAGTGAACTGGGAAGAAACAGGGACACTCATGAAACAGTATAGAGAGTGGGAGATGTTTAGGAACATCGCAATGTTGTTAAAGTGCCAGCAACTCTGCTTTGAATCTGTGTTTTCTGTAAGGAATTTGTATGTTCTATCTGTACGTCCGTGGATTTCTTCAGGGTGCTCCGGTTACCTCCCACATTCCAAAGACCTTCAGGGTTGGTAGGTTAACTTGAGGGCATGGGTGTATGATGCAGGCTCATTGCCCAGGCAGGCCTGTTACTGTGCTCTATCTCCAAAATTAAATTGAATTAAAACTTATCAGCTGGCAAAGCTGCTGTCTCGGAGTCCCACTGATCTTGGTTCAGTAATGAGAATGATGTACAGTAAATAATGCGAGAGGCTGAGACCGTGTCACCCATCTACAGGCTTTTATTCACAATGGACAAGGACCTCATCCTGTGCCGAGACCTGGGCTTTCTGAGGAAGGGTCAGGGTGACGGAGGCTTTATACAGGGTCAAAAGAGGGAGGGGCCGCAGGACGGGGCGGAGCCAGGTAATCAGGAAATCAATACAGTTCAGCCGTTCACCACAGAGAATGAGTTTATTGACATACACTTTGTACAACGTACACAGCCACTGAAATTCTAACTGCAGCTGGACAGGCACTTCATTGAAAGGAACAACTCCAATAGTAAACACCAGCTACAGTACCATCTTACAGTGCCAGCGACCCATGTTCGAATCCACTGTGGTCTGTAAGGAGTTGCTACATTCGCCCCATGACCCGTGTGATGTTTATTTTCCTGCTGGGCGCTCTGGTTTCATCCTACCCTTCCAACGTGTATGGGGGTTATAGATTAATTGGTGGATTTAGGCCACATGGGTTTCATGGCCCAGATAAGCCTGTTACTGTCCTGTAGGTCTAATTTAAATAAAAATCTCTATGACATAAGAAATGTGCAGGCAGAAGAGGTGTAGTTTATTTCGACATATTGTGTTCATCAAAGCGCCTGCTCTGTGTTTTATTTTTACATTGTCTGTTCTTAAATAAAAGCCTAAGCCATTAAAACTATTTGTCTCCTCTGACATCTAATAAGATTATGTCTGACCTTTCAGTTCACCACCAGTTTCCCAACAATCCTCAAAGCCTCTGCACTGTGGATCCAAAAATCTACTGTCCCGTGTCACGAATATACTTGGTGCCTGACCCTCCACATCCACCTCGGGTAGAGAATTCACTGCAGACCAAAGGAAAGGAACGAGAAGCCGAGATATGAAGGAAGGAGGAATGGAGTTCAACCGCGTGAAGCTCCGCGTGGGACCCTGAGACAGGGTAAAAGCACAGAAATGCTGGAGGTAATGAGCCGGCCTCGAACACGCGCGCAAGCGACATCTAAATTTCTGGTGACTGGGAACTCTTCGTGATTGTCTGCAAATGCTGTGATTCTGGTAAAAGCAGTAAATGCTGGAGGAACTCAGCCAGTCTTGCAGGGTCCATAGGAGGTAAAGATATATCACCAACATTTCGGGCCCGAGCCCTTCCTCAAGGTCTGAGTTAAAAAAAGAGGCATCTGCATTAAAATTCTGGTGAAAAGGGAAGTATGGGAAGGGAAGGAGAACCGACCAACAGACAAATGGTGTTCATTAGATATGATAAGAACACAGGAGAGAGGAAAGGTGTTGTTTTTGGTTCTGTGAGAGGAGAAAGAGGATAAAGTGAAGAGAGAAACAGAGCTAGGGAAAGGAGATAGAAGGAAAGATGGGGTGTGGTGATTCAACCACTACACTGGCCACACTCCCACTGACCTACTGCAAGGGGAAACTTGCACCATGGGCCTAAACAGCCACCTTCCACAGGCCACCATGGCAATGGAGGAAACAGACCAATCAGGAATCAGCGGATCGTAACGCCACCAATCAGCGATTGGCGGAGCTTAGGCCACACTTACTGATGTCGTAGCAAGGCTCAGCCGGCCTATAAAAGGCAGAGCTGGTGTCCCTGTAAAGGAGTACTGTTTGTACTCTCGAGTGCGTATGTTTTCTCTAGAGTTATAACCGCAGCCACACAATCAACATTACGGGCCTGAGCCCTTCATCAAGTTATACCTTGTGAAATATAGTCAGGATAAGGTGGACTATTTTGTAACCGCGTAAGAATACACCATTCTCACTGTAGTAACTATAATGCACCACTGTGGGGCGTATGTATACGTGGGAGTGTGAACGGTTACCTGAGATGGTGGAAGACATCAGCAAGGAGAGCTCTTCTGTTATTTGAAGCTTGCCTCTCTAAGTTATTTAAGAAGCCACCCAGTAATACAGAGACATAAAACCTTGATGAAGGTCTCAGGCCCAAAACATTGGTTCTTATGGATGCTGTGTGACCTGCTGAGTTTCTCTAGTGCTTTCATGCATCTGTATAATGTTCATTCATGATCTTAGGGCCACAGGAAGTGCCTATGATTGAAGTCACTGCTACATTGGATGACGTTGCAAACAACAACTTGCCAACGCTGATCAAGGCCGATTATTTTGGGGGTTCTTGGTGTTACTGTGACCAACTTGCTAAGTGATGCATTTTGGAAGGTCGAACTTGAAGGTGGAGATTATGGTTAATAGCAAGGTTCTTAATAGTGTGAAAGAACAGAAGGACCTTGGGGTCTAAATCTAATGATCTCTCAGTGTTGCTGTGCAGGTTGATAGCGTAGTTGAGAACGATTTTGGGATGCTGGCCTTCATTAGTGAGGCGATTGAGTTCAAGAGTCAAGAGGATCATTAGATGCAGCTCTATAAAACTCTGGTTAAATCACACTTGGAACATTGTGTTCATTTCGGGTTGCCTCATTACAGGAAGGACATGGAAGCCATGGAGAGGGTGCAGAGGAGATTTACCATGATGTTGCCTGGAAAATGAGGCAAGGTTAGCAGAACTAGGGCTTTTCTCTGTGGACCGAAGAAGAATGAAAGGGATCTTAATAGACGTCTATAAAATTATGAGAGGCATAGATTAGGCAGACAGCCAGCACCTTTTCCCAGTAGCAAACACTAGAGGACATCTGTATAAGATGAGGGAAGATAGTTTAAGGGAGGCACTGGGGGGTACCTGGAATGCATTGCCAGGGTTGGTGGTGGAGAATGGTATATTAAGGACATTAAAAAAAAATTTCTTGGACAGGCACATGGATACGAGAAATATGGAGGTGAGGCAGGGAAGATTTAGATTGTTGAGTTGGTTCATATTGGTTGGCACAACATTGTGGGCCAAAGAGCCTCCAGTATGCAGTAAAGTCCTGTTTAACTTTCGTTCCAGAGCTCTATCTTGGATGAGATATTAAAGCCCCTTTCAAGATATCCCATGGCTCTCTTTGGAAGAAGGGAAAGTGAGTTATTCTTAGAGTTAGCACCTTCCAAAATAAGTTTAACCCAATCATTCCAAAAGCAGGTGGTTAAACCATTGTCACATTTTCAAATGCCGGATGGCCTGAAACTGAGACTTTGAACGTACTTCACTGACTACTTTGCAAAAGATGGAGTCCAACAAATTTCTAAATCAATGCAAAACTTCTGAATAATATTGCTCAATGTGTTAAATCATGAGGCCATCTTGCCTAAACTGGATGCATTCCCTTGAATAGTAAAGGATAATCCCACTGTGTCCCCAGAGAGCATTCTGGCTGGATGCATCACGGTCTGGAGGTGATAACATTCAGGACAAGGAAAAAAAAAAACTCCAGAGGGTTGTTAACCCAGCCTGCGACATCACGGGCACCAAACTTTACTCCATCGAGGACATCGACATGAGGCGGTGTCTTAAAAAAGCAGCGTCTGTCCTCAAAGACCCACCACCACCCAGGCCATGCCCTCTTCACGATGCTACCATCGGGGAGAAGGTCCAGGAGCCTAAAGACGAGCACTCAGCGGCACAAAGACGGCTTCTTCCCCTCCGCCATCGGATTCCTGAATAATCAATGAACCAAAGACATGCCTGACTTTGACTTTTCATGCCGTACTCTTATTTATTGTTGTTGGGTGGTCTATAGGACTATGACGCTGTCTCAAAACAATGAATTTCGTGACTTGTTATAACAATAAATTCTAATTCTGAAATCCATGAATGTTTCTGGGGTAGATAGAATCTACCTCCTCTGGAGGGGTGATTGGAAGCAGTGGGTTTAACACCCAAGCTTTTATACTGCCATTTAGATTTCCATATATATTTATTTCCCTTTGTATTTGTATATCAGAATACTAGTCCTACATGTGTATTGTTTGTCTGTATGTGTGTTATGCCTGGTTGTGTGTCTGCGTGTTTTTGCTCCGGAGAATGCAGTTTCATAGGGTTGCACTTGTGCAATCAGATGACAATAAACTTGACTTTGGAGCAATTTGAGATCCATGCCTCTCTCCTCAATTTGGAATGGTTAGTCAGCTGAAGAGATCAACTCCAAGACTTTCTATCAGGGTGGAGACACTGCCGTGACCTTTGTCGCTGTCCGAGTGGAGTTTGTATGTTTGCCCTTTGACTGCATGGACCTTCCTCCCACATGCCAAAGACACACAGGTGGACCAGTTATTGGCCGTAGTAAGTTACTCCATGTGTGCAGGAGAGTGATTATAATCTGAGGGATGAGGGTGGGAACTTGGGAAGAATAGGATACAGGAAGGAAAATTGCTTCTGTTCACTGGCAAACCCCTGGGTTTAGGTCTCAGTGTAGGTAATGCCATTGAATGTTAAGATTAATGGTTAGACTCTTTCATTGGAGATGGCCATCCACTGGAATTCTGGACAATGTGTGGAGACATTTCATCCAGTATGCTTCCATGAGGTCCTACCGCTGAGCTGGTCATCATGCCCACCAGCTAAAGACATTTAAATCACCTGTAGAAGGGGCTGGTACTCATTTTTGTTTGTATTGGAGAACCCACAGAGGTCTGTGCCCAAGATGGTGGGGGCTCAGGGGAGCAGCAGACTGGCACAACATAACAGACTGAAGGAATATAGACACCCTGCACAGAAGGAGTAGCCCGGGAGATGACCCCACAGGGGAGGAGACCACAGCAGTGAGACCACCGAGGGGCTGGTCATAGGCTGCCGGGAGCCAGGTATTGACACCGGGATGCATGAGGATGTCGATGGTGAAAAGGGACTCCTGAAGGGCCTTGGGCATTGACAGTTTCCAGATGGTATTGAGGGTGCTGAGGCCATAAAAGGCTTCATGATTGTGCCAGAGGTTCAGATCTGGAGCTCGTGTTACCAATGGTTTGACCTCGAGCTGCTGAGGCTGTGGGAGTGCTGGAAGCGAATCCAAGAACACTCGGTGACTCTGGGGAGGGGGGGGGTCTCTTTTGCTTCTCTTTCTCTGACTGTAAGAGGCACTTCAGGCAATTTCTGCCGATGGTGAATCTGTCTGCCTCACAGCAAAGTAAAGCAAATTACACCTGTTTTATTTCATGAAAATAAAGGAATCTTGAATCTTGTGGGACAACAGTAGGAGTCTCGGACACCTGGAGCTTGGGGCCACCGCTGGACCGGATAGTGGGCTACAGGGCTTATGGGGTGGCAACATTGGAAGAGGTGGCGGGATCCAAGGACACCTGATGTCTCTGAAGGGACTCTCTTTTGCTTTCTTTCTCTTCTTGGTAGGGCCAGTGGACTTTTGGCCCTTCTTTGTGTGTCTTTACAGTCAAACAAAAATAAACACAATATGTGTGTACATGACGGTAAAGGAACATTAAACACGACATCAGGTTTAAGTATCGATTACACAGCAACGTTCTCCTGTCATCCTCAAATTGGAGCTTGATGCTGCTGCCTGGGGAGATGCAGGGAGGCGCGGTTAGTGTAGCAGTTAGTGCAATGCTGTAACAATGCCAGCAATGGGGACCGGGGCCTGAATCTGGCACTCTCTATAAGGAGTTTGTACATCCTGTGTCTGTGTAGATTTCCTCCAGGGGCTCCGATTTCCTCCAGGGGCTCCATTTTCCTCCCAAAAACGCACTGGGGGGGGGTTATAGGACAATTGGTGGTAGCAGGTGGCATGGGCCTGTGGGCCGACAGGGCCTGTTACAGTGCTGTGTGGCTAAATTTAAATTTAAGACTGCATATGTTAGTTTTGTTCTGGCAGCAAACATTTTACCTCAGCACATTCGCACAGCAAAGAAATGACGGCATTTGTCTAGACCAGCCATTCTCAACGTGGGCCCTACATTCCTCCCAGGAGTTCACAGCTCATTTAAGTAGAAGCCTTGTTTTCTTTCCACTTCATGTAACGTCGGTATTTTCTTAATGTAGTCCATGGGAGAGAAGTACGGAAGAAACCAAAACTTCACAGCTTCACAGGGAGAGGAGCCCATAAACTTTGAGTAGAGCCCTAGAGGATGCTGGTCCAGACACAGCACTGAACCTTTGCTTTGGTAAGATCAGCAGACGATTGGGTGTGCTCCCTGCAAACACAGACTGAAAGTTGAGACAACCCATCCCTAAAACCGTGGCCTCAAACTCCAGAAATAAAACACCATGTGCTGATTCAAGGATTAATAAGGGATGTTATGTAGAACATTATAACACAGTACTAGTCCTTTGGCCCACAATGCTGTGCTGACCTAAATACAGCAAAAAAAGAGACCATCCCTACTTCATAATCCTGTACTGTTCTTTCATCCTTGTGCCTGTCAAAGAATCTCTTAAATGCCGCTATTGTTTCAAGTCGTCAAGTTTATTGTCATCTGATTGTACAAGTACAACTCAATGCAACAGCGTTCTCTGGTCCTCGGTGTAAAACATTCAGACACACAACCGGACATAACACACATACTGACAATACATATGCAGGTCAAGTATTTCATCTGTACAATTAAATACATAAATATAGTTTCATGAATATGAGGGTCTCAGATGGTCTATGTGAGCAGGTCCTTGGGTCGTTCAGCATTCTCACTGCCCGATGGGAGCAGCTGAAAGATGCTGTGTGCAGGGTCGAAGGGGGTCCTCAATGAACTTGTGCATCCCCAGTCCCCCACCACCAACCCCAGCAATGGATTCCAGACACCCCTACCCTCTGCGGAATAAAAACTTACCCTGATGTCTTCTCTGAACTTCCTTGATGTGCTATTAATAACTCAAAAGACTGGAGTTACAGAATGATAGGCTTTTATTTACAATAAACTTGAAGGTCATCCTGTGTTGTGACCCAGGCTTTCTGTGGAGGGGTTATGGTGTTGGAGCCTTTATACAGGGCCAAGAGGGAGGAGCCACAGAATAGGCCGGAGCCAGATAAATGTGTACATTCACCCCTTGTTTTTTATATTTTGTCCAGCAGAGTGACGTGGGGAGCAAAGTCTTACAGGTTAAGTCTGTCCGGTAGCTTGGTCTTCCACTGTGAAGAGTGGAGAGTCAGTTGTTGTGCTGTAGCTGGGGCCATTGTTGAGTTCTGGACCTCCAGCGCTGTGTCGACCTGCTAGAGGCATGGCGACTCGACCGAGTGACTGGGGCAGGGGTAGGGTTAGGGAGAGATGGTATGTAGTGTGTGTCCATGGAAGTGGGGGGGGGGGGGGGGGTCTGCATGCAGTTTGGCAGGTATGCTCCTCTGGTGTCCCGGATAGAGACAGTTTCCTCACGCCCATCCGGGTAGGCCACGTACACATATTTGGGGTTTGAATAGAGGAGTTGGACTCTTTCAACCAGTGGTTCAGTTTTATGGCCCCCCTCACGTGTTTCTGTAGCAGGACTGGCCCTGGGGACATCAAGGTGGTCCCTGATGTGGACTTCATGGGGAAGGAAAAAGTTCATTCATAAGGGAATGAGAAAGTGAGAAAATGGCAGCCTCTTGGACTTAAGGGCAAGGAGGATGGCCTTCCACCTGGTGATGTTCTCCCTCTCTGCCTAGTCACTCCTTTGGGGGCTATAACAAGTGGTCCTGCTGGCGGAAATACTTCTGGCCATCAGGTATTGGTGCAGCTCGTCGCTAGGAGACTGGTAAGTGAGTGTATAGCAGTTCCCCACACTTCTTCCCACCACTATGTACTGATTACGGGAGCTGCCAAGTGAAGGTTTCAGTTTTCTGAGGAAGATTAAATACGCTCTATAAAATGTTTCAAACATGATCAAAAAGTAGATCGTGGGCACCCCAACAGTTTAGATTCTGGCACTTCTTTAATTGAATCAAAGTCCCCCAGTGCAGGTTTCAAGGCAATTTCCTGGTCTTGTTTAGTTAATTGGTATCAGCTAAGGGTTCTTCTGCCAGCAGACGAATAGGTTACAGGATCTTCAACTTTCATACAGATGTCCAAACAGTACTATTTAGAGAGTATAGGAATACAATAAAAAGATCAATTTCACCAAGCAAGGGCAGCATGAGAGCCCTGACATTTAGGAGCCTGATGGCTGCGGGAAAGACACGGCTTTAACCCTGTCTTTACAGGGCTTTCACGCTCTTAAGCCTTCTCCCTGATGGGAGGAGGGATAAGAGAGTGTGCCAAGGGTGTGCTGGATCTTTCACTGCCTACTTTAGGCAGGGGGTGATGCTGATGGTGTCCGTGGAGGGCAGGGAGGTTTGCGCGATGCTCCGAGCTGCATTCACCTTCTTCCTATCTTGAGCAGAGCAGCTCCTGTCCCACCCTGTGAGGCATCCAGCGAGTTTGCTTTCACTGGTGCACCTGTAGAAGTTATTGAGGGATAAGGGAGGCTAGTCAAACTTTTCTTGGTGTTGATCCTTTCTTGACAATCGCATGAATGTGCTTGCGAGATACTTATTCCTGAGAATGTGAAGCTATCTACTCTTTCGACCTCAGTGCCATTAACATATTTTCATGTTGAAAGTGCAATGTCCATCTGTTTTGATAGAACGTGGCCTGTTGGTGCTGCAGCTTTTATGAAGGCAAACGACAGAAGGTGGACAAAGCCTGACTAATTTTTTTTCCAAAAAAAAGGCTCTATTCACAGTAAATTATTTTCAAAAAGAAAGTCATTCAAAGTCTCTACTATATGGCATCTTGTCATATTCCCATCCCCTCTGTTGTTTGAGGGGCTTCCCCTTGGTCTCAGCCCCTCAAAGCCTGGTGAGGGGAGGACCCTAGACTGTGGTCCTTCCCCACAGCACCCTTGTGTTGGCATCACCAAGACTCGGTGCGTCCATCAGCGCCAGCGTTCCCTCACTGCCATCCCCGTGTGCTGAAAGACCATGAAGATTCGGGCAGACCCAAAGGAGCCCTGGATGTCTGACTCTATTTGCCTCCTCAGGAACAGCCTGTAAATCAGAGAGTCCTGTGGCTGGTATCCGAAAGCCAGAGTTGTTGGTTCCTCTTCATCTCCTAGGGACATTGTGTGATCTGCTGAGTTTCTCCAGCACGTTTGTGTGTTGCACTCGACCTCAGCGGTTAGTGACTTTCTTGTTTAACTGCACATGCTAAAGCCAATTTATACAGGTACAATCCTCAGAACATACTATATCATTCCCTTTAATAAATGTAATAAAACCCTTGTGAACTATCAATTATCATTGATGCCATTTTTTAACTGTTTCCATGAATTACATGGAATGGCGGGGATGTCTCAGTGGCCGCCCATTTAAATTCCCCGTCCCATTCCTTACCTGTGCATCATCTCATGCACCTGCCAGACTGAGACCACCCACAAATTGGAGGAACAACACCTCATCTTCCATATGGGCACCCTCTTACCGGATAATTTTAACGACTTCTCTGGTTTCCGTGAGCATCCCCCACCCATCTACCCATCTTTCCCTCGGTCTCCTTTCCCCCAGCTCTGCTTCCACACCCCCCCCCCCCCCCCCCCCCCCACCTCACACTTCTCCCAGTCAATTCTCTCCGGTGTCCCATTAACATCTTTTGTCTTTTGGTCTGTACTCTACCCATGACTATTCTTCCCTTCCCAGCCTTTCGTTCAGGCTCCTCCTGCCTGTTTGTTACTCATACCTTGAAGAATGACTAAGGCCCGAAATGTCGGTTATGTACCTTTAACACTCATGGCCGCTGCGAGACCGGCTGAGTTCCTTCAGCATTTGTGGTTTTACTACAATCAGCGTCTGTCCGCAGACTTTTGTGTTTCACTTCATGTGTATAGTATGGCTAGCTTCAGTAATGCATTGTCATTCAGTCAGATTCAACGTCCTTCGGCCCAACAGATCCATCCCGACCCTTCTGCCCAAATCCTACTTGCCTGCACTGGGACCGTATCATTCTGTGTCCTGCCTATATCAGTGTCCAACTATTTCTTAAATGCAGTATTTGTGTCTGACTGAAATGTGGTAGTTGCATATGGCCTGTTACTGGACTTGGCATGTAACTGGACACCAACTACAACTTCTGTTTGGATGTGTCTCCAATCCCATGTATCTACTTTCACTTTGTCCCACATCCTCATTTCCACCCTGCCTCCATGCCGTGGCCAGGCATTTCCTCTTTCCTACCGTCTCTCTTGAAATCACAAAGTCATTTCCTCTGACTTTTCCCCATCTTCCGGAGCTCAAAATAGGAGCTCAATATCACGAAATGACATCCATCAACTCATGGCTTCAAAGTCACGTCTGATCTTCCACTAATTTCCTTCACAAAATCTATTGATGTCTGCCTCTATAGATAGAGTCTCTACTACCCCCTTGGGTGGTGTTCTATTACCATATGTTGGTGTATAAGACAACCGGTGTATATGTAAGGTGACCTCCCAGAATTTCCACTTAAATTGTTGGTTTTGAGCTATATTCGATGCATATGACTGCCTCAAGTCTGGCACTTACTGTTGAGAGAGTCCTTGAGTGTGAACTTGAGCCTTTCCAAGAAACTCTGTATTTAAAACTTTAAAAGGTCTCTGGTCACTGTGAGATTTACGGTGATTGGCCTGATGAGGCAGTGTAAACATAACGCACCCTGGGAGCCTGGCTGATTGTTCACTGCTCATCAGCTGTTGCAAACGGCGACCGGTGTATGCTGTTAGCTTTGTTTGCTGTGCTGTTATTTTAAGATACATTAGACAGGATTATAATACATTTTATTGTTTTAAAAGGATGGCAAGGTTGGTGTAGCGGTTAGACGTTACAGCGCCAGCCATTGGGACTGAAGGTTCGAATCCCGCACTGCCTATAAGAGTTGGTACATTCTCCCAGTGACTGCATGGATTTTCCCCAGGGGCTCTGGTTTCTTCTCACTGTTCAAAACGTACTAGGGGTATAGGATAATTGGTTGTAATTAGGTGACATGGACTCATGGGCCGAAATGGCCAGTTACCGTGCAGAACGTCTAAATTTAAATATGACTACTATTGATCCAGCTTCCCAGATGTAAGTTTCAGTAGATAAATATTTAGTGGTAGGACTGTAGGAGTTATGTGAATGTTTTGTGCTGGTGTCCATCGCTTTGGGGGATACTTTAAACCACAGCATATTAAGGTTTGGATTTATAATTGTTGTATAAGATGAGCACTAGTTTTGGGGTGAAATTTGTATGTTCATATACCGCCTTATACTCTGAATGAAGACATTCTTTTCATGGGCATCTCTTTCTCTACACTCTTACCCCTGATGCAGTGTCTCAACCTGAAGCCTGGGCCATTGCTGCCTGACCACCTGAGACATTCCACTCCAGGATATATTTGCTGGAGACCAGCTCAGTGTCCTGCCAAATGAATGTAGCCAGGAGCCATGGTATTGGAGAACAAAGGGGCTGGATTCTCAGGAAATCTTGCTGGGTGAAAGAGGTGCAGGGATATCAGATATCCATGCTGCAGGTAAACTGGTTTGGACCAGGAAACCGGAATATGTCAAAGGAGGGCGTCAGAAGTTCTCACACATGGGACCGGAGAAAGGGAAAGGAATAAAGGAGGAAGAGATAGATCTGTCAGGAAAAAGTGGACAGAAACTGAGTTTCTCTGGATTGTTCTTAATGTGGATCTTGGGGAGGAGATAATAGTTTTTGAAGGCTGCTCTGGGGAGTGGGAGTTGAGGGAATGGTGACTTCCTGGAGATAATAGCCTGATGTTGATTCAGAAGTATCTGGGGGCTGGTGTTTAGCCTGGGGAAGATAGAAGCCAGCTATCAATGCAAGACCAGAGGTCTAATGGTAATCTCAGGGTTGGTGAATTCAATGTTGGCTCTCATATGTAAAGAAATAGGATTCAAGAGCAAGGATGTGGTGTTTAGGATTTATAAAGTTACTGGTGAGTCCTCATTTGGAGTTGGGGTACAGTTTTGGGTTCCTTATTTGAGAAAGGATGTGCTGGCATTGGAGAGGGTTCAGAGAAGATTCCTGGAATGAAGGGATTAGCATATGAAGAACGTTTGATGGCTCTTGGACTGTAGTACTTGGAAGAATGAGGGGGGACGTCATAGAAGCATTTTAAATGTTAAAGGGCTGGACATAGTCAATGTGCCAAGGTTATTTCTCATGGAAGGGGAGTCCAGGACAAGGGGACACAACATCAGGATTTAAGGGCACCTATTTAAAACAGAGATGATGAGGAATTTGTTTTCCAGAGGAACCTCTGGAATTTTCTGCCATGGGGGCTGTGGAGGACAGGTCATTGGGCAGAGATTGATAGGAATTGTCAAGGAATCAAAGATTATGATGAGAAGGCCCAGGCGTGTGGCTGAGTGGGAGAATGAATTAGTTCATAATGGAATGGCGGAGCGGACTCAAAGGGCAGAATGATCTACTTCTGTGCTTGTAGCTTATGGTCTTTGGGGAATGGAGCACTGCATGTTCACAGGATGAAGGGTTCCAGCCTGAAATGTTGCCCGTTCTTTGTCTTGCTTGACCCGCTGAGCTCCTCCAGCAGAAGGTGTCTTTGGTCAAGGGATATGAGGTAGGTTGGAGTCAGTACTGGCTCAAACTGAGGCAGCCAGTGTTGAACCAGCAATTAACGATGGATAGCATATGAGCTCATTCAAAGATCCTTTTATATAATATGCGCAAAAATGCAAAAAAGAATTATTTAAAAACTTTGTTTGTACAGAGAGATGCCAACAGTCCAGCACCCCTATCAAGAGTAGAAACAAAAGAAAAAGAGAGTCGCTAAGAATGAGTGCCTGTGGATTTTGCCACCACCTCTGATGTTGCCAGCCCCTGCAACCTCTGTAGCCGCCCAGCCTCCTGTCTGGTCCAGCAGTGACCCAAAGCACCAGATGTCAAAGTCTCCGTCCTCAGTCCCCGATTCCCAATTCCCAATATAATTAGGAGGCTATCAGTGCCCGAGGCCGTTCGCAAGCCCAGGATCCAAATCTGAAGCTGAACTTTTGGGAGCCCTGCTCGCCATCGACACCATCGCTGATCCCTGGTTCTCACGAGCCAGCCCCCAGCAGCCTGTGGCCTGGTGTGAGCCTTTCGGCTGCCGAACCGCTCACTGGTCTGCTGCTGTGGTCTCCCATCCTGTGGGGTCCTCTCCCGGGTTTCTCCTTCTAATAAGACATTTGCCCCAGATTCCAACTTTGGCTGGTAGTTAACACAATCCGGAAATCCAGGTATATTCAATTTTGTGGAATTTGAAATGACTTTTAAATTTAAATGTTATTTACAGCGCAGTAAAAGCCAATTCCGGCCACTTAATCCCTTATTGCCCAATCACACCCGCAATCGTGTACGTCTCTGATAACTTAAAATAATCGTATCTTGAATACGTCACTCAGTAAATCAAACAGATTGAAATAACCCAGCAAAGCGTATTTGTTGATTGAATTATTGCATCAGGTTGCCATTTCACTCTGAAACATAAAATTAGTGTTGGGTGGTGCTCTGCAGGAACCAAGGCTGACAAGCAATGGAGGGGGTGTCGCACAGCTGGAGGCTTTGATAAAGTGACAACCAATTTCATGACATGCCCATGTCAACTCTGCCATCCACGGCTCATTCGGTAACATGCACAAACTAGAAGATGGGTGGAAGGTGTCCTCAATGATGTACATATCCGTGAAATTCTTTCTTGCTGCAGTTGAACTGGTACTTTTGTTTCAAGAAAAAAACTCCAATTACGAGACGTTACTGATCAATGGTATTGCTTGGCTCCTTCAGGCAATGATCCCCAACTCCAGTGATAGTCCCTGCCACTCTTATGGATTGACCACCAATCCATTTCTCTGCAGCAACCGTACCCCACTGTGATGCGGTCAGCCAGGACTCTCTCGATAGAGCTCCTATAGAAGGCTGACAGAAAGGTGGCCTTGCCTGCTTCAGTCACTGCAGCCGCCTTCCTGAATAAATTTGGAAGGGAGCATGTCTGAATGAAAGTCAAGATCCATGCTTAAATTCACTGCACCAACGTGTCAACACTGTGTATGAGTGATTAATGAAAAAGGTCAGAATCCGAATCTATAATCATGAACAAGACATGAAATTGAGTGTTTACAGCAGTGACACAGAGCAGACGTTCATATTATAACCATCTTACAACATTACTATTTAAAAAAAATAAAAATAATGGTGCACGAAAAGTGAGGCAGTGTCTTTGTTTCATTGATCATTCAGGAATCTAATGGCGGAGGGGAAGAAACCGTCCTTGTGCCATTGAGTGCTCGTCTTTAGGCTCCCGTACCTTTTCCCCAATGGTAGCAGAGTGAAGAGGGCATGGCCTGGGTGGTGGGGGTCCTTGAGGATAGAGGCTGCTTTTTTAAGACACCATCTCATGTAGATGTCCTCAACGGAGTTAACTGGGCCTGCGACTTCACAGCCACCAGACTTCACTCCATCGAGGACATCTACATGAGGTGGTGTCTTAAAAAAGCAGCCTCTATCCTCAAGGACCCCCACCACCCAGGCCATGCCCTCTTCACTCTGCTACCATTGGGGAAAAGGTACGGGAGCCTAAAGACGAGCACTCAATGGCACAAGGACGGTTTCTTCCCCTCCGCCATTAGATTCCTGAATGATCAATGAACCAAAGACACTGCCTCACTTTTCGTGAACCATTATTTTTATTTTTTATAGTAATGTTGTAAGGTGGTTATAATATGAATGTTTATACTACGACGCTGCCGCAAAACACCGAATTTCGTGACTCGTTCATGACAGTAAATTCTGATTCTGATAGTTCTGATGGGAGTAGCTGGAAGAGGTTGTGTGCAGGGTGGTGGGGGTCCTCACTGATCAGTATGTAATGCAATGGGAGACAGTACCAAAGTGCAGAGTTATACAGAGAGATCAGGTATTTTGAAGAAAAGGATGCAGAATTTTACTATCTTGGCTTCGTGCCGCAGTCTGCTAATGGCAGGAAAGGAACTGTCTGAATTTGGCGGTGTGTGATCTCCCTGATGGGATGGAGGTGTGGCCAGGGTGGGATGAGTCTTTTAAGATGTTGACTGTTTTTCCAAGGCTGCAGGAGTCGTAGATGGAATCGACAGAGGGGAGGGGGTGTGTGTGATGGTTTGGGTGGAGCAGTTCTTGACCCCTACTGTGATACACCCCAACCAGATGCTTTCAAAGCTATTGAGGGATGCTGAGATCATCCTTAACTTCCTCAGGCTTCAGATGAAATAGGATCGCTGGTGCACTTTCTTGTCCATTGCATCGAAGTGGTGGACAGGGACTTGTCACTGGAAATATTCACCCCTGGAAGCTTAGTCTTACTTATAACTGAAAATGAACACTTATTTTGGGAAGGATTTGGTACAAGTTGTTAATGTGCACAGCTTGCCAACGTGGAAGGGCCACACCTTCTGAACAGCAGCAAGGCCATGGAAGAGGATGATCCAACCACATCAATGAGATCATGTCTGTAAGACTCTGACCTTGTGAAGCAATGTGATCCCAACATTCAACTCCATCTCATGGTCGTAGGATGTAAATTAAAATGGCTTTTCATGGAATTGAAGCAGCACAGTTCACATAGCGGTTAGTGCAACGCTGTTACAGCGCCAGCGATTGAGACTGGGGTTCGAATCCAGCACTGTGTGTAAGGAGTTTGCTTGTTCTCCCAGTGCCTTTGTGGATTTTCCCATGGGCTCCAGTTTCCTCCCACACTTTAAAATGTACTGGGGGTTGTAGGTTAATTGGGTGTATTTGGGTGGCTTGGACCAGTGGGCCGAAAGGGCCTGTTAGCGAGCTGTATTGTCTAAATTTTTAAAACTTAAATAAATGTAAAAATGCTTATGAAGCAAATTAAGGTTGTGGGTTAATGCAACAAAAAAAGATCAGCCATTATCTCATTGAACAGAGGGGTTGTGCTTGGGGGGTGGTGGTGGGGGAGTATTCTGGTCCAGATGACAGATGATTGGCAGCCAAAGGATTCACACCAGACTGCTAGAGACAAGCTCAGGGATGAGGAATGGGATCTGTCAGCTGGGCTCCTGAAGGGCCTCTGGCACTGACAACCTCCTGGGACTGAGGAGCGAGTCTCCGATCCCTGGAACTCAGTGTCACCGCTAGACCAGACAAGAGGCTGCATGGCCGTAGAGGCTGCGGGGACGCAGAGGTAGTGTCGGAGGAGGCGGAGGGGTGAGGGATCGCCAGACCGCCTATGTCTCTGAAGGGAAACTCTTCTGCTTCTCGTCCTCACTTGATAATCGCTGGACTAGTGCACTTCTTTGTGTGTCTTTGCAGGGCAAGCAAAGGATTGGCGGAGCACAATCTGAGACTGCCTGCAGATTGGAGGGGAAACACCTCAAATTCCATCTTGGCACCCTCCAGCCAGTCAGCATTAACAGTGACTAATCTGGTTTCTGTTAGGCCCCCCACTACCCATCTCTCTCATCCACACATCGAATGCCAGGGGGTGGTGTTCAACTCTCGAATGCCATACCCTTCAGTAGTTATCTGTGGGTGATCATTTGTGTAATTCTATCAAACTTGTCATGGTTCCTTGACATATCTTCTTCTAGTGTGGCGGCAGAGAGAACCACATGCATATTAAGCCTTAAAGATGTGGTTTACACGTAAGCAGAGAGTTGAGGAAGTAGAAAGTAGAACCATAGAACTCTAAGCACCTATGCTACAGTACTTACCACTGTTTAAATTGTACCTCATTGACTCGTTATGTGCACGGTTTCAGAACTCCAAAGGGAATGGGCCAATGACAATTTTTCTCAAGTGAAATATTTCAGTAACAATTGGGTCTCAAGCAGTGATTCTCAACCTTCCCTTCCCACTCACATCCCATCTTAAGCAATCCCTTACCAATCGCAGAGCACTTAAAGTGGTATGTAAGTGGAAAGAGAAGCATCAAGAACCATTGGTTTAGAACTTCAAATTCCTGGGTCTCAATGTCTCTGAAGATCTGTCCTGGGGCCTCCACGTTGATGCAATCACGAAGATAGCTCACTGGTGGCTTTAGTTTATGAGGAGTTTGAGGGGGCAATGAACCACCGATACTACTTACTTTCTCTTCTTTTTGCATTAAAGGTAGCTGAGAAGGGCAGCAGCTCTCTTATATCCAAGAGCAAACATTGCTGAGTTCCTAATATCAATATCTTGGAGCTACCAGTAACCACAAATGTATCAACCACTGCCAAATCAAGATTACCCATACATTGGAGGAACAGCATGTAGGCAGTCTCCAACCAGAAAGCATTAATATTGACCTCTAACTTCAGTTAACCCCCTCCCTCAGTCTCTCTCTTTCCCTATCCCTGTGTCTTCTTTCCTCCAGCTCTCCATCCCCTTCTTTCCCTATCAGAGAGCTACCCCTTCTTAGCAAAAAGTAATTTCTAGCAATACTTGCACCTGTGATGCTACCGTAAAATAATGAATTTCGTGCCAATAAATTCTGATTCTAAACTTGTCCACGACCAAAATCCCTCATCAGTCTCTGTGCAGTCGGAAACCATCCACTGAAGTGCTTTCAAACTCTTGTTTCTCGAATGCAGCTGGCTGTTGTGATCATCCACTTTCTGTTGAAGTCACTTTGAAAGCCTTTTAGTTTGGCATACGCTGGACTTGGGACATTTGTTGTTTGTCTTGGCCCCTTCAGGGAAACAAATTGCTCTTTTGCTAAGTAACTCATTCCACATGTTGGAAAATAGAACATCCTTCGTTGAGTCCGCCTCATATTCAATCAGCAGAGCAGCTCGCACAACGTTGTCGCAGCGCCAATGACTGGGGTTCGAATCCAGCACTGTCTTTAAGGAGTCTGTACATTCTTCCTGTGTCTGTGTAGGTTTCCTTTGAGTGCTTTGGTTTCCTCCACTGTTCAAAACTTACCGGGGATGTAGATCAATTGGGTGTCATTGGGTGGCATGTGCTCGTGGGCCCAGTTACCGTGCTATATGTCCAAACATATAACCCGTACAATTCTTTTATTGGTACCATCAGTGCTTTTAAATTTGTTTCACACAGCTATGTCCTACAGACTGTTGCTATGAAGGTAGATTTCTTTAGAGGATTTCTTGGTCCATTATTATGGGGACAGCTCACCCAGGGGTATATCTTATTGATATTTCTTTAGAGATTTGTGACATAACTTTTATTTTTCACAATTAAGCACATTTCCCACCCAAGAATTCAATCTAATATCTCCAAGACCTCTCCCAATATTTTGTCCTTATTTTATCCAGATCCAGTCATTTCAGGATGTTCTCTCTTTCCTTCCCTCTTCCTCTTTCTATTATTCCTTCCTTCTCTCTCTTTATCTCCTAGTTTCTCTTGTTACCTTTATTGTCAGGGAATATCACAAAACCATAGAACCACTGGACATTATAGCACAGCAAACAAGCCCTTCAGCCCTTCTAGTCAGTGCCCAACTAATAATCTGCCTAGTCCCACTGAACTGTACATCCCTCCATACCCCTCCCTTCCATCCATCTGTCCAAATTTTTCTTAAATTATAAAACTGAGCCCGCACTCACCACTTCAGAGTGACAGCAACTTGTTCCACGCTCCCACCACTCAGTGTGAAGCAACTCCCTCTAAGGTTTCCCCTAAGCTTTTCCACTTTCACCCATAACCTCTGGGTTGTTACCTCATCTAACCTCAGTGGGAAAAAGCCTACTTGCATTTACATGTAATATTACACAAAAATGCCTCTGCTGGCCATAAGGCAAAGAGTCACCATTTGTGTGGCCTGGCACCCATTACAGTAAGAGAAAGAGAAGCAAATGAGAGGCCCTTCAGAGTAACTGAGTGTCTGTCAATTCACCTCCAAACCACTCACCACCCTGAGGTGCAAATACGTCAGCATTCCTTCACCATTCAGAACGAGCCAACACTTCATTGTCCATTCCTAATTGCCCTTGAGCACGTGGTGGAAGCTGCCTTCTTGAACCACTGCAGACCTTGAAGTGCGGCAGACCCACAATGCTGTTGGAGAGGGAGGTTCCAGGACTTAGAACCAACGACGGTGAAGGAACAGCGAGATATTTCCAAGTGTGTGTGTTGGTAAAAGGTCCCGACCTGAAACGTTGACGGACCTTTTCTACCCATGGATGCTGCCTGCCCTGTTGAGTGTCTCCAGCAGCTCATTCTAGGCTCAATCACACATTCAGTGCACACAGCTGAAGGAAAAGAGGGTGGATTTGGGTGTTTGGAAGTTATTACAATACAATTTGTTATGGTTGAATTTTAAAGAAGATTTTAATTCTTTCTGCAAAAGGTAGTGGACGCAACTCAGGACCCTACAGGCAAAACCCTCCCCACCATCGAGAACATCTCCAGGGAACTCTGCTATTGGAGAGCAGCAGCAATCATTAAGGATCCACATCACCCAGCACACGCTCTGTTCTCGCTGCTGCCATCAGGAAAGACTCGCACCACCAGGTTCAAGAACAGCTGCTACCCCTCCACCATTAAACTCCTCAACGACAAACTCAATCAGAGACTCTTTTAAGGACTCGTGCACTTGATTGTTTCTTTTTCTTCTCGATTTACATTTCTTTCTTTATTTACGTCTACATTTTGTACAGTATTTTTTGGCTCTTGTAATGCGCGTCGAAAGAACCAAAAACTTGTTGATCCAAACCAAGGCTTTTATTAACTAGAAGACTGGAGCCTATCACAAGTCGGTCGACCAGTCCAGAATGACCTGGTCCGACTAGGACCAATCCTTTAAGACCTGCCAGTAGGTGGTGCTACACTCTCAGCCAATCACAGTCATCCTACACGACCATCACTACATAGACACATTGGTGATAGAATCTGTACTATCACAGCTCTACCAGTAAGTGGTAATTCTACCTCGCTGGCAAGAAAAAGGAATCTCAGGGCTATATGTGATGCCATGTGTACTCTGACGATAAATCTGAAATCTGAGCTATTAGAGTGTATAGATAAGTTAGACAACCAGGGCCTTTTTCCCAAGGTAGGAGTAACAAACCCCAGAGAACATCTCTTCAAAGTGAATGGAGATATCAGGGGTAAGTTTTTTTAGGCAGAGCTTTGGGTGCCTGGAATGCATTGGCAGGGGTGGTGGTGGAGGCTGGAACAATAGGGGCATCTAGGATACTCTTTAAAAAAAGGGTAAAAGAAAAATAAAGGGTTACAAGTTAGAGAGGGTTTAGTGCTTTGTTTTGGTAGGAATATATAGATCAGCACAACACTGAGGGCCAAATGGCCGGTCCTGTGTGGTCGTATTCTATATTCTATTTTCTATGATACTTCAAATTATGTGGGATCATCTCCAGCTATGGGATTTCAACTGAGGAGCACACCATCCTGACTTGGAGTTTTATTCTCGTTCCTTACATTGGAGATAGTCCAACCCCACTGAAGGGATTTTAAGGTTCAGAGTTATTCTGGTCGAACAGGGGCAAGTGAGACCAGCTCGATCAGCAGGGATCAGTTCAAGTTCAATCCACTCAGAGTAAACATTCAGCCCTTGCTTATGGGCTATCAAGGGTGTTTCAACGTCTGCTTTTAAAATATTCATCCTGTTTCTACTGCCTTTAAAGAGGAGGATTTCAAAGACACACAGTCATGTGAGATAAATGGAGCTATCTTTTCTGTCTGAATTGGATCATGTCTCATTTTTAAAAAATTTAGACGCAGAACACGCTAACAGGTCATTTTGGCCCACAAGTCCGTTATCATCTGACTGCACGTATACATATCGATGAATCAGTGTCTCTCCAGGCCATGGTTCATGCACAAAAGCACACAATATATAACTGAGGACGTTCCATGCTCTAACTACGACTCTGTGATGCAACTGACCACACCGCAGAGGAGATTCACCAGGAAATTCATTCACTTCAGCTCCATGGATAGAATCGGTTTGTTCTTATATTCTTCTGACCTCTATCAGGCTGAGGGGTGACCTGATGGAGGTGGAGAAGATTACAAGAACTCAGTGGGTCGAGCAACATCTGTGGGGAGAGGGGAAAAGAAACGCTAATGTTTCCGGTCAGAACTCTTCATTAAGGGGGGTGTTTGAAGGGGAAAAATGTTTGAACCCTGCAAGTTAAAACATCCCAGAGGGTCCTGACAAGGTCAGCATGGAGAGATTGTTGGCTCCTGTGGGAGAACAGTGAACTTTGGGGCACTGTTTAAGGTGGGCATCCACACTTTCTCTAAGGAGTTTACATGCTCTCCTAATGATCTGCATTGGTTTTCTCCCATCGTTCAAAACGTATTGGGGGTTGAAGGTCAATTCAGTGTAAATTGGGCGGCACGGACTTATGGTCCGAAATGGCCTGTTATGGTGTTGTATGTCTAAAATTTTTTTTAAAAAATGAGGCATGGTCCAATTCAGACAGAAAGGTTAGCTCCATTTATCTGATCTGACTGTGTGTCTTTGGAATCCTCCTCTTTAAAGGCAGTAGAAACAGGATGAATATTTTAAAAGCAGACGTTGAGACACCCTTGATAAGCAAGAGTGAATCAATGTCTGAGTAGATTGGAATACAGGGCTGAGGTTACAATTAAACCAGTGATGATCTTACTGAAGGACAGGACAGGACAGAGGGGTCCTATTCTAGGCCCTAATGCACATTTGTTTGTTAAAGGGATTACAGTTGAGGCAGTGAAGTGGATACATTGAGATTATTGCAAGCAGATGGTTACTGACAGGGATGCAAATTGTGCAACACAAAATAAATGATGTTATTTGAGACCCTGTAGGGACGGTGGTGTCATGGTACAGTATCAGAATGTAAGTGTCAGGCACACAGGAGGGAGACTGAAAACTTGGCTGAATGGTGCACCAACAACCACACATTTAAGGTCACCAAAACCATGGAGCTGATTGTTGACTTCAGGAAGGGGAAACCAGTGATCAGTGGGGGAATCAGAGGTGGAGAGGCTGAGCAAATTTAAGTTCTTGGGAGTCACTCTCTCAGAGGATCTTTTCTCGACCCAACATACAAATGGAATCGTGAAGAAAGAGCGTCAGCGCCTCTTCTTCCTCAGGAGTACACGGAAGTTCGGTACAACATCGGAAACCCTGGCAAATTTCTACAGAAGTGCGATAGAAAGGGTGCTGCATCACGGCCTGGTATGGAGAACACCAATATCCCTGAACGTAAAGCCCTGCAAAAGATAGTGGACACAGCCCAGGACATCACAGGCAAAACCCTCCCCACTATTGATTGCATCTACAGGGAACGCATTTAAGGACTTGTACTTGTGCATTTCATTGATTTAAAAAAAAAAATCTCTGTATTGCACAGTCAGTTTGTTTACATTTGTTATCTTTTTACAGTTCAAGACCTGTATACAGTTGGTTTTTTTTTGCACTACCAATAAGGGGTCATTGTGCCTCGCCCACAGAAAAAAGAATCTCAGGGTTTTGTGATGTCATGTATGTACTCTGACCATAAATCTGAAATCTGAGATTGCGTTAAGATGCAGATTCCAGTGCAGTGCCCGTACTGTGTATCTCTAGATTCATTTAATTATTTTATTCTCCCAACATCTCTTTCGTCTCTCCCCACCCTGCCAGCTTTTACAAATTAACCTTAGAAACCACAGGTCTTTTGAGGGTTTTAGTTTTAATTTTAGAGTTACAGCTTAATAATAGGCCCTTCCAGCCCATCCTACCTAAATACATCCATGTGACCGATTAACCTACCAAACCCATATGTCTTTGGAACGTGGGAGGAAGCCGCAGCCCCTAGAGGAAACCCACACGGTCAAGGAGAGAACGTACAAATTCCTTGCAGACAGTGATAGCACGAACCGTTGCACTAAGAGAGGAAACCAAAGGACCTGGAAGAAAGACATGCCGCCGCAGGGAGAGCCGGCAAGCATCACACAATCCGAGGTCGGGATGGAACCTTGGGCCCTGACATTGTGAGACAACAGTTCTTGGCAGGGTGCCACAAGGCAGCCCTTTGGTGCAGTCTGTCAGGTTACCACAGCTGTGTGGTTCATGAATTTTATTGCAGTGTTTATGTAATTTGCATCAATAAGTCTGACATCCAGGCCCTTATTGCTGAAGATTCTGGCACAGTCAAGAGGCTGCAGAAATTAGAGTGCTGGCCATATAATTACTCTGTGATTTCCGGTTCCTTACTCTTGCTGCTTTATTTGCTTGATATTTATTGGCTAGAATTCAAATTGTAGTTCATTATTCCAGTGTTACATTCCAAGGATATGATGTAAACATCATGGACGTGTTCCTCAATTAATACCACTGGACTTGATTACCACAGCATTATAGAAGGAGGCCATTTTGCCCACTGCGTCTGTGCTAGCAAATAAAAATTTTGGTGCATCTATGCATTGTATTATGGAAATGACAATGAACTCTTATGCAATTTAGCATCACAGTTTTTTTTCAGAAGATATACAGCAAAGAAACAGATCACATTGTCATAGTCTCGCCATGGACTCACAAAAGCATATGGCTCGGAAACACACCTCTTGGCACAACCTGACTGTCCAAATCAAGTTCCCATTCTGAGAGACACACATCATGCTGGAGGAACTCAACAGGTCAGGCAGCATCCGTGGAAGGCAGTAGACAGTTAACATTGAGACCCGAAATCTTGTTTGCCTATCAGGACTGGTCTCATTTGCCTGCATTTGGCCCATACTCTCTGAACCTCTCCTATCCATGTACCTGTCTAAATAACCACTGCCGTTGTACGCACTTCTACCACTTACTCTGGCTACTCGTTCCATACCCCATGGACAGCATAGTTGATGTTGCAGTTAGCGCAACGTTAATGCAACAGTAGCAACCTGGTTTTGAATCCATTGCTGTCAGCAATGAGTTTGTATATTCTCCCTGTGACAGTGCAAGGATAAGAATGACCTCCTGTGAATTGTTGCAGTGATCAGAATTTAATCTGCTCTGCAATTATGCCCAAGGATCGAAATTGGATTCTTGATTCCCGAGCCCGAATCATCAGCGTGAACTGTGCTGGCCCCAACATTAACCCTTGTGGAATGCCACCACCCATCTTCCTCCACTGTGCCTTCCACCGACTACTTTCTGTCTTGAAGCCGGGCAACAGATCGGGATGGTCCCTGCCCTCTGACTCCACATCCTCTGTGCTTATTCATTGGACTCATTTGGCCGACTTTATCGAAGGCCTTTTAAAAATCTTGCGATAAATTATATCTACAGCACTTTTGCCACATCAGATGCATAATTAAATCCTATTTTTTCTCGTCTATGTTTCAGATGCGAGTACTTTTTTACTTTCCACCTGATCATGTTCCAAATTGAAACACTTTTGGGGAAACTTAAGAACTTTATTAAATCAAATTATTGGGAAACAATTGCCTCTAAGTCCAGAATTGTTTCTTTTAGGAAATACTACAGACGTAAGACCTAAGATGAAGTTGCCCATATAGCAATGAGAGTTTCTTAAAATTGCATCGACAGTGGCCAGGAAATGTATTGCAATTCTCTCTTGGAAATAGCCCATTGGAACTCTGAAATGCTTAGTTGTGTTCGCCTGGAGAAAATTACATACATTCCATTTTCTAGCATGAAAACTGCTTCCACCATTTCTACTCCTCAGAAGAAATCCAACTACTTCATGATCCTGTCTTATCCCCTCTAACTACTTATGCTGTTTTTCTACATAATCCTTTAAGAAGATCATTCCCACCCAGTTTTGTTTGCTGAGATGTCTGCCAAATACTTAACTACTTTTTTATGTTAATTAATTTTCACAATTCTTTGCCTTGCTTATTAATCTTCTGACCCCTCCCCCAATGCCTTCATGTATCATGCACTCCAATGAAGGCATTATATCTAAAGAGCTACACAAAAATCACTATTATTGCTTGAAGCCTTATTATGTAATGATCACTATTGCCTTGCTGGTCTCCAAAACCTCCGCAAAGAGAGTCCTAGAGTTGAACAGGTTCTTTATTCCACTGTATCCATGCCAACCATGTTGCTAATCTACCCAAGTACTTCCTCTCCCACTGATGTTCCTCGACCCACTGAGTTCCTCCAGCAGGTTGTTACTCCAGATTCTAGCACCTGCAGGCTTCTGTGCATCCACACTGAAATTATTTCTCTGCGCTGGGACCATATCCCTCACTGAAAGGAAATGATACTATTTAAGTGCCTGTCTGAATAGACAAGCATTATGATTATATTTGATTCCACTACCTTCCCTGGCAGCACAATGAGGGCAAACCTTCTGCGCCATCCGACATGCTTGTCTTGCCACTTTGTGGGACCCCAAAATCTTTCCTGTCATTTACTGTTGGTTCTTCTCCAGTCTTCTAAGGCTGGACGAAAGAGGGTACAAGGTTTTATGTCAACATCCGAACAATCTCCTTTTTTTCCAGTCTCAGTAGGTCATGGAGTAAATAAGTTCTATGCCTAAGAGGCAGGCATTTTGGCCCAACTTGTCCCAACAAGAAAAAAAGGGTTTTATGTGATGTCATACATCTACTCTGACAATAAATTTGAACTTTGAACTTTGCCTGTGTTCAGAAATAGAGCTTGAGTGAGATATCCATTTTAATGATCTTCAAGAAAAGCAACACTTGCTGCTTCTTGACACCAACATGCTGCACAACACAAGCATATCCTTCCCTGATCTCACTATCCTCGGTGAATACCAATGCAGAATATTCATTTAATAACTCACCTACTTTTTCTAATTCAACTCATAAGTTCCCTCCTTTGTCTTTGTGTGTTCCTACTCTCTCACGACTTACCCTCTTTTTTTTAATGTATATAGAAAATATCTTGGGATTCTATTTAATCATAATCCCCCCCCCCCAGAACATGTGTGACCCTTTATCAGTCTCCTGATCCCCAGTTTGAGTTCTTTCCTGTTTCTTTTATACTCCTCAGATTTCAGCTTTCCAAACCTCACATATACCTCCATCTTGAGTAAAATGGGATAAAACCATCATTTTACTCAGGTGTCTGCCTGCAATTTGCTCATAGCTTGATGAAGGGCTCAAGTATAAAACATTGGTTTTCTATGCTGTTTGACCTGCCGTGTTTCACCAGCGCTGTGCTTTAACCTTTTTAAAAAAATAAATTTGGACCATCTCTCATCATTCAACATCCCCGAACCTTGCCATCCTTGTCTTTCTTCCCATAGGGAGGCATGATCCATTCGGCTTTTAAAATAACTCCTGTAAGTCAAATGAAGACCTACCCAACAACACTACAACTGTAAAACTGATCATGGCAAAGGAATGTTGAAAACCTTCAGTGAAATTAAATTGTGCAGTTTGCAGGCTTGGACTTGTCTAAAGTCAGGTACCTGAGGCATTGTTGATACATGTAAATCATCGAGTATGTTTGGGTCTGGGATGGAATCAAGGATGGTAGGTATTGTCAATCTGGGTCCAAAATCAAATCAGGCAAATCCAAGGGATGACATTGTCTAACATTGCTCTTTTTATTGGTCTTATTCTACATTATTCTACAGTTGGAGTGGTGTTGGCTGAGAACATAAGAACCAGGAGCAGGAGTCGGGCATCTGGCTCTGCCATTCAATAATATAGAAGTAGATCTGGCCATTGACTCATATTCATCTACCCGCCCATTCCTCATAACCCTTAATTTCTATTCCATATAAAAAGGAGAGGTTAGTTACCCTCCAGACATATGATTAAATTTCCAAAGTTCAGATTTATTGTCAGAGTGGATATATGACATCACATATAACCCTGAGATTCTTTATCCTGTGGGCCAGGACAAATTTCTACTTATTGGTAATGCAAAAATCTACACTCAAGAAAAGATGCATCAACAAAAGAAAATAATGTAAAGAAAGAAATATATGTAAACAATACAGAAAAAAATCAATAATAAATAAGGTGGAAAAATTACTCTGAGTTTGTTCCTAAGGTGTCTGATAGTGAAGGAATTAGCAACATATTCAATTAACACCTTTTGTTGGTCTGGATTCCTCTCCTGTTGTTTGAATGGTGAGACTTTCTGATATATCTTGCTTCCGCCTTTTCTGATTTTTCCTTCAAGAAGAGCTCAGGCCCAAAACGTCGGCAATATATCTTTGTCTTCTGTGGATGCTGAAAAGACCAGCTGAGTTCCTCCAGCATTTCGATGAGTTTACTACAATCACAGCGTCTGCTGCCTATCATGTTTCACTGTGCCTGGGGGTGCGAGTCTCGTGACACCTCGGCACCTTTCCTGATGGCAGCAGCGAGAGCAGTGTGATGTGGATCCTGGATAATTGCTCTTGCCCTCTGACAGCAGAGCCCCATGTAGATGTTCTCGATAGTGGGGAGAGTTTTGCCTCCCATGTACCCACTACCCACTGTGTCCACTACCTTATGCAGGGTTTTCTGCTCAGAGGTGATGGTGCCCACGTACCAGTCTGCGATGGGGCCTGTTTTCACTGGCTTTCAGCAACTTTAGCAGGTACCATACCTCCAAGCTCTGGAATGTCCTCCTCAAACCCTTCCATCTCTCTTGGTCCTCTTTGAAAATGATTTTGATCCAGCACTAACTCCCCTTACAACCATCTCCCCTTACCACTCCACTCCAGATGGCAGGACATCTTTTAACTTCCCCTTACCACTCTGCTCCACCTGGCAGGACATCTACCAACTTCCCCGTACCTCTCCGCTCCACCTGGCAGGACATCTACCAACTTCCCCGTACCATTCCGCTCCACCTGGCAGGACACTTTCCAACTTCCCCTTACTACTCCGCTCCACCCGGCAGGACATCTTCCAACTTCCCCTTACCACTCCGCTCCACCCGGCAGGACATCTACCAACTTCTCCTTACCACTCCGCTCCACCTGGCAGGACATCTTCCAACTTCCCCTTACCACTCCACTCCACCTGGCAGGACATTACCAACTTCCCCTTACCACTCTGCTCCACCTGGCACGACATCTTCCAACTTCCCCTTACCACTCCGCTCCACCTGGCATGACATCTTCCAACTTCCCCTTACCACTCCGCTCCACCTGGCAGGACATCTTCCAACTTCCCCTTTTTTCTTTTTTCCTGCTCTCTCCCTTTTTTTTAGCCCCTGACAATCAACTGATCTTGTGTCCCCACTCCACCACTCAGCCTCCCCATCTGTCCATCTTCCATCACCCCTCCCTTGTTCACCTATCCCTGCCATCCCTGTCGAACCCTTCACACCTGGCTCTCTCCCCTCTTCTCAGTCTTGATGAAGGGTTCCACCTGCAACGTCAACCTTTCTTTTTCATCCAGTGATGCTGCTCGATCCACTGAGTTCCTCCAGCATCTGTCTCCTCTACATCGGAGAGATTGGATGCAGGCTGGGAGATCACCTCGTTGAACACCTCGTCTCCATCCACCATAATAGCGTGGATCTCCCAATGGCCACTCACAGCATTCCCTTGCTGACATGTCTGTCCATGGTCTCATGCACTGCCAGACTGAGACCACCCACAAATTGGAGGAATAACACCTCCAACAACACCAGATGGCATTAATATCAATTTCTCTCCATTCTCTCTTTGTGGGTAATTTTTTTTCTCATCTGTGTCCTAACTATGCACTCTAGTCCAAGACGCCCCCAACATCGGGAACATGTAATCAGTTTCTATCATGTCTAATCCCTTAATAATCTTATATACCTCAATCATATCTCCCCTCATCCTTCTAAATTGCAACGTATACAACCCCAGTGAATCTATGTTGCACTCCCTCAATAGCAAGAAAATGCTTCCTCAAATAGGAGACCAGAACTGGACAAAATACTCCAGGTGTGATCTCACCAGGACCCTGTACAACTGCATAAATACACCCTTACTCCTGCACCCTATTCCCCTTTTTATGAAGGCCAACATGCCATTTGCCTTTTTCACAGCTTGTTGAACCTGCATGCTTGCTTTTAATGACTGATGCACATGTAACACTTCCCCACTCCCTAACTTGGCTCCATTTAAATAATAATCTGCCTTCCTGTTCCTGGCACCTCACATTTATCCACATTAATCTTCCATTCATCCGCCCACTCACACAACCTGTCCAAGTCCCCTGGCATTTTCTTAACATCCTCCCCACACTTCACACTGCCACCCAGTTTAGTGTCATCTGCATATTTGCTGATGTTATTTATTATCCCCTTATCTAGATCATTAATATCTATGATAAACAACTGAGGACCCAGCACCGAGCCCTGCGGGACTCTAATATAGTAAGTAATACACGAAGAGAATAGAATCCAGAATCGAACAATAAAAATATTGTAAAGCATAATACAATGTATAACACTATAATATATTGAACCATATTATTCATTTCTCCTCAATTTGGAATATTCGAAAAAGAGAAAAAAACATTGTTATTAAAACCCCATCTCACCTACCAAACTAAACAAACAACAGCAGGGCAAAAGGCCGGGCAGCCAAAACTGAGAGTTCACGACAACAGATCGATACAAACTATTTATCTGGTCCTTGCCAATAAAAAAAAACCCAACAGAAATCCGGAACATTCTGGAAGGTAAAGTTTAAATACAGATGAACTCAGACGAAAATAGTTTTTAAAAGGACCCCAAGCCTCTTCAAACTTAATGGAGGTATCAAAAGTGCAGCTTCTAATTTTTTTTTTAAACATGACCTTACTTGAAAGAGCCATTGCATCAAAGGTGGTGAATTAGGATCTTCCCAATTAAATAAAATGGCTCTTCTGGCCAACAGTGCAGTAAAGGCAACAACCCAATGTGCGGAGGTGGGTACTCGACCCACCTATGGAACTGGAATTCGAAAAGTAGCCGTCAATGGGCTCGGTTGCAATCTGATACCCAGTATAATTGACAAAGTCTTAAAAGGCTTTTACCGGGGACAGGGCCTTGCAGTCGGGAGAGGAGAGGACAGAAGACAGAAGATAGAAAAGAAAAGAGTCGGGGGCAGGTAGGAAAACTTTTTTTTAAAAAGTCTCTTACCAGGGCCTGAGGGGAGGAGTCGGCGTTGGAGGCGGCCATTGGTCGGGAGGCCGTGCAGGTGAGCGTGTCGGGGTTAATTGGGTAAAAGGCAGATAAATAAGAGGCCCAGCGCGTGAGTGGCCCAGCGCGTGAGTGCCCCAGCGAAGGAGTGGGACTTCCAGGCTTTGGCTCATCAGGCTTCGGCGAAAGCAGGCGTAGAGAAAGACCTTCCTAGGTAAAGTGCATTGTGAGTACCCTACCATTAAAAGGCTGAGCTGTGTCCATGGGGTTGGTGCTATGCTCAAGTTGCCAGATGTGGGAGCCATGGGTGACCTCCACCCTCCCAAAAGACCATATCTGTGCCAGGTGCAAGGAGGTGGGGTTCCTTAGGGGCCGAGTTGAGGTACTGGAGCTCCAACTAGATGACCTTAGGCTCACCAGAGAGTGTGAGGAGGTTGGTGACAAGACCATAAACATTTCCACAGGACATACCTGCAGGGGATGTAATGAGACACAAGCATTTAGGAAAAAAATTAAAGAAATGGAGATGCAGCTAGATGATCTGAGGCTAATCAGAGAGAGCGAGGAATTTATTGATTCAACACTCAGGGAAGTGCTTACCCCTGGATTGGGGGGGTCATGAAAGTGGACTACTGTCAGGAGTGGGGCAAAAGTTGCTAGCTCTGTGGAGAGCACCCCAGTGGCTACAGATCTTAGCAACGAATATACAGTATTGGATGAAGTAGGGGAAGATAACCTGCCAGAGGTAGCGCCAAAGGAGACAGCGGTACGGAAGGAGAAGAAGGGGAACAAGGTGGTCATTGGGGACTCCATCGTTAGGGGAACGGAGAGAAGATTCTGCGAACCTGACAAGTGTTCCCGTATGGTGTGTTGCCTCCCAGGAGCCAGGGTACGTGACTTCTCGGATAGGGTTCAGAGTATCCTGGGGGGGGAAGGAGACCGGCCAGAGGTCCTGATACACGTGGGCACAAATGACGTAGATAGATTGAAGGAGGAGATCCTGAAGAGAGACTACCGTGAGCTCGGAAGGAGGTTGAGAAGCAGGACCTCCAGGATTGTAATCTCGGGGCTGCTTCCTGTACTGTGCGAGGGTGGGGGCAAGAATAATAAAATCAAGAGGTTAAACGTGTGGCTGAGGGAATGGTGTAGAGTGCAGGGATTCAGGTTCATTGACCATTGGGATCTCTTCTGGGGAAGACGGGACCTATACAGGAGGGATGGTTTACACCTGAATGCGAAGGGGGCCAATATACTGGCAGTTAGGTTTAATAAAGCTGTCGGAGCTGATTTAAACTAATTTGGCAGGGGGAAGGGAACAGGACTGATAGGGAAGTAGATAGGAGAGAGAATATAGGGGTGGTTCCGATAGACGGTGAAACAATAAGGAATAAGGGAGCTAAAAGTGATAGGAGAATAAGAACGAATGCACCAAGAACCAAGGTGGAGGGAGAAAGGAGGTATGGCATCAAGGTATTGTGTATGAATGCAAGGAGTGTAAGGAATATAATGGATGAGCTTGAGGCGCAAATGGCGATGGGAGGTTATGACATTGTCGGAATAACGGAGACATGGCTGCGGGAAGGGCAGGATTGGGAAATAAATGTTCCAGGGTACATGTCCTTTAGAAAGGACAGAAAGTTAAGAAGAGGAGGTGGGGTAGCTCTGTTGGTAAGAAATGAGATTCAGGCGTTTGAAAGGAAGGACATTGAAACAGGTGAGGTAGAGTCTGTTTGGATTGAATTAAGAAATTGCAAGGGCAAGAGGAATATAATGGGGGTCATTTACAGGCCTCCGAAAAGTAGCTCAGATATCGGTAGTAGTATAAATCAGGAATTAAGAGTGGCATGTCAAAGTGGTAGCAATACGGTAGTTATGGGGGACTTCAACATGAAGGTGGACTGGGATAATCAGACGGGGGCAGGAACACAAGAGAGCGAGTTTATAGAATGTCTACGAGATACTTTCTTGGAACAGCTAGTGGAGGAACCTACCAGGGGGAAGTCGATTCTGGACTGGGTGCTGTGCAGCGACGCAGACTTAATAAGTGACCTTGATGTAGGGGAGCCATTAGGGAATAGTGACCATGGTATGGTATGCAATTAGAAAAGGAAATGGAAAGGAAGTCGGAAGCATCTGTACTTCAGTTAAATAAAGGGAATTTTGCAGCTATGAGGGAGGAGCTATCCAAAATAAAATGGGAAGATACACTAGCTGGGAGGACAACTGGGGAAAAATGGCAGGTTTTTATGGACATTTTTCACAGGATTCAGGACAAATTTATTCCAAAGTGGAGGAAAGGCTCTAGGAGATGCAAATGGCAGCCCTGGCTAACTAAGGAAATCAAGTGCATTATCAAGTCCAAAGGGAGTAATTATAAGATAGCGAAGTGGAATGGGAAATTAGAGGATTGGAAAACCTTCAAAGAACATCAGAGGGTAACTAAGAAAGCCATAAGAGACGGGAAAATGAAGTACGAGAGGAAATTAGCAGATAATATTGCGGAGGATAGCAAAAGCTTTTTTAAGTATGTGAAGAGGAAGAAATTGGTTCGGTCTAAAATTGGCCCTTTGAAAATGGGCAAGGGTGAAATTATTACCGGAAACAAGGAGATGGCAGAGGAATTTAACAAATACTTTGCAACTGTCTTCACCAAGGAGGATATAGGTTATAGTCAGTTAGGGGGTAGTGGTCATGTGGTACCAAGAGACTTGGGGAACTTTACTGGGGAGGTAGGGGATCTAATGGATATCCGGATCCAGAAGCAGGAGGTTATGAGTAAATTGTTGGGACTGAGGGCTGATAAATCCCCAGGGCCTGATGGGCTGCATCCTAGGGTGCTTAAAGAGGTGGCTATGGAAATTGTGGAGGCACTGGTCGACATTTTCCAAAGTTCCATAGATTCCGGGGAGGTCCCTGAGGATTGGAGAGTGGCTGATGTGGTGCCGCTTTTTAAGAAAGGAGGGAGGGAGAAAACGGGAAATTATAGACCAGTTAGCCTGACATCAGTGGTGGGGAAGATATTGGAGTCCATCATAAAAGGAGAAATAGCAGAACACTTAGTCAGTAATAATAGTATAAGGGCTAGTCAGCATGGATTCCTTAAGGGTAAGTCATGCTTGACTAACCTTCTGGAATTTTTTGAGGATGTGACAAAGAGGGTGGACTCGGGAGAGCCAGTGGATGTGGTGTATTTGGACTTCCAGAAGGCCTTTGATAAGGTACCGCACGGGAGTCTGGTGGGCAAGGTGCTGACATGGATAGGAAATTGGTTAAGAGATAGGAAACAAAGGGTTGGAGTAAATGGGTCTTTTTCAGAATGGCAGGATGTGATGAGTGGAGTGCCGCAGGGATCGGTGTTGGGTCCTCAGTTGTTTGTAATTTATGTTAATGATTTGGATGAGGGGATTATAAATAATTTGTAGATGACACTAAACTGGGTGGCGGTGTGGGGTGTGAGGAGGATGTAAGGAAAATGCAGAGGGACTTGGACAGGCTGGAGGAGTGGGCGGCTAAATGGAAGATGAATTTCAATGTGAACAAATGTGAGGTTATTCATTTTGGGGGAAGTAATAGGAAAGCTGAGTATTATTTAAATGGAGACAAGCTAGGGAGTGGGGAAGTGCAAATGGATCTGGGTGTACTTGTTCACCGGTCACTGAAGGCTAATATGCAGGTTCAGAAAGCTGTGAAGAAGGCAAATGGAATGTTGGCTTTCATAAAGAGGGGATTGGAGTATAGGAACAGAGATGCCCTTCTGCAGTTATACAGGGCCCTGGTGAGACCCCACCTGGAGTATTGCGTCCAGTTCTGGTCTCCAAACTTGAGGAAGGACATACTAGCTATAGAGGGTGTGCAGCGCAGATTTACAAGGTTAGTTCCAGGGATGGCAGGGTTGTCATATGCAGCAAGGCTAGAAAAACTGGACTTGTATCCATTGGAGTTTAGAAGGATGAGGGGGGACATGATTGAGGTATACAAAATCATCAGGGGGATAGACAAGGTGAAGTCTGATTACTTGTTCCCAATGATGGGGGAGACGAGGACTAGAGGGCATAGTTTAAGAATACAGGGTAGGCCCTTTAGGACGGAGATGAGAAAGCATTTTTTTACCCAGAGAAATGTGAATCTGTGGAATGCTCTGCCACAGAGGGTGGTAGAGGCGGATTCGCTGACTATGTTCAAAAGTGAGTTAGATAAGACTCTTGTGGGTAACGGAGTTAAGGGTTATGGGGATAAGGCTGGAAAGGGGTACTGATGGTAATGATCAGCCATGATCTAAAATGGCGGTGCTGGCCCGACGGGCCAAATGGCCTATTCCAGCTCCTATTGTCTATTGTCTATTGAAAATATCTGTCCAATACCTCTCCCATACAGAGCAAATCAAAACATAAGTGGTAGTGTGGCCGCTTGTGATTTACATCGATCACACATAGGACTAACATTAGAAAAGATATGGGCCAATTTATCTTTTGACCTATGAACCCGATGTTCCACATATAATGAAGAGGTATTAACCAATCCAAAAATCTTTTCCCAAAGTTCCTCTTGGAGAAGTGACAGAAGTTCCAATTCCCGAAATCCTAGAGCTCGATTGCAATTTTAATAAATTATTGTAAATATACTTCTTGAACCCTTAATGGGAAGGATTCAAATGAAAAAGAGTATCAACCAAATCAGGTTGATATAATAGAGGAAATCGGTTATATCTTTTTCAAAAAACTTCTCACCTGGAAATAGCTAAAAAATGTGACTTCAGTACATTATATTTGTTAGACATTTTATCAAAAGACATTAAACAGATCTGAAAAATAGACAATTCCTTTGCCTTTCCAAAAGGAAAAAGCTTGGTCCGTTATAGACGAGGAGAAAAAATAGTTGAGATAAATAGTACAAGATAAACTAAAATTTCTTAAATCGAAAAATTTGCAAGATTGAAACCAAATCCATAACATATTTATAAATATTGGGTTAAAGGTATATCTACCAATCTTAGAAATAGTAAAAGGAAGGAAGCTAATGAATACCTCTGCACAGATTTCAATTCCAAATCTGTCTAATGAGGGTGTCAGGATTGTTAGAATAACATACACAGAAAAATAATATATCGAATATTTGCTGCCCAATAATAAAATCTAAGATTAGGTAAAACCATACCACCATCTATTTTAATTTCTGCAAATAAAATTTACTCAACTGAGCATTCGTATGATTCCATATTTAAGAAGTCAATATTGTCAAAAAAAATGATTTAGGAATAAAAACTGGAACTGCTTGAAATATATACAAAAATTTGAGTACAATTATTATCTTGATAGCATTAATACACAATATGATTTATTATTAACATATTCTATTGAGAAACAATTGTTTAAATCAAAAAGCCAGTTTTATGTACATTGAGATAAATCAGGTAAATTATTAGCTGGACAATTAAAGGCAGCTATGGCTAAAAGACAGATTATTAAGATTCATAAAGGAGATGGAAATATTGTATTCAATCATAATGAAATTAATAAGGAATTTCAGAATTTCTATTCAGATTTATATAAATCTCTATTTCCTGATGATACTATAAGTATGGATAGGTTCCTGCAACGATTGAATATCCCTAAAATTTCTTCTAATAATCAACTTTTATTGGAAGTTCCAATATCAGAAATTGAAAATTTTAAAGCTATTTCCTCTCTTTAATCCAGCAAAGCCCAAAGCCTGGATGGTTTTAAATGCTTTGCTAAAATACTAATGCCTTGGTTGTGTAGGGTGTTTAACAATTCTGTATCTCCTGGAACTTTGCCATGGACATTTTATAAAGCATTGATTTCATTAATTCCTAAGAAAAGTAAGGACCCTTTAGAACGTGGTTCCTATAGACCAATATCCTTGTTGAATGTTGATTCCAAAATTCTTTCTAAGATTTTAGCTATCTGATTGGAAAATATTCTTCCTCAGATAATTTCTATGAACCAAACAGGATTTATAAAGTATCATTATTCACATTTTAATATTCATTGATTAATAAATTTTATTTACTCTCCATCGACTAAAATTCCAGAATGTATAGTATCATTAGATGCAGAGAAGGCTTTCGATAGAGTGGAATGAAAATAACTGTTCGAAATTTCGGAAAGATTCCATTTCGGTCTGGTTTTATTTCATGGATTAATTTGATCTATCATGCTCCAGTTGTTGCAGTAATTACTAATAATAAAAAAATCTCTTTTTAAATCTGCTTCGAGGAACTAGACAAGGTTATCCATTAAGCCATTCATTATTTAAGCCTGCCTTGGAACCGTTAGCAATAGCCCTTCGTGACTCCAGTGATATTAACAGAGGAGATGTAATTCATAAAGTATCTTTATATGCTGATAATATTTTGGTATATTTTTCAAATCCTGAGGAATCTATTCCTCTCATGCTCTCTTTGCTTTCCTAATTCAGTATTTTTTTCAGGATATAAATTGAATCTCGACACGTGTGGACTATTTTCAATGAATATGCCTGTTTAGAGTGGTTAAAGAACACTTTGCATATCTTGGGGTTTAGATCACTAAAAACAATTTAAAGATTTATACAAATTTAACTTTCTCCCTTTGATTGGCTATGTGAAACAAACTCTTTGTAGATGGTCTCCATTGGCCATAACTTTAATAGGTGCTCCAGCATTTCAGTGTGGTTTTTAACTTCTCCTAGCAGACTATTTGTTGGTTCAGCTTTATTTGACTCGATGTTCATTTTTGATTGATAAAACCCATTTTAAGAAACTTGCCATGTGCATCCAAAGTTCTGCTGAACAATATTGTTGTCTTCTATTACTATCAGATGGTGGTACGGTTAGTGTAATAACTAACACAATGTTATTACAGCGCCAAAGAAACTGGTTTGAATCCAGCGTTGTCTGTTTGAATGTTCTTCCTGTGTCTGCGTGGGTTTCCACAAAGGTCTCCAGTTTCCTCCCACACTTCAAAATATACAGGGTTGTAGGTTAATTGGGGCACTGGCCCATGGGCTGGAATCGCCTATTTACCTTGCTGTATGTCTAAACCGTGTGTGAGGCAGCAACCTCCTTTGAAGAAGACTGCAGAGCCCACCTCACTGACAAAAGACAAAGGAGGAAAAACCCAACACCCAACCCCAACCCACCAATTTTCCCTTGCAACCGCTGCAACCGTGTCTGCCTGTCCCGCATCGGACTTGTCAGCCACAAACGAGCCTGCAGCTGACGTGGACATTATCCCTCCATAAATCTTCGTCCGCGAAGCCAAGCCAAAGAAGAATGTCTAAATTTAAAAATATCCAAAAAGCTAACACTGGGTCCCTGTCATATCTATTAATTAAGTCATGGGCATTTTGTGATCCATAATGAGTTTATTCCCATCCACATCACGCCATGTGCGTGCATGTGTACTGAAATTCAGGGGAGTCGTTTTAAGACAGAGATGAGGGAGAACTGCTTTTCCCAGAGAGTGGAGAATCTGTGGAATTCTCTGCCCAAGGAAGCAGTAGTAACTGGCTCATCAAATGTACTTAAGGCACAGATAGTTTTAGAAGAACAGGGGAATTAAGAGTTATGGGGGACGAGTGGGTGAGTGGGGCTGAGCCACATCCGCCGCAATTTTATTCCATGACGAAACAAGCTCGACTCCTGTTCCTACTTCTGGTGTGCTGGTGTTCAAACCTGCTTAAGACCTATTCTCCACTTCCTGTGACGTTGGCCCACAAGAGTCTCATGATTGACAAGAGTTTAAAAATAATGAGACTTGCTGCAGCTTGAAGAAACATTGTCAAAAAGATTGGTAAGCCTGACAAGTTTCAACAAATGGGAGGATAACAAGACAAGACATATTCATCTCATATTTACTTTGTAATTGGCAAACTGGGAATTTAATCTTTCTTAAAAGTGTTTGATTTGCCAAGACCTTTGTGCATGTCCCTCTGGTAAATATATGTCAGAGTCAGGCCAAGGATTGTAAAACACTTTGTTAAAAGACAAGGTGTGCCCTCAAATCTGCTTTGTACTCACTGAAATATAAGAATCACAAAGGCAATGAACCCACAATAGGATTACATGGTCATTTTCCAGCATTTATTGGGAGTGTTGCTTAATTTAGGCTTAAAGAATTGTTGAGGACCCTTTCTATTCAGCACACAGTATTTTTGACTCACTATCATCAGGAAGGAGGAACAATAACATCAAAATCACAGGCTGGGAAATAGTTTCTTCCCGCAGGCTGTGAGGTTGACAAGCAGTTTCCTGTAAATGACTAAATCGTTAGGGCTGCACAATTACTGCAGCGGTCAGCGCAACGCTGCTACAGCGCCAGAGACTGGGGTTTGAATCCGGCGCTGTCTGTAAGAAGTTTTTACACTCTCCCCATGTCTGCATAGGTTTCTTCCAGGGCCTCTGGTTTCCTCCCTCTGTTCAAAAATGTACGGGAGTTGTAGGATAACTGGGAGTCATGGGGCCGTGGGATGGAAGGGCCTGTTACGGTACTCGATGTTTAAATTATAAAAATACTTAATATTTAAATTTAAAATGTCAAAATATTTATTTATTTTTATTTTAAATTATATTTTTATGTTTCCTTTCTTTGGCTTGGCTTCGCGGACGAAGATTTATGGAGGGGGTAAAAAGACCACGTCAGCTGCAGGCTCGTTTGTGGCTGACCAGTCCGATGCGGGACAGGCAGACACGATTGCAGCGGTTGCAAGGGAAAATTGGTTGGTTGGGATTGGGTGTTGGGTTTTTCCTCCTTTGCCTTTTGTCAGTGAGGTGGGCTCTGCGGTCTTCTTCAAAGGAGGCTGCTGCCCGCCAAACTGTGAGGCGCCAAGATGCACGGTTTGAGGCGTTATCAGCCCACTGGCGGTGGTCAATGTGGCAGGCACCAAGAGATTTCTTTAGGCAGTCCTTGTACCTTTTCTTTGGTGCACCTCTGTCATATGGGTTGCATTGTGTATGTATGTGTGTGTACCGTGGTCTTGCGAAATGTTGTTTCATCTGGTTGTATATGGGCAGTCAGATGAAAAAAAAACTTTAAATTGAACTTGAGATTAACATAGCACATAGAAAGATGCAGCACGTTACAAGCCTTTCAGTCCATGATCTATTAAGGAAGGAGGTCAGTGGTTCTCAACCTTTCGCTTTCCACTCACATCCCACTTTAAGTATTCCCTATGCCTTTGGTGCTCTGTGATTAGTAAGGGATTGCTGAAGGTGGGATGTAGGTGGAAAGAAATAGTTTGAAAACCACTGTTTTAATCGTCCCTCATCGACTCGTTATGTGCACGGTTTCAGAACTCCAAAGGAAATGGGCCGATGACAATTTTTCTCAAGCAAAGTATTTCAGTAACATTTGGGTCTAGATCAGTGATTCTCAACCTTCCCTTCCCACCTTCAGCAATCCCTTACTAATCACAGAGCACCTATGGCATAGGGATTACTTAAAGTGGGATGTGAGTGGAAAGAAAAAGGTTGAAAACCACTGGCCCACTGTATGTTTTGAACAGTGGGAGGAAACCGGAGCATTTAGAGGAAACTCATGTCGACACAGTTGGGGGTGGCGGTGGGGGGAACATACAAGCTCCTTACAGACAGCGCTGGATTTGAACCTGGGACATCGGTGCTGAAATAGCGCTGTACTAACCAGCTCGCTAACTTTGCCGCCCTCTTTTGAAACTTTTACATGCTACCCATCTCCGATTGCCCCAAGAGAGAAATGGCATCAGCTTCTTGGAGGTACAGAGGATGAGGGCTGACTTGGATAAGAGGCATTGATCACATGGAGTGGCCAGAGACTCCCCCCACCTCCCAACCCCAGGGCTGAAATAGCTATGCGAGAGACATAGTTTAAGGTACTTGGGTAAGTACCTGGGGGTGGGGGAGGGTGGGGTGTGTAAGAGTTTAGATCTTCCCTCAGACAGAGAGGAATGGGTGTGTGGAATGCGCTGCTGGCAAGGGAGGTTGAGGCAGGTAAGAGATGGGTGCACAGAACCGAGGAAATTGGAGGGTTATGCAACAGGAGAATTCTAGGCAGTTGTTAGAGAAGGTTATTAGGTTGGCCTAACGTTGTGGGCCAAAGGACCCTGAACTGTGCATTGCCAGGTGTTGAGGGGGAGGCTGGTACAATAGAGACATTCAAAAAACTCTGAGACAGCACATGGATTCAAGAAGATGAGTGTGAGGTAATTTGTTGAGTAGGTTACCAGCAGTCAGCACATCATGGGCCAAAAGGCCGGTACTGTGCTGTAATAATGCATGATCTATGGAAAGGAGTCAACATTCAACTGAAATTCAGCTCACATATGTAGTAATAAAGAAAATCAGGAGGAACATGCAGTTGTAAGTAGGGCTCAGGCCTGAAACGTTGGCAATATACCTTTGTCTCCTATGGACTATGAAAGACCGCCTGAGTTCCTCCAGCATTTCAGTGTATTTTTACTACATTCACGGCATCTGGAAACTTTTGTGTTGGGAAAATTACTGGCATAATTGTTTGAACATGTGTAAATATGTACATGCGTGTGATGTTATGCTATAATTGTATGTGACTTAAAGACGTGTTAGTTCTTGTAAGTGTGCCCGTGCATAGGAAGTTCAATGCTTTCTGGAATTACTGACAGCAGTGTGTGAGAATACATCAAATCACACCAAATGCAGGGCAAATGGAATTGTCCAGTTCACATTACTCGAATCCAGTTGTTCTCAACCTCTTTCTTTCCACTCGCATCCCACTTTAAGTAATCCCTATGCCATCGGTGCTCTGTGATGAGTAAGGGATTGCTTAAGATGGGATGTTTGTGGGAAGGGAAAGTTGAGAATCACTGCTCTAGACCCAATTGCTACTGAAATATTCTGCTTGAGAAAAATTTATTATTGGCCTATTTCCTTTGGAGTTCTGAAAATGTGCACATAACGAGTCAATGAGGGAAGATTAAAACAGTAGTTTTCAAAAGGAACTTTTGATGCTTGAACCTTGTCACACTCACCTGCACCTGCTCCATTTTCCATTTCTCATTTCTCTGCTCCTGCTTGCAGGATAAAAACAGCCATTGCTGGAGGAACTCAGCAGGGGTCTCACAGCATCCAGATCTATAACTGACGTTTCGGCCTGAGCCCTTCTTCAAGGCATGAGTGAAAAGGCATCTGAATTAAAAGAGCACACCAACAGGCAAAATGAGGACACATGGCTGTGGAGTGAGACTGGGTACCCCTTTGGAGAGAGAAGGAGAACTTCTTCAGGGTAGGCATCCCTCGAAGAGATTTTGCAGTGGAGCAACTGAATGCCGTGAAATGCAAAAGTCGGCAGGTGGTGTGGTGGTAGGAAAAACTCATGAAATGCTGGAGGACCTCAGCCGGTCTCGCAGCGTCCATAGAAAGTAAAGATATATATCTGACATTTTGGGCCTGAGCCCTGCTGAGCTCTTCCAGCACTTCTGCCTTTTTACTGCAATCACAGCATCTGCAAACTTTCATGTTTTACTACTTGCAGAAGGCGAGGTGTGTTTTGCATGCCTGGGTAGCTGCAGCAAGCAAGAATTTCATTGGATCCGCAAATTATGCAGGTCTCAATAAACTCTCAACACCATCCTCATTTGACTGAAGGATATTGTGGTAAAGTTGTATAAGACATTGGTGAGGGCAGATTTGGAGTATTGTGTGCTGTTTAGTCATGTAACTACAGGAAAGATATCAATAAAATTGAAAGAGTGCAGAGCAATATACTAGGATGTTGCTGGGACTTGAACAATTGATTTATAGAGTAAGTGGAGCACCAAAGAATGAGGGGAGATTTATAGATAGTTATAGATATCTCTATATCCTCTTTAGATCCACTAAACACCTTTTGTCTGTTGGTCTGTACTCCTCCCCCTGCCCTTTTCATTCAGATGCCTGTCTGCTTTTCACTCAAGCCTTGAAGAAGGGCTCCAGCCTGAAACGTTGGTTATATACCTTTACCTCCTCTGGACACCAGGAGACTGGCTGAGTTCCTCCAGCATTTACTGTGGGTTTTTTTTCCCTGTAAGAAGTAGCAGAAAAATGGAAAATGGAGCAGGTGCAGGTGAGTGTGAAAAGGTTAAATATCGCTGGCTCTTCCACTCAGCTCTGCTACACCATGATAACGCATACATACGGGGCTGCTCTTCATCTCAGCTCAGCCTTCAATACCATTATTCCCTCAGTACTGGTCAAGAAGCTACAAACTCCAGGCCTCTGCAACCCCCTCTGCAATTGGTTCTTCGATTTTCTCATCAGAAGACCACAGTCAGTATGGATTGGAAACAACGTCTCCCCCTCACTGATCATCAACACAGGCAACCCCAAGGATGCATCCTTAGCCCACTGCTCTACTCATTATACACCCATGACTGTGAGGCCGGGCACAATTCCAATACTATCTACAAGTTTGCAGATGACACCACAGTTGTCGGCAGAATCATAAATGGCAACGAGGAAGCGAACAGGAGGGAGATAGATCAGGTCGTTGAAAGGTGTAACAACAACAACCTTGCGCTCAACGTCAGCAAAACCAAGGAGATGATTGTGGAATTCAGGAGGAAGTCAGGGGAACACACTCAGTCCTCATCGAGGGCTCAGTGGCGGAGAGGGCCAAGAACTTCAGGTTCCTGGGAGTCAATATCCCCGAGGATCTCTCCTGGAGCCTCCATGCTGGTGCAATCATGAAGAAGACTTGACAGCGACTATACTTTGTTTGAGGAGATTCGGTACATCACCGAGGGCTCTCAAAAACTTCTACAGGTGTAACGTGGAGAGCATCCTGGCTGGTTACATCACTGTCTGGTATGGAGACACCAAATCTCAGGACAAGAATAAACTCTAGAGCACACATGTCAAACTCAGGCCCGCGGGCCAAATTTGGCCCATGATATAATTATATTTGGCCCGCAAGATCATATCAAATATGTATTAGAGCTGGCCCGCTGGCCGTCCCGCCAGTATAGCGCATGCACAGCTAATACTACAAATCCCAGAATGCTTTGCAAATGCATCAGCCTGCTAATCGCCCCCATCTCCTCTGTTTACTTTCATTAACATCTGCGACCTGTCGCCTAACTCACATGTAATAAACCCCTAACGAAAAATGGCCAAACGAAAGACAGAAAACAGGACCTTTCAAGACAGGTGGGAGGCAGACTATATGTTCATCATTTTAAAAGACAAACCTGTTTGTCATTGAAGCAAGTTGATATTTGTTTGACTTGTTGGCTTGTGAAAAAAAAATACATTTAAAAGGAGCTTAAAGGCTATAGAGAAATATTATTTATTGAATATTTTATTTCTCATTTGTTAATGCTTCTTCTGGAAAGAGTTTAACCAAAACTATTATTAAACACATATTTTAATAAGAAAAAGTTTAACATTACATATGTTGAAAGAAGAGAAAACAAGCAGATGTTGTTGAAAATTTTCAATAAATATTTAGTTTGGCCCACGACTTAGTCCAAATTCTTAATTTTGGCCCTCTGTGAATTTGAGTTTGACACCCCTGCTCTAGAGGGTTGTTAACTTGTCCTGTAACATCACAGGCCCCAGACTTCACTCCATTGAGGGCATCTGCATGAGGTGGAGTCTTAAAAAAGCAGCTTCTATCCTCAAGGACCCCCACCACCCAGGCCATGCCCTCTTCACTCTGCTACCACAGAGAGTGGTGGGAGTGCGGAATGAGCTGCCAGTTGAAGAGGTAAATGCAGGCTCAATTTTAACATTTAAGAAAAAAATTGGACTGGTGGGAGGTGGGTGGGTGCAGTTCAGTCAAAGCAGATTTGAAGAGCCAAAGGCTATATGTTCTGTGCTGTAATATTCGATGGTTCTATCATCAATTTTAAAGCAGTCTCCTTTATAAAAACACATGCAAAGTATCTGATTTCATGAATTTCAACAGAAAATAGCTCACCTCACCATTCACAAGTGGTGGTTTTAAATGAAATGATCTTTCCTCTCTTGATGGTACACCATTAACTTTCAGTTCATAAAAGGTATCCAAAAACACTTCAGAACCAATGTGTTAATTTTGTTCAATCATTCATTGCAAATTAGGAAGTACAGCAATCAATATCTGAGTGAACACACAAATTTCTGCAGACGTAAACGTGACCACAGCCTCTGCAGACTTTCGTGTTCCACTCAGAACCAGACCACTTTCATGCTTCAGTTGATCCACTTCAAAATCTCTTCAAGGGATGCCTGCCCCTGAAGAAGTTCTCCTCCTCCTTTTGAAGGGAGTTCCGTGAGAGGCTCCCTCACTGCTCTCACTCTGCACTCCCTGCTGCTCTCAAGCTCTATGACCTTGTCCTCACCCACACTCACTTCCACAGCCATGTGTCCTTCCTAGCTACTTGCCTCCCCACCATCTGGTGCCATGTGGATTCCAGCTCCAGTTCCAGGCCTCTCAGTTTTTCCCCCGACCGGATCTCAGGTCAATCGCTGCCGTCAATATCTATATGGAAAGCACCAGCCACAGCAGTGCAAATTGTGTGGATCATCTGTTACTTATTAATGGTGCTGGTTGGAGTATAAATATTGACCGGTACATGAACGATAACTTTCCTGGTTTGTGTTGAACAAGAGTTATACAATTTTTCATTAAAAAACAGAGAGGTCCTCACTTTAATGGTTCACTTGAAAAGAAGCTGGTCAATCACTGACTTAGAGGCAAGAGCATGATCACAATATGCTTCCAAACAGGAAATAACCTGGTGCTCAGATTTCATGTGTAGCTGGTCAAATGGATGGGTGCCCAGAGGGGAAACAGCATGCACAATCAATTGCCCTGGTCTCTTTCTTACCCTCATCCCTTTGTCTCCTTTACTCCAGCTCCCCACACTTCCTTCTCCCATCTTGCTTAACCGCCTTCCTTTTCTCCTGATCACGTCAACTTTTTTTCTCTTCTACCCTCCCACCTGTGTCCACCTCTGACCTCTTACCTGTTAGCCTGTGCTCCACCCCACTTCCTCCTCTCTCCTCCCTCCTCTTTTTTATTCAGACATTAACCTGCCAACCATTTCAGTTCCATACACCATGCTCCATACTGACACGCCTCGTGAACTGCCAAAATCTAGGCCACTCCAAAATTGGAGGAACAGCACCTTATATTCTGTCTGGGCACTCTCAAACCAGGCAGTGTTCTCCAATTTCCATTCGAGACTCTCTCCCTGTCTCATTTTCTCCAGCTCCTCAACCCCTTCCCTTCAGAGCTACCCTCTCTCCCTCTCCTCGATCACGTCTCAGCTTCTACCCTCCCACCTCTATCCATCAATGACCCCTTACCTGTTTGCCTGTGCTCCTCACACCGCCCCTCCCTCCCTCCTCTCCTCTCCACCCTCCCCCCACCCTCTCATTTAGGCATCTGCCTGTTTTTCCACATCCTGACGAAGGGCCCGGGTCTGAAATGTTGGTTACCCTTTACTTCCTATGGATGCTGCGTAACTGTGTTTCTCCAGCACACTGAAGAATTACAACTCCAACCCCTGATAGGAAAATCATTGCTGATGGGGAAGGAGTTAACGTTCTGATAGACCTTTCATCAGGGCTGGAGTCACTGGCCTGAAACATCAACGACCGCAGGGGCTGCTAGACTGGCTGAGTATTCGACCTTTTACCTCCACGGATGCTACTCACCCCTGGACTCCCCAGAATTCTGCTTTTGGTTCCAGATCTCAACATCTGCAGGCTTCTTTGTCTTTGTATCTCCAGTGTTTTACGGGTTTATTTCAGATTTCCAGCAAACTCAGAAGATGCGTTCCAGTTGCACTAATTTTTTAAAATGTGATTTATTTAAATATTTGAACTGTGATTCTGCCACAAAACAAAAAATTTTGTGACATGTTCATGATAATAAATTCTGATTCTGTAAGGCCTGTACTGTGCTGTAACATTTATGTTCTATAAATGCGTGACCATTCTGTTTATATTTGAAGGAATGTAAGCAACAATAGAATTTCTCAAAGACCTCAAATACCTTAGAACCATAAAACCATTGAATATTACCACATAGAAACGGGCTCCTACAGCCCTTCTAGTCTGTGCCATTTTTCATCCTAGTCCCACTGACCTGCACCCAGTCCACAACCCTCCATACCTCTCCCATCCATGCACCTGTCCAAATTCTTCTTAAATTTTAAAATTGAGCCCGCATTCACCACTTCAGCGGGCAGCTCGTTCCACACTCCCACCACTCTCTGAGAGAAGAAGTTCCCCCTTAAACATTTCCCCTTTCACCCTTAACTCATATCCTCCAGTTCGTATCTCATTTACCCTCAGTACATTTGCTCTGTCTCTCCCCCTTATAATTTTTAATCCCTTGATCAAATCTCTCCTCATTCTTCTATGCTCCAGGAAATAAATTCCTAACCTGTTGAACCTTTCCCTGTAACTCAGTTCCTGAATTCCAAGCAACATATCAGTAAACTGTCTCCGCCCTCTTTCTATGTTATTGATATATTTCCTGCAGTTAGGTGCCAAAACTGCACAACTTCATGAATAAATTTGCAAAAGATTTATACTGAACTTGAATAATAATTCTTCTTTTGAATCTATGTCCTTGGCAGAGCTTTGTACTGAAATATGTTTTCAGTGGATTGAAGCTTCTTCCTTAAATTCCATTAAAAATCCACAAATTGACAATATTTATGTCCCATGTAAGTCCATGTTACGTTGTTTATATTGTCATTGCAATACTGTAATCTGCTCAAGAGGTTGGATTGCATTTTTGGCAATTGCAATCAATTTTCAAGTCTGCTTTGATCTCTCAGACAGACTCAAGGGTCATAAACAATTCAGCTGCACATGTAAGTCATTGTCAGAAATTGGTACAACTGCAAATAATGAAGCATGATTGCAGAAATTGGATAAACAAGATTAAGAAGGAGGCAGTATTGATCTTAAATCAACAATCCAAGTGAAATATGTAAGTCTGCAGACACTGTGACTGTTGTAAAAATGCAGTGAAATGCTGAACAAGCTCAGCCAGGTCTTTCAGCCCAGACCCAAAATGTCGGCAATATATTTTTGACGCTGAAAGCCCACCTGAGTTCCTCCAGTATTGATAGAGGTACTTAAAATTATAAGGGGGATGGATAGAGTCAATGTGGATAGACTCTTTTCCACTGAGAGTAGGGGAGATTCAAACAAGAGGGCATGGACTGAGAGTAAAAGGGGAAAAGTTTAAGGGAAATATGAGGGGGAATTTCTTCACTCAGAGGGTGGTGGGGGTGTGGAATGAACTTCCGGCAGTGGTGGTAGATCGATGTTAATATTCAAGGGAAGGTTGGATAGGTATATGAACGGGAAAGGGGTGGAGGGTTATGGGCCAAATGCGGGTCAGTGGGATGAGGTGGGAGAAGATGTTTGGCAAGGACTAGTTGGGCCAAACTGGCCTGTTTCTGTGCTGTAAATAGTTATATGGTTATTTCGAAGTGTTTTTACTTTGGTCAAAAGGACAAAAACAACGTCAGGAAAATTGGATCTTTTTGGTCTGGATGGTAGTCCTAAGGCATTTCTTTCTATTTTCTAGCTACCATTTAGCAATGGTATCTTTTCTCATATCTCTCTCTTGGGAAGTGTCTTTGGTACCAGGTCACATCTTGAGGGAAGGGAACAAACGGAGGTGTGGGAGGATAGAAAAAGAGATATGGAATGAATATGATAATATTAAAGTGTTGATTATGTTGATTATGCAGAGACTGGAGGGCAAGAGTCATAAGGAGAAACTTGGTAGGTGTGTAAGATGCTTAGGGGAACATTGTGGAGGTATTTAAAATCATGAGGGGATCAGATAAGGTAATTAGAACATAGAACTCTACAGCAATTACAGGCACTTCAGCCCATGATGTTGTGCTAACCTATCAATACCTACCAAAACAAAACAAAACCCTCCCTACCTCTGTTTTTCTTTCATCCATGTGCCAGGGATCTGAAAGCCCTGGCTCTGACACTCCTATATCTCTTACCCTGCGAGAGTAGCTCGACGATGCTGTATGTGAGGTGGTAGGGGTCTTTAATGATTTAGAGAGCTCTCGTCATTCAACGATCCTGGTAGATCATGTCAACGGCGGGGGGTGGGGGGAGCGGTGGGGGGTAAATCCAAGTGAGCCTCTCTGGCACCCTTACGTTCTTGTGGATTCACCTCTGATCCAAAGCTCTACAGCAACTGTTCCACACAGTGATGCAGCCAGCCAGGACGCTTGTGATAGAGCTCCTGTAGAAAATCAACAGGATGGTGGCCAGTAGCCTTTCCTGACAAGCGAGTTTTTGTTTGTTCTGTTACTGACTTGCCAACAACTTAAATCAAATGTTTACTGTATCCCTTCTTGGAAATCCTCCATTCATTGTTTATCTACTTTTCCCATTAGTATCTCTGTAACTCCTCCTTGTCCTGCCATTCACCCTCCCAACATTGAGGTTAAAGTCACCTGACTCTGTTCCCCTGCCATTTCCCATCAGCTCCTTTCATTGCCTTGACAAGAAATGGATGTCCTTTGATGTCGGTCTGTATCAGTCCTTCTGTCAGTTAAAAATGCCCCATTTTGTGACTCAGAGTTCCAACTGAGGCAAGCAAGCAATGAGTTGCTACAGGAACTCAGCCCGCCAGGCAGCATCAATGGATGGATATAGTGAGTCAGCATTTCAGGCTGACCATTTCTCTCCACGGACAATACCTGACCCACTGAGTTCCTCCAGCAACTCATTCTTTGCTTGAGATTCCAGCACCTATGGTCTTTGTGTTTCTCCAACTGGGAAGAGTTTTCCAAGAACCTTCGGGAAGAGTTTTCCAAGAACCTTCAGGAAGAAATATAATGTGGATCAGGCCCTTCTGCCCATTAAGACATGATGACCATTTACACGAATTCCACCACGTCTACATTCACTCCACATCTTCACGCAGAGGGTGGCAAAAGGGTGGAACATGCCGTCAGCAGAGGTGGTGGACGTGGGTTCGATTATGATATTGAAGAGAAATTTTGATAGGTGCATGGATGGGAGATGTATGAAGGGCTGTGGTCTGGGCGCAGGTCAATGGGACTTGGCAGAAAAATAGTTCAACATGGACTAGATGGTAGGAAGGGCCTGCTTTTGCACTGTAGTGTTAGAGGGTTCTACTCCCAATGACTCCCTTAAAATTTTCACATCTAGACATTTGGGGCAATTTACACTGATACACTTTTAAGGTGTTTAATAAAAAACAGAGCCCCTAGAGGAATTAAGCAAGAAAGTCCGCAGATGCTGTGATTGCAGTTTAATACTCAAAAGTGGGGGAGATATTCAGCAGGACACGGATCATTCTTTATGGCAAAGGTGCGTAACCAACATTTTGGGCCTACGCCCTTCACCTGGAGGAAGCCCTCATGGGCACAGGGAGAATGTACAAAGTGCGCATGCCAACAACACCAGACCTCAGAACCGCTCTGCCACCCAAAGCCCCTTCCTCAACTATCGGTAGAAATCGGAACTCTGGGGAGTGTAACACTGAGCCTCTTTGGCTTGGCTTCGCGGACGAAGATTTATGGAGGGGGTAAAAAGTCCACGTCAGCTGCAGGCTCGTTTGTGGCTGACAAGTCCGATGCGGGACAGGCAGACACGGTTGCAGCGGCTGCAGGGGAAAATTGGTTGGTTGGGGTTGGGTGTTGGGTTTTTCCTCCTTTGCCTTTTGTCAGTGAGGTGGGCTCTGCGGTCTTCTTCAAAGGAGGTTGCTGCCCGCCAAACTGTGAGGCGCCAAGATGCATGGTTTGAGGCGATATCAGCCCACTGGCGGTGGTCAATGTGGCAGGCACCAAGAGATTTCTTTAGGCAGTCCTTGTACCTTTTCTTTGGTGCACCTCTGTCACGGTGGCCAGTGGAGAGCTCGCCATATAACACGATCTTGGGAAGGCGATGGTCCTCCATTCTGGAGACGTGACCCACCCAGCGCAGCTGGATCTTCAGCAGCGTGGACTCGATGCTGTCGACCTCTGCCATCTCGAGTACTTCGACGTTAGGGATGAAAGCGCTCCAATGGATGTTGAGGATGGAGCGGAGACAACGATGGTGGAAGCGTTCTAGGAGCCAGTAGCAGGTGTAACACCTGAGAAGCAGAATATGCAGGGAACGCAGACACTAAGAAGGCCAATTGACCCAGAGCCTGGCCTGCCATTCAACAAAAACATTGTCGATCTTACTGTTGACCTCATCTCTACTCTCCTGCATTGCATCCTGTGACACCTCAATAGACCAAAGGTCAGTCTTACTCAGGCTTCGATTACCCAACCTTTATCATGCATTAACCTATGAGCAATACTGTAAATCCTGCCACTTTTTGCCACCTTTAAGAAAGAAATGAGAATGCTGAACGACCAAAGGAACTGCTCACACTAACCATCTGAATTTTTCATATTCACAGAATAGTATTTATTTATTTAGATAGATTAAATACTTGTCCTGCACATTTTTTTTTGTCACTATGTGTGTTATGTCCAGTTGTGCGCCTGCGTGCTTTTGCACTGAGGACCAGAGAACGCTGTTTCATCGGGTTGTACTTGTACAATCAAATGACACTGGACTTGACTTGACTTGAGGAAGCAAGCTCCCTTAAAGTCTGACACAAAGAGTGAAACATGGAAGTCCGCAGATGCTGAGATTGTAGTAAAAACACACAGAAACGCTGGAGGAACGGTTAGCGTAATGCTGTTACAGCGCCAGCAATCAGGACTGGGTTTCAAAATCCAGGCTGTCTGTAAGCAGTTAGTATGGTCTCCATGTGTTTCCGTGGGTTTCCTCCTGGGGCTCGTTTCCTCCCACCCTCCCAAAACGTATGGTGTTTTTAGGTTAATCGGGTGTAATTGGGCAGCACAGACTATGGGGTCAAAATGGCCTGTGACCGTGCTGTATGTCTAAATTTTTTTTTAATTAAAAATTTTTAAACAGTCTGGATGGTATACCTGGCCGTGTGCTTAGGGTCTGTGCAGATCAGTTGGCTGGAGTCTTCACGGACATTTTCAATCTGTCCCTGGCCCAGGCAGTTGTTCCCGTTGCCACCATCAGGCCAGTGCTGAAGTGTCCCACGGCCACGAGTCTGAATGACTTCCATCCAGTTGCACTCCAATTCTTATGTCAGAAGGCTGTTCATTGACTTTCGTTCGACATTCAATACTATGATTCCCTCCAAACTGATCACGAAACGTCGTCAGCTTGGTATCAAGCTCATCCCTCTGCCACTGGACCTTGGACTTTCTGACTCTGTTAAGTTAGGCAATCTCTTCTCTTCCATTCTCACCCTGAACACTGCCGTGCCCCAGGGCTGTGTGCAGAGCCCTCTCCTGTATTCGTTTTTCACCTGTGACTACGTTGCTGGATATGGATCTAATTCCATACTCAAGTTTGCAGATGGGCCTGATCCGAGGGGATGAAGAAGCAGCCTCTAGGGACGAGGTCCAGCATTTGGCCATGTGGTGTGCCGACACTCAGAAAACGAAGGAAATCATTGTGGATTCCAGGAGTGGAGGAAGGTGCACTCATGTCCCTATTTGCATCAGTGGAGTTGTGGTGGAATGTCTATCAAGCTTTAAGTTCCTGAATGTCCACATTTCCAATGATCTCACCTGGTCCCTGAACTCCAACAGGGCCTTTATTTCCTGCGGACTGTGAAGAAAGTACACCTCTGTCCCAGGATATTGATGAGCTTCTACTTACCTATGGCATCTCAGTGTTGTCTGGCAATTGTCTCGAAAAGCACTCCAGCGGGTGGTGAAAACTGCCCAGAGGGTTATCAGCACCCAGTTGCCCACCAGTGAGAATATCTATCAGGAACGTTGACTGGGCCGAGCGAAGAATATCATCAAGGAGGCATCTCACCCCCAACTATGGACTCTTTACTCTTCTGCCATCTGGTAGGTGCTACAGGGGCCTTCACTCTCGAACCAGCAGACTGAAGAAGAGCCTCCCCCCCCAAGGCTGTGACCCTGCTCAACCTTAAATCCCAGCGCTGAGTGGGACTAAACTAGCACCATTGGACTGTCAGTACTTTTAGAATTGTTTGCTGTTGAATCCACTTGTTTTTATTTGCATGTAGTTATTTGTATAAAACCAGATAACAATTACAGTATGGAAACAGGCCATCTTGGCCCCTCTAGTCTGCACTGATTTATGTGAACTCCATTAGTCCTACCTACCTGCTCCCCGTCCATAACTCTCCAACCCCCTCACATCCATGCACTCATCCAACCTTCTCTTAAATGACAAAATTGACCCTGTTGCAACCACCTCTTCCGGAAGGTCATTCCAGTCAACCACCACTCTCTAAGAGAGTCACCCCAATGGCGAGCGGCATCAGCCAGCTCTTCATCCTGGGCGACGCCATTGCTGGTTCACACAACTTTATTCAAACAGCTGCTATGAGCAAAGCCCGGCCAAGACACGCCGCCAGCCGAATATTTCCTTCAATGTCTTCAACAAAGCTTTATGTTTACTTCAGAGAACATTCACTTTCACAATTTAAAAACCTACATTTTTTTTAAACCTCTTATTTTATTCTTATTGATGTTAAATTTTTTAAAGTATTTTCCTTGATTTTTTTTGGATTGCTTGAGGCTGTTGGTTACTTGAATTCCAAATACTCGGGGGTTTTACCGTATATCAAGTCCAGCTCCAGTGCTGGAACTTTGCTGATAGGGTGGCATGGAGCCCAACGATGTTACAGCGCCAGCAATCGGGACCAGGTTTCGAATCCCGTGCTGAATGTAAGGAGTTTGTACGTTCTCCCCATGGCTGGCTTTCCTCCAGGTGCTCCTTTTCTCTCTCACGCTTCGAAATGTACCGAGGAGGTTATAGGTTAGTTGGGTGCAATTGGGTCATACCAGGCGGTATGTCTAAATTTAAATTTAAAATTTAAATCAGTGGGAGGTGGGACGACAGACTGAGCACCAAATCTGGGCTGATACTCTGGCGCAGTTCCAGCAGAACCATGGTGAACCATTGACATTGCTTCGCTGTCCCCAGCGTTCATTGTGTGGCGAAATTCTTGCTTTAGGTGGGAAAGATTTCTCAATGCCTTGGCTCACATCCTTTGACAATTGATATCGCCAAAGATGATCGGATTGTTTTGACAGGTAGTTGTGGGGATGAATGGAAAGTTGCAATCATGCACCTAATGAATGTTGCACTCCCTCTATTATAACAGGGACTACATTTCGGAAGTATCTCATTGTCTGTGAGGAGCTAGGCAAATCAAACTTCTGTGACCATGGGACACGCAAAGCTACTGTACAGGTTCAATTTTAAATTAAAATTTCTGTACTTTGCCCACGGATGTGGTGTTTCCACTGCAGGCATAAAGTTTAACCAGCGATAGTAATAGGCCTCGAAAACCATCAATTTTTTAAGGATACACATTCCTTGACTTATTAAAATTTACGTACAGTGGAAGCTATAACCATTTAAACAAACACAATTTAACCTATAATGATGTACCTTTTGGAACTAGGAAGAAACAGATACATCCACGCCGATATGGGGCGAACTCGTTACAGACAGCGCTGGATTTGAACCCGGGTCACTGGCACTGAAATTGCATCCATGCTGGGCAGATTGATTCCGTTGTTTAGAAGGCGAGCGGTGTGCTGACCTACGTTAACCACGGAATCAAGTTCAAGAGATGTGAGGTAATGTCGCAGCTAATTAAGACCTTAGTAGGACCCCACTTGGAATTCCGGTCACCTCACTATTAGAAAGGATGTGGATGCTGTAGACAGGGTCCAGAGGAGATTTACAAGGATCGGACGGCTTGCCTTATGAGGAGAAGTTGAGTGAACTTGGCCGTTTCTCCTCCGATTGATTGTGTTTTCCATTTTCCCAGGACTGAAATAGCTAAACGAGGGTGCATATTTTTAACCCTTTGGACTCCGGCCATCTACAACCTTTCATAATATATACTCCAGACTGGGTCTATGGGTAAACTACAGTATGATCCAGCTTGTGGTTGGGTATAAAATCAGTGTCTCAGAACCAGGTATGGAGTATAGGTGCTTGTGGGCAGTCCCTGAAAGCAGGAGTCCAAAGGGTTAAGGTGGTTGGGAGCAAGTAAGAGGAACGTTTAACGCACAAAGAGTGGTGGACGTATGGAATGCGCTGCTGCCAAAGGTGGTGGAAGCAGGTACTATGGGATCTTTTAAGAGGCTGTTCGATGGAAGTGAGAAAACCGAAATGTTAGGCAGCAGGCAAATTCTAAGCAGTTGTTTGACGAGGTTAGAAGGTGGGCTGAAGGGCCTGTACTCTGCAGTAGAGTTCTGTGTTCCATACGCTGTAAATTCCTTGACCCACTCCGCACGTGAGGCAGCATCTGAGGTGGGTGGGAGAAACAGCGTTAGCATCTCAAGTCAATGAAAAATTCAAGGAATCATTTACTTTTTACGTCAAGACCCTGACTGGTCTCGACTGGAAGCATTAAATATTCTTCTCCCTCCATAGAATGCTGCTCGACTTCCTGAGGTGCTCCACCAGATTGGTTTTTGCTCCAGATTCCAGCATCTGTAGACTCTCACATGCCTCCACATGACAATGAGCGACTGCAGTGATTCAAATGCTGAGCCGGAGCAAAAAGCCCTTTGAGGCTGTACTACCCTTCAATACAATCTTGGGTGATCATGCGACCCTAGCTTTCTCTCCATATCCCTTGATCCCCTTAGCTATCAGGGCCACATCCAGTTCCCTTCTGATTATATCTAATGATCTGGCCTCAACTTTTTGCGGGCTGAAGAAGTTTCTTCTCATCTCAGTCCTAAATGGCTTCCCCCTTTCCCCCAGTGGTTTTCAACCATTTTCTTTCCACTCACACACCACTTTAGGTAATCCCTGTGCCATCGGTGCTCTGTGATTAGTAAGGGATTGCTTAAGGTGGGATGTGGGTGGAAAGAAAAAGGTTGAAAACCACTGTTTTAATCGTACCACATTGACTCATTATGTGCACGGTTTCAGAACTCCAAAGGAAATGGACCAATGACCATTTTTCTCAAGCAAAATATTTCAGTAACAATTGGATCTAGAGAAGTGATTCTCAACCTTCCCTTCCCACTCACATCCCACCTTAAGCAATCCCTTACTAATCACAGAGCACTGATGGCATAGGGATGACTTAAAGTGAGTGAAAGCAAAGAGCCATTGTGACTGTGACCCCTTGTTCTCAACTTCCCCAACATCAGGATGTTGGGAAAGCAGAGGTTTTATTGCTGATCTCTCCCTTATTTGTCCTTAATTCATTTTCTCTGAACCAGCCCTGAGCGACAAGACGTTGGTGTGCACTTAACTTGAGGGTAAAACCTCCTCCTAATCACCAGGTGCAGCTCTCAGAAGAACAAGCTGCATGTGCAACTCATTTCACCACAGTTCCATGCTGAGATAAATCGGGACGTTGACACTGGGATCCAGCTTCTGCTTTTACTCTACATGAAAAGGGAACCGACATCTCAGCCATTCTCTACCACAATCTCCAAACCCTCCCTGTTGCTTCAACACACGGGTTGGGTTTAAATTTTTTAATTTAGACATACAGTACCATGAGCCCGTGCCACCGAATTTACCTATGTTTGTTTTGAAGGGTGGGAGGAAACCAGGGCAATTGGAGGAGACACACAGACATGGGGAGTACATACAAACTCCCTACAGACAGCGGTGGATTTGAATCCCAGTCGCTGGCGCTGTAACAGCGTTGCGCTAACTGCCTTGCCAACCTGTGGCCACCAAGCGCATACTACAAGGTGATAGGGTCCCAAGAATCTTTTCTCAGATACTTATTCAGACAACGGGCTAGTGGTCCCACTCACATTCACAATAGTTTTGCGGAGTCTTTTAAATCTAAAAGAAACCAGAAAGAGCCTTGGATAAACAGCACTGTGAAATGTGCAGGACCATATTGGACTACATTTTGCTGCTCTGGTTCCTAAAGTGGGATTTAGACTCACAGCCTTCGAATTAGCAAGAGCCAACCAGGTATCAGAAGTGGGATTCGAGATAGTGCTGAGGGCAACAAAGGCTCCCGTAGGGCCTGGGTACTGAGGGCTTCCTGATTGTATCAGGGTTCAAGCTGCCGATGGTTTGAACTGAACTGAAATCAGAAGCAAATCCCCACGGACTCTCAGTGACTCTGAGGGGATGCGCTTTTGCTTCTCTCTCTCTGAATGCGAGGGACGGCGGGCAAATGACGAAGATTTGTCGGCTTCAAAAGGCAATTTTGTATTACATGAGCATGTACCTGTAACTCTACCTCTCTGGGATGGCCTGCAGGACCACACATTGTGGAGAAGCCTTGCCTTTCTTCACTCACCTGCATTGTGAATGGAGATTTGATGCAGAACAAAAGAGGTTCAGGGATTTGGGTGCATCGTTCCCTGAAAGTGGTGGCGCAGGTAGGCAGGGTGGTGAAGGAAATGTTTGGCACTGAGTGCAGGTCTACCAGCTGTACAAGACGTTGGTGGCCATCACTCTGGGTGATGCTGACTATCAGAATATCATTAAGCTGTTAAGTAAAAACACAAAATGCTGAAGAAACTCAGCAAGGACAAACCATGTCCTTTATGTGGCAAAGGTCAAATGCATAAAAAATGTTTCAGGCTTGAGCCTTTCATCAAGGTAAGAGAGAATATTGGCAGGCGTCCGAACAAAAGATAGTGGAGGTGGTAAAGGCAGGAGATGATAGGTGGAGAAGGGAGGGAGGGTCAGCAGCGATGAGGGGAGACGAGGGATGCCTGGGTGGGTAAGGAGGATGGGAGGGGAGGGCTGGAAAGGGATGGGGAAAAGAGGGAAGCAAGGTTAACATAAAACAGAAAGGTCAATGTTAATGCCATCTGGCTGGAGAGTGTTCATTCAGAAAATAAAGTATTTTTTCTCCAGTCTGCGGTTTGGTCAGAGTGGGATAGCACATAAGGCCACATGAGTGTGGGAATGCGACTCAGAATTGAAATGGTTGGCCACAACTGTTGTTGTGGACGGAGAGCAGGTCCTGAGCGAAGCGATTTCCCTCAATCTGCAACCGGTCTCTCCGATGTAGAGAACGCCTTAAGCTGGGATGGCTGAGGAGAAGATTCACAAGAACATTAGCAGCATCGATGGGCTTGAATTAGAAACAGATGCTGGATGGCCTGGGGGTTTCCTCCCTGGAGTACAGGATATTGAAGGAGGTGACCTCATGAATGCTGGAGGAACTCAGCAGGTCTCGCAATGTCCGTAAGAGGTAAAGAAAGATAACAGGTGTTTTACGACCTTGAAGAAGGGCTCAGTCCTGAAACATCAGTTATATGGATGCTGTGAGACAAGCTAAATTCCTCCAGCATTTCTGTGTTTTTACTGCAATCACAGCTTCTGCCGACCTCTGTGTTGCACATAAAACCATGCAGTGGTGTAGATAAATAGTCAAAATATTATTGTCCGTTTACCCCCCCCCCAGGATAGAGGTATCTAAAACTGCAGGATTTAAGGTGAGAGGGAAGATATTTATCAGGGCCTTTTTTTTACATAGATGCTGGAGAGTCTATGGAATGAGCTGCCAGAGGAAGTGGTAGAGGGGGGGGGGGGGGGGTAGAATTGTTAATTTTAAAAGGCAACTATATTGATTGGAAAGATTTAGAGCAGTGGTTCTCAACCTCTTTCTTCATCAGGGCTGTGTGCTCAGCCCACTCCTGTTCACACTACTGACCCATGACCGCATCGCCAGATCCAGCTCTAACTGTGTCATCAGGTCTGCAGATGATACGACAACGATGGGTCACACTTCAGAGGGTGAAAATCTCATGAAATGGTGCAAGAGTAGCAACCTGAATCTCATAGTGGACAAGACCAAGGAGATGGTCGTGGACTTCAGGAGGAGCAGGAACAACCACCTTCCACTACACATCAAGAACTCTGTAGTGGAGAGCACCAAGTTCCTTGGAGTTCACTTAACAAGTGACCTATCATGGACACTCAACGTCTCCTCACTTGTCAGGAAGGGGCAACAGCGACTGCACTTCCTGAGAAGACTGAAGCGGGCAAGGCTACGGGCCACCATTATGTCAACCTTCTACAGGAGCTCTACTGACAGCGTCCTGGCCGGCTGTATCACAGTGTGGTATGGTTGCTGCAGAGAAATGGATTGGAGGTCAATCCACCTGACAATAAGACTGGCGGAGAGGATCACTGGAGTTTCCCCACCCCCACCCCCACCCACAATTGATGTGATCGACCAGGATCATAGTCTGAAGAGGGCACGTAAAATCATTGAGGACCCCTTCCACCCCGTACACAGCATCTTTTAGCTTCTTCTGTCGGGGAAGAGATGTACAGGAAGATCAGAGCCAGCCCCACCAGGCTGAGGAACAGCTTCTTCCCACGGGCAATGAGAACGCTGAACGACCAAAGGAACTGCTCCAACTAACTATGCAAGACTCTAATTTGGACAAAACAAAATGGCTTTATTTATTTATTTTAATGGATAAAATATTTGTCCTGCATATGTATTATTTGTCTGCATGTGTGTTATGTCTGGTTGTGTGTCTACATATTTTTGCACCGAGGACCGGAGAATGCTGTTTCTTTGGATTGTACTTGTACAATCAGATGACAATAAACTTGGCTTGTCTTCCCAGTCACATCTTCTTTACAAAACATCTATGGTTTAGAGTCATATGGGCCAAATGCAGGCAAAGTGGACAAGCTTAGTTGGCATGGATGTTGGGTCTGTAAAGGTCTACGACACTCCCACTCATTCCCCATCTCTGCTCCCCACCACCCCCAACACTTGATGTCCCACTGACTGAAAATTGCTCGATTGGAGGAAGGATCAAAATGTGAGTAAAACATTAATGATTCTCCACGTGTCTGCACAAAGGTTTCAGGAAGGAATAACCAGGCTGCCACTCCTTTCTCCAGAGATGAGGAAGCTGGAGAAATCGGGCACCCTGAGGAAACCGTTACAACAATGAAATGGTTTGATGGATGCGTGTACGGAGGTTGAATCCACAATGGGAATCCGAACAAACACTGACGAACCCATTAAAAAAAATTCAGAAACAATTTTCTTCACTGGTTAAAACTGTGGAACTTGTGAGATATTCTCAGTTGGAAAGACAGAAATGGGAATATCCATATGGTCTCCTGTGTGAGACTATCTGCATCCATTAATCTTACCTATACGACCAGCCACATCCCAAGAACTTTATATATTTCCTTCAATATTCCTGAAGAGAATTAGATCTGAGGTCAATCGACAGGACCATAAGAGCAGTAGAGAGGTTCACAGGGGTCTCCCTCCTCCTCCTTCCCCCAGCATTGACAGGATCTACTGGGATTGTTGTTTGAAGAGGGTGTGCAAAAATCATTAAGGACCCCTTCCACCCCACACACAGTACCTTTCACCTGCTTCCCTCAGGGAAGAGATACAGGAGTGTCAGAGGCTGAGAAAAAGGGTTTTTTTTAAAATCGCACAGGCGGTGAGACAGATGAATGATTAAATGAACTGCTCACATTAACTCTGAGACTCTACTATTTATTAAACAACACTGATTTATTTTTATGTATTTTTTTTCATTTTGCTTGGCTGTACTTGCGTTACTTCTGGTTGTATGTTTGCATGGTTTGTCAGGTTGTACTTGTGAAACTGGACGATAAATAAATTTGAACTTAAATCCTTGTCGACTCTGTCCAATCCTGCTCATTTATTACACCACAGATTTCAAAAGTTTCCCTACCATTGATTTCAGAATAATGGTCAATAGTTTCCTCATTATCTCCCTCCCTCCCTCACTAACCTATGTGGTCGCATTGCTCCCCTCCATTCCACAGGAGTAAGGAAAGATGCTGTCAAAGCAGGAGAGGGTGCTGAAAAGATTTATGAAGCTATGGCCAGGACTCAGGGGCCTGATCTTTAGAGAGAGGTTGAGCAGGCTGGGTCTCTATTCCTTGGAGTGCAGGAGAATGAGGGGTGACCACATAGAGGTGTACAAAATCATGAGATGGTAAACCAGGAGAACACAGAGTGTCTTTTGCCCAAAGGAATCATTAGGCCAGAGGACATAGGTTTAAGATGAGGGGAGGCTGAGATTTGACAGGAATCTGAGGGGTGACTTTTTACGCAAAGGGAGGTGGGTGTATGGAACTGGCTGCCAGACTTGGTGATTGAGGCAGGTACGACTGCAACATTCAACAATAAAATTGGACAGATACATGGACAGGATGGTTTAAAGGGAATATGGGTCAAATGCAGATAGGTGGGACTAGTGGGACATTTTGGTCGGCGTGAGCAAGTTGAGTGAATAACCTGTTTCCACGCTGTATGACTACGAGAACTCCAGAATCTTTCGAACCTGGGAAGATAATAACCAGAGCATTCGCATCACCATGGACACCTCCTTCAAAACTTTGGAGTAGCGATGATTGAGTCCTTGGGATTTATTGGCATTTAAGCTCACCAACGTCTCCAGTGCTGTACAGTAAAATCTCTGGTATCCAGCATCTAGATGCCGGATAAGTGTATTTTCCAGTTGCTTGACATTTTGTTCTGCGTGATTGGCAAGGCACACCGATTTGAAACTTCTATATTTTTTTCCCGCAATTTTTTTTTGTGGCTTACATGGGTTGCTTGAATCCTGGATAACAAGGGTTTTAACTAAAAGTCAGTTCCTTCGTTTGCTCACTCTTGGTAAGCGTCTGATTCTCCAATATATCCCGCAGGTTCTGTGTGGTCTCTTGCACAAAGACGGATACAAGGTTACTGTTTTACACTGAGCAACATCTGGAAGTGAAAGACTACCTGCAGGACGTGTAAGTTGGAGTTCGTAATTCAAATCTGATCTACCTGCCAAGGAGAGAGATCATGACACATTTTTGGAATTGAAGTGAGATGGAATGCTGAGTTACTTGTATTTCTGGAGTCTGTTTCACAAGCTCAGGACATTTTTACAGTGAATGACATAAATGTATAGTATTGTGGAAATACCTTCTGCAAAAGTTTTCTGCTGACTGCACTATAATAATACAATTATAAAAATATATATTTTTAAAAAATGGTGGCACTGCTGGAACTACAGTAATGGTAGCGCAGCTCCTGGTGCGGATCCTGGAGAGGAAGCACAGAGCTGCTCCGCAGGGTTCTACCGCCCGGTCCTGATGACGATGGTTCTGTACAGGCTTTTGAAAAGAGCTGATGCTTTTCAAAAAAAAATTTTTAATCTTGCAAACATGGGGTCTGTGTCCAAGCTGGTGGTGCCTGCACTGGGCAGCGGACCACAAGGTTTGCAGACTCCAGGGGAGCAGTGGTGTCAGAAATGGGGAGAACGATCGCCCGTTGAGAAGGAGAAGCATGGGAGACAACCCTGCAGGATGATGATCGTGGCGGCGGGCCAGCGAGGGGCTCGGTAGCTGAAGGACAGGCTGCGGGCTGCAAGAGACCGGTTCGTGGGAAGCAGGCATTAAAGTATTGGAATCGGCATTTGAGAAAGTGCTGAGGGCAAGAAGGGCTTCCAAAGGCTGAAATCTTCCTGATGATAGTTGGATCTGGAGCTTGGTTTGGCATCGGCTTGAATTCAGCTGCTGAGGCTGTGGGAGCACTGGAGGCAAATTCACAGACACCCAATGACTCTGTAGAATCCACGGACACCCAGTGTCTCTGTCGGGACTCTCTTTTGCTTCTTTTTCTCTTATTGTTAGGGATGCTGGACAATCCTCATGGTGACTCTTTGCCTTATGACAGACACAAGTTGAAATATATCATGTATATTACATTTTTAATATATTATTATGTGTTAAAATAAGGAACAAATAGGCTGCCTGAGTGATGTTGGTTAGGTGCCAAACATTGGCTAAAAATATTGAGAATCTGATGCTATGATTGTAGTAAATACACAACATCTCTGAGAAACTTATCAAGTACACATATATTTTCGCCTCCTCTGGTCCATGAGGAGCCAACCTATTGAGTTCCTCCAGCAATTGTGAGCACACAGAGAATTTTCCTGCTCCTTTTCAGGACTGTTCACCTGAAAGGACGGACAGAGCCTCACTTTAACATTTCATCCTGAAAATACTTCCAGTGATGTACCATTCAGTGTTCCACTGGGGTTACGGCTGAGAATATACAATCAAATGCTCACTGAAATTGACAGGTGCAGAAAATAGACCTTCAGCCCATTGCGAGCAAAACAATGAATTTTCAATAAATCTGACTTCCCATTCAAGGTCAAATTCCCCGTTCAATCTTCAGTCAAGTACATTCTAAATGTGCCAAAGGTTTCTATATTCTCCATTCCTTCAGGATCTGAGATCTGTAGGGAAGCCACTTTAACTCAACTCCCCTCCAATCCTTGTCTCCTAGTAACTGAGTTAAAGGAAAGGCATCATTTCTGTTGAGGAAAGGAGCTGCACAGGCTGTGCCCATGGAGAGAGATCGATGGTCAACGTGTACTTCTGTCTAATAAAAAACTCTGCAAGGTCTCTTCGAGGCTTGCCTGCCTTGAAGATGTTCTCCCTTGATCTCCGAAGGGTGTTTTGTGGCCTTCCCTTTCACTGTTCCCCATTTGTAATCCCTGCTGCTTTCAAGCTCTACGACCATGTACTCACCCAGATTCGCTTCCACAGCTGGTGTGCCCTCCCCCCTTCCTTTATCCACCTTCTGCATTTGGAACCTTGCTTCTCCCCTTGCTCATCCCCCCTGACCATTTTGTTTGGTGCCTGTCGACATTTTTTCACACCTTGATGAAGGACTCAAGCTAGAAACATTGGTTATGTATGTTTACCTTTGCTACATAAGGTCAATGTTTCAGGTTGGGGCCCTCTCTCATTTCCATTTACTCTAAAAATGTCACAGTCATAAAAGGGAAACCATTTATTACATTAGCAGATGAATTTTCAGATAAGTAAAGCATGTTTAAATGTGGGCTGTTCCATCTTTTATCTTCCTCATCATATGTTAATGTATTGTGTAAAGCCTTCGAGCCCATTTGCAAGCCTCTCCGCTTGAACAAAAAAATCATTTCATGTAAAATTCACCAAGCCCATCAAACTCAGTTTATTCAACACCCTGACTGTTCACTTAAACCAACCATTCTCTATGGGGGTACAGCACATTTAACAAAAAAGCCTTGATTTCTTTTCACTTCAAGTAATATCAATATTTTAATGTTCTGTTTTGTGCTGTCAGCAGGAGAAAGGTATGGAAGAAACCAAAATTTCACTGCTTCACAGGGACGGGGGCCCATAAACTATGAACAGAGTCTTGGGGAACATAATTGAAAAAAAGATTGAGAATGGCTGATTTATGTCATTCATGTCTATGCTCACTTATTTACATGGCCCCTGATAGGAGAAACCTCATTTCCCATGATAGATTATTGCAGAGATTATATAGATTTGCTTCTTTCCTTTCTATAAGGCCTATGGGTTTCTGAGATTCATTAATGGGGGATTAAATTCAGGAGTAGAGAGGTCATGATACAACTCTACAAATCTCTGGTGAGACCACACTTGAAGTATTGTGTTCAGTTCTGGCCACCTCATTATAAGAAGGATGTGGAAGCTACAGAGAGGATGCCAGGACGTTGCCTGGATTGGGAAACAAGTCTCATGAGGCAAGGTTAGCAGAGCTGGGGCTTTTCACTTTGGAGCGAAGAAGGATGAGAGGAGACTTGATAGAGGACTACAAGATTATGAGAGACATGGATAGGGTGGACAGCTAGCACTTGTTTCCTAGGGCAGGATCAGCAAACACCAGAGGACATGTTGTACAAAGTGAAGGGAAGGAAGTTTAGGGGAGACATCAGCGGTAAGTTATTTTTTACACAGAGAGTTGCTGGTGTCTGGAATGACTTGCCAGGGGTGGTGGTGGAAGCTGAAATATTAGAGGCACTTAAGAGACTCTTAGACAGGCACATGGATGAAAGAAAAAAATAGATGGGGTAGGGAGGGTTTAGTACTTTATTTTCTGAAGGAATTTATGGGTTGGCACAACATCAAGGGCTGAAGGGCTTGTACTGTGATGTATTGTTCTATGTTCTAAAAATTTTAGCAGCAAGGAATGGGATAAAAGATTTTTTTTGTTTGGAAAAATACTAGAGTCTGTTAAAGAAATGGTTTTCTTTTAGTAGTGCAGCTACAAGACTTGAGAACCAAGGCCAGTCTGTTCTCGAAACTCGTGCTAGACATTTTGCTGAAGTTTGCAGATTACAGGTCAAGTGAATAGTCATGACTGTAGAATGGGCAGCTGAACCATGTAAAAAGGGTTGTGCCCATCTGCGTATGGATTTTCTTGCAAAAAGACCCTGTTGTAGGTTATGAAACTCCCGCTTTTCAAAGCTAATAAAATTATGTTGTGCATTTGTTGTCACCCACTCATTTATATTTGATTTACGTTAACATCCATTCCCAGCCTTACTTTGTAGCCTCCCATCACTGCACATCAGCTCACTCTATAATGCTCCAAGTTCTCTGGTCTCCCTTTCCATTCCCTTTACTCCCACCATTGTCCACAATATCATGTCCTCTTCCCATTTTCCCTAATAAATCTTCAGGGAAGTGAGTTGAGACATTGCAAGTGGTAGATTCACAAGGAACCATCAACATCCTATGACTTTGTGTCCTGAAAATTCTTACACCACAGTGTTACTCCGGTTGACGATTCTCAAGGCTCTGGTAGTAAACCTCCTCCTGAACGTGTCACCTGCCAGGAAATACAGGATAGGGTCCACGCAGCTATTGAGGCTGGCGAAACCCCTGGTCACTTGATACATGGCGTAGACCCTCCTGTTCCACCCACAGGTCTCCGGCCTTTGGTAATAGAGTCTGGACTGAAGGTTTAAGTTCTTCATCACATGGAAGGGTAGGTAGGAGATGGCAAAGACGAGCAGAACAATGACGACCAGATACACAGACTTTCCCTGAAAGGGTGACCTCATCTTGTTGCCTATTAGCGCCCTCACGATGAAGCCATAGCAGACCAGGATGATGGTAAAGGGAACACAGAATCCAAAGAAAGTAGTCCCCATGCTGTAAATAAAGTATGTTTGTAGGAGTTCCTGAGGTGTTGTGTCATAGCAGGTTGTTTTATTAGTGTCTGGTTGTGACCTGGAGCTGTTAGTCCAACTGGCGTTCTGGTTTGTTCTGGAGAAATACAGTATCGGGGAGATGCCTGCCATAACAATAATCCACACGCACACACAAACAATGGTAGCCGACTTCTTCTTCAGCCTGCCCAGTGACCTCATGGGGTGGACAACCCCTGTGTACCTGTGGACGCTGATGCAGGTCAGGAAGAGGATACTACCATACAAATTAACATGGAAGATGAACCTTTGCAGCTTGCACAGCACCTCACCAAAGATCCAGTTGCTTTCCTTGAGATAATAGAATATTAACAGGGGCAAGGAGAAGATGTAGAAGAGATCAGCCAGGGCGAGGTTGAACATGTAGATGGTGATGCTGCTCCAAGGTCTCATGTGAAACAGGAACATCCAGAGAGCGACACTGTTGCCGATGAAGCCTGTGACAAAGACGATTATGTACATGATGGGCAGATAATACGTCTCAAAGTCCTTGTTGATGGAGCAGGACACCTCTGTATCCAAACCCATGCCTCTCATTCATGGCTGGTTGGTTCTCACATGGGCAAGAACATCTGCAACAGCAACGAAAGATGGAAATTTATCACATCAAGAGTTTTGTGGATCGTTTTGGCTTCTGTGCTGACAAGATGAGATACCAGATGAAATAATTTAAAAAGAAAATTAGACATATCACACACTAACAGGCCATTTTGGCCCATCAGTCCTTGCTGCGCAATTGACATCCCATTAACCTACACCCCCGGTACGTTTTGAACGGTGGGAGGAAACCAGAGTCCCTGGAGAAAACCCACGCAGACACGGAGAGAATGTACAAAATCCTTACAGACGACATGGGATTTGAACCATGTTCCAGGCCCAGTCACTGGCTCTGTAAAGGTGTTGCGCGATCTGCTACTCCAACCGTGCTCTTGAGAAGTAGGTACCATTACAACATTCAAAAGACATTTGGATGGATTTATGAATAGGGAACACATGAAGGTAACTGGGACTCGTCCAGAATGGATGAGTTGGGTCAAGATGTCTGTTCAGTGCTGTATGAGTCTACAAAATGTTAAATTGAAAATTCTTATTCTTACATTCAAATCTCTCCATACTCCCTCTCTCCTACAACCTTTCATTTAAATTTTACATTTAAATTTAGACATATAGCATAGTAAATGTCATTTCAACCCACAAGCCCATGCTTCCCAATTACACCCAACTGACCGACAACCCTGGAATATTTTGAATGGTGGAAGGAAACTGGAGGCCCCAGAAAAACCCACGCAGATATGGGGAGAATGTACCAACTACTTACAGACAGTGCGGGATTTGAACCCCAGTCCCACTCGCCGCAGCTGTAACAGTGTTGCGCTAACCACGATGCCAACCGTGCCGTCCTTTTTACAGAACAACTATTGGGATTCTGTGTTCCACCTTCCTCCCATCGTTCAAAATGTACCGGGGGTTGAAAGCCAATTGGGAGTAATTGTGGGGCCTGTTACCATGCTGTATGTTTAAATTTAAAATTTAAATTTAAATATAGTGTGAAACCTGAAAGTCTGTAGATGCTGTGATTGTGGTAAAAACACAGAAAGGCTGGAGAAACTCAGAAGATCTTAATATAGTCAATGACCTGGCCTCCACAGCTGTCTTGGGTGGAGCAGATGTCCTCTCATGCAGTGATGCACCCTGACAGGGTGCTTTCAATGGTGCACCTGTAGAAGTTCCTCTCTGCTGCCCGACTGAAAGATGACCAGTTATTTTCAGACTCACCAAAGTAAATAGTTCAATTTACTTTCAACCACTGCCCCGATGAGATTTGAACTGAGACTCCTTAGTGAATATATACTTCTAGATTACAGTTGAATGATGCAGTTGTGTCCTGTGATCTGAAAAATGCTGTCAAAATACATATCCTTTTACTTCCCAGGGGATCTCATTAACCCAGTTAATTAGATGTACCTGACTCTACAAACGGCAAGAAGGAACCATATCTATAGGCAGCCCAAGCCAGTGGAAACAGTCATGATCTTAATGAGAAGTGGACTATCTAAGGTCAATCGAATCCCATGGGCAAACAACACGATTGAAGCTTCTGCTGAACCCACGTCCTCTTTAGAATGCTGTTCCTCATCAGTTTACCTTCTCCAATCAGGAAAACACTCAGCACCATCATGGGCAGGGGTCTTCACTCCATTGAGAACATGTTTAAGAGGTGGGTGCCTCTAAAATGTAGCCTCTATTATCAAAGGACCTTCTTAACCCAGGCCGTGCTCTTCTTCTCACTTCTCCCATCGGGAAGGAGTTACAGGGGCCTGAAGATGAACACCCAACGTTCTTCCCCTCCACCATCGGATTTCTGAATGGACAATGAACCACAGAAGCTACCTCATTTTTTTCTCTTTCTTTTACACAAATTATTTATTTTAAGTAATAAATTTACGGAACTGCAATTTTTGCACCTCTAATGCACAACAAAACAACAAATTTCATGACCCTTGTTTATGACAAAAAAAAACCTAATTCTGATTCTGATTAGGTAAGGTAACCTTTGGGGATGAAAACGATTTGAAAGAAGTGAAAGGAACCAGAGATATGTTACTGAAAGCCAAGGTTGGTCATTGGGTGAAAGATTGGAGAAAATAATTGGAAGATGGGGGTGAAGGTGCAAGGCAAGAATTGGTAAGAGACAAGTTGAAGGGCAGTAGGTGCAGAGGCGATGTATCCGGCCACAGTGCAATCATTAACCTTTCTCCAGGAAGAGAAAGCTCGTGCTGGTTAGAATATGATGTGTTGAAGCTCAGTTTTAAGACCAGCAGGTTCCAATTTTACAAACTATGCTTTGTTTGTCACCTATACACACAGAGTCACAGCCTCATTGTTAGACAGCGCAGAAATAAGCCCTTTGGCCCAACTCGCCAATATCGACCAAAACATCCCACCCACACTCATCCCACCTGCCTGCATTTGCCCCATATCCTTTCAAAACCCATCCCTATCCATGTATCCATCCAGGATTTTTCTCAATACCACCTGGCTCATCTATCTCCTCCAGCAGCCCATTCCATGCACTCATAGACTCATAGAACCTACAGAATACTACAGCACAGAAACAGGCCCTTCAGCCTATCTAGTTTCTGAGAAAGGCAGTACCCATTGTGCGGAAAAAAAATTACCCTTCAGGTTACCCTTCAACTCCTCTTCCCCCCCCCCCACTTTATGACCTCTGCTTATCGATACTCCGGCAAAAGAACATAGAAGATAGAACATTAGAGCACAGTACAGGCCCTTTGACCCATGATGTTGTACTGACTGATAGAAACCAGCTCAACAAACTAAACCTTCTCTACCTCACACCCATAACCCTCTATTTTTCTTGCATCTATGTGCCTATCTAAGAGTCTTTTAAATATCCTTTAGTACCAGACTCTATCACCACCCCTGGCAATGAATTCCAAGTACCCACTTCTCTCTCTGTAGAAATCTTCCCCCTGATATCTCTCCTAAACTTTCCTTCCCTCATCTTGTACAGAGTTCCTTCAGTGTTTGCTACTCTCGCCCTGGGGAGAAAGGTGCTGGCTGTCCACTTTATCTTGTAGACCTCCATTAAGTCATCTCTCATCCTTCTTCGCTCAAAGGAGAAAAGACCCAGCTCTGTTAACCTTGCCCTCATGAGACTCATTCTCCAATCTAGGCATCATCCTGGTAACTCTCCCTCTCAGAGCTTCCACATCCGTCCTTGTAATGAGGAGCCCAGAACTGCGTTCACCCGATCTTTTCCTGTCCTGATTTTGTAATATCGGCCTGGTTTATTCAACATTACCTCACACATAAACTCGGCATCCTAGGAATCAGAGAAGTGTATCTCCATTCCACTCCCTACCTAGCAAGAATGCCCTTCATTAGGTGACCAGACCAACGTAGAACGCAATATTTTTTTAGATGTGTATAGCAAAAAATCCAACAACAATCAGACAATGTAAAGGTGTCACATAATACTACATTAAGAATGTAACATACATGAAATTCTTTAACTTTGTCTACCATAAGGAAGACAGAGATCACCATTTTGACCAGTGCCCCCTCACAGAAATGAGGCCCCAGCAAGCAACAAACTTGCAACCCATGTTTTACAAGGCCAATGCTCTAGCCACTGAGCTATCAGAGCCTCTGCATTTCATTTGGTTGAAGGAAAGATACAGACCAAGACATCAGTAAACTCTTTTTCCTTTCATTGAAAAGTTCACTAATTAAGATTTATGGACAAAGCACAGTTAGCAGTTAGTGCAATGCTGTTTCAGTGACCCAGGTTTGAATCTGGAGCTGTCTGTAAGGAGTTTGGACGTTCTTCCCATGTCTGTGCGGGTTTGACCCGGGTACTCTGGTTTCCTCCCACCCTCCAAAACACACAGGGTTGTTTGTTAATTTGGGTGTGTTCGGGTGGCATGGGTTGAAAGGGCTGGAATTGACGAAAATTTTTTAATGTTACTCAGACATGTATGTATCCACATACATAGAGATTGAGACTCCTGGGACAGGATATAAAATTATCGTGGATATTGATAGAGTAAATGCAATTTGGCTTTTTCCACTGGAGCCTAAAGACGAGCACTTAGCGGCACAAGGACAGCTTCTTCCCCACTGCCATCAGATTCCTGAATAACCAATGAACCAAAGACACGGCCTTACTTTTCATTCACCATTATTGTTAATATTTTATTTTTTATAGTAATGTTGTAAGATGGTTATAATATGTACGTTTACACTACGACGCTGCCACAAAACACCGAATTTCATGACTTGTTCATGACAACAGATTCTGACTCCACTGAGGATAGGAGAGATAAAAGCTAAAGGGCAAGGGTTAAGGGTGAAAGGGGAAATATGGGGAACCTCTTCACACAGAGAGTGGTGGGAATGTGGAATGAGCTGCCAGTTGAAGTGGAGCATGTGGGCTTAATTTTAACATAAGAAAAAGTTGTAGGGAAAAAGAGATGGGAGGGGTATGGAGGTATGGTCCGGGTATGGGAGGGATATGGAGGTATGGTCTGGATATGGGAGGTATGGTCCGGGTATGGAAGGGGTATGAAGGTATGGTCCGGGTATGGGAGGGATATGGAGGTATGGTCTGGATATGGGAGGTATGGTCTGGGTATGGGAGGTATGGTCTGGGTATGGGAGGTATGGTCTGGGTGCAGGTCAATGAGACTAGGCAGAATTGCTTGGCACAGACTAGATGGGCCAAAGAGCTTGTTTCTATGCTTTTATCAATGCCCTACTTTGGACAAAAGAGCACAGAACATAGAGCATTACATCACAGTACAGACTCTTTGGTGCACGATGGTGTGCCAACTGATAGAAACCTACTCAACAAACTAAATTTTCCCTACCTTGCGCTCATAACTCTCATTTTTTTTTTCTTTCATTCATGTGCCTATCTAAGGGTCTTTTAAAAGTCCCAATTGTATCAGGTTCCACCACCACCCCTGGCAATGCATTCCAAGTGTCCTCTACTCGCCATTAGTGTTCCATGGTTCTATTGAATTCAGAAGAATGAAAGGGGATCTTCCAGAAACAGATATGAAAGGAATAGATAACATCGAGGCAGGAAAGTTGTTTCCATTGGTGGGTGAGACTACAACGAGGGGATATAGCCTCAAGATTCGGTGAAGAGTTCGAGGATAGAGATGAGGAGGAGCTGCTTCTCACCAAGGGCAATGAATCTGCGAACTTCTCTGGCCAGGGAAACAGTAGATGCTGCCTCGTGAATATATTTAAAATTAAAGCAGATTTTTGCCTAGCTAAAGGTAATGGGGAAAAGGGAGCTAGGTAGAGCCGAGTTCACGGCCAGATCAGCCTTGATCTTATTGAATGGTAGAGCTGGCTGAATGGCCTTCTTCTGTTATCTCTTATTATGTTTCCCGTTAAGTGCCATTCAACCAGTGATTCTCAACCTTTTTTTCCCACTCACATGCCACCTTAAGTAATCCCTTACGCACCTATTCAACATGATGGAGGAAATTGTTGGATCCTTGCAGTGCCGGATAGTGTTTCCCACTTAAACTCTCGGCAGTGCAACTTTTCCAAAGCCACAGCTGTTTCCTGGGCTCCACTCAGCCACTCCCTCCCTCAGATCAAATCACTGTGCAGTTTCCAGCAACTTCACCCCATTCAGCAGTGAGAGAGAGGCAGCCCGGATAGATGACCTTCAGCCTCAGTCAGGTAGGGAGAGGCAACTGCGCCGTAGCTGTTCTCAGAGGAGATACCTGATAACTATGATGAGTTTATTATCGTGCTCATTGCACAACAAAATTCTTTCTTGCTGCAGCCGAACAGGCACTTAGTCACAAGGAAACAATTACAGCAAACCTATGGCCAGAGCCCATGTTCTAATCCGGTGCTGTCTTGAAGGAGTTTGCATGTTCTCTCTGTGACCTGGGTATATTTGGTCACATGGGTATATTTGGTCAACATGGGGCTCGTGGGTTGGAGAGCCTGTTTCTGTGCTGTATTAAAATTTTTTTAAAAAAACAACTAAAAGAAGCTACTTTAGAATACTTAATTGAATTAAAAAGAGACAATAAATTAAAAAAAAGAAATTCACAGTAATAAATACAAAAAACTGATTTTCTCAGTAATCCTAGTACAAAAAGAACCGACAGCAACACTACAGACGGTGTTTTATGGAGTCAGAGCACCTCCTGACTGGTCTGACAAGAGTCTGAAAGTATCTGTTATTGAACCTAAAGGTGCTGGTCTCAGACTTCTGTACCTTCTGCCCAAAGGTAGCGGTGAGAAGAGGTTGTGACCAGGGTAATGGGGAGGGTCCTTTATGATGTCAGCTGCCTTCTTGAGGCAGGGCCTCACATAGATGTCTTCAATGGATGGGAGGTCAGAGCTGAATATTGTTTCTGTCGACTGGGAATAAACGGGGAGCCTCCTTCACAAACCCAGCTGCTTTGCAGAAGATATTGGGATCTTAGCCGAAGGATGCACCCAATCTCAGTGTGAACCAGTGTCAGACAAGGCTGAGTCACCCTCCTGACACTCTGCTTATTTCATCTCTCATAATCTTACCAACCGCAGTGGATCTAATCAACAGGGCCAAGAGTAATCAACCCACATCACATCCACTCCTGAACCAAGGTCACTGCAACTTCAGTCATCAGTCTGCTGCTCTCGACACATTCAGAGATGAGGTCATTTTCCAAGTCATCATCGACTTGTCTGCTGAACATTGCAGGGCCTTAAAGGTCCTCTGCTGGTCCGTCTCCACTGAACAATACCCGTCAGTGACATGTAATGTGAATCTCTCCAAGATGTCTCTTCCCACTTTCAGGAGCCCAAACCTCAAGGGTTGTGGGCTCCAGGGAAGCAGCAGATCAATGCAGGGCACCAGAGCAAGGGAACAAACCCAGCACCCAATCCGCTGCAAGAAGGATCTAACAGTGTGTGAGGCCACGGCAGAGGCGCAGGCTCCAGCTCAGGACTCACTGAAGATTGGGGTGGGTGGGGGGGGTGGTGTGTGGGGGTGCTGGGGGTTCCGCAGGCTGCTGGAGAAAGGAATCGGGACTCCTGCATCCATGCGGGTACCGATGGCGAGCAGGGGCTCCCAAAGGGCTTCAGGTCTTGATAGCTTCCTGATCGTACCGGTGGATGGGAATCAGGGTCCGATGAGAGACACTCGAACTTCTGGAGCTCAGGGTCAGAGCTGGACCCTATGGAGGTTACGGGGCAGAAAGAGGCGTCATCATGAGAGGTGACACCTTGTCTCTGAAGGGACTTCCTTTGGCCTCTCTTTCATGTCTTTGGTCTCACCACTGTACGAACAGCGTCTCTTGGCAGATGAAGGAAAGGTCTTTCTGAATTTTGCATGGAATCTTGATTCTCCTATATCTGGTATCCTCAGTGAACCAATAATATTAACGGTTACATTAGGTACACCAGCATGGGGGTGTTCGTGGGAAAGATTGAAGCACCGCATTTCCAAGGTCATGTTACAACTATATTGGTGAGACTCCACTTGGTTTATCGTGTAGTTAAATTTTTTTTAATTTAGGCATACATACAGCACAGTAACAGGCCCAATTACACCCAATTGACCTAACACCCCTGAAGTTAGAAGCATAGAACCATAGAACATTATAGCACAGAAACAGACCTCTTTGGCCCTTCTAGCCTGTGCTGAACCATTTTTATGCCTAGTTCCACTGACACACACCTATTCCTTAGCCCTCTATACCCCTCTCATCCATGTATCTGTCTAATTTCTTCTTAAATGATAAAATGAGCCCACATTCATCACTTCAGCTGGCCACTCATTCCAACACCCACCACTTTCTGTGTGAAGCAATTCCCCCTAATATTTTCCCCTAAATTTTTCTCCTTTCCCCCTTCACCCATGTGCTCTGGCTTGTATCTAACCTACCCTCAGTGGACAAAGCTCTGTCCATCTCCCTCATAATTCTAAATACCTCTCTCAAATCTCCCCTCATTCTTTTACATCCCAGGGAATAAAGTCCTAACCTGTTTAATCTTTCCCGTTACCTCAGTTCCTGAGTCCAGGCAACATTCTCGTCAATCTCTGCACTCTTTTTATCTTATTGCTATCTTTCTTGTACTTAGGTGATCAAAACTGCACACAAAACTCAAAATTTGGCATCCCCAATATCTTACACATTTTAACAAAACATCCCAACTCCTGGACTCAATACTTTGATTTATAAAGGCAAAAATGCCAAAAGCTCTCTTTACAACCCTATCCACCTTTGACACCACTTTCAGGGAATGATGTATCTGTATTCCCAGTATCCTCTGTTCTACCGCACTCCTCAGTGCTCGACCATTTACCATGTATGTCCTTTCTTGGTTTGTCTTTCCAAAATGCCTCACGCTTGTCTGCATTCAATTCCATCTGCTATTTTTCAACTCATTTTTCCAGCTGGTCCAGATCCCTCTGCAAGCTTTGAAAACCTTCTTTGCTGTCCACAACGCCTCCAATCTTAGTGCCATCCACAAACTTGCTGATCCAGTTTACAACTTTATCACCCAGATCATTGATATAGATGACAAACAACAATGGTCACAGCACAGATCCCTGAGGCATACCACTAGTCATAGACCTCCAGTCTAAGAAGCAGTCACCCACCACCACCCTCTGGCTTCTCCCGTCCAGCCATTGTCGAATCCAGTTCACTACCTCACCATGAATACCTAGCATCTGAACCTTCCTGACTAACCTCCCATGTGGGACCTTGTCAAAGGCCTTACTAAACTAAGTCCTGGTCACCTAGTTAATGAAGGATGTCATGAAGGTGTGAAGGGGAGTAGGATTGGAGGACCCGAGTTAAAAAGAGAGACAACTCAGCTTAGAAAGTCTGCAGACACTGGGATTGCAACGGAAATGAATAAGCATGGTGGAGAAACTCAGCAGGTCATGCAGAATTCCAAGGAAGTCAAGGGAAACCAATATTTCAGGCTTGGACCCTTCATCAAGGTACCATTTCTCTGCTGTGTTGGAGGTTGAGGAGCAATCTTATGGAGGTTTAAAAAATGGGAAGTGTCAGAATTTCCTTCACAGGGTTGGGGAGCCTAAAATGAGAGAGCAGAGATTTAAGGTGAGAGGGAAAAATATTTAAAGGGGAAACTTTTTCACAGAGAGGGTGGTGAGTATATTGAATCAGCTGCCAGAGAAAGTGGTAAAGGCGGAGATAATTGTAAAATTTAAGAGACACTTACACAGGTAACAGTGATAGGAAAGGTTTCAAAGCATATGGGCCAAACACAGGCAAAGGGAATGTTTAAGTAGCAAAAACAAAGGAGGAACCCAGCAGGTCTCACAGCATCCAGAGAGGTTAGATATATATCCAACGTTTTGAGGCCTGAGCCCTTCTTCAAAGTATGAGTAAAAAGCTGGCAGGTGCCTGAATTAAAAGGCTGGGGAGAAGGGAAGAAGGGGCAGGGGAAGGAGCACAGACCAACAGAGAAAAGGTATTAATTGGATATGATGGGACACAGGAGAGAGGAACAGTGAGAATTGACTGGGGTGGGGGTGTTTTTGGTTCTTTGGAAGCTAGGAGAAAGGGGACAGAGGGAAAAGAGAGAGAGAGAGGGAGAGAGGCAGGGCAAGAGGAAAGGAAACATAATGAAAGACCGTTGGGGGGAAACTGATGGAGATCTTTGGATCCATGAAAGACACCGAATGGGCCAGCATGGGCCAAAGGGCCTGTTTCTACTCTGTATGGCCCCATACCTCCATGAACTCATAACTGGCCCAGGGATCATTTCCATTACTTTATATGCCTCTGAGGTATGGATCACCAACTGCAGACACATCAAGACTCAGGACTGATACCACCTATGTCCCGTCTCTGGAAAATCCTGGTCAGATAAATGAAATAATATTGCAACCAACCAGGACGGCAATGGCCAATGCCAGAGGATGTCTGTTTAAGGTGAAGGAAGGAAAGTTTAGGGGAGGGGGAGACATCAGAAGGAGGTTTTTTTTTTTTACACAGAGGTGTCTGGAATGCATCGCAAGGAGTGGCAGTGGAGCTTGGTACAATTGGGACATTTAAAGGACTCTTAGACAAGTACATGGATGAAAGTGAAACTGAGAGTGATGGGATGTGAGGTTGGGAAGGGTTAAATTGACGGCGAAGTATACTTAAGTAGGTTGAGACAACATTATGGGTGGAAGAATCATCAGGGAACATAGAACATAGATTATAGAACATAAAACATAGGTCACAGAGCATAGATCAGAGAACATTACACCATAGTACAAACCCTTAAACCACGTTGGGTCAAAGTATCAAAATTCAAATTGAGTATATACATGGCATCACATGGAAACCTACTCCATAACATTCTTTCTCTTCCTCACACCTAAACCCCTCTATTTTCCTTACATTTACCTGCCTAACTAAGAGGCTTTTGAATGCCTCTGTTGTACCAGCCTCTGCCACCACCTCTGGCAATGCATTCCAGGCACCCACTGCTCTCTGTGTATAAAACATCCCTCTGACATCTCCCCTGAACTTTCTTCCACTCCCCTTCAACAGACGACCTCTGGTATTTGCGATTGTCACCCCAGGTGCTGGCTGTCCCTCATCATTTTATAGACGCCCACTAAGTCTCTTCAAAGAGAAGAGCCCCAGCTCTGTGAACCTTGCCTAGTACATCCAGGCAACATTCTGGTCCATCTACTCTGCACCCTCAATGTCTTTCCTGCAATGAAGGGCCCAGAACTGAACTCAATATTCCAAGTGGGGTCTAAACAGCGATTGACCAAGCTGCCACATGTCAGCTCTTGGACTTCTCAGCACATCTGGACCCCCAAATCCCTCCTGTTCTTCCCCACTGTGAAGACTCCTACCATTGACCATGCATTTGGCCTCCAGATGTGTCTAAATGGGGAAACGTCACCATTCGAATTCACACAGTGGCAACATCACTCGTTCCCTGCTCCGCAAGGTGAGCTCACCGCATCACTGCACCCACCGACAAGTTCCTCGCTGCCCCTCTAAGCTAAGGCTCGTCGACAAGGGGTTGCATTTCATCAATGATCACAGCAAGGTGGAAAGACGGTGCAAAACGTACCGAAGATTCCGCAGATCCGAGACAAACAGGGAACAATGCGGAAATATTCACCAGGTGGACCTCGTGTGGAATGAGAAACGACAGGTAACGTTTCAGCTGAGAAACCAACTACACATGCATTGGCAAGTCACCAAAACTTCCTACCGCGGAACATGCAGCAGGTTGGAGCAGGTTTCTTTGCAAAGGAAACTCTCTCTCGCTCTTTGCAATTCCTCGGGGCTCTCGCTGCCAATTCCACCCCACTGCTCTCCCGTTCGGTTCCAGGCCGGGCGTGAGAGCCGGGACGTGACCAGGGAGCCCGGAGAGCGCTGAGTGAGAAATAGAAGTGAAATGAACATTTCTAACAACCAACACGAGTGAGGGGACACGCACACACACAGACACGCACCCCCCCCACATTCACACATCCAGACCCCCCCCCCCACATTCACACACACACAGACCCCCCCCATTCACACACACACTCAGACCCCCCCACATTCACACACACACAGACCCCCCCATTCACACACACACTCAGACCCCCCCCACATTCACACACACACAGACCCCCCCCACATTCACACAGACCCCCCCCATTCACACACACACAGACCCCCCCCATTCACACACACACAGACCCCTCCACATTCACACAGACCCCCCCCATTCACACACACACAGACCCCCCCCATTCACACACACACAGACCCCTCCACATTCACACAGACCCCCCCACATTCACACACACACAGACCCCCCCATTCACACACACACTCAGACCCCCCCCACATTCACACACACACAGACCCCTCCACATTCACACAGACCCCCCCCATTCACACACACACAGACCCCCCCCATTCACACACACACTCAGACCCCCCCACATTCACACACACACACAGACCCCCCCCCCATTCACACAGACCCCCCCACATTCACACACACACAGACCCCCCCCACATTCACACACACACAGACCCCCCCATTCACACACACACTCAGACCCCCCCCACATTCACACACACACAGACCCCTCCACATTCACACAGACCCCCCCCATTCACACACACACAGACCCCCCCCACATTCACACACACACAGACCCCCCCCACATTCACACAGACCCCCCCCATTCACACACACACAGACCCCCCCCATTCACACACACACAGACCCCTCCACATTCACACAGACCCCCCCCATTCACACACACACAGACCCCCCCCATTCACACACACACAGACCCCCCCCATTCACACACACACAGACCCCCCCCATTCACACACACACTCAGACCCCCCCACATTCACACACACACACAGACCCCCCCCCCATTCACACAGACCCCCCCACATTCACACACACACAGACCCCCCCCCCCCCCCAAATTCACACACACGCATAGACACGCACCCGCTAGTAAAGCGGGTGGCGAGTTGGCTCCTCGCGGGGGCTCGTTTGTGTGAGGGTCGCTGGGCAAAGCGATGACTCTCGGACTCCGACCACCGCGCACCCCTTGACCTCCCCACCTCCGTCTGGATTCCCACCGAGCAGCGACGGAGGGACGGGGAGAGTTCTCACTCCAGCGGGGGTCGCCTCACACTCACCTCCACCGAGGGGGTCCTCGACAGCCACTGCTGGTAACGAGCTGTATTTGCGTGCAGATCCGAGGCAGACCCCGTCAGGGAGCCCAGGCGATCCGGCGGGAGCTGGGCAGGAGTTCGCGGGCTGGGAAGGGACCCCCCCCCCCCCCCCCCCCACTTTCTCAGCCTCTTGGTCCAATTCCCGATGTAACCGCTGGCCGCTCAGGGCATCGCCTTCTGGATGCGGCGCTGGCGAGGAAATCTCCCCCGACGCTGCTTCAGGGACATGGGGGTGGAGGACACGGACCGAGGTTGGGTTTCTCCTGCATCCTGCTTTAAGGATGGTCCAAGTCTCATTGACACGTAAGAAAACAAAACGAACTGATCATCAAATCTTCCGTTTTCCGCACATTGGAGGAACCCTTTATATTCCGTCTTAGTGTCCGACCAGATTTCCCTGAACCTCTGACCCTCCTCTTTGCCTCCTTTCCTGCAGTTCCCCACCCCATCCCTTCTTTCTCCTATTGGAGAGCTGCTCTCTGTCCCTGTCACTTCTCGGCTTCTTTTCCTTCTATCCCCCTGTTAGCATATACTCCTCCCCCTGCCCATTCCTTCCTCTCTTTTCTCCCCTCCCCTCTCAGCTCTTCCCCTTTCTCTCCTCCCTCAGTCTGTTCCTCTCCTCCCTCCTCTCCCCTCATTTCTTCTCCTCCCCTCTCCCCTCTCCTCGCTTCCCTATTCTCCCCTCCCCTCTCCTCATCTCTCCTCCCCTCCCTCTACCCCTCCCTGTCCTCACTTCCCTATTCTCCTCTCCTTTCCTCCCCTCTCCTCTCTTCCATTTGTCCCTTTCTCTCCTCACTTCCCACCCCTCCACTCCCCTCCTCCCCATTCACTCCTCTATTCTCCTCCCCCTCTCCTCTCATCCTCCATAATCTTTTTTATTCAGGGACCTACCTCTTTTTGCTTATACCTGATGAATGGCCCAGTCCAGAAATGTTGGTGACCTTTTACTTCTCATGGATGCAGTGAGACCTGCTGAGTTTATCCTTCTGTGTCCTGCACAAGTTCGTGAATGGACATGCTGTGATGGGAGGAGGGTGGGGGAGTGGGGGGGGGGGGGGGTGGTGGGCTGGGTGAAAGGGACAAAGAAGTTTCCAGAAGATTTTAAGAGAAGGATTGTCAAAGACATTGGGTGGGTCAATTCCAGAGACCAACTATTGCAAGGAAGAGATGATCTGGAATGCCTGGTGGTGGAAGCTGAAACATTAGGGGCATTTAAGAGACTCTTAGACAAGTGCATGGGTAGAAGAAAAATTGTGGGTTAAGCGACAAGAAGAGTTTAGTAATTTTTAAGGAATATATGAGGGCTGAAGGGGGTATACTGTGCTGTAGTGTTCTATGTTCTACATTCCAATGAGTAGGATGGGAAATGGGGAAAACCCTTCACCATGATCTTGTCTAGTTCACAAGTGTGCGGATAATATCCCACCTTAGCATTGTAATAGAGACTAAATGTAATGGTGCCTGTTGAGTGAGTGGTATGTGCAAGGGTTAATAAAGTAATTTGGAAACTGAATCTGCTCAATGAGTGTATTTGGCTGGTAGTGTGTTCCAGAGTGACAGACAACTAGCCTCCCCTGCCATTCAGTAGGATCATGAATGATCAGCTACTTTGTGCCTTTGTTCATTAGGCACACAGTTCTTCCCATGGTTTAATCTTACATTGTATACCAAGTCTGGAAATGTTGTCCTGATGCAGTTCTGCACCGAATTATCAGCAGAGTTTAGTTGCTCATCCATGGAGATACATCACAATCCAATCCCTACTCTCCCCACCACTCCCTCTCTACCACTCCCTCACTACCACTCCCTCTCCCCACCACTCCCTCCCCACCACTCCCTACTCTCCCCACCACTCCCTCACTACCACTCCCTCACTACCACTCCCTCTCCCCACCACTCCCTCTCCACCACTCCCTCTCCCCACCACTCCCTCTCTACCACTCCCTCCCCCACCACTCCCTCTCCCCACCACTCCCTCTCCCCACCACTCCCTCTCTACCACTCCCTCTCCCCACCACTCCCTCTCCCCACCACTCCCTCACTACCACTCCCTCTCCCCACCACTCCCTCTCCACCACTCCCTCTCCCCACCACTCCCTCTCTACCACTCCCTCCCCCACCACTCCCTCCCCCACCACTCCCTCTCCCCACCACTCCCTCTCCCCACCACTCCCTCTCCCCACCACTCCCTCTCCCCACCACTCCCTCTCCCCACCACTCCCTCTCCCCACCACTCCCTCTCTACCACTCCCTCCCCCACCACTCTCCCTCTCCACCACTCTCTCTCCCCACCACTCCCTCTCCCCACCACTCCCTCTCCCCACCACTCCCTCTCCCCACCACTCCCTCTCCCCACCACTCCCTCTCCCCACCACTCCCTCACTACCACTCCCTCTCCCCACCACTCCCTCTCCACCACTCCCTCTCCCCATCACTCCCTCTCTACCACTCCCTCTCCCCACCACTCCCTCTCCACCACTCCCTCTCCCCACCACTCCCTCTCTACCACTTCCTCTCCACCACTCCCTCTCCCCACCTCTCCCTCTCCCCACCACTTCCTCTTCCCACCACTTCCTCTCCCCACCACTCCCTCTCCCCACACTCCCTCTCTCTACCACTCCCTCTCCCCACCACTCCCTCTCCCCACCACTCCCTCTCCCCACCACTCCCTCTCCCCACCACTCTCTTTCCACCACTCCCTCTCTCCACCACTTCCTCTCCACCACTCCCTCTCCCCACCACTCCCTCTCCCCACACTCCCTCTCTACCACTCCCTCTCCACCACTCCCTCTCCCCACCTCTCCCTCTCCCCACCACTTCCTCTTCCCACCACTTCCTCTCCCCACCACTCCCTCTCCCCACACTCCCTCTCCCCACCACTCCCTCTCCCCACCACTCCCTCTCCCCACCACTCCCTCTCTCCACCACTTCCTCTCCACCACTCCCTCTTCCCACCACTCCCTCTTCCTACCACTCCCTCTCCCCACCACTCCCTCTCCCCACCACTCCCTCTCCCCACCACTCCCTCTCCCCACCACTCCCTCTCCCCACCACTCCCTCTCTCCACCACTTCCTCTCCACCACTCCCTCTTCCCACCACTCCCTCTTCCTACCACTCCCTCTCCCCACCACTCCCTCTCCCCACCACTCCCTCTCCCCACCACTCCCTCTCTCCACCACTCCCTCTCCCCACCACTCCCTCTCCCCACCACTCCCTCTCCCCACCACTCCCTCTTTCCACCACTCCCTCTCTCCACCACTCCCTCTCCCCACCACTCCCTCTCCCCACCACTCCCTCTCCCCACCACTCCCTCTCCCCACCACTCCCTCTCTCCACCACTCCCTCTCTCCACCACTCCCTCTCTCCACCACTCCCTCTCCCCACCACTCCCTCTCCTCACCACTCCCTCTCCCCACTATACTCTCTCCCTACAAAAAAAAATCAGATGGATACATGGATAGGATGGTTTTGGAAGGATACAGGCCAAACACAGACAGGAGGGACTAGTATGGGTGGGATACTATGGTCAGCAGAGAAATTGGGCTGAAAGGCCTGTGCCCATGCTGCATGACTCTCTGACTCTTCTTCCCATGGGCAGTGAGAATACTGAATGACCAAAGGAACAGCTCACACTCTCGTATTCATTAAACAATATTTATTTATTTGTATAGATGAAATGCTTGTCCTGTTTTGTTTGTCAGTATGTGAGTCTGGTTGCGTGTCTGCTTGTTTTTTGCACCGAGGACCGGAGAATGCTGTTTCATGGGGTTGTACTTGTTCAGTCAGATGACAATAAACTTGACTTTAAGTTTGGAATCTATGGAATTTTCTAACTTGACAACCATCTTTCCCCTCCAGAACAACCTTCTTCGAAACCCTCGGATACAGGTCACCAGATCTGGAGATTCATCAACCCTTCACTTCTTTAATTTCTCCAATGTTAATTCTTCACTATTGCTAATTTTATTGAGCTCCTCATTCACTCCTGGCTTGCAAATTTCCATTATCAATTGGAGATGTTCCATATCTTCTCCCATGAAAGGAGACACAAGACACATGTTTAATTTCCTTTGTCTACCATTCAATTCCCCTGCCTCTGTCTGTAAGAAACAGGCACTACTGGTAATCTTTTGCTTTCTTCTTCCCAAGATAAATTCTGCTAAGTTCTCACTAACTTACTCTTTTCCTTTGGAATATTTTGTTTTGAGAATGTTCAATCAACATGCAGTGAAAATGAACAATAATCAAAAAGAAAAACTTCAATATCTATTTTGGTAGGAATAATCAAAACAGGGCATATGTAGTGAAGGGGAGGGCATTGAAGAATGCAGTGGAGCAGAAAGATGTAGGAATAATGGTGCATTGCGCCCTGAAGGTAGAATCTCATGTGGATAGGGTGGTAAAGAAGGCTTTTAGCATGCTGGCCTTTATAAATCATTGCATAGAATACAGGAGTTGGGAGATGATATTGAGACTGTTCAAGGCAATGGTGAGGCCAAATTTAGAGTATTGTGTGCAGTTCTGGTCACCAAATTATAGGAAGGATATCAACAAGGTAGAGAGTGCAGAGAAGATATACAAAAATGTTACTTGGGTTTCAGAATCTAGATTACAAAGAAAGATTGAGCAGATTAGGTCTTTATTCCTTGGAGCATAGAAGATTGAGGAGGGATTTGATAGAGGTATTTAAGATTATGAGGGGGATAGATAGAGTTGATGTGAAAAGGCTTTTTCCATTGAGGGTTGGAGAGATTGAAGCAAGAGGTCATGAGTTAAGAGTTAAGGGGGAAAAGTTTAGAAGTAACTTGAGGGAGAACTTCTTCACTCAGGGAGTGGTGGCTGTAAGGAATGAGCTTCTGGGAGAAGTCGTGGCGACAGGGTCCATTTTGTCATTTAAGGAAAAATTGGAGAGGAAGATGGATGGGAGGGGAATGGAGGGCGATGGGCAGGGAGCAGGTAGGTGGGACGAGAGGAGAGGATTTGGTTCAGTGTGGACTAGAAGGGCCTGTTTCTGTGCTGTGATTGTTATATGGTTATATTAAAAAAAAACAAATATCAATCTGCATGTTGATATTAAAGAAAGTGAGAAAGAAAAGAGTCAACATGTGATTCAATTATTATAAAGAAAGAAAAAATTCCAATAATACTACAAAATTCAAATTTAATGTCCATGTTCAACCAAAGGGAGAAAAAGATAATCGAGAGAGAGAAGAACAAAATAAGAGGTCCCCACCCCAAGAAACAAGAAGAAAGAAGAAAAAGTAAGAAAAGAGAAAGAATATGAATAAAAAGATTGGCTTCACCATCACGGGACAAATAACCTGACTCATCTCAGGTCCTCAGCGCTGCAAGGACGGGGGAAGAGACATTAAAGATTTACCCCGATGTACCTTGTGTATGAATTCCATATTCTTAAAAATACATCATACCTGTTTCTGAGGTTCCAGGTGATCTTCTCCAGGGGAACACAATTCTGCATTTCTATCTTCCAGCAGGCTGAACCTTGTTGGGAATCAGATTTCCAAGTAACTGCTATGCATTTCCTGGCCACTGCTAAAGTGAGCTCAATGAATTTTAATTGATATTTTGACAGCCTCATTTTGGGTCTTACATCTTCTAAATTCCCCAATAAAAATAATTCAGGTCACTGAGGGTATCAAATTCCAGTAATTTCTTTTCCCCAGGAAATTACCCAAATCTTCCCAGAAAGACCACTTTAGGGCGTGTCAGGTTGAATGCGAAAATGTACCTATTTCTTGACCACATCAAACACATTGGTCTGATATTTCCAATTCGAATTTATGTACCTTTTGTGGAATAAGTTATAGCTGATGCAAGAAGTTATATTGCACCAGCCAATACCTTACATTAATCATGTTAATCATGTTGTCCTGACATGTCAGACCAGCAAAATGGATCAATTTCTATACCCAAATCTGATTCCCACCTTTGTCTTGATTTATCAAGCCTGGTTTAGGGGTTCTTGTCTGAAGTAAGGAATAAATTTTTGAAATACTTATTTTGTGCTCCCCTTTTGAACCGGAGTATTTTGCTACACTGCAGTAAGGTTAGTGCTGGACCCAATTTAAAAAGATCTTAACTGAAGATAGCAGAAAACTCCATATTTATTCCTAATTTGCTCAAATGTCATAAATTGTCATATTCATAACAATCCTTAATACACTTGATCCCTCTCTGGGACCAAGAATCTAGAAATTTATTATCAATCTTTAATAAAATTAACATATTTTGAGCCAGGGGTGTTTTAGGTGTGTAATCGATTTGTGTTAACCTTTAATTTAATGTCAAACTATATTTATTTATAAAAATGTCTTAAGCCCCTTTCACACTTGCCAGTGATCCCAGGAATCGAACACGAATCGGCCTTTAAAGTGGTAAGTGTGAAAGCAAAACCTGCTTAACGCCGGCATCAGATGAGGTCATCTGCAGATGCTGGCTTTGAGATCAGTGTGAAACGGGCAGCAACATTGCAGGTACTTCCGATTAAAGGTAGAAAAGACCAAAATCTGGGGATAGACCCTTGCAAATGTGAAATTGTTCAGTGTCCCGGTTAGGAGTGGACTAGTGTGAAAGGCCAAACCATCATTCCTATCCAGGGACACTGAATGACTGATTTACTGGGATGCAAATGTGAAAGGGGCTTTAGTAAATTATAGATTTAAAATATTGTATCTGTATTCTTAGAAAGTTAGCTATGGTTTGGTACAGGATCACACACAGGTCGCAGCACATTTATAGAGAACCATTGTTTTCAGAGAAGAGAGTTCAATCTCAGAGTCGAAGTGTCTGGGATAGGCAGAGCTAATGGATTTCAAGTGGGTCTTAATTATTCAACAACTGCAGAGGAAGCCATCTGTTTTTAATCAAAGCCACTTAAGCCTCTTGAACAGAGATGAGGTGGGAGGTATTTATAGATATGGAATGGTTTTGAAAAAGGAACAGAATTTTGGTAGAAACAAAACTGATGGTCATGTGTTTTCCAAGGATTGGGACTCACCTCAGTGATGATGTAACAGTCACATGATTTGGAGAAATAGATTACCAAATTCAGACATTTGTGTTCAGTTTTGGAAGAGTTCAGTTTGGAGTTTACAGAAATCAAAACCCTGAGACATACAGGGCTTGAAACCTTGTGAGAGAAAGGGTTAAGTTATAGTAACCAGAATTGGTGCTGTTTGTTGTGTAGTTACTTCTGGAAGAAGGGAACATAGAATCAGTGGCTTTGGAATTAAAGAAGAATACTTTGCTATCTCTTTGGAAAAGAGGACAGAATTCTACCAGATCTATTTTTGTGTTTGGCCATTTTGTTTAACCCTTGACTGGTTTGTGGAAGAAAATAGGCACATTCGCAGTCTTTGAGAAGAGGACAGATTCTTCATGTGGAAAACATAATTGTGAGAAAGAGGCCTGAAGACATAATGTTTAAAAGAGGTTTATAATTATTTCTGAACTGAGAATTTAAGATCACCAAGCAAAACTAAAATGATGCTGAACTTTTAAAAGACTGAATTTTTAGAGTGAGATTTGGAATTACACACATAAACTTTTACATTTGGGGTTAAGTTGAGAGTTAAGTACGTCTAGAGATAAGTAAGAAATGTTATGTAATTAATAGTTTAATAAAAAACTATTACTTTTGTCTGGTGAATTTTTCCATTGCTGTTTCTGTGTTAGTGTTAACGAAGTCCCTTTATCACTAAAGTCCCTTTAGTCCCAAACATAATTAAAAGTGCACAACAAGTGAAAGGCCACAATTTGACCATTAATTTTTAATCCACATTGAAATTAAATGCTTTAATAGCGGGGCTTATTTAGAACCAGATAATAATTAATATTTCCTTTTATATATAAGGTTTTCTGCTATCCTCTCATCAACCTTATGCAACTCTAATTTTACCCATGGAGACTTGTCACTGAGTTTCCTCTGACCAATTCTGTTTCACATGTGCTTCTACCTTCTCCTCCTTCCCTTCACACACTGTTGTGTCGTCCTCAGCCTTCTCCATTGCTACGGAACGGAGAAGACGTATGCTATACAAGTGTGTGTGTGTGTGAGTGTGTGTGTGTGTGTGTGTGTAAGAAAGATGGAAAGGGAGGGAAGGACAGAGGTGGATGGAGTGAAGAGAGAGAGAGGAAGGATAGTGAGGATAGTGGGAGGGAGGAAGGGAGAGAGGGAATAAGAGAGCATGGGGATGGAAGAAAGGAGGGAGGAAGGAAGGGAGGGAGGAAGGAAGGGAGGGAAACAGGGAGGATGGAGGAAAGAGGGAGGAAGGAAGGGAAGAAAGGAGGGTCACCCTTGCTGTAGAGTAAGATGCCGGTAGCTCTTGTAAACCATTGTTCCTGACTTAATTTTACCTGGTTTCCTGATTAATTTTACACGGTGGGTGGTTGGGGGTGGGGGTGGTGGTGGCGGTTATGATTTGATGTTAGCACTGCGTCCGACCCAGAGTTCGTGAACCAAAGAGATCTCTAATCTAGATCAGTGGACCAGATCTTTTGTTCCTCGTTGCTGGGATATTGGTGAGGAAACGTTACCCCATCTAGTGGCAAAGTCACATATTGTCAGAGCAAAAACACACAGTAAATGCTGGAGGAACTCAACCAGTCTCACAGTGTCCACAGGAGGTAGATACATAACCGACATTTTGGACCTGAGCCCTTCTTCCAGGTATAAGCAAAAAAAACAGGAAGGCATCTGAATGAAAACTGGAGATTGGCCGGGGGAGGAATCCAGACCAACAGAGGATATTAGTTGAATATAATAAGAAGAAAGGTGTGAATTGATTCTGGCTCTGTGAAAGGAGATAGAGGGTGTTGGAATCTAGGGGTTAAAACAGTATGAAATAAATGATAAATTAATAAGTGTATATTTACTGCATGGAATCTAGGGGTTAAAACAGTAAGAAATAAATGATTAATCAATAAGTTCATTTGTACTGCATGAGTCAGGGAAAGAGGAATGTGGCTAAGTGGCTGTCACAGCATGGAGCAAAGTTGGCTGAACAAAATTGGCTGCTCCCAAGATACAGGGAGAGGATATGCATAAAACGATTTAGGAGGAATGCTCAACTGAAGGAGGTGGGAAGTAGCACAGGAGACACAGGCCAGATCAGAACAAAGAATGGCCCGCAAGAATCAAAGGGAATGGAAAACCAGTCTAGGAGGAAGATTAAGGCAGGAGGAGGTGTTAAAGAGAACAGCAGAAATTGGCAGGACAAGAACAGAATGGTGATTAGAGATATCTGGGGATGAATTAATTTCTGATCAACACAATGGGATAGTCTGGCCAGGAGGATTCACATGGGAGTGCTACACCCCAGATATCTGCAAAACAGGAGATGACTTGTGATAACCCTTATGCAAAAAGATCTAGCAGGGAAAACAACTTTTGTTCTGTGTGATAAGATTGACCTATATAAACTGTGCCAACTGGACAATAGGGGTCAGTCTCGGGGAGTAGCTCACCGGCAGGTGACCTATGAACTAACAGACTGACCCAGAGCTCTGTTAAGTTTTATTCTTGTGCTGTGCTGTGCTGTGTGGTGTAATAAATTGACTGTTGAACCGAATACCTTCTCCTATCACTTCATTCAACGAACGCGCTGGACTCAGACTACACTTAGACTAAATTAAGAGTAAGTTAAAGCCAGAGTCCAACAATTTGGTGACCCCGACGTGATGAAGATGGAGAAGTGACGGAAGAAAAAGATACGAAACACCGGTCGATTGTGGTGTGGTAATAACAACAAGTGACCATTCTACAAAGGGAGGTAAGCAGACGCCTGTTTAAACGAAGTTCTGCTATTGGCAAAGATACAATTGTGTGTTGTCACTACTCTGCAAAAGACCTAGTTAAAGACAAGAATAAAACAAAGGGGGTTGGAGTCCTCCTAATAGAAAGGGGGTTGGAGTCCTCCTAGTATAAGAGGGTTGAGAAAGAGGGGGTTGGAGTCCTCCTAGTAGAAAGGGGGTTGGAGTCCTCCTAGGATAAGAGGGTTGAGAAAGAGGGGGTTGGAGTCCTCCTAGTAGAAAGGGGGTTGGAGTCCTCCTAGTATAAGAGGGTTGAGAAAGAGGGGGTTGGAGTCCTCCTAGTAGAAAGGGGGTTGGAGTCCTCCTAGTATAAGAGGGTTGAGAAAGAGGGGGTTGGAGTCCTCCTAGTAGAAAGGGGGTTGGAGTCCTCCTAGTAGAACGGGGTTGGAGTCCCCTCGTAGCGATCTCGAGAGATAGCTTTAGACACTTGGCCAATTAGTATAAGGTGTATGGTGATGGTTATTTGCTCCTATAGTGTATAATAAGTATCCGTATAAGGTGTATTGTGTTATAGGTATTTGTTTTTATAGTGTGTAATAAGTATTTGCTTAAGAATCATGTACCATAGTAGGGTATAGTAAGTGTCCGTATAAGGTGTATTGTGTTATAGGTATTTGTTTTTATAGTGTGTAATAAGTATTTGCTTAAGAATCATGTACCATAGTAGGGTATAGTAAGTGTCCGTATAAGGTGTATTGTGTTATAGGTATTTGTTTTTATAGTGTGTAATAAGTATTTGCTTAAGAATCATGTACCATAGTAGGGTATAGTAAGTGTCCGTATAAGGTGTATTGTGTTATAGGTATTTGTTTTTATAGTGTGTAATAAGTATTTGCTTAAGAATCATGTACCATAGTAGGGTATAGTAAGTGTCCGTATAAGGTGTATTGTGTTATAGTTATTTGTTTCTATAGTGTGTAATAAGTATTTGTTTAAGAATCGTGTACCATAATAGTAATAAGTATCTGTATAAGGTGTTCGGCATTTAACTGTTTTTTCATGCACGCTGGTATTGTTGCTGTGTATATCACTGTATTACTCTCGATGTTTTAAGTACTTCTGAAAAAGGGGGCAGCAGAGGTTACAGATTGTACTGTTTTACAGGGTAGAGAGGGCATAGAGGCAAGGTATTTAGAATACGGACCAGGGAAACACAGTGGGGATAGGCAGTCACACAGTGAGGCACCTGTGTACACAGACTAACCGCAAAACAAACAATGTACATTTCACACAAAGGGGGAAACTAACAAGCTAACCGCAAAACAAACAATAGACACTTCACACCACCACGAGACACATAATCCCCCAGCTGGCTCTCTCTCTCTGATCATCCCTGAAGGGGAACACCTGTTTTCAGGGAGCTGCTGGTCATCTAGTGGTTATACAACGTGGGAAGGGACGAAGTAGATTGCAGGGTGTCAGAATCACGAAGTCTAAAGGGTTAAAGATCAGAACGGAGATGGAAGGAGTAAATAGGGATGTAGGGCAAGAGCTCGGGGGAGACAGAGGGGTTCCCCTATCTGTAAACCGACAGTGGGAGAAAACAAGGGATCAATTACTGGGAGGAGTACCGAAGGGAGAGGAGGTACAGGCTATGGCACGATACGAACAGATATGGAGAGAGCTGCAGAATCAGGGGAAGGTGCCACAAGGATTTGAAAAAATCCGACTGGTACGGTACTTAGGAGAAGCAGAGAGGGAAGCAGCCAAGGAGGTGCAGGAACATGAGGCAAAAGGACAAGGATCTGATGTGTAAAGTGGCTGGATCAGCCAGTTGAAGGGGGAGTGTGCATGTCCCTTTAAGTGCACTGTGGCACTTGAAATTGAGGCTTCAGGCTCTTGTCTTGCAGTTAGAGGTATGGAGCCCTATCAACAGATTTAGTACATTTCTTCTACACATTCAGCAGTCAAGGTCCGTGAGTTGAAAGATCACCCACCTCTGGAGAATAAAGATACCTCTGGGGATTCCTATGGGGATTCCTATAAGTTTAATCATTCATTTCTCTGGTGCATTTTCCTCTGGAGTGAAATTAATGCCTCAGCACAATTTCTCTGTATTGCCGCTGTTATTTAATTCATGATAACTTTCCCCCATTCATCAGGTTTATATTTAAATCCGGTAGTGCGGAAGTTACATTGTAAATAATCACGGAGGTAAACCCTGCGCAACTGGATTCAGCTTAATGGAGAAATAGACCTGCGAACGGGTCTATGGTGCTGTGTGAGTACTGCAATAGGTGGAATATGATTTAAATTGGTGGCATCGTTCAGAACAATTGGGTGCATAAGAATAATAATATCATTAAGAACTCACAGATCTTGTACCGGATGCTATTCAGTACATCTTGACTTAAGGACTGGAGAAATTGGCATGTTAGAATGAGATTGGCATGGTACCAATATTTCTTGATTCAATAATGACTCCACAAGCTCCAGGATTCATGCAGCAGAACTTTTAAGTGGAATATAATAGAAACTAGCCTGTACTTAAATTATTGTGTGTGCAATCTTCATAAGAACATCTTTTAACTTTTTTTGGTGCCTGTTTTACAGACTGTTTTAAATAAGGCCAGCTCCTGTGAGCTGTGGCACAAGGCATTTTACTTAAGGCAGAACTAAAGGTTGAATATGTTTCAAGTTCTCTTGCAGGGGCTCTTGTGCTGCAATGTCTGTTATGTACTCACTCTAACAAATTGGAGGGTTGTGCCCCATACAGACAAGCAGCTCCAACTGCATTTTAATAAGGTCTAACATATTCAAAACCCATGCAAATATGGTTTGTGTTTCATTTTACAATTTTTACACTAACACAAAGGAAAGTCAGATTGTTATTCATTTTATTAAAATCTAGTGATTGGTTATATGTAAAAGCATGGCAAGAGGATCAACTAAAACCTGCCTGGGATGGTCCCTTCTGTGTACTTTTAATTACAGACACAGCAGTAAGAACAAGAGAGAAAGGCTGGACCCACATTCAAAGAATTAATGACAAAGTGCCATAATGTTACAATTTTATTCGTTTTTTTAATGGTTTATTCAGTTTTGTGTATTTTATTGCTGTTTTCAATGAGCTTTACATTTATCGTGGTTTATTCAGTTTTGTGTATTTTATTGCTGTTTTCAATGAGCTTTACATTTATCGTGGTTTATTCAGTTTTGTGCATTTTATTGCAGTTTTCAATGAGCTTTACATTTATTGTGTTTTATTCAGTTCTTATTGTATTTTAATGAGCTTACAGGTATTCTTCATTGTTGTTTACTAATTTCTTTGGAATATTGTTCGTTAATGTTTTAAGCCCCCCTGGAATAGGGGCAGCAGAGGTTGCAATTCAGCTCCTTTAGAATGTAGACAGGGCATAGATTTAATGTATAGTCATAATGGGATATAAGGGATCCCAATACGGACCAGGGGAATTAAACAGCTTTAGTGGAGTACATCTAATTTGTATCTTAGCCTACACAGGTATTAAAGACAGGAGTTTTGAAGCGATAGCACAAAGGACATGGTGGGACAAAGACAGACAGAATGGTAGTCAGGATTGTACATGTAACAGAGAGAGAGAGAGTTAATACATATGCTAATGTACACAGACAGGCTGCAACTCACAAGTTCAATGATACATATGCTAATGTTAGCAGACAAACTGCAACACACAGTTACCTTTTCCATAAAGGAGGATGAGGAGATCTCGACTTTTTTGAGTCAGTGTAGGGAGAGTTGGACTGATAAGGCAGGAGTACACCCAGCCACAGATCCCTTGCAGACTACACTCTTTAGGGCTGCAGTAACGAGTGGACTGCCAGCTGTAGTTAGGGAGGCATTAGAGAATAACCCTGATATTCCTGGCTGCTCGAGTGAGCAATGGGAAAAACATTTGACCCATCACATGAAACGTTACAGGGCTAAGCAAAAGGAGGACAAACATACTATGGAGTCGGCACAAGTGCAACTCCTTAAGCTTCAATTGGCAGAGGCTAGGCAAAAGGCAAACGAGGCAAAAAAGATTTCCTCAAAGGGTGCAAACCAGATGATTCAGCAGCCAACGCAGCCACCACAAGGGAATAATATGACTTGGCACCCGGCCCCATATTGGGCACCGGGTCCCACCTATGTGGCCAGAATGGGAGGTCCAATGGGGGGATTCCGAGTAAGAGGGAGAGTTCGGGGTGCTCCACGAATGCAGCCAGCCGTATGCTTTGTATGCGGTCAGCCAGGACACTGGAAGAGAGACTGCCCCCTGGCTTGGGATCCTCGGGACACTGGGGGAAGGGGATATGGACCACCACAAAATGAGCATTGGGTCCAGTCCCAGAGATCGTCAGTGCCACCCCCGGTACATCAGGCACCCCATGCGGCTTTAGCTCCAAAGAGACAATTCCCTTTGCTGACAGAGGAGGAGCAAGATTGCCCACAGTGACGGAGCCCGGGCACCCACGAGCAGGCTAGGTTGGCAGACCCTTTCCTGCAGATTAAAGTTATGGACATGGAAGTATCCTTTTTAGTGGATACGGGAGCCAGATTTTCAACACTCACTGGCACTGAATTTCAAGATAAAACATCATCCTCTAGCGTCCAGCTGATAGGGTTCTCGGGTACACCAGAAAATCTGCCGTTTTCTACACCACTAGTCACTTCTGTGGCAGGACAGACTTTTACACATCAGTACATTTTGTCAGCCAGGTGCCCTACCAATCTTTTGGGCAGAGACTTGTTGTTCAAGTGCGGAGCATCCATCCTTTGTGGACCCAGCGGAATAGAGGTCACCTTTCCAAATGGATATTCTATGAACTGTTCATTAACTACACTGCATTCCAGTTCTCAGATGTTGTTGGCGGCAGCTGGAGGATCCGCGTCTGAGGGACAATGGGCTGACATTTACTGGGGGCTGCTGCAACCTGAGGACCCACAGAAGGGAGGGCTGCTAAAGCTTTATAATCAATGGAAGCCGTGGATCCAGACGTTACACCCGTATACCCCTCCCTCGGACCCTCCCCATATGACCCTCTTTTACGATAGGGATGGGGATGAAATGTATCAGCATGCCTTTTATGAGGAGGTAGAGGGCAGGCAATGGGAAATTAATTCGGACTACATAGTGATAGGAAAGGAGGGAGTGGCCGCTGCGGTGGCACTGACATCTGAGCAGCTGGAATGGTATGAGATGGCAGGTGAGGCCATTCCTCATGTCACCCTTGCAATTGGCACTACTCATCAGGCAAAAGATTTGGGACCGATGTGTCGGAACTTGAAGTCCCTAAGGGACTGGTCTGACACCCAAATACCGACAGTGCAGTTCTCCTCATCTGGGCAGGCATACAGAATTTGGTCTCCGACACATGATCAAGTCCTCCTTGAGCATAGACAGATTGAACGATTTCATGGTAGAGAGAAGATGGATCACCCCGACTCAGCCCTATGCTAGACTCTCTCCCTGAGAACCTGTGGTCAGTGGGATCAGCAGATGTGGGTTTTTGTCAGCAGGTTGATCCCATAACCTTCGAACTGTCAGATTACACCCCTATTTGGCAGATGCAATACTACATCATCCAAAACCAAAGACAGTAAAGGAGATGCTTTTGTTTTTGGGTTTGTCAGGTTATAGTAGGCAGTTTATCCCATCGTATGGTGAGTTGACACATCCACTGCGAACTTTGGTGAATGAGCAGGGGATGAGGAACCTGGGAGCTACACTGGATTGGACTGCACAGGCTGAGATGAGTTTTATTCTATTGAAGCAAGCTCTTACAACAGCTACAGATTTGGCGATTCCAAATTATAACTACCTTTCTTTTTGGATGTTTCTGAAAAAGCACACACAATTGATGGTGTTCTTTTTCAGAAAAAAGGGGGTGGAAGATGTGTGCTGATGTATGTGAGTATCACACTAGACCCAACGGAAGACAGACACCCACCATGTACGAGACATGCAGCAGGAGTAGCAAAGATTCTACAAAAGGTGGCACACATAGTAATGGGACATGGCCTGACAGTATTAACAACACATAGTATTGTAGCATTTGTGAGCTCCACAGCATTTACAATGACTTCGTTAAGGCAGACGAGACTAGAAAAGATCCTGAATGCTCCAAATGTTACGTTTACCCATGAAGGCATTAACATGGCAGAAAATAGTGGAGAGGATGAACCAAACAATAAAAGGTAAGATCGGGAAAGTACAGGCACGGACCAAACTAAATTGGGTGGATGCGTTGCCTCTGGCATTAATGTCAATAAGGAGTTCGGTAAGTTCTGTGACAGGATTCACTCCATATGAACTACGAACGGGGCACCAGTTCCCGGGACCGGGAGCCAGAAGTCAGACTACGAAGAATGGGGTAAGTTCAATGGGATGCAAGCTGTATTATGATAAACTAACGGCTCTGGTGTCAGATTTTTCACAACAGGTCACAAGTCCCAACAGAGAAGGGGAAACACCGATACCTTCAGTCGCGGAGTGGATTCTGCTAAAGGTCATCAAGAGAAAGTGGTCGGAGCCCAGGTGGACAGGACCCTACCGAGGGGTGGAGAGGACGTCCCACGCGGTTCGACTACAAGGAAAAGGCGAGACGTGGTATCATTGGAGTCAGTGTGCAGCAACGGACCCACCGACACGGACACTGGAACAGATTCGAACGGAGGTGACTGAGAACCTGTGAAGCAACCACGGACTAAGAACACTTAAAGTCCTTTTTTTAAAGAGACTATTGGACTACAGTGACTGTGTATCAGTGGTTGACGGCATAATCAAGTTATTGGCATCAAAACAACGAAAAAAGCTGGGATGAATACTATGTGGGGACTATGGGTACTGGTATTCCGAGCCCTTGAAGGGGCTGGAGTAGAAAACCACTGTACAAAGTGTGTGCACTCGGCCTGGGGGTCGCACAACGAAAAAAAACAGTACTTTACTGATTGGACTAACTTTCCTGAACACTGTGTGGGGGCTCACACAGGACGTAAGTGTGTGCATAATGGACAAGTGTATGATGTTAAATTCAATAAGGGCTCTTTACTATCTAATAAATTAACTGGTGATTGGTCTCATTTTCATGAGACCAAAAGGGGGACTGTTGGAATCTAGGGGTTAAAACAGTATGAAATAAATGATAAATTAATAAGTGTATATTTACTGCATGGAATCTAGGGGTTAAAACAGTAAGAAATAAATGATTAATCAATAAGTTCATTTGTACTGCATGAGTCAGGGAAAGAGGAATGTGGCTAAGTGGCTGTCACAGCATGGAGCAAAGTTGGCTGAACAAAATTGGCTGCTCCCAAGATACAGGGAGAGGATATGCATAAAACGATTTAGGAGGAATGCTCAACTGAAGGAGGTGGGAAGTAGCACAGGAGACACAGGCCAGATCAGAACAAAGAATGGCCCGCAAGAATCAAAGGGAATGGAAAACCAGTCTAGGAGGAAGATTAAGGCAGGAGGAGGTGTTAAAGAGAACAGCAGAAATTGGCAGGACAAGAACAGAATGGTGATTAGAGATATCTGGGGATGAATTAATTTCTGATCAACACAATGGGATAGTCTGGCCAGGAGGATTCACATGGGAGTGCTACACCCCAGATATCTGCAAAACAGGAGATGACTTGTGATAACCCTTATGCAAAAAGATCTAGCAGGGAAAACAACTTTTGTTCTGTGTGATAAGATTGACCTATATAAACTGTGCCAACTGGACAATAGGGGTCAGTCTCGGGGAGTAGCTCACTGGCAGGTGACCTATGAACTAACAGACTGACCCAGAGCTCTGTTAAGTTTTATTCTTGTGCTGTGCTGTGCTGTGTGGTGTAATAAATTGACTGTTGAACCGAATACCTTCTCCTATCACTTCATTCAAAGAACGCGCTGGACTCAGACTACACTTAGACTAAATTAAGAGTAAGTTAAAGCCAGAGTCCAACAAGGGAAAAGAGAAGAGAGAGAGAGAAGGCTGTGGGAAAGCCGACAAGGGGAAGAGAAGGAAGGAGGGGGTGATTTAATGGAAACAAGAGAAGTTGATGTTAATGCCATCTGGTTGGAGGGTGCCCAGTAGGAAGATGAAGTGGTGTTCCTCCAATTTGCAGATGGTCTCAGTCTGGCAGTGCACGAGACCATGGACAGTCGTGTCAGCAAGGGAATGGGGAAGGGAATTAAAATGGATATCCACACTATTGTGGTGGACAGAGCCGGGTGCTCAATGAAGCAATCTCCTAGTCAGCGTCCAGTCTTTCCAATATAGAGGAGACCACAACAGGAGAATCGGTTGCATTAGATGACCCATGCAGATTCACATGAAATGTTGGTTCACTTGGAAGGACTGGGGCCCTGAATTATTGTGGTGAGGGAGTAGGTGTGGGCGCATGGAGAATCTCCTGTGGGGGGCGATTGTTGGGAAGGGAGGAGTGGATGAGGGAGTCGCTAAGGGAGTGGTCTCTGTGGAAGGCGAAGAAGAGAGAAGAATATGTATCTGGTGGTGGTAGCACGTAGTAGGCAGAGGAAATAGTGAAGGAAGATACGTTGGACACGGAAACTGAGATAGGTGAGGACAAGTGGAATCCTCTGAAATATTGGCCCCAAAACTTGACTATTACACGAGTATAGATGGTACCAACTCCACATTCAAAGGACAAATGGGATTAGTAGGGTAATTGGTGTTTTTGAGTGCCATGGTCAAGGGCCTGTTACCCTGCAGTATTTGGAAAACTGGAAGATCCAGAGGAAAGCCAGACCGGGAAAGAACCTAAAAACTCCGCAAAGACAGCATTGGATTTGAACCCGGATCATGGGCGCTGTAACACACTTCACTAACCACTACATTGATTCCTGAGCTAACTTCAATAAACAAGTAGGCTTCTCTGATGAGGCCCCTACTACCCTATCCTCTTCATGTTCTACATTTCTCCAGTCCCTCGTTTTGTAATGTAAACTACTCTTCATCACCCACTGATGCTATTTGACCCATTGAGTTCCTCTAGCAGATTGTATGTAGCTGCTTCCATGCCGTCTGACTTGTTTCTTTCCACCATGGGCTTTCGAAAGAGAATTGATCCAATGCTCAAGTGATGAGCCAAAAGAGAAATTATTGAGGCTGAGAACAAGTTCTGCCAGCCGGTGGTGGTAGAAGGGGGGGTGGGGGGTCTGGTCAGATCTATTGTTGAGAAATAAACAAAGGGCTTTGAGGCCTACGATATGGGGGATGGAGTTGTGTAGTGACTGGATGCCCATGGTAAAGGCTCAGGCCTGAACATTGGTTATATATCTTTACTTCCAATGTACGCTTCAAGACCGGCCGAGTTCCTCCAGCATTTCTGTGTTAACTATGGCTCTATGACTTATTCCCAGTCATCTCACTCTTCAACATAGTCACTGGGCCTCCACAGACCTCTTGGGTTGTGGATTTTAGTGTTGCTGGGCAAAATACCAGCATGGATGTGATGGCCCAAAAGCCCCATTTCTGGGCTGTACAAGTTGATGTTCTCATCTCTGCTTTGAATGGCTGGTCTCCAATTTTGAACCATTGACGAGCTGATGGACAAACTGAAGATGATCAGGCAACATCCATCAGTAGAATTGGTCAGTCAACATATCGGGTCAGGACTTTCTTTTGAACGAGTGGGTCAAGGTTTTAAAACACTCCAGCCATGAGAAACATCACCCCTATATCTACTCTGTCAACTTCTTGCAGGTTAATTTTTTAAAAAATAATTTAATTTAGACATGCAGCAAGGTAACAGGCCCTTTTGGCCCACGAACCTGTGCCGCTCATTAACCTACAACCCCCAGTATGTTTTGAATGGTGGGAGGAAACCAGAGACCCTGGGAAAACCCATGCAGAAACGATGAGAACATACGAACTCCTTGGAGACTCACGGGATTTGAAACCCTGTCCCAATCGCCGGCGCTATAACTTCATTGAGCTGACCGTTGAGCCAATCAATCTGATAGGAAAGCAGGCCATTCATCCCATCAATCTCCTAGCGCAGCCATTCTCAACCTTATTTCGGCTCTGCTACCCCCTCCCCCACCCTCCGAGACTCTGCTCAAAGTTTATGGGCCCCCTTCCCTGTGAAGCCGTCAAGTTTTGATTTTTTTTCCATATTTCTCTCCGACCGACTACACACAAAAAAAGTTATGCTCCTCAAGGTGGAAAGAAAACAAGGCCTTTACTTAAATGTGCTGTGGCCCCGAGGGGGCTGAGAGGCTCTTGTTGAGAATGGCTGTTGAGAGAGCTGCTCAGGAGTTTCTGACTTGCTCTTGTTATAGAAGGGTTTATTTTCTTATTAATGAAACAAAACAGCAAAGAGACAAATGTACTCCAATTTGCTTCCATTATTTTTTGGTAATTTTATATTTATTTTTTTTTAATTCCATACAGCAAGAATCAAAGATATAGCAGTAATTATAATAAAACAACTGGCAGCAAGGACAGAGTATACTATATTGGCAACTACAAGCAGGAAAACATCAAAATAAAAAGAGAGCCTGTGATTACACAATCATAAAACCAAGTTTCCGTCCTTTTGGCAGTGTGGTATGGCCTTGTGATTTGGACTCAATCTTACCAAAATCAAATGGTCATTTCATCCAAACTAAAAAAAAATAAAAGACAATTAAACATTAAAAAAAGATATACCTAAGTTCATGGGTCTCAAAGGTTCACTGGATGCTCCAGTATGAGTCGCCCAAGTTTGATTCAACTGAGATGAGGAGAGTCATCTGGAGTTGGATGGAGGCAAGGACGATAAGAGTTCCTTCCCCAAAGAGGATTAGAAGGTCAGATGGGTTTTTCAACAACTGAGTAGTTTTGTGTTATCGAAGCTGGCTTTTTAAAGTTCCAAATCTACTTTCCACTTTCATTTTGGTCTCCAGGGATTGAAGTTGCATTAATGGCACATTTTTGGTGGCTGATTCAGTTGCCTAACCGCTGCCCCACTACATCCAGAGTGGAGTCAAGGGTTCCAATCTGCCGATCCACTCTCCCAACCTCCTTCCTCCCCATCTCCAACTCTACCCATGCCCCCCACCAACCAAGAGTTTACTTCCCTCTTTTCCCCAGGGTCGAAGTTCTCCCTCCATTCGACGCTGAACAATATGTGCCACCGCATTGAGCCCGCAGTGACGGACCAAATTCTACACCGGAGGACGACCTTCGACCCTGTTTCCCAGACAATGAATCTCCTTTCTCATAAAAAAAAACAAGGGCTTAAAATAAGAAGAACCTTGCCATCTTCTTTTGTTTCTCCAATTCACAGTGGTATATTAAAAAAAAAACACTCGGTTCATTGAAATACAAAAGGTATACACTCAACTGCAAAAAGGAACAGGAACACAAGAGCAATAAAGTCATGTTGGCATCTGCTGTTTGGGTGATATCTCCAAGACTAAACTGACATTTTTGACATGTAGTCATTAAAATGAAAGTGTGGAGCCAGTTTGATATATATTTATATAATGTAATTTTTTTTACTTCCCAGGAGAAGTACACAATCAAAATCCATATACAGAACCTGTTTTTGATAAGATTAAAATACGTTTAAACTGTAGTTTCTCTTTTTTATTTATAAAAAAAGAACTTCTAAAACATGCAGTAGATTGATTTTGTGAGGAGTTGGGTATTTTCTGTGGTTGAGTGGAGGGAGTTTGTTTTGTTGATGATCAAAGTCCACACCTGGAGCTTTAAACCTGTCAGTGGTGGGTGGGCATGGTGTTGGTGGGATGGGGAGGGGGATTACCTGGTGGATTGTGTGTTGCTGGGACAATGGGAAGTAGGGGTGGGGTGGAGGCAATGAATGGGGCCAGTGTATGGTGATCGGAGGAGATGGCACGTCAGATTATACAGGGTCAGTCAAGAGTCCCATGGGTGCAGGCAGGAATCTCCATTCCCATGGGATCAGACGTGAATCCCCATTGCCATGGGATCTTACAAGAATCTCTGATCCCCTGTGCTCATTGGATCTGGTAGGAATCTCCCATTCCCAATGAACAGGCAGGAATCCTAATCTACATTGACCCTCCCACTGATCAGATTTGGCCTAACGTTGGTCCCATTGACCTTGTCTGGAGAGTAAAATGGGGCAATGGGGTTTGGCGCTGTTGGAGTGGAGAACAGATACAGTGGGGGATGATGGGGTGCAGGGCAGGTGGAGTAGGTTAGTAATAGGGTAGGAATGATGGTGTGGGAGGGTGATAGAGTGGAGGGATGATGGAGGGGTCGTGATGGAGAGTGAGGGATGACAGAGTGTGACGGTTATGGAGTGGGGGTGATGGAGTGGGGGGGTGATAGGGTGCGGGGCAGATGGAGTGGGGAGTGATAGAGTGGGGGGATGATGGAGTGAGGGGGTGTTGGACTGGAGGGTGTGACTGAGTGGGGGGGTGATAGGGTTTGGGGCAGATGGAGTGGGGGGGTGATAGGGTGCGGGGCAGATGGAGTGGGGAGTGATAGAGTGGGGGGGTGATTGATGGAGTGAGGGGGTGTTGGACTGGAGGGTGTGACTGAGTGGGGGGGTGATAGGGTTTGGGGCAGATGGAGTGGGGGGTGATGGAGTGCAGGGTGACAGAGTGGGGGGATGATAGGGTGCAGGGTGATGAAGTGGGGGGTGATAGGGTGCGGGGCAGATGGAGTGGTGGTGATGGAGTGGGGGGGTGATAGGGTGCGGGATAGATGGAGTAGGGGTGATGGGGCTGGATTTAGATGTGTGGAAAACAGATCACTTGCCCTGGGACTGCCAGCCTGTTGTCAGCAGGTGTTGGATTAACACTGGCCTGTCCTATCGTCCTCTCCCCACTGATCTCAGAAGGATGTTTATCGTTCAAGCTGAAAAAAATCCTGGCAAACTACAAGCTGTTCACATTAAAGCAAAGCAAGATTTTGCCTTTTTTCAGGGGTGGGTGGGCATTGGGGGGGGGGCGGGGATAGGGTTTATGAGGCGCTAAAATCTGTGCCTATCAACATTTTTTTAAAAATTTTTGCAAGCTTTTTTTTAAATTTTTTATTTTTGTTCAGCCTGTCGTTTTAATGACCTTAACAAAATTCCTTGTTATTATAGACATTTTTTTTTATTCAAAATAAGATCTTACTATTTTACAGGTTTCCTTCTCCTTTGACTATATACAGAAGTGCAAAACGTCAACTTTCCCCGTAGGACCGATTTACGTTCTTTTTACCAAAACTGCAGCATAATCAACCCTCAAGTGTCTGCACACACAATTCAGATTAATTCTCTTTTCTTATAAGTAAGCTTTGATTAAGAGTTGAATTCATGACATAAAAAAATCTCTTGATCTATTGATTATGCATCTCCTATTGAATGAAGGTCTGATATTTAGCTGAGGGAGATTAAAATATACCCAACAAACAATATGTTGCTATTCGCGAATGGTTACAGTAGAAAATAATTTTCAGTTCTAATATCTAGGAACTAGAGATTTTCAATAATGACTATAATTACAAACAAAGTAAATCTTCTAAACATTTTGCAATTGTCTGCCAGGATCGTTGCTATAGCAACAACTTAACTTCATACTTCCCAATGAAATGAACATTGTAAGATAGCCGTACAAAAGGTCTTTGTTCTCTGAATGAAAGAAATAACAATGTCTGATGCTCGTAATTCATAAATCAGAAAACGGTATTCCATTCTTTATGCTTTTGTCCTAGGATGACACTATGCAATGGTGAAGAAGGGGTAGAGAGGAAAATTAAAACATCCCTTTGACTGAAAAAAACTTCTTGGAAATCTTTTATCTGTGACTTCCAATGAATGAAATCAAAGATAACCTATCAACTAAAATATGAAAATAATATCAGACATTTAAACATATGAAAAACATTAAAACAAATCTAGTATTATAGGTAAGAGATGACAAACTTAAAATAATTGAAATAAGCAATGTTCTAGTATGTAAGTACTAGAGCAATGAGTGAATTCTATGTGCTCCTTAACAGGTAGGAAGTAACATTTAAAGTGGGTTTCAACCCGTAATGTATAATCTAAGGCTTTAATAGATGTACAGTACAGTCAATAAAATCAATGTATAACAACCCTTTTAAAAACTACAAGTACACCTTTCAAATTCCATCTTAAAAAATAAAACTTTGCAGAGAGCTTGGAAGTGTGGACAGTTCACAAGATAAACTTTTGCCTCTTCCATTTCCGAGACGATACTTTTAAGTAACCTGGGCTCACTACAACTGATCCATCATTTGCTGAACAGAGCTCTAATAAAACCTCTTTATCAAGCTGCAGAAAAGAAAAAAAATAAAGATTCCTATTGGGAAACCTAAACAAATAAAAGGAATTCCTTTGGAATTAAAAATACACAGCTAATATTTTTTTTTTGTTTTTTTTTTTCTCTTGAAGGCTTTCTAAGGCTATAAATGCAATAACTTTGAAAAAAAGTCACATATAAAATTCACCCGGATACATATCCCACCGTGGTACTACTTTTAACATTTATATTTTGGTTTATCATGCATTTTATGACACAGTGCTTTGCTCGACCTTAAGGTAATCTAGTTTAGAGTCACTTTCCATCATATTGTCTGACTAAAGAGTGTGACGTTCAGCACAAAGCTGTGTTGTTTTTTTAAAATCTCCACGGAGAGATGCTTTTTTTTTATAGTCTTTATTTGACTTTGGGTTTTGCTTTGGGGAAGAAAAAGAATTTGGGGGCAAATCAAAACAGAAACCTGGGCCACCTTTCCAAGTCTCTGAAGCCTGGCATCTTTGTTTGGCAATGAAAATGGAAGGATTGTTTTGACTTTGGAGTTGATACTTTGCCACGTTGTGTGTGGCAAAGCCCAGCATCAAAGAGAAATGTCAATTGATATCGGTCATGATTGTTTTCTATCCTTAGTATTTCTGGTGGAGATTCATACATTGCATCAGTGGTCTACGAATGATTGCATTTTCTAAACATAAAGAAAAATAAATTGCTAATGTTATTCAATGCATGTTGTCCTATTCCCTGGAGTGGAGATGCCATTTCTGAGAGAGACCGAAATGTAAAGTAGCGCAGCCCATTTTGTTAGCACATTTGAAATACACTGAATCTGATAAATGCTTTAACACTGCAGGAATAATACTTTAGGGTTAATTGTACAGATTCGAATGGCACTTAACATGTACCTCCAACATATTTACGACACAGTATTTAAAGCTACAATGTGCTTAAAAGAAAGAACAGACTTAGTTTGTACTAATGTTTTGCCCAGCACATTCATCTGTCCATTTCCTCTTTAAATCTCTCTTACAATCCATTAGAATATAACCATAACACAGATCACTGTACATGCACAATTGATTTTTAGTGAACATGGGAAAATAGTTTTTATTTTAAATACAAGGTGCACTATTTTTGTTTTTTTAATCTCTTTTTTTTCCACTTTTGTAAACTTGTAGGAAAACCATTTAAACCTAACACCAAAATGATCTGTATGGTTTGCAGGCGTACCAGTATATACTGTATATTAAAATGTACATCAGAGTATACCTTTCCACTGACGGGTAAGAAGGGCTGAGAGTGGGGCTGAGGGAAGAGATGTGAACGGAATGGGCACCATTGACTGAGCCAATGCAAAGCTCAGTGCCAAGGAAAGGCAAACGATGTTGTTGACTGGACAATAGACAAGGCTCCTCTTCAGCCTCATTCTCAGTGGAACAGACAGACCACGTGAGCCTCAGTGTGCAGCTCCTTTCACCTGTATCATGTTCAAGACGACCATACTTCCAGTGGGCTGGTAGGCGGAAAGGTTTGTGGGTGAGGTTAAGGGAGGGAGAATGATGGTTGGCTTGGTGACTGGATAGTGGAATTTACAGAATGGCTGTGGATCCCTGCTGCATCATGGCTTCCCTGCACACTGTCTGCACGCTGATCTGGGGAGAGAAAAACAAACACATTAGTTTCAGCCGTCTTTAATTGGGCAACTTTTCCCCGAGGCGTATCAGGAGGAGTAAATTGGTGTCGATGGAATTGAGATAAGGAGGAGCCACGATCCTTTGGAATGGTCACTTAGCATGGAAACAGGCCCTTTGACCCAACTTGCCCAAGCTGACCAAAATATCCCACCCACATTGGACCCACCTGCCTTTATTGGGCCTGCACCCCCTCGATCCATGTCTCCATCCAAATGTTTCTTAAACATTGCGATTATATCAACTACCTTCTCTGACAGCTTGTTCCATACACTCACCACCCTCTGTGTTTATCAAACAGGATGGAGAGGCTAAATGGACTTTTTCTCCCTGTAGATCTACTGACGTAATTCATGGATAAAAATCCCTTCATCAGGGCAGCAAAAGTGACAATGAACGAGAATGTGAACTCTGTGTAGGTGCACTGTCTCCACGCAGGAGCCTGTGTGCGCTCATTCATCCTGCCTGCTGTTGGGGTGCTCATCATGATCTTTAACCTTATAACCATATAACCATTTACGGAGCGGAAACAGGCCATGTTGGCCTTTCGAGTCCGCACAGGTTCACTGATTTTGTGCGCCCTCTTCAGGCAATGGTCCCGATGGGTTTGGCCCTCGAATTCCAACTTCAGTGGCTGCTGGCCCTGGGATCCCAAATGCTGTGCTTGCATCCTGTGGATGGGGTGACTGGAAACAGTGACCAGGCATTGGCTGGAGGGAACGCAAGCCCTATCTCCACACCATCAACGCTCTACCTACCCTTCACAATGTCAAAATCATTTGCAAACGTAAAATTGATTTTAAAACATAATAAAGTCGTTGAAATCAAATTCAACTGCTTTTCAGCTTCAGATTTATTGTCAGAGTATACACATGACACCACATACAATCCTGATTCTTTTACCTGCAGGCAAAGCAGAATTATCACTTATTGGCAGTGGGGGGGGGGCAAATGTAAACAAATAAACAATGTAAACAAACTGATTGAGTTTTTCATTGAGGAGTCTGATGGTGGAGGGGTCGCAGCTGGTCCTGAACCTGGTGGTGCGAGTTTTGTGGGATCCAAACCTCTTCTCTGATGGCAGGAGCGAGAACAGAGCGTGTGGTGGGTGGTGTGGGTCCTTGATGATTGCTGCTGCTCTCCCACGGCTGCATTCCCTGTACATGTTGTCACATGTACACCAATTAAAATAAAATATTAATTTAAATATATTTAAAATATTGATGATTGGCAAATCTATTCAAATTAATGGAGATGTTATAGATGCACCAGATATATCCCCTGGAATCCTTACTTTCAGGTTCTACAATAGTATTCTCAATTGAATTAGATACAATAAATACAAAAGATAGATAATACATATTCAAATTGTCCTAGTGGTTAGTGTGACACTATTGCAGCTCCAGGGGCCGAGGTTTGAATCTGGCGCTGTCTGTATTGAGTTCTTGCTGTGTCTGCATGGTACTCTGGTTTCCTCCCACCCTCCAAAACAATAGGTTAATTTGGGAGTAATTGGGTGGCACGGGTTTAAATGACTGGAGTCGGTATCTACTGTGCTGTAAATAAAGTTAAAATCTTTCTAAAAATGTGATTTTGCAAGAGTACAGACAGCCCTGGAATGGAGTCTGAACAGCCCCTGATTCGGGCATCAAGGGGAGGTTCAAGGGCCTGTTGGCTATTGGAAATAAACTGTTCATGAACCTAGAGAGAGACTTCAGGCTTCTGCACCTTCTGGCCAAAGGTAGCAGTGAGAAGATGTTATTCCAGGGTGACGGGGGTCTTTTACGATGTTGGTTACCTTCTTGAGGCAGCACTTTGATGCCTTCAGTGGATGGGAGTTCAGAGCTTGTGATGGATCTCGCTACATTTTCTACCTTCTGAAGACTTCTGTGCTCCTGGGCATTCGAATTACCCAACTAGGCTGTGATGGAACCAGTCAGTATACTTGCTACAGTCAACCTGCACTTGTTGGATGGAATATTCAGAGGTGCCAAATCTCTTCAGACTTCTTAGAAAGTAGGTTCTCGAAAGACTGCATAGAAGGCAGGTGTAAAACCGAGAGGCCAGACATGAAGTGTATCCTGACCCCAGCTCTGTGTATTTGGGAATGTAGGGGAAAGTCCAGCGTGGTTCAAGAGGGAAGATAGATCGTTCATCTGACCACCATCCCCCTTTCCACCATCAACCCAACACACTTCCAATTTCCATGGATGGCAGCGGAATTTCAGGAATGTGTTGCTTTGTGTGCTGTGGCAAGCAAACAGTCAGAGTTGGAGAGGCAAAATAATCCCTCAAGGTTGCCAGACAAGTTTACAGGGTGGTTAAGAAAGCATATGGCGTGCTGGCCTTCATTATTTGGGGGATTCAGTTCAAGAACCACGAGTAATGTTGCAGCTCTATAAATCTCTGGTAAGACCACACTTGGAGTATTGCTTTCAATTCTAGTCACCTCATTAGGTTAAGGATGAGGATGTTTTGGGGTGGATGTAGAGGAAATTTATCAGGATGTTGCTGGGATTGGAGAATGTGCCAAGTGCAAGGTTAACTGAGCTTGGGCTTTGGAGTAAAGCAGGAGGAGAGGTGACTTAATAGAGGTCTACAAGACTATGAGAGAGTGGACAGCCAGTGCTTTATTCCCCAGGGTGAGAATAACAAACACCAGGGGACATCAGTATAAGGTGAGGGGACACAGACAAAAATTGAGAATTAAGAGGTAAAGGGGTTTATTTTTTGGTAGGTACATATGGGTCGGCAAAACATCATGGGCTGAAGGGCCTGTTCTGTGCTGTAACATTCTATGTTCCAAGTTCTAAGCTTGTTCTCTGTCCAGGCAATTTTAGAAGCAAGCTACTGCTAGCTTGCTCGTCAATGTTTTAAAAAAAATAAAAGCAGAAAGAAAGCAATCACCTTCAAATTTGCCATCTATAGCTGGGAACATATTAATATTTGGATCCTCAACAAGATTTGGGTGTCGGTGAGGGGTAGGAAGATTCAAACAATTGGAACACAAAACATTACAGCACAGTGCAAGCCCCTCGGCCACGATTTTGTGCCAACCTATATAAACCTACTCCACAACTATCTAATTTTTCCCAACCTCATACTGATACCCCTCCACTATTTTTTTTACATCCATGTGCCGATCTATAAGAGGCAGTGCCTCAAGAAAGTAGCCTCTATCCTCAAGGACTTTCACAAGGCAAGCCATGCCTTTTCTTCATTGCTACCGTCAGGATGTAGGTACATGAGACAGAAGACACACATTCAATGATGCAAAAACAACTTTTTCTCCTCCACCATCCGATCTCTGAACCTGTGGACATGACCTCAATTCCTCTTTTTTACACAGGGTATTTTTTTTAAAAATCGTGTATTTACGGAATGGTGATTTTGCACCTTCTGCTGCCACAAAACAACAAATTTCAATGCAACAAACTGATTCTGATTCTGATTTCAATCAGGGCGGTGCGGTTAGCGTAGCGGTTAGTGCAACACCGCTACAGCGCCAGCGATCGGGATGGGTTTGAATCCCACGCTATCTGTAAGGAGTTTGCACATTCTCCCCACGTCTGTATGGATTTTTTTTCCCTCAGAGGCTCTGGTTTCCTCCCACCATTCAAAATATACTGGGGGGGGGGTGTAGGTTAATTGGGTGGCGCAGACCTGTGGGCCGAAATGGCCTGTTACCATGCTGTGTGTCTAAATTTTTAAAAAAATTAAATTTAAATATTGGAGACATTTCAACATGAGCATTAAAATATGTCAGTAATCATTCAAAGCTTCAAATTTATATTTGCATAAGGGATGAAAATATAGGAAACTTACTGTTCAACCAAGAAATAGTCTACATCTGAGTAACATACTTGTGACTTGCCAAATGATCCACCGATATTATGGGCATCTGTGTAGAAGGATAAAGTAACTGCAATTAACGTACATCGTTCATTAAGTATAGTGAATAAATTAGTTTGGAGACAACACAAAAAGCAACCAAGTGCCGGAAACACGCATTATCGCTACAAAAGCCTTCCAGCTACTGTGTAATAATGAATGGGCCAAGGCTAACACAGACTCTACTGTTGCAATGCGAGTTATATTGGAAGTCGGGAAAGACTGTGTCATTGGATTTATGTCCCTCTACTTTAACCAAGTGTTGCTTGTTATTTTCTAGACAGTGTTGGAAATAGCAGGGTACAGACACTGGACTGTTAGAGATGAGGTGAACCATGAAGCAGAGGTTATGTGACAGAATGAACAAGCTCGAGGCAATGTGCTGACAGGAGTTTGAATCCCACCAGTGTAGCTGGGGGATTTTTTTAATGTTATTTTAATTGAATAAATAATTCTACTGTCAGTCATGGATTGCTGAACCACCTGGCAGCTGCTCTCGGCTCATCTGAAGTGGCCCAACAAGCCCCAGAGTTCAAAGGGAGATTGTGTGCTGGAAAGGAATAGTGGAGTTCTTATAGGAGTCTGATGTGAAGAAGGTGATAATGGAAGCTATGAGGGAAGAAGTGAAGGACACATTGGACCATTAACAGGAGGAATAACACCTTATTTTTCTGCCTGGGCAGTCGACAAGACACCATGGTTGAGATAAAAACACAATGCTGGAGGAACTCAGCAGGTTAAATAGCGTACTTTATTTAGCAAAGATAAAGTTACATAACCATGATAGATGGACCTGGTAAGTGAAGAAGGATGTTTTCTCATGTGAAAAATATCCTCTTCTATCACAGATTGTTTTTCACCTATACCCCTTGGTCATGATGCATGTTCAATTCAGCCTTTTCAAAAGAAATTAGATGGATAATTAAGGAAGAATACAGTGACAGTGAGAGAGGGTGGGGTTAGCTTTTGGAGAGTGGTATCAGCTTGATGAAATTGAATGACTTCCTGGGCAGGAATGTGCTTATGAATGCGCAGTATATTGAATTCTTGGCAAATTGGATACATGGTGCACTGAATATAGCATAAATATCTTGAAAGTAATTGTATCATGACTGTGGTATTATATGTGAAATGAAGCCATTTGAGCCTAAATGTGCATATGATGCAATGAATGTATCTACAGTGCTTCTCAACCTTTTTCTTTCCACTCACATCCCACTTTACGTATTCTCTATGTCATCGGTGCTCTGTGATTCGTAAGGGATTGCTTAAAGTGGGATGTAGGTGGGAAAGGAAGGTTGAGAATCACTGCTCTAGACCCATTTGTTACTGGAATATTTTGCTTGAGAAGAATTATTATTGGCCCATTTCCTTTGGAGTTCTGAAACGGTGCACATAACGAGTCAGTTAGGTACGATTAAAACAGTGGTTTTCAACCTTTTTCCTCCAAACTTAAGTAATCCTTAACTGATCACAGAGCACTGATGGCATAGGGAATTTTTTTTTCCCGTTAAACTCGGATGCATTTATTGTTGTTAGGAAGGATACATAGCCATTTTAAGGTACAAGCATAATGCAGGGCATAACCACGCCTGAACAAGGACATCCCATTCCACCCAAGAAATCCATACTGCTGCTTACACCCCGTCAGCCTCTTAATTTGACACCCGTCCTTTCATTTTTTTCCCATCTCATGTGATTTCTTAAAACCACTTCTTTTTTTAAAATTTTTAAAAACTTTTCACACTATGAACCATGTTGACCAAAATACACACACACATTTCCCTCTTGAATATACAGTGTCATTTTCTCCCCTTTCCCCCCCTCCCTCCTTCCCACCCCCCTCCCCACCCACTAAACATTCAATATATACATTACAATAAACCCATTAAACAATGTTATCAGACAATGAAAATAAACAAGAAAATTGTATCATCTACTTTTACACACTGGGTCAGTTCATTTCGTCTTCTTCTCATTCTGTCATTTTAGGGGGTCCGCGGTAGGACTTCTCTGATGTGTTCCATGCACGGTTCCCAAATTTGTTCAAATACTGTGACTTTATTTTTTAAATTATATGTTATTTTTTCCAATGGAATACATTTATTCATTTCTATGTACCATTGCTGTACTCTCAGGCTCTCTTCTGATTTCCAGGTTAACATTATGCATTTTTTTCCTGCAGCTGAGGCTACCATAATAAATCTTTTTTGTGCTTCATCCAAATCGAGGCCAAGTTCTTTACTTCTTATATTACTTAGAAGAAAGATCTCTGGATTTTTTGGTATGTTGCTTTTTGTGATTTTATTTAATATCTGATTTAGATCTTCCCAAAACTTTTCCACTTTCTCACATCCCCAAATTGCATGTCCTGTTGTTCCCGTTTCCTTCTTACAGCGAAAACATCTATCTGATACTGTTGGGTCCCATTTATTTAACTTTGGGGCGTGATATATAGCCTGTGTAACCAATTATATTGTATCGTGCGTAACCTCGTGTTTATTGTATTTCTCATAGTTCCGGAGCATAGCTTTTCCCATTTTTCATTTTTTATCTTTACATTTAGATCTTGTTCCCACGTTTGTTTGGGTTTACAGCTTATTTCATCGTTCTCTTTCTCTTGCAGTTTGATGTACATGTTTGTTATAAATCTTTTAATTATCATTGTTTCTGTAATCACATATTCAAAGCTGCTTCCTTCTGGTAACCTCAGCCTGCTTTCCAATTTGTCCTTTAAGTAGACTTTCAGTTGATGATATGCAAACATTGTACCATGATTTATTCCATATTTGTACTTCATTTGTTCAAATGATAATAAATTATTTCCCAAAAAACAATTTTCTATTCTTTTGATCCCTTTTCTCTCCCAAACTCTGAAGGAAAGGTTATCTATTGTGAAAGGGATTAGTTGATTTTACGTGAATAATAATTTTGGTAGTTGGTAATTTGTTTTTTTTTCCTTTCTACGTGAATCTTCTTCCAAAAGTTGAGCAGATGGTTCGGTACTGGTGAACTTCTATGTTGCACCAGTTTTTCTTCCCACTTATAAAGTATATGTTCTGGTACCTTCTCCCCTATTTTATCTAGCTCTGACCTAGTCCAATCTGGTCTTTCCCTTGTTTGATAAAAATCTGATAGATATCTTAATTGTGCTGCTCTATAGTAATTCTTAAAGTTTGGTCGCTGTAAGCCCCCTTGTTTGTACCATTCTGTTAATTTATCTAGTGCTATCCTCGGTTTCCCCCCCCCTTTCCATAAGAATTTCCTTATTATTTTCTTTAGCTCATTGAAGTATTTCTCTGTTAAGGGAATTGGTATCATATCCTTGGGAAGACATTCATTTTAATACAATTTACCCTTCCTATCAGTGTTAGTGGTAAATCTTTCCAATGTTCTAAGTGTAATTTCTTCATTAATGGCTGATAATTTAATTTGTATAGATGGCCTAGATTATTATCTAGTCTAATACCTAGGTATCAGATTGCTCGTGTTTGCCATTTAAATGGTGATTCTTTCTTAAACGTTGTGAAATCCGCATTATTCATTGGCATCGCTTCACTTTTACTTGCGTTGATCTTGTACCCCGATATTTGCATAGGGAATATTTAAAGTGGTATATGAGTGGAAAGAAAAAGGTCGAGAACCACTGCTCCAGACGATAGAAACACGACGCTGGAGAAACACTGCAGGTTGTGTGGACTTTATGAAGCAAAGATAAAGATACATAACCAACGTTTTGGGCTTGAGCCCCTCATCAAGTTAGAAGCAGAATGTAGGCAGACGCCTAAACAAAATGGTTGGGGAGGGGCACAAGGGGAGGAGCACAGTCCCACAGGCAGGAGGTAATAGGTGGTAATAAGGGAGGGAGGGCACAGCAGCAAACAGGGGAAGGGGAGATGGGTCTGTGAATGGATGATCATGTATCTTTATCTTACAAAGTCCACTGTTTGACCTGGTGAGCTTCTCCAGTGTGATGTTTTTACTTCAATCACGGTGTCTGCAGACTTTCGTGTTTTAACCTTGTATCTGGACTGTATGTAATTCACTCATCTCAGCGAAAGAAATTATCCCATCGGTTCAAGCATTTGGCAATGCTGTAAGAAAGACAAGAACCTGGAGATGATGGGATCATGAGCAAAGAGCGAGAGGCTGGAGGGACTCAGCAGATCAGGCAGCGCCCTGGGTCACCTGAAGCATTGACTGACCATTTCTACTCACAGATGCTGGTGAGGGCCCCCAGTGTCTCTTTGTTTATCTCTTTCCACGAGCGACGATAGGAGATGATTGAGGGAGGGGATGAATCATTCTCAGGCATGAAACTGTGAGAAGACTGGGTTCTCATCAAAGACACTTTTATGAATTCTTCCTTTCCTTCAACTAGGGAGAGTGGAACTGGATGTTCTGCCTCTTGAACTCACCAACACAATAAGTGTTGCCACAAGTACTCTTGGCTAAATCTTTATGTGGATAATATGGAGCTTGAGAGGTGTCATGTTGAGATATACACAAAAAAGGAAAGGAGTTTGTTTCCCACACATGAGAACCAAAGGATCAGCTCTAATTGCCAACTCCGTCATATTTTCGGTTTAATTAAAAATTTCAGCCCATGGACCATGAAATCAAACATTTTTTTCTTTGACCTGAACACCTTCCAATCCCATGACCTCAACTAGCAGATGGGGCTACCATCACATCCAGGTTCAATGTAACTTGGAAACAGAGCAAAACCTCTTGTATCTGGAATTCAAGCAACTGGCAAAAAAAATACAGGAAAAGAAATTTTAAAATATAAAATAAATAATTATAGGTTAAAAATATGTAAATTTAAAATGGTAAAAGTAAATTTTCTCTGATGCTACAGAAAAACCCTTGGTGAAGAGGGGTGCAAATATTCAGCCAGCAGAGAGCCTTGGTGGTGGTTTCTTGTAGCAGCTGTTGAAATAAAATCACGTGAAACACCAATGGTATCGCCCAGGATGAAGAGCCGGTTGATGCCACTTGCCGATGGGGTGACTCCCTTAAAGTGTCTCCTTATCTCTACTTAGTAAGAGTTGCCCCGGTCAGAGGCTTTATCAGTAAAATTGGTGGTGGGATTGATCGTCTATAATGTTATTGTTCGTCTTTCAGGAGTTAAGGTTTATATATTCAGACAAGTGAAGTTTGTTCAGTGTAAGTACAGAACAGTATTTTTGCCTTTTCATCTTTTAAACGATTTACTCTTAATGCAGGTATAAGAGTAAGTCTCAAGCAACTGGAAAATACACTGATCTGGCATCTGCCAATCTCCAGAGGAGCCGGATATCAGGGGTTTTACTGTGCAATGGAATTGTTTCATCGTCCTGGGGTTTAAATCCTGAAACTCCTTCCATTGACAACAGTGTGTCAAGAAGGCAGCTCACTTTCATGTCCCTAAGAGAGATTAGGGATGGCCAGCCTTGCCATTGGATCTCTGATCTCTAAACACAATTAACTAAAATGCTCTATTCCCCTCTCCCTTTCGCTGATTACACTGGACAACGAAGATTTTGCTTCCTGAACAATTTTGGGTATATTTTATGGATTTTGGCTGCTGATCATGGAAATCACTTTAAAAATGTTCCTATCACGTACCATTTTTTAAAAATAGAATGTATTTTGTGATTTTCTGTCATATTTTAAATCTACCAAGCATACAAAACCATGAAGCATGACATGTGATGCAAAATTCATTTTCTGCGTTCGCACTTGGACTTCTTCCCCTGCTTTTCTCGGTGCAGTCAGTAAAGAACATGGTGAAAGGTTTCGCCAGGACATTGCGACCATGGAAAAGCGATATCAGGACAACTGAATCCACCAATTTTGGCCGACTATTATTGGACACTGACATGAGAGGCATCAGATGCTGAGTACAAATGAAAATTAGCGGTAAAACATTTTTCAGTCATTTGAACTAATGCAATGTGTCAGCATTATTATGCAGTTAAACAGGATAAATTCAATAAAAGTTAATTTCATGTTTCTCCAACTACCTACGTGATAAAGCAAATCTGAAATTACTACTATGTTCAGCAGGAAGTTGTCTATCATAATTCCCAATTTTTATTTTTCAAGAAGCCACCCTCTTGACTTCTCCATTCTTCAATGGCCTAGAGCCATCAAATGTATAAAGCATGGAAAAAGGCCATTCAGCCCAACATGTCCACACTACATCATGAGCACCCATCTGTCATAATCCAGCACTTAGCCTTCTATGCCATGGCGATTCATGGGCTCAATAGACACATCTTAAATGCTGTCATCCACTCTGCTTCCACCGCTCTCTCAGGCAGTCTTTACAGGTACTTACCACTCTCTGGGTGAACAAAAGCCCCCTTAGAATCTCTTAACCCTTACCCTACATCTGTCCTCTAGCTTTAATACACAAATGTACTGCAGAAACTCAGCAGATTATGCAGCATCTACTGAATAAAGAGAGCAACCAATGTTTTGAGCTTGGGCCCTTCATCAAGTTTATGTCTAGAATAAAGCTGAGTTACAGGGAAGGGTTAAACATGTCAGAACTTTATTCCCTGGAGCGCTGAAGAATGTGGGGAGATCTGATAGAGTTATACAAAATTATGAGGGGGTATAGATAGGGTAAATGCAAGTAGGCTTTTCCACTGAGGTTAGTAAGATAAACCCCAAAGGTTAAATGTGAAAGAGGAAAAGTTTAGGGGGAACATTAGGGAGACTTCTTTACACGGAGAGTGGTGGGAGTGTGGAACGAGTTACCCAGTGAAGTCATGAATACAGTCTCAATATTAACATTTAAGAAAAATTTGGACAGGTACATGGATGGGAGGGGTATGGATTGTCTGGTACAGACTAGAATGTCCAAAGGGACTGTTTTCTGTAATGCTCTATGCTTCTGTGGTTCTGACCTGACAGAGGGCCCAGGCCTGAACCATTAGTTACCCTTTACTTCCTGCGGATGCTGTGTAACCTGCTGAGCTTCTCCAGCACGCTTGTGCATCGCACTCGACCCCAGCGTCTTCAGATTTTCCAGTTTAAATCCTCTAGCTTAAACTACTTTGATGCGGGAATATGTTTCCTGCAGTCCACCCTAACTCAACCTGTCTGAATTTTATATCCCTCATTCACATCCTCTCATGCATCCATTAACCAATGAGATTTTCTTTTAGATATAGAACACAGTAACAGACACTTGCTGCCCACAAGCTCGTGCTGTCCAATTATACCCAAATGACCTGCAACCTCCTCTATGTTTTGAATGGTGGGAGGAAACCAGAATCCCTGGGGAAAACCCACGCAGACACGGGGAGTCATACAGACTCATTAAAGACAGCGTGGGATTCGAACCTGGCTCGCTGGCACTGTAACAGCGTCATGTTAACCGTGCTGCCCCTACTTTAACTATTCCGCCCCTACACCAACCGTGCCTCCCTACACTAACCATGTCACCCTACACTAACCGTGCCACCTTACGCCAACCGTGCCTCCCTACACTAACCATGTTCTTCAACACTAACCGTGCTGCCCCTACAGTAACTGTGTCCCCTACACTAACCATATTCCCCTACACTGACCATGTTGTCCCTACACTAACTATTCCGCTCCTACACTAACCATGTCACCCTACGCTAACCGTGACCCCCAACACTAACTATGCCATCCCTACACTAACCATGATGTCCCTATGTTAACCGTGCCCCCACCCCCTCCTCACACTAACTGTGCTGTCCTTACGCTAACTGTACCCCCCTACACTAACCGTTCTGTCCCTACACTAACCGTGCTGTCCCTACGCTAACCATGCCCCCCTACACTAACCATGCCCCCCTACACTAACTGTTCTGTCCCTACACTAACCATGATGTCCCTATGTTAACCGTGCCCCCACCCCCTCCCCACACTAACTGTGTTGTCCTTACGCTAACTGTGCCCCCCTACACTAACCGGTCTGTCCCTACACTAACCGTGCTGTCCCTACGCTAACCATGCCCCCCTACACTAACCGGTCTGTCCCTACACTAACCGTACCCCCCTACACTAACCATTCTGTCCCTACACTAACCATGCTGTCCCTACGCTAACCATGCACCACTACACTAACTGTGCCCCCCTACACTAACCGTTCTGTCCCTACACTAACCGTGCTGTCACTACGCTAACCATGCACCCCTACACTAACCGTTCTGTCCCTACACTAACCGTGCTGTCCCTACGCTAACCATGCACCCCTACACTAACCGTTCTGTCCCTACACTAACCGTGCCCCCCTACGCTAACCATGCACCACTACACTAACTGTGCCCCCCTACACTAACCGTTCTGTCCCTACACTAACCATGCTGTCCCTACGCTAACCATGCACCACTACACTAACTGTGCCCCCCTACACTAACCGGTCTGTCCCTACACTAACCGTACCCCCCTACACTAACCATTCTGTCCCTACACTAACCATGCTGTCCCTACGCTAACCATGCACCACTACACTAACTGTGCCCCCCTACACTAACCGTTCTGTCCCTACACTAACCGTGCTGTCCCTACGCTAACCATGCACCCCTACACTAACCGTTCTGTCCCTACACTAACCGTGCTGTCCCTACGCTAACCATACACCCCTACACTAACCGTGCCCCCCTACGCTAACTGTGCTGTCCCTACACTAACCATGATGTCCCTATGTTAACCGTGCCCCTACCCCCTCCCCACACTAACTGTGTTGTCCTTACGCTAACTGTGCCCCCCTACACTAACCGGTCTGTCCCTACACTAACCATGCCACCCTACGCTAACCATGCTCCCCTACACTAACCGTTCTGTCCCTACACTAACCGTGCTCTCCCTACGCTAACCATGCACCCCTACACTAACCATTCTGTCCCTACACTAACCGTGCTGTCCCTACGCTAACCATGCACCCCTACACTAACCGTGCCCCCCTACACTAACCGTTCTGTCCCTACACTAACCGTTCTGTCCCTACGCTAACCATGCTCCCTTACGCTAACCATGCACCCCTACACTAACCGTTCTGTCCCTACACTAACCGTGCTGTCCCTACGCTAACCATGCACCCCTACACTATCCGTTCTGTCCCTACACTAACCGTTCTGTCCCTACGCTAACCGTGCTGTCCCTACGCTAACCATACACCCCTACACTAACCGTTCTGTCCCTACACTAACCGTGCTCTCCCTACGCTAACCATGCACCCCTACACTAACCGTTCTGTCCCTACACTAACCGTGCTGTCCCTACGCTAACCATGTACCCCTACACTAACCGTTCCCCCCTACACTAACCGTTCTGTCTCTACACTAACCGTTCTGTCCCTACGCTAACCATGCACCCCTACACTAACCATGCACCCCTACACTAACCGTGCCCCCCTACGCTAACTGTGCTGTCCCTACACTAACTGTTCTGCCCCTACGCTAATTGTACTGCCCTATTGGGTGGGAATGGGAAGAAATGAGGCCAAACTCACCCTGCTATCCCATCTCCCAGATGATTTAAGCAAAATCTAAGAGATAACATAGGCTGTGCCTTGGACCTACACGGTTAGTGTAGGGACAGAACGGTTGGTGTAGGGGGGCATGGTTAGTGTAGGGGGGCATGGTTAGAGTAGGACCTTTTAATTCCTCCAGCAATGAATCCCCCATGAATTTGTGTGATTTGTCCTGGGGAGGCTATGAAAATAAAAAAAATGTAAAATAAAAACAAAGAGGGATAAAAAGCATTTCAGTGATCACTTGTCAAGATCCCTGAGTCATGGATACCTGTAGCATCTAAACTAGTGGTTTAAAAACTTTTTCTTCCCACCCACATCCCATCTTAAGCAATCCCTTACTAATCACAGAGCACCTATGGCATAGGGATTACTTAAGTGGAAAGAAAAATTTGAAAACTACTAACAGATCCTTTGATATGTCGTAAAACCCCTTGTATCCAGCACCTATGGGTGCCGGATAAGTGAATTTTCCTGTTGCTTGAGACTCTGTGTTGTGTGATTGACAAACTAACGGCAAGGCGCGTCAATTTTAAACTGAAGCATTTTTTAAACTATTTATTTTCTGCTTTTTTTTGCTAGTTGTTTGAGGCTGGCAGTTGTTTGAATTCCAGATAACAGGGGTCTTACTGTTACTAAACCTGCAGTGAACATTAAACGCCATCAATTCACCCTGGATTTATTTCCAGTACTCAGGGTCGACTTAGTGTGGATAACTAACCAAACAAACTGCACCGTCTTTGGGGTGTGAGAGGAAACTAGAGTACCTACAGGAAATTCATGCAGCCAGTAGGAGTTACACAAGAAGATATGCTTCGAGTGCAATAGGCAAACATGCTGGAGAAATATAGGTCACACAGCCAATGGTTAAGGTTAATACACCTTAGAAACTCAGCAAGTCTTGCGGCATCAAGGGATCAGGCTCGAAATGTTGGTTTTATAGAGAACATGGAACGTTGCAGTGCAGTACAAGCCCTTCAACCTATGACGTTGTATCGACTTATAGATACTAAAAAAAACCAAACACTATTTGTTTTTCATCTATGTGGCTGTCTAAGAGTCTCTTAAATGCCTCTAATGTTGCAGCCTCTACCACCACACCAGCCACCCAAAACTCTCAGTAGCCCCTTTTAAACTGCAGCACCTGGGGAGCCCTCCTGGGATCTGGGTGCGATTGCTGGGGCAAAGGTGCTGGAAGCACCTTTCAAATCACAGGGGGATGGACTGATTAAACCACCAACACGGTGATTTAAGGGGGATCCCGCTTCCCGCAATGACACGTCACGCACTCACCGGAGGTACTGCCAGATGATCTGAAGCTGCCTGCCCGGTGACCCACGCATGCAAGCGATGATGTCACTGGAATAAGGAGGCCGACCATTTTCCTGTTCAAATCACCCATGGACAAGACCTAGGTAAGTTGAACTGGGTTCCCTGACTACCTCTGTGGTAGGTCAGGGACCCGGTTGGTTTCCGATGGGGTTGACCACATTGAACCCTTTCAAACTGTCGCATAACTGGGGCGCAAAACGGGCAAATTGCTTGGTCAACCCCACTTTCCATGGCAGTTTGAAAGGGCCTTGTGTAAAAAAATTTTACCCCTGATGTCTGCCCTAAACTTTGCTCCCTTCACTTTGTTCAAATGTCCTCAGGTTCTTGCAACTCCAGTGCTGGGAAAAAGGTTCTGGCTGTCTACCTTATCTATGCCTCTCATAATCTTGTAGGCCTCTATTAGGCCATCGTATATCCTTTTTCGCCTCAAAGAGAAAAGACCCAGCTCTGGTAAGACTTGCCACATAAGACTTATTTTCTAATCCAGACAACATCCTGGCAAATCTCCTTGGCCTCCTACAGATGCTGTGAGATCTGCTGAGTTTCTCCTGAATTTTTGTGCCTTAACTCCAATCACAGCCATCTTGTTTCACTCCAACGTTCCAGGAAGGGCCCAGTTCCTCCAGTAGTTCCAGCATGTAAAATCTTTCCTGTGTCCCAAATCCAATTGGGATCCTGCTCATGTGAATTAAATATTTAAAAAGGGGGTGGAGATTTTAATTTTGGCAGATTACAGCGATGACAATCTCAAGCATAAGTGCAGACAAGTAAGCCACAATCTTACAGGCGATGGTTCCATGGAAAGCAAGCTGTAAATGAGCAAACCTGATTGGTGGTGGCTGTGGCTGCAAAGGGGACACTTGTGGCAGACGTTGTTGCCGCCGAAACCGCCGCTGGATTAGCACCGTGCATCATTGGTACTTCGTTTGAGACAAAAATTTAGCGGCAAGGTGGCCGGAGAGCGGAGGCGGGTGGGGTGGGGGGAGAAAGGGGCAGGGAGAAGCCATGGCAGGACATGGGGGCGAGAGGTGGCCATCGCCCGCGGGTAACAGGGCGGGAAGGTAAAAGAGGTCAGAAAAAGGAAAAGGGAAGGAGAATTTGGATGGAAAGTAGAGAGGTGGAAGGGGAAGGCGAAACCAAGCAGTAAAGAGCACATGATATCAAAAGAGACACAAAAGAGGAAAATATTAACAACAATTAGGCAAACCAATTTTTACAAGCTCATAAAATATTAATATTACACATCTCTCAACAACATGAAATTAAGATTATATCATGAAACATAAAAGCAGTTTAAAGTGTTGCTTTAATCTAAATATTGTCAAACATTTAATTACGCCACAAATCATTATAAAGAATTCAATAGTTATCCATTATTGCAAAGCCAGATTTATAAAAGTTTTACTGCTTCAGAATTATTAATAGGATCATTTGAAAAGCTAAATTATGTAACAAAGAGCTCTAATCATTCAAATTGACCTTAGCATTGAGAATCACAATTCGTTCAAAGTCCACTCGTAAATTTCACCAAAATTGGCCGGGATTTAATGACTCCAAACAGAAGGATCAAGTTTCGTCATCAATTATCAGGTCAAGCAGTTTGGTGGGAGCAGTGAAATTTGAGGGGTGGGGGTGGTGTAAGGGAGAGAAGGGATTAGACAGATCAACACAATGCCGTGTGACTTTAAAGAGGTAACGCACCATTAAAGAGAAGCTGCAATGGCAGAGCTCTGTCTGAATGGCGCACGTAAGGCTGCAACGAGATGCTGTGCAAGGGGGATCTATGAGCAAACCTAGGCCGTCGGAAGTCAGGATTACCGTTCCGAGATGGGATTCGGACTCGGACTAGTCCCGAGTAACCTGCCGCTCTTAACCAAAATTCGCAAACATCGAATTGCAAGGAGGAAAAGAGCATTTATTTTCATCAATTGAGTTGTTGTGATCTAGAGCGCACTGTGGCGGGAGCAGATTCGATTGTAACTTTCGTAAGGGAATCAGAACTCTGCTTGAGAAGGATATATTAGATAGGAAGGGGAGTATGGGACTCTATGGAGGATTCTTTTCAGGGAGCAAGTACAGATTTAATGGGCCACAAAGTTTCTTTCTCACTCCTGATCTTCTTGAACGCAGATGATAACAAAGAGCAGGGACTTGGTTGATTTTTTCTCTCTTCCAATCCTAGATCAGGTTGGGCAGTTGCATGGCCTCCACCTGTTGTTTTTATGAGGATCAATGAACTCAGGGATCAGGGCTGGTTAGTTCAACCAATCTCTGCATTGGAGATCAACCTGGACCCAATCACATGTCATGCTGGTGAACCAGTGGACTCTTCAACAGACGATGAGCTTGGACCAGTCAAATGTCATGCTGGTGAACCGTGGACTCTTCAGCGGACGATAAGCTTGGACAAATCAAACATCACGCTGGTGAACCAGTGGACTCTTCAACAGACGATGATCTTGCACCAATCAAACATCATGCTGGAGAACCAGAGGACTCTTCAGTGGACGATGGATCTCAGTGGCTCAAAAGAGTCAGTCAATGGGACCCCTTATCGAGGTTCTGACCCATTGCGCTTAGCTGCCAGTGAAAGACGAGGCCGTCGTCCACTGTGTGACAGGTGAATTTGGGAGAAGAAGGATCAGGTGATTCAAACCCGTGGATCCAGCAATGACCCCATCTTGCCCCCATTGCTGAAATCCAAGGCTATACCATTATGAAGGGACCAAACCAAAGGTCAGGTCTGCAACATGTGGCGAGAAGGAATAGTTGGAGAGGATGCTACTTAGGATGAGAAACTGGACAAGGGCTCAGAAGCCTGAGGGGAGGGAAAGAGCGGCAATGGGAGTAATCAGATGGGGTAGGCACAACAAGTGAAGGGTACAAGGCCAAGGGGAGTCTGGTCTCAGTAGTGGACTTTGAAGGGACTGTGAGTAAAAATTGTACAGGTACGGATAATCGAAGAACAAAGCTGGCACCTACCAACACTTGTAGCGGGTGTCATGCACAATATTGAGCCTGCCCATCATGCATTGCAACAGGAAGGTGGATTTGAAAGGGGAAAAGAATTAAAACAACCCATCACATGTGTAATTAGAAACCATTGTCACAAGGAGGAAAAAAATTGTTATTGAGGGAACAGAAGCTGGTGCTTTCTCAGCACATAAATCGATCCAAATCTACAAGGAAATCATGTGTTTTGTGTGAAACACATACGTAAACATGTGACACATACGTAAACATGTGACACATACGTAAACATGTGACACATACGTAAACATGTGTGCTGGTATCTAATGTAGATTAATAGATATATTTTTTTCTCTCTCTTGTTGTTTTTCCACTGCCAATCACCATGCCAACTATGCACTGCCAATCACCATGCCAACTTTCCACTGCCATTCACCGTGCCAACTTTCCACTGCCAATCACTGTGCCAACTTTCCACTGCCAATCACCATGCCAACTTTCCACTGCCAATCACCATACAACTTTCCATTGCCAATCACCATACAACTTTCCACTGCCAATCACCATACAACTTTCCACTGCCAATCACCATGCCAGCTTTCTACTGCCAATCACCATGCTAGCTTTCCACTGCCAATCACCATGCCAGCTTTCTACTGCCAATCACCGTGCTAGCTTTCCACTGCCAAACACCATGCCATCTTTCCACTGCCAATCACCGTGCCAACTTTCCACTGCCAATCACTATACAACTTTCCACTGCCAATCACCATGCCAACTTTGCACTGCCAATCACCATGCCAGCTTTCTACTGCCAATCACCATGCTAGCTCTGCACTGCCAAACACTGTGCCAGCTTTGCACTGCCAATCACCATGCCAGCTTTGTACTGCCAATCACCATACAACTTTCCACTGCCAATCACCATGCCAGCTTTGCACTGCCAATTACCGTGCCAACTTTGCACTGCCAATCACCATGCCAACTTTGCACTGCCAATCACCATGCCAGCTTTCTACTGCCAATCACCATGCTAGCTTTCCACTGCCAATCACCATGCCAGCTTTCTACTGCCAATCACCGTGCTAGCTTTCCACTGCCAAACACCATGCCATCTTTCCACCGCCAATCACCGTGCCAACTTTCCACTGCCAATCACTATACAACTTTCCACTGCCAATCACCATGCCAACTTTGCACTGCCAATCACCATGCCAGCTTTCTACTGCCGATCACCATGCTAGCTTTGCACTGCCAAACACTGTGCCAGCTTTGCACTGCCAATCACCATGCCAGCTTTGTACTGCCAATCACCATACAACTTTCCACTGCCAATCACCATGCCAGCTTTGCACTGCCAATCACCATGCCAGCTTTCTACTGCCAATCACCGTGCCAGCTTTGCACTCCCAAACACTGTGCCAGCTTTGCACTGCCAATCACTGTGCCAGCTTTGAACTGCCAATCACCATACACCTTTGCAATGCCAATCACCGTGCCAACTTTCCACTGCCAATCACCGTGCCAGCTTTGCACTGCCAATCACCGTGCCAACGTTCCACACCAGGGAGCCTTCAGCATCTATGGATGGCTGTAATTTTTTATGAGCTGCATCATGGCAGGATGTTCGTGGCCAAGGCCTAGTGAGAATCAGGGAAGGTTATGTGTACGGATACAGCCCTTCATCAAGGCATTACCTCCTGAGGTGGAGGGCAAAGATCCCACACCACTGATTTGAAAAGCCTGGGAGATCTCATTGTTCTGACAAAACAACACTGCTGAGAGAGAATTAGAAATAGATCCTTCAGGCTGTCGAGTTCACACTGCTCGTTTAGAACACAGAATATCACAGCTCAGGCCCTTCAGCCCACAATGCCGTGCCAATCTACCTAACCCTGGGCCACAACAATCCAATTCCCTACCTCACACTCAGCCCTCTATTTTTCTTACATCCATGTGCCCATCTAAGAGTCTTCAGAAAATCCCTGTTGTTCCAGCCTCCACACCACACCTGGTAATGCATCCCAGACACCCACTAGCCTCCCCCAAAACTTTCCTCCTCTCAGCTTATGCAGATGTCCTCTGCTTCTTTGCGAGTGTTGCAAAGGAGCTGGCAGTCCACCTTATCTAAGCCCGACATAATCTTTTCATTGCTCGCCCTTCATCACTCCAAAGAAAACCTCTGTCAACCTTGCTGAATAAGACATGTTCTCCAATCCAGGCAACACACATCCTGGTGAATCTCCTCTGCCCCTTCTCCATAGCAACCACACCCTTCCAGTAATGGGGTGATCAGAACTGAACGCAATACTCCAAAGTGTGGACTCACCAGTTTTTTAGAGTTGCAATATTTACACAGATCCTACATTAATCCAATTATTTTTATTCCCTCCAGATTCCATTACTCACTGACACACCAGGGACAATAGATAGTGTCCGATTAACCTCCCAACCCACTCATCTTTGGGACGTGGAGGAAACAAGAGCACTTGGAGAACATGCAAACTCCACAAAGGCGGAATCTGAGGTCTGAATCGAACCCAGATCTCGGGCACTGGCAGGCTGACTTTAGAGAATAAAGAGATTATTTTGGGGCACGTGTGAACTGGAATCTCGAGCAAAAAAAAAATCCACTGGATGATCTCAGCGGGTTGAGCAACATCTGGGGGGTGGGGTGGGGGGGAAATGGTTGAGATTTCAGGCTGGAACCCTCCAGCAAAATGAATTATTTGGTTATCACATTTCTGAGACAAATGTGCATAGACAATGGAGTTAAACAAGAAAGTCTTCAGGTGCTGGGGTCAGGTGCCACCCACCAATGGGCTGGAGAAACTCAGCAGGTCACACAGTGTTTACAGGAGGGAAAAGGCCATCGACATTTCAGGCCTGGGCCCTTCGTCAAGGATGTGGGAAAAACAGGTGGACTTCTGAATAAAAAGGCGAGGGGAGGAGGTGAAGCAGGAAGGGGTAGGGCAGCAGCACAGGTGCAGTGAACTAGAATTCACTGTCTGTGTGTTGTTGAGGGCTGGTTCCTCCCTTGGCACCGCCCCTACCTACCCCAATATAAACCCTGATTTTTCCGCTTTACCTCAGATTCATCTGAGGACTATTGTGTCTACCGGCCATTGATTGTAAGCTATTAAAATTGTAACGTGACTGATTGCACTCAGAGACTAGCTTATAATCAATGGCCGGTGGACACAATAATCCTCAGGTGAATCTAAGGCGGGAAAACCATGATGGTAGGTGGGGGCAGAGCCAAGGGAGGAGCCAGACATCAGAACAACACACAGACAGTGAGTTCCTGTTCACTGCAACAGGTAACAAGAGGATCAATTTTGTTTTAGAAAGGATTTCTAATTTGCAGCAGGGTAAAAATGAAGATTTTTTTTGCACTACCAATAAAGGATAAACCTGCCTCACCTGCAGGGAAAAAAGAATCTCAGGGCTGTATGTGATGGCATACATGTCATCTGACAATAAACCTGAAATCTGATAAACGATATTTGTGGTAAGATGGTCAAAGAAACAAAGAAAAGATGTGAAGGAAAGACTTTTCCATGAAATACTGGTTCAAACATAATAGGGCTATTGGATTCAGGGCGGCACAATGGGTAGCGGAACTCTATCACAGCGCTAGTGGCCTGTGCTGTCTATAAGGAGTTTGCATGATCTTTCCATGTCTGCGGGCGCTCTGGTTTCCTCCCATCCTTCAAAAGGTACAGGGGTTGTAGGTAAATTGGAGTATTTAGGCAGCTAGAAGGGCCTGTACATCTAAATCAAAAATTGAATTGTGACCATAGATATTTTGTGTCTGCATTCTACAGCGGTACAGTGCCATTCAAGCAGGGAACCACCAGAGGGTGTGATGGAGCAGAGTATGGGCGACCTTATCAAAGATTACTTCTTCATTCTATTACTTCATACCAAACCTTCCACATTTCACCTTCAGCTTGCTGAGCTCTCTTTTTTTTAGAAAAAAAGATTGTTTGAAACTCTGCACTAACTCTGAATGAATCAATTTTCGGGCTGAGATACCTCAGTCCAGACCAAGCCACAACCTCTTCAACTCGTGCGAAACCAAACCAAGATTTCATATATAGGTTGGCACATCGAGGGCCAAAGGGCCTGTACTGTGCTGTTATGGCTATGACTGACAAGCAGCCCTTCGTATTCTGAAGATTTGTTCTGTGAATCCTCGTCCCCTTCCAGATGCGAAGCATCCTTTTCATCTGGAATTAATTGGCGCTGTGCTCATCTATTCAGGCAAAGGGTTTTTGGGCTCGTGCCACAGACCAGAGGGTAAAAGTACAGATGAGGCCAGGGTGGCTCAGCCTGTGAGGGTAACCCAGGGTGGGGTCAAGTGGCATCGGGGTAAAGATCAAGAGCGTCGCTGGGATTGGCGGGCTTGAATTACAAGGAAGGGCTGGATATTCTGGGACTTCTCTCCCTGCAGTGGGAGATGCTGAAAGGCGATCATTATAAAATAATGAGGGGCATCTATCAGGTGAAGAACGAAAGTCTGCATTCGCAGTAAATATACATCGAAATGCTGGAGGAACTCAGCCGGTCTTTCAGCGTCCACAGGAGACCAAGATATATTGCCGACGTTCTGGGCTTGAGCCCTTCTTCAGGGATGAATAAACATTGTCTTTATCCCAGGGTAGGGGGGTCTAAAACTGGAGGGCATAGTGAAAGAGTTAAAAGAGACCTGAGGGGCACCTTCTTCACACAAAAGGTGGAGGGGGTGGGGAATCTTCGAACATTTATAAGGCAGTTAGATGGGTTCATAGATGGGAAAGATTTAGGTCAATGTTTCTCAACCTTTTTCTTTCCACTCGCATGCCACTTTAAGTAATCCCTTTGCCATCAGTGGTCTGTGATTAGTAAGGGATTGCTTAAGGAGCCTTCTTGAACCACTGCAGTCGTAGAATTGGGGTCTTGCTATTGGAGGAAGCTTGACACAAGGATGGTGAAAAACAGAGATATGTTTCCAAGTCAGGTCGATGTGTGGCTTGGAGGGTGAGATCCAGGTGGTGGAGACCCTGTGCCTTTGCTCCCCTCATCAAGCCAGCTGGTCCTAGGATTGGAAGGTGCTGTCAACAGAGCTTTGGTAAGTTGCTAACTGAAGCAGCCAACCAGCCCCTGGGACTTCTCCCCACCATTAAATAAGACTGCAGCAGCAGATCTCAGCTCCACTTTCTGCCCTGATATACCACATATCCTTCCGAAAATGTCCTTTGGAACATACTATATAGAGAGGGAGCAACCAATCATGGGCTCTACCTTCCTTTAACCCCGGCTGACTTTTAAACAAATGTGATCATGTCCCCCTCCTTTGAACCATTCTAACAGTGATGGCAGTGTAAAGGCTTAGCTGTGATTTTTGAGGTTGACTTTGCTTCACTCCAGTGACTCAACTGATGCTCCTCCGATCCCACTGAGGGAAGGAGGACAAAGAATGCAAATCAGATCCTTTATGTTACAGTGGCACAATGTTTGGGTTTACAGTGGACGAAGAGGGAGACCAGCAAGTGGAAAATCACTGTTCATACCAGCACACATCGGCGTCATTGGGGAAAACGTGAAGCAAATAAAATGAGAAAGCAGCGGTGATAATATTATCAGCTCTGTTGCACTAACATCGATCGCTGAAGGCTGTGGTTCCCTTTCAGGTGTCAGAAAATATTCCGACAGCTTCTAAAACAGCCATTGATTTTCGTTGCCAATTACACTTGGAAGGATCCTTGAGGTTGCTTCAAGGATCTTCTGTTTCTTTTTCTCTTTCCAAGTTACGATTGATTAAGGGGTGGTAATTATTTTTTGTTTTCTATCGCTCAGGGGAGCTGCATTGTGCGGAGACCCACAGCTATCGCGTTCATAAAGTACGGACTCCCCAAATGAAGGTCTAGTGATGAGACATTAGATCACAGACAGAAGGAAATGGGAGCAGTCCGTGCTGATAATTATAACTGGGAGCTGTGAACACTCGCTTTCTTCCGCTGAAATTAGTGAACCTGTGGGAGTGTTGTTTAACATTTTCGTCTTCCTTCATCAGAGATCGTGCCACAAGTCACCACTTCCTTTGCCAACCAGAGTGAAGGCAAACAGTGGGTTCAAGGCTGACCTTCACACTAGGTGACTGCAGTTCGCAGAGCTTGAATAACAATATACTTCGGATGACCTTCACCCTATAGATTCCACGTTGAATTTTCATTGCTGAGATCCACGAAGCGCACGCCTCATTCAACTTTTTTTCTCTTCCACCCGCCAATCTAATAGTCCTGCAAATTTCCCAAGTATGCGATCATGCGTTTTGGTGGAAGGAATAAAGGCAGAGATCTATTTTACCAAACGGGCAACGAGTTCAGAAATTGGAGGTGCAGAGGGGACTTGGGTGTTGTTGGGCAAGATTCCCGCAGGGTTTACTCGCAGGTAGTGTCGGTGGTGAAGGAGACATATTAAATGCTGGCATTCACTTCAAGAGGGATAAAATATAACAGCAGGGTTGTAAATTTGAGGCTGTGTCGGATATTTGGTCAGATTGCGCTTGGAGTATCGTGAGCAGATTTGGCTCCTCATCCGAGGAAGGACATGTTGGCATTGGAGAGGGTCAGATGAAGTTCACGAGAACAATCCCTAGAATGAAAGGGTTATCATAGGAGGGGCGTTTGATGGCTCTGGACTGGATTCACTGGAGTTCAGAATTTTGTGGGGGAGGGGGTGTTTCATTGAAACCTATTGCAGTTAGCTCTATGCTGTTAAAGCATCAATAATCGGGACAAGGGTTCGAATCCCGCACTGTCTGTAAGGTTCTTGTACATTCTCCCCGTGTCAGCGTCGGTTTCCTCCGGGTGCTTCGGTTTACTCCAACCGTTCAAAATAACTTATGGGTGTTGTAGGTCAATTGGGTGTAATTGGGTGGCACGGGCTAGTGGGCCGAAGGGGCCTGTTTCCGTGCTGCATGTCTAAAACAATACTGAAATGCATGGATAGAGTGGATGTGGAGAGGATGATTCTTATGTGGGGGAGTCTGGGACCAAAGGACAGAGCTTCAGAATACAATAGCATTGTTTTAGATCAGAGATGAGGAGGGTGGTGAATCTGTGGAATTCAAAGGCATGGTCGGCAGTCGATGCCAAGTCACTGGGGATATACAAGACAGAAGTAGATTTAGTTCTTGATGGGGAAGTGAATCAAGGGTTACGGGGAAAAGGGAGAAAAAGAATAGTAAATTAGCCAAGATGGTGGACTCGATAGGCTGAGTAGCCCAATACTGCTCCTATGTCATATGGTCAAACAAAGGAAAGAAAACGTGACAGTAAGGGAATGCTGAACCTTGACGATAATTTGGAAAATTCCCACCTGCACACAGTCACTCATTTTCTTAAACCACCAGCAGAGGGAAACTTTTATCTCAGTGCTCCACACAAGATTGAAAACCTATTTCCAAAATGAGGGTGTTCCTGCCAAGCCTGGCACTTACCGCCTTTCCTGAACAGGGTGGTTGGCTGAGCGTTTCTGCTCAGGCCACATTATGTGGGCCTTAGACATCCAGAGCTGAGACAAGGGAGGGACGAAGATTTACTTCCAGAAGGAAGAAGTGAACCAAATGAGTTTTCCCAAATCCCGGCTCCCGGCAGCAATGCCGACCATTAACAGCAAAATTTCCAACCTCTTCTTATGTGGTGCAGCTCAGAGAGAGAGGGAAGAGGTGGTGTGGGGCATGTAAAGGTGAGATGGGGGAGTGGGAGGGAGATAGAGTGATGTTGAAGGATACCAGAGATGAGAGGGTTGGCTTATGAGGAGAGATTGAGTCGTCTGGGGCTGTACTGGCTGGAATTTAGAAGAATGAGAGGAGATCTTACAGAAATGTATAAAATTATGAAAGGCATAGACAAGATAGAGGTAGATAAGTTGTTCCCATTGGTGGGGGAGACCAGGACCAGGGGACATAGCTTCAAGATCCAGGCTTGTAGATTGAGGACGGAGATGAGGTGGAAATGCTTTTCCCAGAGGATGGTGAATCTGTGGAGTTCACTGCCCATTGAAGCAGTGGAGGTGACCTCAGTAAATATATTTAAAACATTTGGGTAGATTTTTAGAAAGTAAGGGATTTAAGGGCCTACCACCTCAGTCTTACCTCTTCCACCCTGCCATTCATCTTCACCTCTTGCCTGTTCACCTGCGCTCCTCTCTCTCTGCCCCCTTCTTCGCACCTTTCCGCGCCGTGCCCACCTTTTTATTCAGGCACCTGCCTACTTTCTCGCTCACACCTTGACGAAGGCCTCAGGCCTGAACTGAGGACTATCACTTGCTTCCAATGGATGCTGCGTGGGCCTGCTGACTTTCTCTAGCATTTTGTGCAGAGGGAGAATGATTTTTTTTAATCCCAGTATTCTGCACAAGATTGCAGATTGTGGAGCACAGAAGAGGGATGAAAGAACATTGAACCAGGTCCTTCAGCCTATCGAGTTACCACCAGACATTAAGCACCCAATTATGCTTTTGCCACATTGAGTTTAAGAGTTGGGATGTAATGTTAAAGTTGTAGAAGACATTGGTGAGGCCCAATTTGTGTGCAGTTTTGGTCACCTGACATCAATAAGGTTGAAAGAGTGCAGAGAAGATTTACTATGAATATGGTCGGAACTTGAGGATCAGGGAAAGGTTAAACAGGTAAGGACTGCAGAAGAATGAGGAGAGATTTGATGGAGATATGCAAAATTATGAGGGGTATAAACAGATTAAATCCAAGCCTGCTTTTTCCATGGAGGTTAGATAAGATAAAAACTAGAGGACCTGGGTTAAGGTGAAATGTTTAAAGGGAACATTCGGGGGAACTTCTTGCAGAGAGTGTGGAACGAGCTGCCATTTGAAGTGGTGAATAGGGGCTCGATTCTGATATTTAATAAAAATGTGGACAGGCACATGGATGGGAAGGGTATGGACTGGGTACAGGTCAATGGGACTAGGCAGCAAAGTAGTTCAGCACAAACCAGAAGGCCTGAATGGCCTGTTTCCATGCTGTAATGTTCTGTTCTGTGGTTCTTCTGGGCTAATCCGACCCCAATCCTACACTTTATACCCCTCCCTGCCTCATCAACTCCTGCCAGATTCTGCCACTCCCCTCCACACTGAAGGGCAATTTAACCCACTGACCTGTGCGCGACTTTGGCATTGTGAAAAAGGAACCTGGAAGGAAGCCCACGCCATCAGGGGAAGGTGCAAATGCCACCGAGGGTCAGAGTTGAACCCAGGTCACACTCGACCTGTGAAGGAACGGCACTTGCTCACTGCGCCACTCACTAACCCGAGTCGCCCTTTGGTCCAGTGTGGCCAAGTAGGCAGAATGGCCTCCCTCCCCCTTTCCCACTTTGGAGCTGTTGGCTTGACCTCCCGTTTCCTTGAGCCTCAAAGTTTTAGAAACAAAAAGCTTTATTATTTTTTTAACCTCATGATGAACAAGAGACAGACACCCAGGTGGAAAATCAAAAGACAGTAAAATCCCCGTTATCCAGAATTCCAGCAACCTCAAGCAACCGGCAGCCTCAAGCAACCGGCAAAAAGAAATAGTGGAAAATAAATAGGTTTAAAATTGGCTCCCCCAGTGATCAGTTCGCCAACACGCAGTCTCAAGCAACCAGCAAATTCACATCCGACATCTACAAATCTCCAGAGGTGCCGGATATCGGGGGATTTACTGTATTTGGAACAAGATGATTGGAATGCATTTATTAGTGGATTTTGTTTTTCTTTTGACAAAACACCAGCGGGAGTGGGGAAGAATAAACACACACTCACAAAATAAAATAAAATTCGCGACTCGGTACCGAGTGCAGTGGTGTGGTTTAAAAACACAATGCTGGAGAAACTCAGCCGGTACTTTATGTGGCAAAGATAAAGATACATAAACAACGTTTCGGGCTCGAGCCCTGCATCAACTATGAGCAAAACGTGAGCAGGCCTCCGAACAAAATGGAGGGGGGAGGGGGAGGACCGTAGTCCTACAGGCAATAGGTGGATGAGGGAGAGAGGGGACATCAACAATGAGGGGGAGGAGGAATGGATCTGTGAATAGAGAAGGAAAGGGGAATGGGGGAGGAGAAGACAGTGGGATAGGGAGGTGGGGGGTGTGGGGGGGGGGGGTGGTGAAAGAACGGTGAGTAGGCTAGAGGAAGCCAAAGAAGTTGATGTTAATGCCATCTGGTTGGAGAGTGCACTCCCCAACCGGATGACATTAACATCAGCATTTGTCTTCTTTCCTCCAGCTTGCCATCCCTCTCCATTCATGGAGCCACCCACCCCTCCCCATGCTTGCTGGTGTGCCCTCCCTCCCTGATCCACCTATGGGACCGTGCTCCTCCTCTCCCCTTCCATTTTGCTCTGGACACCCGCCCACATCTCGTCCACACATGGACACAAGGGGCTCAAGACCGGATCCTTCCTCTTTGCCGCATAACATGAACTGTTTGACCTGCCGAGTCTCTCCAATGCTTTACTTTTCAAACTTTAACCACGGCGTCTGCTAGACCTTCGTGTTTTACTGCAGAGGTGCGGTCCGCTTACCTGGTGGGATGAAGGCAGTCTGTTGGTGCAGCTGCATGTTTGCAAGGGCTTGCTGATATTGGAAAACACCGGTATTAAAGACGGTTGTGGCACCATTGGCTTTTTCTAGTGTAGGTCTCTTTGGTAGAGGGGGGATCACGCCAGGAGGGAATCCCTGCGAACGGCGGGCGGGGTAAAGACGAGAGTAAACCAAAAATAATAAGACGAAAGGAAATAAAGAGAGAAAGAAATGAGAGCACATAATCAGTAAATATAAAGGCAAACATTCTTTTTAAAAAATTTCTAGCCATTTAGCAAGCAAAGTATATGCTACCTGCAACAAGACAGAGAGGAAAATAAATGCACACACAGAAACATTTATGAACAGCAAGTACTACTCAGTAAACTAATTTGTTAATTAAACTAACAGGAAGTTTTAAGAACAGCATGTTATGCAACGGTACACATCACAAAGCAGAATTCATCACACATCACAGAGCGGTTAATTGAGACTGAATTTTAAAATAAAAGTTTGCACTGCCAACTCCATGGTCATCAACATTAACTCACATCCTTAAGAGCGAATAGTGGCAAGAATATCGGCGAAGGCCCACCTGCAGCTCAAACACCCACCCACCACTGCCCAATCAAAGTAAAAAAAAAAGAAAATTGCCGAGCAAATCACGCAGGCAACTGAACACATACGAAGAAACATTTACGCATTACATTCTTTTTCTTTAAAAAAAAGACACGTAAAGCCATGCCAATCACATACGCGTAGAATTATTAATCTACCCCCTCTCCCACCCACCCCCTCCCTCATGTTATGCTGTAGGGACTCCCCCAGAGGTGATGAGCTGAGTGTGGTTTGTCAGTCATCTCTTTTGTTCTTGGGCATATTCGCTTGCAAATTGACCGAGATCCTGAAATTTCGGTGTGGTTTTTTTAAAAAAAATGAAATTTGAGTGAATTTGTTATTTCTCAGAGCCATTGGTGCCACAGTCAATTTATCACCACCCTTTACAACGGGAAACAAAAATACCGGCATTCGATTTCATTTCTCTTAATAGTTTAAGTTATAACTCGCAACCCTAACAAAGAGCTACATGCCAAGCTAAAAGGTGAAAGGTCATAGTACCAGGTCAAAGGTTGCCTCGAGGGGTCGCTTCAGTGATTTGACAGCCGACTGGGTCTTAATTAGCAGGCAGCGAGCACATGATGGCAATGGGCCAATGGGGTTCAAGCGCATTAACATAAACAGCAAGCAGAGGTGCATCATGGGGGCAGCAGTGCATTGTGGGTAGGTGAGGGGGGAAAAAACAAATAAAAAAAACAAATCATCGGAATGCCATATACAACAAATAACAAGACTAGGCATGCACAATAAAGGCACTAAGTCGTTATTGTGAAGGACTTTTACACATAAATAGTAATTACCAAGGAAACCAATTGACCGACCAACGAGAAAAGATGGCATCTGTTTGCTACGTTCAATAGCGCCATGGCTTTTGAGTACCAACTTGCACTTGAATGCAGCAACCGACCTCCCCTTCCCATTAACACTTCCAGGGAGTGGAATCCGTCCTGGCCTCCATGTGCTACATGCGCCATGAAGCAGCTAGAGCCCATGGGACTTCGCTTCCCCCCAATACCCCCCGGGCACTGGGCCGCCACCAAAGGCAATTCCCAACCTCCGCGCCAGACAAGAACGCCAGTTGACGCTGGGGTTGAGCACGACGCACCAATGCGGCGGAGAAACTCAGCGTGTCACGGGAAGTAAAGGGCGACCAAGGATTCGGGCCAGGTAGAACCAGACGGCACGGTGAGCGTATCGGTGAGTGCCACACTGTCACAGCGCCAGCGATCGAGACTGGGGTTTGAATCCAGGCTGACTGTAAGGAGTTTGTCCGTTTGTCTGTGTGGGTTTCTCCCCGGGGGCTCCAGTTTCTCCCACTGTTTGAAATGTACTGGGAGTCGTAGGTCAATCGGGTGTAATTGGGTGTCATGGGCTCGTGGGCTTGTTACTATGCTGTATGTCTAAAATTAAAAAAAAACAAATCAGGCAGGTGCCTGAATAAAAAGGTATGGCGGGGCGGGGGGGGGGGGGGGGTGCGGGGGTTGGGGGGTGTTTGGAGGTAGGAGGAAGAGAGGAGGGAATGAAGGGGCAAGGGGAGGAGCTCAGGCGAAGAGGTGGATACAGGTGGGAAAAAAAACTGAGACGTGATTGGGGAAGGGGGTGGCTGCCCGCAGATTGGGGAAACAGGGCCAGCACAGTTAGAGTAAAGTGCCAGTGACCCCTGTTCAAATCCTGCGCTGTCTGGGAGGTGTTTTTACGTTCTCCCCATGTCTGCGTGAGTTTCCTCCGGGTGCTCTGGTTTCCTCCCGACTTTTAAAATGTACTAGGGTTGGAGATCAATTGGTATATTTGGGCAGCACTGGGGATGTGGGCCAGAAGGGCCTGTTACCGTGCTGCGTCCATAAGTTAAAAGACCTGACCTTTCATCTGGACATTCTCCAACCAAATGGCATTAACTTTGACTTTTCCAATTTCCGTTAACCACTTATCTCGAGTCTCTTTCCCCGTCCCTCTGCCTCTTTTCCTCCAGCTCCCTACCTCTTCCATTCCCTCTCCTATTAGAGAGCTACCCTCTACTCCATCACTTTTCAGGTTCTCCCCTCCCACCTGTATCTATTTATGTCCTGGTAGCCTGCTTTTCTGCCCCCTGTCCCTTTCTCCCAACTTTTCTTATTCAGTTGCCTGCCTGTTTTAGCTGATTCCTGACGAAGCGCTCAGGCCCAAACCGCTGGTTACCCTTGACCACCTGTGGAAGCTACGAGACCTGCTGAGTTTCTCCAGCACGTTGGTGTTCTGCACCCTGAACTGGGCAGGTGGGTGGTCTGTCGCTGCATGGACAGGCAGGCTGGAAGAACTGCCAATGCTCGCCAACCCACAGTACGGATATCTCCACACACCAGGTTGGGTGAGGAATGGGCAGGGACAGGGAAAGGGTGAGGATGGGGCTGGGAGGGGGGTGACGTGGGGTGTAGGGGTCGGGTGGGGAGAAGACAGTGTGGGTGAGGGGGTGGGAACTGAGTGGGGTTGGGGGGGAGACGGTCTGTGGGAGTGTGTTGGCAAGGGGCATGATGTGGCTGGAGAGGGGTCCATGGTGTGGAGGGCGGAGATGCAGAGGGATTAGGGGAGGGGCCAGGAGTGGTTTGTGGGGGTGGAGAAGGGATTAAGTGGTACTGGGGAGGGTGTGGTGTGGGTGAGGATTGGGTGGGGGTTGGGAAGGGGGGTCAGGAATTGGGCGGATGGGGAGTGAGAGGTGTAGGTGGGCTGGTATGGGGATTGGGGTGATGGGGGTGTGGGTGATGGGATTGGGTGGGGTTTGGGGAGTGGATGGTCTGTGGGAGCATGTGGGCAAGGGGCGTGGAGCAGATGGGGAGGGGTCCAGTGGGTGGGAGGGTGTGCAGAGGAGGGTGGGGAGCTTGAAGCAGGACACCCCCAACTCCATCATCAACAGGACAGCATGCCCACTAAGAGGATGGCCGCCATCGACCAGCCCTGACTTGGCGGCAGGGTTGCAAACCCATCTCGCCTGAGTGCTCAGTCTCTCGCCAGCCTGGAACCCCACACCACGGCGGCCATGCCGGAGGCGCCGCCAACTCACCATGGCGGCCGCGGTGGCTGCGGCCTGCGCCGCTGCGGCTTGGTTCACTTGGTGCTGGGCTGCCTTGATCTTGGCCTGAAGGTGTGCAGGGGGGTGGAAGTACTTGCACTTCTCCCGGGAGCACCGGCCCTTGATGTAGTCCATGCACACGGTGACCGTGTTGTCGTTGGTGTCCACCATGGCGATGTCCGCCGGGTGTGCGAAGCGGCAGTCGTTCTCCCCCCTGGTGCAGTTTCCACGCTGGAACTCCCTGCAGACCTGCGGGGAACAAGTCGACCCTTCAACCTCCAGCCGTCTGTCACCATGATGCTCCGCCCCCTTCCCCATCCACCTGTCCATCTCCGTGATATCTCGCCCCTTCCCCATCTACCTGTCCATCTCCGTGATACCACGCCTCTTCCCCATCCACCTGTCCATCTCCGTGATACCACGCCCCTTCCCCATCCACCTGTCCATCTCCGTGATACCACGCCCCTTCCCCATCCACCTATCCATCTCCGTGATACCACGCCCCTTCCCCATCCACCTGTCCATCTCCGTGATATCTCGCCCCTTCCCCATCCTCTTGTCCATCACTGTGATATCCCGCCCTCTTCCCTATCCACCTGTCTGTCACCGCAATATCTCGCCCCCTTCCCCATCCTCCTGCCCAGTGCATAACTCCTACCCCACTCCAGCACGTGACCTCCTTTCCCCTCCTGCGCACGACCAACCCCACCCCCCCCAGTGCATTGCCTCCTTCCACCTTCAGTGTGTGACTCCCTCTTCCTTCCCAACAAAGCCTCAATGCAACAGCGTCTCATCTTTTGCCAATCCTTGTGGCTTTCAGTCGTGCACTGAACAATTTCAGATAGCCAGCTACTCCTGTTTGTGACTGAGCTGGCCACCTTTGAGGCCTTGCCCTCCATTTGCAACATTCCCTCTAATCTTCCCTCCCCATGGAAGCTGGAGGAAATCAGGACATCATTAGTGGAGGGAAATGGACATTTGTTGATTTGTGTTGAAGCCTTTTCATTCTCACTTATTTGGGAATTTGAGCATCATCCTGCATCCCACAGTCCTACTAAATTCTATCCTCATTCACCCCCCCCCCCACTCCCACTCCCATTTCCTATCCACCACTTCCCCACGCACTCATTTTCTCACTTTCTCACGGCTGACCTTTATCATCTTGAAACATTAGGTCTATTTCTCTCTGATGTGGCTGACAGAGTGCATCTGTTAAACAGGAAGGTCTGCAGACACTGGGATTGTACAGGTAGTGTAATAGGGACTCCCTGTCCACGCGACTTATGTCCATTCACACAAATGACCGATAATTTTTTTTTAAAATAAAAAAAGGAATAAAACTGACACAATTACAGTGAAAATCAGGCCTATTTAGGAAAATGGCTGGTGACCAACCTCTCGCGGGAGCTTCCCTTAGTGGCCGCCATGTTGGTCAGTAGCCAACCTCTCATGTGACCTGGCCTTGGTGGCCACCATTTTGGCTGTTGGCTAACCTCTGGTGAGACCTGGCCTTGGTGGCTGCCACATTGAGATATTTCACTCCATTTTAACTCCTTGTGTCCCATTGTTTTCCGATTCTGTTGCTCAATAATCTGACAGTCAGACAGTAGAGTTGCAGGGTGCTCACGGACCGCAGCAACAGAGAGAATGAGAAGGATTCGGAAGGGAATCGATTGTTTCACTCCAGTATCACAGGTATGGCAATTCTGAACATAGGTCCATTCCGAGATATGATTGGTCATCCAGACAGAACACAGACGCATGTCAGCGAGTACCATATTGGAGAAACTCAGCAGGTCACGCAGTGTCTATAGGAAGTAGAGGAGTTTTTCCAGCACGTTTATGTATGGCACTCAGCCTCAATTTTCTTGTTTAACAACATCCTGATAAATCTCTTCTGTACCCCTTCCAAAGCCACCACAACCTTCCTGTAAAGGGTCAACCAGAATTGCACACAATTCTTCACGAGTGGCCTAACTAAAGTTTTATCAAGCTGCATCTTAACTTCCTTAGTTTTACACTCAATACCTTCCCCAACAAAGGCAAATATACAAAACGCCTTCTTTACTACCCTCTTTACGTGGCCACTTTCAGGAAGCAATAGATCTCGACCCCTCAGGTTCCTCGGCACATTAATGGTTCAGGCAGAATCATTGTTGATCAATGTCCTGCCATTAACTGTACACTTTCTCTTTACATTTCATCTCTCAAAATGCCACATCTCACACTTGTCCAGATTAAAATCCATCTGCCATTTCTCTGCCCAGATTTTAAAATCATCTAAACTTTGTACATGGTCCTCTACATCAGTCATTCTCAACATTTTTTTTTGGTGATGACCCCCTTAGGACTCTACTCAAAGTTTATGGGCTCCCTTCCCTGTGAAGTAGTCAAGTTAAAAACATATACACAAATGCTGGAGAAACTCAGTAGGTCAAACAGTGCCTTTACGTAGCAAAGGTAAAAGATACAGCACCAACGTCTTAAGTTCCCCCACACCTTGATGACGGGCTCAAGCCTGAAACATTGGTGATGTATCTTTACCTTTGCTACATAAAGGCACTGTTTGACCTGCTGAGTTTCTCCAGAAATTGTGTGATTTTTCATTTCACCACGGTGTCAACAGAATCCTGTGTTTTACCACCATTTGGTTTCTTCCGTACTTCTCTCCAACCAGACACATTAAAAAAAAATAATGATTTCAGTCCGTTCCCCCCCAAATGTGCTGTGGCCCTCCCCCCCCCACCCCGGAGTGCTGTAAGGTCCTCATGGAGAATGGCTGCTCTATGCTGTTCGCAGTTCTACCATTCTTTGTGTCACCTGCTAATATCTTAACCCAAAGAAAGTTCCAGAGGAGATGCATAAATAAGAACAGAGGACGTGGGCGGTGGGGGTGAGTGCTAAGGAAGCTTTGAGAGTCGATAGTCTCAAGGTTAATGTGCTGACTGGCTGCATCACAGTCTGGTATGGGGAAATCAATAACCCGGAGGATAAAGCCCTGCAAAATGTAGTGAAGACAGCCCAGGGGATCATAGGCAAAACCCTCTCTGCAGGGAATGCCGGGTGGTGTGGATCATCCAGGATCTACACCACTTAGTATACACTCTGTTCTCACTGCTGCCACCAGGAAAGAGGTGTAGGTGCCACAAGACTCGCACCACCAGGTTCAGGAACAGCTGCTACCCCTTATTGCAGAGTCGGTTTGTTTACATTTCTTTATTTTTTTTACGTGTATATGGTGTGCAGTTTTTTTTAGCACTACCAATAAGTGGTAATTCTGCCTCACCCACAGACAAAAGAATCTCAGTGTTGTATGTGATGTAAAATATGTTCTCTGACAATTCATCTGAAATCAGGGCCATTTATTTCTCGAACTTTTTCTGTCCATTTGCAACATTCCCTCTAATCTTCCCTCCCCCATGGAAGCTGGAGGAAATCAGGACATCATTAGTGGAGGGAAATGGACATTTGTTGATTTGTGTTGAAGCCTTTTCATTCTCACTTATTTGGGAATTTGAGCATCATCCTGCATCTCACAGTCCTACTAAATTCTATCCTCATTCACCCCCCCCCCCCAACTCCCATTTCCTATCCACCACTTCCCCATGCACTCATTTTCTCACTTTCTCACGGCTGACCTTTATTGTCCTGAAACATTAGGTCTATTTCTCTCTGATGTGGCTGACAGAGTGCATCTGTTAAATAGGAAGGTCTGCAGACACTGGGATTGTACAGGTAGTGCAATAGCTACTCCCCGACCACGCGACTTATGTCCATTCACACAAATGACTGATCATTTTTTAAAAAAAAATTGTGGCTGATCCAAGTGTATCTCAACACATTCCCATTAAGTAGCATGCTTAATGTAGTGGTTAGCACGGCACTCCAACAGTGCCAGGGACCAGGATTTAAATCCAGCGCTGTCTGTAAGGAGTATGTACGTTCTCCCCGTTCCAGTGTGGGTTTGCTCCAGGTGGTCCAGTGCCTTCCCACCCTCCAAAACAGAATTGGTAGGTTAATTGCATATAAATTCAACTGCATGTGTCTCATGGGCCAGAAATAAGAGATAAGAGTTTTATAGCACGAAAACAGGCTCTTCGGCCCATCTTATCCATGCCAACCAAGTTGTTTACTTGAGCTCATCCCATTTGCCTGTATTTGCCCTTTATCCCTCTAATCCTTTCCTGTCTATCAGGTGTTGGAGCAGAATTACACCAAAGGACATCTGTACAAAGTGAAGGGAGGGAAGTTTAGGTGAGACATCAGGGGTATGTTTTTTTTTTACACAGAGAGCTGTGGGTGCCTGGAATGCCTTGCCAGGGCTGGTGGTGGGAGCAAGTGTCAGAGCTCATCCAAGTTAACAAAACTAATCGCCTTCTGGTGGTGTGAAAACACAACCTGCTTTTTGCTTGTCACCGCAGAAGGCAGGACCCCCTCTTAAATGCCAGGTTGCCGATTAACCAGGTAAATCATGGCACAGTGGGAAAGGCTCCTGAGTGCAGCAGGCCCAGTTAAGTTTTCCTGCTTCCTCGGAAGACTGGCAGTGTGAAAGTGGCTGTAAGCCTCAATAAGGGCTCCCTCTTAACCTCTTTTGTTCCCTGCCTATGCAATCTCTCTGGATCACTCAAGTCCTCCAATCCCACATGGAAAAGAGTTACCTCTCACCTCAGATCTATGCCCTAATTTTAGGACCCCCTCCCCCTACCCCCACCAGCCCTATGGGGGAGCAGAACTGATGAAAGTGCTACATGGACTGAAACCTACGGGCAGGCTTGAAAGCCCAGTTCAGGGTATTGAGAGAAGTGCAATGCAAAGTGGAGCTTTACAATGGAGGTCTCTGAATGCTCGGTTACATCGCTGTGTGTCAGTGAGTTAGAGACAGGCTGTTGAGTAGATCAAAGGCAAATATTGATAAAGAGATTATTCAAGTCCTGTCGTGAGCTTAGATGACAAGAGCATTAGCCAAACTGCAGGACCCCTGGTGATTTTTCTAGTTTGCCAACGTATGGTTTTATTCTTCAGTCATCTGGCTGTCAATGTTTAACTGATGTTCTCCTGACCCTACAGCAACTGCAAACAAGAGACTGCAAACAGTTCAAACGATCACTGGGCATTCAGAGGGATACAAGAAAATCTGCAGTCTGGGGTCAGGTGCAGAATGGGCACAAAAAAAAGGCACTGAAGAAACTCAGCAGGTCACGCAGCATCCAGAGGAAGGAAAAGGACCTGAAGCCTTCTTCAGGAGTACTGAAAATCAGGCAGGTGGTGGGGGAAGTGGGGGTTGGAGGGGGGGGGGGTGGAGAGATGGGGAAGGGGAAAGGGGAGCTGACAGGTAGAGCAACGTGGGCAATGAGAGGGGGACTCCTAGAGAATTACCCTTGAAGAGGGCAGTTCCCTTTTATGCCAACGCAGGTGGGGCGAGGAGCTGAACAGGCTCACCCTGGACGATGAAGCCTTGAATGCTTGGGATGGGTTGGGGGGGGGGGGGGAGTCCAAGAACCACCTATGCTGCCACTTTCATGGAATGACGTACCTGTACCCCAATCCTCTTTGCTCTGCTACAGCCATTCCCAATGATAACCTCACACCACCTTCCCCTCGAGGCCACAGCAGTTCTAAGTAAAAGCCTTGTTTTATTTTCACCTCACGTTACATAATTTTTTAAAAATGTAGCCAGCAGGAGAGAAGAAACCAGATTTTGTCTGCTTCACAGGGAAGAGGACCCATAAACTTTGAGCAGAGTCCTGCTGGAGAGGGGGGATAGCCAAAAAGAAGGTTTGAGAATGGCTACTCCACAACACTCCCTCCAATCCACAGTGTACATCCTGGCTGAAGTAAAAAATACAATGCTGGAGAAACTGAGCAGGTCAAACAGGGAACTGTATATAGCAAGGCTAAGATTACATAACCACTGTTTTGGGCTTGAGGTCTACAGCCTCACCTGGGTTAACCTTCCAAAGTGTAACCCGAGTCTGTGCCGCCCAAGTTACACCCAATTAGCCTACACCCCCGTAAGTTTCGAGCGGTGGGAGGAAACCGGAGCTCCCGGGTAAAATCCACGCAGACACGGGGAGAATGTACCAACTCCTTATGGACAGCGCGGCGTTTGAAACCTTGTCCCGTTCGCCGGCGCCGTAAAGGTGTTGTGCTAACTGCTACGCTCACCGTGCCGCTGAGTTGGGAACAGTTTTTTTTTGTTCCGCCAGTAAGTGGTAATTCTGCCTCACCCACAGGTAAAAAGAATCTCAGGGTTGTATGTGATGTAAATCTGAAATCTGATCGTCCATATAAGCTATATCTACCACCTTCCCCTCTTCAATCTTCTTGGCCTCTCCTTTAAAAAAAGACACAATTCTCCACGAACAAAGCCATGTTGATTATTCCTCATCAGTCCTTTCTTTATCAAATGCAAATATATCCTGTCTTGTAGAATCCCCAACAACTGATGCTATGAATTCTTCACTGATTAAATTTAATCTCTTCCACGGAAATCACTCCAAAAAGGATTTGGGGAGGACAAACTCTTTGCGTTCCTGTCACCTTCCTGTATCTCTTCTCATTCATGGCAGGAAGTGTGGATACATCCTAGTGCTGTGACCACTGCTTACTGACTACCAAGCATGGGTCAAGATCTGTCTAGTTGAACTTGCTGCTGGAAATGTTTGAGAATGGAATGTGACGATAATGGATGGTTTTAAAATAAACATCCACTGGCTGAAACACAGTTGCAATTCAGTCTCTGAGCCAGTAGGAAGCTGAGATTCCGTTGATCGACATGACTGTATCATGGTTAAAGTAGGGCCTGTATTTCCCATGGGTCAGACACTTGCTCAGCCTGTCTGTGCCGAGCAACGTGTCGCATTACCCACATACCCCTGCAATCCCCTCCCATCAATGGCGTTATCCAAATGTTTCTAAATGTGATCTACTAGCTCGTTCTGCGTGAAGAACTGTCCCCTTAGGTCCCTTCTAAATTGCACCTCCCTCACCTTCTAGTTAAGCCCTCTCCTACTCTGGAAAATAGACTGGTATAAAGCCCCTGGTATCTGGCACCTATGGGAATTGGTAGATGCTGGATAAGAGAAATTTCCGGTTGTTTGAGATTGCGTGTTGTGTGATTGGCAAACTAACCACTAGGGCACATCAATTTTAAACGTCCATATATTTTTTTATTTTCCGCAATTTTTTTGCTGGTTGCTTGAATTCTGCACAACAGGGTTTTTTACTGCAACACCGTTCACCTAATCAATGATTCTCATGATGTTGCAGAGGTCAATAAGATTCCCTCTCCACCTCCTTAGTTTATCCAGTCTCTCAGGATAACTCAACTTCCCCAATCCTGGCAACAACTTTGTAAACCTCCTCTATACCCTTTCCAACTTTATCATATCCTTTGTACACCTGGACGACCAAAACTGCACACAATGCAACACAGCAACAGGCCCTTCCGGCCCATGCCCCCCTCCCCCAGATACACCAATGAACCTACAAACCCTGTACATTTTTGAAGGATGAGAGGAAACCGGAGCACCCAGGGAAAACTCATGCAGACACAGGGAGAACGTGCAAAGTCTTGACCATGCCAACCACAATATTCTAAGTGCTGCAGTGCTATATATCTCCCTGTGCCTCAACAGCTTGTGGTGTTTAAGAAGTATCTTACCCCTTGGCTTTAAAGAGTTAACACTTTTGTATTTAAGATTTATTCTTCAATGTTCAGAATCAAAATTTATTGTTATGAGCAAGTCACAAAATTCGATGTTTCACAGCAGCAAACATTCAGATGAACCACTTTTACAACAGGAGTCCATGAAAAGTAAGGCAGTGAGAACGTTTAGATGGATGAGAGAGGATTGACTTTGGTATTGTCCACATAGCAAGATTGTAAAAAATGTACCTATCCAACTCTGTTTTTGTTTTAACCATATAACCATATAACCACTTACAGCACAGAACAGGCCAGTTCGGCCCTACTAGTCCATGCCGTAGCAAATCCCCACCCTCCTAGTCCCACTGACCAGCACCCGGTCCATACCCCTCTCGTCCCCTCCTATCCATGTAACGATCCAGTCTTTCCTTAAATGTAACCAATGATCCCGCCTCGACCACGTCTGCCGGAAGCTCATTCCACATCCCCACCACCCTCTGCGTAAAGAAATTTCCCCTCATGTTCCCCTTATAATTTTCCCCCTTCAATCTTAAACCATGTCCTCTAAAGTTTCAAAACTTTAAAAGTGCTGGCACCGCCCGAGGTGCTGCAACGGCCATGTACTACCGGTGCGGACCTGGGAGAGCCGGGACTGGAGACACGGTGCTACTCCACAAGGTCTCACTGCCGACAATTCTGAACAAGCTTTGACCAGCCTGTTATAGCAGCTGATGGTGTTTTCCCTTAAAATCCTGCAACCACAGTATCTGCGCTCAAAATGGTGGCAGTTGTGCTGGGCAGCAGACCACGAGGGGTTGCAGATACCCGGGGAGTAGTGGACCTGCGTAGGGTGCCAGGAATGGGGAGAATGCCCTCCCCCCTCCTCGTTGAGAACCAGATAAGACAACCCTATGGGAAGGCGACCACCGCAGCAAGGCAGCGGCTGAAGAACCTGCACGAGCTCTGGGCTGTTAGTGACTTGTGGTCGAAGAACTCATGCAGTTTGTGGGTTTCTGGAGACTGGCTCATGGGAACCAAGTATCGGAACCAGAATTCAAGAGGGCGCTGAGAGCAAGAAGGGCTCTCAAATGGCATTGGGCACTGAAGGCTGAAGGTTTGGAACTGGAGCTCAGATTGCAGATGGTTTGAGTCTCTGCGGTTGTCGAGGCTGCGGGAGCGCTGGAGGTGAATCCATGGACACTCAGTGTCTCTGAAGGGACTCTCTCTGTGCTCCTATTGCTAGAGGCACCGGGCAATGCTCTTGGTGGCTCTTCATTTGCCTTACAGCAGACAAAAGCTGAAGAATATCATCTATATTAAATTTAATGTATTATTACGCACGACAATAAAAGGAACCTTTAAATTTTTGTATTTTGTTTCCTGCATTTTGTTATGAGTCTGTTTCCCTGGTCACAGAATCCTCACAATATTCATTTCCCAGAATATTCCTTCCTCACTCCCCCCCAGTGAGGCTTCTGTTGGCTCCTTGCGTGCCTCATCTCTTCCAAGGTGAGAGAAGATTCTTGGCATCATTCATGGTATTCTCGATTGTGTTAGTTTGACTCTCTGTTTTGGAATTCTCTTGCTTTATCTTTCCATTTTCCCTCTTTCTTCTTCTCCTGTTCCTTAAAGTGACCAAACGTTTGGTCATTACCCATGAGGCAGCATTGTTCACGTGGGAAAGCCCTCTCATCTTCGTACCCCATTACCTTTTGGAACAACGCCATTATGGCCGCCGTATCTCAATCCTGGAACTGCCGAACCAGAATAAATCTCGAAGCACACAAAGGCCGGGAACAGGTGTAGATATTTCAGCCTGTTCTGCCACTCACTACAATCAGATTTATTGTCAGAGTACATACAGATAGTCCCTGACCTACGACGGTCCGACTTACCATTTTTCGAAGTTACAATGGTAGATTCTGTGCTGTACTTCAAACTTTGGCTAGGCTATGATGTTCAGTGTCTCCACACAGCCCTGTATCAGTTCCCACACTGATCCCACTGCCCCGCTCTCTATCGACAGCCCCGCGTTGATCCCCACACTGATACCACTGCACTGCCCCACTCTCTCCCAACAGCCCCATATCAGTCCTCACACTGAATCCACTGCACAAAATTATGAAGGGTAAATGCAAGAAGGCAGTTTTCACTGAGGTTAGGTGAGATACAAACCGGGGACATTGGTTAAGGGTGAAAGGAGAATTTTAGGGAGAACATTAGGAGGAATTTCTTTACACAGAGAGTGGTGGGAGTTTGGAGCGAGCGGCCAGCTGAAATGGTAAATGCAGGGTCAATTTTAAGATTTAAGAAAAACATTGGACAGGTTCATGGATGGGAGGGGTATGGAGGGCTATGGACTGGGTGCATGTAACTGCGACCAGGCAGAATAATAGTCTGGCACAGACTAGAAGGGCCTAAGGTCCTGTTTTCTGCACTGTATGGTTCTATGTATTGTTACAAATTATTTTCACAAGGTCCATTCCAACTGAATCTCCATGGTGTATTCTGTGGGTGTGAATACAATTTGGTTCCCATGCTAGAAAGTTAGTCAGTGCATCACCAATGCACCAGAGCATTGGAGGACCCACAGTAAATATTGACAGTGAATGCACGGAGATCACTACTGGGGTCTCCCTTTCCTCTACTGATGACATTCACCAGAAGAGTTGGTTAAGTAGGCCCCAAAGACCCTTGCTATCCAACGCACTGTATCTTTGACCCACTACCATCAGGAAGGAGGTATAGGAGCGTCAAAATCAGGACAGACAGGCTGGGAAATAACCTTTTATTTAACCAAACTCTGAGATTGATGAGAAAAATTATCCCCAAGTATTTATAGATATTTGTTTTAAATTACATCTTTGTGTATATATGTGATTATTATATTCACATAAACTCAGGGGAAATTGTGCCTTTGCTATTACATCTCCCAAACTATGGAACTATAATCCTCTCTCCGTCAAATCAGCCCCTTCCTTTAACTCTTTCAAATCCAGGTTGAAGCTGTATTTTTATTTGCAAGTGTTTTGAGGCGACTGTTGACTGTTACCATGTTCTGAATCTCGGGGTCCCATTTTATTCTGCACTTTAAAGAGCTGCTTAAGTTGAGATGTCATTTATGTTCTGTACAGCACTTTGGTCAATGTGAGTTGTTTTAAATGTGCTATTTAAACTAAACTATTATGTGCTGTGTATCGAGTGTGCACCATGGTCCAGAGAATCACTGTTTCGTCTTGTTATCCATGAACAGTCAGACGATAATAAATTTGAGCTTGACTATAACAGCACAGTACAGTCCCTCTGGCCCACGCTGTTGTGTCAACCTGTATAAACCAACTCCCTACTTCACTCCCATAACCCTCTGTTTTTCTTATATATGTCAAAAAATGAGAGCAAAAAGCTGTAAGAAAGGTCAGAGCAGATGAATCAATACTTCACCACAAAGCAGGATTGCAGCTACTTTTCAAGGCTATTATCGCCAACATTGCCCATCTCTGTATCGCCCTTTCTGGCAGCCAAAGGGTTTCCTTCGCCCCTTTTACACAGAGCTTGAAAGCTGGGTTTTATCTGCCTTTCGAGCTCTGTGTGAAAAAATAATTCAAAGGTGGTTTGGTGGGGAGGTCTAGACTTATCCGTCTTCGATCCGCCAAGGTAGGTACTCTCAGCAGTGGAGCGTATCGATGCAGGACAACTCATGTTGTCAGGTCGAATTGACAAGAGAAGATGACATCGCGATGTTGGGTCCAGAAAAGGTTCATAGTCAGTAGCGAGTAGAGCAGGGGGCACTACTAGGCGCATAGTGTGCGAATGTCAGCGCCTGATTGAATCAGATTCAATGGGTCTGGAAACAATCACACGTAGCTTTTATTGACACACAATAATTTGTAGAAGGGCATTGGAAAATGTTACGGGAATAAAACACGCACACGGTTTATAAAAGGGCATGGGAAAATGTTAAATAGTACACAATTACTGCAACTATGTCTTATGGTCTTATAAAAGTGTGCGAAAGGGGTGCCGTTTAGTACATTTATAGCCCATTCAGAGCCAGCTCTTCAGCGCTTGACGTCCTGCTTTGCGGAAACTGCCAAAATGTTTGGCCTGGAAGTCAGCCTGAAGAAAACTGAGGTCCTCCATCAGCCAGCTCCCCACCATGACTACCAGCCCCCCCACATCTCCATCGGGCACACAAAACTCAAAACGGTCAACCAGTTTACCTATCTCGGCTGCACCCTTTCATCAGATGCAAGGATCGACAATGAGATAGACAACAGACTCGCCAAGGCAAATAGCGCCTTTGGAAGACTACACAAAAGAGTCTGGAAAAACAACCAACTGAAAAACCTCACAAAGATAAGCGTATACAGAGCCGTTGTCATACCCACACTCCTGTTCGGCTCCGAATCATGGGTCCTCTACCGGCACCACCTACGGCTCCTAGAACGCTTCCACCAGCGTTGTCTCCGCTCCATCCTCAACATCCATTGGAGCGCTCACACCCCTAACGTCGAGGTACTCGAGATGGCAGAGGTCGACAGCATCGAGTCCACGCTGCTGAAGATCCAGCTGCGCTGGATGGGTCACGTCTCCAGAATGGAGGACCATCGCCTTCCCAAGATCGTATTATATGGCGAGCTCTCCACTGGCCACCGTGACAGAGGTGCACCAAAGAAAAGGTACAGGGACTGCCTAAAGAAATCTCTTGGTGCCTGCCACATTGACCACCGCCAGTGGGCTGATAACGCCTCAAACCGTGCATCTTGGCGCCTCACAGTTTGGCGGGCAGCAGCCTCCTTTGAAGAAGACCGCAGAGCCCACCTCACTGACAAAAGGCAAAGGAGGAAAAACCCAACACCCAACCCCAACCAACCAATTTTCCCTTGCAACCGCTGCAATCGTGTCTGCCTGTCCCGCATCGGACTGGTCAGCCACAAACGAGCCTGCAGCTGACGTGGACTTTTTACCCCCTCCATAAATCTTCGTCCGCGAAGCCAAGCCAAAGAAAAAGAGACACTTAATATACTGGCACACATTTGTTTGCAAATAACTGCAGTTCTGATAGTGCAAAACTATTCTGTAACCTCAGTCCCAGCAGCCAGAACAATTGTATATTTTAGGGTTGAAAGTCTATCTGTGAAAATTTCTAAAAATGAACAGAAATAGTCAGAAATTGTGCACAGGTGAGTGTTATTCCTATAACATTTTCCCATGCTCTTCTATAATTGCATGCCAATAAAAGGTATGTGTGCTTGGAAACCCTTGTGTCCAGACCCACCAAATCTGATTCTTTTCTCAACACAACACAATGACACACCAGGCACTGACATTGCTGTGCTACACGTCCTGCCTCTTTTGCTTCGGGAAGCCGGCTTGCAAGGACTCATGGATCTGGCTTTTTTCTGTTCTGTGTGAACAAGCAAGCCAGTTTCCAAAGACGGGTCATGTATACAGCAATAACGCTGAATGCTACTGAGGTGAGAATGGAGTGAGAGACAAGGCAGTGCAGAATGCTTTCTTAGCCAGACAAAAGCTGCAGTCGGGATAATTGTCTATCCTTGCCTATCACTCCCCAGTCACTGCATAATCCTCTCTCAGTGCAATTTTTAGAGTCAAGCGAGCTCTTCCAATGTCACCTTGTAATTCGGAAAGGATTTCCCCTCAGTGGGTGGCACTCTGCGTCTACTACAGTTGCATTACGCAATGATTCTGAATCACCTTGGCCAATTCAGTTTTTGGTTCCCTAGTGGTTGACACTTTAATTACGACAAGTCCTCTTACAAAAATAGAGAGGGAGGGAGAGTTACAACACATTGGAGGAACAGCATCTCATATTGACATCAACTTCTCCGGTTTCCGTTAGACATTCTGCCTCCCCACCCCCACGTCTCCTTATCTGTAGCTCTATCTCCCTCCACTTTTCCCTCTATCTCCTTTACCTCATCTCGGCATTCACAGACTCTCCCCCACACCCCTCCCTCATCATCAATTCTCACCCTTCTGGCCTCTCCTCCATATCCCTCTGTCGGTTAGTCTATACACCTCCCCCCGCCATTTCTTTTATTCAGAGGCTTGCCTGCTTTTCCCAGACCTTGAAGAAAGGCTCAGGCCTGAAACGTCAGTGAATATATCTTTACCTCCTATGGAGGTAAATTCCTCCAGCATTTCTGTATCTTTACAACAGTCCAAGCACTGGTGCTTCTGACATTGACTGTAATGCTCTACGAGGCTGGACAATTTCAATATAATTTGACCCTACTGATTAAAAACAATCAATAACTTGAACTGTATTTTAAATGCTGCTATTGTATATGACTAATTTATGTTGTTGAGTCATATTGCAGAGAAACTGGTCCTTCAGCACTCAGAGCCCACTTAATTCTCCCTTAATGACCTCTACATTGAAAGCATCTTGAAAGGGTGCAGCATTGCGTGGTATGGGAACTGCTCTGCCCAAGACCATGAGAAACTGAAGAGAGCTGTGACTCTCTTCACCGCCCTCCCACCAGGAAGAAGATTCACGAGTGTGAGATCAGTTTCAAGGACAGCTCGCTTCCCACTGTTATCAGACTCTGAAATGAAGTGTGCCATTACAAACTTGCATTAACTTTGGTCCGTACCAACGGGTCTCTCTGTATAACTCGAGTGAAGCACAAAAGTCTGCAGACCCTGCGATCGCAGTAAAAACACAGGAACGCTTATGGAACTCAGCAAGTGTCTGAGCAGGTAAAGATCTATAACTGACGTTGTGGGCTTGAGCCCTTCATCAAAGTAAAAAGCAGGACGAGCTCCTGAATTAAAAGGCTGGGGAGAACGGAAAAAAGGACAGGAGGAGGAGTACAGAACAACAGACAAAAGGTGATAATTAGGCATGGATAGGACAGGAGAGGTGAGAATTGATCCAGAGAGGGGAGGGAATCTTCGTGTAACTGTAGTTTTCCACCATGATTTATATATATATGTGATGTCTGCCTGTAAGGTGACATTGCATCTTGGTATACGTGATCTTGTATCTTGAAAAATTCCCATCAACTTAACCCAGATGCTATACCACTCGTCTACACGCTCAGAGAAATGTTACCAATTAATCAACCAACCCGCACATTTCTTTGAATTAACAGAGGACTCAGTAGATCCACCAATATACATATAAATTTAATGCAGAGACCACCAAGGGTCAGGTTTAAACTAAGTTCTCTGGACACGTGAGGCAGGAGCGCTACAAGCTGGGCAACTGAAGGAAAAGGCCTAAAATGATCAGTGATTGATAGATTAACTGGAATTACTGACATAACAAGCCAAGATAACTTCTTATCTGAAATGAAAATTCATCCTCACTGCCTTAAAATAAAATCATCCCTTTTCTCTTTCAGATCCAGAACATTTGAGAGTTGTTAACAATCCCACGGATGTCAATGTTGTTCTTTCAAAAAATGCTATTCATAAACTATTTGCTCAGAAATGTTCAGTGTGTAATTTTACTGAATAATAGATTAGACGAAACCTCCGTATTTTAAAATCTTTCAAGCTGTTTGTTGCATGAAGCACAAAGTCAATGTCTATCTGCTGAAGACCATCATCACAAGATACAGGAGCAGAAGTAGACTCATCGGGCCATCTAGTCTACCCCACCATCTAATCATGAGCTGATCCATCCTCCCACTCAGCTCCACTCCTCAACTTTCTCCCTTGATGCCCTGATGAATCAAATGCCTATCACTCACCAGTCAGTGCATAATCCTCTCTCAGTGCAATTTTTAGAGTCAAGCGAGCTCTTCCAATGTCACCTCGTAATTCGGAAAGGATTTCCCCTCAGTGGGTGGCACTCTGCGTCTACTACAGTTGCATTACGCAATGATTTGCCGTAAATGCACCCAATGACCTCACTTCCACAGCCGCCTGAAGCAACAACTTCAGAGACTCATGACCCTCTGACTAAAGACATTTTTTCTGCGTCTCTCTTTTAAATTAACACCCTTGTATCCTGAAGTTATGCCGTCTTGTCCTAGAATCCCCTACTATGGGAAGCACCCTTGCCACATCTACTCTGTCCAGGCCTTTCAGCATTTGAAATGCCTCTATGAGGTCCCCCCTCATCCTTCTGTACTCCAACAAGTACAGTTCAAGAGCCGACACCATTCTTCATAATGCTAATCCTGGTGTCATTCTAGTGAATCTTCCCTGAAGTCGCTCCAACGCCAGCACATCTTTTCTCAAATAAGGCGCCCAAAACTGTACCCAGTTCTCCAAGTGAGGTCTCACCAGTGCTTTATAGAGTCTCAACATCACATCCCTGCTCTTGTACGCTTCTCCTCTGGAAATGAATGCCAACGTTGCATTCGTCGTCTTCACCACCCACTCAACCTGCAGGTTATCCTGCACGAGGACTCCCAAGTCCCTCTGCACCTCGGAATTTTGACTCTTCTCCCCATCTAAATAATAGCCTGCTCGTCTATTACTTCTACCAAAGAGCATGACCGTATACTTTCCAACATTGTGTTTCATATGAAAATTTCACTCCATATCTCTCTCTACAGGAGCTGTATTTTATTTCTATTTACGGTTTAAATGAGCCCCTTCCCTTTTAATTTGCACAGAATGTTTCTGCTGGCTGGGTGGAGATGCTTTTAGACTAAGCAGCAGTCTTTAGACTAATAAAGCACACAAAAGAGACAAAGATCAAACCGAAAAGAAAATGCAGGGAAATCCAGAAATGCTTAGCAGGTCAGTCAGCATCAGAGGGGAAAGAAGTAAATTTAACTGCAATACTAATTCTGCTTCTCCTTCCACTGGTGCTGCCTGAGCACTGAAGCTCACTCTGTTTTTATTTCAGGTTTGCAGCAGCTGCAGTTTTTTTTCTCTTTAGTGATCAAGCTCTGTTTTGCCTGGTGTCTCCAAAGCAACTCTTACCCCGTTCACAGGCTTTGCAAAAGCATCATCAATTTGTTCTGGGACAGGCTCCAGCATCAAGCTTTGAGGCAAATCTTTCTCATTTCCCCCCAGAATGGCAAATGGCGAGAAAATTGCCGCGTGGTTTTGTGTAGAGAGGCCTGGGGGAGGGGTTCTTCTGTATGGATCACATGCAGCAGGTAAGCAAGAGGGATTGAATTTAAGAGCAGGGAGATTCTGCTGCAACTGGATGGTATACTGGTTCGGCCGCACCTGGAGTACTGAGGGCTGTTCTGGTCTCTTTACTTGAGAAAATATTTATTGGCTTTGGAGGGGGGTGCAGAGGAGGTTCACCAGGATGACCCTGCAAATAAGTGGGTTAGCTTAGAAGGAGAGATTGAGTCACCTTGGGACTGTACTCATCAGAGTTTCGAAGGTTGAGGGGAAAATTTTATAGAGACAAATAACATTATCAAAAGATTAGATAAGGTAGAAGCAGGGTGATTGGTTCCCTTAGCAGGTGAGACCAGAACTAGTGAACACAGTATTAAGATTCAGGTGAGTAGATTTAAGGCGGAGATGAGGTGGAACTGCTTCTCCTAGAGAGTAGTGAATCTGTGGAATGCTTCACCCCAGGAAGCAGTAGATTCTGCCTCGTTAAATTTATTCAATTTTTGAAGAATAGGGGAATTAAGGATTGTGGGGAATAGGCAGGAAGGTAGAGCTGAGTCCATGGCTGGATTAGCTAGGATCTACTGAATGGCAGAGCAGGCTCAACAGGCCAGATAGCCAACTTGTGCTCCTCATGCTAAGTGCCCTAATTATTTTGCTGGCTTTTGATGGCGGGATTGCGATATTGGCTTCCTGGATTCCATTGGAGCTAATGGATTGGGTGCAGCAGAGCTCTATTACAAGTGTGTGATTGCCTTTGGGGCCATGTAGTTACGTTGGGACATGGGCAGTGGACTTCCGGCTCACCTCTAGACGATCAGTCCTCATCAGCTTCTGGGCTGCAGCCGCAGTGTGGACCGGAACGGCATGGTTTCCTGTCACCAGCATTGGCGCACTGGGGAGGATCTCAGCTGGCACCAAGTTCGGAGAAACAGGTCCCAGGTACGGGTTGAAGGGTGCGGTGGGATTGGTCGCGAGACCTGTTGTGACGGAGAACATTGGCTGAAAGACAGAAAAAGACCAAAAGAGAGTTTAGTCAGCAGGTCACCTTGAATTTCCCTCCCAACTACAGTATGCCCAATATGAGTTCAATGACTACTATCCAGCATCGTATGGAGGAAACTTTTGGGCATGCTGGCACAAGGCAGAACATTACTTAGGTCCCAGCTAGAAATACTGAGGCACTTCTGGTTAGCACACATAAGCAATGATATTGAGTGTTCAGGGAATGCCCACACATATGGATTGCAGACTTCACTTGCAGTGACTGGGAGGTATGGGTTGATTCTCCTTGGAGCTGGCCTACAGGGCAAGATGGCGTTGAACCTGAGTCCGACCCGGTTGAACCAATGAAATGATGAGGGAACAGGTATCAAGGAGGTGTGATTGGGATACGGGACCTCAAGGTCGGGTTCATCCACTGAACATCATGCCGTGTGGGGTTTGAAAGTTTGGGGGTGAGGGCATCAGAGGCAGCGAGATCAACCAACACTCAGAGGGGACACAGGTTAACTTCTCTCTTTTATTTAAATAATGACGCTGGTCACTTAGTGATTCTCTGTTTCCCCTAAAAAAAGGAGACAAAGAAAAAGGTTTCTGTGCCATGAACAATCTGCTGGAGGAACTCAGTGGGTTGGGCAGCATCCGTGGGAGAAAAACAACTGTCAACGTTCCTTTCTTCATCAAGTCTTGGTTCCAACCCCAAAATTTTTTCCCCCTACAGATGGTCCTTGACCCACTGAGTTCCACCAGCAGATTGTTTCTTGCTCAATTCCAGTGTCCAGATTTTTGTGGGCCTTGCGTAGATGACAATAAAATTAATCTTGAATGTCGAGAGACCCCTCTCAAGAGGCAATGAATGCAGCACCGATGATTTCCCTTTACCTCCCTATTCCTCAAAAATTCCCAGCCCTATTTCCGAGCTGGACAAGTTGAAGAGTGCTTGGTACATGCAGAGAAAGTCAAGCTCGAATGAATGAAGAGTTTATTGTCATATACATGAGTGCAGTGTACGGATGCACTGAGTCAGAAGAGGGATGAGAGTGTTCCTCCGATCAGGGAGATGTGCCTTCCTGGTATTTGTAAAAACACGGAGGAACTCGGCCGGTCTTGCAGCGCCCATAGGAAGTAAAGATATACGACCGACATTTTGCGCCTGAGCCCTTCTTCAAGGTACGAGGAAAAGGCAGACAGGTGTCTGAATTAAAAGACTGGAAAGAAAGGAAGTGCAGGGAGAAGAGTAAAGACCAACAGATGGAGGGTGTGAATTGGAAAAGGGTAGGAGGACAGGTGAGAGGAAAGATACCTTGAAGGCCTGAAACATCGGTAATATAGCTTTGTCTCTTACGGACGCTGTGAAACCAGTTGAGTTCCTGCAATATTTCTGTTTTTACTATAATCGCAGAATCTGTAGACTTTCATGATTCACTCCCCGGTATTAGTGAGCCAGAATGCTCATGACATGTGGAGGGACAGGGTTAAAGAGAAGGGGTGAGATTAATACTATTAATGTGCACTTGTTTGTCAGTTTCACAATCAATAGCAGAAGTTTACGTGCACTCTGGGACCAACTAAATCTTATGTAAATGACCTTTAAATTTTAAATGGATTTTTTTCTAAACTTTAGACATACAGCACAGTAACAGGCCCACGAGCTGTGCTGCCCAAATACACCCAATTGACCTACACGTTTTTGAAGGGTGTGAGGAAACTGGGGCATTCGGAGGAACTCCACACAGAAATGGAGAGAACGCACAAGTTCCTTACAGACAGCACCAGACTTTTGAGGCACAATTTATTTGTTTTTCCCAGTGCTGTTCCTATCAATGCCCTCAGCGATCACACTCCCTGTTGTCTAGACTCTCTCCACAATCACTGCAATGACTGGTTATGGTGAAAATAATGTTAACTGCTTTAAAATTCCCTCAGTCCAGGTTGAGAAACACGAATTAATCTAAATGTCCGTCCTTCACCTGGCAGTGAAGATATAGCGCAAAAAGTTCCTGAACTTTTGATACAGCTTTACCAGAATGTTTTGAGAGATGAGGGATTCTGGCTAATGGAGCCATTGGCATAGTTGGGAATACTTTGGGAGACACACAAGAGACTGTGAGTGTTGAAGAAAAACACAATCCGGAACTCAGCAGGTCGACCAACATCAGTGGGGGATGTTAAAAACACAAGATGCTGGAAAAGCTGAGCAGGTCAAACAGTCTCCTTCGTGTAGCCAAGGTAAAGCAATCTCCCAGTCTGAGGCCGGTCTCTCTGATGTAGAGAAGGCAACGAAGGATGCAGCTCTTTGTGCCAATGGGAGATGGTCAACCTTTTGGGTTGGACTTCCTGCAGTTTCGTCGACCAGTTCGGACCGGACACATTGACCGTTCTCTTTTCTCCCACTCTGACACTGCTCGACCCACTGAGTTCCTGCAGCTGACTGTTTTGCCCAGCAGTGGAGATGGACAAGGTCATGACAGTTTCAGACAGAAGGGATCTTTTTCCATTAGGGGATGGTTGAAGGACTGAGGATGTTGGATGCAAAAGTGAGGGACAAATTAAAATGAAAGAAAATATATTTCCAAAGACATATTGGATTGGGTGAATTGGTCACAAGGGTGTATTTGGACAACGTGGTCCGGAAGAACATTTTTCGTTGCTGCATCTCTAAATTAAAAATGGATAATGTAGAGATTTTGCACAGTTCAAGTAATGCTTTGGGCAGTGGTTCTCAACCTTTCTTTCCACTCATCCCACTTTAAGTAATCCCTATGCCATCGGTGCTCTGTGATTAGTAAGGGACTGCTTAAGGTGGGATGTGAGTGGGAAGGGAAGGCTGAGAACCACTGTTCTAGATCCAATTGTTACTGAAATATTTTGCTTGAGAAAATTTGTCATCGGCCAATTCCCTTTGGAGTTCTGAAACCGTGCACATAACGAGTCAATGAGGGACGATTAAAACAGTGGTTTTCTAACTTTTTCTTTTCACCCACATTCCACCTTCAGCAATCCCTTACTAATCACAGAGCACTAATGGCATAGGGATTACTTAAAGTGGGATGTGAGTGGAAAGCAAAAGGTTGAGAACCACTGGCTTAGTGCAACACTAACACGATGCCAGTGACCCAGGTTCAAATCCCATGCTGTCTGTAAAGCATTTGTATGTGCTCCCCGTGGGTTTCCTTGGGGCGCTCCGGTTTCCTTCCACCCTTTAAAAATGTACAGGGGTTGTAGGTGGATTGGGTAGCATGGGCTTGTGGTTACTGTTTTACCATGCTGAATGTCTACATTTATTTTAAATAGTGCGGGTGATAGAAACAATAGGTCTGGGCTTTCAAAACAGAAAGGGATTTACAGATGAGAGAACATTAATGCAGAGGATTTTGTGAAAAGTGGGTGGGGTCATCGCAGAAGAAATTTCTCGATCAGAGACAGCATTTGCAAAGGGACCAACTGGCCTCCTTCTGTGTGGTAGCGATTCCAGGGTGGAACAGGGAGGGACCCACACATTGTTCCAAAGAGTGTGTCATTCCCTAGAGCCGCTTAGGTTGGAGCTGACCGGCCACAAGACTATTGAAATGCCTGCAAATTCAGTGTGGACAGATTTAATGGTGAACTTTAAACAAGAATTGGTTAAACGTTAGGAAAAAGAAAGGTGGAGATAATTGCAGGGAAGGAATCAGGTTACAGAGCCAGCGACCGGGACTTGGGTTTGAATCTAATGCTGTCTGTAAGGAGTTTGTTTGTTGTCCCTGTTTCTGTGTGGGTTTCCTCCCACGGCTCGAAACGTATTGGGGGCTGTAGTTTAACTGGGTGTAATTAGGGTGCAGTGGCTTTTGGGCTGAAAGAAACAGTTATCATGATGTACATCTCAATTTAAATTTAAAGCGGGCAGGACAGGCACTACGGTCTGTGGCTTTTCCCCAGTGTCGATGTTTCCAGAGGGCATGGGTTTGAGTTGAGAGAGGAAAGATTTAAGAGGGAGCCATATGGACAATTTTGCCACTCAGAGGGTAGTCCCTATAAGGAATGAGCTGCAAGCGGAAACTAAAAATGGTCAGATGTTTGGCTTTCAAATGTCGTGCTCAGAATGAATCATGGATTGGAAAGATCATGGACCAAGTACAGGCAAATAGGACTCAGCCAGAAGGCCAACTGGCCAGCATGAATTAGTTGGGCCAAAGGGCATATTCTGTGCTGTGGGACTCGATGGCCTAATTCAGTGTTGCACCATTACATGAAATCCCTGCAATGAAACTTCCCCACCCAGAATCTTGTTACAACACCCTCCCCCCTCCATGCAAACATAACTAGTGGGAATGGATATCTTTCCCGGCGTATTTACCTCATTAAACCACCACCCTCGTTGTCCACCATCCGTCATCTGCCAACACATTAGAAGAACACATGGGTATTGCTGCAAGCAAATTCTGCCTGGTTACAAAAGCACACTGATCTCTACTGAGCATGCTCACTATACCATGGCAAGCATTACCAATGGGAACAGGAAGGTTGGCTGCAGGTGAGGTGAACCAAAGCCCAGGTTTCCACCTAACTCCTCAATTGCGGTCTTCCGGCTGAGGTGTGAGAGAGACAGAGTAACTCTCCATTTGCTCCATCCCGCTGGGCAGTCCATCTCGGGGAGGGAGTGGGTGGGGTGGCAAACTTGGTGCAGGGTTGTTGCAATGCTGCAAATCGATCACCACAGAAGACTATTGTCCTTCCTGTCCATTTTCAAGTGAAAATTGACAACCCCTAGGGTGGACATTGCGAGTGTTTCCGATCAACCACTCTCTTGCTGGAGTGGGGCCATCCCTGAAGGAGCAGGTGGGCCGGGGTAGGGGGGTGGGGGCAGTGTTGGCCAGTTTTACCAGGGTTTATATGAGAGACCATCAGGGTGCATGAGTAGGTCTCAGGGAAGGAGTCCACATGATGCACCGTGGCCTGGTGATGGGGAACTGCGGGGGCAATGGGTCTCAGAGCTGGCCAGGTGACAGGCTGGAAGCTGTGACCCCTAGGGTGTGCACTGTCACTCGGCACCCATCAACTCATTTCCCTGTTGACAGTCAAGAGTGAAGAGAGGGAATGGGCAATGAGTCAGGCATCCACCGCACCTCCCCAGCACCCTCTTCCATCCCCAAACACTAATAACCCAAACGTCCTGTCACAACAGGCTGACTCAGCTGAACCTAGAGAGAGGGGGAGAAAGGAAGATGTGAATACGTGGAATGGAAGGGTGTGAACACACATACTCTCTCTCTCTCACACACACACACACACACACACACACACACACACAAACACACACATACACACTAACTCACACACTCATTATTTGCACACACACACAATTACACACATATACCCATACACTCACATACATATGCACACGGAAACACACACACACACACACACACACACACACACACACACACACACACACACACACACACACACACACACACACACACACACACACAGAGCCCTTCCTATACACATAGGCTTTTACAAAGGAGATACGAGCCGATCCTCCAGTAAATGTCCAGAGGTCTTGTCCTTGACACGAACACCAAATGTCACTGAGGTCAAGCAGTGCATTCAGTGAATTATAGTTTCATCCAAACCTGCCCTGGTCAAAGATGTGGGTCCATGGCATAATGGTATCCATGAGACCCAGTGGGGGATGTTGGTGGGCTTTGAGTGCACCAGAATCAGTTGCCTCTTGTTCATCTCTATCCCGGGAAATAAAACCTCCGGCCTTCCACATCATCAGTGCCTCTTACCATCTTGTACACCTCTATCAGGTCTATCCTCCACCCCCATTCTCTGTCGCTCCAAGGAGAAAAGACCAAGTTCACTCAGTGTCATTCCTCAGAGGGGGCCCTGGCACTTGAGTTCCATCAACCCAGTACCCATAAGTAGTCAAACTCGAGGGCAACAAATCACGACGTTGCCAACACTGCCACCACCCTCCTCCACCCATCCCCAATGTCGCCAGCTCATGCCAATATGTTTGCCAGCTTCCTGTACAGCACACTGGACTGAGCTTTTCACTGGGTCTTTGTACATGTGACAACAGACCATTCCGTTCATAAGTAGTCAGGCTGGTGGGATAGAGATATGTCCATATTTTTAAAAACATTTTATTACATTTTGAGATACAGTCACAGCCCATTCTGGCTAATGAACCAGCACTTCCCAACTACACCAATTAACCTACAAACCCCCCGCATGTATTTTTTTGGAGGGTGAGAGGGAAATCAAACCAGAGCACCCAGAGGAAACCCACACAGGTAGAACATACAACCTCCTGACTGACAGCACCAAATTCAAACCTAGGTCACTAGCTCTGGAGTGGAGTTCCGTAACACTTTAGCTCATACATCCACACCTCTTAATACCACACCTCACTACTGAAAGGATGTGGATGCTTATAGAGAGGGTGCAGAGGAGATTTACAAGGATGCTGGCTGGATTGGGGAGTGTGTCTTATGAGGACAGGATGAGTGAACTTGGTCTTTTCTCCTTGGAGTGACAGAGAATGGGGGTGGAGGATAGACCTGATAGAGGTGTACAAGATGGTAAGAGGCACTGATGATGTGGAAGGCCGGAGGTTTTATTTCTCGGGATAAATGGCTAACGTAAGGGGGCATAATTTTAAGGTGCTTGGGAGTAAGTACAGGGGGATGTAGAAGGTGTATTTTTCACTAGAGAGTTGTGGGTGCAAGAAATGGCCGGCAATGGTGGTGGAGGCAGGTAAAATCGGATTTATTAACAGACTATTATGTACATGGAACTGAGAACAACGGAGGATTATACAGTAGGGAAATTCTAGGCAGTTAGAGTAGGTTATTAGGTCAGCACAACACTGTGGGCAGAAGGGCTTGCACTGTTCTGTAGATTACTGTGTTCTATATTCTAAAACTAGCCCCCTGGGTTGGTCAGTAAATTGGGTCAAATGCAGAGAATTTATTGACCCTAGTCCTTTCCAGCTACTAATATCACAAGATCACAAGATATAGGAGCACGGTTTGCACAACTCTGCTACACTATCAGCGATCGGGACATGGGTTCGAATCCTGCACTGTCTGTAAGGAGTTGATATGTTCTCCCCGAGTCTGCCAGGGGCTCCGGTTTTCTCCCACCGTTCAAAACATACCAGGGGTTGTAGGTTAATTGGGTGTAATTGGGCAGCATGGGCTCTTGGGCCGAAATGGGCTGTGACTGTGCTGTATGTCTAAATTTAAATTTAATTAGGCCCATCAGTTCACTGAGTCTGCTCCACTATTTTATCAAGAGCTGATCCATCCTCCCATTCAGCCCCACTCCCTGGCCATCTCCCAATAACCCTTGATGCCTTGACTAATCAAACACCTGTCAATCTCTGTCTTAAATATACCCAATGACATTGCTTTCACAGCTGCCTGTGGCAGCAAGTTCCACAGACTCACAACCTTCTGGCAGACTCACAACCTTCCGCATCTCTGTTTTAAGTTAACGTCCTTTTATCATAAAGTTGTGTCCCCTTGTCCTATACTCCCCTACCAAGGGAATCAACATCGCCACATCTACTCTGTCCAGGCCTTTCAGCATTTAAAATACCTCTGTGAGATTCATCTTTATCCTTCTGCACTTCACCAAGTACAGTCCAAGAGCCAACAATCATCCCTCATATGCTAACCCTTTCATTCCTAGTATTCCAGTAAATCTCTGACACCAGCAAATCTTTTCTCAAATAAGATGCTCAAAATTGTACACAAAACTCCAAGTGAGATCTCATTTATGGGTGGGATATGGGTGGGACTGGTCTGATCTCTGACCTTGCCTTACAACAAGGCTGTTGCACAACTTTCATTGCCTGCTCTGGGCCATGGAGAGAGGAAGGCCAGGAAAGAGAGGAAGGGAGAAAAGCTTCTACATCTTGTGAAGATTGGCGGAAAATGCCAGCTCTCACCTGCAGAAACAGACCAACATTTAATCTGCAGGGCAGTCAAGGCACAAAAAGGGATTTGGGGCCGAGATCAGATCATTGGTGATTTTGCTGAGTGACGGAGCTGATCCAAGGGACGGACTGGCCTGTTTCCATTCTAATGTTTTTCTGTAACTCAATTAATAAAGTTATAATGGATGTCAGCAGATATTTGGCAGTTGTGAAAGTCCGGGGAGCCAAGGCGTATTCTCATCAAACATATTCCATTTCAAAGTTGGGTAGGGCTTGCGAGGATAATTATTCAGTGAAAAAGCAGTGCTCTACCAACACCCAGTATGGATTAGATGGGCTATATGGCCTCACTCACCACCATCACCGTTTAATAATGGAAAGAGGAAGAACTGACCCTAAAGGCTGAGTTAAAAACACACGAAAATTCTGGAGGAAATCTCAGGAGGCAAAAATATACAGTATAACCAACATTTTGGGCCTGCGCCCTGAGTCAAGGGCATGAGTAAAAAGCAGGCAGGCATCTGAATAAAGAGGCTGGAGGAGGAGGGAAGAAAGGGCGTGCGTGGGGAGGAATACTGGCCAACAGTGTGGACAGGAGAGGAAAGATGAGAATTGATTGGCGCAGAGAAGTGGCTCAGTGAATGTAGAACTGAAGAAAAGAAGAACGAGGGATGGGGGGGAGAGAAAGAGGAAGAGAGAGGAAAGGAGACAGCAATGAGACAGCTACAGACAGAGGAATAAAGAAAGAGAGATAGAGCTGGAGTAAAGGCGACAGAAGAATGGGGGAGAGAGAGAGCTGGAATAAATGAGACAAAGGGAAGAGGTGAGAGAGACAGAGCAAGAGAAAAGGTGATAGAGGGAGATGAATGGCCTGCTGCTGGCCCTCATGTTTGATTGGGATGTTAGGTGACATTGGTGCCCAACCTGAGTCAGAAAGCAGGGGAGCCTCGTACTCCCCTCTCACAGCAGCTGTTCGCTATCAATGCAGTACAAGTCCCAGGCAGCTCGGTGGGTAAAGGGTAAACTTCAACTCATCAATGGAGCAGGAATCCACATGATTTTGCACCAGGGTTTATTCTTCCAACAGAAAGAAAGAAAATACGGTTTGAATTGCACCACAGATGCTCATCAGGACAGAGCTTTTTAAACGATCTTTCTCTGGCTAATGACTACTCCACACACGCACAGTCGACATCTTCTCACCTGCTTCCCCCTTCTCTTCCTGTCTTAAGTCAGCAGATAAGTGGCTCATTTTACAGCTGCACCTCCTAGGATGGTTTGCATCGGGGGGGGGAAAGGCAAAATGGGCCATTCAGCCCCCAAAGCCTACCCCACCCTTGGATATAATCACAGCTGCTCCATGTTGGCCCAACACTCTGTGCCAGGCCCCTCGATGTCTTTAGAGGGGGAATTACATAGGGCAAGTACCCTTCGCCTCTTACCCCAGGTCAGAGAGTCTCAAACCAGAGGACGCAGATTTTTGACGAGAGGGGAACTCAGTGCCACCTGAGTGGCACCTTCTTCACATAGAGGGAGGTGGGTGTGTGGAATGAGCTGCCAGAGGAAGGGGTAGAGGAGAGCAGAATTGTAACTCTTCAAAGACACAGAACATAGAATATGACAGTAAAGGCCCTTAAGCCATCAATATTGTGCCGACCTATATATTCCTACCAAAAAAAAATAAACCTTGTAACCCTCTATTTTCCTTTCATCCATGAACCAAGGGTCTCTTAAATGTTCCTAATGCATATAAAAATCCCCTAAAACATCTTCCCTTTACTTTGTACGGATGTCCTCCGGTGTAGGCAGGTACATGGATAGAAAAGGTTTACAGCAATATGGGCTGGACACATGCAGACAGGACTAGCTGGGCTGGTGTGGCCAAGATGGGCTGAAGGGCATTTCTGCACTGCAGAACTCCATGACTCTCTATTTTTTCAGCTTAAATACATCTAATGATCTGGCTTCCGCTACTCTCCTTTCCCTCAGTTTGAAACAACTGGCCCCTTTTAATGTCGCCATGTTCCCCCTGTTTGTGACTCCTCCACTTCGTGAAAACATCCCATCTAGTAACCTCTGAATGAGTTTGTTCCAAACTCCAAGGAGTTGGTGGGCTTCAGAAGAGGACCCATCTCTTCAGTATGGGTTCTGGGGCACCATTTCTACAATCGCCTTGCATTTAGATGGTGAGTCGTTCAATTCAAGAGAGGAATTATGCCAATCAAGGGACATAGACCTGACTCTGCTCACCCCAATCCTGCATCCTATCTCTGAACCAATTCCTGGAGACGAACTCCACTCCACAAGATGAGAATAGGATACCAATGTTCCTCAAGAACCTATCACCACACCAGGACCTTCCAAACATAGTACCTTTGAACAGCTAAAATGTTAGAAAGTCCAATGGTCAGTCTGACACTGGAGCCTCCAATAAAACAACAAAGAATCAACAACCAGAAAATTAGAGTCTGCTGCTAAAGGACCAGTCAGCATCTGTGGGAAGAGAAAAACGGTTAATATTACAGGATAAAGACCCTTTGTTGAAACTGGGAAAGAGAAAACAAAATAAGCCAGTGGCAGAAAGGGTGAGTGGAGGAAAGGAAACATCTCCAATAGGGTGAGGCCAGCGATGCCAATAGGGATAAGTTGCAGATGAAGTCAAATGCTTGATGGGTTAATGAGTTGCATAAGTCATTATTTTTAAAAATTTAAATGTAGACATACAGGCTCTCCCAGCCCACGAGGCCCATGCTGCTCAAATGCCCCAATTCACCTACAACCCCCGTACATTTTGAAGGGGTGGGATGACCGGAGCACCCAGAGGAAACCCGTGCAGTCACGGGGAAAACGTGCAAACTCTTTACAGACAGCACGGGATTTAAAACCCAGAGGGGCTGGCACTGTAAAAGCAACGCGCTGACCACTACGCTAACCGTGTCACCCCATAAGGGATAAAGACCCCAAACAAAGAAAAGTAAAAAGTGCAAATTACAAAGAGAAATGGGCCTGTAAATTACTCCTCTGTAGTTTGCAGTTTTTAAATTTCCTTTGTGGTTTAATTTTCTCTAATTGGTCTCAACTGACATCTTTTGCATTTCTTTGTTCATATTTTCTCTCTCTCTCTCTCTCTCATTGGCCTCCCTCATTAGCCAGTCAATCATATTTACTTTATTCGCAGCTTCTCCCTTGGTCTCACCCTAACTCAGATCGTCCCTTTGCCCTCTCCTTATTCTCCCTGCAATCGGACTACAACTTAAACACAAGGCCTCCCTTCAACTTCTCATAAAGGATCTCTGCCCGAAAGCTTCATCTCAGTTTCCTCTTTCCACAGATGCTGCCTGACCTGCTGAGTGTTTCTAGCATTTTCTGCTTTTATTTCAGGTTTTCAGCATCTGCAGTCCCCCCCCCCCGATTTTCACCAGTCGGATAATTTGTTTAGCTTTGGGACGCTATTACAGCGCCAGCAATCCAGATTTGAATCTGGCACTGTCTGTAAAGAGTTTGTATGATTTTGCCATGTTTGCGTGGGCTTTACGGGTTCTTCCCACCCACCAAAAACGTATGGGGTCAGTAAGTTAATTTGGGTGTAATTGGGTGGCACAGGTTTAAATGGCCAGAATCGGCTTCTACTGTAAATAGACTGTGAGCATTCTCATTATCCATGTAGCTCATGATCTTATAATCCACCTCAGCCTCCTAAACTCCAGGGAATAAAGACCCAGCCTATCCAACCCCTCACTCCTATAACTACAATTTTGGAAGCATCCCAGAGAATCTCCTCTGCACCTCTTCCAACAGTTATTGGTAACCTTCCTATTGCTGGGTGACCTATCACTGAAACAGTGTGCAAGGCTAGAAATGAGGTGGGAATGGGAGAATGAAAGTAACTGGCGGCTGATGCTCTGCCTGGTCCTTGAGGGTTGAATGCAAATGATTTTTAAGTCATCCAACCTACGTTTATCTTCACTACTGTAGAGGAGGCTACAATTGTGTCCCAAATGAAACACACTAAACCAGCCATTCTATGGGTCGCCCCCTAGGACTCTGTTTTGGTTTCTTCTGAACTTCTCTCCTACCAACTACATAAAAGAAAACAAGGCTTTTCCTTAGATGTGCTCTGGCCCCCAGTGGGCAGTAGGGCTCCCATTGAGAATGGCTGCACCGGACAGCAAGAGAACCAAAAAAATGCATTGAAATGTAAATGTAGACATACAGCACGGTAACAGACCCTTCTGGCCCATGAACCCGTGCCTCCCAATTGACCAAAATTCTCTGTACATTTTTGGAGGGTGGGAGGAAACCCATGCAGACACAAGAACGTACAGCACCGGATTCTATCCCCGGTGTCTGGCACTATAACAACACTGTATTAACCACCGCGTTAACCTTGCCATCCTCTGCTTCAGATCTTTCTTTCGTTCCTTCCTTGTTCTCTCAAAATCCTTCACACATTGACCCAGTGGTGACTCTACACCGTCGCACTGAGCTCAGGGACTTCGAAGCTGAAGGAAACACTTTGTGACGGCAGGTTCTCTCTGCCACTGTGCAGCCCAGCGGGCAGTCTACTTGAGGAGAGATGTAGCCTCTCAAATGGATGAGGCAAGGGATGAAGGTGTTTGGGGAAAAGAAATGCTGCAGGGCTCTTATCGAACGCTTGACTTCAAAGATCTTCTACACCATTGGGCCTGTGGTGGGCTGTTTGGAACAGTGTAGGGGGACCAGGACCAAATCATTTTTAGCCTTCCACACTGTTTCAAAGATAGGTTGAAAGGGAAAGGATGTCATTGGGTGGGGTGTGTGGTTGAGGCAGGAAACAGTGGCTTTGATCGACCTTGCAACCAGTTCCACTTTAGAAGGCCTGATGAAGGGGTCCAGCCTGAAACATTGACCATTGTTTTTCTCCCACTGATGCTGCTCAATCCTACTGAGTTCCTCCAGCAGATTGATTGTTGCTTCCAGATTTTAGCACCTGCAGTCTCTGGATCCACTATGACATTCCCTTCCTGTGCATGGCCTGCTGAGATTCTCCTGTCCGTTTGTGTATTGAACTCAGCCCCAGCATCAGCACACTTTCTTGTTTAACTCTGATAAACTCTCACCTTGTTTTCAAATCCTTCCTGCCTCTCTGAACACCTCCACACCTACAAACCTTTGAGAATGACTGGCGTCAGGGCAGCACGGTGGGCGGAGCGGTTAGTACAAAGTTTTACAGCGCCAACGATCAGGATCGGGGCTCGAATCCTGCGCTTCTCTGTAAGGAGTTTGTACCTTCTCCCTGTGTCTGAATGGTTTTCCCCAGGGGCTCCAGTTTCCTCCCATCATTCAAAACTACCAGGAGTTGCAGGTTAATAGGGTGGCGGGCTTGTGGGCTGAAATAGCTTATTATTGTGTTATATGTCTAAATTTTAATTTAACTCTACAACCCTTAATTCCTGGCCCCATTCCAAATTTCCAGCGCTCCTTTCCCTTCTCATCCATCCCTTCGGCTGTTGAGATCTCAAGCTCTGGAATTTCTTCCTGAAATCTGGCCATCTCTTTGTTGCATAACCCCAGGGTCTGAGCTTTGCTATAATAGAATAGAGAAGCATAGAACATTACAGCACAGAAACAGGCACTTCAGCCCTTCTAGTCTGTGCTGAACTATTTTTGCCTAGTCCCACAGACCATAGCCTTCCAACCCACCGTCCCCATCCAGATACCTGTCCAAATTCTCCTTAGATGTTAAAATTAAGCCTGCATTCACCATTTCAGGACACATTCTCACCACTCTATGTGTGAAGAAGTTCACCCTAACTTTTCCCCTTTCACCCTTAACCCATGTCCTCTGGTTTGTATCTCACCCGTCTCTCCCTCTCATCATTTTACATACCTCTATCAAATCTCCTCTTATTCTTCCTCACCTCTCCCTATAACAGTTCCTGAAGTCTGGGCAACATCCCAGTAAATTGTCTCTGCCCTCTTTCTATCTTATTGATAGTATTCCTGTAGTCAGGTGACCAAAACTGCACACAATACTCCAAATATGGCCTCACCAATGTCTTTATACAACTTCACCATAACTTCCCAACTCCAATACTCAGTACTTCGATTTATGAAGGCTAATATTCGAAAAGCTCTCGACAACCCTGTCTTCCTGTGATGCCATTTTCAGGGAATTGTGTCCCTGCATTTCCAGTTTAAAACCCATTTTACCAGCTGGTCCAGATTCCTCTGTAAGCTTTTCTTTTCTTTTTTCTTTGGCTTGGCTTCGCGGACGAAGATTTATGGAGGGGGTAAATGTCCACGTCAGCTGCAGGCTCATTTGTGGCTGACAAGTCCGATGCGGGACAGGCAGGCACGGTTGCAGCGGAAAATTGGTTGGTTGGGGTTGGGTGTTGGGTTTTTCCTCCTTTGCCTTTTGTCAGTGAGCTTTTAAAACCTTACTAAACACAATGCCTCCAATCAGTGTCACCTGCAAACATGTTGATCCAATTCACCACATTATCAACCAGATCATTGATATAAATGACAAACAACAAAGGTTCCAGCACTGATCTCTGAGGCACAGCACTAGTCACAGGCCTCCAGTCTGAGAAGCAACCATCCACTACCACTCTCTGCCTCTCAGGCTAGCCAATGTCAAATGTAGTTTACTACCTCTCCATGAATTCTGAGCTTCTGAACCTTCTTGACTAACTTCCCATGTGGCACCTTGTCATAGGTCTTACTAACTTCCATGCAGACAACATCCACAGCCTTTCTTTCATCAACTTTCTCAGTAACCTCCTCGAAAAACTATATTAGATTATTTAAACACAACCTACCACACACAAAAACATGTTGACTACCCCCAATCAGTGCCTGGCTCTCCAAAGAATGGTATATCTGATCTCTTAGAACACCTTCCAATAATTTAGCTATTGCTCACTACATTCTACAGAGGATGTATTGAGAGCATCCTGTGCAACTGCATCACTGCCTGGTTTGGAATCTGTACCACCTTGGACCACAAGACCCTGCAGAGGATAGTGAAGTCAGCAGAAGACAACTGGGGAACCTCTTTCTAGCATAAAGGAATGAAGGACATCTACTACACTCGATGCACATGGAAAGCAATAAACATTGTGAAGGACTCCACACATCCCGCATGTAAACTGTTCTTCCTTCTGCCATCCGGCAGGAGGTACCATAGCACTTGGGCCCTCACGTCCAGAATGGGAAACAGCTTTTTCCCCTAAGCCATCAAGCTCCTGAACTCCAGAACAGATGTGAATAGTGCAAAGTGGACTTTCAATGTATACATCCTAATATTTTAATATGTTAACTGCTTCCCTAACTTGCAAATATGGTTCGTGGTCCTGGAGAAACACAACCTTGTTCTACCGTGTGAGCATGGTAAATGATAAAAAATGCTGACTTGACTTGACATCAGGTTCACTGGCCTATAATTTCCAGGGGTGCTTTTGGAGACTTTTTTAACCAAAGGGAACAACGTGAGCTACCCTCCAATCCTCTGGCACCACATGAATGGCTAAGGGCATTTTAAATATTTCTTCCAGAGCCCCTGGAATTTCTACACTAGCCTCCCTCAAGGTCTGAGGGAATATCTTGTCAGGTCCTGGGGATTTATCCACCCATTTGCTTTAAGACAGCAAGCACCTGCTCCTCTTTAATTTACCTCACTCCTTGCTTTCTTGACTTCCCTGGACTTTGTGCCAATTTTTTGAGTAAATACTGTACCGTTGCAAAAAAAAACCATTTAAGATTTCCTGCAATCTCTTTTGGCTCCACGCATAGCCAACCACTCTGATCTTCATGGCGACCAATTTTCTCCCTTACTATCACTGAAGAAAAGTGAGAGATGAGCTGTTCAATACTTACTACCCAAGCAACATTGGTGGGACACTTAATCTGGTGGTTATCAGCTTGTATGCTATGTGTAAATTTGCTAGCTTCTACATTACCAGCACCTATGCTTCAATGAAGTCCACATATTGGTAGACCTCTCCTGGAAACAGCACATCGAGGGAGCCCTGAAGAAGGCATGGCACTGGCAACTTTCAAGTAGTACAGGGGATTTGGCATTTCATTAAATAGTCCGGTACCGCACGGATGGCAGTCTCTTCAATCTGAGGCGCCTGCAAGCTCACACCAAGACACAAGAGAAACTTGTCCGTGAACTACTCTTTGCAGATGATGCCGCTTTAGTTGCCCATTCAGAGCCAGCTCTTCAGCGCTTGACGTCCTGCTTTGCGGAAACTGCCAAAATGTTTGGCCTGGAAGTCAGCCTGAAGAAAACTGAGGTCCTCCATCAGCCAGCTCCCCACCATGACTACCAGCCCCCCCACATCTCCATCGGGCACACAAAACTCAAAACGGTCAACCAGTTTACCTATCTCGGCTGCACCATTTCATCAGATGCAAGGATCGACAATGAGATAGACAACAGACTCGCCAAGGCAAATAGCGCCTTTGGAAGACTACACAAAAGAGTCTGGAAAAACAACCAACTGAAAAACCTCACAAAGATAAGCGTATACAGAGCCGTTGTCATACCCACACTCCTGTTCGGCTCCGAATCATGGGTCCTCTACCGGCACCACCTACGGCTCCTAGAACGCTTCCACCAGCGTTGTCTCCGCTCCATCCTCAACATCCATTGGAGCGCTCACACCCCTAACGTCGAGGTACTCGAGATGGCAGAGGTCGACAGCATCGAGTCCACGCTGCTGAAGATCCAGCTGCGCTGGATGGGTCACGTCTCCAGAATGGAGGACCATCGCCTTCCCAAGATCGTATTATATGGCGAGCTCTCCACTGGCCACCGTGACAGAGGTGCACCAAAGAAAAGGTACAGGGACTGCCTAAAGAAATCTCTTGGTGCCTGCCACATTGACCACCGCCAGTGGGCTGATAACGCCTCAAACCGTGCATCTTGGCGCCTCACAGTTTGGCGGGCAGCAGCCTCCTTTGAAGAAGACCGCAGAGCCCACCTCACTGACAAAAGGCAAAGGAGGAAAAACCCAACACCCAACCCCAACCAACCAATTTTCCCTTGCAACCGCTGCAATCGTGTCTGCCTGTCCCGCATCGGACTGGTCAGCCACAAACGAGCCTGCAGCTGACGTGGACTTTTTACCCCCTCCATAAATCTTCGTCCGCGAAGCCAAGCCAAAGAAATAGTCTATCAAACATTCACAGTGCACTGGGGAAAGTACACGGATTGGTTGCATCACAGACAGGTTTGGAAACTTGAGCGCCCAGGAACACAGGAGGCTGGAGAAAGTGACAAACCAAGCCAAGTCCATCATGGGCACCCACCTCCTGCCCACCAATGACATCTATGTGAGGCGATTCCTCAAGAAAGCAGGCAGCATCATATAGGAGCCCCACCACTCTGGTTACAATTTCTTCTCACTGCTACCTTCAAGCAGTAGGCACAGAAGCCTGAAGACCAACACCTCTAGCTTCAAGAACCATTCTTATCAAACAGTCATCGGGCTCCTGAACCTCCCATAATTTACAGTTACATTTATTTATTTACAGCATTAAGCTATTTCCAGCCAGCTATTTCCAGCCATTTAAACCCAATTTCACCCAAATTAACCTACAACCTATACTTTTTTTGAAGGGTGGGACCCCGGAGCCCCCAGAGGAAACCCAGGCAGACATGGGGAGAATGTACAAACTGCTTAAAGACAGTGCCGAATTCTAACCTTGGTCACTGGCCCTGTAATAGTGTTGCGCTAACAGCCACTCTAAACATGCTGCCCAGTTATACCTAACCCAAAACATCTTACAATGCCTACAACTTATTTAATTGATCCTTTATATTTAGTTTGTGTTTCTTGCTGGCTTGGCATGTTGTGGTACTTTCTACTGATGTGTCGGATGTACCTGTGTGGCTGCAACAAGTGAGAATGTCGGTGCATCTGTACGTTGTTCTTACGCATATCATCATAAAATAATTACATGATTTTTGAGTACTTTGTGAAGGGCTGAAGTTACAAGAAGGGCAGTGTATAAACAAGGAGCAGTAGCTGTCCACACTACTTGCCGATCCTTTCATTCTGTGATTCTCAACCTTTTTCTTTCCAGCCATATTCCACTTTAAGTATTCCCTATGCCAGAAGTGCTCTGTGATTAGTAAGGGATCGCTTAAGGTGGGATATGGATGGAAAGAAAAAGTTTGAAAACCTCTGTTCTAATCGTACCTCACTGACTCGTTATGTGCATGGTTTCACAACTCCAAAGAAAATGGGCCAATGACAATTTTTCTCAAGCCAAATTTCAGTAAAATTAGGTCTAGAGCAGTGATTCTCAACCTTCCCTTCCCACCCACATCCCACCTTAAGCAACCCCTTACTAATCACAGAGCACTTATGGCATAGGGAGTATTTAAGGTGGAATGTGAGTTGGGGGGGGGCAGTTTGAAAACCACTGCACTAGGGTCAACTAACAGTGGCCAAATGACCAATCAACTTGCACCATTTTAGCTCAAATGGTAAATTTCTTATTTTTAAAGTCAAAGGATTCATTGTTATTTCATCCTCACCCTGTCAAAATCCCACTGGATTATACATATAAATAATTTCTGTTACCTCAGGCTGATTGAAATGTTTAAGCCTTGGTGGATGATAATAATATATGACCTGTTCTGACTCAACTCTTCTTTCTTTGGCTTGGCTTCGCGGACGAAGATTTAAGGAGGGGGTAAAAGTCCACGTCAGCTGCAGGCTCGTTTGTGGCTGACAAGTCCGATGCGGGACAGGCAGACACGGTTGCAGCGGCTGCAGGGGAAAATTGGTTGGTTGGGGTTGGGTGTTTAGGGACAATCCACAAGACCTTCTACCTTAAGACAATGCATGGAGTCCCTTTAACATGATAGTCAAGAAGGCAAGTGGGATGTTGGCCCTTCACTGCTAGAGGGATTGAATTTAAGAGCAGGGAGGATCTGCTGCAATTATACGGGTTAGGCTGCATCTGGAGTACTGTGGACAGTTCTGGCCTCCTTACCTGAGGAAGGATACATTGGCTTTGGAGTTGGTGCAGAGGAGGCTCACCAGGTTGATTCTGGAAAAGGGAAGATTGAGTAGCCTTGGGCAACACTCACTGGAGTTCAGAAAAATTGAGGAGTAATCTTTATGAAACATTTAAAATTATGAAGGAAATAGATAAGCAAGTAGCAGGGAGATTGTTTCCAGTGACAGGCGAGACTAGAATTTGGGCACAATGGCTCAAGATATAGGGGAGTAGATGAGGAAAAACTGCTTCTCCCAGAGACGAGTGAATAGATGGAATTCTCTGCCGAAGAAAACAGTAGAGGCTGCCTCATTGGATACATTTAAGACATTGTTAGGTAGATTTTTGAACAGTTGGGGAATTAAGGATTATGGGGAACAGGCAACGAGGTGGACCGGAGTCCACAGTCAGGTCAGACAGGATATTACTGAATGGTGGAGCAGACTCGACAGTCCAGGCGGCCGGCTCCTGCTCCGAGTTCTGGTGTTACGATGTTTGTATATTCTCTTGGATAGCAGAGTTAAAATGCAGCAGCCAGTGGTGTGGCATCTGTGCTTGGAAACTCCAGGTTTGATTCAGGAGTTCCTCTGATCACCAGATCCACTTTTCCAGCTCCACTTTTCCAATTGTTTTCTGGATGTGTTTCCCATTGAGATCCAGCCAGTCCGCTGATTATATCCCATGATAGTGGGAGGTTCTGACTGATGTCCAAAAACCTTCCGGCTCAGTTCTGGTTTCAGCAGGGACCCGACTGTTGAGGATTATCCTTCCTCTCAAAGAAGAGGCTCCCCTTCCTAAATCTGGTCACCTTCACCTCTTCACCTTCAAGCTCAGGACAACTTACATGTATGGAGTTCCTCCAATGTGGTGGAAATATCCCCATTACACCCTCCCAACCCTGGCCGTACCCTGGCCCAAGAGACAAACAGAGATGGACAGAGAGAGGGAGGCAGGGAGTGGGGGAGGGAGGGAGGGGGAGAAAAAGAGAGAGAGAGATAGAAAGGGACAGAATGATAAGAGAGTAGGAGAGAGCAAGAAAGGAGAGAGAGAGAGAGAGACTGATATCGAGAAAGTCAGACAGAGAGAGAGATGGAGAGAGAGAGGGAAAGAGAGAGGTGAAATAGAAAGGGAAAGAGAGAAGGAGGTTGTGTGTGTGTGCGTGTGTGTTGTGTGTGTGCGTGTGTTGTATGTTTTGTGTGTGTTGTATGTTTTGTGTGTGTGTGGCGTGTGTGTTGTATGTTTTGTGTGTGTGTGCATGTGTTGTGTGTAAATGTGTGTTGTATGTTGTGTGTGTGTGTGTGTGTGTGTGTGTGTGTGTGTGTGTGTGTGTGTGTGTGTGTGTGTGCGTGCATGTGAAAGAGAGAGGGACGCTAACTGTGGGAAACAAAGACTCTTTTGGCCTACTCCTAGTGTGTTTTTATAAATTTGAGTTGTCAGAAATTACTGATGGGACGTGGAAGCCTATAATTGAGTGAGATTGTAATGACTCCTTCACCAGATGAACCATCTGCTGTCTGGGCTCAGAGTCGATGAGATCATAGAGCTCCCAATTCCACTTCCTGTGCCCAAATCACTGTCTGTTCACACATCATCCCTGGACTCTATGACCTACACAGATCTCTGTTAAGTAACAGATAAAAAATGTCAAGTCTTTAAAATTCCAGTCCATATATCCAGACTCCTATCTGGCAACATCACTCCCTATCTCATTGATCTCCACTAACCAACAACCCATTGACATCTCTGAATTCCTCTGTTCTGTCCTACTGCAAGTCCCTGAAATTAAATTACATGCCGCCTGCTGTGTTATCAACACTAAGCAACTCTAAAACCTTTGAAGTTCCGTCCCTAAACCTCCTCATCTCTCACACCACATAGAATGATCAATACAGCATGGAAACAGGATCGTACTGACCATCAACCATCTATATATATATATATATATATATAGCAGGGAGAACATGCAAACTCTCCACATAGACAGCCTTCAAGGTCAAGATCGACCCTGGGTTTCTAGCGCCATGAGGCATGTTTCTATTGCTGCTCCAATGTTCTTTCTGCTTCCTTTAAAACCCACCTCACTCCAGCTAATCTGGCCCAGCATGTTGTACAATCTGGCATCAAGCTTTACCTGATGAATATTGGGCCAGGGTTGGGAGGGTGGGATGGGGATGCTTCCACCACATTGGAGGAACTCCATACATGTAAGTTGTCCTGAGCTTGAATGTGAAGAGGTGAAGGTGACCAGATTTAGGAAGGGGAACCTCTTCTTTGAGAGGAAGGATAATCCTCAACAGTCAGGTCCCTGCTGAAACCAGAACTGAGCCGGAAGGTTTTTGGGCATCAGTCAGAACCTCCCACTATCATGAGATATAATCAGCGGACTGGCTGGATCTCAATGGGAAACACATCCAGAAACCAATTGGAAAAGTGGAGCTGGAAAAGTGGATCTGGTGATCAGAGGAACTCCTGAATCAAACCCGGAGTTTCCAAGCACAGATGCCACACCACTGGCTGTTGCCTTTTAACTCTGCTATCCAAGAGAATATACAAACATTGTAACACCAGAACTTGGAGCAGGAGCCTGCTCTCTCCCACTCTCCCTTTGTCCCTCTCTCTCTCTCCATCTTTCAGGCTGTCTGTCTCTCTCCGTTTCACTCTTTTCTCTTTCTCTCCCACCCTATCTCTCAATCTCTGTCTGTCCGTATCACTATCACTCCCTCTTAACCCACAGAGACCTTATGTTACCAACCAAGTTGTAATCAGTGAATGTATCCAATTATACCTGGCCTCTGAGTCAGGAGTCACAAGTACAAGTGGGCAGCACGGTTAGCCTGGCAGCTTAAGGTGAGATGTGAGTGGAAAAATAAAAGGTTGAGAACCACTGTTATAGATGCTTGACCTGCTGAGATTCCTCATCAATTTTGTAAATTGCCTTCCAATATTGGGTAGGTTCCTCTTCATCCTTCCAAAATCCAGAAGGTACAGTCCCAGAGACATCTAACGTTCATCATACATTAACCCTCTCAACCCTGGCATCATTCCTGTCAACCTCTTCTGGACTTTCTCCAACGCAGCACATCCTTCCTTGAACATGAGGCTCAAATCTGCTCACAAACACTCCAAATGTGGTCTGACCAATGCCTTATAAAGCCACAGCATCACATATTTACTTTTACATTCTAGTCTTCTCGAAATTAATGGTAACCTCGTATTTGTCTTCCTTAATACCGACTCAACCTGCAAGTCCCCTGGAACGCCCAAGTTCCTTTGGACCTCTTGCTTTCTGAATTCTCTTCCCATTTAGGTAATAGTCTACTTTATTCCTTCCACCAAAGTGCATGACCGCACTCTTCCCTACACTGTATTCCATCTGCCACTTCTTGGCCCTCTCTCCCATCCAGTCCAACTCCCTCTGCAGACTCCCTGTTTCCTTATCGCCACCTGCCGTTCACCCATCTTTGTATCATCCACAAACAACTACAAAGCCAGCAATTCTGCCATCTAAATCCCCTACATTCATCATGAAAATTAGCGGACCCAACACGGACTTCTATGGAGGTGGTAGAGGTGGGGGAATTAGTGGACCCAACGACGACTTCTGTGGGGGTTGTGGAGACGCAATGTTTAAAAGACATTCAGGGAGAGGAAGTGTTAAACAGGAAGTCTGTGGAAGCTGTGGTTGTCGCTTAAGACACAAAAGTGCTGGGGAAACTCAGCAGCTCACGCAGCATCCAAAGGAAGTAAAGGGTAATTGAAGTTTCGGGCCTGGCCTCTTCTTCGGGAATTAGGCCTGAAGAGTTGGTTATCCTTTACTTCCTAGAGATATTGAGTGACCTGCTGAGTTTTTCCAGCAATTTTGGGACTAGCTCAGTAGGCACCTTGGTTGGCAAGGTGAAAAGGGCCTGTTTCCTAGTTGTGTAACTTTGTGACTAAGATTCAGGAGTGAAGGTGCCTGTGTTGTTATGTCTGGTTGTGCGTTCACGTGTTTTGCACTGAGGACAGGAGCATGTTGTTTCTTCAGGTGGTACTTGTATAATCAGATGACAACAATATTGAATTGACTTGCATGGAATATCATATAAAAATAATGAAATGGATTGATTGTACAATGGGAGTATCACACATTCAGTTAGGTCAATAATCTAAGGATCATTTGGCTAAATCGTTCACAAGGTTAGTTGTTTCAATTAACAAAGGGTCAATGGTTTGACAAATGGTTAGGGCAATAATCTACTGGTTAGTTTGGTGAAGGTCCTACTGGTTGGATTTGGGTCAAAAATACTATGCGATCACCTCCTGCAGTCAGAGTTTGCATCTCTTCCAAGGTCACCCAGGTGGGAGAGTGGTCCAGATGGCTCCCTGTAGGACTCTGGAGGGTTCCACTGGACTCCTGCCAATCACAGGCACAGGCGGAGGTATCAAAGCTGATCAGACTTGGGAATGCTGGGGAGAATAAGCCGAGGAGATGGAGCAGGAGGGAGGGCAGCGAGGAAAGAGAAAAGACAATGACAAACAAGGGTGCCTGCACATTCCAATCAATGGAAAAGCGAGAGGTCTATTTTGTTCCAATGCCTTGGTGAATAAGCTCAGGGCAATCCGCGGTGCAATAATTCTACAGCAAGGTGTAAAGGCAGTGTACAATTCGAACATGCTTACCATGGGTTGCAGCGGAGCTCCGGGTATCATGGCATTGGCGAGTTGCATCTGTTGCGCCAGCATGGCCATGTTTTTCTGCTGTATCAGGTTATTCCGTCCATTGATCTCCAGCTGTGTTTTTAAATGAGGGGGAGGGTGAAGATATTTGCAATTGTCTCTGGAACATCGACCCTGGAGAGGAGTGAGGAGAAAAGAGGAGGGGAAAAAAAAAACATATTTTGGATCAAGTTTAAATTTTCAAATTTACATTTTAAAGTTCAGATTTAAATTTAGACATGCTGCATGGTAACAGGCCCTTTCAGCACATGGGTTCGTCCAATCACACCCCCAATTAACCTACAATCCCTGTACGTTTTGAAGGGTAGGAGGAAACCAGAGGACACCCATGCAGATACGGGGGAGAACGTACAAACTCCTCAAAGACAGCGCCTGATTCAAAGCTGGGTCGCTAGCACTGTAACAATGCTGCGCTTACTTGGCTTACCGTGCCACCCAAAAAATGCTGACGAAATTCAGCAAATTGTGCAGCGTTCTTTATGCTAACGAGCTCCTGGGTTAGAACCAGCCACTGCCCTTAAGGAATTTGCATGCTCTCTCCGTTTCTGCTCAAGTTTTCCTCTGGGCGCTGCAGTTTCCTCCCACCCTTCAAAGTGCACGGGGATGATTGGCTAATTTTGGTGTAATTGGGAGGCATGGGTTTAAATGGCTGGAATTGTTTTTTTTTAACCATATTGGAAATAAATAAATAAATAATAAAGAAAGAGACATAAACCAACGTTTCAGTCGCGAGCCCTTCATCAAGGACCAAGTGACTGCCGGTTGAAAACCAGATACGCAGCTGAACAACCCGAACAGGGGCTTATTGATTATTGTGGATTGCCGGCTGGCATTTTCTTGCCTCAATATAGATCCTTTCCCTTATCCTAACGTAGAGTTGAAATTGGTTGGTGGCATTCTTGTCTGATTACACTGGACAATGAAGATTTTGCTTCCTGAACACTTTTGGGTGTATTTTATGGATTTTTTTCCTGCTGATCGTGAAAATCACCTGAAAAATTCCCATACCGTTTTTGAGACAGAACCCTTTTTTGTGATTTCCCATCATACTTTAAGTTTACTTCAAGCAGACAAATCCACAGAGCGCAACATGTCATTGAAAATTCATTTTCTGCATTCTCACTTGGACGTCTTCCCCGCTGATCTTGGTACAGTCAGTGACGAACATGGTGAAAGGTTTCACCAGGACATTGTTGCCATGAAAAGGCAGTATCAGGGCCACTGGAATCCATCAGTATCAGCCACTGGCCGACTATTGTTGGACACTGACATGAGAGACATCAGATGCTGAGTACGAATGAAAATCAGTAGCAAAACATTTTTAGGTCAGTTGAACTAACGCAATGTGTCAGCGTCATTATGTGATTACATGTACTGAATTCAATCAAAGCTAATTTAATGTTTCTCTAACTTCCTACATGAAACAGCAAATCTGAAATTGTCTTTGTGTTCAGCTTGAAGTTGACTATTATAATCCATGATTTTATTTCAGGAAGCAAACCCCTTTGAAAAAAAAATCGTTGTCCAATGTTGTTGAATGGACTCCATGTGCACCTGCCACAGAACTTTGCTAGATTTTTGCCTTACTTGTACCCTACCACCCTTCATTTAAATTGGGGCTCTCAGAGGACTGCGGGATCTGACATTGAATAAATAGAATTCACAATATTTTCTGAGACTGTCCCAATTGCTTTTGAACAAGTTGGAACGAAAGGTAGGATCTGGTCATCTGTCTGTCCCATCATGCAATGAAATCATGTCTGAAATTGTGTCTCAACTTGATAGCACACAGAGTGACCATGGGAGTTTATTGTCATATGCAAAACTACAATGTACAGGTGCATTGAATTGCACCAAAATTCTTTTTTGCGGCAACCTCACAGGAACGTCAGATGCACCAACAACAACAGTATAAATTGAACTACCACAGTAGGCCATGAGACAGAAAAAGAGAAAATAAATAAAGGATAGATAAATACAAGAACCCCTAGTATCTGGCACATATGGGGAGGGTAGATGCTGGGTAAGTGAATTTTCCGCTCGCTTGAGATTACGCGGAGCATAGATTGGCAAACTAACTTTCACAGTTTTTGCTTGTTTATTTTCCGTGATTTTTTTTGCCAGTGGATTGAAACTGCTGGTTGCTTGAGTTCTGGATAACGGGGATTTTACTGTATTATCCATGTAGGCAGTTAGTACACAGAGATGAGTCAGGAGTGCAAATGGATCTTTTTCTGGTCCCGGAGTAATTTCTGGTTAGGATAGCATGGGGAGGTTTCAGACAAAAGTTCAGACTTATCTAAAAGGTAGTAGGGATTTATGCAGCCTGCAGACAGTCGCTGTTGATCGCTGGTGCCATTTTTATGAATCTCCTTGAGAGCTGCTGGAAGAAAAAATACCGTTCTTGACCCCAGGCTTCTGAACCTTCTTCTTGGAGGTAGCACTGAGAAGAGGTTGTGAGCAGGATGACGGGAATTCTTCATGTGGCTGCCTTCCTGAGGCAGCGCCTACGGAGATGCCTTCAATGGGCGGGAGATCGGTGCACATGATGAACTTGACTTGGGTTGCTACTTTTTGCAGCCTCTGTGTGCCTGGACAGTCGAATTTTTCCAATCAGTATAACTTCTGCAGAGCGGTACAACACAGGAACAGTCCCTTCAGCCACCAATGCTGCACTGAACACAATGTCAGAATAAACAAAATCTCTGCCGTTTTCATGTGACCCATATCCTTCTATTCCATGCTCAATCATGTATCTACCCGGTAGACTCTTAAAAATCATTTTCCTTTCCAATTTCAAATTTCATTGAGAATCCAGAAATCTAGTGGTGGCCCAAGAGAGTACAGATACTTGAATGTAGAGCAAAAATAACAGTCTGCTAGAGGAACTCAGTGGGTCGAGAAACAGCTGTGGGAGACAAAGAATTATTGACCTTTTGGCTTGGAACCTCTCATCGAGGTTTTGCATGGTGCACTGAGGATTTCCTGTCAGATTATTGGAGCTTTTTGGTCTCAGTATTGATTTCTGGCAACTTGCCTTGTGTTTGCAACCAGTTCTGCTGTGGGTCACCAGGTTTGCTCTCTTCAGCAGTGCACCATCCTTCCTCCCACTCTCTCTCTTTCCTCTCTCCATCCTTCCTCTCACTCTCTCTTTCCTCTCTCTCCATCCTTCCTCCCACTCTCTCTTTCCTCTCTCTCCATCCTTCCTCCCACTCTCTCTCTTTCCTCTCTCCATCCTTCTTCTCACTCTCTCTTTCCTCTCTCTCCATCCTTCCTCCCACTCTCTCTCTTTCCTCTCTCTCCATCCTTCCTCCCACTCTCTCTTTCTTCTCTCTCCATCCTTCCTCCCACTCTCTCCTCTCTCTCCATCCTTCCTCCCACTCTCTCTCTCTTTCTCTGTTCCATCCCTCTCTCCTACTCCTACTTTTTCTTTCTCCATCCTTCTCTCTCCCTTTCACACTCTCTCTCTCTCCAATTACTGTACACTCATTAACCACATAACCGCATATACAGCTTAATACCCCATCAAACCTTGCTTCACTTATCAAATTTTAGATTTTAAGATATACAGCACAGTCACAGGTCTTTCTGAGTGAAGCACAAAAGTCTACAGATGCTGTGATTGTAGTAAATGCTACAGGAACTCAACTGGTGTTTTCAGTATCTACAGAAGACAAAGACAAGGCGACAAGGAGTTCCTCCAGCATTTTGGTATGTTTTTACTGGCCCGTCCAGCCCATAAGCTCATGCCACTCAATTACATCCAATTAACATACAACACCTGGTATATTTTAATGGGAGCAGGAAACTGGAGCCCCCAAAAGAAACCCAGGCAGACAACGGGGAGAACGTACAAACTCCATACAGACAGTGCCGGATTCAAACCCGGATCATTGGTGCTGTAATAATGTTGTGCTAACTGTGGTGTCAGGGGCATTCCCTCAGCCTGAAGCAATCCTCTCTTCAACTGGAAGCCAATTTGTTTTCTCTCTTTCACAATTCTGATGAGGAGTCCTTGACCCAAACCACTAACTCTGTTTCACTTTCCACACAAGCTGCTTTATAATATCAATTAGCATGATCTGTCCTTCAGCACATAGCACCGCGTTATCAAGCCACTGAAGATGACCTTGGACAGACAGCGATGACCTCCACCACTCTCTCCACCCTGGGGGGGGGTCCCTGCGATTCAGTGCTCAAACAACTCCTACACCTTCCATCCATCGTCCGTTTACCAATCAGCAAGTCGACTGAAGGTCACATCTGTAAGTAAAACGGCTCCACTCTTTGTCACAACCAACGCTCCTTATGCACAGGGTCCTTGGCTCACTCATGCAAGAAATACTTTCATATGGCGCTTCAGCACCATAACAGGCCCTTCTGGTCCATGAACCTGTGCCGCCCCAATACAACAATTAACTGACAACCTCTGCACGTTGGAGGAAACAGGAGGATCGGAGGGATCCCCACGCAGACATGGGCAGAACATAGAAACTCCCTACACTCAGAGCCAGATTCAAACCCAGGTGGCTGGCGCTGTAAAGAGTGCTGCACTAACCGTGACATGAACCGTGCCCTCCTTGCGCAGATAAACTCTTGTCAAATTTCTGCAGAGCATCGACCTTGGCTGAGAAGGGTCATGATTCAACACAACTTTAAATAAAAAAAGTGGCCAAACTTATATATTAAATGTAAAGCACAAAAAGTGGTTGAAGGTAAAAAACACAAGGCTGGAGAAACTCAGCGGGTCAAACAGCGTCCTTTATATAGCAAAGATAAAGATATAGAACCAACATTTCGGGCTTGAGCCCTTCAGCAAGGTCTGGAAAAATGTCGCCAGGCATTTGAACAAAATGGTACGGGGGAAAGAGTAGGGGAGGAGCACGGTCCCAAAGGCAGGAGGTAATAAGGGCACAGCAGCAAGCAGGGGGAGGAGAGGTGGCCCTGTGAATGGAGAGGGAAGGGGGTGGAGAGCTAAAACAAAGACAGGGGGGAAAGGGAAGGGAGGGAGAATAGAGAGCAGGTTAGCAGAAATCGAAGAAGTCGACGTTAATGCCATCCAGTTGGAGAGGGCCCAGACAGAAAATCAAGTTTAATTGCTCCAATTTAACATTCCCACAGTTTAGACTAAGATCATTAATGTCGCTGAAGATCCTCCTACTAATTTAGTCTCATCTTTTTTTTTCCTGAATGGAATTTCAAAGTCTGAGATATCTTGGGACTTTGAGACTATAAATTGAAAGTTATTTCATCTCAGTAAGTGGGAACAATGCAGGAAACTTGGAATATTATTAATTATTGCCATATTCTTAAAATTCTGAGCCTTGTGATACTCACAGGAAAGAAATATCTTCACCTTGTTATGTCAATGAATAGAATTGCTGTTCCATTAGGAGGAAACATGGAAATTTGTACATAACTCCCACCAATGGCTATCTATCAATGCGATGTTTCTTCAAAGGAGAGTAGTGGTCAAGGCAATAGAACAAATTCCTCTATTCTCTTTAGTTCATGTTCAGACGCATCTATATTCAAATCTGGTATTCCTGACGTCTCCTGAGTACCAACTATTCCTTGCTATATCTGTTCCACAGCAAGGCACCCCCGCTTCATTGCCCATCCCAGAGTGAGTCACTTCTTCATCGTCCCACCCGCAGTGAGGCAACCCCGCTTCATTGCCCAACCCCTAGTGAGGCATCCCCTCTTCATCACCCCTTCCACAGTGCGGCACCTCTTAATCGCCCCTCCCGGAGTGGCACTCCCTCATTACTGTCCCTCCTTCAGCTCAGTATTCAAGTACCAGCCAGGATTCCTACGACCTGTTTCTGAATGACAATCTCTTCGTTCTGCATGACTATTTCAGTCTAGATGGCAGGGCTGGGTCTGGAGTCCACAGACTTCGGAGGTGGGAGAGTTGATTACATAGAGCTGATACCTTATGCCTTATACTATTTATATCACAGAAAACACTGCACCAGTAATGACTCGTCTCAATGTCGGGAACTACACCAAAGGAACAGGGACTGTACTGAGGGGTTCAAGATCACAGAAAAATATAATGAGTGACAGAATAAAAGGGGAATTAAAAATACTTGTCTGTTGTTGTCTCATTCAGAGCATCTCTGGCCTGCAAACCTTCCACCAAACTCCCACACCACATTCCCTTTTTCGTGTTCCATTTGATAATATGTTTCTCTGAAGACAGCTGTGAAAGAAGGTATCGGATAACTTGCACCCACATGGATTTTATCAGGAATTAGATCTCTTGGACCATGGGTTTCCAGGGGAGAACCAGTGAGCTAACGAGTGATGAATCGTCACGTGCACTAAAACAGTTCGTCCCTGAAGGGTCAGGATTCAGACAATATCAATGTGAGGCATTGTTCATGTGACCTACAGCTGGCAGCAACGTTTGACAGAACCATTCTCTAAAGCAGGGGTCCCCAAAGCTTTTAGATTGTGACCTCTTCAGGGACTATGTGGTCCCTCATCGACCCCCCCCGAGGCATGGTATTCCTGCGCTGGATGGTGGTGGAGGAGGGGGAGCTGGATGGGGGGAGGGGGATGGACTGGGGGGACTGGATGGGGGGAGCTGTGTCCGGTTTTAGGCTGGACAGTCCTGCTTTTGAGCCCTCTGTCCTCCATTCAGCACCACCTTGAGCCTTATGTTAATTTATCCTCTATTTTGGGGTGTAGGCCCAAATAGAGGAAAAATTAAGGGGCAGAAGGGGGACTTACCTGTTAAATGTGGTGACCCGAGATCCATAGGCTATGTGTGACCAGCTGGTGTGTGCGCAACAAGGGGGAAATGTGACAGCAATGCTTGAAGTCCTGGCTGGTGCATAAGTGAGGAGGGGGAAGCATGATGGCGCCGCACGAAGGTTCATAGCATGTTAGCCTCCCCCTGTCCCACCACCCCAGTACTGGTGAGGTGTGTGGGGGGGAGGTGGTGTGGAGATGAAATTTTAAATCAACTCTTCCCCCCCCCCCCCCCTGATGTTATTGACCCCCCATTCAACCCCCTGGCATTTATCAATCCTCTGGATGGTTTCATCGACCCCTGGGGTTCGATATTGACCACTTTGGAGGCCCCTACTGTAAAAGGATTCTCCTTCCAAATTAAGGGCTAAATATTCCTGAAGGAAATTTTAGCCAACACACCAGCCTAGAATCCCAAAGGAAAGGGTGGGAACAGCAAGTTTCAAGATTCAAAGTTCCTTTATTGCCACGTAAAGTAATATACATGACCATAAGTCAAAGAAGCAGAAATAGGCTATTCAACCCATCGAGTCTGTGCCACCATTTAATCATGAGCTGATCCATTTTCCAACTCAGCCCCACTGCCTGGCTTTCTCCCTGTAACATTTGATGCCCTGGCTAATTACAAATTCCCTGGCTAATCAAGTAAATATGATGCCAAATTAAACTAAACTTCATAACCTATACCACCTTTATATTATTTTTTCATTGTATCTACTAATAATGGTATATGTGTTTTTAAAATTCTTAAAGTTTTAAAAAAAGAACCTACGAATCTCTATCTTAAATACATCGAATGCTCTGGCCTCCACAACCACCTGTGGCAATACATTCCACAGGTTCACCACACTCTGGCTGAAGAAATTCCTCTACATCTCTGTTCTAAGTGGATGCCCATCAATCTTGAAGTTATGCCCTCTTATCCTAGACTCTCCCACTGTGGAAAACAAACTTTCTCCATCTGCTCTGTCCATGACTTTCAATGAGATCCCCCCCATCCCCACATTCTCCTGAACTCCAATGAATTACAGGCCAAGAGCTGTTAAACACACCTCAAATGATAACCTTTCATTCCCAGAATCAACCTTGCAAACCTCTTCTGAGCCCTCTCCAACGTAAATGAGGAGCCAAAGCTACTCTCAATACTCCAGGTGAGGTCTCATCAGTGCCCAACATCATATCCCTGCTCTTATAAACTTCTGCTTTTGCCAGCCACAGGGCAAAGAGGCGCCAGGAGCATTGACCGGCGTCCCGAACAATTGGGGGAAGAGAAGCATAAGAGAGTTCCTTTCACCTCCAGTGCTCACACAGACACTGCAGTTTATATGCTAAAGTGCCGGCTCATTAATTTCAGTGAGGTTGAGTGGACGAAGGTGCGGCCATTTTCAATTCAGGATGATGTGAGAAAGGATCCTACACAGAACATAGAATATTACAGCACATTACAGGCCCTTTGGCCCATGATGTTGTGCCGATCTGTGTAAACCAACGCCACAACAATTTAATCCTTCCTTCCCTATCTCACACCCTTTATATTTCTTTGATCCATGTGCCTATCCAAGAGTCTTTTGAATGTCCAGCTTGTGCCAGCTTCCATCACCGTGCATTCCAGGCATCCACCATTCTCTGTGTAAAAAAAAACATGTACCTTCTGTCGTGTCCTCTAAAATTCCCCACCTCCCTCACCTTGTACAGGTGTACTCTGGTATTTGCTGATGTTGCCCCAGGAAAAAGGTGCTGGCTGTCCACCCTTTCTAAGCCCCTTGCTATCTTGCATTATTAAGTCACCTCTCTTTGGAGTTTCCTTGGAGACTAATATAAATATGCATTTCGAGTAAAACGTAGAAGAGCTGGGTGTTCAGTAAAGGAAGAAAAATGCTAAGGGTGATATGCAGAAATTCCACCTGGCTCACAGGAAAAAAGGATCTCAGGGTTGTACGTAATGTCATGTATGTACTCTGATAAATAAATCTGAACTTTGAACTTTTGAACTTTGGGAATCCATTGGCCATGTGGGAAACCTGAAACTTGGGGATCTTGCATCATGGCCAACTGTTAATTCAAATGGCCTTGTTAAAGTTGGTGGTGGAGGTAACAAGGTTGGAATGTGAAAATGAGAGGGGCGAGTCACCACATGATGTTTCCCTCTGGTGATCATGTCAACAACTTCATGGAAAAATGCCCAGAGTCTTCTCACTGACCAGCCTGGCTGAGGTTAACCTCTCTGCACCATTGCATGTCCCCGATTTTTAGTGTTAAACACGCCTTCCAAAACTATCTCAACCCCGCGGCAACAATGAATTGACAAGAATAAAAATTGGGTTGCTGGATAGTCTCTGCAACCAGCTCAGCTCACTGACCTGAACTCGAAATCCATGATTATCAATTGTGTAGTCATTACTAAATATTAATTGGTCAGTGCCGAGGAATGAAATAGGCTGCAGAACATGGCACTCCAGGGCAAATCCATCCTGGGCATAGATTTTCCATCCATTGCAGACATCTATGAGAGGCACTGCCAATGCCATAAAGGACCCCCATCACCCTGGTCACAACCTCATTTCACTGCTCCCTTCGGGCAGAAGTTACAGAAGCGTGAAGTCCAGAACCTTTAGGTTCAAGAACAGTTTTTTTTCCCCCCAATAGCTATCAGACACTTAGAACCATAAAAATTACAGCACAGAAACAGGCCCCTTTGGGCCTTCTAGTCTGTGTTGGACCACTTTTTTGCTGAGTCCCACTGACTTGCACCCAGTCTATAGCCCTCCATACCTCTCCCATCCTGTCCCTGTCCAAATTATTCTTAAACGTTAAAATTGAGCCCTCATTCACCACTTCAGCTAGCAGCTTGTTCCATGCTCTCTGTGTGAAGAGGCTCCCCCTCACGTTCCCCCAAAACTTTTCCATTTTCACTCTTAACCCATGTCCTCACCTACCCTCAGTGGAAAAATCCTATCTACATTTATTTATTCGATCCCCCTCATAATTCTAAATATCCCTCTCAAGTCTCCCTTCATTCTTCAACGTTCCAGGGAATAAAGTCCTAACCTATTTAATCTTTCCCTGTAACTCAGTTCCTGAAGTCCAGGCAATCTTTCTAAATTTCCTATACTGAGGTGACCAAAACTGCACACAAAACTCAAAATTTGGTCTCATCAATGTCTTACACAGCTTTAACATAACATCCCAACTCCTATACTCAATACTTTGATTTATGAAGGCCAATATGCCAAAAGCTCTCTTTACAACCCTATCCACCTGTGATGCCACTTTCCTTCTGTTTGACCACACTCTTCAGTGCCCTAAGTTTCACCATCTATTTCACCTTTCTTGGTTTGACCTTCCAAAACGCAACACCTTACACTTGCCTGCATTAAATTCCATCTGCCATTTTTCAGTGCAATTTACCAACTGGTCCAGATCCCTCTGCAAGCTTTGAAAACCTTCTTCACTGTCCACAACACCTCCAATCTTTGTGTCATCTGGAAATTCGCTGATCTAATTTACTGACCCTTGATCCTCATTGTACTACCTTAACCCTAAACTACTCTGGGTCCAAAGAAATCTGCCTGCTTTATTGAAATACCAAATTGGTACCAAATGTTGGACCAAACTGCTACCAAACAGAGTGGAACACAAAAGTCTACAAATGCTGTGAATGTAGCTTTTTCCTCGAAGAAGAGCTCAGGCCCGAAATGCCAGCAATATATCTTTGTCTCCTGTGGTCGCTGAAAGATCGGCTGAGTTCCTCCAGCATTTCGGTGTTTTTACTGCTATCAAATAGGTGCTGAAGGGGGCTGTGCTGTAATATGTGTTCTCGTATTGCAATGACAGGTACAACCATTTTATGTATAGTCACTTCTCAGGACGTGGGTGTCACAAGCAAGGCTGTGATTAAGCTTCTTGAACCTTTGTACTCCTTCTTGCGAAGGCAGGGTTGATGTAGCGCTATTACATCACCAGCGACCCAGTGTTCTATAAACCATTATTTTTCTTGCATTAACTGCAACTGTGAATATTTATTTATCTCTCTTTTAATATTTATTTTCTCATTTCCTGACTTGGCATATTGTGGTAATATAATGCACACTGTTCTGGTTTGTGAATCTGATGTACCTGTGTGGCTGCAGCCAGTAAGAATTCTGATGCCTCTGTACATTGTACTTCTGCACGTGACAATCAGGTTGCAGCTCATCATGAATGAACAAATAGCTGGCATGCAGACTGGCAAGAACTTGCCCAAAGCTGACCCGATTATTTGCACGAGCTCGTTGCTTCAAATCCATAGCCATACCCTTCTCACCTCAAGGCTTGAAGCACAAAGTCTGCAGACGCTGTGATTGAATGAGCACCAGAACTTATTGTCATGAACGTGATGCGAGATTCGTTCTTTGGTAGCACCATCACAGGTACAGAAATGCTGGAGGAACTCAAGAACACTCGCAGCATTCATAGGGAGGCAAAGTAGACCGACGTTTCAGGTCTGTGCCCTTCTTCAAGGTATGAGTAAAATGTGGCTGAATTTAAAGGCTGGGGAGAAGGGAAAAATGGGCAGGGGGAGGTGTACAGACCCATAGACAAAAGGTGTTAATTGTATATTTATAGAATCTTAAGACGCAGTAATTCAATTGTCAAACTCCACGATCTTATCCAAAAAAAACGCAGATCAGCAATGTTACAGCTTGGTAATGTTCCTGTTCCCACTTGGAATCCATCAGTATAACCGTGATGCTTTAGGAATGTAGGTTGTTGATGCAGAGTGTACAATGAACAGTGAAGCCATTCACTCTGCAATGCTTCATTCAAAATTAACTCTTTTCCATAACCTTGTTTTCTCAAGTCTTAGAGTGAAACAAGAAAGTTTGCAGACGCTGTGATTGTAGTTAATACACAAAGGTGCTGGGAAGAAAAAAACTCAGCCAGGCCCACACCGTCCAGAGGGAGGCAAAGATATAAAAGCAACGTTTCGGGCCTAAGCCTTACGTCAAGGTGTGAGCAAAAATCAGGACGGTGCCTGAATAAAACGGCAGGGGGAGGAGGGAGGAAGGGGCGGGGGGGGGGGGGGGTGGTTGTGTGTGAGGAGAACAGGCCCACAGCCTAGAGGCCATGGATGAACATGGAATGAAGGATTGAAGGGAGGGTGGCCATTCCAAAAGGAGGAGGACATGGTCATAGTTCACTAGTGTTTACATTTGTTGTTTTTACAATTTACTTTAAATTTAATTTAAAAAATTGAATATATTTTTGAAACACACCATGTTTATATATATGGTAATCTATGACCATGTTGTCTTTTTGGAAATGGCCATCCTAATTGAAGGGCTGGAGAGAAAAGCAGAGATTTGATCATGGGAGGAGGATAGCTCTGTAAATGCAGAGCTGAAGGAAAGGAAACGGAGGGATGGGGAAATAGAGAAACAGGGGCTGGGGGGTCTAATGGAAACTGGAGAAGTTGATGTTAATACCATCTGCTTAGAGGATATCCCGACCTAATATCACATGTTGTTCCTCCAAGTTGCAGGTGATCAAGCCTTAATCCAATTTCCTTGACCAAGTTACCATTAAATCTCATTTCAACCAGCCCATCGTCAGTGACATGTATGAAGGTATAATGCTAATGCCCTTGTTCTCTTTCTTGTATTTTACCAATGCCCTTTCCTTTCAAGTTCTTTTACACACTTCATAGCTACAAGAGATATATGAGCTTTGATATTTTCCAACCAAAGGGAGTGGCTGCTTTGAGCACAAGGATCCCACAGGCAAAAGGAAATGGAAAGTCTATTCCTGGAACTGTACATTTAAAGAAAGACAACTGACTGCAGGAGCCTGAAGAAAACCGCGGAGACTTGAAAGTCCACCTGACCCTGGCAGAGGTACCTTGCCCCATCCAAAAGGCGGCAGCTCCCACGAATCAAATCCAGCATTCCTTCCACCCGCCCTCCACCCCCACCGCCCCAGACACCTGTTCTCTGTCGGTGTTGCTTGGCTGTTCATGAGATCAAGCACTGAGCTTGCATCCACAGCCCACAGTCCCCAGCCACGCTGACACTGGACACCAACAGGAATGTGTAACAGGAGCACACCTTCCAGCCAAGACCCACAAAGGTCAGTCCAGCACTAAATGCTCCTGCTTCTCCCCAACGTACAGCCTTTGTATTCAACAGGATGGGGCTGAAATATTAGCGCTGTTAATGCCAGGATTATTTTGACCTTTGCACACGTAGAGGAAATGAACAGCCACTGAAGATTATGAGCAAAGTTATCAGAACACCGCTAACTCCTGGGGAGGGGTTGCACAATCAATGACAATCTTCTGACGCTTCCCCCACTCACTCCTCTCTCTCAGGAGCCATGGAAGAACGTCTAAACAAAGTCCTCAGTTGCGAGGTGGGGGGGGATGGGGTGATGCTGGGTGGAGTGGTGGCAACATTAACACTGTCGTTCTAATCGGGAAGCAAAAGGGATCAGGTATTCCCTTGTGTCAGGATTCGGTGTTTTCATTGTCATGGCCAGGGTTCAATACTGGTCAAGAAACATTATGTCTTGTCATCAGACTCGTGAATGGACATCATTGGTAAAAGATGATGGCCTTGCACTCTTTAACTGTACTTTTCTCTATCCCCTGCACTTTGCAACACCGCATCCTACACTGTGTCCAAATGTAACACTATATCCTGCACTCTGTGACTCACTGTAACACCTCACCCTGCACGCTGTGACTGTAACACTGCACACCGCATTCTGTGACTCACTGTAAAACAGCACCCTGCACCCCGTCACTCACAGTAACACCGCACCCTGAACCCTGTGACTTGCTAGTAACTACACCCTGTACACTTGCTTTATGATTGATTGACCTGCTGTACTTCAGAATGCATCGACTTGCCTGGATAGCGCACAAAATAAAGCTTTTCACTTCGACTCAGTATGCATTCAATTTGATTCAATTTACCCATCCCCACCTGTAACCATCTCTTTTGAATCCTTTATTTTAAAGTTATCACACATGTAGTATATAATCATTCATATATATCCAATATACTGTACAGATTAGTCCTGACTACAAAAAAAAAGAATTATACCCCCTCCCATTAACAAACCTTCCCTAACCCCAACCCCCTAAAGCAAAATCAACAAAGCTTACATAATTTTGCATTATATAGTAACATGTTAAACAAACTAGCAGGAACTACTGGATTATACTAGGATAGGCTGTGGACCACCAAGGAGTTTATAAAACAAACAAGTTTCTTAACTCCTCTTTCGGGTAGCGTTGTAGGATCCAGAGATCAGAAAAGAGAAAATTCAACAACAATACCTATCTTTTGCATTTACAAATATACATTATTCTATTTCTCAAATTATAAGTGATTTTTTTCCTCTCATGGAATACACTTTTGAATTTCTGCACGTCATCTATCTACACCTAAGCACGAATCTGATTTCCAAGTAACTGCAATACATTTTCTTGCCACCGCCAATGCTGTTTTCACAAATTTCTTTTGATTTAATGGCAGTTTAAATGTTGGGTTCATCCCTTCCATGTTCACTAATAAAAATAGGTCAAGGTTTTGTGGGTATGAGATACCACTGATTTGTTCTAGAAATTCCCCTACTTTCACCCAAAAGGCTCTCATTTTTCGACACGTCCATGTAGAGTACAGAAAAGTACCTTCTTCTATACTGCACCTAAAACACTTATTTGATAAATCCGATTTTATTTTATGTAACTTAGATGGCGTGATATATCATTGATGCATAAAGTTATACTGTACCAATCTACACCGTACATTGATTGTATTAGTCGTGCAATCTCTACACAAGCCCATCCATATATGATCATCTATTACAATATTCAAATCCTGTTCCCATTTTTGTTTAGATTTAGGGAGCCCGGGTCTAAAAGTTGCTCTGCAACAAAAGACACATTGCAGAAGTAAATTTCCATACAGTCTGATAAGAATTTCCACTTCACTACAAAGGGGCAACAATCTCCCTGATCCTAGTTTATCTCGCAATAAACTTTTTATTTGAAAATAGAAAAAAGCGTATTCCTAGATTTTCCATATTTCTCTCTCAATTGAGTAAAGGACATTAACTGTCCTTGTTCATAACAATCTTCAATGACTCTAATTTCTTTTTTGGACCATAATTTCAAAACCTGGTTGTCTTGTGAGAAAGGTATCGAACTATCGTGAAACAATGGAGTTTTTGTTCAAATTTTCCCATCTTACCCCAAATATCTATTAAATGCTTTAATAAAGGTGTATCTTTAATTCCTGTCATTAGTCTTGAATTCCATTTATAGATAAAAGCTGAGCTGATATTTCTCCAATTTTTCCTAATTCTATGTTGACCCTTTGTCTCTCCCTCGAAAAAGGATGCAATAAATCGCATTTCAACTGCCCTATAATAATTGTTGTTTTTGAAGACATAATCCCCCATTTCATATTTCCACATTAATTTCTTCATTGATACTCAAGACATTTTCTCTTTCTATAAAAATTTCCTCACCCATTTATTAAGTTCCTTAAAATATTTCTGAGGTATTGAAATAGGGAAAGTCTGAAAAAAGATATTGAAGTCTTGGAAAAAATATTCATCTTTATACAGTTGACTCTGCCTATTAAAGTAATAGGTAGCATTATCCATTTTTTCAAATCTTCCACTACTTTATGAAGCAAAGGTCAATAATTCAATTTATATAAATTCTTCAAATTATCATCTGTCCTAACCCCCAGGTATTTGATCCCATTTTTTGACCATTTAAATTAGAAATTTCTTTGACGTTGCGTATAGTCTTCGTGGTCTGCAAGGAATATGTACGTTCTCCCCGTGTCTACATGGATTTTCTCTGGGGGCTCTGATTTCCTCCCACCATTCAAAACATACTGGGGTGTATATCAGTGAGGTGTGAATTGGGTGGCCTGGACTTGTGGGCTGAAATGGCCTGTTACCATGTTGTATGTTTGTCTGTATGGATAGATTTTTACTTAGTAGGGGGAAAAGGCAGGTTGTTGGAGATGAGCCTATCATCAGATCAGTCCTGATCACATTGAATGGTGGAGCAGGCTTGATGGGCTGGATGGCCGACTCCTGCCCCTATATCTTATGCTCTTATGTTCTGTCTTAGAGTCTTTTAAATGTCCCTATTGTTCCAGCCTCCACCACCAACCCTGGCAATGCACTCCAGGCACCTAATAATCTTTGTGACAATAACTTAACCCTGACGTCTCCTCTAAACGTCATTCACTTTTTTCATATGTCCTCTGATGTTTGCTACTCTCACCCTGGGATAAAGGTGCTGGCTGTCCACCCGATCTATGCCTCTCATAATCTTGTAGGCCTCTATTAAGTCATCTCTCATCCTTCTTTGCTCCAATTTACATAAAAAGGATCCACAAACAATCTGCTGGAGGAGCTCAGGGGATAGAGCAACAGTGGGAGCAAAAGAAGTCATTTCCAGTCGGAGCCCTTCACCGATTTCCTTCTGGCCCCTGTCTGACACCTCCCAACGCTGTCCTCATTCCGCTAGCCTTCTCCCCTCTCAGTCTTGATGATGGGCCCGACACGTCGACCATTCTTTCTCTCCCACTGATGCTGTTCGAGCCACTGAGTTCCTCCGGGAGCTGGTTTGTCGCTCCAGATTCCAGCCTCTGACATTTCCTGGGTGCCTCCAATATAAGAAGATTACTGCACGGTAAGTCACGTTAAGATCTAGAAGTAAAAAGCCAAGCCAATCTTTCCTCTGATTATCTTTCTTTTGTAAAAAGGATTTTGTGTAAAGCACACAGAGATTGACTGTTTCCACAGTCAGTATCTGATTGGAAATAAAACATCAGCTACTCGGAAAGTAAAACCCAAGTTCAAACACTCAAAAAAATGGCCAGGGAAATTTAAATCCAGTTAATTACCTCGATCTGGAGGAGAATATGAGCTTTAATCCCCAGAATTTTGTACGGTCTTGTCTAGGGCAGCATGGTTAGTGTAGCAGTTAGCGCCATGCTGTTATAGCACCAGTGACCAGGGATCAAATTCCGTGCTGTCCGCAATGAGTTTGTATGTTCTCCCCGTGTCTGCGTGGGCTTCCTCCGGGTGCTCCGGTTTCATACCCCTGTTTAAAACGTACCAGGGTGTAATTTGGTGGCACGGGCTCGTGGGCCAAAGGGGTTACTGTGCTGAATATCTAAATTTAAAAATTTAAATCTAATTTACTCAGGGTCTTTCTCCTTCTTAAGCATGCGATCTCAGACCCACAATAATGTGTTTAACCCTTAAATCTCCCCTGAAATGGCCCAACAAGGTGCAGGGTTTGATCTTCAGGAAGGCCCAACCCACCGGAAGGAATAAAGAAAAGGCGAAGACAGGCCCCTCGGCCTGACTGGTCCGTGCTGACCAAGTCAGCATTCCAGGCTACTCCCCTTTCCATGTATGCTTGTCCAGCCCTGCTGATCTGTACATTCAGTTGTGATTGTACCCTCTTCTGTGGTTTCCTCTGGCACCTCGTTCCACACACGGACCATCCTCTAAGTGAAAAAGTTGCCCCTCAGGTCCCTGTTAAATCTCTCTGCTCACACCTTATGCCCCTGCCCTAAGTGACTGTGGGCCTCCACCTTATTGATGTCTCTTTTGAGCTCTCAGCCTCCTACATTCCAGGGGATGAACACCCGGCCTCTTGCCAATCTCACACCATCTTGCATGGTAAATATTCCTTTCTTGTGATGGCTGTTAACTCCCAATCTGATGGCAGAATGGGAGTATCTTCGGCAGCGGGATTGCAGTGGTTGAAGAAAACACCTTTTATTTACTTCAACCTTTGTTGGTTTGCTTCGTTGAGCACATCGGCTCTGTCTGCTGCAATAGTGTGGATTACCCAGTGGCCATGCATTTCAATTTCCTTCCCCATTCCCTTGCTGACATGTCTGTCTGCGGTCTCATGCACTACCTGACTGAGACCACCTGATCATGGAAGGAACAACATCTTCCGTCTGGTCACCCCACCCCACCCCCCCCAACCAGATGGCATTATCATCAACTTCTCCAGATTCCGTTAGACCACCCTCTAACCCCCACCCCACGATTTTCTTCCCCTGTCGCCTTTCCCCCAGTTCTGTCTCCCTCTCCCCCTGTCTCTTTTCACAGGGCCCAAATCAATTCTCACCTCTCCTCTTATCATATCCAATTAACACCTTTTACTGGTCTGGAGTCCTCCCCCTCTCATTCTTTCCCCTTTTCTCCCCAGTTGCCAGCCTTCAGTCAGATGCCTTCCTGATATACCTTGAAGAAGGGCTCAGGCCTGAAACACCAGTAATATAACTTTACATCCTATGGATGCAGTGAGACAGGCTGAGTTCCTCTAACATTTCTGTGTGCTTTTACTGGGTAGTATAAACACACGGAAATGCTGGAGGAACTCAGCCTATCTCACTGCATCCATAGGATGTAAAGCATCTGCGGGCTGTCATGTTTTACCTCCCCCCCCCCCGCCATGTTGAGGGCAATAATGGATGGGCACCCAGATTCTGAGGTGAAATTGGGAGAATGATGTGTGTTTCTCTCACAGTCCTGGGAGAAATCATTTAATCTACACCCCTCATGATTTCATACACATTGACTGAGGCGGGCAAGGCTATGCGTCACCAACTTTCTACAGGAGCTCTATACAGAGCGCTCTGACTTGCTGCATAACAGAGTGATACGGTTGCTGTAGAGCATTGGATTGGTGGTCCACCAGAGGATCTCCCTCCCCCCATCGACATGATCTACTGGGATCGTAGTTTGAAGAGGGCACGCAAAATCATTGAGGACCCCTTCCACCCCTCACACAGCATCTTTCAACTGCTCCCATTGGGAAGGAGATATGGGAGGATCAGAGCCAACACCTCCAGGCTGAGGAACAGTTTCTTCCCACGGGCAGCAGGGGCGGTGAACAATTGAATAAACTGTTTAAGCAAATCTTCCAAGACTCTACTATTTATTTAACAAGATTTATTGTTTACATGTGTCTACATGCTGCATATGTGTGTGTATTGAGCATAGATGTGTGTCTGTATGTTTTTGCACCGAGGACTGGAGAACTCTGTTTCACCCGGTTGCACTTGTACATTCGGATGTCAATAAACTTGAACGAGAAAAGAGGGAGGTATTTTTTTAATCTCTCAGATATAAAAATTTGGAAAACACTGCCCAAAACAGCACTGAAAGGAGATTGAGCAGACGGAAAATAAAGATGTATTTCCCACACAGTCACGACGGGGCTGAAAGGGCTGCCTTTCGTTGACACTTGTGTTTCCTGGCGAGGAAACAAAACTTTTGGCGCAACCTGCCCATGCTGACCACCCGCTCGAGTCCCACCTTCCCGCACGTGCCCCACGCCCCTCGATCGTTATCCCTGTGTTGGTCCAAATGCATGTTGTGATACTACGGTAGATTTCCAGCGGCCTTGCATGCTGGGACTCAGCCTGATGTAATGCCATCCTGGTTTTGGCTCAGGGTTTAATCTGGGTTATGTCTGCGGTCTGACTTGACATCTTTGAGTCCCCAGAGCAAGCAATCTCCCTGCCTCCTCCGGAGAGCTGAAGCCTGGGATTTAGCAACCCCCTTGTTCTGGTCTGGTGAACATCGGATGCCTGTGACACTGAATTCCAGGAGCGCAATCCCAGAGCGCAAGGCAGAATTCCAAACATTTTTCTCTGTGAATAATAAAACTGTTCCTCAGTAAACCCGCCTCAGCGAGTCATCATTTGGGAGAGGATATCAATCATGTGATCAACAGAAGATCTTTGTTCTTAACTCTTAGATTGCGTGGTCAAGACTTTCCCTCTCGAGCTGTCAGATATAGTTGGGTCAGGATAACAGCAACTCCAAGTAGGAACTACATTCACGTGGCCCATGTCAAAACAGTCTGGCTGGTCATGAAGCGTCGTCACCATTGCCACAAAAAACTAGGATGCCAATTTACAGCACAGCATGCTCCCACCAGCAAATGAGAAAGATCAAGGATGTGAGAGATAATTCGACTTAAAACTAGAAGGCTGACCTGAACTCTCAGGGTGAAACACGAACCTCTGCAGTCACCTTGACTGAAGTAAAAACACAACGCTGGAGAAACTCAGCCGGTCAAACGGTGTAGTTTATATTCCAAAGATCAAGATCCCTTGATGAAGGGCTCGATCCTAAATGATGGTTCTGTATCTTTATCTTTGCTATATAAAGGATTCTGTTTGACCGGCTGAGTTTCTCCAGCCTTGTGTTTTTACTGTTGCCTCTTGCCTTTGGGCCTGTGTTCCTCTCCCTGCCCTTCCCCCACCCCCCACCATTTTATTTGGGCACCTGCCTACGTTTTGATCATACCTTGGTCGGTTTCTGCTAACCTGTTCCCCATGCCCCCTCCATTCCCTTCCCCCTGTCAGCTCTCCACCCCCTTCCCTGTCTATTCACAGAACCATCCCTCCTCCTGCCCCCTGCTTGGTGCTGTGCCCTCCCTCCCTTCTCCATCTATTATCTCCTGCCTTTGTGACCATCCCACCACCCCCCTTACCCTTTTATTTCAGGTGCCTGCTGACCTTTTTCCATACCCTGATGAAGAGCTCATGTCCAAAACGTCGGTTATCTTTGCTACATAAAGAACACTGCTTGACCAGTTGAGTTTCCCCAGCCTTGTAGTTTTTACTTCAATCACAGTGCCCGCAGACTTCCGTGTTTTACAACTTTCTCCCTCAGATCCCCTCTCAGCTGAAATCCATGCTCTCTGGTTTTTGCCTCCAATACCCTGGTGGGAGTAAGAAGACTTCAACTATCCACACCGCCTTCTTCCCCCATACAGCACCTAATACGCTTGAGATTGTCTGATCTCGGAAGCCAAGCAGGCTCAGGACTGGTCAGTACTTGGAGGGGAGACTGACTAGGACACCAGTGTCTGTGAGGGTCACTGACAAAATGGCGACTCTCTGTCTGCCTTAAGGTAGACAGAAGTTAAAGAATTTCATGTGCATTACATTCTAAATGTAGTATTCCGTGACCGATGGAACCTTTACCTTTATAATCACCCCTCAGCTTCATTTGCTCCAGGAATAAACATTCCCAGTTAATTCAATCTCTCTTCATACCTTCAGTCCAGGCAACATTCTCGCGATTCTTTTCTGCACCCTCTCTAGTTTAGTCACTTCTTTCCAATTGCCTGGTGACCTGAACTGCACACAGGACTCCGTGCGAGGTTCATGTTTCCAAACACTTGTACATTTCATCTTTTTTCTATTCTTTAAGTCTACAATATGCACAAAAACATTAGAAGAACAACATGTCCATACATTATTCGAAATGTTGAATGAAGCTCAGAATCGCAGCCATGGTTTATGGTGGAGTGTACCTTTAAGAGTGCCCAATGGCCTCCATTAATAACAAGCAGCTGCGGGTGTCTGAAATCTTTGCAGCAGGTCCCGTTGTCCAAGCAAGGCAGCACTTGACAGGGCATGGGGCCAGTGAGGGTGACAGAGCTAATTGGAAACACAGCCCTTTGAAGTAGATTAAATGACATGTCTTTCGGTTGCAGACATGTCAAACTGTTGTAATGTCTGCCCAGGGTGGTGCTGTGTGACGAGCGATCCTTTTAGACTCCCAGGAGGTGCCCAGACCCGTCTGAGATTTATTTTACTACCTTTTACCACAGAAGCCAGGTCCTCAAAGAAGTATGAGAATCCTGCATTAGAGGACCACAACGGAGATTTGTGTACACAGTATAAATACTTCTTCAGAAAGGAAGTTTGCAGCCACCTGTCGCTGCTCAGTATTTATACCCCAGGAACTTCCAGTACAGCATGTTGGGTGAAAACGATCCGTGGACTTGGCTGTGTCTGATTGTATGGCGAGATCCCTGATCAAATTATGTCTCCTGTAGCACATTGGGATACAGTGGTCTGGGAACTTATGAACTCCCTAGTAGTACTAACAACTGAGAGTTTAGCAGCAGTACTGATTCTACTAGTAGCACTGACACCTACCACTGGTTCTGATGCCTGACATCTAGCCACAGCACAGATACCTATCAGTGGTATTGATACCTACCAGTGTAACAAATAATTTGCCAGTGTAACTTATACCCACATACAGCATTAATACCATATGCCAACGGTACTAATATCCACCAGTGGAACTAAGAATCTGCCCACAATACAAATATCCAACAGTGGAACTAATATCTGGCAGTGCTTCTAATACCTGCCACTGGCTCTAATACCTGTGGCAGCCCACGACAGTAGCTGTGAGTTACACAATTCCTGAATGATGGACAAGGAAGCCATCTGGCATCAAATCCATGTCAGCTCTCAGAGCAAACTTATCAGTACCACTGGCCCATTACTTTTCTGTTGTACCATCCCCTTCACACATGCCCTGATTCTACCCCCCCATCCACCTTCCAATCCAGTCTCTCCCACTTCCCTGTTCTTGCCGCTTGACTACAAAATATCTCCTCCCCTGCATCCATCTAGTGCCCTCTTGACGACATAGATTTAATACATTTTCCAACTCTGCCAGAAGCAATGAGTTCCAAACCATTCCCACTCTCTGACTGAGGAAAGCGTTCCCTCCCACTATACACCTTTCGCCCACAGTCAAAAAATCTGTGTCTCCGAAACATCCTCCAATAGGAACAGCTTCCCTGCTCAGTAAACTTTATAGCCAACGATGAGGGGGTGGGGCAACACAGAGACACAGATGGTCGAGCCACTGTCTCACAACGCTACAGACATGGGATCAATCCTGACCTTGGGAGCTGCCCGTATGCTACCGGCAACTGGTTTCCTCCCACTTCCCAAAGGTGTGCAGGTTAAATGGGCACAACTGTAAGTTACCCCTGGTGTGGAGGTGAGAGGGAGAATCTCAGGGATTGGGTGGGAGGGGAGAGTCGAGGAGAACATGGGGAGATTTAAAAGGTATTATTGCAGATTAGTGGAAACCAGTAGTTGGCATTTCTGTGCTGTATCTCTCTGTGAATCCATGATTTACAAAGTTTATCAGCATTCTAATAAAACACTGATAATATGCGCAAAGCAAGCCTGTCAGCTTTTTGCTTATCTATCTCAATTACCCAATGCTCTTCTCCCCTCCCCTCCACTCCTCCCACCCCCCTCCCCCACCTTTTTATTCAGGAACCTGCCTGGTTTTGCTCAAACCTAACAAAGGCCCCAGGGCCCAGGCCCGAAATGTGGCACACCCTTTGCGAAATGTGGATGCTACGTGACCTGCTGAGCTTCCCAGCATGCTGTGTGTCTTGCACTCAACCCCAGCGTCTGCAGACTTTCTTGCTTCACTGTCAAACAATAACCTGACTAGGGTGCCTGTTCTCAGTTAGGTCAGTGGAGGGAAGTAACATGGGCCTCTGGGAGAATGGCTCCGCACCACTTTATAAGAGTGCTTGGAGATCTCTTGGGTCGGCCAAGGAGGCCCTTTGGAATTCAGCATTTCCATTAAAAGACTGACCAGAGTAGCTCACCTTCATCAGTGTGCTGTGGTCAGCAATTGAAGTTTTACATTCAAGCCACTGACACGGGCTTTAAAAGAGCCTTAGGACCCTGAACCCTGATGCATTTCCAATCTGCAGGAAGATGCAACCTTCAGAAACCTTGCCCTGCTTAAGGTCCACAACATTGGTGGGTCTGTACGCAGGGTAGCAGAGGTCCCTATCACTGCATTAATTGGAGTAAGTCATACCAGTGTAGCTCAGGTCAACAATGTAAAAAGGACGTAATTAGATAAATGATGCAAGCTGATGGTTAAATGGGTATCATAATGAGGCAAGATTATCTTTCACACGGTTCCATCTGCCCTCTTCAAAATCCTGCTCTCGGCCCAGAGACCAACCTCCAGCATAATTGTCAAAGAGCATCCCGTATTTAAATTTAATTTAAAATAAAAGATGTTTTCTTTGGAGATGGTGAAGATTAAATTCCCGATAAATGCTTTGCTTCCTCTGCATTTCCGATGAGTGATCGTTGAAAGGAGCCATTTCAGTTCTCATTGCTGAGCTCAGACAGCTCACTCCTCCACTCCTGTTCCTCGTTCCAAGTAGGGAGAGCCCATCGGAGCAGGGACAGAGGATGCAGAGAAAATTAAATTAAAAATACTCCAGCTGGTGGGTACAAGCTCATTTGAAAATGTTTCCCTGCAATAATAAACAAATGCTCATTTTGTCAATTAGAGGCCTGGGAGTATACAACCATGGGAATGCCTTTAAATATTAAATTTAGACACACAGCGCGGTAACAGGCCCTCCGGTCCACCAAATACATTCATTAATCTATGACCCCCGTATAGTTTTGAAAGGTGGGAGGACACCGGAGAACACGGAAGAAACCCACGCTGACACGGGGATATCGTACAACTCCTTACAGACAGCACCGGATTCGAACCTGCGTGGCTGGTGTTGTAATAGCCTTGTACTAACCACTATACTAAACATGCCTTCACAAGAAGAAAGAGGTTCATAAAGGTAAATCACCATCACCTTCCGAAGATCTGTTAGGAACAGGCCAGTAATAAAGCATCTTTGCTGGTGACACCCATGTCCTGCCATTGTAGTTGGAGAAGACAGAACACAGAATATTACAGCACAGTAAAGGCCTGTCAGTGTGCAAGGTTGTGCCAACCTGCGTAAACCAACTCCACAACAATCTATTCCTTCCCTACCTCACACCCACATCCCTCTATTTTGCTTACACCCACGTGTTTATCGAAGAGTCCTTTGACTATCAGTATTGTACCAGGCACCACCACCATCCCCACCAATGCATTCCAGACACCCACTATTTTCTATGTAAAACAGTGGTTCTCCACCTTTTTCTTCCCACTCACATCCCACTTTAAGTCATCCCTTTGCCATCGGTGCTCTGTGATTAGTAAGGGACTGCTTAAGGTGGTGTGTGGGTGGAAAGAAAAAGTTTGAAAACCACTGTTTTGATTATCCCTCATTGATTTATGTGCACGGTTTCAAAACTCCAAAGGAAATGGGCCAATCACCATTTTTCTCAAGCAAAATATTTCAGAAATAATTGGGTCTAGAGCAATGGTTCTCAACCTTCCCTTCCCACTCACATCCCACCTTAAGCAGTCCCTTACTGATCACAGAGCACCGATGGCAAAGGGATGACTTAAAGTGGGATGTGAGTGGAAAGAAAAAGGTTGAGAATCACTAGTGTAAAACCTTACCTCAGACATCACTGCCAAATCTTACTCCACTCACCCTAAACAGACATTCCCTGGTCTTTGCTATTGTCACCCCAGGGAAAAAAGTTGCTGGATGCTATTATCTCCAGTAAGTCACCTGCAATCCTTCGTGGGCTGCAATCCTTCTGTCAGCCTTGAAGTAATCCCAAAGCACTTGAAAATGAAGAAGAAACTGCAAATGCTCCAGATCTGAATCATCAACCCTGTTTCTTTGTCCACAGATGTTGCCCAAGGTGCAGTTTTTTTGAAAATCCCAAGCACTGTTCAGCCAGCAAGATCACACAAATAAAAAGGCTGGTAATGATTGGACAGTTTGACCTTGAGACAAAGTGTGGCGTCTTTTCAAGTCACATCTGATACCTGGGGGAGACCTCCAAACCACAGAGCAACTGCAGGCTATGGAAATGGGAATTGCTGCAGACACGGGTTAGTGCAAGGCACAAACATGCTGAGGGGAGGGGAGGAAGTAAAGGGTAACCAACGTTTCAGGCCTGGGGCCTTTGTCATTTAAAAGCAAAAACGGGCAGGGTTTTTTGAATAAAAAGGCGGAGGGAGGGTGGAGGAAGGGGGCAGAGGGAAACAGGAAAGAGGATCGAAGAGAAAAAAGCTGAGAAGTGATAGAGGAGAGGGTAGCTCTGACTGGAGAGGAAAGGGAAGGGGGTGGGTAGCAGGAGGAAAGGAGACAGATGGATAGGGAAAGAAAGAGTCTCAGGGGAGGAGACTTCCATTTAATAGAAATGAGAGAATGCTATCTGGTTTGAGTGTGCCCAGACCGAATATAAGGTGTTGCTCCTCCAATCTGCGGGTGGACTAGGTTTGCCAGTGCATGAGGCCATGGACGGACAGGTCGGTGTTGGAATGGTGCATGGAATTGTAATGGGAGGTTCTTGAAAACTTTCCACAAGTTACATGCAATATTTCTCTGGCCTGGAGAGGTGGCATTACTGCTCAGGCCGTTGACGAAATGTCGACGTCCACCAGAGCTCTCACACTGGGCAGGGAGCAGCAGTCTTGTCTTCCATCATTTGCTCACTGTTCACGATGGGATCATCAGTTAATGAGGTCCTGCATCAATAACGCACAGAGAGGCCCCCGCGTACTGCAGTTCGATGGCTCAACCTGCCATGCTTGCCTTTCTGGTGTTGAGTTCTGGCTCTTCTCATTTGCAAGGTCTCATTGATTCTTTAAACCAGTCAAGTAAAGGGTAAAACTGTTTGCCGACAGGACTCCATTCACAAAATGTGTCCAACGAAGCCAAATTTTAGAAGCGGCGCACCTTCGCCCCTGGTGTCTGGAATTCAAGCAACTGGCAGCCTTAAACAATTGGCAAAAAAATTGAGGAAAATAAATAGGTAAAAAAATACACAAGTTTCAAATTGGAGTTCCTCGCCATTAGTTCGCCAATCCACGCCACCAGGCAATCTTAAGCAACCGGAAAATAACCTTATCCAGCATCTACCAATCCCCAGAGGTGCCGGATACCAGGGGGTTTATGTTTAAATGCAGCGATTAAGGGAACATTTCTTAACCCTTGTCAATGGCAAATTAAGAGAAATGAAATGCTTGTTTTCTTTCTGACTGGTAAAATATCAACTCTTTGTTGATGAATCCACCTTCATTAATATTATGGCTGATTTTTTTTTACTCTGCACTAATTCCTTAATCCTTGATTCCCATTTACAACCCACAGGGTGTACAAGTCCTGACAACATATTTCCTCTGCTTTGGATTTACTGACAAATCGAACAGGAGACTGTGTGGCTGCAGGAGCCTGGGGGTGAATCCACGACTCTGAGGGTATTCAGTTTTGCTTCTCTTTCTCCTGTTATCAGGGGCACCGGGCGATGCCAATAGCAGGCAAAAGTTGTGACTGTTTTGATGTGTTATAACTTGACAATTAAAGGAATCTTGAATATTTCTGTTAGTCATAGTTAACATAGTCTGGTCAATAGATTCCTGCTGGCAGAATAGAACATTTCAATCAGGGAAGTCTGAGCCAATGGTAAAAATCCCCTGCAGGTTCGTTCTCTAGGACCCCTTGTTTCTGTGAATTTTATAAGTGGCCTGAATGATTGCATTGGGAGGGGTTGTGGCTGCCATGTGTCAGCAATGCCCCCTACCTAGTCGGAGGAGGACACACCAGCTGCCAATCTAGGTTTGGTTCCACCCCACCCATTAGTGCACACCTTGCCGTTTGGCACATGTAAATTACCTGGACTAGACTCTCCAGCCTGCCTGTACTTGGCCTACCAAACCTGTTTCCTCACTCACAACAATGAGGAAGTGGCAGTGGGTTAGTAAGCTTGGTGGTGTTGTGTACACCCTGTGGGGCTACAAGGGGTTACAAAGAGACAAGAGGTCCTTTTATGATGAAACACTCCATTATAGCCAGCTCCAGTTTTTTTTAAAAAAAGGCGATTTTATGGTGACGATCTCTAAGGCGGATCCCGCGGGGCCTTTATGTAGAGGTGAGTCAGGCACCGGCTTCCAAAGCTGAAGGAGGTGGGGCAAGTGGTACAAAAGCTATGCCCACCACCATGACGTCAAATATACGCGCTGGGAAGAGAAAGGGCCTATACTCGACAATGGTGACTGATGATGGTACAATGGTACGAGCGCTAGTAGAGATCTGTGCGAGCAGTCGTAGGACTCGGTAACATCCCCAGCACAGCGTAATCGCCTCTGCTAACCATATGGGTTCCTTAAAATTCACGCTCCTGGATCGTGGGCTGACGGCGTTATCGGCCCTCCCCTTTGGAGCCACTTTCAACGGCATTCCTTTTACGGAGGAGGTGGAGCAACTTCACTCCACCTCTAAGTGCCCCCCCCCCCCCCAGGCAGATGGAAGCTAGAGTGAGTTCGAGCAGTCGATCCACATTTAGACTTTTTTATGGAAGTAAGTGCAGCGTTGAAAAGACGGGGAAATCTCTGTTTTTGTCTTTACATTTGCTTTTTTCTCTCTATGAAAGGGCCTATTGGTAGGATGCAGAGCTGGGCTGAGAAGTGGCAGATGGAGTTTAACCCAGAAAGTGGATCATTTCAGTCAATCAAATTTGAAGGTAGAATAGAAAGTTAATGGGAAGTCTTTGAACAGTATGGAAGGACCGAGAGATCTTCAGGACACTCAAAACTTCTGCACAGGTTGTTAAGGCTTATGATGTGTTGGCCTTCATTAACTGTGGGATCGAGTTCAAGAGCCACAAGATAGTATTGCAGCTGTATAAGACCTTAGTTAGACCCCACTTGGATTATTGTGTTCAGCTCTGGACACCTCATTATAGGAAAGATGTGGATGTTATAGAGAGGGGGCAGAGGAGATTCACAAGGACGCTGCCGAGATTGGAGAATGTGGCTTATGAGGAGAGGTTGAGTGAACTTGGTCTTTTTCCATGCAACAACAGAGGATAAGAGGCATTGATCGTGTTAAAGGCCAGAGGCTTTTTTCCCGGAGCTGAAATGGCTAACACAGGGAGGCATAGGCTTATGGTGCTTGGGAGTGGGTGTTAGAGGTAAGTTTTTCACAAAGGGAGTGGTAGATGCATGGAATGTGTTGCTGGCAATGGCAGTGGAGGCAGGTAAGAGACTATTAGATAGGTACACGGACTGAGAAAACTGGAGAGTTATGCCAAAGAGAAATTCTAGGCAGCTGTTAGAGTAGGTTATGGAACGTATTCTGCCTGGATGTCAGCAATTAGTGGAGTTCTACAGGGATCTATTCTGGGACCCCTGCTCTTTGCTATTTTTTTTTATAAACAACCTGGACCAAGAAGTAGAGGGATGGGTTGTAAGTTTATAGATGAAATGAAAGCTGGAGGTGCTGTAGATAGTGTAGAAGGTTACAGGAGGATACAGAGTTGGGTGGAGAAGGGGCAGATGAAGTTCAATCTGGCTAAGTGTGAGGTGATGTATTTTGAAGGGTCAAACGTTAAGGCACAGTACATGGTCAATAGGAGGATTCTTAACTGTGTGGTAGAACAGAGGGGCCTTGGGGACAAATCAATAGATCTCTCAAGGTTTCTGCGGAGTTTGATAGGGCCATTAAGAAAGTTCTGGTTTACTGGCCTCCATTCGGTGGGGATTGAGCTGTGAGGTAATGCAACTCTATAAAACTCAGGTTAGACCATCCTTGAATGCTGTGCTCAGTTCTGGACGCCTCATTACAAGCAGGATGTGGAAGCTATGGAGAGGTGCAGCAGAGATTTACCAGGATGTTGCTGCTGGATTGGAAAATGTGTCTTATGAGGCAAGGTTAGCAGAGCTGAGGTACTTCTCTTTGGAGTAAAGAAGGATGAGAGGTGATTTGATAGAGGTCTACAACATTTTGAGAGGCATAAATAGGGTGGACAGCCAGCACCTTATTCCTAAAGTGACAGTAGCAAATACCAAAGGACATCTGTATAAGGTGAGGGAGGAAAGTTTAGGTGGTGGTGGAGGTTGGTCCAAAAGAGACATCTAAAAGATTCTTAGGCAGCACATTGGATGCAAGAAAAATAGAGACTCACGGCTGTGACACAGGGAAGGTTTGGATTGCAGAGTAGATTTTTATTGTTTGGCACCACATAGTGGGCTGAAAAGCCTATACTGCGCTATATGTTCTATGTGGAGACAGAAATTTCAGGACAATGTCTCCCTCCTCCACCCTCCCCCCCGCCATCCCCCATCGATGTGGTGTACCGGGATCATTGTCTGAAAAGGGCACACAAAATCATGAGGGTCCCTTCCACCCTGCACCCAGCTTCTTTCATCTGCTCCCGTCAGGAGGATCAGAGCCACCACCACCGGGCTGAGGAACAGCTTCTTCCCACGGGCAGTGAGAATGCTGAATGACCAAAGGAACTGCTCACACGAACCCTCATTTGTACAAAAGAATATTTATTTATTTGTATTGATGAAATACTTATCCTGCATATGTGTTGTTTGTCTGTATGGGTTGTGGGTCTGCCTGCTTCAACTGAGGACCAGAGAACATTGTTTCATCAGGCTGTACTTGTACAATCAGGTGACAATACACTTAGCTACTTATCAGTAAACCTTAGTGCCACAGAGAGCGGGGTAAATTGAATTAGATAACAAAGGAGGAGCGGGGATTTTAAGCTCAACAGTGAACTTTCAGAAGCCGTCTCTGTGAGGAAGTCGTCCATTAAGATGCTGCCCCACCAGCTTCAGAGTTTGTTGCTCCCGTGGAGAGTTCACATCGTTGAGCGAGGACAATTGGAAGAGTTCAATAATTCACCCTTTTTAAAGGCCTGAATGGCCTTGGTAGGGAGGGAAGGGGTGGGGGGTGGAGCCGCTGCCTCCCAGGGCCACCAACCCTCGGTTCAATCCTGACCTCTGGCGCTGTCTGCGCAGAGTTTGCATGTTCTCCCAGTTTCCTCCTACATCTGACACTCTAAGTGTTCATCGGATACTCTAAGTTGCTTCTCTCACCTGCATGTGAAGAGTAGAACAGGAAGAGAATTGATGAGGGAGGAGAGGTTGAGGGGAAAATTAGTGGGGCGGGGGGGAATGAGGAGCCAGCATTGACTTGCGGGCCAAATGGCATCCTTCCCTGTCTCAGGAATGGAATATGGAAATCATTCCCCTTGAAGTGACTGAGGAGAAGAGTATAAATGGTTTTAGCATGAGGCAGAAGGGCCTCTTGCAATGCCGTATCCCATCATTAAAGATTCAAGTTCAAGTTGATTATCATCTGTCTGTACATATACAGCCATATAAAACAACGTTTCTCCAGACCATGGTGCACATACACTCACACACAACACACAATGCATAATAATCAGATATAGATGTGAAGATATCATTTAAAATAAATCAATGTAGATAATTATTTTGGAATGATTTACTCAGAAAAGCTTCAGTGAAGAATGAGGGAAAAAGCTAATGTTGATGAGGTGAACCAAGGAGGAGAATGTGGACCACAGGCCTGTAGGCCTGGCTGACTTGCTTCTCTGTTAAAATCGAACTGAGTAGGCCTGAGCCCAATTCCCTGCCAACGTGATTGATTCTCTGCTGCCTTCTATAGCGTCAGAACAAGGCATCAGCTGTATTAAGCCAAGTTAGCAAGCAGACTGCAGCAGTTCAAAGTCTGGAGGGTCGGGCTGTTTTTGACCAGTATCGCCAATCAAGTCGACATTCCAAGAAACGCTACATTTAAACCAAAAAAAATCGCAAGATCACAAGATATAGGAGCAGAAGTAGACTAATTGTCCCATCGAGTCCGCTCTGCCATTTTATCATGAGCTGATCCATCCTCCCACTCAGCCCCACTTCCTGACCTTCTCCCTATAATCCTTGTTGCCCTGACCAATCAAATAGTCTATTAATCACTGCCATAAATACACCCAACAACCTCACTTCCACAGCCGCCTGTGGCAACAGGTTCCACAGACTCAAAACCCTTCTGGCTTAAGAAATCTCTCCACCTCTCTGTTTTAAATTGACACCCTTTTATCCAGAAGTTGTGCCCTCTTGTCCCAACTCCACTATCAGCCCGAAGACCACAAAATTCTGACACCAACATATGGAGCAAGTCACAAATCAATCGGAACTGCCTGGTTTTGATGGAGCAGATTAATTTTTCCACATACATCGTCCAAATTCTCAGCCTTACTTTTGAGACCGGCAAAGATTGGACCAGACAGAGAGAAGAACAAGAATACCGAGCAGGCCAAAGAGTATCCTTTATGTAGCAAAGCTAAAAATACATAACCGATGTTTGGGAGTTTCTGGACCTCTCCTCTTTCTCATTTAAAAAAAATTAAACTTTTAAAAATTAATTTATAACATGGTAAAAGCCAATTCCGGCTATTGATACCTGTGACACAAAATTACTTCTTATTGACCTACAATCCATTGCTTTCAGATCACATCAATGCATACCCACCATTATCCCTTTTGCATTACCCCATAAACTCTATCCCCTGTAATCTGCATCCATGCTTCTAGTCGGTCACAAGGAAAAGTCATAGCGGCTTACATCATTAAAACAGGCCCTTCATCTTAATTCATCCAAGTTACTGAACCTGCATTTGGCCCATCTCTCTCTCTCCCTCCCCCTCACTCTTGGCCTATATACCTCTAAACCAGCCTTATCAACCTTTTTCTTGGCTATGCTAGGACTCTACTCCAAGTTTACAGGTCCCCTTTCCCTGTGAAGCAGAGTCAGGTTTTAGTTAGTTTCTTCCTTCTCTCTCCCCTCCCCATTACATAAATAAGTGTTATGATTTCAGTCCAGGGCTTCCCCCTTAGCCCTTTGGACTTTGGCCATTATTAAACTTTCATAATGTATACTCCGAACTGGGTCCATAGGTAAATACGGTACGAACGCTAGTATGAACCAGCTCGTGGTTGGATATAAAAGCAGTCCTGGAAATCAACGACACAGAGTAAATGTACTTGTTGGTAGTGCCAGGAAAGAGGGACATGGTTTCAAAGGGTTAAATGTGCTGTGGCCCCCCTGTTGAGAATAGCTGCTCTAAACCTTTCCTGTCCATGCACCTGTCCAAAGGCCTTTCAAATGTAGTCATTGTACTTACCTGTACCACTTGCTCACTCTTCAGGACCACCACTACCCCTTTGTGTGAAAATGTTTCCCTCAGGTCCAGGACTACTGGCCGAGGAGGGAGACCGAGCCTCCTGTCAGGGCACAGGTGCTGATGCCTCCGAAGGAGTGGGGACAGGGCTCGAGGGTTACGATGGACAGCAAAGCAGCTGGAGCTCAGCGTTCAAGGGCTGTGAAAGCAGCTACACTGGAGAAGACGGCATGATCCTTGACCACTCACTGTCTCTGAGGGACGGACTTTCTTGGACTTTAATTTTCTCCATTAATTTGTTTTTGCAAGATGATGTTGGAGGCTTTCCTAGTCTTTGAATGACTTTCCTAGTCTTTCCTAGTCTTTGAATGGCTTTCCTAGTCTTTCCTAGTCTTTGAATAACATGCAAAAGCAAGATTTTCACTGCATCTCACGAACACATGACAGTATTAAATAAATCTAAATTTCAAATTGTTCCCCTCCCACTTCAAATCTATGCCCTTCACTTTCAGACTCTCCTGTCGAGAAAAAGAATTAAACTATTTGCATTATCCACGTCATCGTGATTTTTAAATACCTCTATAAGGTCACATCTCAACCTCCTACACTCCAGGGAAAAAGAGAAGAGGGAGAGAGAGAGAGAGAGAGAGAGAGAGAGTGAGTGAGAGGGGGGAAGGGGAGAGAGGGGAGGGAAGGGAGGAGAGAGAGAGACAGAGAGAGGGGAGGGGAGGGAGGAGAGAGAGAAGGGGAGGAGAGAGGGAGCGGATGGAGGAGAGAGAGAGGGAAGGGGAGAGAGAAAGGGGAAGGAGAGAGAGGAAGCGAGATAGAGAGAGGGAGGGTAAGGAGAGGGGGAGATAGGGGGAAAAAGAGAGCGCGAGAGGAGGGAAGGGGAGAGAGAGGGGAGGGAAGGGAAGAGAGAGACAGAGAGAGGGGGGAAGGAGAGAGAGGGAAGGGAAGGGAGGAGAGAGAGAGACAGAGAGAGGGGGAAGGAGAGAGAGGGGAGGGAAGGGAGGAGAGAGAGACAGAGAGAGAGAGGTGGAAGGAGAGAGGGGGAGGAGAGAGAGGGAGGGGATGGAAAAGGGAGAGAGAGGGAAGAGGAGAGAGGAAGGGGAAGGAGTGAGAGGGGAGAGGAAGCGAGATAGAGGGGAGGGAAGGGAAGAGAGAGAGACAGAGAGGGGGTAAGGAGAGGGAGAGGGGGAGAGAGTGAGAGGAGGGGAGGAGAGAGAGAGCAGGAGGGAAGGGGAGAGAGGAGGGAAGGGAGGAGAGAGAGGGAGAGAGGGGAGGGAAGGGAGGAGAGAGAGGCAGAGAGAGGGGTGAAGGGAGGAGAGAGAGAGAAAGAGGGGGAAGGAGAGAGGGGGAGGAGAGAGAGGGAGGGGATGGAGAAGGGAGAGAGAGGGAAGGGGAGAGAGGAAGAGGGAGGGAAGAGGAGAGAGAGGAAGTGAGATAGAGGGGAGGGAAGGGGAGATAGAGGGAGGGGAAGGAGAGGGGGAGAGAGAGAGGGGGGGGGAAGGAGAGAGAGAGAGAAATCATGATTCCAAATAATTATAAAATATTAAATCTGAATTAAACAGGAAAACTACTCAGAATGTCTAAACGCTGCCTGGTTCACCTTTACATACTTTCTGATACAAGGGTTAAGCCAATAAAGAAACTATCGCCATGGGTCTAATTAGTTCATGCAAGCTGAGATCCAAAAATAGTGCAAAGGATAAAGTCTGCATTAATGTTTCATCAATGCCTCCATCTATGAAGGTGCTACACAGAACCATGATATATTTATTGTTAATTTAGTTGCTGGAAGAAGCAGTTGGGCCTGCTGATGTAACACCCCGGGAACTGATTATCACCTGCGAGAGGGTGATGGAAGCAGGTCTCAAGGTCACACTGAGCTGTTCATCTGCAGGAGGTTATAACAGACCTAAGTATGAACAAGAATGAAAGAGTGCAGAGAAGATTTAAATTTAGACATACACAGATACAGCACGGTAACAGGGTCCTTTCGGTCCATGAGTCTGTGCTGTCCAATTATGCCCAATTAACCTACAACCCCAGTAGGTTTATGAACAGTGGGAGGAAACTGGAACACCCAGAGGACACCCAGATACGGGGAGAGCGTACAAGCTCCTTACAGACAGCGCAGGATTCGAACCAGATCATTGGTTCTGTAACAGGATGTTACTAGGACGTTATCAGGACCTGAGGAACTGAGTTACGAGGAAGGGTTAAACAGGTGAGGAGAATTAGGGGAGATTTGATAGAGGTATGTAAAATTATGAGGGATATAGACAGGGTAAATGCAAGCAGGGTTTTCCCACTGACATTGGGTGAGACAACAACCAGAGGTTAAGGGTGAAAGGTGAAATATTTAAAGGGAGCATGAGTGGAACTTCTTCACGTACTGAGTGGAGAGGAAGTGGGACGAGCTGCCAACGGAAGTGAATGCGGGCTTGATTTTAACATTTAAGAAAAATTTGAACAGGTACATGGATGGGAGGGGTATGGATGGATATGGTGCAGGCACAGGTCATAGGGGCCAAAGGATCTGCTTCTGTGCTGTAGCATTCTATGGTTCGAGATCTAGTACGGGTCAGAGATGTGGATGCAGTACAAGCCAGTTCAGCGCAGCATCACATCTGCTCAACCAAAGTGAATGGTGGACAGGCAGGATCATGAGCCACTGTAGCCGAGGTCTCTCTCTCTCTGATCTCCACACTGTAGATCCTAGAGGCAACAACAGTGGGAACAGGTCATCTCAGAAGGGTACAGCACAGTGGAAGATTGTTCGGCCATGGTCAGTGAGCTTGTGGATGGCACTAAACTATTGGTATAGTGAACAGGATCAAGGTGAACAGGTAAAATGGGGGGGACAAGGACTGGCAGATGGAAGTTAATTCAGACAAGTTTTAGGTGTGGCAGTTCTGTAGGTTAAATCAGGACGAACATGGTGAATGGTGGGGCCCTGGGAACAGAGACTTGGGGGTACAGGTACAAAAGGAAGTGGCGATGCTGATGGACTGGGTGGTGAAGAAGGCATTTGGTACTGTCGCCTTCGTCATTCAGGGCACTGAGCACAGGAGAAGGGACATCATGTTACAACTGTACTGGATGTTGGTGACACCTCACTTGGAATGTTGTACACAGCCAAAGTATACGCATTGTCCAGCTGGAAAGGGGGCAGTAGAGATTTACAAGAACCTGGAACCAGCTGGTTTCAGTTATACGGAGTGTCTGGATAGCTTGGGATTTTTCTCACTGGTGTATAGGAGGCTGGGGGTGGGGGGGGGGGGTCACATAAAATCAGAAGGACCAAAGATAAGGTAGATAGTCACACTCTTTTTACCTGGCTAGGGGTATCTAAAACAAGTGGGCATTTATATAGGATGAGAGGGGAAGGATATAAGGACTTAAGAGGCACCTTCCTCAGGCAGAGGGTGGTGGATCTTTGAGCAACTGGGGACAAGTGCAAAATATATTAAGAGAGGGACATGGTTAGGAAAGGTTGAGATAAATGTGGGCAAGCAAATGGGACAAACTTGATCAGAATGGATGTTGAGCCTGTTTCTGCATTGCAGAACTCTTTGTTTTTCATGACCTGCAGCAAGACACTGTTGTAATCTCCTCCAATTAGACCATGGAGCATAGAACTTCATAGCACAGTACAGGCCCTTCAGCCACAATGTTGTGCCAACCTATATAAAGATATTCAATAAGTGAAACCTTCCTATCTCACACTAATAACTATTTTCATAATGTCTATTTTTATTGCATCTGTGAGCCTAAGAACCTTTTAAATGTCCCTATTGTACCAGCCTCCACCACCACCCCTTGGCAATGCCTTCCAGGGAACCACCACTCTCTGGGTAAAAAACTTATCCCCGACATCTCCGCTAAATTTTCCTCCATTCACCTTGTATGATGTCCTCTGGTGTTTGCTAATCTTGCCTAAGGAAAAAGTGCTGGCTGTCCATGCTATCTAAGCACCCTATAATCTTGTAGACCACTATTAAGTCACCTCTCATTCTTCTCTGCTCCAACAAGTCCTGACTCTGTTAACCTTGCCTCTTCTCCAATCCAGACATCATTCTGGTATATCGCCTCTGCACCCTCTCCAAAGCTCCAGTTGCGGTCTAAGGAGAACTTTATAGAGTTGCAACTCATGACTCGAACTCAATCCCAGACTAATGAAACCCAGTATACCACAAACCTTCTTAACTACCCTATCAACCTGTCCAGCAACCTTAAAAGATCGATGGATTTGGATCCACTGTTCTTCCACAGTGTTATGAATCCTACCATTAATCATGTTCTCTGCCTTCAAGTTTGACCCTTCAAAATACATCTCTTCAGTCAAGTCAAGTCCCATTTATTTTTCGTTTATACCATAACCATTGCAGTGTACAGTGAAAACGAGAAAGCGTTTCTCTGGACCGTGGAGCTGGTTACTTACATGGATAAATTTCATCGGAATTTTTTTTTATAACATATCACTTATAAATATCATGTTACAAATGCTAGCCTTGTGTCCCTGGAGTTTAGAAGCCTCATGGCTTAGGGGAGAAGGCTGTTTCGCAATCTGGCCATGAGGGCCCAAATGTTTCGGTACCTCTTCCCGTACAGCAGGAGGGAGAGTAGATTGCGGGACGGGTGTGTGGAGTCCTTCACAATGTTTATAGTTTTCCACAACAATGACCATTACAAAAGTCTATGCAGAGAGAAAGAGTCCCTAATAAAATCCTCTCAGCAGTCATTGCTCCTGATACTACAGGGATTTGCGTTCTGGGATGGTGCAGTTCCCAAACCAGGCAATGATGCCGTAATATAGGATGCTCTCAAGGCATCCCCTGTGAGGGTAAAGGGTGGAAGCTGGATCTTCCTCAACCTCTGCAGGAAGTAAAGGCAAGTTGGGCCTTCTTGGCAATGGATCTGGTGTTGGAGGACCAGGAAAGATTCTCCACCAGGTGCACGCCAAGGATTTTGGTGGAGCCTCAATGGTGGAGCTGTCGATGGTCAGTGGAGAGTGATCCCTGGGCTCTTATCTGGATTGAACTCCATCTGTCACTTTTCTGCCCAACTCTGAATCCTGTCTATATCTTGTTGACAACCATTGACATTATCCACAACACCTCCCAACCTTCAGGTCATCTGCAAACATGTACACTTGTACCCATCTCACCATGCTTGTTATTTATTTCCCATTCCTTGCACTGATACCTTTCTACCTCCATTTCCCCCATTCCACTTTGACTCTTGCCCATATTGGTGGAGGGAAGAACAATTCAGCAGCTCCCATCTCCCATTCCAACTCCCCACAACTTCCTCTGGCCTCGTAACCATTCAATGTTAAATCGAATCACCCCTTGAAAGAGAATTATTTTCAGCAAGATGAGGTTACTTGACTGACAGGAGTGCTCCAACAGGAGTCAACGTGGATTGGATAAGCTGAATAGCATCATGTGGGCCATGACACTTCCAACGCTCCATGAATTGCAACTAAAATTGAACCTCAATGGACAGGACAGGGGAATGAGATTGCTCCAAGAGCCAGCGATGACTCGAAGGGCTGAAGGCCTCCTGCATCAGAAGGAAGTGTGTGCAACTTAGTCACCCCAGGAGCCTCAAGAATGGACTTTCCAATTGGTTTCACTCCAACTACTTTTTACCAGAAGTCTGAAAATCAAGTCAAGTCACCTTTATTTATCTTTCATCCCATGCTCGCACAGTCAAGACGAGATAGTGTTTCTCCTGGACCACAGAGCATATTTACATAAATATAAGTTAGAAGTTAAACAAGTTAAATATTAAAATGTTAAGACGTATACAGTAAAAGTCCACAGTACACTATCCACATATATTCTGGGAATTCAGGAGCCTGATGGCTTGGGGGAAAAAACTGTTGTCCAATCTGGAAGTTAGGGCCCAAGTGCTACAGTACCTCCTACCAGATGGCAGAACAGTTTACGTGAGGGGTGTGTGGAGTCCTTCACAATGTTTATTGCTTTTCACCTGCATCGAGTGTAGTAGATGTCCATTAAGGTAGGAAGAGAACCCCCAGTGATCTTTTCCGCTGACTTCACTATCCTCTGCAGGGTTTTGCTGTCCAAGGTGGACCAGCTTCCAAACCAGGAGGTGGTGCAGTTGCACAGGACGCTCTCGATACATCCTCTGTAAAATGTAGTGAGGATGGAGGGTGGGAGATGAACTTTCCTCAGCCTTCGCAGAAAGTAGAGGCGCTGCTGGGCTTTCTTGGATATGGAGCTGGTGTTCATAGCCCAAGTGAGATTCTCCACCGTGCACTCCAAAAACTTGATACTCTTGATTACCTCAATGGTCAGTGGAGTATGGTCTCCCCTCCCCCCTCCCCACCCTGGGCCCCCCTGAAGTTGACAATCGCCTCTTTTGTTTAATTACATTCAGATGGAGGTTGTTGGCTCTGCGCCAGTCCGTTAGCGACTGCACCTCATCTCTGTACACTGACTCCTCATTCTTACTGATCAGGCCCACCACGGTCGTGTCGTCAGCAAACTTGATGATGCGGTTCGAGCTGTGTTTAGCTGCACAATTGTGGGTCAACAGAGGGAACAGCAGTGGACTAGGCACACAGCCCTGGGGGGCCTCATGCTCGGTGTGATGGGGGTCTTGGTATAATGGTCGGTGGGGGGGTAGGGGGGGCCCATCTGAAAGTTGTGAATCTGTTGTCATTATCCTATTCAAGTGTGATTTCCATAATATTGACAGAGATTCATTTCCAACGCTTCCCAACCATGTTGGCCAGGACGTTCCCAAAATATATCTCTGATTTCATGGCACCCATCAGTCTCCACTAGACCCCAGCCTTGTCCATCAGCTGTCAAACATCAGTGCGAAGGGCATTCACATTGTTGCCTTTCCTAATCCCCTGACTTTGAAATGAGTTTTTTCTGTCTCTGCCAAGGCCCCTTCCTTTATCCTGCAAACTAGATTCATGGGGGGAGTTCCCTTCTATGCCTGATGTAAAGTCACAGACAGGTCCAAGCACAACCTTGCAACAATTAGAGAAAAGCATAATCTGTGGTCACTGTAATCTTCAACACACAACAAAAAGCTGGGGGGTGGGCGAAGGGGACTCAATGGGCTGGGCAGTGTCCGTGGAGGGAACGGGCAAGTCAAACTTTCGAGACAGACTCAATAAAGGGACCCAACCCTCAACGTTGGCTGACAATTTCTCTCCGTGGACACTGCCTGACATGTTGAGTTCCCCCAGCTTCTCGTTCCTCACCCATATGTACTCACCCATTCTACCATCTCACAGCTCAAAGAAGATTTACTATCAGTGCACATACATGGCATCACATACAACCCTGAGAGTCTTCCCCCATGACATAGACATCATATCACCCCCCCCCCCCTCTCATTATCTTTGGATTTCTTCTTAGATTTAACTACAGGCACACAGCATAGTAACAGGCCCTTTCAGCCCACAAGCCCATGCCGCCCAAACATACCCAATTGACCTACAATCCCCTGTAAATTTTGGAGAGTAGAAGGAAACCGGAGCACCCAGGGAAAACCCACGTAGGCATGGGAAAATGCACCGACCTCTTTGAGACAGCGTGGGATTCCAACCCCAGTCCCAATTGGTGGCGCTGTAAGAGCTTTGAGCTGCCCATAAATATCTTGATAAAGGATCGCAAATCTTTGACCATTTCTACCCACGGATGCTGCCAGGCCTCCAGCAACTTTTTATCCACTCGTCTAACCCTGTTCCTATCATGCAATGAGCCGTTTAACCATAGGAACAATATCCTGGCCTTGGACACCACGCGTAATATAGATTTCCCAGGAAGACAATTGAACTTCCCCTATCCCTATGACTCCCTTCCTCTCGCTCATCCCTTCACAGATCTGCCAAATTTTCAGTCCTGTAAATCCAGTGTAAAACAGCACAGGAACAGGCCCTTCAGCCCATGCATTTGTGCTGAACAAGATGTCCAAATCTGCTGCTTAATCATGATCCACATCCCCCTTTTACCTGCATGTTCATGTGTCCATCCAGAAGCCTCTTAAAAGCTACTATCATATCTGCTTCCACAACTACTCCTGGGAGCCTTCTCAAGACACCACTACTAAGTGTTAAAAAAACCCTCCTTCCTTAACTTAAACACCTGTCCTCTAGAACTTTTTTTTACCCTGAGAAAAAGATTCAGACTGTCTACCATATCCATGCCTCCGACAACAGGTCTCCTCTAGGCCTCTGATGCTCCAGGGAGATCAACCCAGGTTTGTCCAGCCTCTTCCCATAACTCGTGCCCTCTAATCCAGGCAACGTCCTGGTAAACATCTTGTGTTCCGTTTCCAAAGCCTCTTCATCCTTCCTGTAATGGGGTGTCCAGAATTGCACACGGCGTTGCAAGTTTGGCCAAACCAAGGTTTTATACAGCTGCAACATGATCCCCTTACTCTTGTTCACATTGCCCTGCCCAATGAAGGCCAACATATCACGCACGCACCTTCTTTACCAGCCTCTCCGTTTGTGTGGCTAATCTCGGAGGTATCGGTGATCCTCTAATTCACTTGAACATCCCTGAATTAAATTTATTGCTAACGTTGCTTTCCTAAAGCCCAAACCCCATAATTTTCTCTCTAAAATGTCTTCCTGCCTGTCTGTTTCTCTTTCTCTCTAAGGTGCCACCTCTTTATCTCACCTTTTGACCTTCTACAATCGCAGAACTCATGATCGAAGGTCCTCTTCTTGTTCTGTATTGCACAATGTTCTAGTCCTATCAAGTCATTATGTCGATGATTACCCACACAATGTATACAGAATTATGATGGGTATAGATAGAGTAGATGCAAGCCATTTTTCATTCCACTGAGGTAAAAACTAGAGGACAAGGATTAAGGATGAAATGGGAAAAGTTTAAAGGATACATGAGGGGAAACGTCTTCACGTAGAGAGTGGTGGGAGTGTGGAACGAGCTGCCAGCCGAATTGGTAAACGTGGGCTCAATCTTGACATTTAAGAAAAGTTTGGATAGGTACATGGAAGAGAGGGTCATGGTCCAGGTGCAGGTCAGTGCGACTAGGCAGAAAATAGTTTGGCACAGACTAGAAGGGGCAAAGTGTCTGTTTCTGTCTCAAGTTAAGTCAGTTTATTGTCAACTGATTGTACAAGCAAGAGCATTCTCTGGTCCTCTGTGCAAAACATACAGAGACACAACGAGACAACACACCTGCAGAGAAGCAATACGTTGTTGTTGCAGATGAGACCAACTACTGTTGAGTCATCTGCAACCTAATGACACTGTTAAACCTGGTTCTGGTGATGCAGTTGTGGGTTGGTAGGGTGAACAGGAGCTGGCTGAGCACGCGGCCCTGAGGTGAGCCAGTCCTCTGTAATGTTCTATGTATTGTGGGGGTGAGGTGGTAGCAATATTAATGCCCTTACCTCTCCAACAACCAACCCTCTCGAGGTCACGAGGAAAAACGATGTGGACTGAAGAAGGGCCAGGATTGTTATTCCTGGCACAAGACTCATCTCGTGGACAGAAAAGAAGGTCTCACGTTGCTGTTTGTTTGCAAGAGGAGTGGAACTTACTGACCTCTGACCCTGAGGTATGAATGCTACCACAGACAGTGCCTCAGGGTCAGGAACCAGTCCCGCAGCCGGTGGTCTGAGTTAAGTTGCCATCACAGGCTCCTGTTGATGTGGCACGTGTCTGACTTATAGGGAGGGGGGTGGGGGTGGTCGGGGGAGATGATTTCAAAGGGAATTAGCATAACCACTGGGGGATGATTGTCAGCGACAAGGAGGTGAAAGGAAGAAGATGATGACTGAACCTCTGTTCTCTCCGCTTGTTATGAGAAGCTTTCAAACAAACACAATAGGGCACGAAAGCTGCCTGGTTTAACCTGGCAGATTCAAACCATTGAATAGCTCGATTGAAGGTTAATGCAATTGAAGGAAGAGGCTGATATATAAAGCTGTCATCCATTCACAGAGGAGTCTCTGGGGCTTCCTGATTATCTCGCCCGTGAAAGAGCCATTATTCGATCTGGTTTGTAAGGACGCAGCATGACATGTAGTGGCTTACTCCACTTTGTGCAGTGCTGGAGGTGAGAGAGAGAGAGCTGCTCAATCTCCTTCTCTCCTTTTGGCAGCTAAGTGAACTGTGAGACCTTGACTATTTTCTCGTGACCCCGGCCTAAACATCACTCAATGGCCACTTTCCATAATATATGCAAAATAAGTATTAAACTACCATCCCTTTCTTAGGGACAACTGTGAATAAACCATAATACTGCAGCCTTCACTGGGTAAATTGGCCGCAGCCCAGGAGATGGGGGAGAAGATTCTGGTCAACTCAAGGAGTTTTATCATTTCCTGCATCAACACTAGTGCAAACTCCAATAATCAAAGAACAGAGAACACTTCAGCAAAGTACAGACCCTTCGGCCTGTAATGTTGTGCCGACTGATATATTCCTACCAACAAAAAAAAACGAAACCCTTCTTACCTCATAACCCTCATTTTTTCTTTCATCCCTGTGCCTGTCTAAGAGTCTCTTAAATGCCCCTGATGTCCCAGCCTCCACCACAATGGCTGGCAAAGCATTCTAGGCACCTGTAATTCTCTGTTAACCCCTCTGATGTCTCTCCCATTTTCCTCCCTTCACTGTTACCGCACTGTATGTCTAAATTTAAATATAAAAAATCTTAAATGTGGGGACTTTTCATGAAGTATTTCAGAATCTCTGATTTAATATGAATGCAGTAGTGTTGACTAATAAGGTAATTTATACTTTGATTAGGAATATTTTTTCTTCTCTCTTTGCCAAACAGCTTCGTCTTTGGTAGTGGGTTTCAAAATAATAAAATATTACAATAACATAATTTACTTAATTGAGAATGCAGGGTACTTGGGTGAACTGGTATGATCTAAGAGTAATGTATTATTTTTAAATTTGAATATGCATTCTTGTTCACTCTGTATTTTTCAATGTGGATTTCAATTTCAATAAACATTTTGAAAAAGAAAAAATATGAATCTCCACCTATAAATAGAGCATACTTTCCTGTTCCACTCGTTCCTCTATACTTAGAAAACATTACTGTGAACTTGCTGATTTAACTTGCCAATATTTTTCACACCTTCTCTTTGCTTTTCTGCTTTCCCTTTTAATTTTACTCCCACACTTTTCATAATCCTTCAGATCTTAAGCTCTCAGAATTAGTGTTGTTTGCTTGTTATTCGACAATCTCTCTCTCTCTCTCTCTCTCTCTCTCTGCAGACGCCATCGTTGTAGTGAAAAACTCACATGAGACCATGGATAGAGATGGATTTTAATTCCCCGTCCCACTCTCTCGTGGGAATAGGGTGCGGAATTGAAATGGGTAGCCGCTCGGAGATCAGATCCCTGTTACAGCAGTGGAGAGAGTGAATGTGCACAATAAAGTGATCCCACAATCTGCGTCCAGTCACTACAATGTAGAGGAGACCACACTGGGAGCACTGAATGCAGTACATGACCGCTCCCCCCCCCCACCACTGCAGACTCACGTGAACTGTCACTTCACTTGGAAGGACTGTTCGAGGCCCTGAATGGTGGTGAGGGAGGAGGTGTGGGTGCAAATGGAGCATATTTTCATTTCTAGAGGTTAGGCTGTAGCATAAACTCTGCCAGCTTTCCTCAGAAAGAACCTTATCTGGATCCATCATGACCTGCCTTGCCCAAGACTGCAAGAAACTGCAGAGAGATGTGAATACAGCTCAGTCCATCACGGAAACCAACCTCCCTTCTATCGACTCCATCTACACCTCCCATTACCTTCAAAAAGCTAAAGAACCCTCCCTCCCTGCTCAAACCCTCTTCTCCACCTCCCCCCACCCCGCCCCCTTTGAGCAGGCAGTAACTGAACTTGAAAGCATAAATATCTAAATTCAAGAACAGTTTTCCTCCTGCTGTGATCAGACTTATTGGTAGTGTAAAAAAAAACTGTGCATGTATTTGCTGTATAGTTTTCTTTTGGATTACCAATAAGTGGAAATTCTGGCTCACTCACAGGAAAAGGAATCTCAGGGTTATATGTGATGTCATGTATATACTCTGACAATAAATCTGAAATCTGAATCTTAAGCGGACCTGTCATTAGTAAAAAGATGATGCGTTTGCACCATTTAACCGTACCTTTCTCCATACCCTGCATTTTGTCTTTGTAAAACTATATCCTGCACTAGTGGTTCACTTGCCTGGATCATGTGTGAAACAAAACTTTTCACTGCATTATTCAAAAATTTTTAAGAAACTATTAAAATTGATTGGGATTTTTCAGGGAGAAGAAATGACAATTAAAAAAAAATTAAATGTAAATTCATCTGAAGCTCTCCAAACAGTGAAACCTGAGGATTAATTGGAAATTTAATCATGGAGTTTTCTTTTGGAAATAGCTAAAGATTTTTGAATATAGATGGGATCAGGATACAATTGAGCCACAAACCAGGTCCAGAAGCATTAACACGGTGAATAGAGCTCTCTCTCTCTCTCTCTCTTTTTCTCTCTCTCTCTCTCTCTCTCTCTCTCTGCACACACACACACACACACACACACTGTACATAGGGTATAATCTAGTTACATCACTGCGTGAACTTGACTGCTTCTTTCTCTGATCAACCTCTTCGACCACACATGGGGCCTGTTGTTCCTCGGTGCCAGGATTTGCCTAATGTTCTCTTTCGTCAAACACCACGGGCTGTGTGTCCGATACTGAGCACTCTACCTTAAGGCGAGACCCTGCTGTCGTGCGTCCAGTAAAGTGATTAGGAGGAATTTTACTTCATTCGGGCATTGGGCTTGTGCCAGTGAAGGAGTTAAAAGAGCTGTTTATTCTTCTCTTCTCCACCCCCATCCAAAAAGAAACAGTTTAGTAGTGAATTAGAGAGCGTGGGTGAAAGTATTCATGGCGAGAAATGTGGAATAATGAGTCTGCCATGGCAGGCTCCAGCTCTCAGAAGCACAAAGCCAGCAATGTAATACAACATCAGGGAGCAAGGCAGAAGTGTTCTGGAACGACATGGGTGAGAGTCCAACCTGATCATCAGGCCTGTGTATTAGCGCATGGAATATAACAGCACAGGAACAGGCCCATGATGTATCTGCAGAACACAGATCAGCTGGAGAAACTCAGCAGGTCACGCAGCACCTATACAAAGTGAAATGCAGTTGATGTTTCGAAGCCTGAGCTCTTTGTCAGGGGTTATGATTCATGAAGAAGGGCTCAGGCACGAAACGTCAACTGCCTTTTACTTCCTGTCGACCCTGCGTGACCTGCCGAGTTTCTCCAGCATGTTTGAGCCCTGCACTAGGCCCCAGAATATGCTGACTACCTCCTTATGATGCAAGTTCAAGTTTTCAAGTGTATTGTTTATCATTATCTGGTTGAAAAAAATTCTGACTGTTGCTACGTGTGATTTAAATCAGGTTTGATGTGTTCACAGAGAAGCGAGTCCGGCCCAGGTACTCAGTAAATGCTGTATAGGAGCCAATAGTCAGGTGTGCACTAATGAGTGGGCAGGTTGGCAGGTGATGCAACTTCCAATTAGGTTTCAGACGGACAGGCCACGTGACGCTCCACAATCAGTGCTTCTCCTAACTTCATGAACTTCCATTGGGTCTCCCCTCAGCGTCCGGCACTCCAGAGAAAACAGCCCCAGTTTGTCCAACCTCTCTCTATAACATATACCAGGCAGCATCCTGTTAAACCTCTTCCAATGCCTCCACGTCCTTCTTGTAATGGGGTGACCAGAACTGAACACAATTACAGTGGAAAGGCAGGGATAGGCACTGCTTATTGAACAGAGAGGAGAGTGGCTTAAGCCTGCCTTTCTACCCCTGCTCTGTCTGTTCTCATCCCTCCTACCAGATATTTTGTAAACTTGGTTTAAAAATGTTAAAGTGAGTCAGCTGACAAGAAAGCTGAACGAGACTGTGCTTTTAGAAACCTGTTTGGGCAAGAGTGATGGTGATCTCATTTCATGACTGTTAACTACATATACGAGGTGAACAAATTGGAGAGAGGGTTACGACATTAGGACGCTGCATGTGTATAATGTGTCACAGAGTTGTGCAGCACTGAAATAGATCCTTTTGACCCAATGAACCACATTGTCCACCTAATTTAATCGTATTTGCCTGCATTCTGCCCATATCCTTCTCGTCCTTTCCAATACAAGTGCCTGCCTCTCACTTACCCTGGCATTTGTTGCACGCACTCGTGTGAAATAAGATTCCCCGCAGGTTCCCTTACTGCCTCAACGTCACCTTAAATTTATCGGGGACGGTGGGGGGGGGGGGGGTGCGGGTGTGAGTGTGCGAGAGGCTGTTGCCAATGGAAACATGTAGGAAAGACCTCTGCTGTGGTGCTGAACCTCATACTTTTAGTTATTTTTGAGCGTTGTTATCTGCCTGTGGACCCTTGTGAAGAACAGTTCAGTTACTAACTGCACAGTTCACACTTTCCATCCACACTCACCCACACATAGATCTACCCATGCTCAAGCAATTCTTCATGCCAGTTCCAATCCTGACATGGAACTTACTGTCACTACTAAGGGGACAATTGCTCAGCTCATTTACAGAACATTCTTGGGTCTGAATTTTGACATTCTTTTTTTTTTATTTGGTCGAAGAGCGCCTCCTTTGAAATGGCAGATTCATTGTCATACAGCTTGGAAGCAGTCCCTTCAGCCCAACTTGTCCATGCTGACCAAGTTGCTGACCTGAGCTAGTCCCATTTGCCTGGGTTGGCACAGATCTCACTAAATCTTCCCTATCCACGCAGAGCATTATAAAATTCCTACCCTCCCCCATTTCTGCATTCTTCAACAAAAAAATTAATGGCTTTGAAGCTCTGTTTTAATTTTTGTTTAGTCAACACTGTCCAAGTATTATTGTATAAATGCCTTTCAACTGCATTGACTTCTGGTCAGCGGGGGATCAGGGCTTCGCTATTCTTCAAGTGGATTCCACCAATCAAGGAGTGCTTGGGGGAGTTCAATTCCCAGTGGAGGAGAAATCAGGTCTGGGAAATCGGTCAAAGAGTCCTGAGGCCCGCAGAAGATCCTGGGACACAGAAGTCTTTAAATTAAATCATATTTAATTACCATGCAGTAGAAGCTTATTCCGGCCCATGAAACCTGTGCTGCTCAATTAACCTGCCAAATCCGCACGATTTTGGATGGTGGGAGGAAACTGGAGCACCCAGAGAAACTCATGGGGAGAAGGTGAAACTGCTTATGGACAGCACTGGATTCGATCCCTGGTCACCAGCGCTGTAATAGCATTGGGCTAACCACTACACCAGCAGGGCCGCCTACTGAGATTTAACTGAGATTTGTCGACCATCTTGGGCTCAACTGAAAAATCCCATGGCTAAGTTTCCATCTCCAATGTCCCAACACTTTATTGACTCCATAAAAAGAAGGGAATAGTTTCAATTTCCCACATCCTCCATTATAACAAACAACCGCCATTAGTGACAACATGTCAGAAACCCAGCACATAAAATCCACTCAGAAAGTTCCCACAAGTGGCAGGATGATAATGGCCTTTAGTCTGGAATTCAAGGAATTATCATTCCCATGGCAAAAGTTGCCCTATCAGTCAGATTCCCATTGGTACGTACGTCAACCATTCACCCTCTCTGCATCTTAACATCAACTTAGTTTCTCACTTCACTGTTTCAGATGAAAGGTCTCAGATGCCAAATGTTAACTCCTTTTCTCTCTTCACAGTTGCTACCTGTCTTTTGTTTCTTGTACACTGCGTATGACAACAAACTCTTAATCAATAAAGTCATTATTTGGGTAGCACGGTTCGAATTCTGTGAGGAGTTTGTATGTTCTCGCCGTGACCTGCTTTGGTTTAGACCGGATTTTCCGGTTTCTTCCCAGCGTCCAAAAATGGTTGGTTAATTGGATGCAATTGGGGGTTTCAATGGGTCAGATTGGCCATTGTGCTGCATCATTTAAAGTCTCAGGGTGGAGGGGTTCCAAATGATCTCTTTACAAGTGACGGGCAATTCTCATCAGAGAACCTGGAAGTGTAGTTAATTGGTGAGGAAAGTGCTCCCTCCAGTCTTCAGATGTGAAGCATTGCGAGTCCCTTTGTGAGAGTCCCTTATAACTGCATGTCTTTCATTCCCCTTTATAAAACACCAGCTGTAAATGCACACACAAAGGTATTTAGATCCATTGTCCCGGTCCAATTATTGTTTGGGTTGGAGATCACAGGAGCGCGGATGAACTGATTGAATCATTGATTGCGCGCACACAAACCTGGCTCATGTGGCCATTAACAAATACTCTCTGTGGTGAGTATGCCAGAAGCTAGAATACACTGAACTGGTTCTCCAGTTCTCCCTGACTGCAGCTCGGAGCCTGGCTTGATGGCAAACTGGGCCCATACATGTTTCACAGAGTCATAAAAAGATAAAGGACAGAAGCTGGCCCTTCGGGCTTTCGAGTCCATTCAAACCCACTGCCATCCCAATCGTACTTTAATCCCATATTTTCTTCTCCCATCCCCGCCCAAATTCTATGGGTCTCCTACATACTGGGGACAATTGATAATGGCAAGTTAACCTACCCACTGAATGTCTGGGATGTGGGAGGGAACCAGAGCCCCAGAAGTGGGGGGGGGGGGGGGAATCCTCCAGCACACATTGACAACATTGACTGGGAGCTTTGCTTAAACAGGGCTCAAAGAATTATTGAGGGCCTTTTGCATCCAACTCGCAGGATCTCTCACCCACTATCATCGGGAAGGAGGTGCAGAAGCATCAAAATGAGAGCGGCCAGGCTCGGGAACGGCTTCTTCCCACAGGCTGTGAAATTGATGAACAGTGTTCTGTAACCTTGGGTCTCATAAATGAAAGGAAGTAAACTCTTCTGAGATATTTATACATATTTTATATATGTTTATGGATTAATATGCGTGCGTGTGTCTTGAGTGGGTGTATTTGTGCGCACCGCGGTGCAGAGAAACGATATTTTGTCAGGATGTATGTTTATACAGTCAGATGATAATGAATGTGCAAACTGCACACAGACAGCGCCCAAGGTCAGGATTGAACCCTAGTGTCGGATGCACTGTGGCAGGGGCTGCAGGAACAGCACCACGGTGTTCATAGCTGCAGGCAAGTCTTCACAATTTCCAGGCAGTCACATTTATCCTAAGACTCATTTGCAGAAGCCAAAGAGGAGGGACAACTCATCTGAGCGAAGTGGCCTGTTAAATATTTCTACCGAAGATCATTCACCCTTAATTCCTCATTTTGTGCTTATTCTCCAGAGGGTTCACTGAACTACATTATGTCTAGTCAAATTTCCTTTGCAGTCAAGGCAACATCATAAAACAAGTTTCTCCGCGGTTGAATGGTTCTTGACACCTTTACCCGGCCAACATGGGATAAAGTCCAAGTGGTTAATAATGGCTACCTCTGACTGATTGCTAAGTAGTTCAAAGACTGTGTGAATTATCATATCTGCTGACACCTTAAATGGTTGCTCTGTCCTTTCATCAACAATTACAGATGATAGCTACACTGAGCAAGCTGTAAACATATCATGGATTTCAATTGTTGATCAAACACCCACTGTCTGTTCCTTTAAAATGGTGACAGGCACTTCTGTTCCGCGACCAGATGGAATATACACACGTGACCAATTAATCACAGAACCATAGCACAAACACAGGCCCTTCCAGTCCCATAGACCTGCACCCCGACCATACCCCTGCATCCCCCTGTCCAACCTACCAATGATGTACGTTTTTGGAATGCAGGAGGAATTCGGAGCACCCAGAGGACACCCATGCAGGGCACGGGGAGAACGTACAAACTCCTTGCAGACAGCGCCGGATTTTAACTCTTAACAGCGTGGCGCTAACCCCACCAAACCAATCAATCGGCCCCTTGTTCGGGTCAGGCCAATTCACGTGGATATCAGCACTTGGCCAATTTTAATCATGCAATCTGAAAATGGTTTTCAATTCAGGAACACTGAAACATCAATAGCTTATTTGTCCTAAAGTTTAAAGATGTCTCCGGGCTTTGACACAGAATTGCAGTCATCAGGTTTCAAGATCTTTGTAAATATTTTGTGTGATTTACAGAGTTTGATGCACACCAAGGGATTTAACTCAAAGTTATTCATCATCATGACTTCAGAGAGGAGAGCGGAGATCTTCTTGCAAAGCTGAAGATGTTACTGAAAGAGGGAGGGGCAAGACTGCGGAGAAATTTGAATGTTAACACATTTGAATTTTGAAATATGAATGCTGACAGTCTTTTGTCCATGGTCGATTATTCAAGAACTAGAGGTCATATGTTTAAGGGTAAAGGTTTAAGAGGGAACTTGTGGTGGGGGTGGGGTGGGGGGGGGGGGTGTCACATTTTTAATTCCGAGGAAGCTACAGAAACAGGTTCATTTATGACGTTCAAAATAAATTTGTAGAAATATGTGGCTAGGAAGGGGTTACAATGCAAGTAGCCGAGGCGAAGGTTTGTGATCAGGGCGTCGGAAGCTCGGTTGGGTGGGCGGTCCGGGGCAAAAAGGAGGTTGACTTATACACGGGATCGACCATTACACAAGCATATATGGTAGCATTACCCTTGTGACCAGATGAAGGAGAACTTGTTGTTCCTTGAATGAAGGATCGCTTGATAATTACTTTGTTTCTTTCCCACTATCATCAGATCTCTCCCTGTAACTCTGCACTCTACGGTGTTTCCAAGTGCGGTACTGCACTCTGCATGGCTTGTCTGCCTCGGTATGCGGGAAAAGAAACTTTACCTCAGTTAAAACAATCAGGCAGCTTGAGAAAGAGACAGAAGAGAAGGAATACATGGGTCGGCACAACATTGAGGGCTGAAGGGCCAGTATCGTTCTATGTTCTGGGGGGGGAGTGAAAGGGAAAGCATGTGCATCATGTGTGAGAAAGAAAGAGTGAGAAGTATGGTGTAAAAGGGAGATAGAGAAGGGGAGATAAAGAAACCAATGAAGAGAACCAGGAAAAAGAGTAAGAACTTTAGAAATAGGAGCAGGAGTTGGCCATTCAGCCCATCAAGCCTGCTCTGCCATTCAATGTGATCATGGCTGATCTGAAGATAGACTCATCTCCTGCCTTTTCCCCATACCCCATAATTCCCTTACTATGTAAAAATCTATCCAACCTTGTCTTAAATATATTTACTGAGGTGGCTTCCACTGCTTCAATCGGCAAATTCCACAGATTTACCACCCTCTGGGAAAAACTGTTCCTCATCTCTGTCCTAAATCTACTACATTGAAACTTCAGGCTATGCCCCCTAGTTCTGGTCTCCCCTACTAATTTGAAAGAACTTACCTACCTCAATCTTAACCTATGCATTTTATAAGTTTCTAGAAGATCCCCTCTCATTCTTCTAAATTGCAGACACCTCAATCTGTCCTCATAGGCCAACCCCCTTCATCCCTGGAATCAACCTGATGAACTTCCTCTGCACCACCTCCAAAGTCAGAACATCCTTCCTCAAGTAAGGAGCCCAGATCTGCACACAATTCTCCAGATGAGCCCTCACCAGTACCTTGTACAGTTGCAGCATAACCTCCCTGCTCTTAAATTCAATCCCTCTAGTAATGAAGGCCAACATTCCATTAGCCTTCTTGATAGCCTGCAAACCAACCTTTTGCGATTCATGCACAAGCACTCCCAAGTCCTTCTGCACGTTAGCATGTTACAATTGCCTGCGATTTAAATAATATCTGGTCTTCCATTCTTCCTTGCAAAGTGCATAACCTCACATTTGTACTCACTTAAGAGAGTAGAAGAGCAAGAAGGAAAAACAACAAAGAAAGAAAGAGAGCAAAAGAGAGTGAGAGAGAGGAAGAGAGAGAGCAAGAGGCTCAGGAAACCCAAACATCTGTATGCCAGCATATTTATTAGCTTAAAGGTGAAGATTGATAGCTATCTAAATAGTCAGGGCATCAAAGGTTATGGGGAGAAGGCAGGGGAGTAGGGCTGAGTGGGAGAATGGATCAGCTCATGATGGAATGGCAGAACAGATTTGATGGGCTGAATGGATGACTTTTCCTCCTATGGTCTTATTGTCTACCATTTACTGTCCTGCAAGACGGGACATGGCAAGTTTGTGGTGAAGAAAGTTCCAAGTTGGTAGTAAGATAAACCATGAATTAACCATAAAACAACTAGTGCTAATAAATGGTAAATGCCATAATAGTTTTGAGAAGGAATAATTTGTGCAAGTAAACTAGTCTGTGTGGATCCTGATTCTTTTTGCACAGGTAAGCAAGACTGGGAGTTATTCAACAGAACACTGGAAAGCAATCCAGGGTGAAAGTTAGGTATTCTGCAGAAGGTAATAGGAGCTAAGGAATCTGTTTGGCTGTGCGTTTATTTGATAGCTATCTAAACATGATTGGTTTACTACCTTTGATCATAACAGAAGCAAAGTTTGATTTGTCAGAAGTACTGATGTAATTAAAGCCAGGTTTCAATGCTTGAACATCACACTGATTTAATGTGGACAGTGCTCCGGGGCGGGTCAGTCCTATGGAGGACTTGAGTTGAAATGGGTGCAGCAGATGCCAAAAAGCATAAATAACTGTTCCTTTCATTCTTATCTCTCTCAGACACTTGAAAGTTAATTGTCAATGGGGAGAATTGTGCTTTGATTATGCAATGCAGTGTCAAAGAAACACGTGCTGTTTTGTGAACACTTTGCAAACTTTACAACCTTTGTACTGTATGAGCAGAATTTGGCCCATTGAGGCTTCTCTGCCATTCGATCACAGCTGGTTTATTTTCCCCCACAAACCCATTCTCTTGCCTCTTCCTGTAACCTTTTACACCCTTACTGGTCATGAACTGCTCAACCCCTGCTTTAAATCAACACAAATGACTTGACCTCCACAGCCGACTGTGGTAACAGATTCCACGCATTCACCTCTCTCTGGGTAAAGAAATGTCTCCTCAACTCTTTTCTAAATGGACGGCCTGTTATTCTGAGGCTGTAGCCTCTGGTCCTAGACTCTCCCACCACTGGAAACATCTTCTCCACATTCACTCCATCCAGCCCTTTCAATGCTCAGTAGGTTTCAATGAAATCACCTCCTCCCCCCTTTCCTTCTAAACTCCAGCAAGTACAGGTTCAGAGCCATAAAACGCTCCTCATACGTTAACCCTCTTATCTCCAGGATTATTCTCCTAAACCTCCTCTGGGCCCACTCCAATGCCACCACATCCTTCCTCAGGCATTCAGTCCATCTGGTCCGTGCAGCCATCACCAAGAGCTGTGAACGCAGCTCAAGCCGGCATGCAAGCTGCCTTCCCCTCTACCGACAAGGTCCACACCTCCTGCTGACTTGGGAAAGCAACCGACATATTAATGGACATCATCCCGCTGCAGCCACACTCTCTTCTCCCTTCCCACCCACCCCACCCCCCACCACTTCATCGGGCAAATGTTCCATGAGTTTGGAAGCACGGACCTTCAGATTCAAGTACAGATCCATTTCAGTTGTTGTCAGACTCTTCTCACTGGTAAACATATTGTCCCTGCAGTGTTTTAACTGCACTTATCTCTATACCCAGCTGGATGTCTTTGCAACATGACACTCTTCATTCTTTGCCTTCCTGTAACACTGCACCCTGCACTTCTATTATTGGCCCTACTTGCCGTACTTAAGGATGGATTGACTTGCATAAATAGCACACAAAACAAAGCTTTTAATCATATCAATAAGTAATTTAATTCAAATCCAACACACTCAGTCCCCTTCTTTCTTCTCTGTAACTTTTATCTAGAACAGTGAAAAAAAACCCTACAAAACAGCTAAAAAGTAGTTTTATTTTACAAAATACCCACTGGGCTGCACCAAGCAAGAATTTCCGTGCCAATGTACATTCTACAAGTGTTGGTAGGAAACAACCGACGTCAGCAGATACCGTGATTGGTGTAAAAAAACAAAAACGCCACAGGACTTGAGCAGGTTTTGCAGCGACCATGGGAGGGAGGTAAAGATAGATAATCGCCATTCGGGTCTGAGTCCCTCCCCTCAAGGTGTGAGCAGGCTGGTTTTTGACTAGAGAGGAAGCACAGGCCAACAGGCAAAAGGCGAAAACTGGAGGTGGATAGGAGGTAAGGAGAAGCAAGCTAAGAATTGATCAGAGGAGGGGTAGCTCTGTGAATACAAAGCTGGAAGAAAGCAGTGGTGTAGGGAGTGAGTGAGTGTGTGTGTGAGAGAGAGAGAGAGAGAGAATAGGCCTTTTCCTAGTTGGCCTCCGCATAGAGGCCAGCTTAAGAGCCAAATGAAAAGGTGTTTCTTACCAGAAAAGCCTGCTTCGATGTCCCCTTTCAGCCTGGAGGAGGCTGGGGCATTGATGCAGCGTTCAGAAGGCCTGGTTACTGGTGCCATGACACCATACATATGCGCCGAGCAATGACCGAGATCATTATCCATAATCCCCAGGCGGCTGGACCCATTCTGCATTTCCCAGAACGGTTCCAGCTGCATGGGGGATTATGGGTAGGGTAGACAGCCATTGCTCTTCCACATATTGAGCCGCTGAACGTCTGTTGAGCACCTTCACTCTGTCTGTTGCAATAGCAGGGACCTCTCTGTGGCCAACCATTTTAATTTCTTCCCCACTCCTGTACCAACATGTCTGTCCATGGATAGCCTCATGACTGCCAAACAGAAGCCACCTTCAAATTGGACGAGCAACACCCAGTATTCTGTCTGGGCACTTTCTGACCAGATGACATTATGATTGACTTCTCCGGTTTCCATTAGGCCCCTCCCCTGTCTCCCTACCTTCCCCATCCCTCAGTCTCCTTTCCTCCAGCTCCCCACTCCCTTCCCTCCCCATTTAAAGAGCTACCCCCTCCCCCATCACTTCTCAGCTTTTGCCTCTAGTGCTCTCCTACACATATCTACCAATGACCTGTGGCCCTGTGCTCTACTCCCTGCCTGCTTTTTGCTCATTTGACGAAGAGCTTAGGCTAGAAACGTTGGTTATGTATCTTTGCCGTAAAGAACGCTTCGGGACCTGTTGAGTTTCGGCAGCACTTTTGTGTATTTAACGTGTACCTTCATAAAGGGCTCAAGCACAAAACATTAGGTATGCAGCTTTATCTTTGCTGTACACTGTTTGACCTGCTGAGTTTCTCCAGACATGATTTTATTTGTGCTTCTGCAGACTTTATTGTTTCTCCTAATCTCGGATGCCTCTCAGTTCTTATTCAATTCTCATGCTCTTTCCAACACTGGGGCTAATCTGCAGTGCACAACTGACCTATTGACACGTGGACCTGGGTAGAAACCAGTACACCTGGAGGAAAACTGCATGATCACAAGCAAACTCCACATGGACAGCAGCCGAGATCCGAGTTGAATCTGTGTCTCTGTGGGATGGTGGCAACTCACCGCTACCTCGCTGTGACACAGATTTACGGTACAAAACACAGAGATGTTGGCGGAACTCAGCCAATCTCACAGCATCCATGGGTGGACACAAAAGTCTGCAGATGCTGTGATTGTAGTAGAAGCATAGAGATGCTGGAGGAACTCGGTAGGTCTCACAGCGTCTGGTTTAGTTCCTCCAGCAACTCTTGTGTTTTTACTACAATCACAGCTTCTGCAGACTTTCATGTTCCCTGTTTACAGAATGATGATGGCCATTCAGCCCAGAATCAGAATCAAGGTTTATTGTCATGAACAAGTCATGAAATTTGGTGTTTTGCGGAAGCGTCGTAGAGCAAACATTCAGATTGTAACCATCTTACATCCTCACTATAAAAAACAAAATAATATTAACAAATAATAGTGAATGAAAAGTCAGGCAGTGTCTTTGGTTCATTGATTATTCAGGAATCTGATGGCAGTGGGGAAGGAGCTGCCCCTGTGCCACTGAGTGCTCGTCTTTAGGCTCCTGTACCCTTTTCTTGATGGTAGTAGAGTGAAGAGGGCACGGCCTGGGTAGTGGAGATCTTTGAGGATAGAGGCTGCTTTTTTAAGATACCACCTTGTAGATGGCCTTGATGGAGTGGTCTAGTGCCTGCGATGTCACAGGCCGAGTTAACAACCCTCTGGAGTTTATTCTTGTCCTGAGAGCTGGTGCCCCTCAATACCTGTGATGCAACCAGCCAGAGTGCTCTCCGCGGTACCACTGTAAAAGTTTATGAGAGTCTTCGGTGACAGACCGAATCTTCCCAGACGTCTCACGATGTATAGCAGCTTATGCTGTCATTGATGCCCTTCACACCCTCCTCTGACCCCAACTGTCTGATCAAATTGGTTCCAGAGGTGAGTTTTTTGAGCTACAAAGTCACAAGAACATGAGAAAAGCAGCTTTTTCCCACTGACCAACCGAGTGTCTCATATTCAAGATACAATATTTATTTGTATAGATGAAATTATTTTCCTGATATATTGCGTGTCTGTGTGTTGTGTATGGTTGAGTATCTAAATGTTTTGCACCGAGGACCGGAAAACACTGTTTCATTGGGTTGTATTTGTAAAATCCTGTCCCGCATCGGACTTGTCAGCCACAAACGAGCCTGCAGCTGACGTGGACATTTACCCCTCCCTAAATCTTCGTCCGCGAAGCCAAGCCAAAGAAGAAGAAGATTTGTAAAATCAGATGACAATAAACTTGACCTGCTACCCCTCCACCATCTGACTCCTCGACAACAAACTCAATCAGAGGGTCATTTAAGGACTCTCACTTTGCACATTATTTATTATTGAATATTTATTTTCTTGTTTACATTTCTCTCTTTTGTATACTTATCTTTTTTTTCTGTTTCGTTTTTGGCTTGACCGATAAGTAGAAATTCTGCCTCACCCGCAGGAAAACGACTCATAGGGTTGTGTGTGATGTCATGTATGTACTCTGACAATAACTGAACTTTGAACTTTTGAACATTAAACTCATATGCAATTAAATACTAATTAATACTTCTGTGACCGCAATCAATATCCATTGTCCAAATAAACTATACCAATGCATCAGATATCAATACACTCATATACCAGAAGCAATACTCCACTGTAGGTAAACTTGATGTTCATTATCAATGCCTACGATGGGAATAGTCAGTGAGAGACATATCTTCTGGGCTCCCATCTTCAAAACCGAATGCAGCAATGCCCTGTGATACAATGCCAAGAGCCAGTATTGCATTCTTAGTTTCTGATCTACTAATAACATATATTCAGATACCTCTGTATTGTCAATCCCTCTGGCATCAATGCTTGCATCCAATGTGCATCAGAACGTGTTGTATTCTCCAGGAATTCACAACCACAACCACCTCCCAGTGGCCAATCATTTCAATTCCGGATCACACTCTCGCACTCATATGCCTGTCCATGCCCTTATGTACTGACCCATCCTGACCACACCTTATTTTCCGTCTGGGAACTCTCCAGCCACATGGCATGAACATTGACTTTACTGCTTTCCATTAAACCTGCTTACCTTTTCTTTCCCCTCTCCCCTTTTTCTGTCTTTCCAGTTCTTTCTTTCACCCACCCAGTCATCCCTCCTCCCCCTCATTGCTGCCGTCCCCACACTCCTTTCTCCACCTATCATCTGCCTTTCCCACCCCCCCCATTCCTTTGTTCAGAGGTTTGCCAGCATTTTCTCACACTTTGATGAAGGGCTGAAGCCCGAAACGTCAGTCTGTCTCTTTTAAATGACATCGTTTGACCAGTTGAGCTTCTCCAGCATTTTGTGTTTTGACTTTTTTTACAAGAACTCATCCATGTAGTTCTCCAAAATTTTCTTCAGTGATAAAATTGAGCCCACATTCACAATTTCAGCTGGCAGTTCATTCCAGAGTCCCTTTACTCTCTGTGTGAAGAGGTTCCCCGTAATGTTCCCCTTAAACATTTACCCTTGTGTCCATAACACATGTCCTCATGTTTTTATTTCACCTAACCTCAGTGGAAAAATCTGACTTGCATTTATTCTGTCTATACCCCTCTTAATTTTGCATACCTCTATCAAATCTCCTCTCATTCTTCTGCACTTCAGGGTATAAAGTCCACAACTGTTTAACCCTTGTGGTGGAACATAATATTGATGAGCAGGCTGGCTCACCTGCGGGACCGTTAGCCCCTCCCCCTAAGACCCCTATTAAAGGCCGAGAGGCCTGAGCCCTAGTCTCCTCCCTCGTACCTGCCCTTGCACTTGAACCAGGCTGAGGCATGCTTGGATCTTTAGATCAATAAAGACTTTGGGCCTTCCTTCGTGTCTGTGAGTGGTCCTTGATTGCGCTACAACCTTTCCTTGTAGCTCAGTTCCTCAAGGCCCAACAACATTCTACTAAATCTTCTCTGCACTCTTTCAATCTTACTGATATCTTGCCTGTAGTTAGATTACCAACACTGCACACATTACTCCAAATTTGGCCTCACCAATGTCTTATGCAACTTTACCGAACTCCGATATTCAATACTTTGATTTATGGAAGGCAGTGTGGCCAAAGCTCTCTTTACGACCCTATCTACCTATGATACCACTTTCAGGGAATTATGTGTTTGCATTCCCATATCCCTCTGGTCTACCGCACTCCTCAGTGCCCTGCCATTTACAGTGCACTTCCTACCTTAGTTTGTCCTTCCAAGGTGAAACACCTCACACTCGTCTGCATTAAATTCCATCCTTTATTTTGGAGCCTATTTTTCCAGCTGGTCCAGTTCCTTCTGCAAGTTCCTCACTGCCCCTGACTTGCACCAGAAAATAACTCATACCGATCCCCAATAGCATCCGCCTCTTTTTATATGCACCAATTTATTTTTTTTAATTAGTGTATTTATGGGGATCTTTTCACAAAAGAACAAAATTCATCACATTTGTTCATGACATTAAATCCTGATAATTGGCATCACTGAAAATCCACCATTAACATGCTAGTTATTGACCACATGGAGCAGCACTTAATTATCACATAAATTTGAAATGACTCAGGTAGGCAAGGTTGGAATGTCAACCTTGAACCAAAATGCTGGAGAATCTCAGCAGGTCGGGCAGCACCAGTGGGAGAAAAAGAAAGGGTGACACTTTGGGCCAGAACCCTTCATCAAGGTCCAAGGTCTTGATGCAGTACTGACACTGCTCGATCCACTGTTCCTCCAGCAGTTATTGTTACTCCAGATTACAGCAGCTACAATTGCTCTTCTGTCTCTGGGATATCAAGCGACTTAAGCAACGATTATTCGCACTAATCTTGCATTTTTTTTGCTGTATATACACTGAAGAGCGAGGGCAGATTTAATCTGTTTAACCTCTCCACACAGAACAAATTCCAGTTACTGAAATCAGTCTGGACTCCCTCCACAACAAGGATGTGCATTTTGTTTTCGTGGAAGACTAAGGAAGTTCGGCATCCCCTGCCCGCTGTGTCCCTCCACATCTTCTACAGATGCACCACCAAAAGCATGCTCGCTGGATGCGTCACGAAGCGGGACGGGAGCTGCTCTGCTCAAGAGCAGAAGCAGCTGCGGAAGGTGATGAATGCAGCTCAGAACGTCATACAACTCCCCCTCCCCTCCACGGACTCTGTCCACATCTCCCGCCCCCAAGGAAAGGCAGCCGACATATTAAAAGATCCATCACGCCCCAGACACGCTCTCTTCTACCTCCTCTCGTCAGGAGAAGACTGGAGAGTGTGAAAGCGCGCACAACCAGGCTTAAAGGCAGTTTCTTATTATTTTATTTCTATTTTAAAATCAACATGAAAGCATGAAATTCATCAATTTCATAAAAGAAACCATCATCTCATCATTTGATGCTGATTTTGAGTAAGAAAAAAAACAAGAGAAAAAAAGAACAAACACTAACCCTCCCCCCTCCCAGGGGAAAAAAGAAATAGTCAATAGAATTGAAGAGGAAAAGAAAAAAGGTTTCCTTGGATTCTTCAATCTCCTGTCAAGGGACAAATATCCTGACTTAACCAGAATCCCAGGTGGTTCCTGGATGCAGGGGGCCGAGGGCATGGGAGGCATCATGAAGAATCTACGCCTATGTGTTGACTCCAACATTTTTAGAAAAGCCCCATTTTCTTTCTAAGGTTACAAGTAATTTTCTCCAGGGGAAATGCAAGCATATATTTCTGCTTTCCAATGAATCACCTCTAGATGGGGCTCAGATTTCCAGGTAGCCGCCGTACATTTCCTGGCCACCGCCAATGCGATCTTTACAAATTCTAACTGATGTTTCGACAGCCTCATTTTAGGTCTTACATTTGCTATATTTCCCAATATAAACAAATTCCGGTATCTGTATAAATCAAATCTTAGTGATTTGTTCTAGAAGATTTCCCAAATCTTCCCACCTTAAAGATTGTTCCTTCTCTGCAGCCATCAGGCTCCTGAATGAACCCCATAACTGTGATCTCACGCTGCTCTTGCTTGGTGCTAATGGACCTTCCTTTTCCTTGTAATCCTGCACTCTGTAAATCATGCTCTTTACATGCTTGTAGAATTTGGAGATAACTTGTTAGTCGCAGAAGAACCTTTCCCAATGTTACCAAGTAATTGGTGACAAATAAACAAACATCTTTTATCCTTCTTCTGATGGGAAACCTAGATACGAATGCATTATTTGCAGACCACTACAAATTCAGACAAGAGTCTTTATATTTACACTCAAATCTTTGGCAACATACCATTCAACTACTAAACCTCAACAAAGCCACAGATTGGAAGTGGTGACTGGAGTTGACAATGAAAGTAAGGGCCGCAGCTGTTAGCATAATCCAGTGCCATCGACCCACTTTCGAATCCAGCATCATCTACAAGGAGTTTGCTCCGTTCTCCCCATGCCTGTGTGGGTTTCCTCAGGGTGCTCCAATTTCCTCCCACCCTCCAACAACGTATGGGGGGATTGTTGTCGGTTAATTGGTGTATTCGGGGGACACAGACTCAAGGGCTCGTTACCTTGTTACATGACTAAATTTAAATGGTGATAATTTAACTTGAACAGATGCACCAAGGAATCAACTCCCTCAGAACAAGGAAAATGGGATACTGTTGTTGCAGTACTGTGACTACATGCAAACCACCAAGGATCTGCAGATTGAAAGATATTTTCAGCTACCTCTGCACATTCATGTTCCACGTACTTGGAGTTCCCATAAGGTCCCAGTGGAGAAACGTTTCTGATGGTAAGAGTCACAAGTGAAGGCAGACCTGGGAATTGTTAGTGCCCTCTCTCGCTGCTCCCATCAGGAAGGTGGTACAGGAGCCTGAAGATGAACACCCAACGTTACAAAAAATAGCTTCTGCCCCTCTGCCATCAGATTTCTGAACACAACCTCAACTTCTCTTCTCTTGCACTTTTTTTATATATAGATGTTATTTATCGCAATTTTTCCACCTGTTATGCATTGGGTAATGCTGGTGCAAAGCACCAAATTTGTGAGATGTTCACGATAAGAAATTTGGATTCTGAAATTTTGAAGCAGTCTCTATCTTCAAAGCCCCCCCACCACCCAGGCCAGGCCCTCTTCACTCTGCTACCATCAGGGAAAAGGTACAGAAGCCTAAAGACGAGCTCTCAGCGGCACAAGGATGGCTTCTTCCCCGCTGAATAATCAATGATCCAAAGACACTGCCTTATATTTATTATGCACTTTTTTTTATATAGTAATGTTGTAAGATGGTTCACAATATGAATGTCTGCACCGTGACGCTGCCACAAAACACCGAATTTCATGACTTGTTCGTGACAATAAACCCTGATTCTGATGTGATTCAAATTGTCCCCATCACTTCCAGCCCTCCCACCTCCTCTGGCAGCTCATTCCGCTGATCCACCACCCTCCATGCGAAGGAGGTGCAGCCTCCCAGCTCCAATCCCCCCCCCCCACCTCATCTCCCTTGCCATTTGCGCGGAGTTTGCATGTTCTCCCTGTGACCCTGCCGGATCCTCCAGCTAGTTCCCACATCCCTAAGCTGTGTGGGTGGGTAGGACAAAAGGCTGCTGAGACTTGTTTCATTGTGTCACTGCAGGCAGAAGGCAAGTTTGAGTAATGTTCCATGTTCTGTACCATTAAATGTTAATAAAGAAATCTTGAGTGTTAATGTCTTTTCACCTCTTTTTAATGTAACATGGGTTATAATGCCATCTGTATTATTCTGTACGTTTTGTTAATATTCTATTTTATTCTCATGTACCTATGTAATATTTAAATGATGAAACTAATAAAAATATTGAAAGGAAAGGAGTTAGTGTTTCGGTGGAGTTGATGGGCAGCTGTTGGGATATTGGTGGCAGAAGTCACTCCTTATTATGATTCTTACTGTCGGGGGGCTGGGGGGGGGGTATCAGGAGACGAACAGTGGCTATGAAAGCCACTCTTACCAGGAATATGCCTGCTTCTTCAAAATGGTGGAACGTTAGTACGTCCAGTTAGCACAGCAGTTACAGCATCAGCGACACGGGTCCGAACCCGGCGCTGTCTGTAAGGAGTTTGTACGTTCTCCCCGTGACTTGCGTATGTTCCCTTTGGGCGCACTGGTTTTCTCCCACATTCCAAAGATTTACAAGTTTGGGAGGTGAATTGGTGATCTGGGTGCATTTGGGTGACATGGGCTTGTGGGCCAGAAAGGCCCGTTACTGTGCTGTGTCTTAATACCACTGTCACGATTAATCTTTGTACCCGTATGGTTTTCCGTAAATCTTTAAAATTAAAAAGCCGGTGGAGAGTGGCCTCTTTTTTATGGTCCACCTGGACACGACGCAAGACTAAGCTTTTCACTGTATCTCGGTACACGTAACAATAAACTAAACTCCAGGAATGTGGGGGAGTGAAATGGGATGAACGTAGTTATTGGGTGGCTGATGGGCACTCAGCATCACCAGGACTGCATCTCCCCGAACGATCAATGCACGAAAGACACTCCCTGACTTTGACTTTTCGTGCACTGTTTTTATTTATTTTTATTACATGAATGTTTGCACAATGAATTTTGTGACCTGTTCATGACAATAAATTCTGATTCTGGTGGTTGGCTGACCAATGCCTGTTTTCGCTATTATAAAGGATGGACCAAATGTACCAAGGAAGATCATGTTGGCCTGCCTTAGATTTGGCCATCTAGGAGGTAGAAATGGAGGGAAACCTTGATGTGAACGAGGCCTCCAAAGGTATATGAGTCTTCCGTCAGCAAAACAGCCCGACGGTTAATGAAGTAAAAATCAACACAAACTTTCTTGAGCTGATAAGAACAAATTATCTGTGTTCCAGTTATTTACAGACATGCCAAAGCCTCGTATATGAGATTTTACAAATTTCAAATGGCTAAAAAAGGTAGAAAATTCCAAGGGAAGATTGCCATTAGAGTGAAGCTTTCCCCCGATGACACAATTGCTGATTGCACCACTCTCTCTGTACTCATTCCAGTTAATTGAGGGACTTTTGGTTCAAATTCTTATGGAGGAGATCTCATGGGCCTGCCTTGCATACTTTACCATATTTGCAGCTTTCACTGTGTGCTGTGGATCCTTTGCAAAAGATTTACCATCTTCAGCGCTGGGTGAGATTCCATTGGGAAAAACACTCCCACAGGAGTAAAACAACAGGCCCACACATAATTAAAGAGAAGTAACATTTTGAATTCTGCTGAACATTGAAGGAGAAACCACAACTTGGAACGAAATGTGTGGTTTTTCTTTTTAAAATAAAATCTATTTTACACTGAGGGACTTTTGACCCGAGGTATGGATGAACCCTTCTGATCCCATTGCCCTCTCACACTTCACAGCCAGGCAAGTTATTTAAATATCGAGCCAGTTCACTTCTCAAAGCCGCAAGAGGCCCTGAATTTGCCACCCTCATTTCAGATGTCACCACTCACTGTGTAAAAAAAGTTGTCCCCTCACATTAGTTGGCCAATCACATTAAATTAATACCCTCGTCATCGGCCCCTCTGCCTAGAAAGGAACAGTTGAGCCAATCAAAATCCCTCAAGAGATTTGCAAACTTTTATCTCTTGCCCTCCAACTTTGCCCGTGCTCACCTCTCATGAAGATTCAATTACGCCAAGGTTAAAACATGGTTAAATTATTGGACCACTGTCTACAGTAGCAAGGGCATTTAAATTCTATTAATTAAGTAAACTAGAATTTAAAAATCCATTCTTACACAATCTACAAAGGTCAAAAGGCTCGGGCCCGATAGGTTGGTTGCCCTTTACTTCCCATGACTGCCCTTTACTTCTGCATGACTTGCTGAGTTTCTCCAGCATGTTTGTCCACTGCCAATAAGTGGTAATCCTGCCTCACCCGCAGAAAAAAGAATTTCGGGGTTGTTTATGTGACGTCATGTATGTACTCTAACAATACATCTGGAAACTTGGAACTTTGTAATGCCTGGCAAATTTCTACAGAGGTGTGGCGGAAAGTGTGCTGACCAGTTGCATCACGGTCTGGCAAGGGTTCACCAATGCCCACGAATGAAAAGCCCTGCAAAAAGTAGTGGACACAGCCCAGGACATCACGGGTAAAACCCTCCCCACCACCGAGAACATCTATAGGGAACGATGCCGTCGGAGAGCAGCAGCAATCGCCAAGGATCCACACCACCCTGCACACGCTCTGTTCTCACTGCTGCCATCAGGAAAGAGATATCAGTGCCACGAGGTTCGCACCCACCAGGTTCAGGAACAGCTGCTCCCCCTGCACCATCAGGCTCCTCAACGACAAACTCAATCAGGGACTCATTTAAGGACTCTCTTACATCTGCATTTTATTGATTTTTTAAAATCTCTGTATTGCACAGTCAGTTTGTTTACATTTCTTGATTTGTTTACATGTTTGCGTTGAGTCTGTTATCTTTTATTTGCACTGCCAATAAGTGGTAATTCTGCCTCATCCACGGGAAAAATAAATTCAGGGTGGTTTGTGATGTCATGTGTAAATCTGATCTTTGAACTTCATATTGCACTCGACTCCAACATCTGTAGACGATCTTGTTTAACTCCATTCCTATGCAGTTTAGGTGACTCCAAACTGCAGCACAGAAACAGGGTCTTCAGCTCACGGAGTCGACACTGATGACAGTGAATGGTAACTGATCATTTGTATTTATTAAATTGTTAATTGCATTTCTTTTGAATTGCATGCATACTATTGTAGTTTTACTTTACAAAGTACCTGCTTGGAAGCAGCAAGTCAGAATTTCAGAGCGTGCGTACATTGTACAATGTGTATGACAATATCATTAACCACCCAGTTACACTGATCCTGCATCAATTCCTGACTTTCTTCTCCCCATATTCTCAACAATTCCCCAGATCTGTGGAGAAATTTAGCATGGCTGATTAACCGACCAACCTGCACATCTTTGGAAGGCGGGAGGAAGCTGGAACACCTGGGTGAAGTCCCGTGGGGAATGTGCAAGCTCCACGCAGGCAACGCCGGAGATCAGGATTGAACCCGGGTCTCTCGTGATATGAGGCAGTGGTTCTCCCGGCTGCGGCACTGCCCTGCCTAATTAACAGGTTGTCTTCCTGACTCAAAACGCATTCTAAAATAAGCCGGTTTTTCTGTTGGGAGAACATGCAATTCTTTATCCAACGGGCTTGACCACAAGGAAGGCAGCAGTTCGAAAAGGTAGCCTACTGTTTCCTTCCCCAGTTCATTAGGAATGCACAATAAATACTGGCCTCATCCTGGGAGTGATGTAACCAGAAGTTATCATCTATGAATTGGAATCCATGAACTCGAACATTCTAGATCTTGTATAGATGTGGGCTCTCACAATGCTCATCCACTTAATGATGCTTCCACCCAGCACAGAGGGATTCACCATTCAATTCCTCCTGCTCTGTTAGTGATTAAGATTGTGGCTGAGCTTTCGCAGAGGTGAACAAGAAGCCTGCAACACACTGTTGATGCTGGAGGGACTCAATGGGTCAGGTTCCATCCATCACAAGCGATAGTAAGTAGCTGAGTTTTTAACTTTCGACCCATTTGCTTAATAGTTAAATGCCGGTAGCTCTCCACAAAGAAGAGTATTTTCCTCATTTCTATCAGACCTTTCCTTTGTTCTACTAGAATAAGCTCAAATTCTGGGCACATGGTTAGTGCAGTGCCATTACAACAGCACCGGTTTGGTTTCGAATTCTGCCCTGTCTGTAAGGAGTTTGTACATTCTCCCTGTGACCTACATGAGCTTTCCTGATGGTCTGGTTTATCCCCCTCTCCAAAAACCTATCTCAGTGGTTCTCAACATTTTTCTTTCCACTCACATCTCATTTTAAGTGTTCTTTTTGCCATAAGTGCACTATGATTAGTAAGGGATTGCTTAAGGTGGGATGTGGGTGGAAAGAAAAAGTTTGAAAACCACTGTTTTAATTGTATCTAATTGACTCGTTATGTGCACGGTTCCAGAACTCCAAAGGAAACGGGTCAATGACAATTTTTCTCCAGCTAAATATTTCAGTAACAATTGGGTCTACAGCAGTGGTTCTTCCCTGCCCACTCACATCCCACCTTAAGTCATCCCTTACTAATCACTGAGCACCGATGGCATAGGGATGACTTAAAGTGGGATGTAAGTGGAAAGAAAAAAGTTTGAGAACCACTGCCTTATGTGGTGGTTGGTTTCTAGGGTGTAATTGGGCATCATGGGTCTCAAAGGCCAGAAATGGGTTCTACCGTGTGGTAAAGAGAAATTGGTTTGGTCAAACAGTCACTGCAAGTTTGCCAGCAGGTCAAATCAGCCGTCACTTTGATGGGTTCCGATCTGAAGGCAACTGATAATAACAATGAGTTTATTGTCATGCTCATTGTACAATGTACGTCTGTACTGAAATTCTAAATTGCTGCAGCCAAACAGGGGTTGTGTGTGTGTGTGTGTGTGTGTGTGTGTGTGTGTGTGTGTGTGTGTGTGTGTGTGTGTGTGTGTGTGTGTGTGTGTGTGTGTGTGTGTGTGTGTGACTGAATATCTGTCTGTCCCTGGTACGACTTTCTCCCGTGGGCAAATAAAGATTTTTGGTCTCAATCAACTAGCAGTCAGACTCGCTTCTCACAGCGTCTCCAGGGTTAGGGTCCAGTCAGTTCCATCCCAAGGACAATAACATAGGAGCCTTCAGAAAAGCAATCTCCTTTCTGTCCAGCAGCTATTGCTCTTTGTTACAAAAGTTACAGAAGTAAAATCAATGACTTACTTTCCCATTATTTTTCAGTGGCAAAACATACATAAACAAAAAAAACTTTCCATAAATCGATCTCTATATTACATAATTCTTTTGCTGTTTTCTCTATCTCTCAATGTGTGTTGGGTGAGGGAGAGAGACATTTGTAAATAGCGACATCTTTGTTCATCGATAATATTGCTAATTGTAAAGTATGAAATGAGTTCTCAGGGTTCACAATGAAATGGGGATCAGCCAAGATTGGTTGAATTTTTAAAATCATCCATGACATATCATTCCACCTCTATTTCTACAAAGGGCATGGCCTGAAGTGAGGCCAGTAGTTTGCAGAGGAGAGTAGGAGGATCTAAGGGGGGGCAGGTACCCCAATGACATTTAAAAAGCATCAAGATAATATTTACATGGGCAAGTATGGAAGGTAATAGGTAGATGGGATTAGAATTGTCCTGAGTTGAGTTGAATGGAATCAAACAGAATTGGATTGATCAGAGTTGAATTGAATGGTTTACTACTGTGTGTACCAAGATACATTAAAAACCTTTGATATTTAATAGTCACCATGGCTATGACAAGACACAGGGCCTGTTTCTGTGCAGCTGATGCTTTTACTCTAATCGAACAGTCAGAAAGGCTTTTCACCAAACATTTGGGGGCATAGCGGTCAGCGCAATGCTGTTACAACACCAGCAACCCGAGTTCAAATCCGACGCTATCTGGAAGGAGTTTCTATATCCTCCCCGTGTCTGCGTGGGTTTCCTCCAGGTGCTCCAGTTTCCACCCGCCCTTCCAAATGTACTGGGGTTGTAGATTAATTGATGTATTTTGGCAGCACGGGCTCGAGGGCCAGAAGGGCCTGTTACCATACTGTATGTCCAAATTTGTGTATGTGTAAGAAGGAAATAGATGGCCAAGTCATCACTGAGCTGAACAGCTATTGGGAAGTTAAACAGTGGCACCTTGCATTTTGTTAGCACCATTTTAAGTGGTGCAGCCAAAACAGTTGGTGCTGAGGCCAAGGAAAGCTCAAGACCGATGACTTAAAGCACAACCACTTTTAAAGCACATAAAGGAAGGGGACCTTCCTCAGAGATTTCAGGGAGAGAATCCCCAAACTTTGGATCTGAATGGAGCAAGGGTCACAAAGGATGCAGGGACGCAAAGATCTTAGGGGCCTGTGTGCTGGAGGTCGTGACAGAGAATTCCTGCTTTCCCTGCTGACCACAGTTCACGCCACCTTCGGAAAATGCAGGACTGATTTCCCTCAAGAAAGGAAGATTTGTTTTGGCAAAATATATGGAAAAAAAACATCAGTAGCTCCATGGCCCATGTGATATTTTTAACATGATGAAACTTCTTAGCTGGCACTGCCTCGGTGCTTTGTTCTACTTTTTTTTATATCTAAGTAACTGTTCTCTAAGTGGACTACCACTCCTCCCACTGACTCATTCATTTGGTGATTGCGGTTCACTGGATTATTTTTTTTGCGAGAGGAATCCTGGCTGAGTTTGTGGGGAATTTCTGCTATCCTGGGAGCCATCGCCCAGTATGAGGTGGCCTTTGAAAGGGAGGGGTTGAGGAAAAAAGCAAACAAAGATTAACTCAACACTCTCTGCAGAAAGGGCGTCAAACCGGCCATGTCAATGTTACTGAACAGATGCAGGACCTAAACTACAGGCACAATGTCCCTACCTCTGGTTTTATAACCTTAAATACACTGCTTCATGAAAACCCATTAATACCTATTTTTAAACAAGGAAATGCAAGAGAAATTTCAACATGCCCCCCTCCCTCTGAAAATGCACATCCCCTTCCCCCACCCCAAAATTATTCCTTTATGGCTTTGGTCTAATTTAAAGATTAGCGCAACCCCCCCACCCCCCCAATCCTGTTCTACCCGTCCCCCTTCCCAAAAGAAAATAGTTTCCATCCAGTTAAACCCCATTCACCCTCCTTATCAAAGAGAGCATTGCCTAACTGGCCAATATGTAACCATACCCCATCCCACTTCCCCTCGCCTCATCCCAGCGTGATGCCACATTCGGACAGTTCTCAAAATAAGGACTAGGTAAGTAAAAATACACCCAATATGCTCGCTGTTCCTCAATTGGACTGGTCACAGATGCCCAGGAACTTCGGAGACAATTCTATCTCCAAAAAATGAATGGCCCTTGATGTCCCAAAGGCCCTTTACTGAAGCAAATAGGGTCGAGTTGGGAAGGGCATGCATTTTACTGAGTATAGGCTCTGTGGGGCTTACCTTAAAAATTTTGGGAACTATTTCTTCAGATGTAGACTTAGATTGTTTTAAGCTCCCAGGTGTAAACATCTCCCACCCACATTAATGCAATAGCCAAGGAAGTCCCCCAGCCCCTCAATTTCCTCAGAAACCTGGGGGAATTTGACGTTACCTGCATCCCTTCTCAACTGCTACAGCAAACATTCTCAACCTTTTGTTTCAGCCATAAATGCCCTCAGCAACCCCCCCCCCCCCCCCCACCGGCACAGCAGGACACTGGTTAAAGTTTATGGGCCCCCTTCCCTGAGAAGCAGTCGAGTTTTGGTTTTGTCTGTTCTTCTCTCCTACCGACTGCATTAAAAAAAATTCATTTTTAAAGTACGCGAGGTCAAAAGGTTTTTAATTAAATGTGGGGGGAGGGGGGGGAGGGGTCATAGAGCCCCCTGTTGAGAATGCCTGTTCTACAGGGGCACTATTGCTCTGTCAGGGATGGGAACTACTCTGCCCAAGACTGCAAGAAACTGCAGAGGGTTGTGAATGTGGCTCAGATAACCACAAGCACACCCCTTCCCCTCTATTTATAACTCCCGCTGCCTTGGAAAAGCCACCAACATATTGGAAGACCGATCCCACCCCGGCCACACTCTCTTCCCCCTTCCGTCAGGAAGAAGATTCACGAGTGCTTAATCACGCACCCCCAAATTCAAGGACAGCATCTTTCTGACTCTTGAATGATAATGTTACCCGTTCTCTGAGAAAACCAGAGGCACCCCATGTCAGCGCTGGGAGAGAGTCCAAACTCCATACGCAGACAGCACCCAAGTGCAGGATCCACCCTATGTCTCCGGAACTGCAAGGCAGAACATCTACCAGAATGTGCCACTGTGTCATCTCGAAGCTCCCTCTCAGAGAGAGCTTTAAACCGACACAGCAGCAGATTCTGGTCGATCACAAGAGGTGTTTGCGCCTGGGAACTTGAAGCAATCTAAGTCTTCATCCAAAGAAATAGTTCCCAAACCTTTTCATGAAACCCTTGCAATGTCCATACTTAGTAAAATGCCTGGTCTCTCCCCACACCTTAGTCAGAAGCTCTGTAAAGCCTACTCAATGGAGATCTTGCTCACACATCCTAACATGGGTCAGATCCAGCTATTGTGAAGCTCTTTGAGGTATTTTGTGACATTAAAGTGGCAGGTCAAGGTTCCATTATTGTCATGTAAGTTTCATTCTAAATGTAGTATTACATGAAATTCTTTAACTTTGTCTATCGTAAGGAAGACAGAGAGTTGCCACTTTGTGCAGCGTCCCTCACAGAAATGAGGTCCCAGCAAGGAATGAACCCACAACCCCTGGTTTACAATGCCAGTACTCAAACCACTGAGTTGCGTTCAGCAATAAGAGATTTTAAATGGTCTCAGGATTAAACCCCGACTGCCTGAGGCTTCACTCTAGATGATCGGCATGTTTGAAATGGGAGGAAATCGGTTCCAGAATGATGACCCATTTCACAGAATCTGACAGCAAGGATTGCCAAGAATTTGCTGAGCTGCTTCTGTCAGGCTACCCACTTCCGATGATCATCCTGCCGGCAGAGTCTTATGGTTTCTGCCCAGCCTCAATAGGACATTTGTTAAACAAGTCTGCTTCGGATTACACCAGCTGGTGCACTCAAAGGAAAGCAGACGGCAGGCCAGGAGGGAAAAAAAGCCAAAGGTACCATTGAATGCATCACTATTTCCTACAGAAACATTCCAGATAATATTACTGCCATGTGGCCTGCTCGACAGGATTAGAAGCTCCAGATTTATGATACAATCATAAAATTGCTTTGCCATAGAAAGAGGTTATTCAGCCCATCAATGCTAGCTCCCTATTTACAGGTACCTCTTTTATTCTCTCCCCCATTTTCACTCCAGTCCCTATTCAATTCCCTTATTTATCCAAAATTTTTTCAGAGCCGAACTGACTTCAAAGGTTGAAAAAAAAATTCACCTGACATGAAATTAGAACAATGATTGTCCTCATTTACTCCCTCCCCTCTATTGTTCCATTTCTCTTTATCTTCCCCTATTGACCTTTCTCTCCCTCTCAAGCTGCTTGCCGCTGTCTCCCAACCGCAAGCGGTCGGCAGAATCCCTTGTCCCGGCGTCAGCAAGGAGAGCGGCCTCCCGGGCAAGAGCGGGTCCTCAGGCTCAGTGGCGTTCCCTCCCTCCCTCCTCACCCCTTCCCTCCCTCCTCTCCCCTTCCTTCCTTCCCTCCTCGGCACCACAGAGCCCCTGACACCGAACCCTCCCCTCGGCCTACTCTCGCACTGCCCGGTGTGCGTGTGTGGTAGTTTTGGGGAGGATTCGGAGTTGGGACTCAGGAGCTCTGGTGACCAGGGAGGCAGGACTCACCAGTGAGTGTTCCACCAGCTCAGGAAGCCTTCATGGGGAGCAGCAGCAGTGGTTGGTCTGTGTCGGGGATCGACGATGGCCAGCATTTTTTTGGTGAGAATTAAACATTATTTTAATGCTTAAAAAGCCTTCCCTTGTTGTTTGTTGTTGTTTAAACATTGATACAAGTGATTTGCTGTTATCACTCGGCTGTTTTTAAAAAATAACCAGTTCTCCAAAAAAAACCCGTTATCCAACATAGGCCCGGACCCGACCATTGCGGATAATCGGAGTTGTACAGTAATATGATGTATATTACATTTTTATGTATTATTACAAGTCAATAAAAGAAACCTTGAACTTTTCTGGGATCTGTTGCCAGATAAACTCTGAAAGAATTCCTTCCCTAAAGGACATCTGTGGAGCCACTCACTTTATTTTTTACAGCCATGCATATCTTCATGATCGGCATTAATGTCAGGATTTACTCAGTTAATCAGAATTTAAATTCAGGTGGTGATGGGATTTGAACTCGCATCTCCACAATGCCCATGTGGCCCACAATCGTGGTTTTGTCTGGAAGCTTGCTCTTCCTCGCTCCACCTCTCCACTCACGCTATCCTCGCTATATTGCTATTAGTCTCCGTTAAACTGCAGCCCCTGGGGAGCCCTCCTGGGACCCGGGTCCGATTACTGGGACAAAGGTCCTTGTAAGCACCCTTAAATTGCAGGGGGAAATCGACCCATTAAATAGCCAACCCAGCGATTCAAGGGGGATCCCGCCCCATAACGACGCGCCACTTACTAACCGGAGGTACTGGCAGATGTTCGGACGCTGGCTGCCTGGTGACGCTCGCACGCAAGCGTTGACGTCACCGGAATAAGTGGGTCGGCCATACACGACCTAGGTAAGTTGAACTGGGTTCCCCAACTACCTCTGAGGTAGGTCAGGGACCTGGTCGGATTCCGATGGGCTTGACCAGGTCAGACCCTTTCTAACTGCCACATAAATTGGGTGCTAACTGGGCAACCCTGTTTTACACGGCAGTTTGAAAGGGCTTATTGAATACAGCACTAAAATGCTGACTGACCAGTTAACCTTAAGCACATTGTTCGGGGATCTTTCCTTCAACTCCTGCCCTGTTCGACAGGAGAAGCATCCATTCCCCCTTCCAAAGCTTGTGTTGAATTTACAAACATAATCTGTCGATATAAGCCATCCTCAGGGTCAGTACCAGAACAAGTGTTAGAAGGGAGCATTAGGGGAACAGTCCGACACACGTAAACTTGCTCATGGTAGGGGGGGTACATACCTACTAAGGGTTACCATCCTCCGTCCCTCCAACATAGCAGATGAAAGTGCTACTTTTATTGTGTGGAGAGTCACTAGTATGTGTGAAGCTAGACGTTAGTGACACTTGATGCCCGCAAGTGACGCGGGCGGGGACGGGGGGGGGAAGGGGGTCTGACAGTGAGCATATGATGGGCACCCACCTCACTTGGTGGGGGGTGGGGGGGGAAGGAAATGACCCAGGCCATCCCTAGGTATCAGACATTGGATGAAGACACATCTTCATGCCATGGAGTTTAGCAGCAGGGAAAAAAAGGACCTTTGGCCCATCTTGTCCATGCCAACCTGGTTGTCCACCTGATCTCATCCAATTTGACCCATGTCCTCTGATCCGACCGTATCCATATTCCTAGTCCATCAAATATTATAACTGCACCCACACTTGTGGCTACAGTTGTACTGTATTGTCATGTAATAGTACAGAACATGTAAAATGACACAAAATTGCTGTAAGGCAGACAAAGATTTGTCATTAGTGCTCTGCATCCCTTATGGTATGAGAGAAAGGGAAATGCAAAGAGAGTCTGTTCAGAGTCACTGAGTGATTTAAGAATCATTTAAATTCCAACTTCCCAGTTTGGGATTCAGTCCTGTTTGACTCCCCCTTAGAAAATATTTTCCCAGCGATGGTGGGGATGTTGTGTGTCATCCCTATATCCCAGGAGGGCAGTCACGATTTTGTGATTGGAGACGTTGAATGACAGAGAGATGGTTCTCTTTGGGATCTGAAGTGACATTTTTCATTGGGTTTTAACTGAATGAACAAGAGAGGACAGTGGGGACATTCCTGCCACCTTCAGTCTCAGAAATGTGCTCAAGCGCGTACGCTGGCATTGTCTGAATAAAGCTTCTATTTCTTGCCAAGTTTAGAATTTATTTTTTAATGATACAGCATGGTAGAAGGAACTTCTGGCCCATGGACACATGCAGCCCAATTACACCCAATTAACCTAACAGCCCTGTACGATTTTGAAGGGCGGAAGCAAACTGAAGCACTTGGAGAAAAGCAACGCAGGTCACTGGGAGAAGATATAAACACGAGCGCAGCGTTGGATTGGAACTTGGATCTTTGACGCTGTAATAGAGGTAGACAGTCCAAATATTTTTATTTTCCCGGGGTAAAAAATGTCACCCAGCGGAGGTGAGGGAGGCAAAAGTGTAAGGGGCAAATTTTATACTCAGAGTAGTGGGTTCCTGGAACAAGCTGCCAGGGTTGGTGCTGGAAGCAGATACCATAGTAGTGTTTAAGAGGCTTCTAGATGGACACAGGGGAATAAAGGAATATGTATTATGTGGGGCAACACAGTTAGTGTCACGCCTTAACAGCACCAGTGGTCGAGATTGGGCCCAGAATCCTGTGCTGCCTGTAAGTTCTCCCCATCACTGCGTGAGATTTCCCCAGGGGCTACGGTTTCCTCCTGCCGTTCAAAAACGGAGGTTAATTGGGTATAAATCGGCAAGCACCAACTTGTGCATCAAAATGGTCTGTTACATCTAAATTTAAAATTGTAGTTTAATTTGGGGATGTAGTTTAATGTTCAGGGCAAACATCATGGAGTGAAGGGTGTGTTCCTGTACTGTATTGTCCTTTGGTCTATGTACATGCAGTCAAACCTCGTAACTGTGAGAAAGAAATATGGCGATGCTTCCATAGCTGCTGCAGGTACTGGTGGAGACCCAGGGAGGGAGCAGAGACACAGCACTCATCCACTGGGCGCTCCGAAGAGGCTTTAAAAGGCCTGTTTAAGGAACCAACCGTGTTTTGCTTTTAAAATCCCTGCAACCGCAGGGTCTGCGCCCAAGATAGCGGCTCCTGTGCTGGGCACAACGCAACAGGAGGATGTCCCCGTGGCAGCAGACCAGAGAGGTGCTCGGCAGCTGAGGGGACCACACAGGCTGCTGGCTGACGGGGACCGGCTCATGAGAACCTGGTATCTGATCCAGGATTCAAGAGGGTGCCGAGAGCAAGATAGGGCTCCCAGAAGGGCCTTGGGTGCCGAAGCCTTCCTGATCGTGTTAGAGGTTTGGATCTGGAGCTCGGGTTGCCAGTGAATAGAACATTGGTTCGTGTGGCTGAAGAGGTTGTGGTAGCGCTCGATGTGAATCCACGGACACTCAGTGGATTTTCCCTCTTTTTCTCTTATTGGAAGGGGTACCGGGAAATGTTAATGGCGACTCTTTGTTTGCCTTAAGCCAGACTAAAGGAAATTTCGTGTAACATTACATTTTCTGCTTCATTACATGACAACAAAAGAATCTTGAATCGAACTCCTGCCAGTTTATCATGGATTCTCCTCACCGAGTATCGTTCTCAGTCCCCAAATCACGCGTGTATGTTCCTGCCATTGTTCACCGACCCCATCTCCAACCATTCTCCGCCTTGGCAGTTCCAGCTGATTCCAGAACTACGTGCGCACATAGGTCACAAACAACATTCCGCTAACCAAGAACTAAATGCAACACGCCGCTGTTCAATGTAGCAGGGTGGGCTGGAAAGGCGTATTCACACAAGCAAATGCAGTGGGGGGGAATAAGTCTTACTTTAGAAAAAAAAAGATCACCCTTGGATAACACACACGCTGAGGTCAACGTCACCAGTGTCTAGTGAGCAGATAATTGTGCCACTCAAAACGTGATTACATCACAGCCTTGAAAACCTCCTCAGTAAAATGAAGCATAAACAGTGACTCATGAGCAAAGAAATCAACATTTTGTGACCAAGCCAATTGGTCTCTTAATGCTTAGGAAGCCCTTTTATCATTAAGTGTATAAGATACAAAGCCGAGAGACAGTAAAACACACTGGCGTCACTAGGTGGGGTGGGGGGGGGTGGGGTGGGGACCGCACCGGCTGACACCATCAGAGGGGGTGACATCAAAATCAGTGTCTATAAAATTCTTGTTTCAGCAGAAATTTATGAGCATCCCTGTAATTAGAGCAACAAAAACATTTTTTGGAAGCCCAGCTTAACATATCTACAAGGCTAAAACTCAATGCTAATTTACTTTTTGAACCTTCTAATGTGCTCCGTCCGGTTAAGAGTTGTTGTTATTCCCCAATGACAACAACACTTCAAATCACTTGATTTTTGTCTGCCCGAGCTACAAGCACACACTGCTGCTTTCGTTGCCGCTGTGTGTATGATATTGTAATTTAAAGGTGTCATTTTAATTTTGCTAGTTGTTTATCTCACTGCTATTGCCGTTACATTCAGTGATCGACGGGAATTACGATTAACATTATTAAGGATTCTGCATAGTCTGGTATGATAGAAGGCCCTTGGGGGGGTGGGGGGCTGTGGGGGTGACACCATGAGTTACTGCACTGGGTGACACCAAGCCTAGTGACGCCACTGGTAAAACAAACTTGCCCGTGTGTAAATCAACAAGAAACGAAGGCAATTTCAGCACTTACTTTCAACGAGTCAAAGCAGGCGATGACGCGGCCATTTTCCACCTGGCAGCTTTTGGAAGGATGCGCGAATTTGCACTCCGTGTCCGGCCGTGAGCAGGTGCCCCGCTGGAATTCCCGGCACACTTCCAGCGTCAGCCATTTTGTGTCCCGTATCTGCGCCACGCTGACAGCCATGCTTGTGAGTCCACGGACCAGCGAGATGTTCCAGGAGACGGATCAGGCAAACGTGGGCCAGTCAAGGGAAACTCTGCGTTTGCCCGGCGGTGGAGTTATTAAAAAAAACAAACGCCCTTCCTTCACGTTTCGTAGGCTTTTTCGCTGTGCAGATCACCGCAAAAGAGTTCCCTCTCAGTAAAAACCTCTGGCATTCGAGAGGCGAAGTCTTTTTAAAGTAATGCAATTTCAATTTTTTTTTAAAAAAGGCTCTCTTTTTATTTCCACCAGTAAAATGGCGAGACGATGCACATTAGAACAACAACTGCTTTGGATTCTCAGTGATACATTCCACAAAGGCCAATCCCGTGAATCAGGATAATCTTTTTTGCTGAGTGCGGATCACTTTGCTGTTTCCCCTGAAGCAAATCCAAAGACGCAATATCAAACCAGCTGATTTAACGAGTGGTGTGTGTGTGTGAGAGATCGATGTCGAAGAGACTGCCACTCCAGTTGCCGCACTGTTAAGGTCACCGCTTACTCGTTTCCGTCTCAGTAATTCTCTCAATTTGTCTCAGGTTGATCTTTCCGGCAGAGTTGTTTTTTTTGTGGTAAAGTTATAATTCTTTGTTCGTTACAGTAACATAGAAATGCCAGCCTGAAATACTTGTCCACCTTTCACTCTCTCTCTCTCTCTCCCCCTCTCTCTCTCTCTCTCTCTCTCTCTCTTTAAGATTAAGGTGGGAATGAGGGGGAAGGGAGGGGTGAAGGGGGGGAAAAAGGACAGGGGTGGAGGGGCGGGCAATTGTACCAAAGCTGAAGGGGTTGTATGTGCAGTTGACGCAGTCTAGCTGGTAGCAAGCAGAGGCAAAAAAAGCAGAGACTGCCCTAGAAGCTGTTCCAAGCAGCAGAGACTCCAGGAAAGGCACTTCTCAGTACCAACCTGTAGGAGAAACAGATATATCAACATTTTACCAACCAGTATTTCACTCCCATCCCACACAAAGAAAACAAGGAAATAAAAAACCTTCCTGTGTCAAGATGGAAGTAACATGCAGAGGCGAGTCTACCTGCATATGCGGTGAATCCACAAACAAATACTTACAGAGCAGCATAATGCAGCCAGCTGTTGGACATTTTATGATAAAGGGCCAAATCTCCCCTCCCCAGTGAAGCAAGTGCAATGAGAAGGAGAGTGTGCAGCAATGTTCTAGGCAGGAAGCCAATGGTCTGGGCTGTCACAAGTCTGGGCCCATAAGACACACACTGTTCAGCCACAAACGCAGAGAATGCCCCTCAGATTGCGACGGCTGCCTTTAGTACCCCTCCTCACATGCAGTTAGTCGACGAACCCAGGTTAGTGTTTGACCAGCCTTCAGCAAGAGCCAAAGCGCCTGCAGGATCTCTCCCTCGTCTGCACCTAGCACGTGGCCGCCCCTCAAGACTCAGTGCCCACGTCGGCTGTGTACACTCGTGGGCAGCGCTCACACTTTCAAGCTGATTCTTTTCTACTTCTGCAAACTCCACTGGGCATATGCCCTCTCAGGTGCATGCACATGGGTGGCACACGCAAGTGCAAGCACCCATACATGCTGTCGTGCGTGCACAGACACACAAAGGTCAAGGCAAAAAAAACCTGCCAACTCTGCAGTTAAATTGGCGCGAGGTGACGCACAAGCTCAGGATAGCTTTCACCATCAGGAATGGACAGGAGAGAGAGAGAAGAAGGGGATCGCCATGAATGCTACAGTCTCTTCTCCCTTAGCCCCACCCCCTCCACCCACAGCCCACCCAGAGCCCACCCCTCCTCCCAGCCAAATCAGATCCCAGCTCTTGCCACAGCCTTGTGTCGGTACATCGGCTGACAAACTGCTCCATTCAATCAGAGGCCACTTTTTTAATCCTCTCTCAACACATCACAGCCAAGTCAGATATTAACAAAAGCTGTCTTTATCGTGACCTCTCTCTCTCTTTTTTCTCCGCAGCCGAGGTTGGTGTTAAACGGGGAACAGAGGAATCACAGTGTTGTCTGACTGGCTGCCAAAATCCAAGTTCTGCCAAGGTAAAATGTGATTCCATTACAGCGTCATTCAAAATGAAGCAAGGCAAATGATTTCAGCAAGGCTGTGTGCTTTCAAATCCATCCCAGCCCCACCCCACCTCAAGGGCTGTATAGGCAGTGACCGCGCAGGGTAACAGTCGGATAGTCACCAAGGGCCAGTGGGAATCTGTTAATGCAGAGACCCGAGTTCAAATCCCACCATGATAGTTGGGGAATTTAAAATCGGCTGATTAAATAAAACTGACAATTTAAAATTTAAATTTAGACACACAGCATGGTATGTCGGCCCATGAGCTGTGACCCCAGTACACTTTGAAGGGTGGGAGGAAACCCATGGGGAGAATGCACAGACTCCTTACAGATTCAAACCCAGCTGCAACTGTGTTGCACTAACCGCTAAGCTATGCTAACCAGACTGCCCCTCAAATAAAAAGCGTGAGTCAAAGTGTTGGCCTGCTTCAAAAACTCATCTAGGACTCCAAAATCTGACAGGGAAGGAATAAGCCCTTTTCACACTGGCTCAACAGTAGATTGGCCGTTAAGTGAACTGGTTAAGGAGGCTGATTTTGCCTTTCACACTGGATGGCTGTTAACCAGTTCTCTGCGTCCTTTCACACTTGAAAAGGATAGGAGAGTCCATCCTCTACTGGTGACGTCTGAGTGATGCATCGAGCGATGGTGGACCTGCCCTAAATTCTAATCAATGTATTATGATCTTGTATTTAAACAAAATTAATGATGCCTAATTATAACATAATTAAGCATTATGTACAGCACAGTATGAGCCCTTCAGTCCCTGTTGGGCTGATCTATATAAACCTTTATAATTTTATGAAATAACGTGAGAAAGTGTAACCACACAATTTATAAACACCATGGGAAAGTCATAGCGGCAAGAGCGCATAATTTATAAAGACAGTGCAGCAGAGAAAGGGCTGTGTGCATGGAGCACTCATGGAATGGTTTCTCTACTGCACGGAATTCTAGGAGGGAAGATCCACTATCTCTCTCTCCCGCTCCAATTTTCCCTTTAAACATTTATATCAATCGGCAAAGTTTATACTTTTTAGAAAATCTTTTTTTTCCTTCACACTCCTGTACTTACACAAAAAACGTCCTCAGCACGTCACCAATTTGTCCCAGGATACCCTCTGTCCCTTTCACACTGGGCTAATCGGCATCAGATGCCGGCCGGGGATGATACAACCTCCTTGGCGGTCTGTCCCCGACGTGACTTGATGCCTGTGTGCCAATTACGCAGCCAATCTGGGCCCTTAACCGATAGATTGGCTGTCAATTACAAGGACCAGGTGCTAGAGTGAAAGGGGCTACATACCCACCATGATGGTTGATTCTCAAGGGCCTACTCTGTTCAGTGGCACTGAAGAGGTGGACAGCAAATGAGATTCATTTCAGGGTATGAGACTCGTTTCTGGCTATGTACCTTCTCTGTTAGAACACACAGAATATAGAACACTACAGCACAGTACAGGCCCCTTGACCCTTGAGGTTGTGCTGAATCATATATTCTTTAAAAAATTAGTATTAAACCCTCCCTTCTGAAAAAGCTTCTATTTTTCCTCCATTCATGTGCCTGTCCAAGAATCTCTTAAATGCCCCCAATGTTTCAGCCTCCACCACCACCCCCATTCCTCAGAGAAATTCTAGGAACTCGGGATGGGTTAAGGGGAGGCCTCCTGTTGAAGGCTTGTTCACCACCTGCTAGAAGTCGGTGGGCCAGCAATGTGGCCTTGAGGTGCATTTCACCCAAGCTCAAAAGTAATTGCCTCTGGAGCCAATAAGGTGAAGCATGTGTGATGGAAGACAGGACTGGGATCCCTTGGCAGATTCCTCTCCCCACTTCCAAGGCTATGAGATCAATTGCTTCCAGCAGGCGGCCCTGGAGAGACATTAACAGAGCTTCTGGACACTCGCATCCCCTTCCCATTACCTATGCAGCTCAGTATGGCTCCACAACAATGGGGGAAGGCAGGAGAAAGAGGTACATCAACCACGACTTGAATGATGGAGAAGACTCGGTGGGCTGAAAGGCCTAATTCAGTTCCAGCATCTTATGACCTCATGGACATTTTGCAAGCTGCTGCCCCCTAATCTCTTCTTCTCATTCTCTACAACTTCTCTCATCTCCTATCTCTCCTCCAGTCTAGTGCTTTCAAGATCGCTGCGCAGGTTAATAGGACAGCTACGAAGGCCTGCATTAGACAGGGGATTGAGTTCAGGAGTCATGAGGTAATTTTGCAGCTCTATAAGACTCTGGTGAGACCACACGGAGCAGAGACAGATAAGGATTGATACCCTCCCGCCCACCCCCACCCCCACCCCCACCCCCACCCCCTCCCCCTCCCCCCACAATGAGTTTCTTTGAAGGCTTTTGTTTGTCAGGAGGGATCAAGAAATGTTCAATTTGTTCTCCCTTTTACAGCCTGAGTGGCATATGTATCTTTAAGCCTTCAGCTGGGTGATGGAATACAGACCAAATGCCACAGGATCCAGTTAAAAGAAGACTCACATTCTGTAGAGCGCGTTGAAAGAACCAAAGACTTGTTGATCCAAACCAAGGCTTTTATTAACTAAAAGACTGGAGCATATCACAAGTAGGTCAACCAGTCCAAATGACCCTGGTCTGGCTAGGAGCAATCCTTTAAGACCTGCCAGTAGGTTTGGCTACACTCTCAGCCAATCACAATCATCCTATACTACCATCTGTACATAGACACATTGGTGATAGAATCTGGACTATCACACATTCTTGGCTCACAATGGACAGAGGCCCACATGCAATGAGTTGGCTGAAGGGTTATTCATCCCAAGAATACAATTAGCACCATCAACAGACAATAAGAGGATGTTAAGCTAGTGTCACAGAGTCAGAGAACCAGAGAATGTGAAGCAGACCATTTGGCCCAACTCATCCATTTGGCCTGCCATTCTGGGCTAGACTTACTTCCTTGTATTTGTTTTATTATCTCCCTAAACCAGTGGATTTCAAACTTTTTTCTTTCCACTCACATCCCACCTTAAATTATCCCTATGCCATCGGTGCTCTGTGATTAGTAAGGGATTGCTTAAAGGTTGGATGTGAGTGGAAAGAAAAAGTTTGAAAACCACTGTTTTAATCGTACCACGTTGACTTGTGTGTCCGGTTTCAGAACTCTGAAGAAAATGGGTCAATGACAATTTTTATCAAGCAAAATATTTCAGTAACAGTGGGTCTAGAGCAGTGATTCTCAACCTTCCCTTCCCACCCATATCCCACCTTAAGCAATCCCTCACTAATCACAGAGTACCAATGGCAAAGGGATTACTTCAAGTGCAATGTGAGTGGGAAGAAAAAGTTTGACAATCATTGCCCTAAATCTTTCCTATCCATCTATATATCTGCCTTTTAAGCATTAAAATTGTACCCACTTCTGGACTTTCCTCTAGGGGCTTGTTCCAGACATGGACTACTCTCCAGGTGAAAAACCTGCTACTCAGGTCCCTCTCACATCCCTCCCATCTCATCTGAAACCTCGAGTTCTGGAATCATCTGTCCTGGGGAAAAAGACTATGAGCATTCACCTCATCCATGCATTTTACTATTTCCTGGATCTTTAGGTCACCCCTTATTCTCCTACGTTCCAAAGAACAACGACCCAGCTGATCCAATCGAGCATTTTTATCCCCTTAAAAAGTATTGGATGATTAGGTGTTGAAGAACAGAGGGATGTTGGAGTACAAATGAAAAGATCTCTCAAGGTTTCCGTCCAGGTTGATAGGATAGTTAAGAAGGTCTATAGGATGCTGGGTTTCATTAATCAGGGGATTGAGTTTGGGGGTCGTGAGATCATGTTTCAGCTCTATAAATCTCTGGTAATACCACACTTGTGTTCATTTCTGATCACCTCAGTTCAGGAAGGATGTGGAAACTATGGAGAAAGTGCAGAGGAGACTTACCAGGATGTTGTCTATATTGGAAAAGATGTCTTATGGGGCAAGCTTAGCAGTGCTAGGGCTTTTCTTTCTGAAGTGAATAAGGACGAGAGGTAACTTAATAGAGGTCTGTAAGATTATGAGAGACAGACAGTACCCTTTTACCCCAGTGCGGGAGTAGCAAACACTAGAGGTCATGAGCACGAAGTGAAGGGAGGTAAGTTTAGGGGAGACATCTGGGTTATGTTTTTTTAATGAAGAGTTGTGGGTACCTGGAATGCATTACCAGGGGTGGAGTTTAAAGCTGGAACAATAGGGGGCATTAAACAGACTCTTGGACAAGGAAATGGATGAAAGAAAAGTAGGGAGGTAGGGAGGGTTTAATTCTTTTTTGGTAGGTATGCATAGGTCAGCACAACATCATGGGCAGAAGGGCCTGTACTGTGTGGTAACGCTCTATATTTTAACAAGAATTTAATTTTAAACTTCAGATGATAGTTATAAATGACTGGAGTCACAGGATTCTCAGCCTCACTTGCAGAACATTGGCTAATTTTAAGGGCATTGGGAAGCCAAGGTCTCAATCAGAAACACGAGAATGTACATGGATTGATTCTAGTTGACCACTGATACCTTGGAGCAGCCATTCTCAGCTATTTTTGGGCTAAAGCCCCTAGGACTCTTGCTCAAAGTTTATGTGCCCCCTTCCCTGAGGTGCAGTCAAGTTTTGGACATTCTTTTATTTGCTTGGTAAAATTTGTGTGAAATGACTTGGTGCATTTAAAGGAAGGTGGTACTGGTGTTATTGGAGATATTCAATGATACCCAATATCAATGGGTCATTAATTTTCTTTCTGAGAAGATTGGAGAGAGATAAAAACGAAAGCGAACAGTTTATAATCGGATCGCTTAAACTGAGAATAAATGTTTAAAATTTGACAGTTCAGTTGCACAAAGCATACATCTTGAAATTTCTACCCTAATCCTGTCTATCTGAATATTTTCCCAAGGCATATTTTATCATGTCTTTGGTTCCCCTGTGCTAATATTTTCCTCTTTGCCATTATATTTGGATTATCCTTCCCTGAAACACATCAGGACATTTTTCTCCCATAAAGAAGTGCAAGGTACCAGGATTATTAATCCCATTTTCCACACCATTAATGCCAGACAACATCTCTAAGATATAAAATTTTTTTTTCAATCTTAATTATTATTTGCTTTTTCCCATACACTTATTGAAGGTTCCTAGACAGAATTAACAGTGAGAGATATTTTCTTTTTTAATGGATTCACTCTTGACCAACAGTGAATTTGATATCACAGAGATTTTGCCTCTTTAAAGCCTTGTCTTCAAATTTATTGTTTCATTGTACGTTTGTGTTGCTGTCAATACCAATATTTATTTCCCAATCATCAATAATCCCCTTGAATTATTGAGGGGCAGTTGAGTTTATCGAGAAAAAAAGGGAAGCAAAAGAAAGTCCCTTCTGACTCATTGAATGTCCATGGATTCGCCTCCAGCGCTCCCGCAGCCTCTGTACTTGCACAGACTTCGGCAACCCAAACTCCAGACCCAAACCTCCGATAAGATCAGGACGTTTTCAGCACCCAAAGACCTTCGGGAGCCCTACTCACCTACAGTGCCCTCTGGAGTCCTGGCTCTGATACATGGTTCCCACGAGCCAGCCTCCAGCAGATCCCCCAGCCTGTGTGGGTCCCCTCAGCCGCTGAGCCCATCGCTGGTTCGCCACTGTGGCCACCGCCCTGCAGGGTCCCTTGGCCGCTGAGCTCCTCGCTGGCCACCATCCTGTAGGCTCATCTCCTCTCCTTCTCTTTCTCAATGTTCCTGCTGAGAACATGCTGGCAAATTCATGCTGAAAATTCTGGCTGTGGGCACAGTGCACCAGTGGTGACGGGACTGAATTAGGTGGACGGTATTCAGCCCTGCTCTTGGCTTGTAACTTTGGCCTGTGAGGAGATGAGTCACTCACTGCAAGGCCTTTGACCTGTTCTTGTGAACACAGCATATTTCAGTCTTTTCCTGCAAAATCTGTGGGCAATGTTTCAATACAAATCCAGGCGGAAGTATCAGGCAACAGCAGCTCAAATGAGTGAGACTTCACCTGGCGTTTAATGACATGGAAATAGATTATCTTGGAATTCTCTCCCCTGGATTGAAAAATTGATCTCAGATAGCATGGAAACCACAAATTTAAAAAAATATAATTAGAGGCCATTAAAAATAAATGTGCCTTAATTTTCTTTGTATCCCCTCATTAATTATTGATGGAAAGGGTGGAGAATAGGAGTTAGATACAGCATGGGAGAGACCCTTTGACCCATTTCCTCTGCACCAACCATTGATACTGATCCCACGCCAGTCCTATTTTTTTTAGCCTCCCCATATTCTTATCAATTCCCCAAGGCTCGACTACTACTTGAGGCAATTTATAGTTGCCAGTTAACTCCCAACCTGCCCATCTTTGGCACATGGGAGGAAACTGGAACTCCTCATCAAGAGACATGCAAACTCCACACAGACAGACAGAGGTCGAGATTGGTCCTGTGTCACCATGAGGCAGTGGCTCTGCCAGATGTGGCACAATGCCATCAACTGACCAGAACTTTTTTGTTCTGTACCTATTGGACCAGGAACTCCTGGATGGAGTTATGAGCTGGTAGTGCTGAGTTGGGGTTCAAGGAGAATGCTCTCCGCTCCGCCAGGGATGACGGTGGATTGCCCAAGGCTTGGTAGTCTGAAGGTGTGGGTTGGGACTGGACATGAACAATGGAAAAAAAAATTAAAGGGATGGGGGTGAAGGGAGCAGATACCTTGCACTTCCCTCTCACTGGTCGAACTCAATGGAACTGGTCGAAACATGGCTCAACACGGGTCACTTGTCTTACTTTGCACAGATCAAAGCTCATGCCTCTGTCCTTGAGAGCATCACAGCTGTACAGAATCCCCATTATCCCAACATCTGGAGGGAAAAAAAAAGGGTTATGGGTGTGAGGTAGGGAAGGATTAGATTGTCGTGGCGTGGGTTTACATAGGTCAGCACAACGTCATGGGCTGAAGGGCCTGTATTGTGCTGTAATGTTAAATTTTATGTTTAAACATACAGCAACAATAACAAGCCCTTTTGGCCCAGGAGCTCGTGACGCTCAATATAGTTAAGTTAGGTGATTGGGCAAAGGTCTGGCAGATGGAGTACAATGTTAGTAAATGAGAGGTCATCCACTTCGGTAGGAAAAATGGAAGAGCAGATTATTATTTAAATGGTGAAAAACTGCAGCATGCTGTCATGCAGAAGGACTTGGGAGGGCTTGTGCATGAATTGTAAAAAGTTGGGTTGCAGGTACAACAAGTTATTAAGGCAGCAAATGGAATGTTGGCCTTCATCGCTACAGGACATTGAATTCAAGAGCAGGGAGGTCATGGTGCAACTGTTCAAGGTACTGGTGAGGCCACACCTGGAGAACTGTGTGCAGTCTGGTCTCCATACTTGAGGAAGGATAGACTGGCATTGGAGGTGGTTCACCAGGTTGATCCTGGAGATGAGGGGGTTGACCTACAAAGAGAGACTAAATTGTCCGGGATGATACTCACTCGAATTCAGAAGAGAGGAGATCTTATAGAAACATATAAAATTATGAAAAGGATAGATAAGGTAGAGGTAGGAAAAGTGTTTTCACTGGTAGGTGAGACCAGAACCAGGGGACACAGCCTCAAGATTCAGGGGAGTAGATTTAAGACAGATGAGGAAAAAGTTTTTCCCAGAGAGTTGTGAATCTGTGGAATTCTCTGCCCAGGGAAGTGGTTGAGGCGACTTCATTAAACATATTTAAGGTTCAGTTAGATAGATTTTTACAAAAAAATGGAATTAAGGGATATAGGGAAAAGGCAGGTGGGTGGAGTTGACCCAATGATCAGATCAGCCATGATCTTATGAAATGGTCTTATTAAACTGTTTCTTACATTCTTAATTACACCCAATAATCTACAACCTCAATCCTTTTTGAATGGTGGAAGGAAATCCAAGCGCCCGGAGGAAACCCACGCGGACACGAGGCAGAACAAACAAACTCATTACGAACAGCGCAGGATTCGAAGCCCAGTCGCTGGCCCTTTAGCAGCATGGCGCTAAACACTACGCTAACCATGCTGCCCCATAAAGGGTTATGGGTAATGAGATAGGGAAAGATAAGATTGCTGTGGAGTGGGTTTACATAGGTCAACACAACATCATGGGCTGAAGGGCCTGGACTGTGCTGTAATGTTCTAGCTTTCATTTGCATTCTAAAAATTCCAGAATGTCTGAAAAAATTCTTCTCACTTCTCAGCTTTGGATCCTCGCCCGCCTTTAGACAAGATATTAACACCAACTCACTTTAACACCAACGGCCTCACAGAAGTGGAGAGGTGGGGAGTTCCCCTCAACGCGCCCACCCCAGGAACGCTGCTCAGACAGTCTGGCCTTTGCTGCATCATCAATTGGCAGCAGGAGCCTGCGCCGCTTCTCAGTGAGACAATGGCTGGTTTGATCCTCACGTCTACGTCGCATTCCTGCTGGTCTTTGTAACCCTTTACCCACTTGCTCTCTGCGGGGGCGACCGAAGTTCATTGTTTCCGCCGCTTTGGGGTGCCCTGGATCATTACACCTCTCGTCCTCATTCACAGGATGCCCACAGGGTCTCGGCCCGAAATGCTGAGCATCCCTTTTCCCCCACAGGCGCAGTCTGACCTGCAGAGTTCGTCCCGTAGTTTTCTTTCCCTCTCACTTTCGTTGAGGATCGCTGACCTGCTGCATCAGGTGCACTGATAGGACTTTCTCACCTCAGCTGTTCCAGTTCTGTGCACTTGCACAGCCATGGGAACACTGCAGTTGACCTGCCAATCATCCCTGGTCTGACACCCCTCCAGTTCCATTCCCACTGCATCAGTTCCCTTCTACATCTGGGGATTATATTGTTCTTCCAGTCTCACTCACAATCTGTATCATCTTCATCTGATAGAATTTATTGGCATTCCATTATCAAATAAACTATTCTACTTCATTGGATTATTTGCATCATCTGCTTATTTTGCATGGGGTTTCAATCCTAAAACACATGCTTATTATTTTATCTGCATAATTAGTTGGCATTGGGCCTACTAAATCAATGAGGAAAAAGCCTTGTGGCACAGGAACATGCTGAGCACACTCCCAGCCTCCAGTAGGTTGCACACTAAACTGTCCCTGGATCGGACAGTGGATGTTCTGCACACACCTCACCCTGCTCTGTGCACTCGTGATCAAAGATGCAATCGTCCTCCAAGGTACCCTCCACAAATTCACCCTCCGGAGAGGGCGCTGCATGGCACTCTAGTTATTCCCCATCCATCTTCCTTCTGGTATGTCCTGCACTGTATATTTCTGCAGGCCCATCTACCCTGTCAGAACCAGGTGGATTGTCATGAACGTATGTCATGAAGTTTCTTAGTTTGCGGCAGCACTATTGCACAGAACCAAATACATTAACACATGAGGGAGGAGCAAAGGCTACCCTCCTACCTGTATCTACCTGTGCCGTTCAGAGGACGAGAGGTAGTTTCAACCAAAGGGCAGCCAGTCTTGGAATGGACTATTCAGGAGCGCTACGGAGATTCGGGCACTGAGTGTGTTCAAAAAAAAGAACTCAGTAGATTTTTGGAAAAAATCCTGGGAAGTGGGATTCATGCAGGAAAGTCAGGCAGAGTTAAAACCTCAGTTGAATGGCAGAGCAGGGCAGAAGGCCTTGTCCTGCCACGACTTCCTCTGCTCTTGTGGGAGAAAGAATGCTTTGCTAATGTCACCACATCACTGAGCTTCCGATCATTCCGTGACCTGATTAGTCGGGTGCATGGTCACCTTATCTGCTGAAGATGCAACATTTCTGTAGAGGCAGCGAAACGGAGGCTTCAGCTGTAGCATGCCCTTGGTAAGTAACTGCAGATACAACGCTTTGCTCTGTCAAACAGTCCCTTCTGCCAAATCTATGCTTCAGTTAGGAACTAGCATTTATCTAGTTCCTGGCACAATACACCAAAGCAGATCAAGTCTTTTCTCACCGAGATTATGGCATTCATTAGATGGAGATTTCCAAGCCGGAATATTAACATGTTTCATCTATAGCCTCATTTAACATGAGAGATGCTTCTATCTTTGTCTTTGCCCCAGAGAAGAGCCCTTCTGGCTAAAGAATGGTGAGGTAATTGTCACAGACAGGAGCATAATGTTCAAATGTACTGACATTCTTGGTAGCTTCAGTCACACAGATGAACAAAAGAGACACAAGGTTTCAACAGAAAAAGATATAACAAACATAAAAGGATAGACAAATAAATTTTCAGTTGCAGTTAGTGGAAAAAATATATATTTCAATTTTGGTAGTGCCAGAGTATTTTGTGCTTAGTATGGGGAGTTTCAAGAGCCTTGAATCCAGAGGTACCAGATTTAAGGATTCTCTACCTTCTGCCTGAAGATGGCAGTGAGAAGAGGTTGTGACCAGGGCGATGGGGGTCCTATACGATGTTGGCTGACTTCTTGAGGCAGCGCCTCGCATAGATGTCTTTAATGGATGGCAGACGAGTGACTGTGTTGTCAAATGGTTCACGAATTTCCTCACGTAACAGGAAGGAAGCTCAGTCATCATTCTAAAAACTCTATGATTGGTCTTCCAACCACCAATCAAAACCTTTAGTCCCTCTATCAATCGTGCAGTTGTCTTACCTTAACTCCCTGTCACAACCCCAACTGGAGCTGGCCATAGGGTTCTCTTGGGTCAGTCCAGGTTGGCCATGATTGGACTGAGTTCATTCTAAAAACTAAAAGGCCCTGTTGTTAATCACCTTCTTGACGATGACAGCATCTTCCACCCTCTTCACTGAGGAAACAGCAGTATCCAAGCACTTCACCCACCAAGTTTGCCTGACTTTGGAAATACACGACCACCTCTGGGTCTAAATTTGGGGACTCTTGCCGTACCGGCATCCTAGGAATACTTTTGCCAGAAGGACTGCTTTGATTCAAGAAGGTAGCTCATCACCACCCTCCTAAGGAGAAGTAGGGAGGGGAATTAAATGGTATCCTTAACAGTAATGTTTGCTCCCTGTCAATAAATGAAAACAAAAATCCTTAATCCTTTGTGCTCAGTGTTCTGGTTGTCCAGAACTATCAACAAGCATTTGTACTCTGTGTTCTGGTTTTGCTGGACTACCATCAAGAGCATATATTTCATGTCCCAGTTTTCCAGGACTGGTTTTATACCCAACCACCAGCTGGTTCGTACTGGTGTTCATAGATTGGGGTTTAAAAACAGCTGCTTTGCCAGGTTCCACAACAAGAAAAAGTGCTGGAAGTGAAGGTAAGGACATTCAAGATTGTTGTTTGATTATCTAGGACAATGTAGGGTTTGAATTGGACAGATATAATGCAGTATCAGTGACTCAACAGATCAACTAACTCTGGTTTACCCATGGACTCAGTCTGGAGTATATATTATGAAAGGTTTAAAAAAATGGCCAGAGTCCAAAGGGTTAAGAGGCAGGTCTTCAAAATGGAGTTTGAAGCAGGGATTAATCCAAGGTGGAGGTGAAATCTCCAGTGATTAGAAAATGTTTATTTGCAGTAACTAAAACATTATTTTTTGGATTTGCAGACAGCGTAAGAATGAATTGAGAAATTTGCCATTTTCCTTGTTCAATCACCCATTCATCCAGTTTTTTTTTCCCCCCAAATGGAGTTTTGTCATTCATAACAATATTTTGAGAGTTTAACAGTCTATCCATTCCAAGAGTAATCAAACATGCTTATTCAAACATTTTTTCATATTCTGGAATCTTTATGTTGTACTCCCCCAGAAGCGGACAAACTTGGGTGGGAGGCTGAGGGGAGGCCCGATGGAAGTTTAGAAAATTCCAGAGGTGTAGACAGCCAGAATGTTTTGCCCAGAATGAAAATGTAACACCCGGACAAACTGAGACCACCCACAAATTGGAGGTACCACACCTCCCATTCCGTCTGGACACCCTCCAAGCAAATGGTACTAGCATCGGCTTGTTTTGGTTAGGATCCTCCCCTTCCGTCTTGTCTCTCTCTTTCCCTCGGTCTCCTTTCCTCCAGCTCTGCTATCCCCTCCCCCCACCCCGATCGATTCACAGCTTTTCTCTCCTGCCCTCCTATCCAGGTCCATCTCTGGCCTGTGCATTCCCCCCTGCCCCTCCTTCCCCAGCCTTTTGGCTCATTCCTTGACGAAAGGTTCTGGTCTGAAGCATCTTAGCCTCCTCTGGACACTATGGGATTTTTGTTCGTACAAGACAACATGTATTTAAAGTGAGAGGGGAAAGTTTGAAAGATCTGAGCAAATCTTTTACATAGAGAATGGTAAGTAGCTGGAACAGGCTGTTAGGAGCACTGGAAGTAGAGATGGTCATAAGAGTTTGAGAAGCTTCTTCTAGACATGAGTATACAGGGACCAGAGAGACATGTCATGTGCAAGTAGCAATTCGGGGATCATGTTCAGCATAATATTGTGAGCTGAACGGCCTGTTCCTGTGCTGCAGTGCTCTGTTCTACATGGAAATTACTTCTCGACATAATCCCTATCAGATATTGTCCACAGTTTCGTGGCCTCTGCACCCATCAGTTTTCCTCCTCTAAAACTGAGGGCTTTCTGGACAGAGGTCATGAAAGAGTGGACAGCTTTTGATTTACACCATCTCAAAGCACTTCGCAGCATTCCAGTGTGGTTGTCATGTTAGAATATAGCAACCTATTTGGATATGGCAAGCTCCCACGTGCACCAGTGTGATAGGAGAGGTAATCAGTGTTTTACTGTTTGATGCCAGAGATAATTTGGCCTTCAACATCAAGAGGTCCTTTGGATTGTTTGTCTTTCTACTCACTGCACGACCTTGCTTTAATGCTTTCTTTTGAAATGTGGAATCTCTAACCTGATCCACCATCAATGACCAAAGACTGCTGTTGACTAAACAACAGGCTTTTATTCACTAAAGAACAAAGGCACATCCATACTGCTCGACTGTCCTGCACTGAGAAGGGGGCTGTGGAACAGTAACCTTTATACAGAAGCCTGTGGGAGGGGCCACAGGTACAGTTGGCCAATGGATGTGTCCGACCAGATAAACAGTGGTTTATCACAGAACCATTCTGTATCATCTCAATGACAAACTAGATTCGGGTCTCACCTTCATCCAGAAGAGGTGTGGTGAGTAAATGGGGAGAAATAGGGTTTTTTTTGTACAGTATCTTTCATTTTAAATCTTTGTCCAAAGTGCAGTTGCTGGAATCTCAAACAGAAAAAAAGAATTGTCGGAGGAACTCAGCAGGTCAGAGACCATCGAGGAGGAGGAATCTACATTTTGGGTCTGGACCCTTTGTGGAGACAAAGGTGGGAAAGACACTTCGACAGCGACCCGGGTTCCGGTGCTGTCTGTAAGGAGTTTGTACATTTTCCCCGTGTCTGTGTGGATTTCCTCCCACCCTTCAAAACATACAGGATTTGTAGGTTAATTGCGAGGGAGGGGGTCCATGGGCCAGGAGGGCCTGTTATGACACCATTAGAAAAAATATACGGGTGTAGGGACCCAGAGGTGATACTGTAGGGCATAGGTGTGGGAGGAAGAGACAGGAGTAGGGTGAAACCATTGTTGGGGGGGGGGGGGGGTGAAAGTTGACAAAGAAAAGGGAGACAAAATATTGTCAAGGAGAAAGTAAAGAAGTGATGGAAACAGCAGAATCAGATGGGGGTGGGGTTACCAAAAATTAGTAAAACTAGTGTTCATCAAGTTAGGTTCAAGGCTGTCTGGAAGGAAGATGTGTTGTTCCTCAAATTTATGTTCATGGAAGATTTAATGTGGTTCATCTGAAGTTTAGATTCTAAACAATAAGTAGAAAGGCATCAATCAAAGAGAGTTTTGCAAACAGGATGAAGTGCTGTGTTTGGCAACCGACTGGAGAAGAAGCAGATTTAACAGAAACGTTCAGATGGGAATTGGTTGAATGTTTGAATCTCTGGTAGCAGAGAGAGAAGTGGCCATCCAAAAATCTCAGTCCAGGCATGATGGGTCAAATGGCACTCTCCCTGCTTGGTGACTCTAAATTCAATAAATCAGTTGTCTATTGTGTGTTGTTAGAGATGCCATTGTTCTCGCGCTCACTGGAGGCTGAGATCAGGGAAGGACTGAGGCTGTTGTTCATGGTTTCCTCTCATCAGTGGGATGTCACGGCCAGGAAGCTCACGACCAGGGATTTTAAAGGGAGTGCGGGAAATAGGGACCAGTCAGCTTAAAGGGATACTGGGATAGGGGGACCAGTGGGTTAAAGGGAGTGTGGGGAATGGGGACCAGTGGGTTTAAAGGGATTCTGGAAAGGGGGGGAGGGGGGAACTAGCAAGTTGAAGGGATTGTGGGAAATGGGGACCCAGCGAGTTTAAGGAGAACACAGGAAATGGGGACTGCTGAACAAGATGCTGAACCATTAGCATTTCTGAACAACCGTGAATCACTGGTGTTTTAATATTATTGTGAATGAACAAGAGGCCCCTCGATTGTCATGAAAACCAACCAATCAAGTGGCCTTAAATGAAGGGGAGTCTAGTTGTGAAATCCCTGCCCCAAAGCAATGTCAGTGATAATGAACTTTTATTTGAATGAGTATTGGGAATGTGCATGGTGACACATTCCCCTCCACGCTTCTCACCCTCGTGACTGGGAAATCCAGCCGCACCCCATCGGCATGACAGAGGCTTTCAGCTCTCCATCCAGGGAGGACTTTTCCTGGCCGGATGTAAGATGCTCATGGGGCAGCTCAGCACCACCTTCTCAGTGATAATGCTGATTGCATTCCCTGAATAAATAAAGAACCCTTGACTCTTCCCAACTCCGAACTAACCTTGGAAAAAAGTGCCAAAAATACGATCTTATAAAAAAAAAGTCTAAAAATTGCTTAATGTTATAATATCTGCACTTCGTGGCATTCAGGGAATATAGCTGGTGTTGCGAATTTCCCTCCAGCAACTCTTGGCAGACTTAATTTCAGAGCTAAGCCACAGACGTTCCTCTAGAAAATGTCAGATTGTCTGAAACCTTGTTACTCCCTGTCCTGGTGCCAGATCTCTTGAAAAACAATTTGCTGGACTCCTGAACATTCCAGTTGCAAGATAAGCAAGTCCCTGTGACCTCCAGATGAGCATCAAAGTCCTTCCAAACTCTCAGCAACATTTGTTTATCTACGGGAGATACAAGCTACTTCCCAATCTAATTTTGTTGCGTAAAGTGTAAGCCTGGTGAAGTCCATCTCAGGGATTGACTCCAATCCATTGAAGACATCTATGTGTGACACTGCCTCAAGAAGGAAGCCAACATTATAAAGGACCCCCATCAACCTGGTCACATCCTCTTCTCACTGCACCATTGCACAGTTATCACAGAAGCATGAAGCCCTGAACTATTTATTTCCACTCACATACCACCTTAAGTAATCCCTATGCTCTGTGATTAGTAAGGGATAGCTTAAGGTGCTTATGTGAGTGGGAAGGGAAGGGTGAGAATCACTGCTCTAGACCCAATTGTTACTGAAATATTTTGCTTGAGAAAAATTGTCATTGGTCCATTTCCTTTGGAGTTCTGAAACCGTGCACATAACGAGTCAATGAGGTACGATTAAAACCGTGGTTTTCAAACTTTTTCTTTCCACCCACAGACCACCTTAAGCAATCCCTTACTAATCACAGAGCACCAATGGCATAGGGAATACTTAAAGTGGTATGCGAGTCGAAAGAAAAAGTTTGAGAACCACTGGTCTTGGTTCAAGAACAGTTTTTTTTCCTCCAACATCAGGCTCCCTATAATACCCTAATCATAAACTAATGTACCACCAAAATATCTATCTGCACCACTGAAATTTTACTTTTCTAACCACCACTGTGACTATTTATCTAGTCTTCTAGATTTGTTATACTTTTTCATATATTGGCATTTTGTTGCAATTTAACCTCTATTATTGTTGTGTTGTATCTTACGTACTTGTTGTGATTGCAGCAATTTAGAATTTTGGTGCATTTGTACGTTGTACGGATATATATGACAATAGAGGCAGCACGATTAGTGTAGCAGGTAGTGACACGCTGTTACAGCCCCAGTGACACGGGTTCAAGTCCAGCGTTGCCTGCCAGGAGTTTGTACATTCTCCTCGTGTCTTTGTGGATTTCCTCCGGGTGCTCGGGTTCCCTCCCACTGTTCAAAGCATACAGGGGTTGTAGGTCAATTGGCTATAATTGGGTGGCACGGGCTCAAGGGCCCAAAAAAGTCCTGTTTACTGAGCTGAAAGTCTAAATTAAAATTAAAATAAACTCTGCACGTGTTTGTGGAGAAACCTCTTAAATGTTACTTTTGTTCCTGCTTACACCAGTACTCCCAACTGGACTTTAATCTGTTGTATTGATGACCTTTAATTTTAGTTTTCGATAACTACAGTTGACAAGTCAATAGCCTCTGGGAATGTCTCCATCTTCTGCTATCTGTCAGACCAAACACAAATGGGCCTATGTAAATTACGTGAGAAAGTTACATGGAAGCCTTTTGTTTCAAACCTAAGACAGCTCATTATGTGACATTACAATTTGATTTTGAGAGAAACAGGCCCAGAGTTTGGATTAGGTTTGCAACAGAAACCCTCAAATTGGAACAAGGCTTTCATGCATGTCTATTTTGAGATGAGAAAGTGGCTTCTGATGTTAGATAAATTAGTGAGGTGACTCAGTAACGCCATGGGAACGCACTACATAGTGGATAATAACAATTCCTGTGTGAGTACTGCTCCAGGGCAGGACTTGTCAGCTGTTTTGAAGGACAGACAGGACTTGTGATATTATGCAAGTAAAGTCAATAATCAATATTGATCTCTCTTTCACATACTGTAGCTCCCACATAGAATTCAGCTGGAAAAACACAATGCTGGAGAAACTCAGCAGGTCCAAGTACTTTATATAGGAACGGTAAAGATAAAGAACAAACATTTCAGGTTTGAGCCCGTCATCAAGGTATCAACAAAATTATCCTGTTTCACCTGCTGAGTTTCTCCAACATTGCTTTTTAACTTCTATCATGGTGTCTACAGACTTTCGTGCTTTACAGTAAAGCCCTGGTATCTGGAATTCAAGAAACCGGCAAAAGAAAATCAAGGAAATAAAAAATAATTACGAGTAATAAAAGATAAAAATGTGTTTAAAATTGTAAATGTTCTCTGAAATAACATATAAACCTTTGGTGAAGATGGGAGCAATTATTCAGCCAGCGGAGGGCCTTGGCCGGGCTTTGCTCGTAGCGGCTGTTCAAATCAAGTTGTGTTAAACAGCAATGGTGTTGCCCAGGATGAAGAGCTGGTTGATCCCGCTCACCGTTGGGGAGACTCCCTTAACATACCTCCTTGTCCCTGCTTCGTAAGAGTCGCTCTGGTCAGGGGCTTTACCTGTAAACTTGTGGGAGGGAGGGACGGGGGTGGGGGGGGGGTGGTGTTAATTATCTACAATGTTATTGTTTGTCTTTTGGACGGCTCCGTGGAGGGGGAGGAACCTGCAGATGCAGTGATGGTTAAAGTTTTCAAAGAATGTGACTGAAAATAAAGTAAAATGCTTTAAGGTCTATTTATTCATGCAAATGAAGTTTGTTCCTGTAAGTGCAGTACAGTATTTTTGTCTTTTAAACTGTTTATTCTTAATGCAGGTGTATTAATTTGGCATCGTAAAGAGTAAGTCTCAAGCAACCAGAAAATACCACTTATCCAGCATCTACCAATCCCCATAGGTGCTAGATACCAGGAGTTTTACTGTACTAATGAAGATAAATGGGATTCTAGTGTACCCAATGTATCAAGGTGGTCACGTGCATTAGAATCAACATGCTTCAGTGAAATAGGAAGGATTAGAATTCTGTGATGCTCTGAATTAGCTTCAGTGAAATGAGAGATGGATCTGGACATAGCTATCTTTAAGTATCAGCCTCTGGGACAGAAGGTCAAGGGATCAAATCCCACTCTCGAACCTAAAATAGATTCACGTTTCAATCCTGCAATGTCAGAACAGCCTCCTTGTGAACAAGCCATTAAGCCGGCAAACTTTTCAGCCTGCTCATGGAGACCAACGATGTTAATTCGGAGAAAAAATATTCTCATGGAGGTCAGGATTAAAGTGACTGACTGGGGGGGGGGGGGGGGGGTGGTACAGGGACATGACAGGCTGCAGGGAGCCAGGTGCAACACTGATCTCAGGGGCTGTCCGTGTGGAGTGTGCGCTCTACTTCATCAGAGACCTGATTGGATCCCATAAGTTGCCCCAAGTGTGGGAGGGTGGCAGAGGGACCTGGGGGAATGAATGGGATCCAAGAGAGAATGGGTTACAGGGAAGAAATGGTATTGAACGGGATTACTCAGAGAGCCAACATAAAATCAGGGGACCAAATTGCTTTCATCCATGTCGTTTAGAAATTCTGGAATTTCTTCCACCTCTTTCCACCTTCAAGGCTCCAAAATATAACTCTCTGACCAAGCGCTTAAGCCCGGCTTCCATCTACATCATCTGCTGCCCGGGAAAGGCAGCTGACGCATGGAAGGGTCCATCACACCCCAGACACACACTCATCTCCCTCCTCCCATTGAGGGGAAGGTTCAAGACTGTTAAATAGTGCACCAAAAGGTAGCTTCTTCCCCGTAGCCATCAGGCTCATGAATGAACCCCACAACAGTGCTCTCATGCTTCCCTTGCTTGGTGCTAATTAGATTTCAAATTTATTGTCAGACGTCACAAACAAGCCTGAGATTCTTATTCTGCAGGCCAGGCAGAATTATTACTTATTGGTAGTAGAAAAGTAAACTACACAGCATATACATGTAAACAAATAAAGAACTCTAAACAGATAATGAAAGTAAACAAACCAACTGTGCAATACAGAGAAAATTTTTAAAAAGTCAATAAAGTGCACAAATAAGAGACCTTAAATGAGTCACTGACTGTTTGTTGTTGACAAGTCTGATGGTGGATCAGAACTCAGATTTTGGAAAAGGGAGAGGGGCTGGGTTGTTCTTCCTGAAGGGAGTCTGCTTAAAACAGAGATGTCGAGGAATTTCTTCAGCCAGAGGTTGTTGCAACAGGCAGTTGTGGAGGCCAGGTCATCGGGTGTATTTAAGGCAGAGATTGGTAGGTATTTGATTAGTTAGGACATCAAGTGTTATGGGGAGTGGGGCTGTGGGGGAGGATGGATCAGCTCATTATGAGAATGGCAGAGGATGGGCTGACTCTGGTCCTATAATCTTGTGAAATTTGTCCCTGTTCCGATGAAGGGTCTCGGACATGGACCCTTAACTCTTGTTTTTTTTCCTTCCACTGGTTCTACCTGCCTCGCTGAGTGTCTTTGGTCGTAGAGCTAGCAGAAGCCAATGGGCAGACGCGAGAGCATGGGAGTGGAGCATGGAATTGAAGTGGTTGGCCACTGGGAGATCCCTGTCACCGATGCTAACCGACTGCATTTTCAGCTTCTTGCTTTATAGCTGCAGTCTTGGAGGTCCTCGAGTTATTCCATGACAGTTTTGAGTTTGACGCCACTTGGATAATTTCTTTTACCTTTAAAGTGCTGTGGAGGTTGTTGTTGCAGTGAGTCCTTCAAAAAACTGTTTGTGTGCACAACAGGCTGCCAACAACAGCAGTGTGATGATTACCAAACAGTCTATTTTAACGGCGTTGGTTTGGGGATAAACATTGGCCAGCTTGTTATTCATGTTTTTATAACAGCAAATGCAACTAGTCCAGAATGCAATTATCGAGTTTTTTGGACCAATTTTTGGGGTGTCAACTTTTACACAGATCATACGTTTGATTGTGATAAGTACCCGAGTTGTTCAAGGCATTGAGAGCTCGGATGGACGGCTACAGCCCAGGAGGGAGTCTGTGGCCCAGGGCGTCAGGAGCTCGGGTGGGCGGCGGGGTGTGGGTTCACGGTCGGGGCATCGGGAGCTCAGATGGGCAAGTGGCCGTGGCGTCAGGAGCTCGGATGTGCAGGCGGTCAGGGCGTCAGGAGCTTGTATGGGTGGGCGATCGGGGCCAACAAAAAAGGGGTCAACTTTACACAGGTCATGGGAAAGCTTGCAATTTTTAGCCAAAAAAGAGGGGGTTGACTATTAAACAGTATCTATGATTAAACGAGCATATACGTTAATTTCCAGCGGGAAGTAAAGGATCTGAGATTTACCTGGACATTTTGGTGAAGGAGTGGGTGCACTGGCAAGGATTAGGAGGAATGAAAAGAATTGGGATGTCGAGAGATCTATCCCTCAATCAACGTTATTAAAATAGACTGCAGCAATACTGCTTAAAGAGGGAGTAGAAACTGATCATATTTAAAAATATCAATACTGCATGAACTTTAAAATTAAAAAAAGACTGTCTCATTTTATTTCTAAATTTTAGTGGAAGAGGTAATTCAGTCTGTGGCACCTCTCAGATCAACTCCCATCAGTGCTATACTGTTTCCCTACATCCAATTCCAACTCATAAACCACCCCCTCCCCAAAATCTTTCTACCATTTTGCTATTTAAAAAAAAAATTATACATGGGCGGCACAGTTGGTGTGGCCGTTAGCACATCGCCTTTGCAATGCCAGCAATCAGGGTGTGGTTAGAATCCCGCGCTGTCTGTATGGAGCTTGTATGTTCTCCTCGCGTCTGCATGGGTTTTACCCAGGGGTCTCTGGTTTCCTCCCACCGTTCGTACCAGGGGCGTAGGTTAACCTAGTATAAATTGGGCAGCATGGACTTGTGGGCTGAGAGGGTCTGCTACCATGTCTGAATTTAAAAAGTAACAACAAGCTCATGACACCAAATTAACCTACAACTCCTGTACGTTCTGAAGGCTAGGAGGGAATTGGAGCACCTGGTGGAAACCCACGCTGACACAGGGAGAATGTATAAACTCCTTACAGAGATATGAACCCCAGCCACTGGCGCAGTATCACGAGTCCTAATCAGGTTTGTAGAAAAGCTCAGCATGACACCCTTGCTTTTGAACTGTATTTCATCTTGTTTGCAACATCAAGGTTTCCATTGACCAGCAGAGTCAAGTTATCCTGCCACATGCAAGAGAAACACAAGAATTGCACAAGCTGGAATGTTGAGTGGACAGCGAGAAACTGGTGGGACTCCATAGGTCAGGCAGCATCCGTGGAGAAAAACAGACAGTCAGTGTTTCCAGGCAGAGCCCTCTGCTGAGTTGCCTTCCATTTTTCTCCATGGGTGCTGGCTGACCTGCTGAGTTCTTCCAGCTTCCCAATGTTTGGCATTTGTGCTGTTGAGTTTGTGTTGAACACTTTGTAATGCCCAAACTCACCCCCGACCCTCCCTTCAAGTTTATCGATTAGCAGCTCTGCACTGCATACCAAAGTGGGGCTGAGATTCCTTTAACGCTGGCAAGAAGCCATGCTATGGACAGGGTCTGAGCTTGTGCTGTGAAGTGAAAGGAAAGTGCCCTTACTTTAACCCTGCCCTTACTATAACCCCACCCAGCCTTTAACATCCTCTGAGATTAGGTGACAATTGAAAAATTCAATTCTCTTTAATGTGCTTCCTGCTACTTTTATCCCCAGGGATTTAAAAAAAAACGATTTAATCTAGATATACAGTGGCAACGGGACCTTTTGGCCCACAAGCCTGTGCAGCCTAATTACACCCAATTGACCTACAACCCCTGTACACTTTGAACGTTGGGAGGAAACTTGAGCACCCGGAGGAAACTAATGCCGATACGGAGGGAACGTACAAACACCTTACAGACAGCGCCGGATTCGACCCACGGTCACTGGCGCTGTAACAGCAATGCGCTAACCACGTGATCCATTTGTTTATGGGAAAGAAATCAAGGAAAGCATTTACCCATGATTTTTAATGAGAGCCTGGTTTTGAAGCATTTTTCCAGGAGTGGACTTGTTATCTTCCCCCTCTCCTCTGCCCCTACCTTTCCCCTCTCCTCTGCCCCTACCTTTCCCCTCTCCTCTGCCCCTACTTTCCCCCTCTCCTCTGCCCCTACCTTCCCCCTCTCCTCTGCCCCTACCTTCCCCCTCTCCTCTGCCCCTACCTTCCCCCTCTCCTCTGCCCCTACCTTTCCCCTCTCCTCTGTCCTCCCTACTCCCAACCCCTCTCTCATTACTTCCTCTCCCTTCTCTCCATTGGCTACCTTCCCTCTACAATTTTAGTCCCTTTCCCTCCACAGGTACTGCCTGAAGAACAAGGAAAACAAGGTGCATCGGAACACTCCTCCCTGCTGCTCCTTCATTATCACTGCATCTAGAGCAGTGGTTCTCAATCTTTCTCTTTCCACTCACATCCCACTTTAAGTAATCCCTATGCCGTCGGTGATCTATGATTAGTAAGGGATTGCTTCAGGTGGTATGTGGGTGGAAAGAAAAAGTTTGAAAACTACTGTTTTAATCGTACCTCATTGACTCGTTATGTGCACGGTTTCAGAACTCCAAAGGGAATGGGCCGATGTCAATTTATCTCCAGCAAAATATTCCAGTAACAATTGGGTTTAGAGCAGTGATTCTCAACCTTCCCTTCCCACTCACATCCCACCTTAATCAATCCCTTATTAATCACAGAGCACCGATGACATTAGGGATGACTTAAAGTTGGATGTGAGTGGAAAGAAAAAGTTTGAAAACCACTGTTTTAATCGTCCCTCATTGACTCGTTATGTGCATGGTTTCGTAACTCCAAAGGAAATGGGCCAATGACCATTTTTCTCAAGCAAAATAATTCAGTAACAATTGGTCTAGAGCAGTGATTCTCAACCTTCCCTTCCCTCTCACAGATCACCTTAAGCAGTCCCTTACTAATCACAGAGCACTGATGGCATAGGGATTACTTAAAATGGGATGTGAATGGAAAGAGAAAGGTTGAGAACCACTGATCTAGATCACGAGAATTACAGTGGTTCAAAATGGCCATTCACTTGCATTTGTTAGGAACAACTAATATATTTAATTTTTAAAAATGTTATTGGCAACATAGTAGAAGCCGATTCCAGTCACTTAAACCCTTGCCACCCAATTTAACCTGTAACTCAGTATGTTTTGGAAGGTGAGAGGAAACCAGAGATGTTGCCTGACCTGCTGAGTGTTTCCAGCATTTTCACTTTATATTTGCATACATGCAACTGTCCAAACTGGATAGCAATTGTCGAAGTGAAAGGAGGCATGCACTGATGGAGCTGAGGGAATTTTCTACTATTTCAAGTTTGGAAGATATGGACAAAGTGCATGCATTTGGGTTGGCCCCAAGATTTACAATCATAGATTTCCTCATCTCCAGACCACAATCAGCGAGGATTGGTAAGAATCAGTACCAGAGCACCATAGGGCTGCGTTCTTGGCCCCTCAGCTCTACTCACTTTACAACTCCAACTGTGTGGCTCAGTACGACAATAACACCAGCTATAAATTTGCCGATGATACCACAGAAGTGGGTTGTATAAAGAAAGGTGATGAGTCAGCACACAGGAGGGAGATTGAAAACTTGGGTGAGTGGTGCACTAATAACAATACTCAATGTCACCAAAACTAAGGAGCTGATTGTTGACTTCAGGAAGGGAAAGCCAGAGGTAAATAATCCAGTGATCATTGGGGGATCAGAGGTGGATAAGTTCTTTGGAGTCACTATTTTGGAGGATCTTTCCTAGATCTAACACACTAATGGCATCGTGAAGAAAACATGTCAGTGCCTCTACTTCCTCAGGAGTTTTTGCAGGTTTGGTATGACACGAGAAACCCTAAGAAGCTTCTATAGATGTGTGGTGGAAAGAGTGCTGACTGGGGAACACCAATACCCCTGAGTGTAAAGCCCTGCAAAAGGTAGTGGACACAGCCCAGGACATCACAGGAAAAACCCTCGCACTATCAAGAACATCTACAGGGAACACTGCTGTCGGAGAGCAGCTGCAATCATCAAGGATCTACACCACCCAGCACAAGCTCTGTTCTTGCTGCTGCCATCAGGAAAGAGGTTTCGGTGCCACAAGATTCATACCACCAAGTTCCTTTACCCTATTGTAAATACCCCTCCACCATCAGATGACAAACTCAATTAGAGACTCATTTAAGGACCCTTACTAGCGTACTTTATTTATTATCTGTTTACAGTTCTTTGGTTGTTTACACGCCGTGTACAGGTTTATTTTTGCACTATCAATAAGTGGTAATTCTGCCTCACCCAAATGTCATATCTCTGACAATAAATCTGAATTCAGAGCAGTACGGTATATCTGATCCATATAATTCCGTCTGGGACCCTCCAATCAGAAGACATTAACATCAACTTCTCCGGTTTATGTTGTGGCCTTCCTCTGCTTCCCTCTTTCCCTATCCCTCTGTCTCCTTTCCTCCAGCTACCCCCCCCCCACCCTTCCCTCTCCTTTCAGAGAGTTACACCCTCCCTCATCACTTCCCAGCATTTTCCTTTCCTGTCCTCCCACCCTCTTACCTGGGGGCCTGTGCTCCTTCCCCTGCCCTTCCTCTCACCATTTTATTCAGGCTCCTGCCTGCTTTTAGCTCCTACCTTGACGAAGAGCTCAAGTCTGAAACATTGGTTACGCATCTTTGCCGTAAAAAAAAACACTGCGTGATCTGCGGAGTTTCACCCGCACATTTGCTTGTTTAATTCAACACAATACTCCATTTGTGTCTGAACCCAGTGTTTTGTGCTCTTCTCCCATTTCTTTCCTGCTTTTGGATTTGATAGCTCTATTTAGGAAATTCACCTCCCTTCCATTTACAACTTGGGGTTGCCCGCAAAGTAAATGTTTAATTTGAGTGAGCACGACTGGAAATTAATTACTTGCCCTTTGAACCTCCAGTATTCCAACAACATGAATATACCCTCCTTTCATTCCCACCGACTGTTCCCTGCATGCAAGCAAATTAGGGAACAGTTTGTTGGAGAGAGAGAGAATAAAAAAGGTGCGAAAGAGAGTAAGAGAAAGAGAGAAAAGGGTAAGAGGAAAAATGAGAGAAGGAAAGAAAGAAAGGAAGAGAAAGAGAGAGAGATAAGCAAGAAAAAGAGGAAAGATAAAGGAAGGAAACAAATTGGTTTTGATATTCTTGTACAAAAAAATACCCGAGATTGGAGCCAGACATGATATTAGGAGGAAATAATTGCTGGTCACAGGTCCTCACGCCAGTTATTTTGGCTGAAATAACTGGCGTGCTGTCATTAATTGCCATGAATTCTGAGAGGCGATTGTTTGCAGTGGCAATACCCTGTTCCTTATTACAAGCCCTGATTTAAATTTAAATTTTATTTACAACAGGGTAGAAGTCAATACTAGCCAGTTACAACCAATTAACCTATAACCCCGTACATTTTGGAGGGTGGGAGGAAACCGGAGCCCCCAGGGGAACCCATGCAGGTCACAGAGAGAATGAACAAACCCCCTACAGACAGCGCCAGATTCAACCATGGGTCGTTGGCGCCGTAATAGCGTCACGCTAACCGCTACGCCAAGAATCCTGACGATTTGCTCAAAAGTTTATCGGGGGCATGTTTAAAAAGACAGCCAAATTATTTAATTGCCTCACTTCCCCACCCATTCCCTCTACCCACCCCTCCCCCTACCCTTAGCCTTCAGTAGTAGAGATAAGTCACAGATTAGTCCACAAATATTATGTTGCAAAACGATCTACTGGTGACAGCAAGTCGCTTATTTTTAACCTAGTAGGAGCATAACAAATGTGCTCCTGACCCACTCAAAAAGAAACTCTAATTAGGAGCCATTATTTTAGCATCGTGAGACTAGCCTGGACACTGTCCCAAACACACGGGGTCATCAGGAGTCCATTCAACCCTTCACTTGTGGTTCTACATCCCATGAAAATCCTGGCCTGGATTTTGTTTTACCAATTTATCTGGGTGCCATGAACATTTGCCAGCAATTGCAGAATGCATCACCCAGCCCTAATTACCCTGAACAAGGAAACAATTAGGAACCAACCATGGTGTCTGGAGTTATGTCTGATGGGACTAAAGCAATCATTTTTATTCTACACAAGATGCAACTGTGAAAAATATTTATTTACTTACTTTGCACATTAATCACTATGGAATCTTTTATTTTCTGCTTTGCGCAGTCAGTTTCTGCCTTCTTTGTTTACATTTCTCTCTTTTGTACTCTTATCTTTTCTCAAGTGCAGTTTTTTGAACTATCAATATGGTAATTCTGCCTCGGCCACAGAAAGAAGAATCTCAGGGTTGTATGTGATGCCGTGTATATGCTCTGACAATAAATCTGAACTTTGATCTATCCTTTTTATTTATTGTCTATTTTTTGTGTCCATAGGAGCTGAAGACATAGGAGTGGAATTAAGCAAACCCCCCCCATTCCATCATGTCTTATTTACTATCCTTTTGTTATGACATACTATTAAAAAACTTAATTCATAGTTTTTTTTGGTGTATCTCAGAAACAGAAAAATAGGTGCAGGAGTAGGCCATTTGGCCCCTCAAGCCTACACCGCCATTCAATATCATCATGGCTGATCAGTCCCCGTTTTCTGGCTTCTCCCCATACCCCTTGATCCCCTTACCCACAAGGACCAAACCTAACCTACTCTTAAATATTGACAAGAAACCGGCCTCAACTAATTCCTGTGACAAAGAATTCCACAGATCCACCACCCTCTGAGAAGAATTTTTTCCTCATCTCAGTCCTAAAAAACTTCCCCCTTATCCTTAAACTGTGACCCCCGGTTCTGGTTTTTCCCAGCAATGGAAACAACCTACCTGTGTCTAGTCTGTCTAATCCCTTAAGAATTTTATATGTTTCTATAAGATCCCCCCTCGATCTTCTAAATCTCATGTCTGCAGTAAGTAAGAACGTTGGTGCATCTCTCTACGTTGTACATGACAATAAACTCTCTCCTCCTCATCCAGACAGAATGGAAAATTACTTATCCCCCAGTCACTAAGAGAAGAACAGCTTGTCTGTCTGCACAATCCCCACAATAGCAAAATTACACTGCTTTTGCTCCGTACCATCTCTCTCTCTCTAAAACTCTGCACTTCTGCACTGTATCTTGTTTGTCGTATTATATCTGGGATCTCCATCTCACTTTATCACTGCACCTTGAACCATGTGACAATAGACCCGAGATCTGCTTCAATTCCCCAGCGGACAGAGTAAAATTTGAACCTATGATCCGTGAACAATGGTCCGTGGCACTATCCAGTAACTTAATGACTGCACAGAGTAAACCTTCCGTATCTAACGGCTCACCTCAATTCGTTCAACTATCATTTCCCCCCACAAAAGTCCAACAATCTTATTTTTGCCATTTTCACCTATGTAGTAATTCAGAGTGCTTCCCCAGCTCTGTACAAGAACTTCGCTAACCTGCTCGCAAGCTCCAACTCCCGCCTGTCCCAGATCTCATGAAGTGGTCCTGAATCCTTAACTCCATTTCTTTCCCGCAGCTGCTTGCTGCGTATTTCCAGCATTTACTGTTTTTCATTTCAGATTTCTGGCATCTGCACTTCTGTTATTACATTCAAACTTTTCCCCTCCTTGTTCTGCCTTAACATATTGAAAGCCCTTTTGAGGAAGGGAGAGATCTACAGACTCAGAAGGACTTTGCCTCCCCTCCATCTTTAGCAGGATGGCCTGGTTAGCGTAGCAGTTAACACAATTATACCAGGAATGAAAGGGTTAGCATATGAGGAACAATTGCCGGCTTTTGGACTGGACTCAGTGAGGTACAGAAGGACAGGGCGGGACCACCCAGAGGCATTTTGAATATTGAAAGGCCTGGACAGATCAGATGTGGCCAGGATGTTTCCCATGGTAGGGGAGTTTACCATAAGAGGACATAACTTCAGGATACAAGGGTGTCAATTTAAAATAGGGATGCTGGAAAAATTCAGAGTCAAGAATCCATGGAACTTAATGCCACAGGCGGCTGTGGTAGGGAGGTTGTTAGGTGTATTTAAGGCAGAGATTGACAGGTATTCGATTAGTCAGGGGTCAAGGGTTTTGAGAGGGAGGGGCTGAGTGGGAGGATGGATTAGAAAGGCGGAGCAGACTGGATAGGCCGATGGACCTGCTTCTGCTTTTGTGAACTTGTGACTATAGCGCCAACGACTCCGGTTCGATTCCGGCGCTGTCTGCAAGGAGTTTGTACTTTCTCTCTGTGCCTGCATGGATTTCCTCCCACCGTTCAAAAACCTACAAGGGTTTGTAGGTTCATTGGTGTACTTGGGCCGCATGGGCTCGTAGGTCTAAAGGAACTCTAAATAGGACAACTCCCTATTTTTAAACAATGCCCTCAAGGTCTCAGTTCTCCTTTGATATTTGGTAGTGGAGACAGGCAGCAAAACAAACATAAGGCAGCAGGTAAACTAAACGACTCGAGGGGCTGAATGGAGTTTAATATCTAACGCCCTTAAGAGCCTCCAGCTTCCCCCTTGCACAACCTACATATGTCACTGGAACTTCAGAGTGGAGGGATTCCTGGAATGTTCTAACCTGGACCTTTGCAGTGAAACACATCAACCCCAGTTTCAAACTTAAGCAGCCAATGCAGTATATAGGGTGTGGAAGAACTTGGAAAGTTTCAGAACGCTGATGTAAGCCCTTGTGTGTGGGGTTTTTTTTGCTGTTTTTGGCCAGTCTTGTAATTTAGCTATCAAAATAAGCTGCCTGTAACATAAAGCGTCTCAGATGAGAGTTTAAAAAAAACGTGTTGATTAGCTGTTGATCCAGTTCTGTAATTAGCCTGGGTAACAGCACAAACAGGACTGAAATCTAACCCACTTCTCAGGCCAAGACTTGACAATCCCGCATTCTACGAGCATTTGTCAAACCCCACACTCCTGGAGTTTTGTCTCCTGGAAGTGGGTGAACATTGGGCTTTATTGACAAGCAGTTCCTGCCGTTTGGGAAATAACATCAGAAAATGCTGGAAAACTCAACAGGTCAGGCAGCATCTGTGGAAAGGGAATTCAGTGAATCTTTAAGGCCTGTGACCCTTCGTCAAAACTGATTTTGAAGGGAGGGGTCACAGCCCAGAAGGATTGTTTCTACAGTTTCTGCCTGATTTGTGGAGCTTTCCCAGCGCTGTGAATTTTCCTTTCGGATTTCCAGCACGGGCCTCACTTCTGTGAGGGGCACTTGACGAAGTGGCGACTCTCTGTCTTCCCTACGGGAGACAAAGTTAAAGGATTTCATGCACACTGTATTCTAAATGTAGTATTATGTGACAATAATGGAGCCCTTACCTTTTCAACCATTCTTTTCTCAGCATATTTTAAAAAAATTTACTTAATGTCAGAAGCAAAGTCTGGCCAGCGAAACAGGTATTAGCTAATTAACCAACCAACCCCCTACATTTTTGGAGGGAGGGAGGAAACCAGAGCACCCAGAGGAAACCCATGCAGACATGGGGGCAACATACAAATTCCTTACAGACAGCGCGTGGTTCAAACCCGGTCGCTGGCGCTGTAGTAGGGCTTCACTAACTGCTACACGAGTCAAGCTATCTTATTTTCTCCAGATTTTTTTTCTCTCATAAATAAAAAGCACAAGATTAGATGCCACAGATTGACGCTCTCACCAACCGGGCAGCCCAAGGGAGCAGTGGCCACATATTCGCCATTGAATGGATGTGAGACAGGGTTAGAGAGAGCAGTCCACAAACATGCTGGAGAAACCCAGCAGAGTCTATGGAAAGTATAGGGTGACTAACGTTTCGGGCTTGAGCCCTTCGTCAAGGTAGGAGAATAAAGCAGGCAGGCACCTAAATAAAAACGTGGGAATAAGAGGAGAGAAAGGAGGAAGGGGCAGGGGGAGGAGCGCAGGCCCACAGTTCAGGTCATGGGTGGCTACAAGCAGGAGGGAAGAAGATAAAATAACTGAAAAGTGATGAGGGGAGGGTAGATCGCTAAATGGAGAAGCAAGGGAGAAAATGGAGAAGGAAGGGAGAAACTGGAGAAGGAAAGGAGAAACTGGAGGTCAATCTTAAAGCCATCTGATTCGAGATAGAATATCAGGTGTTGTCCCTGCAGTTTGTGGGTAACCTTGGTTTCGGAGTGCACGAGGCCATAGACAGACAATTGGGAATGGGATATGGAATTAAAAATGGTTGGCTATTGGGAGGACTCGGTCATTGCAAGAACTCAACAGAACTATCTCCTAGTCTGCATCCAGCCTCTCTGATGCAGAGGAGTCGACCCCTGCAAGTGCACAAGCAAAATATGGCATAGTAGGGGAATTATGATTTACGGGGAAAAAGCAGGTAGGTGGAGATGGAGATCACCCATGGTTTTAATCGAATGGCAGAGCAGGTTCGATGGGCCACATGGCCGACTCCTGATCCTATTTATTGTGTTCTTGTTTAGGAATTAGTCACAGGGTACAGTGGGGCAAGAGAAATAAACAACAGTGGACATGGAAGACAGAAAGTGACTTGCTATCAGATAATCATGGATTCCAGAGCTGGATTGCATTCAAACATTGCAATCAATGTCGCCAAAACCAAAGAGCTGATTGTTGACATCAGAAAGGGAAAACCAGTGGCTTACGATTCAGTGACCATTGGGGGATCAGAGGTGAAGAGGGTGAGCAAATTTAAGTTCTTGGGAGTTACTATCTCAGAGGATCTTTCCCAGACTCAACACATTAATGGCATCATGAAGAAAGCACATCAGCACCTTTATTCCCTCAAGAGTTTGTGGAGGTTTGGCATGACGTTGTAAACCCTGGTAAATTTCTACAGATGTGTGCTGGAAAGTGTGCTGACCGGCTGCATGATGGTCTGGTACGGAGCACACAATATCCCTGAGCATATCCGAAAGGTAGTGGATACAGACCAGGACATCATGGGCAAAACCCTCCCCTGCATCAAAAACGTCCACGGGAAAAACGCTGCCTTCGGAAAGCAGCAGCAATCATCAAGGATCCGCCCAGCACACGCTCAATTCTCGCTGCTACCATCATGAAAGAGGTCTAGGGGCCACAAGACTCGCACCACTAGGTTCAGGAACAGAGGCTCTCCCTCCACCATCAGTCTCCTCAACAACAAACTCAGTCAGGGACTCATTCAAGGACTCTGACTTTACACATTATTGATTTTATTTATTCTCTCTGTGTTGCACAGTCAGTTTGTTTACATTCATTATCTGTTTATAGGGGTTTTTTTTTGCCCTACCAATTCTGCCTGGTGAGTAGGGCAAAGAACCTTAGGGTTGTGTGTGATGTCATGCATGTACTCTGACAATAAGTCTGAAATCTGAATCTGATTATTCCCAGTTCCCCAGCTGCTTCAGATGCTTGATGTAAAGAGGAAAAGTGAAACAAAATACAATTAAGTCATCAAATCAGCAATGTTTTCACTAATCTAATTGAGGGCACAAAGGTGTCACCCATTCATTGTGAACCGTATGTCTTGCAATGCAAGCATTTCTCAGAATGCTACTGTTCTGGAACTCATAGGATCTGCAGAGGTTTGGTCCAGATTGCTTGTTCTCCGAATTAACCATATAAATGAAAATAAAATACTGCAACACCACTTCAGGGAAAGAAGTAAACCATGCAGATTTGTTAAAGCAGCCCAATTCCCTCCAACAACTCTATCTGCTCTTCACCCCGCATGGTCTCTGAAAAGCAGCTGACATGTTAAAAACTCCTGCCTCCCAGCCACACTCTTTTTAACAATCTCCCTCCCACCACCCCCCCCATCTAATTGAGTGTGAGATCCACAGACCACTAGATTCAAAGATTCTTTCCTGCTGTTAATTGTATTTCTAAATGAACCTCATTTATTATTAATGGAGGACCATCGCCTTCCCAAGATCGTGTTCTATGGCGAACTCTCCACTGGCCACCGAGACAGAAGTGCACCAAAGAAGAGGTACAAGGACTGCCTAAAGAAAGCTCTTGGTGCCTGCCTCATTGACCATCGCCAGTGGGCTGATATCGCCTCAAACCGTGCATCTTGGCGCCTCACAGTTCGGCAGGCAGCAACCTCCTTTGAAGAAGACCACAGAGCCCACCTCACTGACAAAAGAAAAAGGAGGAAAAACCCAACACCCAACCCCAGCCAACCAATTTTCCCTTGCAACCGCTGCAACCGTGTCCGCCTGTCCCGCATCGGACTTGTCAGCCACAAACGAGCCTGCAGACGACGTGGACATTACCCCTCCATAAATCTTCATCCGCGAAGCCAAGCCAAAGAAGATAAATGAACCTCATGCTGAGAGAATGTTAACTGTACTCTGCTCTCACTGATCTCCGTTACTCCTGGGCTCTGCACTGTACTGTGTTTTTACTGATGTACTATGCATGGGAAGAACAGACGGACTGCACGCAAAACAAACTTTCTCATGGTTCCTCTGTGCATGTGACAATAACCTTGAACGCATCAACTTATATTCTTTATCCAATTAATTCTCACCCTGCACAGCTTTAGGTTGTTGGATTAAACCAGGGCAAATCCACTGTCAGACTCCACACAAACAGCGCCCAAGATCAGGATTGAACTGAGTCTCTGATGCCATGAAGCAATGGCTCTACTGGCTGTGTTACTGGGTCGAATTTGGAGACAGGACACGTGAATAAGTTCATTCACAGACCCAAGTGAACAGTCTCTTTCATCGATGGCATTCCTGTTCCTACAATCTCCCCTGCGTTGTCTCAAACTTCCCCTGGGCTTCCTATGCACTGTTGCCTTTGCTATACAATGCAGTGGCACTAAAGAACAATAGAAAAAGGAGTTTGCTAACACTGGCAACAGCTTACAAGCCGAAGAAGGGGAAACAAAGTCAGGGTCTCGTTTAACTTGGCTGAACTTCGAGTTCCTACAACCGAGTCTTTATTCCTGAGAAGAGTGGGCAACAAGGTCAGAGAGGCAAACTATGATACAAGGGGGTGGATGGGATGGAGGGTAACGATTCAGTGGGTGTAGGAGAATGGTTCCTGGGAGGAGAGGCTAGGCTCACAAGGACAGGTCAGGAGGCGGTGACAGAGAGGGAAAAGCATGTTAATGAGGGGATTGTCATTGTGCAGTGCACATGCTGCCAGAGAGGTACTTGGTAAAAATCAACTAAAACAACAAAAAAAAGCAACTACAATTGTATAAACAGGAAAGTCTGCGGACGCTTAATACACAGAAGAGCTGGAGAAACTCAGCACATCCAATAGAGTTCTTGATGGCAAAAAACACCTTCCCCAACGTTTCGACCCTGAGGCTTGACACCTTTTTACCCTGGGGTAAAAATTTTGGCTGTCTCCTCTATCAGTCTCCTCTATCAATACTTCTAATTTTTTTTTTTTACAAACATCCCTCAGCCTGTGATGCTCCAGAGAAAAAACAATCCAAGTTTTTCCAACCTCTCCCCACAGATTAGACCTTCTCAACCAGGCAACATCTCTGCTCTACTCTTTCCAAAGCCTCCACTTCCTCCCTGCGACTATGGCCAGAATTGCGCACTGTATTCTAACCAAGGATTTATCCAGCTGCAACATGACCTCCTTATTTTCATACTCAATGCCCCACCCAATTAAGTCAAGGTCGCCCAACACCTTTGTTACCACCCTATCTATCTGAGTGGCCACTTTCAATTAACAAAGGATCTGAACCCCCAGATCCCTTTTCACGTCAGTGATTTTAAGACCCCTGCCATTAACTGTGTACATTCCCCTGACATTTCACTTGTCACATTTGTCCAGAGTAAACTCCGCCTGCCATTTCTCTTCCCATATCTTTAACTGGATGATATTTTGTTGTTTTCTTTCATGTCCCACTGCACTGTCCGTAACTCCACCAATTTTAGTGACACCTGTGATCTTGCTCAGAAATCTACACTTGCGCCCGCACGTCCTCCCTCACCATTGTTTGGGGCCCCAAACTGTCCTTCCAAGTGAACCAACACTTCACTTGTGCACCCGCAGGCATGATCTACTGCATCTGGTGTTCTCTACATTGGAGAGACTGGGAGATTGCTTCGCTGAGCATCTTTGCTCTATCCTCATCAGTGACGGGGATCTCCCAGTGGCCAACCACTTCAATTCTGCGTCCCACTCCTATGCTCACATGTCTGTCAATGGCCTCAGTTACTCTCCCACCAAGTTCACTTGTAAATTGTTGGAACATCACTTGATTTTCCATCTGCTCACTCTACATTAACATCAACTTCTCCAGTTTCTGCTCGCCCGACTCTCCGTTCTCCCTCCCTTCCCTTTGTCTCCTTTCCTCCAACTCTCCACCTCCTTCCCTCTCCATTCACAGAGCGATTCCCCTTTCCCCATTTCCTGCTGTGCCCTCCCTCCCTTACCTACCCATTACCTGTGGGACCGTGCTCCTCCCCCTATCATTTTGTTCGAGTGCCTGTCTACATTTTTCTCATCCTTGTTGAGAAAGGATGGTTAAGCCCAAAATGTTGGTTATGTATTTTTATATATCTTTGCTATATGACCTGCTGAGTTTCTTCAGTGTTGTGCTTTCACTTTTCATCCAAGTTATTTATATAAACAACACCAGTGCCCACAGGCCTCCAGCCAGAACACCACCCTTCCACTACCATCCTCCGTCTTCTGTGGATAAACCAATTCCATATGCAACTATTAATACACCGTGGACCTTCTGGACCATCCTCCATGAGGGACCTCATCATATACCTTACTAAACTCCATGTAGACAACATCAACTGCCCTACTATCGTCAACCACCTTCATTTCCTTCTCAAAAAACTCTATCACATTGGGAAGACGTGACCTCCCCCTCACAAATCCACGCTGACTGCCCCTGATCTTAGATCAACTTCCCAAATGTGTGTAAATCCAAGTATCCTTGCCATTCCACTGATGTGAGCCTTACAGCCCCATCATGTCTTAGAACATAAGAAATAGGAGCAGGGGGATGCCATGTGTCCCACTGAGTCTGCTCCGCCATTCCATGAGATCATGGATGCTCTTGGATTATCCCTGTTCCTTTACAGTCCACTGGGGCCTTGTCTCTTGCTAGTGAGGTTGCAAGAATCTTGTCCAAGGCTCCAGAATATCCCTACATGCCTCTTTCAATAACCTGGGATATATTCCATCAGGTCCTGGGGAATTACCCACTTTAATGCTCCTCCCAAGTCCTAGCCGCACCTCTTTCTGGATCCCCGAGATGGAAGACAATGCACAATTGAGGTAAGGTGTGTTGAATGATGCTGACACGGAACGATTTGCTCAGCGTTGCCATCACTGCTGAATAGAACTGATGGAGCGGGTGTCTGGATTACACCTGCCCCTATATTCCATTCCCCTTTTGAATTGCAACAATAAATCAGAGTATAATTGAAAGATGCTCTTGTTTGCAGATCATCTAGTCACACACAGCTGCCGGTCGCAGACATTCAGCGGTGTGTCTGCTTTCTGTCGCTCCCAACCAACAATGCCCCACCTGAGAGACCGCTCTGTTCAGGGCCAATCAAAGCATCCTTCTGGGCTGGAGACTATTCAGCCCATCACCCCTGTACTTACCCTTTAACCACGTGAAAATTAGGGAGGCTGCATTGAAAACCAGCAGACAGTGGGGAGAGTAGGGACAGTGCACTATGCCAGGAAGAGGCTTGAATTAGGCCATTTGGCCCCACCATTCTATCATGACTGATTCACTATCCTTTTCAACCCTATTTTTCTGCCGCTCAACCCTATTTTCCCTCCTGATCAAGGGCAAATGCACCTCCACCTTAAACATCCCCAATGACTTGTCCTTCACGCCCATCCATGGCAACAAATCCCACAAATGACTCCCCCACTGTAGGAAACATTCTCTCCACAACCACATGCGTAATCAGAAAAGTGGAAAACAGATGTACTCAGCAAGACTCAATGAGGCTTGTGAAGGGACTGCCAAACTCCTTTGCTGGAAGGAATTGGGGAATGGGTTGTTCGAGCTGGAGAGTTGCAGTCCAGAGTTGGAGGGTGCCAGAGGGTTGGCTTGCCAGGCAACACCGGTGAGCAATAGATGTTAAGATCCACTTCTGAGAAGCTCTCCTACATTGGCAGGCCAATACAATCTCAACCCATTGAGGGTATCACAAAATTCAGATTTATTGTCATGACATCACATACAACCCTGAGATCCTTCTGTCCTGCTGGTGAGGCAGAATTACTACTAATTGGTAGAGCAAAAAAAACTGTACACAGCGTAAACATGTAAACAAATAGACATTTAAAAAGAAAAGAATGTTAATAAACTGGGCAATACAATTTTTAAAATCAATTAAAGTTCTTATTAGATTTTTACATAAAAAAGGAATTAAGGGATATGGGGAAAAGGCAGGTGGGTGGAGTTGAGTCAACGATCAGATCAGCCATGATCTTATTGAACGGCGGAGCAGGCTCGATGGGCTGGATGATCTACCCCTGCTCCTATTTCGCAAGTTTCATTAAACGAGTCCCTAATTGAGTTTGTCGTTGAGGAGTCTCATGGTGAAGGGTAGCAGCTGTGTCTGAACCTGGCGGTGCGAGTCTTGTGGCATCTATACCTCTTTCCTAACAGAGAACAGAGCGTGTGCTGGGTGGTGTGTGGCTCCTTGATGGCCACTGCTGCTCTCTGATGGCAGCATTCCTGTTAATGTTTTTGACGTTGGGGAGGGTTTTGCCTGTGATGTCTTGGGCCTATGATATTCATGTCCATGAATGGGGTTTATGGGGAACTGGGGGAGTTATGAAAGTAAGAAATGGTGTGGTGTCGTCAGGGAACTTGTCTGGTTGTGTGTTTGCATATTTTGCATGGAGGACCAGAGAACACTGTTTTGTCAGGTTGCACTTCTGCAATCAGATAATAAAGAAACTTGAAATTGAATCATAAATAATTCAATACTTATTCTCATTAACTCCAATAAGTATTGGGCAAACCTGCTCAATACTGATTGCATGACTAAACTTTCTCAAACATCGGAGAGACTGCATGCAGACTGGGAGGTTGCTTCACTGAGTTTTACAGCTCAGTACAGGCCCTTCAGCCCATGATTTTGTGCTGACTTATGTAAACCTAGTCAACAACAATATAAATCTTCCCTATCTCACACCCATAACCCACTATTTTATTTATATCCATGTAAAAAAACACACAAATGCTGGAGAAACTCAGCAGGTCAAACAGTGCCTTTATATAAACCAAGGTGAAGATACATCACCAATGTTTTGAACTGCTGAGTTTCTTCAGTATTGACAGAGACCTCAGTGGCCAACCATTTCAGTCCTGCGCCCCACTCCTGCTCTGACATATCTGTCCATGGCCTAATGCAGTGTCAAACCAAGGCCACCTGTAAATTGTCAGAGCAACACCTAATATTCTGTCTGGGCATTCTCCAACCAGATGGCATTAACACCGACTTCTCAGGTTTCTGCTTGCCCACTCCCCATTCTCTCTCTTTTCCCCATCTCTCTGTCTTCTTTCCTCCCTTTCCTCTCCATACACAGAGCTATCTCCCAGTTCGCTGGAGTGTCCTTCCTCCCATATCCACCTCTTACCTGTGCTCCTTCCCTTGCCCCTATCCGTCACCATTTTATGTAGGCGTCTGCCTACATTTTGCTCATGCCTTGATGAAGGGCTCAGGCCCAAAACATTGGTTATGTATCTTTATCTTTGCTATTTAACGTACACTGTTTGACCAGCGGAGTTTCTGCAGCATTGAATTTTTACAACAAAACTTATTTTGTTTTGTTCATTCTTTCACAGGGTGTCGAACTTGCAGGCAATACCAGCATTCATTGTCCATCCCTAAATGGCTCTGAAATGAGGAGGCCTTAAGGAGTTAACCATATGGAATCACATTTAGGCACCACATTTCCTTTCCTTGAAGGACGGTGATGAACCAGAGGGCCTTATGCAACAATCCAACTATCTCATTGTTACTACTACAAAGACTATCTCGTACCTACAAGCAGTGCTCCAAGTATGGTCTCATCTCGTTCTGCATGCTTGTAACATCTCTGTTACACTCCATCTCTCTAGTAATAAAGGGCAGATTCCATTCATCTTCAAATTACTTGCTGCACCATAACCTGGACTTGGCACGTTTCTTGAAACAGATCTCATAGCAAAGATGGCAGTAAGTCTTCAGAATTTTCAATGCCAGAAACCCGGATGTGCTGAGTCATTATAGCTTTCTGAGGTTGAGGTAAAGGGGGAAGAGAGGTCAGGAGATGTCAGGCAGGAAAGAAGGCCAACCCTCAGATCACCTATTGCTCAAAGAATGGCAGGATATGCTACGCCTGCCATTATTTATTTTGCCTCTCTAAGCTGCACATTGCATCCTGGGCATTACAGTCCTAAAGTCTGTTCGGTCTTAGAGTCATAGAATCATGCGGCCTGGAAACAGACCCTTCAGCCCAAGTTCTCCACTTGAGTGTGTCCCATCTGCCTTCATTTGACATATCTTTCCAAACCTTTCCTGCCTTTGCATCCGTGAAAATGTCTTTTAAATGTCTGCTGCACAAGTTGATGGGGTGGTTAAGAGGGCATATGGTGTGCTGGCCTTCACCAGTGGGGGATTGAGTTTAAGAGCCATGAGGTTATGTGGCAGCTCCGTAATTCTGGCCAGATCATACATGGGAGTATTGCGCTCAGTTCTGGTCACCTCATTGCAGGAAAGATGTAGATGCTTTGGAGAGGGTACAGAGGAGATTTACTGGGATGTTTCCTGCTTTGGAGAACATGTCCAAGCTGACAGAGTGAGGGGATTTTGTCATTGGAGCAAAGAAGGAGAAGAGGTGACTTAATCGAGTTGTATAAAATTATGAGGGGTTTAGATAGGGTGGTGAGCCAAGACCTTTATCCTAGGGAACCAAAAGCAAATACCAGAGGACGTCTGTTTAGGGTTAGTAGAGGAAAGATTAGGGGAGATGTCAGAAGAAAGTTTTCACACAGAGTGGGGGGTGCCTGGAATGCATTGCCGGGGGTGGTACAATAGATGCACATGAGACTTTTATATTGGATGCAAGCAAAATAGTGGGTTATGGGCATGAGGTAGGGAAGGTTTACATTGTTGTTAAGTAGGCTTACATAGGTCAGCACAAAATCGTGGGCTGAAGGTGCTGTACTGAGCTGTAATGTTCCATATTCTAAGTATTGAAATTGTTCCTGCCTCTACCACCTCCTCTTGCAGCTTGTTACAGAGACCCACCACCCTGTGTGAAAAAAATTGTCCATCAGGTCCTTTTGAAATCCTTCACCTCAGACCTTAAATCTATGTCCTCTAGCTTTAGACGTCCGTACACTGCAGGGGAAGAAACTATTCTCCTTTTCAGTTCCGTTATGATTTTATGTTCCTCCATAAGGATCAACCCACACCACTCCGAGTCATGCCTCAACCTCCGACTCACTCATGAGTTCAGATTCTGACCAGTCACGTTGCTGGTGGTGCTGTGAACACTAGTGCACAACTCAACATCAAAGCCCAACGGTTAACCTGGTCCCCAGTGGCTCAGTCTCAAACTCTGGAACCCCTTTCCCTCCTAAAAGCCTCCTCTTGGACCAAGCCTTTCCATATTTACCAGTGCAGTGATTCCCAGTCTTAGGATATGGGCTCATATGAGTTGCAAGGGTGCTTGCAAGATCAGTGTAAATTTGGCAAGCTTCAAATTCCTTGGAGTCCTCATTTCCAATGATCTAACTTGGTCCCTGAACTCCTTCGTCCTGATCACAAAGGCACAACAACGCCTTTATTTCCTGTGGAACATCAAGAAAGCTCACCTCTGTCCCAGGGTACTGATGGATCTTTACCGCTGTCCCATTGAGAGTTTTACTCACCTACGGCATCTCAGTGTGGAGTGGCAACTGTCCCGTATTAGACCGTAAAGCACTCCAGCGAGTGGTAAAAACTGCCCAGCGGGTTATGGGCACCCAATTTCCAACCGTTGAGAACATCTATCAGAAACGCTGCCTGGGCAGGGCAAAATTATCAAGGATGCTTCTTTCCTGAGGCTGTGACCCTGCTAAACCTTGCACTGAGCAGTTTACACCGATGTTGTAGGGTCAGTACTTTTATACTTGTTTGTTTGCTGGAGCTTTTATTCGCAGTTACTTGTCAATAGCACTATTCCTTGTACTTCTGGTTAGATGCTAATTGCCTTTCATTGGCTTTGCATCTGTACTTGGCACAATGACAAGAAAATTGAATGTATCTATCATCCAATTCAAGAAAAGTACATGTCAAAGTATATAATTGGGCAGCGCAGTAGCCAGAGATAGGTACCAGGGTTTGAATCCTGTGCTGTCTGTAAGGAGTTGGTACGTTCTCCCCGTGTCTCCGTGGGATTTCCCCGGGGGAGCTCCGGTTTCCTCCCACCATTTGAAACGTACTGGCAGTTGTAGGTTCATTGGGTGTAATTGGACAGCACGGGCTCGTGAGCCAAAATGGCCTGTTAACATGCTTTATGTCTAAAAGTGGTCGGGATATGAAAAACAAGAGGGCAGTGGCTTAAGGTGAGTGGAAGAAATGTGAAAGGAAATGGAACCTAGAATCTTGAACATTCCAGCACAGTATACGCCCTAAGGCCCACGATGTTGTGCCAGACTATATATACCTAAAAAATACAAACCTTCTCTTCCTCATAACCCTCTATTTTTCTTGCATCCTTGTGCCTCAGAGTCTCTTAAATGCCCTTAATGTTCCAACGTCCATCGCTACCCCAGCAATGCATTCAAGGCACCTGCAGTACAAGATTTTTAAAAATCTTGATATCTGCAGGTGTGGGATCAGATGTAATTATTATGTTTTTAAATTAAAAAAAGCATTTAGGCACTAATATCTACATCGCTGTTTACATCTCACACTGCCTAGGAAAAGCAGCCAATATACTGAAAGATCCATCACATCCTGGACACATTCTCTTCTCCTCCCATCAGGGAGAAAACTTAAGGACTTTTTCCCCTTGCAGCCGTCAGGCTCCTGAATTAACCTCACCATGCCGCCCTTGCTTGGTGCTAATTGACCTTCTTTATCATTGCAAATCTACACTCTGCAAATTTGTTAAACAGATGTGTGAAGTGTTAGAGATAACCAAGAACCTTTCCCACTGCTCTCAGCAGACAAATAAATAGGCAAGTTAGTGAAGGACGTCGTCCTAATGCGGACACATGGGATGAATGTCAATGGGCAAAGAGGTGAGTGTGGATATGATGGGTTGAAAGGTCAATTTCTGTGCTGTACAACTCTGTGACAATTCTATCTATTTATTCACAGTTGGCTGTTCATCAGATTTAAATTCAACTTTTTTTTAATTGTCCTTTTCTTTAAAATGTAGATAATGCACAGTAATACAGTAACCGTGCTGCCCAACTACACCCAATTAACCTACAACCTCAGTATCTTTCGAACAGTGGGAGGAATCCAGAGCACCCATGGAAAACCTATGCAGACACGGGAAGAGCATACAAAGTCCTTGCAGACAGTGTGAGATTCGAACCTTGGTCCCAATTGCTGGCGCTGTAACAGCATTGCGCTAACTGCTACGCCAACCATTTGAATAGCATGACGAGAAGCGTCATATATTACTGGGGAATTACACTGATTCAACGTCACAGACCCAATCAGGGATGTGGGTGGAAACAGCAAAGGTGCAGCTGGCCTGGTGTGGTGGGACTCATGGGGTGTACAGTGGTCATACTTGGAAGCCAAACCTTTTTGCTCACTGGCCCTTGGTTTCTATTCTCAAGGGAAGTGAAATTAACAAAAATTGGACCAAGGAAGTTGTAATTCTCAGAAGAAATCGAGCAGACCAAGACTTGTCTGTAGAAAAGAGAAGAGCAGGAGTGGAACAGGTCAAAAATCAGATTCAGGCTTATTTTCATGAACTGGTGTCATGACATTTGTTGTTTTGCACAGCAGTACAAGGTGTAAAACTTACCATAAATTACAATTAAACACACATTTTAGAAAATGTAGTGCAAAATGTCCATTCAGAAATCTGATGGTGGGGGAGAAACCAGTTTTGTAATGTTGACTGTGTGTCTTCAGGCTCCTGTACCTCCTTCCTGATAGCAACAGTGAGAAAAGGTGGGTGAGGGTCCTTGATGATTGAGGCCTCTTACAGATGTCATTAAATGAGGGAAGATAACTTCCTCCATGATGACAAGATGGTCACAAATAACTGCAGTGAGAAAGTCTTTGTGAGAAGCTTTACCAAGAGGATAATGTGGAAGTTAAACTCATGTGGCATGGTTGAGGTGAATAACAGATCTATTTAAGGGAAGTTTGCTCTGCATGCAGAGAAGACTCGGAGGAAGTTCATGTGCAGCATAAAGTCTGGCATGGATTAGTTGAGTTACCAGCCTTCTCCCCTTGCTGTGAATTCCAGGTAATCCCACTTCATTACCCACCATGGCCTCTGTTGCTACTATTACCAGCTCCAGTGACCCTGGTTCGAATCTGGTGCCATTTGTTAGGAGTTTGTACGCTCCCTTCGTTATCTGCATGGATTTTCCCTGGGTCTTCCCACCCTCCAAAAACGTACGAGGGTTGGTACGTTGATTGGGTGTAGTGGGCACGGGTTTCATGGGCCGGAAGGGCTTTCTATTGTGCTGTCTTGTTCAATTCAAGAAAATTAATTAGCTAACTGGTCCATCAACTTTAGAGACAAGACAAATTTGCGCGTATGCTGTCATCTGAAGCAAAAATAAATCAAACGGCAAACAAATATTGGATAATTAAACCCCTGCTGAGTGTAAGATCATTCTTCTTTACACGATCTTGGACCTCCTGCTTTATCTTTCATGGTCTGCCTCGATGATTCCTTTCCAGGATCTGAATTAGAATTTGATCAGACACAAGATGTTCGACCTACTGTTCCAGAATTGACAATAAGCAACTGGTTCAGATCAAACAATGAAAAACTAAAAAGGCATTTATGCAAAGGTGGTTGAAATCCCTGGAGATGCAACTCATGAATTGTGCATGGTTTGGAAAACGTTAGTTTGCAGGTGCAGAAGGGAAATGGGATGTTGACCTCCATTGCTGCAGGAATTGCATTTAAAAGCAAGGAGATTTTGTTGCACGTGTACAGGGTTAAAATGCTGGAGGAACTCAGCTGGTCTCCCAGCGACCACAGAGGTAAAGATATATTACCGACAATTTGGGCCCGAACCCTTCCGCGAGAGAAAATGGACATGTGTCTGAATGAAAGGAAGAGGGAAGAACGGGAGGGAGAGGAGTCCAGGCCAACAGGCAAGAGGTGTTGATTGGGTGTGATAAGAGGGAAGGTGAGAATTGATTCTGGCTCTGTGAAAGAAGGCAGAGGGAGAAAAGAGAGAGAGGTAGAGGAAAGGAGAAGGGGGAAGATGATGGGGGGAGGGGGAGATTTCAACAGAAAATGGAGAGGTTGATGTTAATGCCCATCTGGTAGAGGGTGCTCAGGTGGAAGGTGTCTAACTGTACAGGATACTGGTGATGCCACACCTGGAGGAGTGCATGCAGTTCTGGTCTCCTTACTTAATAAAACGATAAAAATGGGTTAGGAGAGGTTCACCAGGGTGATTCCAGAACATAGGGAGTTATGAGGATACATCAAATGACCTAGAACTTACATCATTGGAGTTTAGAAAGATGAGGGGGGGATTTTATAGAAAGGTATAAAATTATGAAAGGATGATAGCAGAGAGTTGTTTCCAATGGTAGGTCAGATTAGAACCAGGGTACATAAGATTTGGGTAGTAGATTTAAGACAGGAGAAAATGCTTCTGCAAGAGAATGGTGTATCTGTGAAATTCTCTGCCCAATGAAGCAGTGGAGGCAGCCTCATTGAATGCATTTCTTCTTTTTTCTTTGGCTTGGCTTCGCGGACGAAGATTTATGGAGGGGGTAAATGTCCACGTCAGCTGCAGGCTCGTTTGTGGCTGACAAGTCCGATGCGGGACAGGCAGACACGGTTGCAGCGGTTGCAGGGGAAAATTGGTTGGTTGGGGTTGGGTGTTGGGTTTTTCCTCCTTTGCCTTTTGTCAGTGAGGTGGGCTCTGCGGTCTTCTTCAAAGGAGGTTGCTGCCTGCCAAACTGTGAGGCACCAAGATGCACGGTTTGAGGCGATATCAGCCCACTGGCACAGGTAAATGGATTTTTGCATTGTAGGGGAATTAAGGTCTATGGGGACCAGGTAAGTATGCGGAGCCGAGTCCATGAACAGATCAGCCAATGAATGGAGGAACAGACTTGATGGGTCAGATGGCCGATTCTTGCACCTACTTACGTTCTCATGCAGAACAGTATTCAGATTCAGGGAATAGGATCTGCAAATCTCCACGAGTGAAGAGCGTGTATTCAGCTCCAGATAGGCCTCGAATGTGTCAGCATCACACAGGGAGAGCAGACGGTGTGTGACAGGCGGTGCAGAACATCAACAATCCATTCAATTGTGTTTTTTTGCACACACAAACCACAGGATTAAGGCTGTGCTGGGAATCATTTGGCATCATCTTTCGATTGAATAGGAAAGGAATTGCTTTAATTTCATACTCGGAGAAGGCACGTGGAGGTGCTTGTGATCAAGGCTAAATGATCAAAACTCTGAGGCATCCCTGTTTGCAGAGGGTTTGAACTAGTGCTTACTGGGCATAAGCAATTCAGTTAGCACACTGAAATCACAATACTTTCATTGTTTGCAAAGTAGATTTCATCTGTTCTTAGGCAGAGAACATTTGGCCTCTATCAGTTTAGCAGGAAGAAAGGGGATTCTTACTGAAGGTGCCCAAGAGAGGGATTGACTGGGTGGATGCTTCTCCCGGTGGGGAGGACTAGGGTGGGGATGGAGGTCACCCATTTGGGACAGGATGAGGAGGCATTCCATCTCCAAGGTGCCTCCAAATCTTTGAAACTTTCTACCCTAAAGAGCTGTGGAAGGGGAAATTAAACGAGGAACTATGCAGATGCTGTGGTCGAGTGCAATACACAAACATGCTGGAGAAACTCAGCCGGTCTTGCAGCATCCATAGGAAGTAAAAGGTGACTAATATTTCATTCAACTGTAGTTCAGCGGTGAGTGCCCTCGCCTCTAAATTTGAAGGTTTAAATCGCAGTCTAATGACCGCCGTTGAATTTCCCACGGTGGTATTGGGGAGGTGGGTCTTGGTTTAGCTCAATGACCAATGTTTCAGGCCTGAGCCCTTCAACAGGAATGGAACGTCTTCAAGTCGATGCAGGGGCCAAGAGTGATGGCCACCAGGCAAAGAAGGTGGAGCTGAGGTCAAGGAGAAATCCACCAGAACCTGATGGAAAAGCAAAGGGTTTGTTTGGTGAACTGTTCCCCATCCTCTTCCAGTCAGCTTGGATGTTGCTCCCAATCTGCTTCCACTGCCTCTGGGAATTAGGATTTGGCACAGCTTCACAGAGCATGCTCTGCAAGATTTTATTCTTTTAAATTTTGACATCCAGCATGGAAACAGCCCTTTCTGGCTCAGGAGCCCAATTACACCAATTGACCTACAATCCCTGTACATTTTGAATGGTGGGAGGATATCAGAGCACCCGAAGGAAAGCCATGTGGATAGGGAAAGAACACACAAACTCCTTGCAGGCAGTGCCAGATTTTAATCCAGGTCAAATAACTATGCACCAAGAGCTATGTTAACCATACCGCCTTGCTATCCAGACCTAGGCAATCAACGAGATTGTAGACAGCATTAGAGCTGACAGCAAAAGATACAGATTCAACCTACAGCAAACAATGAGAATCTGGAGGGACTAAAGTGGTTGAGCAGCATCCAAGGAGAGGAGTGGAGTGTCAACATTTTGGTTCAGGGCCCATTATTGAGACTGGAAAGGATGAAATGAGGTGGGGTGGGGGGGAAGAGGGGTGGAGGAAGGATGAGGAGGGGTGAAAAGCTGATCGGATACTCGGCAAATGAAGGTAGAAAAAATTTGGAGAGACAGGTGGCTGAAGAGCTCACCCAAAACGTGGGTGACATGTCTTTATTTTTGCGATATGAAGTTGCACTGTTGGACCTGTTGAGTTTCCCCAGCATTATGCTTTTACTTCAGTAACAGTGTCTGTAGGCTTTTGTGTTTTACTCCTCTCTTCTCTCTGATACTGTGCACCATCTTTGGATTCTTCAACAAAGTCTGTCCCAGGATTTCTCTATGACAAAGATGTATTCATTTACAATTGGAGCTCATTTGAACACTCAATAAGATACCAAGGGGAAGAACTTTCACATGATGTCTAAAATAATAAAACTCCCCAAATATTGCCATTAGTAAGCCTCTTAACAACACCAGAAAGCCCTAGTTATCCCAATGACGATATCACAGCACTCAACACAGTGGTGCCATGATTAAGTTACTGAACAAGCAGCTAAAATTCTGGATCATTGATTCAGTGACGCGAGTTCAATTCCCAGAGCAGCCATTGAAGAAAGTAAATTCATGCAAGTCAAATAAATCTAGAGTTTATAAAAAAAAACTTGTCTCGGTAATGGTAAAATATGAAAACGCGTTTTGCTGTGAAGAGCCATCAGGATCATTGATGTTCTTCAGGGAAGGGAATCTTCCCAGACCTGGCTCATGTGTGATTCCAGACTCACCAGTGTGGTTGATTCTGAACCTCTTCCTCAACTCAAGGGGTAACAAAGGACAGGCAATAAATGTTGGCATTGTTAGTGATGCGGGGAACTCATGAATTAATATAAAGAACATCTCAGGTCCACACAAGCCCCTCTAATCTTGCCGGACTCTTTGCCTGCAGCGTATATTGGAAAAGATTATTGCAGCTCTTTATCGATGATCCCATAACTGACACATCATCTCCCAGAGCAAGGTCAGTTGTGGCTCAGTGGAGAGCATTTCCCTGTGCCTTAGATGATGGTGGATTTAGAGACAGCAACAGGAAGACACAGGCTTTTGACACAATGATGTGTGAGAGGAGCTTGGTAACTGGATCTTCAGCCCAACTCCTCCATGCCCACCATGATGTCCATCGGAGCTCATCTCATTTCCCTTCAATTTGGCCCACATCCCTTTCCTATCCATGTCTCAATCTAAATAACTTTTAAATGCAATTGCTCTAATCTCTTCTCCCTCCTCTGTCAGCTCATTCCATCGACCTACTTCCCTCTGTGTGGACAAAGTTATTCCTCAGGTGAAACAAAAGTTGCCGACACTGTGGTTGAAGTAAAAATGGAGAAATTCAACAGGTCAAACAGTGTACTTTATATAGCAAAGATAGATACATAATCAACATTTCAGGCCAGAGCCATTCATCAAGGTATCAAGTTAATCCTCAGGTCACCTTTAAATCTTTCCCCGCTCACCTTAAGTCTATGCCCTCTATTTGTAGACTATTCTGGGAAAAGCACTGCCAATTCACCTTGTATGATTTTATAAACCTCCACAAGATACTCCTCAGCCTCCTTCACCCAGCTCATTCCTCCTTCCAACCCAGTCTCAGTAACATCATTGTGAATGTTTCCTGCATCCTCTCCAGTTGAGGCAATAAATTGATATTGCACAACCATTGAGTTGCTGCAGCACAGGCCATTCAGCCTACTGAGACAATGCTAGCTCCAAGCAGACCAATCCGTTGATTCCTGCTCCCCACCAGACTCCAATTCCCTCTCAGTGCCCCTGATTTTATTTTTTTACCACACTTACAAAGAATGGATTCCATATCATCTCCTCTCTCCACATAATTTTTGTCCCTCTCTCTCCCCTCACTCCTGATACAGACTTTCACCTTTTACCTCTTCAGATGCTGACTGACCCATTGAATTTATTCTGATTTTGTTCTCCCCTTTTAACAGTTAGCCACGATTTAATGTGGGTCTTGAACCACCCATGAATGGGAACAACTCTCTACCATTCAGTTCACACATCTGGGCACAGGGGAACTCTCAACACTGTTTCAACGAAGGATGAGGGGGTGACCTCATACAGGTCCACCAGCACCTTTTTTGCCCCCGGAGTAAAAATAGCCAATACTGAGGACATCTGTTCAAGGTGAGTGCAGGAACGATTGTTGTGGAGTAAGCTTACATAGCTCAGCACAACTTCATGGGCTGAAGGACCTGTACTGTGCTGTAATGTCCCATAGCAAGGAGTTCTCTGAAGTGGCTGGGCCCTGTATCTATTCCTCATTGGCAGGTTAAAAGAGGCTGGTGATATCATTGCGTTTGTGGGAACTGGCATACGAAATATCCGCATCATTTCCTTCATGACTCCAATGGTCAGCCTTATAAAATACCTTCATGATGTTTCACTAGCCCCTTTTCCACTGGCATCCCAGTTAATTGGCCGTGCAGTGTCCTGGGATAGGAAGCCCTTTGTGCCGCTTCCACTGGGCCACCCTTAACTGGGACACTAATTGCTTTTCCACTGAACTCAACTCATCCCCGGGAATCGGAGTGTTCTACCTTCAACTGGAAATGGGCGACTTTCTACTGTCCCTTTTCCACTGGTTCGGTGTCAGCATCTGCCGGGATATGAATAGGGGTAGAGGAGGTTAATCCTCGGTGTGAAGTGATGTCATTTGATTCCGGCATTCAGACAATGTTCCTTTCCCACTGGACCCTAACCCAGTAAATTCCTCGACAATTCCAGGGCTAGAGGAAAAGGGGCTATCGACTGAAGGCTCAAGCGAGGAGCATTTCTGAATGGTAAGATTAAGCGCTAAGCAGTTTGTTTTTCCAACCGCACTTTAAAATTAAATTTATTTAGACATACAGCACGGTAACAGGCCCTTGCAGCCCACAAGCCAAGCCATGCCCCGAAATACACCAGTACGTTTTGAAGGGTGGGAGGAAACCCGAACACTCAGAGAAAACCCATGTAGGCATGAGGAGAACGTACAAGCTCCTTACGACAGCGCCAGACCCGAACCCAGATTTGCTGGTGCTGTAATTGTGTTGTCCTAACCACTACACTAACTGTGCCATCCCCATGTCACTCATATTCCTGCCTCAGTCACCAGATACGATGCCAACCGATTAGAAACACCCCCCCCCCCCACCCAATCTTTTACATTTGGAGCCTCACAACTGACATTTCTGCTTTATCTCATCATAGTTGCACGGTACAGAACCAGATGCTCTGACCCAACTCATCCATGCCAACCTGAGCTGACCCCATTGGCTCATATCCCTCAAAACATAGGAACATAGGGAGTAGGAACAGGAGTAGGCCCAAAATGGCCCATCGAGCCTGCTCCGCCATTCAATACGATCATGGCTGATCTAATTTAGGACCTAACTCCACCTACCTGCCTTCTCCCCATATCCCCTAATTCATCTATCATGTAAACATTTATCTAACCGAATTTTAAATATGTTTAATGAGGCAGCCTCAACCACTTCCCTGGTTAGAGAATTCCAAACATTCACTACTCTAACCCTAATCCTAACACTGCCAATATGCGCCTCATTCCAAATGTCTTTCAGATAAAGTAACTGATCTCAGTTCTACCACTTCCTCTGGCAGCTCATTTCACATACCCACCATCGTCCATGTGGGAAAAGTTGCCCTAAATCTTCCCCCTCTCACCTTAAATTCATGCTTCCTATCCTGGGACAAAGATTGTGACCGTATAATTTTATATCCCAAAAAGGCCACACCTCAGCCTACAATGCTCCATGGAAAGAGGTCCTAGTCTATTCAGTCTCCCCCAATAACTGAAGCATCCAGTCTCAGAAAAAAAAATTTCTACTCCCTTTCCTGCATAGTAACATCCTTCCAACAGCTGGATGACCAGAACTGCACATTATATTCCAAGTGTGGTCTCGTCAATGTCTTGTACAGTTATAGCACGATGTCCCATCTCTTGCACTCAGTGCCCTGACCAAAGAAGGAAGCTCCCCAATACCTCCTTTACTTAAGCAGACAAAGAATTACTGGAGGGACTCAGCAGGTCAGACAGCATCCATGGGTAGAAACGGTCAGTCAATGTTTTGGATTGGAACTAAAAGGAAGGCATGGTTGGTGCAGTGGTTAGCACAAAGCCTGCAGTCGCCATCCGGGTTTGAATCCCGCGCAGTCTGTCAGGAGTTTTACGTCATCCCTGTATCCGCATAGGTTTTCCCCAGGGGCTCTGGTCTCCCCCCCCACCATTTGAAACATACCAAGGATGTAAGTAAATTGGGTGCACCTACATTGGGCGGCACAGATTCGTGGGCCAAAATGGCCGGTTACTGTGCAGTATGGTTAAATTAAGGGGGAATTGATATGACTTATGTAATGGGTGATGGTTGGAAGAAGCTGAGGGAGGGGCCAAGAAATGATAGAAGAGAAGGTGTGAGAAGTGGAAAGACTATTAAGAAGGGGGAGAAGTTAGAGAGAAATGTAAAACATGGAATACACAGAAATCTGCAACACATTGTGCTCACCTCATAACCTACTCTGACAAGTGCCAAGAATTTCCCTACTGCTTAACCCTCCATTTTTATCAGATCCATGTACATGTCTAATAGTCTCTTAAAATATTCTATTGTCCCTGCCTCCACCATTGTTGCCAGCAGCACATTCTGTGCACCTCTCTGAGTGAGAAGCTTACCTTTTACATCCCCTCTGTACTTACTCCCAAGCACCTTAACACAGTGCCCCCTCATGTCAGCTATTTTAGCCCCTGGGGAAAAAGCCTCTGGCCGTCCACACAATCAATGCCTCTCACCATCTTCTACATCTCTATCCATTCACCCCTCCCCCTCCATTGCTCCAAGGAGAAAAGCACAAGTTCACTCAACCCATCCTCACAAATCAGGCAGCATCCTTGTAACTCTCCTCTGCACCCTCTCTATTACATCCTGCTGTAGTGGGATGACCAGAACTGAGCACAATATCCCAAGTATAGTCTAACCAGAGTTTTATACAGCTACAATATTATCTTGAACTTGATTCTCAGTTAATGAAGGGCAACACACCTTACGCCGTCTTATCAACGCTATCCACCCCTGAGTCTCCTATGGTCGTGGATCGCAAAGATCTCTCAGCTCATGCACACTGTTCAGAGTCCTCACATTAACATTGTAAACTGCCTTCAAATTTGACCAACCAAAGTGAACCATTTTCTGGGTTAAACTCCATCCTATCAATGTCCCTCTGTAACCTCTGGCAACCCTCCAGACAATCCACACCACCACAACCCTCCTGTCATTCACAAATCTATGAAGGTGAAAAAAAATTTCTAAGTGCAGGAGCAGGTCAAGATGAGATGGATTCAGTGGTACCAGAGCACCAAAGCCTGCTCATCCCTGTGTCTGCATAGGTTTTCCCCAGGGGCTCTGGTCTCCCCCCACCATTTGAAACATACCAAGGATGTCAGTAAATTGGGTGCACCTACATTGGGCAGCACAGATTTGTGGGCCAAAATGGCCAGTTACTGTGCAGTATGGTTAAATTAAGGGGGAATTGATATGACTTATGTAATGGGTGATGATTGGTGCTTCCCCATTTCTTCCTGTATCCTCCCTCAATCATCCAGCATTGGGATGTAATGGTTTTCCCTGCAAAATGCTTCCTGCATCGTTCTCTCGGGGGAAATGAGCTGGGCGTTCCTAGCTTGTTATCCAGGAGGGAAAATGTCCAGGTGACATTTTACATCAAGTCAAAGTGAAACATGAAGGCTTCCAAAAACAAAAATCACAACACTGCTTTCTGTCTGCAGCGGACAAATTATTATCACTGCTTGCTATTGGAGACAATGTCACCAACGATTATCCAATGTCTTTTCAGGCTGTCAATAAATGAGTCACCAAATGTTCTGGGAAAATGTAACCGAATTATCAATTGCTCTTGAAAATGGAAACTTGACGTACAGCAATTCCTCATCAAATCTAGTTCTTTAGTGTGGCTTCACCGTCAGTTCCAATTAGAGATAAGGACACCAACACATACCACTAGGGCAGCCTCATGTTTAACCTCACCTCTCCTACTTGCCAATGCCCTGCTCATTCACCAAGAGGTGGTGTCTCAAGAAAGCAGCCTCTAACCTCAAGGGCCCTCACCATCCGGGCCATCACCTCTTCGCACTGCTCCCATCGGGAAGGAGGTACAGGAGCCTGAAGGCTAACAGCCAACGTTACAAAAACAGCTTCTTCCCCTCCGCCATCAGATTTCTGTATGGACAGGGAACTACGGACACTACCTCACTTCTTTTCTCTTTATTTAAACAAATTAATTTGTGTATTTACAGAAATGTAATTTATAGCAATTCTGCGACTGTGATGTGCACCAGTGCTACTGTGAAACAACAAATTTTGTGATGCATGTTCATGTCAATAAAACCTTATTCTGTTTCTGATTCTTAGGCTCCACAGAAGCCTTAGGAAATTTAGCAGGTCACCTGCGCCCCCCAACAAATTCCACAGATGCATCAGTTGCACAGCACAGGAACCATTTCCGTTCGAGACCCCAAGGAACGGCGGAGAGTTGGGAAACGCAGCTCAGAACAGCCCCCCCCCGTTGCCTCCGAAGAGCAGTCAATACGTGCCAAGGCTCATCCCACCCTGGCCATACACCCTTCTCCATCCCCTCAGTGGATGTGGTCCACGAGGGCGAGATCATGCTCTGCCTGATTCAAGAGTCCTACTGTTACCAAACTCCTGAATGAACCTCGCTCTGACAAAGGGTCCCGATCGGAAACCTTGATTGACCATTTCTCTGCATGGATGCTACCTGACCTGCTGAGACCCTCGACCTCCTCTTTGTTTACTCAATATTCTAGCAACTGCCGATTTTGTGTTTTACTCATAATATGATATTGAGTTTGCTCAATTCTAATTGTTCTCTCTCTGCTCCATGGAGTGTGTTTTCACTACTTTACCACGTCTTCTTTGGCTTGGCTTCGCGGACGAAGATTTATGGAGGGGGTACAGATTGACTAACTGGTCTGCTTGTGAAAAATAAACATTCTCACTGATTCTTGGTACATGTGACAATGAAGTTGAACCTGGAAGTTAACTATTTAAAGACTCCCTTACTTCCTGTTTTTGTAGGTACCGTGCTTGCAAATCACTCATTCCATTACTGCAACAATGTACCATCTTTTCTGGAGCACTGGCTATTTTCTCAGGTGACTAAGAGAGGAATGTGAAACTCTTTATGATCTGGACCAGTCATGCTTAAAAGAGACAGGGACTAATGTCAGTTGTGTGGAAATTTCCAGCTCCCTTGCCTGTGGATCATTTGGCCACTCTCTGGTTCAAGGACTGCTCCAGAATTTGTGACTTGTGCGCCAATTCGAGATAGAGGGCAGCACCCTGCCTCGTTCGATCCTGACCTCCAGTGCTGACTGTGTGGAGTTTGCATGATCACTGTGCAAGGTACCTCGTAGCTGGTCCTGTCGCCCAAAGACACGGTTAATTGGCTACTTACCCATTGTGTGCAGGGGAATGGTAAAATCTGGGGAGAGTTGATGGGAAAGTGGGAAAAATAAAATGTGATTAGTGTTGGAATGGTGCAAATGGATGGTTGTGGGTTGGCATGGACTCAATAGGCAGAAAGGCCTGTTTCTATAAGACTCAATGCTTGCATATCTACAATGTCATTGAAAAATATCTAATTGCCCTCTTAAAAAGCCCTGGGGAGGTCAGATCAGTAGTGAAGTTCATGCAGCTGTTGTCTGAATTCTGGTTTGGCTTTCTCCCGACAACTCCATGGATTTCCCCTGGATTCTCAAGTTTCCTCCCACATCATAAAAATATGTGGACTTAAAGATTAATTGGCCACTGTAAATTACCCCCAGTGTGTAGGTAGGTGGTAAAATCTGGCGGGAGTTGATTGAACAGAAGAACATAAGAAACAGCACACAGTAAGTAGTGTAGAGAACACAGAGCATACTGTGTATAGTCCACAGAATACACAGTGCACTATTTCTTGTAATATCTGCAAAGCAGCCTTAGATAAATGAGAACATGAGAAATAGGAGCAGGAAATAATCACCTGGCCTATCCCTCATTCAATCAGATCATGGCAGACCTGACCCGCTCGTTCCCCTATTCTACAAAAATCAATTTCTATTTTAATTTTTCAAAATACATAGTAGAAGCCCCTTCCATCCCATGAAACCTGTGCCACCCAATTAACCTACTATCCCTGAACATTTTGAATGTTGGGAAGAAATCGGAGGACCCAGAGGAAGCCCATCCAGGTCACAGGGAGAACATACAAACTCTTCAGTGTGGGCTTTGAGCTTGGGTCACAGGCGCTGTAATAACGTGGTGCTAACCTCTACACTAACAATGCTGGTGACAAGCTAACCTTGATGGGTAGAGGTTTCCACCGATTCACTACATGCCAGGAGAAGCAGTTCTTCTTCATCTCTGCCTTGTATCTACTGACTCTAGGTCTCCTAGTTCTGGTCTCACCTGCCAGTGGAAAAACCTCCCTGCTTGAAGTTTGTGCAGAATAAGGTACAGGGTAAATTTGTGAGGAATTGGATTGCTTTGTGAGCCATTTTTGACTCCAAGGGATGAAATGATCACCTTGCACATTATAAGGAAATGTGTCTCTGGAAGGTAGAAAGATCGTTTCCCATAGTGGGAAAGTCTAGGGCAAGAGGGCACAACTTCAGAATTGAAGGTGTCCACTGAGAACAGAGATGCCAAGGATTTTCTTCAGGCAGAGGGTGGAAAATCTGAGGAATTTGTTGCCACAGGTGGTTGTGGAAGCCAGGTCATTGGGTGTATTTAAGGTAGAGATTGATAGGTTCTTGAAAGGCTATGGGGAGAAGGCCAGGCAGTGGGGCTGAATAGGAAAGTGGATCAGCTCGTGATTAAATGATGGGGCAGACTACCCTTTTTCTGCTCCCATGTCTTATGGACGTTGACCTTGAGTGATCCATGGCAACATTTGTCTTCGCTTATTCTCATCCTTCAAACAACAACAACATAGGACAAGGAATTGGCCAACTACTATTTTGAGGATCTTACTATGCACACATCTCGCACATCAAACACACAAAGGATCATTACACTTCATTGGAACTCTGAATTCTCTATGGGTTGAAACAGAGGTTCTCTCTAACACACGGCTCTCTCAAAACTCAAGACAATAGATATTCTAAACCCTACAGTGTTCTCTCACACAATCTTTGGCACCTGAACCCCAGCACTCTCTGGCAACTCCCTGACTTCACGCTGGCTGTACCTCAGAGTTGGCTCTTTAGATGCGATGAGCAAATACATTAACAATCACAGATCTAGTTTCCTGATACATTATCAAAACCCTAATGCAATGTGGTGCTATGGAAATCACCTCGGCTGTAATCCTTGTGGATAATTCAAACAAATCCTCTGGATTCTTAATCCCAAGGTTAGGACTTCAGACAGCTGAAAAGATCTAGTTTATCTGAGAGTCTTTGACACCCTTTCTAAGAGTGAAAGGCCACGTCATCAAACTAGCTAACCTTGGCATGAAAGTAAATCTTTGTGTACTTAAGAATATTAAGTTACTTTAGAGATCCCAAGATTCTGATTCACAATGCCCTGGGTGTTTTGTACTGCTGTGTAAGATATTAAAGGAGGAACAAGATTCACAAGGAGGCACGTCGACAATATCAATATAAAGTTGCGTTTATATAACAGCATGACATCAAAGCACTTGAGGAACAAAAATTTATTTCAAAAAAAAGTACATTTTCGAACTGCTCATACAAACCCTGAGGTTCTACTACAGATTAGGCAATATTTGATTATTTTTATATACGTATATGCGCATTGCGCACATGCATTGCTTGTCTGCATGCGTGTTATATCTGAATAGGTGTTTGCGTGCTTTGCACCAAGGGCCAGAGAACGTTGTGCTGTAGGGCTTGGCTTGTGCAAGTGATAATAAACTTGAATTTAGACTCGCTACTGGAAATTAGCAGCCAATTTGTACTCGGTACAAAATATTCGGTACAAAAAAAATTCCCAATCTGCTGAAGGAACTCAGCTGGTCGAACAGCTTCAATGGGAGAAAAGAAATGGTTGACATTTTGGGAGAGAAAAGGAACATTTCTTTGCTCCAGATTCCAGCATCTGCAGCCTCCTGCGCCTGAAACAATATTAATGAGAAGACCTTTCCTCTTCGAAGCCGTGCTCAGAGACCTCTTTGATCAATGTCTACAGACCCTGCGATTGAAGTAAATACAATATGATGGAGAAGCTCATCAGGTTGAACACTGTCCTTTTTGTAGCAAAGATAAAAATATATAACTAACATTTCAGGCTTGAGCCCTTCTTCAATGTATGAACAAAATGTTGACAGGCCTCCCAACAGAATGGTCGGGGGAGGAGCACAGACAAGACGGATAAGGGAGGGAGGGCACACCAGCAAACAACGGGAGGGGGCTAGCTCTGTGAATGGAGAGGGAAGGGGGTGGAGAGCTGGAAGAAAGTAGGGAATGGGAAGGGACAGAGAATGGAGAATGGAAACCGGAGAAGTCAATGTTAATGCCATTTGGTTGGAGAGTGCCCATATGGAAAATTAAGTGTTGCTCCTCCAATTTAGAGATGGTCTTGGTGGGATAGTACATGAAGCCATCGACAGAGACCTCTTGCATCCAGCTGAGACAGCCAGTTGGGGGTTTGGCTTCACTATCTCCTGTGGAAGATGGCTCTTCAGCCTCGAGGCACTTAAGCCCATAACCTTCCCATTAAAAAGCGAAAGTTCTATCCATGGAGTCACACCCAACACTGAATAAAGAGAAGGGAAACCAAAACTAAAAACAGAGATCGATCAGTTTAAAACACAAAAATGCTGGAGGAACACAGCAGGTTGTGCAAAGTCCATAGGACGCAAATATATGTAACCAACCTTTTGGACCGGAGCCCTTTGTCAAGGTAGGAGCAAAAAGCAGGCAGGTGCCTGAATTAAAAGGTAGAGGGAGAAGGGAAGAAGCACAATCCTATGTCCAAAAGGTGGATATGGGTAGGAGGGCTGAAGAAAGAAAAAAGCTGAGAAGTGATAAAGGGGGTAGCTCTTTGAATGAAGAGGGATGGGGATGGAGAACTGGAAGAAAGGTTATGGAGAGACAGGAAAAGAAAGAGAGAAAGGAAGAGAGGGGAGAGGAAGGGGCCGATAGGAAACTGGAAAAGTCGAAGTTAATGTCTTCTGGTTGGAGCATTCAGATGGAATTATATGGATCAGATATAAATATTACATCTCTATGTATTAGATTTGGGGTGCACCTTCACCCAGAACTCAAAGAGGGGTGCTAGAATATTAACACAGAATAAAACACAGCTTCCTAGCAGAGACAGAAGGACACAAACAAACATATTCAATAGAGATGACTCTAAGGGTTCTCACTATCAACAGGTGCTATCTTGTGCATTTGTCGCTTGGAATCAACCTCCATTTGCACAAAACTGAAGTCAAATAACATCCTGCAACGACTGGGATTTCACCCCATCACTACTTCCTTTCATTAAACAATGAAAACAAGTTCCCAGAACAACTCAGGTGCCGCAACGTTTGTTTCTTTAACTTCTGGGTCCTGCCATAAGAGTAGGGGGCCTCCGTGTTCTGGGCGAACCACTTGCACTGGTCTCAATGAAGCCTTATTCCTTGCAATCAAACCTCGATAGCAACGGGAGGATTTATTACACTCACGATGGTGACAACTGCAGCGTAAATATGGCTATGCCCTTGCTCTTTTCCCCCTCCGGTCTCTCTTGAGATCAGCCGAACAGAAGAGCCTCTTTTCGGCAGGCTCAGGAATTGGCTTCCTGTGGTTATGCTATTGAGCACGAGAAGACTGCTGATCAAATCCTCTTGCACAAATTTCATTGCAACCATAGCAGCAGGAAGAGGTCATTCACCTGTGGGATCTGCAGTGCCTTGAATTAAATCTGTATTTCATCTATATTTAATGGTCTCCCCTGTACATCCTTGACACATAAATCTATCCATCTCAATTTGTTCTGGTGTGGTGCTATGCAGGAAATTTATTTCAGATTTCTGCCACTCTCTAAATGAAAATTTGCTTCCTGATTTCGGCCTACCACTCGATTAAAACAAATCAAGGCAGAACTTGCACAGTCACTCAAAGCAAGCCTATTGCTTATAAGGTTACTCATTCCACAAGGGAACCATGGTTTTCGCCCTCATCCTTCTTCCTCACAGCCTGCTCGACCACTTGGTGGAGAGAAACTGACTCCTGATCAAGCAGGAACCACAAACCCAGCAATAATGGCTCGAGCATACCGGGGCAATCATTTCCCTCTCTGGCCCCCCTGTGGGTGACGCGTGGACAGCATGCAGTGGGACATAGCACAGCACAGGTACAAGCCCTTCGGCCCACAACACCTGGGCTGAACATGATGCCAAGTTAAACCAAAGCTCTGTTGTTTGCATAAGATCCATCTCCCTCTACTCCAGCAGGAGATCTACCAATTTCAGGAACGGGGTCCTTTAGTTCTATGGATAGTGGAGAAGCTGAGATTGATGGAATGGAAGAGGTTATGAGGTGATGGAGAGCAAATTGTGAAAGACAAAGGAAGTGAAAACAAGTTGCTACCTTCAGTGGAGGGATCACAAACACGGGGATATAGAACGAACCAAAGTAGCATATTTTTTTTTAATATAAACACAGCTAGCCAGGAGAAATAGGTGGAGGAGGCTCAAAATGTAGAACCAAAGAACATTACAGCACAGAAATAGGCCCTTTGGCCCATCCACTCTATGCCAAACTCTTATTCTGTCTAGTCCCACTGAACTGCACCCAGTCAATAGCCCTCCATACTCCTCCCAACCATATACCCCTCCAAATGTTTCTTAACTGTCAAAATCAAGCCCCCATTCACCACTTCAGCTGGCAGCTCATTCCACACCCCCACCAATCTGAGTGAAGTTCCTTCACCCATGTTTTCTAGTTCTTATCTCACCCAACCTCAATGAAAAAAGCCTAGTTGCATTTACTATATCTACACTCATTAACTTGCACACTTCTTTCAAATCTCGCCTCTATCTCCGACACTCCAGGGAATAAAGTCCTAACCTTTTTAACCTTGCCCTGTAATTCAACTCCTCCAGACCCAGCAAGATCCTTGAAAGTTTTCTCTGAACTCTTTCAATCTTATTGATATATTTCCTGTAGTTCAAAGGGGAGTTGGGTAAGAACTTTGTAGCAGAGAATTGTAGAGAGGCAGTGCTCTTACATTAACCTAGCATTTAGAAGGCTGAATGTCCTTCTTCTATCATGTAATCGCTGGTTCTGTTCTCTCTTTCTGGCACCCCCGAGTACAAGTTGTGGCAGCAGTCACTGACTGCTCAGGCCAAAGGGAAGGATAATGAAGGAGGCTGTTACTTAGATGATGCTACCCTAGTTCTGGCCATGATGGTCATGAGGGCTGCAGGATGGTGGAGGAGACTACTGGGGAATAACAAAGCCTGGGATTACCTGCAAGACCATCCTACAGCTGCTCATTTAAAAATTTTAAATCACAATTACATTTATCAATTAATAATTATATATATTTAAAATACATGTGGTGTATATCACTGTAATTCTCTCCCCCCCCCCCCCCCCACCACCCGCCACCATACTACCCTAACCCCTAAAAGGAAAGAAAAAGGAGATTATCAAAAATGCACACACAACTTCAAATCAACAACTGTGGAGCTGAAAATCACCAGCAGGTATTAGATTTGGGGTGCACCTTCACCCAGAACTCCAAGAGGGGTGCTAGAATATTAACACAGAATAAAACACAGCTTCCTAGCAGAGACAGAAGGACACAAACAAACATGCTGCTTTATCACATAAACCATATAGATTGCCCACATTAACATGAAGAATGGGTCTTTCAGAGAGAAGTTGCATCCACTTGTGCACTGGAGATCGTATGCAAGGTCTGGGTAACGAGGTCAGGAGCAAGTCTTTCGACCGAGAAGGATGAGAGTGTGCAATTCAATTGCACAGGGAGGAGTCATTGACTTGAAAACACTAACATTCTCACTCTCCTAAGATGCTGTTTCACCTGCTGAACACTTCAGACCTTTTCTGTTTATATACCACTTCCACAGGGATTCCAGTGATTAACAGGACATCGGAGTGTCAGAGACTGAGGGGAGACCTGCTACAAGTTTATTAAATTAATGCAGGCATTGATAGGGGAGAGAGTCAGAACCTTTTTGTAACCCAGCGTAGAAGTGTCAAATACTAGAGGACACCCGTTTAAATGAGAGGGGGAAAGTTTAAAGGAGATGTGCGGGGCAAGTTTTATTTACACAGGGAGTGGTGGGTGCCTGGAGCAACCTGCCAGTAGTGATGGAAGCTTAGACATAGAACTTGGAACACTACAGCACAGTGCAGGCCCTTCAGTCCTCAATGTTGTGCAGACCCATAGATTCCTACCAAAAGAAAGTATTAAATCCTTCATACCTCATAACCCTCTATTTCCTTTACATCCATTTGCCTAAGAATCTCTTAAATTCCCCTAATGTTTCAGTTTAAGCACCCACAACGCTCTATGTAAAATAAACTTACCAGTGATGTCTCCCCTAAACTTCTCTCCCCTCACTTTGTATATATGTCCTCTGGTATTTGCTATTCCTACCCTGGAAAAAAGATGCTGGATGTCTAACCTATCTATGCCTCTCAAAATCTTGTAGACCTCTATCAAGTCTCCTCTCACCCCAAAGAGAAAAGTCCCAGCTCAGCTGCCTTGCCTCATGAGACTTATTTTCCATTCCAGGCAACATCCTGGTAAATCTCTTCTGCACCTTCTCCAGAGCTTCCACATCCTTCCTGTAATGACGTGACCAGATCTGAACACAATTCTCCAAGTGTGGTCTCACCAGAGATTTGTAAAGTTGCAACATGACCACCCTACTCTTGAACTTAATCCCCCTATTAATGAAGCCCAGCACCTCATAGGCCTCCTCAAGTATCCTTCCTATCCACCTGTATGGCAACCTTGAGAGATGTATGGATTTGGACCCCCAAGATCCACACTCTTAAGTAACCGACCATAAACCGTGTATTCACCCTCTGGTTTGTAGAAATGCAGGGGATGAAGGAATATAGACCATGAGTAGGCAGAAGAGATTTAGTTTAATTTGGTATGATGGACCACACAGATATCATAGGTCAAAGGGCTGTACTGTTCTGTGGACAGCATTAAAGGGAAAATGAGATAAGTACATGAGGGAGCATCTGAGAGATGAGATCTTCTTCAGGGGATAATTAGTTTTATTTCTTCTGTGTTTTTAAGTACGCAAAGGAGAAAGAATTAGAAAGATATGGAAATGTGACTGGTCAAAGCAGTACTGGAGGAGGCATAATTAGAATGGAACAGGCCTGTTCCTGTTTAATTCCATGCCAAATTTTGCAGTGTAGAGTTCCAGACCATCTCCTACACAATGGTGAGAGTGAAAGGAAGCTGTAAAGGAATTTCCTGATCACACGATTGTGATCCGGTCGGGAGGGGATGGATGAAGGGGTGGGAGGGTGAGGACCTTCACCAGTGGAAAAGGCAGATAAGGCCTCATCCCTGATCAAATTTTGCAGCCATTGATCTGGAAGGCAGTCAGAATCCCCCCTCCCACCCCAGAGAAAATGTGTTCACTGGTGATAGATGGGTAAAAGCCAGTGCTTATTGCTGACCTGTCGCCGGCCTTGAGAAGGTGTTTGAACCAACGGCACCTGGTGAAGCATCATTAACACAACTGAACAGCTCGAAGGCCCATGATAGTTACAGGTCAGGAGCCACATTTGGGCTCACTCAGCGAGATTTCTTTCACGCAGAAGGCAAACAGACTTTCTCTTTGCAACACAGCCAATTTTAGTCACCATTACTGACACTTGCTTTTGATTCCAAATATATTTAATTAATAAAACAACTTAATCCCCCAGCTGTCGCAGAGGGATTTGAACGTGTCGACGTGGATCATTAGTGGAAGCCTCTGGATTACCACACAATCATCCAATCCCAGTGCCAGGATGGAGCCCACAACCATCTATCAATGGTAAGAAATGTACGCACATGTGTGTGTGTGTTCACACGTGTCTGTGCATTTGTGTGCATGGATGTATGTGATTGCACTTCTGCACATGCGTGTGCGCCTGTGTATTTGAGGGCTTGTGTGTATGTGTGTGATTGCGCTTCACATGTGTGTGTGCGGAGAGTGGGAGGAGGTTAGTTACAACGCTAAAGCTCTTTCTACCATGTGCCCAGAGAGGAGAGGCATCACTTCCCATCTGCGGATTTCATTTAGAAACAATAACCCATGAGCAGGAACACCTGAGCCAGGTGTGACACAAATGGCAACTCAGCACAAGTAGTGGTGGGCCCAAACAACCGAGATTTAAACAAAATCTTCCTGATCCATCTTATTACAGAGGAGGAACATCCACTCAGTATTATATAGCAACACCAATCAAATCCACTCCACTCAAACATGGCTGAACTTAATAACAATTTGTGGCATTGATGAAAATACAGGTGCACACCAACGTTAAAGGTTCCACAGCCTAAACAATTTCATAGCGATCCCATGTCAGGCCTGTGTTAAACAGAATACAATCCACTCCACGCACCACACAAATCTCAGAGGATTTTGAATTGGACAAGACTCAAAAATAATCCGCTGTCGATGCTGTTATTACTGTAGTCTGATCAGAAGAATGGAATATAAATATAGCTGGCTCAGCTGCATTATGTTGCTAA